>NC_138188.1:21237624-22487624 GCF_964194105.1 Spermophilus citellus | reverse complement strand
AGTGAAACCTAAAAATTAAAACTGTTACTGCCAACGAACGGTTTAATCTAGAAGAACGAAATTTGGTGAGAAAAATGGGATTGGTGTACTGATCATTACCTGAAAGTGTCATCAAGATTGGGTGAAAAAATGTATGCTGAGATTTCAGGAAACTCGTAGTTTTTTGGGAGCTTGCCAACCCCTTTCCATGAAAGTGATTTGCGCCAGTCTCTGCTTAGGGCTACATCAATAGGAAACAAACCATAGAGATAGAACTTGGAACTACTTGATTGTGTCAAGTTTCAAAGAGCTAGCACAAACCGTGTTTGATTTAGAGTTCCAACTACATGTATGCATATAGGAGAAAACAGAGTGAAACCTAAAAATTAAAACTGTTACTGCCAATGAACGGTTTAACGTAGAAGAACGAAATTTGGTGAGCCAAGTGGGATTGGGGTACTGATCATTACCTGATAGTGTCATCAACATTGGGTGAAAAAATGTGTGCTGAGATTTCAGGAAACCCAGTTTTTTGGAAGCTTGGCAACCCCTTTCCATTAAAGTGATTTGCGCCAGTCTCTGCTTAGGGCTACATCAATAGGAAACAAACCATAGAGATAGAACTTGGAACTACTTGATTGTGTCAAGTTTCAAAGAGCTAGCACAAACCTTGTTTGATTTCGAGTTCCAACTACATGTATCCATATAGGACTAAAAAGAGTGAACCTAAAAATTAAAACTGTTACTGACAATGAACGGTTTAACCTAGAAGAACGAAATTTGGTGAGCCAAGTGGGATTGGGGTACTGATCATTACCTGAAAGAGTCTTCAAGATTGGGTGAAAAAATGTGTGCTGATATTTCAGGAAACTCGTAGTTTTTTGGAAGCTTGGCAACCCCTATTAATGAAAGTGCTTTGCATCTATCTCTGCTTAGGGCTACATCAATAGGAAACAAACCATAGAGATAGAACTTGGAACTACTTGATTGTGTCAAGTTTCTAAGAGCTAGCACAAACCGTGTTTGATTTAGAGTTCCAACTACATGTATCCATATAGGAGAAAACAGAATGAAACCTAAAAATTAAAACTGTTACTGCCAAGGAACGATTTAACCTAGGAGAACGAAATTTGGTGAGCCAAGTGGGATTGGGGTACTGATCATTACCTGAAAGTGTCATCAAGATTGGGTGAAAAAATGTGTGCTGAGATTTCAGGAAACTCAGTTTTTTGGAAGCTTGGCAACCCCTTTCCATGAAAGTGATTTGCGCCAGTCTCTGCTTAGGGCTACATCAATAGGAAAGAAACCATAAAGATAGAACTTGGAACTACTTGATTGTGTCAAGTTTCAAAGAGCTAGCACAAACCTTGTTTGATTTCGAGTTCCAACTACATGTATCCATATAGGACTAAACAGAGTGAACCTAAAAATTAAAACTGTTACTGACAATGAACGGTTTAACCTAGAAGAACGAAATTTGGTGAGCCAAGTGGGATTGGGCTACTGATCATTACCTGAAAGAGTCTTCAAG
Source organism: Spermophilus citellus (assembly GCF_964194105.1). Classification (NCBI taxonomy): domain Eukaryota; kingdom Metazoa; phylum Chordata; class Mammalia; order Rodentia; family Sciuridae; genus Spermophilus; species Spermophilus citellus. Next base: position 22,486,114 of record NC_138188.1, on the reverse strand, counting down.
ATTGGGTGAAAAAAAGTGTGCTGATATTTCAGGAAACTCGTAGTTTTTTGGAATCTTGGCAACCCCGATTAATGAAAGTGCTTTGCATCAGTCTCTGCTTAGGGCTACAACAATAGGAAACAAACCATAGTGGTAGAACTTGGAACTACTTGATTGTGTCAAGTTTCAAAGAGCTAGCGCAAACCGTGTTTGATTTAGAGTTCCAACTACATTTATCCATATAGGAGAAAACAGAGTGAAACCTAAAAATTAAAACTGTTACTGCCAACAAACGATTTAACCTAGAAGAATGAAATTTGGTGAGCCAAGTGGGATTCGGGTACTGATCATTACCTGAAAGTGTCATGAAGATTAGGTGAAAAAATGTGTGCTGAGATTTCAGGAGACTCGTAGTTTTTTGGAAGCTTGGCAACCCCTTTCCATGAAAGTGATTTGCGCCAGTCTCTGCTTAGGGCTACATCAATAGGAAACAAACCATAGAGATAGAACTTGGAACTACTTGATTGTGTCAAGTTTCAAAGAGCTAGCACAAACCGTGTTTGATTTAGAGTTCCAACTACATGTATGCATATAGGAGAAAACAGAGTGAAACCTAAAAATTAAAACTGTTACTGCCAATGAACGGTTTAACGTAGAAGAACGAAATTTGGTGAGCCAAGTGGGATTGGGGTACTGATCATTACCTGAAAGTGTCATCAAGATTGGGTGAAAAAATGTGTGCTGAGATTTCAGGAAACTCAGTTTTTTGGAAGCTTGGCAACCCCTTTCCATTAAAGTGATTTGCGCCAGTCTCTGCTTAGGGCTACATCAATAGGAAAGAAACCATAGAGATAGAACTTGGAACTACTTGATTGTGTCAAGTTTCAAAGAGCTAGCACAAACCTTGTTTGATTTCGAGTTCCAACTACATGTATCCATATAGGACTAAACAGAGTGAACCTAAAAATTAAAACTGTTACTGCCAACGAACGGTTTAACCTAGAAGAACGAAATTTGGTGAGCCAAGTGGGATTGGGGTACTGATCATTACCTGAAAGAGTCTTCAAGATTGGGTGAAAAAATGTGTGCTCATATTTCAGGAAACTCGTAGTTTTTTGGAAGCTTGGCAACCCCTATTAATGAAAGTGCTTTGCACCCATCTCTGCTTAGGGCTACATCAATAGGAAACAAACCATAGAGATAGAACTTGGAACTACTTGATTGTGTCAAGTTTCTAAGAGCTAGCACAAACCGTGTTTGATATAGAGTTCCAACTATATGTATCCATATAGGAGAAAACAGAGTGAAACCTAAAAATTAAAACTGTTACTGCCAACGAACGATTTAACCTAGGAGAACGAAATTTGGTGAGCCAAGTGGGATTGGGGTACTGATCATTACCTGAAAGTGTCATCAAGATTGGGTGAAAAAATGTGTGCTGAGATTTCAGGAAACTCAGTTTTTTGGAAGCTTGGCAAACCCTTTCCATGAAAGTGATTTGCGCGAGTCTCTGCTTAGGGCTACATCAATAGGAAAGAAACCATAGAGATAGAACTTGGAACTACTTGATTGTGTCAAGTTTCAAAGAGCTCGCACAAACCTTGTTTGATTTCGAGTTCCAACTACATGTATCCATATAGGACTAAACAGAGTGAACCTAAAAATTAAAACTGTTACTGACAATGAACGGTTTAACCTAGAAGAACGAAATTTGGTGAGCCAAGTGGGATTGGGGTACTGATCATTACCTGAAAGAGTCTTCAAGATTGGGTGAAAAAATGTGTGCTGATATTTCAGGAAACTCGTAGTTTTTTGGAAGCTTGGCAACCCCTATTAATGAAAGTGCTTTGCATCTATCTCTGCTTAGGGCTACATCAATAGGAAACAAACCATAGAGATAGAACTTGGAACTACTTGATTGTGTCAAGTTTCTAAGAGCTAGCACAAACCGTGTTTGATTTAGAGTTCCAACTACATGTATCCATATAGGAGAAAACAGAATGAAACCTAAAAATTAAAACTGTTACTGCCAAGGAACGATTTAACCTAGGAGAACGAAATTTGGTGAGCCAAGTGGGATTGGGGTACTGATCATTACCTGAAAGTGTCATCAAGATTGGGTGAAAAAATGTGTGCTGAGATTTCAGGAAACTCAGTTTTTTGGAAGCTTGGCAACCCCTTTCCATGAAAGTGATTTGCGCCAGTCTCTGCTTAGGGCTACATCAATAGGAAAGAAACCATAAAGATAGAACTTGGAACTACTTGATTGTGTCAAGTTTCAAAGAGCTAGCACAAACCTTGTTTGATTTCGAGTTCCAACTACATGTATCCATATAGGACTAAACAGAGTGAACCTAAAAATTAAAACTGTTACTGACAATGAACGGTTTAACCTAGAAGAACGAAATTTGGTGAGCCAAGTGGGATTGGGCTACTGATCATTACCTGAAAGAGTCTTCAAGATTGGGTGAAAAAAAGTGTGCTGATATTTCAGGAAACTCGTAGTTTTTTGGAAGCTTGGCAACCCCGATTAATGAAAGTGCTTTGCATCAGTCTCTGCTTAGGGCTACAACAATAGGAAACAAACCATAGTGGTAGAACTTGGAACTACTTGATTGTGTCAAGTTTCAAAGAGCTAGCGCAAACCGTGTTTGATTTAGAGTTCCAACTACATTTATCCATATAGGAGAAAACAGAGTGAAACCTAAAAATTAAAACTGTTACTGCCAACAAACGATTTAACCTAGAAGAACGAAATTTGGTGAGCCAAGTGGGATTCGGGTACTGATCATTACCTGAAAGTGTCATGAAGATTAGGTGAAAAAATGTGTGCTGAGATTTCAGGAGACTCGTAGTTTTTTGGAAGCTTGGCAACCCCTTTCCATGAAAGTGATTTGCGCCAGTCTCTGCTTAGGGCTACATCAATAGGAAACAAACCATAGAGATAGAACTTGGAACTACTTGATTGTGTCAAGTTTCAAAGAGCTAGCACAAACCGTGTTTGATTTAGAGTTCCAACTACATGTATGCATATAGGAGAAAACAGAGTGAAACCTAAAAATTAAAACTGTTACTGCCAATGAACGGTTTAACGTAGAAGAACGAAATTTGGTGAGCCAAGTGGGATTGGGGTACTGATCATTACCTGAAAGTGTCATCAAGATTGGGTGAAAAAATGTGTGCTGAGATTTCAGGAAACTCAGTTTTTTGGAAGCTTGGCAACCCCTTTCCATTAAAGTGATTTGCGCCAGTCTCTGCTTAGGGCTACATCAATAGGAAAGAAACCATAGAGATAGAACTTGGAACTACTTGATTGTGTCAAGTTTCAAAGAGCTAGCACAAACCTTGTTTGATTTCGAGTTCCAACTACATGTATCCATATAGGACTAAACAGAGTGAACCTAAAAATTAAAACTGTTACTGCCAACGAACGGTTTAACCTAGAAGAACGAAATTTGGTGAGCCAAGTGGGATTGGGGTACTGATCATTACCTGAAAGAGTCTTCAAGATTGGGTGAAAAAATGTGTGCTCATATTTCAGGAAACTCGTAGTTTTTTGGAAGCTTGGCAACCCCTATTAATGAAAGTGCTTTGCACCCATCTCTGCTTAGGGCTACATCAATAGGAAACAAACCATAGAGATAGAACTTGGAACTACTTGATTGTGTCAAGTTTCTAAGAGCTAGCACAAACCGTGTTTGATATAGAGTTCCAACTACATGTATCCATATAGGAGAAAACAGAGTGAAACCTAAAAATTAAAACTGTTACTGCCAACGAACGATTTAACCTAGGAGAACGAAATTTGGTGAGCCAAGTGGGATTGGGGTACTGATCATTACCTGAAAGTGTCATCAAGATTGGGTGAAAAAATGTGTGCTGAGATTTCAGGAAACTCAGTTTTTTGGAAGCTTGGCAAACCCTTTCCATGAAAGTGATTTGCGCGAGTCTCTGCTTAGGGCTACATCAATAGGAAAGAAACCATAGAGATAGAACTTGGAACTACTTGATTGTGTCAAGTTTCAAAGAGCTCGCACAAACCTTGTTTGATTTCGAGTTCCAACTACATGTATCCATATAGGACTAAACAGAGTGAACCTAAAAATTAAAACTGTTACTGACAATGAACGGTTTAACCTAGAAGAACGAAATTTGGTGAGCCAAGTGGGATTGGGGTACTGATCATTACCTGAAAGAGTCTTCAAGATTGGGTGAAAAAATGTGTGCTGATATTTCAGGAAACTCGTAGTTTTTTGGAAGCTTGGCAACCCCTATTAATGAAATTGCTTTGCATCAGTCTCTGCTTAGGGCTACAACAATAGGAAACAAACCATAGAGATAGAACTTGGAACTACTTGATTGTGTCAAGTTTCAAAGAGCTAGCGCAAACCGTGTTTGATTTAGAGTTCCAACTACATGTATCCATATAGGAGAAAACAGAGTGAAACCTAAAAATTAAAACTGTTACTGCCAACAAACGATTTAACCTAGAAGAACGAAATTTGGTGAGCCAAGTGGGATTCGGGTACTGATCATTACCTGAAAGTGTCATCAAGATTAGGTGAAAAAATGTGTGCTGAGATTTCAGGAGACTCGTAGTTTTTTGGAAGCTTGGCAACCCCTTTCCATGAAAGTGATTTGCGCCAGTCTCTGCTTAGGGCTACATCAATAGGAAACAAACCATAGAGATAGAACATGGAACTACTTGATTGTGTCAAGTTGCAAAGAGCTAGCACAAACCGTGTTTGATTTAGAGTTCCAACTACATGTATGCATATAGGAGAAAACAGAGTGAAACCTAAAAATTAAAACTGTTACTGCCAATGAACGGTTTAACGTAGAAGAACGAAATTTGGTGAGCCAAGTGGGATTGGGGTACTGATCATTACCTGAAAGTGTCATCAAGATTGGGTGAAAAAATGTGCGCTGAGATTTCAGGAAACTCAGTTTTTTGGAAGCTTGGCAACCCCTTTCCATGAAAGTGATTTGCGCCAGTCTCTGCTTAGGGCTACATCAATAGGAAAGAAACCATAGAGATAGAACTTGGAACTACTTGATTGTGTCAAGTTTCAAAGAGCTAGCACACACCGTGTTTGATTTAGAGTTCCAACTACATGTATGCATTTAGGAGAAAACAGAGTGAAATCTAAAAATTAAAACTGTTACTGCCAATGAACGGTTTAACGGAGAAGAACGAAATTTAATGAGCCAAGTGGGATTGGGGTACTGATCATTACCTGAAAGTGTCATCAAGTTTGGGTGAAAAAATGTGTGCTGAGATTTCAGGAAACTCGTAGTTTTTTGGAAGCTTGTCATCCCCTTTCCATGAATGAGATTTGCGCCAGTCTCTGCTTAGGGCTACATCAATAGGAAACAAACAATAGAGATAGAACTTGGAACTACTTGAATGTGTCCAGTTTCAAAGAGCTAGTACAAACCGTGTTTGATTTAGAGTTCCAACTACATGTATCCATATAGGAGAAAACAGAGGGAAACCTAAAACTAAAAATTGTTACTGCCAACGAACTGTTTAACCTAGAAGAATGAAATTTGGTGAGCCAAGTGGGATTGGGGTACTGATCATTACCTGAAAGTGTCATCAAGATTGGGTGAAAAAATGTGTGCTGAGATTTCACAAAACTCGTAGTCTTTTGGAAGTTTGGCAACCCCTTTCCTTAATAGTGATTTAGCCAGTCTCTTCTTAGGGCTACATCAATAGGAAGCAAACCATAGAGATAGAACTTGGAACTAGTTGATTGTGTCAAGTTTCAAAGAGCTAGCACAAACCGTGTTTGATTTAGAGTTCCAACTACAGGTATCCATACAGGAGAAAACACAGTGAAACCTAAAAATTAAAACTGTTAATGCCAACAAACGGTTTAACCTAGAAGAAGGAAATTTGGTGAGCCAAGTGGGATTGGGGTACTGATCATTACATGAAAGTTCATCAAAATTGGGTGAAAAAAAGTATGCTGAGATTTCAGGAAACTCGTAGTTTTTTGGAAGTTTGGCAACCCCTTTCCATAAAAGTGATTTAGCCAGTCTCTGCTTAGGACTACATCAATAGGAAACAAACCATAGAGATAGAACTCGGAACTACTTGATTGTGTCAAGTTTCAAAGAACTAGCACAATCCGTGTTTGATTTAGAGTTCCAACTCCATGTATCCATATAGGAGAAAACAGAGTGAAACCTAAAAATTAAAACTGTTACTGCCAACAAACGGTTTAACCTACAAGAACGAAATTTGGTGAGCCAAGTGGGATTGGGGTACTGATCATTACCTAAAAGTGTCATCAAGATTGGCCAAAAAAATGTGTGCTGAGATATCAGGAAACTCGTAGTTTTTGGAAGCTTGGCAACCCCTTTCCATGAATGAGATTTGTGCCAGTCTCTGCTTAGGGCTACATCAATAGGAAACAAACCATAGAGATAGAACTTGGAACTACTTGATTGTGACAAGTTTCAAAGAGCTAGCACAAACCATGTTTGATTTAGAATTCCAACTACTTGTATCCATATAGGAGAAAACAGAGTGAAACCTAAAAATTAAAACTGTTACTGCCAACGAACGGTTTAACCTAGAAGAATGAAATTTGGTGAGCCAAGTGGGATTGGGGTACTGATCATTACCTGAAAGTGTCATCAAGATTGGGTGAAAAAATGTGTGCTGAGATTTCAGGAAACTCGTAGTTTTTTGGAAGCTTGGCAACCCCTTTCCATGAAAGTGATTTGCGCCAGTCTCTGCTTAGGGCTACATCAATAGGAAACAAACCATAGAGATAGAACTTGGTACTACTTGATTGTGCCAAGTTTCAAAGAGCTAGCACAAACCGTGTTTGATTTAGAGTTCCAACTACATGTATCCATATAGGAAAAAACAGAGTGAAACCTAAAAATTAAAACTGTTACTGCAAACGAACGGTTTAACCTAGAAGAACGAAATTTGGTGAGCCAAGTGGGATTGGGGTACTGATCATTACCGGAAAGTGTCATCAAGATTGGGAGAAAAAATGTGTGCTGAGATTTCAGGAAACTCGTAGTTTTTTGGAAGCTTGGCAACCTCTTTCCATTAACGTGATTTGCGCCAGTCTCTGCTTAGGGCTATATCAATAGGAAAAAAAAACATAGAGAGAGAACTTGGAACTACTTGATTGTGTCAATTTACAAAGAGCTAGCACAAACTGTGTTTGATTTAGAGTTCCAACTACATGTATCCATATAGGAGAAAACAGAGTGAAACCTAAAAATTAAAACTGTTACTGCCAACGAACAGTTTAACCTACAAGAACGAAATTTGGTGAGCCAAGTGGGATTGGGGTACTGATCATTACCTGAAAGTGTCATAAAGATTGGGTGAAAAAATGTGTGCTGAGATTTCAAGAAACTTGTAGTTTTTTGGAAGCTTGGCAACCCCTTTCCATGAAAGTGATGTGCGCCAGTCTCTGCTAGGGCTACATCAATAGGAAACTAACCATAGGGATAGAACTTGGAACTACTTGATTGTGCCAAGTTTCAAAGAGCTAGCACAAACCGTGTTTGATTTAGAGTTCCAAATACATGTATCCATATAGGAGAAAACAGAGTGAAACCTAAAAATTAAAACTGTTACTGCAAACGAACGGTTTAACCTAGAAGAACGAAATTTGGTGAGCCAAGTGGGATTGGGGTACTTATCATTACCTGAAAGTGTCATCAAGATTGGATGAAAAAATGTGTGCTGAGATTTCAGGAAACTCGTAGTTTTTTGGAAGCAGGCAACCCCTTTCAATGAATGTGATTTGCGCCAGTCTCTGCTTAGGGCTACATCAATAGGAAACAAACCATAGAGATAGAACTGGAAACTACTTGATTGTGTCACGTTGCAAAGATATAGCACAAACCGTGTTTGATTTAGAGTCCCAACTACGTGTATCCATATATGAGAAAATAGAGTGAAACCTAAAATTTAAAACTGTTACTGCCAACGAACGGTTTAACCTAGAAGAACGAAATTTGGTGAGCCAAGTGGGATTGGGGTACTTATCATTACTGGAAAGTTTCATCAAGATTGGGTGAAAAAATGTGTGCTGACATTTCAGGAAACTCGTAGTTTTTTGGAAGCTTGGCAACCCCTTTCCATGAATGTGATTTGCGCCAGTCTCTGCTTAGGGCTACATCAATAGGAAACAAACCATAGAGATAGAACTTGGAACTACTTGATTGTGTCAAGTTTCAAAGAGCTAGCACAAACCGTGTTTGATTTAGATTTCCAACTACGTGTATCCATATAGGAGAAAACAGAGTGAAACCTAAAAATTAAAACTGTTACTGACAATGAACGGTTTAACCTAGAAGAACGAAATTTGGTGAGCCAAGTGGGATTGGCGTACTGATCATTACCTGAAAGTGTCATCAAGATTGGGTGAAAAAATGTGTGCTGAGATTTCAGGAAACTCGTAGTTTTTTGGAAGCTTGGCAACCACTTTCCATGAAAGTGATTTGCGCCAGTCTCTGCTTAGGGCTACAACAATAGGAAACAAACCATAGAGATAGAACTTGGAACTACTTTATTGTGTCAAGTTTCAAAGACCTAGCACAAACCGTGTTTGATTTAGAGTTCCAACTACATGTATCCATATAGGAGAAAACAGAGTGAAACCTAAAAATTAAAACTGTTACTGCCAACGAACAGTTTAACCTAGAAGAACGAAATTTGGTGAGCCAAGTGGGATTGGGGTACTGATCATTACCTGAAAGTGTCATCAAGATTGGGTGAAAAAATGTGTGCTGAGATTTCAGGAAACTCGTAGTTTTTTGGAAGCTTGGCAAGCTCTTTCCATGAAAGTGATTTGCGCCAGTCTCTGCTTAGGGCTACATCAATACGAAACAAACCATAGAGATAGAACTTGGAACTACTTGATTGTGTCCAGTTTCAAAGAGCTAGCACAAACCGTGTTTGATTTAGAGTTCCAAATACATGTATCCATATAGGAGAAAACAGAGTGAAACCTAAAAATTAAAACTGTTACTGCCAACGAACGGTTTTACTTAGAAGAACGAAATTTGGTGAGCCAAGTGGGATTGGGGTACTGATCATTACCTGAAAGTGTCATCAAGATTGGGTGAAAACATGTGTGCTGAGATTTCAGGAAACTCGTAGTTTTTTGGAAGCTTGGCAACCCCTTTCCATGAACGTGATTTGCGCCAGTCTCTGCTTACGGCTATATCAATAGGAAAAAAAAAAAAAACATAGAGATAGAACTCGGAACTACTTGATTGTGTCAATTTACAAAGACCTAGCACAAACTGTGTTTGATTTAGAGTTCCAACTACATGTATCCATATAGGAGAAAACAGAGTGAAAGCTAAAATTTAAAACTGTTATTGCCAACGTACAGTTTAACCTAGAAAAACGAAATTTGGTGAGCCAAGTGGGATTGGGGTACTGATCATTACCTGAAAGGGTCATCAAGATTGGGTGAAAAAATGTGTGCTGAGATGTCAGGACACTCGTAGTTTTTTGGAAGCTTGGCAACCCCTTTCCATGAAAGTGATGTGCGCCAGTCTCTGCATAGGGCTACATCAATAGGAAACAAACCATAGAGATAGAACTTGGAACTACTTGATTGTGTCCAGTTTCAAAGAGCTAGCACAAACCGTGTTTGATTTAGAGTTCCAACTACATGTATCCATATAGGAGAAAACAGATTGAAACCTAAAAATTAAAACTGTTACTGCAAACGAACGGTTTAACCTAGAAGAACGAAATTTGGTGAGAAAAGTGGGATTGGGGTACTGATCATTACCGGAAAGTGTCATCAAGATTGGGTGAAAACATGTGTGCTGAGATTTCAGGAAACTCGTAGTTTTTTGGAAGCAGGCAACCCCTTTCAATGAATGTGATTTGCGCCAGTCTCTGCTTAGGGCTACATCAATAGGAAACAAACCATAGAGATAGAACTTGGAACTACTTGATTGTGTCAAGTTTCAAAGAGCTAGCACAAACCGTGTTTGATTTAGTGTTCCAACTACATGTATCCATATAGGAGAAAACAGAGTGAAACCAAAAAATTCAAACTGTTACTGCCAAAGAACGGTTTAATCTAGAAGAATGAAATTTGGTGAGCCAAGTGTGATTCGTATACTGATCATTACCTGAAAGGGTCATCAAGATTGGGTGAAAAAATGTGTGCTGAGATTTCAGGAAACTCGTAGTTTTTTGGAAGCTTGGCAACCCCTTTCCATGAAAGTGATTTACGCCAGTCTCTGCATAGGGCTACATCAATAGGAAACAAACCATAGAGATAGAACTTGGAACTACTTTATTGTGTCAAGTTTCAAAGAGCTAGCACAAACCGTGTTTGATTTAGAGTTCCAACTACATGTATCCATATAGGAGAAAACAGAGTGAAACCTAAAAATTAAAACTGTTACTGCCAAAGATCGGTTTAACCTAGAAGAACGAAATTTGGTGAGAAACGTGGGATTGGGGTACTGATCATTACCTGAAAGTGTCATCAAGATTGGGTGAAAAAATGTGTGCTGAGATTTCAGGAAACTCGTAGTTTTTTGGAAGCTTGGCAACCTCTTTCCATGAAAGTGATTTGCGCCAGTCTCTGCTTAGGGCTACATCAATAGGAAACAAACCATAGAGATAGAACTTGGAACTACTTGATTGTGACAAGTCTCAAAAAGCTAGCACAAACCGTGTTTGATTTAGAGTTCCAACTACATGTATCCATATAGGAGAAAACAGAGTGAAACCTAAAAATTAAAACTGTTACTGCCAACGAACGGTTTAACCTAAAAGAATGAAATTTGGTGAGCCAAGTGGGATTGGGGTACTGATCATTACCTGAAAGTGTCATCAAGATTGGGTGAAAAAATGTGGGCTGAGATTTCAGGAAACTCGTAGTGTTTTGGAAGCTTGGCAACCCATTTCCATGAACGTGATTTGCGCCAGTCTCTGCTTAGGGCTATATCAATAGGAAAAAAAAAAACATAGAGATAGAACTTGGAACTACTTGATTGTGTCAATTTACAAAGAGCTAGCACAAACTGTGTTAGATTTAGAGTTCCAACTACATGTATCCATATGGGAGAAAACAGAGTGAAACCTAAAAATTAAAACTGTTACTGCCAACGAACGGTTTAACCTAGAAGAACGAAATTTGGTGAGCCAAGTGGGATTGGGGTACTGATCATTACCAGAAAGTGTCATCAAGATTGGGTGAAAAAATGTGTGCTGAGATTTCAGGAAACTCGTAGTTTTTTGGAAGCAGGCAACCCCTTTCAATGAATGTGATTTGTGCCAGTCTCTGCTTAGGGCTACATCAATAGGAAACAAACCATAGAGATAGAACTTGGAACTACTTGATTGTGCCAAGTTTCAAAGAGCTAGCACAAACCATGTATGATTTAGTGTTCCAACTACATGTATCCATATAGGAGAAAACAGAGTGAAACCTAAAAATTAAAACTGTTACTGCCAACGAACGCTTTAATCTAGAAGAACGAAATTTGGTGAGCCAAGTGTGATTGGAATACTGATCACTACCTGAAAGTGACATCAAGATTGGATGAAAAAATGTGTGCTGATATTTCAGGAAACTCGTAGTTTTTTGGAAGCTTGACAACCCCTTTCCATGAAAGTGATTTGCGCCAGTCTCTGCTTAGAGCTACATCAATAGGAAACAAACCATAGAGATAGAACTTGGAACTACTTGATAGTGACAAGTTTCAAAGAGCTAGCACAAACCATGTTTGATTTAGAATTCCAACTACTTGTATCCATATAGGAGAAAACAGAGAGAAACCTAAAAATTTAAACTGTTACTGCCAATGAACAGTTTAACCTAGGAGAACGAAATTTGGTGAGCCAAGTGGGATTGGGGTACTGATCATTACCTGAAAGTGTCATCAAGATTGGTTGAAAAAATGTGTGCTGAGATTTCAGGAAACTCGTAGTTTTTGGAAGCTTGGGAACCCCTTTCCATGAACGTGATTTGCGCCAGTCTCTGCTTAGGGCTATATCAATAGGAAAAAAAAAACCTAGAGATAGAACTTGGAACTACTTGATTGTGTCAAGTTACAAAGTGCTAGCACAAACTGTGTTTGATTTAGAGTTCCAACTACATGTATCCATATAGGAGAAAACAGAGTGAAACCTAAAAATTAAAACTGTTACTGCCAACGAACGGTTTAACCTAGAAGAACGAAATTTGGTGAGCCAAGTGGGATTGGGGTCCTGATCATTACCTGAAAGTGTCATCAAGATTGGGTGAAAAAATGTGTGCTGAGATTTCAGGAAACTAGTAGTTTTTTGGAAGCTTGGCAACCCCTTTCCATGAAAGTTATTTGTGACAGTCTCTGCTTATGGCTACATCAATAGGAAACAAACCATAGAGATAGAACTTGGAACTACTTTATTGTGTCAAGTTTCAAAGAGCTAGCACAAACCGTGTTTGATTTAGAGCTCCAACTACATGTATCAATATAGGAGAAAACAGAGTGAAACCTAAAAATTAAAACTGTTACTGCCAAAGATCGGTTTAACCTAGAAGAAAGAAATTTGGTGAGAAAAGTGGGATTGGGGTACTGATCATTACCTGAAAGTGTCATCAAGATTGGGTGAAAAAATGTGTGCTGAGATTTCAGGAAACTCGTAGTTTTTTGAAAGCTTGGCAACCTCTTTCCATGAAAGTGATTTGCGCCAGTCTCTGCTTAGGGCTACATCAATAGGAAACAAACCATAGAGATAGAACTTGGAACTACTTGATTGTGACAAGTCTCAAAAAGCTAGCACAAACCGTGTTTGATTTAGAGTTCCAACTACATGTATCCATATAGGAGAAAACAGAGTGAAACTTAAAAATTAAAACTGTTACTGCCAACGAACGGTTTAACCTAAAAGAATGAAATTTGGTGAGCCAAGTGGGATTGGGGAACTGATCATTACCTGAAAGTGTCATCAAGATTGGTTGAAAAAATGTGGGCTGAGATTTCAGGAAACTCGTAGTTTTTTGGAAGCTCGGCAACCCCTTTCCATGAACGTGATTTCCGCCAGTCTCTGCTTAGGGCTATATCAATAGGAAAAAAAAACATAGAGATAGAACTTGGAACTACTTGATTGTGTCAATTTACAAAGAGCTACCACAAACTGTGTTTGATTTAGAGTTCCAACTACATGTATCCATATAGGAGAAAACAGAGTGAAACCTAAAAATTAAAACTGTTACTGCCAACGAACGGTTTAACCTAGAAGAACGAAATTTGGTGAGCCAAGTGGGATTGGGGTACTGATCATTACCTGAATGTGTCATAAAGATTGGGTGAAAAAATGTGTGCTGAGATTTCAGGAAACTCGTAGTTTTTTGGAAGCTTGGCAACCTCTTTCCATGAAAGTGATGTGCGCCAGTCTCTGCTTAGGGCTACATCAATAGGAAACAAACCATAGAGATAGAACTTGGAACTACTTGATTGTGTCAAGTTTCAAAGAGCTAGCACAAACCGTGTTTGATTTAGTGTTCCAACTACATGTATCCATATAGGAGAAAACAGAGTGAAACCTAAAAATTAAAACTGTTACTGCCAACGAACGGTTTAACCTAGAAGAACGAAATTTGGTGAGCCAAGTGGGATTGGGTACTGACCATTACCTGAAAGTATTATCAAGATTGGGTGAAAAAATATGTGCTGAGATTTCAGGAAACTCGTAGTTTTTTGGAAGCTTGGCAACCCCTTTCCATGAAAGTGATTTGCGCCAATCTCTGCTTAGGGCTACATCAATAGGAAACAAACCATAGAGGTAGAACTTGGAACTACTTGGTTGTGTCAAGTTTCAAAGAGCTAGCACAAACTGTGTTTGATTTAGTGTTCCAACTACATGTATCCATATATGAGAAAACAGAGTGAAACCTAAAAATTAAAACTGTTACTGCCAACGAACGCTTTAATCTAGAAGAACGAAATTTGGTGAGCCAAGTGTGATTGGGGTACTGATCATTACCTGAAAGTGTCATCAAGATTGGATGAAAAAATGTGTGCTGAGATTTCAGGAAACTCGTAGTTTTTTGGAAGCTTGACAACCCCTTTCCATGAAAGTGATTTGCGCCAGTCTCTGCTTAGGGCTACATCAATAGGAAACAAACCATAGAGATAGAACTTGGAACAACTTGATTGTGACAAGTTTCAAAGAGCTAGCACAAACCATGTTTGATTTAGAATTCCAACTACTTGTATCCATATAGGAGAAAACAGAGTGAAACCTAAAAATTAAAACTGTTACTGCCAACGAACGGTTTAACCTAGAAGAACGAAATTTGGTGAGCCAAGTGGGATTGGGGTACTGATCATTACCTGAAAGTGTCATCAAGATTGGTTGAAAAAATGTGTGCTGAGATTTCATGAAACTCGTAGTTTTTTGGAAGCTTGGGAACCCCTTTCCATGAACGTGATTTGCGCCAGACTCTGCTTAGGGCTATAACAATAGGAAAAAAAAAAACATAGAGATAGAACTTGGAACTAATTGATTGTGTCAAGTTACAAAGAGCTAGCACAAACTGTGTTTGATTTAGAGTTCTAACTACATGTATCCATATAGGAGAAAACAGAGTGAAACCTAAAAATTAAAACTGTTACTGCCAACGAACGGTTTAACCTAGAAGAATGAAATTTGGTGAGCCAAGTGGGATTGGGGAACTGATCATTACCTGAAAGTGTCATCAAGATTGGATGAAAAAATGTGTGCTGAGATTTCAGGAAACTCGTAGTTTTTTGGAAGCTTGGCAACCCCTTTCTATGAAAGTGATTTGCGCCAGTCTCTGCTTAGGGCTACATCAATATGAAACAAAAAATAGAGATAGAACTTGGAACTACTTGGTTGTTTCAAGTTTCAAAGAGCTAGCACAAACCGTGTTTGATTTAGAGTTCCAACTACATGTATACATATAGGAGAAAACAGAGTGAAACCTAAAAATTAAAACTGTTACTGCCAACGAAGAGTTTTACCTAGAAGAACGAAATTTGGTGAGCCAAGTGGGATTGGGGTACTGATCATTACCTGAAAGTGTCATGAAGATTTGGTGAAAAAATGTGTGCTGAGATTTCAGGAAACTCGTAATTTTTTGGAAGCTTGGCAACCCCTTTCCATGAAAGTGATTTGTGCCAGTCTCTGCTTAGGGCTACATCAATAGGAAACAAACCATAGAGATAGAACTTGGAACTACTTGATTGTGCCAAGTTTCAAAGAGCTAGCACACACCGTGTTTGATTTAGGTTCCAACTACATGTATCCATATAGGAGAAAACAGAGTGAAACCTAAAAATTAAAACTGTTACTGAAAAACGAACGGTTTAACCTAGAAGAACGAAATTTGGTGAGCCAAGTGGGATTGGGGTACTGATCATTACTGGAATGTGTCATCAAGATTGGGTGAAAAAATGTGTGCTGAGATTTCAGGAAACTCGTAGTTTTTTGGAAGCTTGGCAACCACTTTCCATGAAAGTGATTTGCGCCAGTCTCTGCTTAGGGCTACATCAATAGAAAACAAACAATAGTGATAGAACTTGGAACTACTTTATTGTGTCAAGTTTCAAAGAGCTAGCACAAACCGTGTTTGATTTCGAGTTCCAACTACATGTATCCATATAGGAGAAAACAGAGTGAAACCTAAAAATTAAAACTATTACTGCCAACGAACGGTTTAACCTAGAAGAACGCAATTTTTTGAGCCAAGTGGGATTGGGTACTGACCATTACCTGAAAGTATTATCAAGATTGGGTGAAAAAATGTGTGCTGAGATTTCAGGAAACTCGTAGTTTTTTGGAAGCTTGGCAACCCCTTTCCATGAAAGTGATTTGTGCCAATCTCTGCTTAGGGCTACATCAATAGGAAACAAACCATAGAGATAGAACTTGGAACTACTTGGTTGTGTCAAGTTTCAAAGAGCTAGCACAAACCGTGTTTGATTTAGAGTTCCAAGTACATGTATCCATATAGGAGAAAACAGAGTGAAACCTAAAAATTTAAACTGTTACTGCCAATGAACAGTTTAACCTAGGAGAACGAAATTTGGTGAGCCAAGTGGGATTGGGGTACTGATCATTACCTGAAAGTGTCATCAAGATTGGTTGAAAAAATGTGTGCTGAGATTTCAGGAAACTCGTAGTTTTTGGAAGCTTGGGAACCCCTTTCCATGAACGTGATTTGCGCCAGTCTCTGCTTAGGGCTATATCAATAGGAAAAAAAAAACCTAGAGATAGAACTTGGAACTACTTGATTGTGTCAAGTTACAAAGTGCTAGCACAAACTGTGTTTGATTTAGAGTTCCAACTACATGTATCCATATAGGAGAAAACAGAGTGAAACCTAAAAATTAAAACTGTTACTGCCAACGAACGGTTTAACCTAGAAGAACAAAATTTGGTGAGCCAAGTGGGATTGGGGTCCTGATCATTACCTGAAAGTGTCATCAAGATTGGGTGAAAAAATGTGTGCTGAGATTTCAGGAAACTAGTAGTTTTTTGGAAGCTTGGCAACCCCTTTCCATGAAAGTGATTTGCGACAGTCTCTGCTTATGGCTACATCAATAGGAAACAAACCATAGAGATAGAACTTGGAACTACTTTATTGTGTCAAGTTTCAAAGAGCTAGCACAAACCGTGTTTGATTTAGAGTTCCAACTACATGTATCCATATAGGAGAAAACAGAGTGAAACCTAAAAATTAAAACTGTTACTGCCAAAGATCGGTTTAACCTAGAAGAAAGAAATTTGGTGAGAAAAGTGGGATTGGGGTACTGATCATTACCTGAAAGTGTCATCAAGATTGGGTGAAAAAATGTGTGCTGAGATTTCAGGAAACTCGTAGTTTTTTGAAAGCTTGGCAACCTCTTTCCATGAAAGTGATTTGCGCCAGTCTCTGCTTAGGGCTACATCAATAGGAAACAAACCATAGAGATAGAACTTGGAACTACTTGATTGTGACAAGTCTCAAAAAGCTAGCACAAACCGTGTTTGATTTAGAGTTCCAACTACATGTATCCATATAGGAGAAAACAGAGTGAAACCTAAAAATTAAAACTGTTACTGCCAACGAACGGTTTAACCTAAAAGAATGAAATTTGGTGAGCCAAGTGGGATTGGGGTACTGATCATTACCTGAAAGTGTCATCAAGATTGGTTGAAAAAATGTGGGCTGAGATTTCAGGAAACTCGTAGTTTTTTGGAAGCTCGGCAAACCCTTTCCATGAACGTGATTTGCGCCAGTCTCTGCTTAGGGCTATATCAATAGGAAAAAAAACATAGAGATAGAACTTGGAACTACTTGATTGTGTCAGTTTACAAAGGGCTAGCACAAACTGTGTTTGATTTAGAGTTCCAACTACATGTATCCATATAGGAGAAAACAGAGTGAAACCTAAAAATTAAAACTGTTACTGCCAACGAACGGTTTAACCTAGAAGAACGAAATTTGGTGAGCCAAGTGGGATTGGGGTACTGATCATTACCTGAAAGTGTCATGAAGATTGGGTGAAAAAATGTGTGCTGAGATTTGAGGAAAATCAGAGTTTTTTGGAAGCTTGGCAACCCCTTTCCATGAAAGTGATTTGCGCCTGCGTCTGCTTAGGTCTACATCAATAGGAAACCAACCATAGAGATAGAACTTGGAACTACTTTATTGTGCCAAGTTTCAAAGAGCTAGCACAAACCCTATTTGATTTAGACTTCCAATTCCATATATCCATAGAGGAGAAAACAGAGTGAAACCTAAAAATTAAAACTGTTACTGCCAACGAACGGTTTAACCTAGAACAACGAAATTTGGTGAGCCAAGTGGGATTGGGGTACTGATCATTACCTGAAAGTGTCATCAAGATTGGGTGAAAAAATGTGTGCTGAGATTTCAGGAAACTCATAGTTTTTTGGAAGCTTGGCAACCCCTTTCCATGAAAGAGATTTGCACCAGTATCTGCTTAGGGCTACATCAATTGGAAACAAACCATAGAGATAGAACTTGGAACTACTTGATTGTGTCAAGTTTCAAAGAGCTAGCACAAACCGTGTTTGATTTCGATTTCCAACTACATGTATCCATATAGGACTAAAAAGAGTGAACCTAAAAATTAAAACTGTTACTGACAATGAACGGTTTAACCTAGAAGAACGAATTTGGTGAGCCAAGTGGGATTGGGGTACTGATCATTACCTGAAAGCGTCTTCAAGATTGGGTGAAAAAATGTGTGCTGATATTTCAGGAAACTCGTAGTTTTTTGGAAGCTTGGCAACCCCTATTAATGAAAGTGCTTTGCATCTATCTCTGCTTAGGGCTACATCAATAGGAAACAAACCATAGAGATAGAACTTGGAACTACTTGATTGTGTCAAGTTTCTAAGAGCTAGCACAAACCGTGTTTGATTTAGAGTTCCAACTGCATGTATCCATATAGGAGAAAACAGAATGAAACCTAAAAATTAAAACTGTTACTGCCAACGAACGATTTAACCTAGGAGAACGAAATTTGGTGAGCCAAGTGGGATTGGGGTACTGATCGTTACCTGAAAGTGTCATCAAGATTGGGTGAAAAAATGTGTGCTGAGATTTCAGGAAACTCAGTTTTTTGGAAGCTTGGCAACCCCTTTCCATGAAAGTGATTTGCGCCAGTCTCTGCTTAGGGCTACATCAATAGGAAACAAACCATAGAGACAGAACTTGGAACTTCTTGATTGTGTCAAGGTTCAAAGAGCTAGCACAAACCGTGTTTGATTTAGAGTTCCAACTACATGTATCCATATAGGAGAAAACAGAGTGAAACCTAAAAATTAAAACTGTTACTGCCGACGAACGGTTTAACCTAGAAGAACGAAATTTGGTGAGCCAAGTGGGATTGGGGTACTGATCATTACCTGAAAGTGTCATCAAGATTGGGTGAAAAAATGTGTGCTGAGATTTCAGGAAACTCGTAGTTTTTTGGAAGCTAGGCAACCCCTTTCCATGAAAGTGATTTGCGCCTGTCTCTGCTTAGGGCTACATCAATAGGAAACAAACCATAGAGATAGAACTTGGAACTACTTGATTGTGTCAAGTTTCAAAGAGCTAGCACAAACCGTGTTTGATTTAGAGTTCCAAATACATGTATCCATATAGGAGAAAACAGAGTGAAACCTAAAAATTAAAACTCTTACTGCCAACGAACGGTTTAATCTAGAAGAACGAAATTTGGTGAGAAAAATGGGATTGGTGTACTGATCATTACCTGAAAGTGTCATCAAGATTGGGTGAAAAAATGTGTGCTGAGATTTCAGGAAACTCGTAGTTTTTTGGAAGCTTGCCAACCCCTTTCCATGAAAGTGATTTGCGCCAGTCTCTGCTTAGGGCTACATCAATAGGAAACAAACCATAGAGATAGAACTTGGAACTACTTGATTGTGTCCAGTTTCAAAGAGCTAGCACAAACCGTGTTTGATTTAGAGTTCCAACTACATGTATCCATATAGGAGAAAACAGAGTGAAACCTAAAAATTAAAACTGTTACTCCCAACGAACGGTTTAACCTAGAAGAACGACATTTGGTGAGCCAAGTGGGATTGGGTACTGATCATTACCTGAAAGTGTCATCAAGATTGGGTGAAAAAATGTGTGCTGAGATTTCAGGAAACTCGTAGTTTTTTGGAAGCTAGGCAACCCCTTTCCATGAAAGTGATTTGCGCCAGTCTCTGCTTAGGGCTACATCAATAGGAAACAAACCATAGAGATAGAACTTGGAACTACTTGATTGTGTCAAGTTTCAAAGAGCTAGCACAAACCGTGTTTGATTTAGAGTTCCAAATACATGTATCCATATAGGAGAAAACAGAGTGAAACCTAAAAATTAAAACTGTTACTGCCAACGAACGGTTTAATCTAGAAGAACGAAATTTGGTGAGAAAAATGGGATTGGTGTACTGATCATTACCTGAAAGTGTCATCAAGATTGGGTGAAAAAATGTGTGCTGAGATTTCAGGAAACTCGTAGTTTTTTGGAAGCTTGCCAACCCCTTTCCATGAAAGTGATTTGCGCCAGTCTCTGCTTAGGGCTACATCAATAGGAAACAAACCATAGAGATAGAACTTGGAACTACTTGATTGTGTCAAGTTTCAAAGAGCTAGCACAAACCGTGTTTGATTTAGAGTTCCAACTACATGTATGCATATAGGAGAAAACAGAGTGAAACCTAAAAATTAAAACTGTTACTGCCAATGAACGGTTCAACGTAGAAGAACGAAATTTGGTGAGCCAAGTGGGATTGGGGTACTGATCATTACCTGATAGTGTCATCAACATTGGGTGAAAAAATGTGTGCTGAGATTTCAGGAAACCCAGTTTTTTGGAAGCTTGGCAACCCCTTTCCATTAAAGTGATTTGCGCCAGTCTCTGCTTAGGGCTACATCAATAGGAAACAAACCATAGAGATAGAACTTGGAACTACTTGATTGTGTCAAGTTTCAAAGAGCTAGCACAAACCTTGTTTGATTTCGAGTTCCAACTACATGTATCCATATAGGACTAAAAAGAGTGAACCTAAAAATTAAAACTGTTACTGACAATGAACGGTTTAACCTAGAAGAACGAAATTTGGTGAGCCAAGTGGGATTGGGGTACTGATCATTACCTGAAAGAGTCTTCAAGATTGGGTGAAAAAATGTGTGCTGATATTTCAGGAAACTCGTAGTTTTTTGGAAGCTTGGCAACCCCTATTAATGAAAGTGCTTTGCATCTATCTCTGCTTAGGGCTACATCAATAGGAAACAAACCATAGAGATAGAACTTGGAACTACTTGATTGTGTCAAGTTTCTAAGAGCTAGCACAAACCGTGTTTGATTTAGAGTTCCAACTACATGTATCCATATAGGAGAAAACAGAATGAAACCTAAAAATTAAAACTGTTACTGCCAAGGAACGATTTAACCTAGGAGAACGAAATTTGGTGAGCCAAGTGGGATTGGGGTACTGATCGTTACCTGAAAGTGTCATCAAGATTGGGTGAAAAAATGTGTGCTGAGATTTCAGGAAACTCAGTTTTTTGGAAGCTTGGCAACCCCTTTCCATGAAAGTGATTTGCGCCAGTCTCTGCTTAGGGCTACATCAATAGGAAAGAAACCATAAAGATAGAACTTGGAACTACTTGATTGTGTCAAGTTTCAAAGAGCTAGCACAAACCTTGTTTGATTTCGAGTTCCAACTACATGTATCCATATAGGACTAAACAGAGTGAACCTAAAAATTAAAACTGTTACTGACAATGAACGGTTTAACCTAGAAGAACGAAATTTGGTGAGCCAAGTGGGATTGGGCTACTGATCATTACCTGAAAGAGTCTTCAAGATTGGGTGAAAAAAAGTGTGCTGATATTTCAGGAAACTCGTAGTTTTTTGGAAGCTTGGCAACCCCGATTAATGAAAGTGCTTTGCATCAGTCTCTGCTTAGGGCTACAACAATAGGAAACAAACCATAGTGGTAGAACTTGGAACTACTTGATTGTGTCAAGTTTCAAAGAGCTAGCGCAAACCGTGTTTGATTTAGAGTTCCAACTACATTTATCCATATAGGAGAAAACAGAGTGAAACCTAAAAATTAAAACTGTTACTGCCAACAAACGATTTAACCTAGAAGAACGAAATTTGGTGAGCCAAGTGGGATTCGGGTACTGATCATTACCTGAAAGTGTCATGAAGATTAGGTGAAAAAATGTGTGCTGAGATTTCAGGAGACTCGTAGTTTTTTGGAAGCTTGGCAACCCCTTTCCATGAAAGTGATTTGCGCCAGTCTCTGCTTAGGGCTACATCAATAGGAAACAAACCATAGAGATAGAACTTGGAACTACTTGATTGTGTCAAGTTTCAAAGAGCTAGCACAAACCGTGTTTGATTTAGAGTTCCAACTACATGTATGCATATAGGAGAAAACAGAGTGAAACCTAAAAATTAAAACTGTTACTGCCAATGAACGGTTTAACGTAGAAGAACGAAATTTGGTGAGCCAAGTGGGATTGGGGTACTGATCATTACCTGAAAGTGTCATCAAGATTGGGTGAAAAAATGTGTGCTGAGATTTCAGGAAACTCAGTTTTTTGGAAGCTTGGCAACCCCTTTCCATTAAAGTGATTTGCGCCAGTCTCTGCTTAGGGCTACATCAATAGGAAAGAAACCATAGAGATAGAACTTGGAACTACTTGATTGTGTCAAGTTTCAAAGAGCTAGCACAAACCTTGTTTGATTTCGAGTTCCAACTACATGTATCCATATAGGACTAAAAAGAGTGAACCTAAAAATTAAAACTGTTACTGCCAACGAACGGTTTAACCTAGAAGAACGAAATTTGGTGAGCCAAGTGGGATTGGGGTACTGATCATTACCTGAAAGAGTCTTCAAGATTGGGTGAAAAAATGTGTGCTCATATTTCAGGAAACTCGTAGTTTTTTGGAAGCTTGGCAACCCCTATTAATGAAAGTGCTTTGCACCCATCTCTGCTTAGGGCTACATCAATAGGAAACAAACCATAGAGATAGAACTTGGAACTACTTGATTGTGTCAAGTTTCTAAGAGCTAGCACAAACCGTGTTTGATATAGAGTTCCAACTACATGTATCCATATAGGAGAAAACAGAGTGAAACCTAAAAATTAAAACTGTTACTGCCAACGAACGATTTAACCTAGGAGAACGAAATTTGGTGAGCCAAGTGGGATTGGGGTACTGATCATTACCTGAAAGTGTCATCAAGATTGGGTGAAAAAATGTGTGCTGAGATTTCAGGAAACTCAGTTTTTTGGAAGCTTGGCAAACCCTTTCCATGAAAGTGATTTGCGCGAGTCTCTGCTTAGGGCTACATCAATAGGAAAGAAACCATAGAGATAGAACTTGGAACTACTTGATTGTGTCAAGTTTCAAAGAGCTCGCACAAACCTTGTTTGATTTCGAGTTCCAACTACATGTATCCATATAGGACTAAACAGAGTGAACCTAAAAATTAAAACTGTTACTGACAATGAACGGTTTAACCTAGAAGAACGAAATTTGGTGAGCCAAGTGGGATTGGGGTACTGATCATTACCTGAAAGAGTCTTCAAGATTGGGTGAAAAAATGTGTGCTGATATTTCAGGAAACTCGTAGTTTTTTGGAAGCTTGGCAACCCCTATTAATGAAAGTGCTTTGCATCAGTCTCTGCTTAGGGCTACAACAATAGGAAACAAACCATAGAGATAGAACTTGGAACTACTTGATTGTGTCAAGTTTCAAAGAGCTAGCGCAAACCGTGTTTGATTTAGAGTTCCAACTACATGTATCCATATAGGAGAAAACAGAGTGAAACCTAAAAATTAAAACTGTTACTGCCAACAAACGATTTAACTTAGAAGAACGAAATTTGGTGAGCCAAGTGGGATTCGGGTACTGATCATTACCTGAAAGTGTCATCAAGATTAGGTGAAAAAATGTGTGCTGAGATTTCAGGAGACTCGTAGTTTTTTGGAAGCTTGGCAACCCCTTTCCATGAAAGTGATTTGCGCCAGTCTCTGCTTAGGGCTACATCAATAGGAAACAAACCATAGAGATAGAACATGGAACTACTTGATTGTGTCAAGTTGCAAAGAGCTAGCACAAACCGTGTTTGATTTAGAGTTCCAACTACATGTATGCATATAGGAGAAAACAGAGTGAAACCTAAAAATTAAAACTGTTACTGCCAATGAACGGTTTAACGTAGAAGAACGAAATTTGGTGAGCCAAGTGGGATTGGGGTACTGATCATTACCTGAAAGTGTCATCAAGATTGGGTGAAAAAATGTGCGCTGAGATTTCAGGAAACTCAGTTTTTTGGAAGCTTGGCAACCCCTTTCCATGAAAGTGATTTGCGCCAGTCTCTGCTTAGGGCTACATCAATAGGAAAGAAACCATAGAGATAGAACTTGGAACTACTTGATTGTGTCAAGTTTCAAAGAGCTAGCACACACCGTGTTTGATTTAGAGTTCCAACTACATGTATGCATTTAGGAGAAAACAGAGTGAAATCTAAAAATTAAAACTGTTACTGCCAATGAACGGTTTAACGGAGAAGAACGAAATTTAATGAGCCAAGTGGGATTGGGGTACTGATCATTACCTGAAAGTGTCATCAAGTTTGGGTGAAAAAATGTGTGCTGAGATTTCAGGAAACTCGTAGTTTTTTGGAAGCTTGGCATCCCCTTTCCATGAATGAGATTTGCGCCAGTCTCTGCTTAGGGCTACATCAATAGGAAACAAACAATAGAGATAGAACTTGGAACTACTTGAATGTGTCCAGTTTCAAAGAGCTAGTACAAACCGTGTTTGATTTAGAGTTCCAACTACATGTATCCATATAGGAGAAAACAGAGGGAAACCTAAAACTAAAAATTGTTACTGCCAACGAACTGTTTAACCTAGAAGAATGAAATTTGGTGAGCCAAGTGGGATTGGGGTACTGATCATTACCTGAAAGTGTCATCAAGATTGGGTGAAAAAATGTGTGCTGAGATTTCACAAAACTCGTAGTCTTTTGGAAGTTTGGCAACCCCTTTCCTTAATAGTGATTTAGCCAGTCTCTTCTTAGGGCTACATCAATAGGAAGCAAACCATAGAGATAGAACTTGGAACTAGTTGATTGTGTCAAGTTTCAAAGAGCTAGCACAAACCGTGTTTGATTTAGAGTTCCAACTACAGGTATCCATACAGGAGAAAACACAGTGAAACCTAAAAATTAAAACTGTTAATGCCAACAAACGGTTTAACCTAGAAGAAGGAAATTTGGTGAGCCAAGTGGGATTGGGGTACTGATCATTACATGAAAGTTCATCAAAATTGGGTGAAAAAAAGTATGCTGAGATTTCAGGAAACTCGTAGTTTTTTGGAAGTTTGGCAACCCCTTTCCATAAAAGTGATTTAGCCAGTCTCTGCTTAGGACTACATCAATAGGAAACAAACCATAGAGATAGAACTCGGAACTACTTGATTGTGTCAAGTTTCAAAGAACTAGCACAATCCGTGTTTGATTTAGAGTTCCAACTCCATGTATCCATATAGGAGAAAACAGAGTGAAACCTAAAAATTAAAACTGTTACTGCCAACAAACGGTTTAACCTACAAGAACGAAATTTGGTGAGCCAAGTGGGATTGGGGTACTGATCATTACCTAAAAGTGTCATCAAGATTGGCCAAAAAAATGTGTGCTGAGATATCAGGAAACTCGTAGTTTTTGGAAGCTTGGCAACCCCTTTCCATGAATGAGATTTGCGCCAGTCTCTGCTTAGGGCTACATCAATAGGAAACAAACCATAGAGATAGAACTTGGAACTACTTGATTGTGACAAGTTTCAAAGAGCTAGCACAAACCATGTTTGATTTAGAATTCCAACTACTTGTATCCATATAGGAGAAAACAGAGTGAAACCTAAAAATTAAAACTGTTACTGCCAACGAACGGTTTAACCTAGAAGAATGAAATTTGGTGAGCCAAGTGGGATTGGGGTACTGATCATTACCTGAAAGTGTCATCAAGATTGGGTGAAAAAATGTGTGCTGAGATTTCAGGAAACTCGTAGTTTTTTGGAAGCTTGGCAACCCCTTTCCATGAAAGTGATTTGCGCCAGTCTCTGCTTAGGGCTACATCAATAGGAAACAAACCATAGAGATAGAACTTGGTACTACTTGATTGTGCCAAGTTTCAAAGAGCTAGCACAAACCGTGTTTGATTTAGAGTTCCAACTACATGTATCCATATAGGAAAAAACAGAGTGAAACCTAAAAATTAAAACTGTTACTGCAAACGAACGGGTTAACCTAGAAGAACGAAATTTGGTGAGCCAAGTGGGATTGGGGTACTGATCATTACCGGAAAGTGTCATCAAGATTGGGAGAAAAAATGTGTGCTGAGATTTCAAGAAACTCGTAGTTTTTTGGAAGCTTGGCAACCTCTTTCCATTAACGTGATTTGCGCCAGTCTCTGCTTAGGGCTATATCAATAGGAAAAAAAAACATAGAGAGAGAACTTGGAACTACTTGATTGTGTCAATTTACAAAGAGCTAGCACAAACTGTGTTTGATTTAGAGTTCCAACTACATGTATCCATATAGGAGAAAACAGAGTGAAACCTAAAAATTAAAACTGTTACTGCCAACGAACAGTTTAACCTACAAGAACGAAATTTGGTGAGCCAAGTGGGATTGGGGTACTGATCATTACCTGAAAGTGTCATAAAGATTGGGTGAAAAAATGTGTGCTGAGATTTCAAGAAACTTGTAGTTTTTTGGAAGCTTGGCAACCCCTTTCCATGAAAGTGATGTGCGCCAGTCTCTGCTAGGGCTACATCAATAGGAAACTAACCATAGGGATAGAACTTGGAACTACTTGATTGTGCCAAGTTTCAAAGAGCTAGCACAAACCGTGTTTGATTTAGAGTTCCAAATACATGTATCCATATAGGAGAAAACAGAGTGAAACCTAAAAATTAAAACTGTTACTGCAAACGAACGGTTTAACCTAGAAGAACGAAATTTGGTGAGCCAAGTGGGATTGGGGTACTTATCATTACCTGAAAGTGTCATCAAGATTGGATGAAAAAATGTGTGCTGAGATTTCAGGAAACTCGTAGTTTTTTGGAAGCAGGCAACCCCTTTCAATGAATGTGATTTGCGCCAGTCTCTGCTTAGGGCTACATCAATAGGAAACAAACCATAGAGATAGAACTGGAAACTACTTGATTGTGTCACGTTGCAAAGATATAGCACAAACCGTGTTTGATTTAGAGTCCCAACTACGTGTATCCATATATGAGAAAATAGAGTGAAACCTAAAATTTAAAACTGTTACTGCCAACGAACGGTTTAACCTAGAAGAACGAAATTTGGTGAGCCAAGTGGGATTGGGGTACTTATCATTACTGGAAAGTTTCATCAAGATTGGGTGAAAAAATGTGTGCTGACATTTCAGGAAACTCGTAGTTTTTTGGAAGCTTGGCAACCCCTTTCCATGAATGTGATTTGCGCCAGTCTCTGCTTAGGGCTACATCAATAGGAAACAAACCATAGAGATAGAACTTGGAACTACTTGATTGTGTCAAGTTTCAAAGAGCTAGCACAAACCGTGTTTGATTTAGATTTCCAACTACGTGTATCCATATAGGAGAAAACAGAGTGAAACCTAAAAATTAAAACTGTTACTGACAATGAACGGTTTAACCTAGAAGAACGAAATTTGGTGAGCCAAGTGGGATTGGCGTACTGATCATTACCTGAAAGTGTCATCAAGATTGGGTGAAAAAATGTGTGCTGAGATTTCAGGAAACTCGTAGTTTTTTGGAAGCTTGGCAACCACTTTCCATGAAAGTGATTTGCGCCAGTCTCTGCTTAGGGCTACAACAATAGGAAACAAACCATAGAGATAGAACTTGGAACTACTTTATTGTGTCAAGTTTCAAAGACCTAGCACAAACCGTGTTTGATTTAGAGTTCCAACTACATGTATCCATATAGGAGAAAACAGAGTAAAACCTAAAAATTAAAACTGTTACTGCCAACGAACAGTTTAACCTAGAAGAACGAAATTTGGTGAGCCAAGTGGGATTGGGGTACTGATCATTACCTGAAAGTGTCATCAAGATTGGGTGAAAAAATGTGTGCTGAGATTTCAGGAAACTCGTAGTTTTTTGGAAGCTTGGCAACCTCTTTCCATGAAAATGATTTGCGCCAGTCTCTGCTTAGGGCTACATCAATACGAAACAAACCATAGAGATAGAACTTGGAACTACTTGATTGTGTCCAGTTTCAAAGAGCTAGCACAAACCGTGTTTGATTTAGAGTTCCAAATACATGTATCCATATAGGAGAAAACAGAGTGAAACCTAAAAATTAAAACTGTTACTCCAACGAACGGTTTAACTTAGAAGAACGAAATTTGGTGAGCCAAGTGGGATTGGGGTACTGATCATTACATGAAAGTGTCATCAAGATTGGGTGAAAACATGTGTGCTGAGATTTCAGGAAACTCGTAGTTTTTTGGAAGCTTGGCAACCCCTTTCCATGAACGTGATTTGCGCCAGTCTCTGCTTACGGTATATCAATAGGAAAAAAAAAAAAAACATAGAGATAGAACTCGGAACTACTTTATTGTGTCAATTTACAAAGACCTAGCACAAACTGTGTTTGATTTAGAGTTCCAACTACATGTATCTATATAGGAGAAAACAGAGTGAAAGCTAAAATTTAAAACTGTTATTGCCAACGTACAGTTTAACCTAGAAAAACGAAATTTGGTGAGCCAAGTGGGATTGGGGTACTGATCATTACCTGAAAGGGTCATCAAGATTGGGTGAAAAAATGTGTGCTGAGATGTCAGGACACTCGTAGTTTTTTGGAAGCTTGGCAACCCCTTTCCATGAAAGTGATGTGCGCCAGTCTCTGCATAGGGCTACATCAATAGGAAACAAACCATAGAGATAGAACTTGGAACTACTTGATTGTGTCCAGTTTCAAAGAGCTAGCACAAACCGTGTTTGATTTAGAGTTCCAACTACATGTATCCATATAGGAGAAAACAGATTGAAACCTAAAAATTAAAACTGTTACTGCAAACGAACGGTTTAACCTTGAAGAACGAAATTTGGTGAGAAAAGTGGGATTGGGGTACTGATCATTACCGGAAAGTGTCATCAAGATTGGGTGAAAACATGTGTGCTGAGATTTCAGGAAACTCGTAGTTTTTTGGAAGCAGGCAACCCCTTTCAATGAATGTGATTTGCGCCAGTCTCTGCTTCGGGCTACATCAATAGGAAACAAACCATAGAGATAGAACTTGGAACTACTTGATTGTGTCAAGTTTCAAAGAGCTAGCACACACCGTGTTTGATTTAGTGTTCCAACTACATGTATCCATATAGGAGAAAACAGAGTGAAACCCAAAAATTCAAACTGTTACTGCCAAAGAACGGTTTAATCTAGAAGAATGAAATTTGGTGAGCCAAGTGTGATTCGTATACTGATCATTACCTGAAAGGGTCATCAAGATTGGGTGAAAATATGTGTGCTGAGATTTCAGGAAACTCGTAGTTTTTTGGAAGCTTGGCAACCCCTTTCCATGAAAGTGATTTACGCCAGTCTCTGCATAGGGCTACATCAATAGGAAACAAACCATAGAGATAGAACTTGGAACTACTTTATTGTGTCAAGTTTCAAAGAGCTAGCACAAACCGTGTTTGATTTAGAGTTCCAACTACATGTATCCATATAGGAGAAAACAGAGTGAAACCTAAAAATTAAAACTGTTACTGCCAAAGATCGGTTTAACCTAGAAGAACGAAATTTGGTGAGAAACGTGGGATTGGGGTACTGATCATTACCTGAAAGTGTCATCAAGATTGGGTGAAAAAATGTGTGCTGAGATTTCAGGAAACTCGTAGTTTTTTGGAAGCTTGGCAACCTCTTTCCATGAAAGTGATTTGCGCCAGTCTCTGCTTAGGGCTACATCAATAGGAAACAAACCATAGAGATAGAACTTGGAACTACTTGATTGTGACAAGTCTCAAAAAGCTAGCACAAACCGTGTTTGATTTAGAGTTCCAACTACATGTATCCATATAGGAGAAAACAGAGTGAAACCTAAAAATTAAAACTGTTACTGCCAACGAACGGTTTAACCTAAAAGAATGAAATTTGGTGAGCCAAGTGGGATTGGGGTACTGATCATTACCTGAAAGTGTCATCAAGATTGGGTGAAAAAATGTGGGCTGAGATTTCAGGAAACTCGTAGTGTTTTGGAAGCTTGGCAACCCATTTCCATGAACGTGATTTGCGCCAGTCTCTGCTTAGGGCTATATCAATAGGAAAAAAAAAACATAGAGATAGAACTTGGAACTACTTGATTGTGTCAATTTACAAAGAGCTAGCACAAACTGTGTTAGATTTAGAGTTCCAACTACATGTATCCATATAGGAGAAAACAGAGTGAAACCTAAAAATTAAAACTGTTACTGCCAACGAACGGTTTAACCTAGAAGAACGAAATTTGGTGAGCCAAGTGGGATTGGGGTACTGATCATTACCAGAAAGTGTCATCAAGATTGGGTGAAAAAATGTGTGCTGAGATTTCAGGAAACTCGTAGTTTTTTGGAAGCAGGCAACCCCTTTCAATGAATGTGATTTGTGCCAGTCTCTGCTTAGGGCTATATCAATAGGAAAAAAAAAACCTAGAGATAGAACTTGGAACTACTTGATTGTGTCAAGTTACAAAGTGCTAGCACAAACTGTGTTTGATTTAGAGTTCCAACTACATGTATCCATATAGGAGAAAACAGAGTGAAACCTAAAAATTAAAACTGTTACTGCCAACGAACGGTTTAACCTAGAAGAACGAAATTTGGTGAGCCAAGTGGGATTGGGGTCCTGATCATTACCTGAAAGTGTCATCAAATTGGGTGAAAAAATGTGTGCTGAGATTTCAGGAAACTAGTAGTTTTTTGGAAGCTTGGCAACCCCTTTCCATGAAAGTGATTTGTGACAGTCTCTGCTTATGGCTACATCAATAGGAAACAAACCATAGAGATAGAACTTGGAACTACTTTATTGTGTCAAGTTTCAAAGAGCTAGCACAAACCGTGTTTGATTTAGAGCTCCAACTACATGTATCCATATAGGAGAAAACAGAGTGAAACCTAAAAATTAAAACTGTTACTGCCAAAGATCGGTTTAACCTAGAAGAAAGAAATTTGGTGAGAAAAGTGGGATTGGGGTACTGATCATTACCTGAAAGTGTCATCAAGATTGGGTGAAAAAATGTGGGCTGAGATTTCAGGAAACTCGTAGTTTTTTGGAAGCTCGGCAACCCCTTTCCATGAACGTGAATTGCGCCAGTCTCTGCTTAGGGCTATATCAATAGGAAAAAAAAACATAGAGATAGAACTTGGAACTACTTGATTGTGTCAATTTACAAAGAGCTACCACAAACTGTGTTTGATTTAGAGTTCCAACTACATGTATCCATATAGGAGAAAACAGAGTGAAACCTAAAAATTAAAACTGTTACTGCCAACGAACGGTTTAACCTAGAAGAACGAAATTTGGTGAGCCAAGTGGGATTGGGGTACTGATCATTACCTGAATGTGTCATAAAGATTGGGTGAAAAAATGTGTGCTGAGATTTCAGGAAACTCGTAGTTTTTTGGAAGCTTGGCAACCTCTTTCCATGAAAGTGATGTGCGCCAGTCTCTGCTTAGGGCTACATCAATAGGAAACAAACCATAGAGATAGAACTTGGAACTACTTGATTGTGTCAAGTTTCAAAGAGCTAGCACAAACCGTGTTTGATTTAGTGTTCCAACTACATGTATCCATATAGGAGAAAACAGAGTGAAACCTAAAAATTAAAACTGTTACTGCCAACGAACGGTTTAACCTAGAAGAACGAAATTTGGTGAGCCAAGTGGGATTGGGTACTGACCATTACCTGAAAGTATTATCAAGATTGGGTGAAAAAATATGTGCTGAGATTTCAGGAAACTCGTAGTTTTTTGGAAGCTTGGCAACCCCTTTCCATGAAAGTGATTTGCGCCAATCTCTGCTTAGGGCTACATCAATAGGAAACAAACCATAGAGGTAGAACTTGGAACTACTTGGTTGTGTCAAGTTTCAAAGAGCTAGCACAAACTGTGTTTGATTTAGTGTTCCAACTACATGTATCCATATAGGAGAAAACAGAGTGAAACCTAAAAATTAAAACTGTTACTGCCAACGAACGCTTTAATCTAGAAGAACGAAATTTGGTGAGCCAAGTGTGATTGGGGTACTGATCATTACCTGAAAGTGTCATCAAGATTGGATGAAAAAATGTGTGCTGAGATTTCAGGAAACTCGTAGTTTTTTGGAAGCTTGACAACCCCTTTCCATGAAAGTGATTTGCGCCAGTCTCTGCTTAGGGCTACATCAATAGGAAACAAACCATAGAGATAGAACTTGGAACAACTTGATTGTGACAAGTTTCAAAGAGCTAGCACAAACCATGTTTGATTTAGAATTCCAACTACTTGTATCCATATAGGAGAAAACAGAGTGAAACCTAAAAATTAAAACTGTTACTGCCAACGAACGGTTTAACCTAGAAGAACGAAATTTGGTGAGCCAAGTGGGATTGGGGTACTGATCATTACCTGAAAGTGTCATCAAGATTGGGTGAAAAAATGTGTGCTGAGATTTCATGAAACTCGTAGTTTTTTGGAAGCTTGGGAACCCCTTTCCATGAACGTGATTTGCGCCAGACTCTGCTTAGGGCTATAACAATAGGAAAAAAAAAACATAGAGATAGAACTTGGAACTAATTGATTGTGTCAAGTTACAAAGAGCTAGCACAAACTGTGTTTGATTTAGAGTTCTAACTGCATGTATCCATATAGGAGAAAACAGAGTGAAACCTAAAAATTAAAACTGTTACTGCCAACGAACGGTTTAACCTAGAAGAATGAAATTTGGTGAGCCAAGTGGGATTGGGGAACTGATCATTACCTGAAAGTGTCATCAAGATTGGATGAAAAAATGTGTGCTGAGATTTCAGGAAACTCGTAGTTTTTTGGAAGCTTGGCAACCCCTTTCTATGAAAGTGATTTGCGCCAGTCTCTGCTTAGGGCTACATCAATATGAAACAAAAAATAGAGATAGAACTTGGAACTACTTGGTTGTTTCAAGTTTCAAAGAGCTAGCACAAACCGTGTTTGATTTAGAGTTCCAACTACATGTATCCATATAGGAGAAAACAGAGTGAAACCTAAAAATTAAAACTGTTACTGCCAACGAAGAGTTTTACCTAGAAGAACGAAATTTGGTGAGCCAAGTGGGATTGGGGTACTGATCATTACCTGAAAGTGTCATGAAGATTGGGTGAAAAAATGTGTGCTGAGATTTCAGGAAACTCGTAATTTTTTGGAAGCTTGGCAACCCCTTTCCATGAAAGTGATTTGTGCCAGTCTCTGCTTAGGGCTACATCAATAGGAAACAAACCATAGAGATAGAACTTGGAACTACTTGATTGTGCCAAGTTTCAAAGAGCTAGCACACACCGTGTTTGATTTAGGTTCCAACTACATGTATCCATATAGGAGAAAACAGAGTGAAACCTAAAAATTAAAACTGTTACTGAAAAACGAACGGTTTAACCTAGAAGAACGAAATTTGGTGAGCCAAGTGGGATTGGGGTACTGATCATTACTGGAATGTGTCATCAAGATTGGGTGAAAAAATGTGTGCTGAGATTTCAGGAAACTCGTAGTTTTTTGGAAGCTTGGCAACCCCTTTCCATGAAAGTGATTTGCGCCAGTCTCTGCTTAGGGCTACATCAATAGAAAACAAACAATAGTGATAGAACTTGGAACTACTTTATTGCGTCAAGTTTCAAAGAGCTAGCACAAACCGTGTTTGATATCGAGTTTCAACTACATGTATCCATATAGGAGAAAACAGAGTGAAACCTAAAAATTAAAACTATTACTGCCAACGAACGGTTTAACCTAGAAGAACGAAATTTTTTGAGCCAAGTGGGATTGGGTACTGACCGTTACCTGAAAGTATTATCAAGATTGGGTGAAAAAATGTGTGCTGAGATTTCAGGAAACTCGTAGTTTTTTGGAAGCTTGGCAACCCCTTTCCATGAAAGTGATTTGCGCCAATCTCTGCTTAGGGCTACATCAATAGGAAACAAACCATAGAGATAGAACTTGGAACTACTTGGTTGTGTCAAGTTTCAAAGAGCTAGCACAAACCGTGTTTGATTTAGAGTTCCAAGTACATGTATCCATATAGGAGAAAACAGAGTGAAACCTAAAAATTTAAACTGTTACTGCCAATGAACAGTTTAACCTAGGAGAACGAAATTTGGTGAGCCAAGTGGGATTGGGGTACTGATCATTACCTGAAAGTGTCATCAAGATTGGTTGAAAAAATGTGTGCTGAGATTTCAGGAAACTCGTAGTTTTTGGAAGCTTGGGAACCCCTTTCCATGAACGTGATTTGCGCCAGTCTCTGCTTAGGGCTATATCAATAGGAAAAAAAAAACCTAGAGATAGAACTTGGAACTACTTGATTGTGTCAAGTTACAAAGTGCTAGCACAAACTGTGTTTGATTTAGAGTTCCAACTACATGTATCCATATAGGAGAAAACAGAGTGAAACCTAAAAATTAAAACTGTTACTGCCAACGAACGGTTTAACCTAGAAGAACGAAATTTGGTGAGCCAAGTGGGATTGGGGTCCTGATCATTACCTGAAAGTGTCATCAAGATTGGGTGAAAAAATGTGTGCTGAGATTTCAGGAAACTAGTAGTTTTTTGGAAGCTTGGCAACCCCTTTCCATGAAAGTGATTTGCGACAGTCTCTGCTTATGGCTACATCAATAGGAAACAAACCATAGAGATAGAACTTGGAACTACTTTATTGTGTAAAGTTTCAAAGAGCTAGCCCAAACCGTGTTTGATTTAGAGTTCCAACTACATGTATCCATATAGGAGAAAACAGAGTGAAACCTAAAAATTAAAACTGTTACTGCCAAAGATCGGTTTAACCTAGAAGAAAGAAATTTGGTGAGAAAAGTGGGATTGGGGTACTGATCATTACCTGAAAGTGTCATCAAGATTGGGTGAAAAAATGTGTGCTGAGATTTCAGGAAACTCGTAGTTTTTTGAAAGCTTGGCAACCTCTTTCCATGAAAGTGATTTGCGCCAGTCTCTGCTTAGGGCTACATCAATAGGAAACAAACCATAGAGATAGAACTTGGAACTACTTGATTGTGACAAGTCTCAAAAAGCTAGCACAAACCGTGTTTGATTTAGAGTTCCAACTACATGTATCCATATAGGAGAAAACAGAGTGAAACCTAAAAATTAAAACTGTTACTGCCAACGAACGGTTTAACCTAAAAGAATGAAATTTGGTGAGCCAAGTGGGATTGGGGTACTGATCATTACCTGAAAGTGTCATCAAGATTGCTTGAAAAAATGTGGGCTGAGATTTCAGGAAACTCGTAGTTTTTTGGAAGCTCGGCAACCCCTTTCCATGAACGTGATTTGCGCCAGTCTCTGCTTAGGGCTATATCAATAGGAAAAAAAAACATAGAGATAGAACTTGGAACTACTTGATTGTGTCAGTTTACAAAGAGCTAGCACAAACTGTGTTTGATTTAGAGTTCCAACTACATGTATCCATATAGGAGAAAACAGAGTGAAACCTAAAAATTAAAACTGTTACTGCCAACGAACGGTTTAACCTAGAAGAACGAAATTTGGTGAGCCAAGTGGGATTGGGGTACTGATCATTACCTGAATGTGTCATAAAGATTGGGTGAAAAAATGTGTGCTGAGATTTCAGGAAACTCGTAGTTTTTTGGAAGCTTGGCAACCTCTTTCCATGAAAGTGATGTGCGCCAGTCTCTGCTTAGGGCTACATCAATAGGAAACAAACCATAGAGATAGAACTTGGAACTACTTGATTGTGTCAAGTTTCAAAGAGCTAGCACAAACCGTGTTTGATTTAGTGTTCCAACTACATGTATCCATATAGGAGAAAACAGAGTGAAACCTAAAAATTAAAACTGTTACTGCCAACGAACGGTTTAATCTAGAAGAACGAAATTTGGTGAGCCAAGTGTGATTGGGGTCCTGATCATTACCTGAAAGTGTCATCAAGATTGGGTGAAAAAATGTGTGCTGAGATTTCAGGAAACTCGTAGTTTTTTGGAAGCTTGGCAACCCCTTTCCATGAAAGTGATTTGCGCCAGTCTCTGCTTAGGGCTACATCAATAGGAAACAAACAATAGAGATAGAACTTGGAACTACTTGATTGTGTCAAGTTTCAAAGAGCTAGCACAAACCGTGTTTGATTTAGTGTTCCAACTACATGTATCCATATAGAAGAAAACAGAGTGAAACCTAAAAATTAAAAATGTTACAGCCAACGAACGGTTTAAACTAGAAGAACGAAATTTGGTGAGCCAAGTGTGATTGGGGTACTGATCATTACCTGAAAGTGTCATCAAGATTGGGTGAAAAAATGTGTGCTGAGATTTTAG
Source organism: Spermophilus citellus (assembly GCF_964194105.1). Taxonomy (NCBI): domain Eukaryota; kingdom Metazoa; phylum Chordata; class Mammalia; order Rodentia; family Sciuridae; genus Spermophilus; species Spermophilus citellus. The sequence continues at coordinate 22,450,059 of NC_138188.1, read as the reverse complement.
GAAACTCGTAGTTTTTTGGAAGCTTGGCAACCCCTTTCCATGAAAGTGATTTGCGCCAATCTCTGCTTAGGGCTACATCAATAGGAAACAAACCATAGAGATAGAACTTGGAACTGCTTGATTGTGTCAAGTTGCAAAGATATAGCACAAACCGTGTTTGATTTAGAGTTCCAACTACATGTATCCATATATGAGAAAATAGAGTGAAACCTAAAATTTAAAACTGTTACTGCCAATGAACGGTTTAACCTAGAAGAACGAAATTTGGTGAGCCAAGTGGGATTGGGGTACTGATCATTACCTGAAAGTTTCATCAAGATTGGGTGAAAAAATGTGTGCTGACATTTCAGGAAACTCGTAGTTTTTTGGAAGCTTGGCAACCCCTTTCCATGAACGTGATTTGCGCCAGTCTCTGCTTAGGGCTATATCAATAGGAAAAAAAAAAACAGAGGGATAGAACTTGGCACTACTTGATTGTGTCAATTTACAAAGAGCTAGCACAAACTGTGTTTGATTTAGAGTTCCAACTACATGTATCCATATAGGAGAAAACAGAGTGAAACCTAAAAATTAAAACTGTTACTGCCAACGAACGGTTTAACCTAGAAGAATGAAATTAGGTGAGCCAAGTGGGATTGGGGTACTGATCATTACCTGAAAGTGTCATCAAGATTGGGTGAAAAAATGTGTGCTGAGATTTCAGGAAACTCGTAGTTTTTTGGAAGCTTGGCAAACACTTTCCATGAAAGTGATTTGCGCCAGTCTCTACTTAGAGCTACATCAATACGAAAAAAAACCACAGAGATAGAACTTGGAACTACTTGATTGTGCCAAGTTTCAAAGAGCTAGCACAAACCGTGTTTGATTTAGAGTTCCAACTACATGTATCCATATAGGAGAAAACAGAGTGAAACCTAAAAATTAAAACTGTTACTGCCAACGAACGGTTTAACCTAGAAGAATGAAATTTGGTGAGCCAAGTGGGATTGGGGTACTGATCATTACCTGAAAGTGTCATGAAGATTGGGTGAAAAAATGTGTTCTGAGATTTCAGGAAACTCGTAGTTTTTTGGAAGCTTGGCAACCCCTTTCCATGAAAGTGATTTGCGCCAGTCTCTACTTAGAGCTACATCAATACGAAACAAACCATAGAGATAGAAGTTGGAACTACTTGATTGTGCCAAGTTTCAAAGAGCTAGCACAAACCGTGTTTGATTTAGAGTTCCAACAACATGTATCCATATAGGAGAAAACAGAGTGAAACCTAAAAACTAAAACTGTTACTGCAAACGAACGGTTTAACCTAGAAGAACGAAATTTGGTGAGCCAAGTGGGATTGGGGTACTGATCATTACCGGAAAGTGTCATCAAGATTGGGTGAAAAAATGTGTGCTGAGATTTCAGGAAACTCGTAGTTTTTTGGAAGCAGGCAACCCCTTTCAATGAATGTGATTTGCGCCAGTCTCTGCTTAGGGCTACATCAATAGGAAACAAACCATAGAGATAGAACTTGGAACTATTGATTGTGTCAAGTTTCAAAGAGCTAGCACAAACCGTGTTTGATTTAGTGTTCCAACTACATGTATCCATATAGGAGAAAACAGAGTGAAACCTAAAAATTAAAAATGTTACAGCCAATGAACGGTTTAACCTAGAAGAACGAAATTTGGTGAGCCAAGTGTGATTGGGGTACTGATCATTACCTGAAAGTGTCATCAAGATTGGGTGAAAAAATGTGTGCTGAGATTTCAGGAAACTCGTAGTTTTTTGGAAGCTTGGCAACCCCTTTCCATGAAAGTGATTTGCGCCAATCTCTGCTTAGGGCTACATCAATAGGAAACAAACCATAGAGATAGAACTTGGAACTACTTGGTTGTGTCAAGTTTCAAAGAGCTAGCACAAACCGTGTTGAATTTAGAGTTCCAACTACATGTATATATATAGGAGAAAACAGAGTGAAACCTAAAAATTAAAACTGTTACTGCCAATGAACGGTTTATCCTAGAAGAACGAAATTTGGTGAGCCAAGTGGAATGGGTTACTGATCATTATCTGAAAGTGTCATCAAATGGGGTGAAAAAATGTATGCTGAGTTTTCAGGAAACACGTAGTTTTTTGGAAGCTTGGCAACCCCTTTCCATGAAAGTGATTTGCGCCAGTCTCTGCTTAGGGCTACATCAATAGGAAACAAACCATAGAGATAGAACTTGGAACTACTTGATTGTGTCAAGTTGCAAAGATATAGCACAAACCGTGTTTGATTTAGAGTTCCAACTACATGTATCCATATATGAGAAAATAGAGTGAAACCTAAAATTTAAAACTGTTACTGCCAATGAACGGTTTAACCTAGAAGAACGAAATTTGGTGAGCCAAGTGGGATTGGGGTACTGATCATTACCTGAAAGTGTCATCAAGATTGGGTGAAAAAATGTGTGCTGACATTTCAGGAAACTCGTAGGTTTTTGGAAGCTTGGCAACCCCTTTCCATGAAAGTGATTTGCGACAGTCTCTGCTTATGGCTACATCAATAGGAAACAAACCATAGAGATAGAACTTGGAACTACTTGACTGTGTCAAGTTTCAAAGAGCTAGCACAAACCGTGTTTGATTTAGAGTTCCAACTACATGTACCCATATAGGAGAAAACAGAGTGAAACCTAAAAATTAAAACTGTTACTGCCAACGAACGGTTTTACCAAGAAGAACGAAATTTGGTGAGCCAAGTGGGATTGGGGTTCTGATCATTACCTTAAAGTGTCATCAAGATTGGGTGAAAAAATGTGTGCTGAGATTTCAGGAAACTCGTAGTTTTTTGGAAGCTTGGCAACCCCTTTCCATGAAAGTGATTTGCGCCACTCTCTACTTAGAGCTACATCAATACGAAACAAACCATAGAGATAGAACTTGGAACTACTTGATTGTGCCAAGTTTCAAAGAGCTAGCACAAACCGTGTTTGATTTAGAGTTCCAACTACATGTATCCATATAGGAGAAAACAGAGTGAAACCTAAAAATTAAAACTGTTACTGCCAACGAACGGTTTAACCTAAAAGAATGAAATTTGGTGAGCCAAGTGGGATTGGGGTACTGATCATTACCTGAAAGTGTCATGAAGATTGGGTGAAAAAATGTGTTCTGAGATTTCAGGAAACTCGTAGTTTTTTGGAAGCTTGGCAACCCCTTTCCATGAAAGTGATTTGCGCCAGTCTCTACTTAGAGCTACATCAATACGAAACAAACCATAGAGATAGAAGTTGGAACTACTTGATTGTGCCAAGTTTCAAAGAGCTAGCACAAACCGTGTTTGATTTAGAGTTCCAACAACATGTATCCATATAGGAGAAAACAGAGTGAAACCTAAAAACTAAAACTGTTACTGCAAACGAACGGTTTAACCTAGAAGAACGAAATTTGGTGAGCCAAGTGGGATTGGGGTACTGATCATTACCGGAAAGTGTCATCAAGATTGGGTGAAAAAATGTGTGCTGAGATTTCAGGAAACTCGTAGTTTTTTGGAAGCAGGCAACCCCTTTCAATGAATGTGATTTGCGCCAGTCTCTGCTTAGGGCTACATCAATAGGAAACAAACCATAGAGATAGAACTTGGAACTATTGATTGTGTCAAGTTTCAAAGAGCTAGCACAAACCGTGTTTGATTTAGTGTTCCAACTACATGTATCCATATAGGAGAAAACAGAGTGAAACCTAAAAATTAAAAATGTTACAGCCAATGAACGGTTTAACCTAGAAGAACGAAATTTGGTGAGCCAAGTGTGATTGGGGTACTGATCATTACCTGAAAGTGTCATCAAGATTGGGTGAAAAAATGTGTGCTGAGATTCAGGAAACTCGTAGTTTTTTGGAAGCTTGGCAACCCCTTTCCATGAAAGTGATTTGCGCCAATCTCTGCTTAGGGCTACATCAATAGGAAACAAACCATAGAGATAGAACTTGGAACTACTTGGTTGTGTCAAGTTTCAAAGAGCTAGCACAAACCGTGTTGAATTTAGAGTTCCAACTACATGTATCCATATAGGAGAAAACAGAGTGAAACCTAAAAATTAAAACTGTTACTGCCAATGAACGGTTTATCCTAGAAGAACGAAATTTGGTGAGCCAAGTGGAATGGGTTACTGTTCATTATCTGAAAGTGTCATCAAATGGGGTGAAAAAATGTATGCTGAGTTTTCAGGAAACACGTAGTTTTTTGGAAGCTTGGCAACCCCTTTCCATGAAAGTGATTTGCGCCAGTCTCTGCTTAGGGCTACATCAATAGGAAACAAACCATAGAGATAGAACTTGGAACTACTTGATTGTGTCAAGTTGCAAAGATATAGCACAAACCGTGTTTGATTTAGAGTTCCAACTACATGTACCCATATAGGAGAAAACAGAGTGAAACCTAAAAATTAAAACTGTTACTGCCAACGAACGGTTTTACCAAGAAGAACGAAATTTGGTGAGCCAAGTGGGATTGGGGTTCTGATCATTACCTTAAAGTGTCATCAAGATTGGGTGAAAAAATGTGTGCTGAGATTTCAGGAAACTCGTAGTTTTTTGGAAGCTTGGCAACCCCTTTCCATGAACGTGATTTGCGCCAGTCTCTGCTTAGGGCTACATCAATAGGAAACAAACCATAGAGATAGAACATGGAACTACTTGATTGTGTCAAGTTTCAAAGAGCTAGCACAAACCGTGTTTGATTTAGAGTTCCAACTACATGTATCCATATAGGAGAAAACAGAGTGAAACCTAAAAATTAAAACTGTTACTGCCAACGAACGCTTTAACCTAGAAGAACGAAATTTGGTGAGCCAAGTGGGATTGGGATTCTGATCATTACCTGAAAGTGTCATCAAGATTGGGTGAAAAAATGTGTGCTGAGATTTCAGGAAACTCGTAGTTTTTTGGAAGCTTGGCAAACCCTTTCCATGAAAGTGATTTGCACCAGTCTCTGCTTAGGGCTACATCAATAGGAAACACACCATAGAGATAGAACTTGGAACTACTTTATTGTGCCAAGTTTCAAAGAGCTACCACAAACCGTGTTTGATTTAGAGTTCCAACTACATGTATCCATATAGGAGAAAACAGAGTGAAATCTAAAAATTAAAACTGTTACTGCCAATGAACGGTTTAACCTAGAAGAACGAAATTTGGTGAGCCAAGTGGGATTGGGGTACTTATCATTACCTGAAAGTGTCATCAAGATTGGGTGAAAAAATGTGTGCTGAGATTTCAGGAAACTCGTAGTTTTTTGGAAGCTTGGCAACCCCTTTCCATGAACGTGATTTGCGCCAGTCTCTGCTTAGGGCTATATCAATAGGAAAAAAAAAACAGAGGGATAGAACTTGGAACTACTTGATTGTGTCAATTTACAAAGAGCTAGCACAAACTGTGTTTGATTTAGAGTTCCAACTACATGTATCCATATAGGAGAAAACAGAGTGAAACCTAAAAATTAAAACTGTTACTCCCAACGAAGAGTTTAACCTAGAAGAACGAAATTTGGTGAGCCAAGTGGGATTGAGGTACTGATCATTACCTGAAAGTGTCATCAAGTTTGGGTGAAAAAATGTGTGCTGAGATTTCAGGAAACTCGTAGTTTTTTGGAAGCTTGGCAACCCCTTTCCATAAAAGTGATTTGCGCCAGTCTCTGCTTAGGGCTACATCAATAGGAAACAAACCATAGAGATAGAACTTGGAACTACTTGATTGTGACAAGTTTCAAAGAGCTAGCACAAACCGTGTTTGATTTAGAGTTCCAACTACATGTATCCATATAGGAGAAAACAGAGTTAAACCTAAAAATTAAAACTGTTACTGAAAACGAACGGTTTAACCTAGAAGAACGAAATTTGGTGAGCCAAGTGGGATTGGGGTACTGATCATTACCTGAAAGTGTCATCAAGATTGGGTGAAAAAATGTGTGCTGAGATTTCAGGAAACTCGTAGTTTTTTGGAAGCTTGGCAACCCCTTTCCATGAAAGTGATTTGCGCCAATCTCTGCTTAGGGCTATATCAATAGGAAACAAACCATAGAGATAGAACTTGGAACTACTTGATTGTGCCAAGTTTCAAAGAGCTAGCACACACCGTGTTTGATTTAGGTTCCAACTACATGTATCCATATAGGAGAAAACAGAGTGAAACCTAAAAATTAAAACTGTTACTGAAAAACGAACGGTTTAATCTAGAAGAACGAAATTTGGTGAGCCAAGTGGGATTGGGGTACTGATCATTACCGGAAAGTGTCATCAAGATTGGGTGAAAAAATATGTGCTGAGATTTCAGGAAACTTGTAGTTTTTTGGAAGCTTGGCAACCACTTTCCATGAAAGTGATTTGCGCCAGTCTCTGCTTAGGCTACATCAATAGAAAACAAACAATAGTGATAGAACTTGGAACTACTTTATTGTGTGAAGTTTCAAAGAGCTAGCACAAACCGTGTTTGATTTCGAGTTCCAACTACATGTATCCATAGAGGAGAAAACAGAGTGAAACCTAAAAATTAAAACTATTACTGCCAACGAACGGTTTAACCTAGAAGAACGAAATTTGGTGAGCCAAGTGGGATTGGGTACTGACCATTACCTGAAAGTATTATCAAGATTGGGTGAAAAAATGTGTGCTGAGATTTCAGGAAACTCGTAGTTTTTTGGAAGCTTGGCAACCCCTTTCCATGAAAGTGATTTGTGCCAGTCTCTGCTTAGGGCTACATCAATAGGAAACAAACCATAGAGATAGAACTTGGAACTACTTGGTTGTGTCAAGTTTCAAAGAGCTAGCACAAACCGTGTTTGATTTAGAGTTCCAACTACATGTATCCATATAGGAGAAAACAGAGTGAAAGCTAAAAATTAAAACTGTTACTGCCAACGAATGGTTTAACCTAGAAGAACGAAATTTGGTGAGCCAAGTGGGATTGGGGTACTGATCATTACCGGAAAGTGTCATCAAGATTGGGTGAAAAAATGTGTGCTGAGATTTCAGGAAACTCGTAGTTTTTTGGAAGCAGGCAACTTCTTTCAATGAATGTGATTTGTGCCAGTCTCTGCTTAGGGCTACATCAATAGGAAACAAACCATAGAGATAGAACTTGGAACTACTTGATTGTGTCAAGTTTCAAAGAGCTAGCACAAACCGTGTTTGATTTAGTGTTCCAACTACATGTATCCATATAGGAGAAAACAGAGTGAAACCTAAAAATTAAAACTGTTACTGCCAACGAACGCTTTAATCTAGAAGAACGAAATTTGGTGAGCCAAGTGTGATTGGGATACTGATCATTACCTGAAAGTGTCATCAAGATTGGATGAAAAAATGTGTGCTGAGATTTCAGGAAACTCGTAGTTTTTTGGAAGCTTGGCAACCCCTTTCCATGAAAGTGATTTGCGCCAGTCTCTGCTTAGGGCTACATCAATAGGAAACAAACCATAGAGATAGAACTTGGAACTACTTGATTGTGACAAGTTTCAAAGAGCTAGCACAAACCATGTTTGATTTAGAATTCCAACTACTTGTATCCATATAGGAGAAAACAGAGTGAAACCTAAAAATTAAAACTGTTACTGCCAACGAACGGTTTAACCTAGGAGAACGAAATTTGGTGAGCCAAGTGGGATTGAGGTACTGATCATTACCTGAAAGTGTCATCAAGATTGGGTGAAAAAATGTGTGCTGAGATTTCAGGAAACTCGTAGTTTTTTGGAAGCTTGGCAACCCCTTTCCATAAAAGTGATTTGCGCCAGTCTCTGCTTAGGGCTACATCAATAGGAAACAAACCATAGAGATAGAACTTGGAACTACTTGATTGTGACAAGTTTCAAAGAGCTAGCACAAACCGTGTTTGATTTAGAGTTCCAACTACATGTATCCATATAGGAGAAAACAGAGTTAAACCTAAAAATTAAAACTGTTACTGAAAACGAACGGTTTAACCTAGAAGAACGAAATTTGGTGAGCCAAGTGGGAATGGGGTACTGATCATTACCTGAAAGTGTCATCAAGATTGGGTGAAAAAATGTGTGCTGAGATTTCAGGAAACTCGTAGTTTTTTGGAAGCTTGGCAACCCCTTTCCATGAAAGTGATTTGCGCCAATCTCTGCTTAGGGCTACATCAATAGGAAACAAACCATAGAGACAGAACTTGGAACTACTTGGTTGTGTCAAGTTTCAAAGAGCTAGCACAAACCGTGTTTATTTTAGAGGTCCAAATACATGTATCCATATAGGAGAAAACAGAGTGAAACCTAAAAAGTAAAACTGTTACTGCCAATGAACGGTTTAACCTACAAATGAAATTTGGTGAGCCAAGTGGGATTGGGGTACTGATCATTACCTGAAAGTGTCATGAAGATTGGGTGAAAAAATGTGTGCTGAGATTTCAGGAAACTCGTAGTTTTTTGGAAGCTTGGCAACCCCTTTCCATGAAAGTGATTTGTGCCAGTCTCTGCTTAGGGCTATATCAATAGGAAACAAACCATAGAGATAGAACTTGGAACTACTTGATTGTGCCAAGTTTCAAAGAGCTAGCACACACCGTGTTTGATTTAGGTTCCAACTACATGTATCCATATAGGAGAAAACAGAGTGAAACCTAAAAATTAAAACTGTTACTGAAAAACGAACGGTTTAACCTAGGAGAACGAAATTTGGTGAGCCAAGTGGGATTGGGGTACTCATCATTACCGGAAAGTGTCATCAAGATTGGGTGAAAAAATATGTGCTGAGATTTCAGGAAACTTGTAGTTTTTTGGAAGCTTGGCAACCACTTTCCATGAAAGTGATTTGCGCCAGTCTCTGCTTAGGGCTACATCAATAGAAAACAAACAATAGTGATAGAACTTGGAACTACTTTATTGTGTGAAGTTTCAAAGAGCTAGCACAAACCGTGTTTGATTTCGAGTTCCAACTACATGTATCCATATAGGAGAAAACAGAGTGAAACCTAAAAATTAAAACTATTACTGCCAACGAACGGTTTAACCTAGAAGAACGAAATTTGGTGAGACAAGTGGGATTGGGTACTGACCATTACCTGAAAGTATTATCAAGATTGGGTGAAAAAATGTGTGCTGAGATTTCAGGAAACTCGTAGTTTTTTGGAAGCTTGGCAACCCCTTTCCATGAAAGTGATTTGCGCCAATCTCTGCTTAGGGCTACATCAATAGGAAACAAACCATAGAGATAGAACTTGGAACTACTTGGTTGTGTCAAGTTTCAAAGAGCTAGCACAAACCGTGTTTGATTTAGAGTTCCAAGTACATGTATCCATATAGGAGAAAACAGAGTGAAACCTAAAAATTAAAACTGTTAGTGCCAATGAACGGTTTAACCTAGGAGAACGAAATTTGGTGAGCCAAGTGGGATTGGGGTACTGATCATTACCTGAAAGTGTCATCAAGATTGGTTGAAAAAATGTGTGCTGAGATTTCAGGAAACTCATAGTTTTTTGGAAGCTTGGGAACCCCTTTCCATGAACGTGATTTGCGCCAGTCTCTGCTTAGGGCTATATCAATAGGAAAAAAAAAAACCTAGAGATAGATCTTGGAACTACTTGATTGTGTCAAGTTACAAAGTGCTAGCACAAACTGTGTTTGATTTAGAGTTCCAACTACATGTATCCATATAGGAGAAAACAGAGTGAAACCTAAAAATTAAAACTGTTACTGCCAACGAACGGTTTAACCTAGAAGAACGAAATTTGGTGAGCCAAGTGGGATTGGGGTCCTGATCATTACCTGAAAGTGTCATCAAGATTGGGTGAAAAAATGTGTGCTGAGATTTCAGGAAACTAGTAGTTTTTTGGAAGCTTGGCAACCCCTTTCCATGAAAGTGATTTGCGACAGTCTCTGCTTATGGCTACATCAATAGGAAACAAACCATAGAGATAGAACTTGGAACTACTTGATTGTGTCAAGTTTCAAAGAGCTAGCACACACCGTGTTTGATTTAGAGTTCCAACTACATGTATCCATATAGGAGAAAACAGTGTGTAACCTAAAAATTAAAACTGTTACTGCCAACGAACGGTTTAACCTAGAAGAACGAAATTTGGTGAGCAAAGTGGGATTGGGGTTCTGATCATTACCTGAAAGTGTGATCAAGATTGGGTGAAAAAATGTGTGCTGAGATTTCAGGAAACTCGTAGTTTTTTGGAAGCTTGGCAACCCCGTTCCATGAACGTGATTTGCGCCAGGCTCTACTTAGGGCTATATCAATAGGAAAAAAAAAAAAAAAAACAGAGGGATAGAACTTGGAACTACTTGATTGTGTCAATTTACAAAGAGCTATCACAAACTGTGTTTGATTTAGAGTTCCAACTACATGTATCCATATAGGAGAAAACAGAGTGAAACCTAAAAATTAAAACTGTTACTGCCAACGAAGAGTTTAACCTAGAAGAACGAAATTTGGTGAGCCAAGTGGGATTGGGGTACTGATCATTACCTGAAAGTGTCATGAAGATTGGGTGAAAAAATGTGTGCTGAGATTTCAGGAAACTCGTAATTTTTTGGAAGCTTGCCAACCCCTTTCCATGAAAGTGATTTGTGCCAGTCTCTGCTTAGGGCTACATCAATAGGAAACAAACCATAGAGATAGAACTTGGAACTACTTGATTGTGCCAAGTTTCAAAGAGCTAGCACAAACCGTGTTTGATTTAGAGTTCCAACTACATGTATCCATATAGGAGAAAACAGAGTGAAACCTAAAAATTAAAACTGTTACTGAAAAACGAACGGTTTAACCTAGAAGAACGAAATTTGGAGAGCCAAGTGGGATTGGGGTACTGATCATTACCGGAAAGTGTCATCAAGATTGGGTAAAAAAATGTGTGCTGAGATTTCAGGAAACTAGTAGTTTTTTGGAAGCTTGGCAACCCATTTCCATGAAAGTGATTTCCGCAAGGCTCTGCTTAGGGCTATATCAATAGGAAAAAAAAAAACAGAGGGATAGAACTTGGAACTACTTGATTGTGTCAATTTACAAAGAGCTATCACAAACTGTGTTTGATTTAGAGTTCCAATTACATGTATCCATATATGAGAAAACAGAGTGAAACCTAAAAATTAAAACTGTTACTGCCAAAGATCGGTTTAACCTAGAAGAACGAAATTTGGAGAGCCAAGTGGGATTGGGGTACTGATCATTACCGGAAAGTGTCATCAAGATTGGGTGAAAAAACGTGTGCTGAGATTTCAGGAAACTCGTAGTTTTTTGGAAGCTTGGCAACCTCTTTCCATGAAAGTGATTTGCGCAAGTCTCTGCTGAGGGCTACATCAATAGGAAACAAACCATAGAGATAGAACTTGGAACTACTTGATTGTGACAAGTTTCAAAAAGCTAGCACAAACCGTGTTTGATTTAGAGTTCCAACTACATGTGTCCCTATAGGAGAAAACAGAGTGAAACCTAAAAATTAAAACTGTTACTGCCAACGAACGGTTTAACCTAGAAGAATGAAATTTGGTGAGCCAAGTGGGATTGGGGTACTGATCATTACCTGAAAGTGTCATGAAGATTGGGTGAAAAAATGTGTTCTGAGATTTCAGGAAACTCGTAGTTTTTTGGAAGCTTGGCAACCCCTTTCCATGAAAGTGATTTGTGACAGTCTCTGCTTATGGCTACATCAATAGGAAACAAACCATATAGATAGAACTTGGAACTACTTGATTGTGTCAAGTTTCAAAGAGCTAGCACACACCGTGTTTGATTTAGAGTTCCAACTACATGTATCCATATAGGAGAAAACAGAGTGAAACCTAAAAATTAAAACTGTTACTGCCAACGAACGGTTTAACGTAGAAGAACGAAATTTGGTGAGCAAAGTGGGATTTGGGTTCTGATCATTACCTTAATGTGTCATCAAGATTGGGTGAAAAAATGTGTGCTGAGTTTTCAGGAAACTCGTAGTTTTTTGGAAGCTTGGCAACCCCTTTCCATGAAAGTGATTTGCGCCAGTCTCTGCTTAAGGCTACATCAATAGGAAACAAACCATAGAGATAGAACTTGGAACTACTTGATTGTGTCAAGTTTCAAAGAGCTAGCACAAACCGTGTTTGATTTAGAGTTTCAACTACATGTATCCATATAGGAGAAAACAGAGTGAAACCTAAAAATTAAAACTGTTACTGCCAACGAACGGTTTAACCTAGAAGAACGAAATTTGGTGAGCCAAGTGGGATTGGGGTACTGATCATTACCTGAAAGTGTCATCAAGATTGGGTGAAAAAATGTGTGCTGAGATTTCAGGAAACTCATAGTTTTTTGGAAGCTTGGGAACCCCTTTCCATGAACGTGATTTGCGCCAGTCTCTGCTTAGGGCTATATCAATAGGAAAAAAAAAACATAGAGATAGAACTTGGAACTACTTGATTGTGTCAATTTACAAAGAGCTAGCACAAACTGTGTTTGATTTAGAGTTCCAACTACATGTATCCATATAGGAGAAAACAGAGTGAAACCTAAAAATTAAAACTGTTACAGCCAACAAAGAGTTTAACCTAGAAGAACGAAATTTGGTGAGCCAAGTGGGATTGGGGTACTGATCATTACCTGAAAGTGTCATGAAGATTGGGTGAAAAAATGTGTGCTGAGATTTCAGGAAACTCGTAGTTTTTTGGAAGCTTGGCAACCTCTTTCCATGAAAGTGATTTGTGCCAGTCTCTGCTTAGGGCTACATCAATAGGAAACAAACCATAGAGATAGAACTTGGAACTACTTGATTGTGCCAAGTGTCAAAGAGCTAGCACAAACCGTGTTTGATTTAGAGTTCCAACTACATGTATCCATATAGGAGAAAACAGAGTGAAACCTAAAAATTAAAACTGTTACTGCCAACGAACGGTTTAATCTAGAAGAACAAAATTTGGTGAGCCAAGTGGTATTGGGGTACTGATCATTACTTGAAAGTGTCATCAATATTGGGTGAAAAAATGTGTGCTGAGATTTCAGGAAACTCGTAGTTTTTTGGAAGCTTGGCAACCTCTTTCCATGAAAGTGATTTGCGCCAGTCTCTGCTTAGGGCTACATCAATAGGAAACAAACCATAGAGATAGAACCTGGCACTACTTGATTGTGTCAAGTTTCAAAGACCTAGCACAAACTGTGTTTGATTTAGAGTTCCATCTACAGGCATCCATATAGGAGACAACAGAGTGAAACCTAAAAATTAAAACTGTTACTGCCAACGATCGGTTTAACCTAGAAGAACGAAATTTGGTGAGCCAAGTGGGATTGGGGTCCTGATCATTACCTGAAAGTGTCATCAAGATTGGGTGAAAAAATGTGTGCTGAGATTTCAGGAAACTCGTAGTTTTTTGGAAGCTTGGCAACCCCTTTCCATGAAAGTGATTTGCGACAGTCTCTGCTTATGGCTACATCAATAGGAAACAAACCATAGAGATAGAACTTGGAACTACTTGATTGTGTCAAGTTTCAAAAAGCTAGCACACACCGTGTTTGATTTAGAGTTCCAACTACATGTATCCATATAGGAGAAAACAGAGTGAAACCTAAAAATTAAAACTGTTACTGCCAACGAACGGTTTAACCTAGAAGAACGAAATTTGGTGAGCAAAGTGGGATTGGGGTTCTGATCATTACCTTAAAGTGTGATCAAGATTGGGTGAAAAAATGTGTGCTGAGATTTCAGGAAACTCGTAGTTTTTTGGAAGCTTGGCAACCCCTTTCCATGAACGTGATTTGCGCCAGGCTCTGCTTAGGGCTATATCAATAGGAAAAAAAAAAAACAGAGGGATAGAACTTGGAACTACTTGATTGTGTCAAGTTTCAAAGAGGTAGCACAAACCGTGTTTGATTTAGAGTTCCAACTACATGTATCCATAAAGGAGAAAACAGAGTGAAACCTAAAAATTTAAACTGTTACTGCCAACGAACGGTTTAACCTAGAAGAACGAAATTTGGTGAGCCAAGTGGGATTGGGGTTCTGATCATTACCTGAAAGTGTCATCAAGATTGGGTGAAAAAATGTGTGCTGAGATTTCAGGAAACTCGTAGTTTTTTGGAAGCTTGGCAAACTCTTTCCATGAATGTGATTTGCACCAGTCTCTGCTTAGGGTATATCAATAGGAAACAAACCATAGAGATAGAACTTGGAACTACTTGGTTGTGTCAAGTTTCAAAGACCAAGCACAAACCGTGTTTGATTTAGAGTTCCAACTATATGTATCCATATAGGAGAAAACAGAGTGAAACCTAAAAATTAAAACTGTTAGTGCCAATGAACGGTTTAACATAGAAGAACGAAATTTGGTGAGCCAAGTGGGATTGGGGTACTGATCATTACCTGAAAGTGTCATGAAGATTGGGTGAAAAAATGTGTGCTGAGATTTCAGGAAACTCGTAGTTTTTTGGAAGCTTGGCAACCCCTTTCCATGAAAGTGTTTTGTGCCAGTCTCTGCTTAGGGCTATATCAATAGGAAACAAACCATAGAGATAGAACTTGGAACTACTTGATTGTGCCAAGTTTCAAAGAGCTAGCACACACCGTGTTTGATTTAGGTTCCAACTACATGTATCCATATAGGAGAAAACAGAGTGAAACCTAAAAATTAAAACTGTTACTGAAAAACGAACGGTTTAACCTAGAAGAACGAAATTTGGTGAGCCAAGTGGGATTGGGGTACTCATCATTACCGGAAAGTGTCATCAATATTGGGTGAAAAAATATGTGCTGAGATTTCAGGAAACTTGTAGTTTTTTGGAAGCTTGGCAACCACTTTCCATGAAAGTGATTTGCGCCAGTCTCTGCTTAGGGCTACATCAATAGAAAACAAACAATAGTGATAGAACTTGGAACTACTTTATTGTGTGAAGTTTCAAAGAGCTAGCACAAACCGTGTTTGATTTCGAGTTCCAACTACATGTATCCATATAGGAGAAAACAGAGTGAAACCTAAAAATTAAAACTATTACTGCCAACGAACGGTTTAACCTAGAAGAACGAAATTTGGTGAGACAAGTGGGATTGGGTACTGACCATTACCTGAAAGTATTATCAAGATTGGGTGAAAAAATGTGTGCTGAGATTTCAGGAAACTCGTAGTTTTTTGGAAGCTTGGCAACCCCTTTCCATGATAGTGATTTGCGCCAATCTCTGCTTAGGGCTACATCAATAGGAAACAAACCATAGAGATAGAACTTGGAACTACTTGGTTGTGTCAAGTTTCAAAGAGCTAGCACAAACCGTGTTTGATTTAGAGTTCCAAGTACATGTATCCATATAGGAGAAAACAGAGTGAAACCTAAAAATTAAAACTGTTAGTGCCAATGAACGGTTTAACCTAGGAGAACGAAATTTGGTGAGCCAAGTGGGATTGGGGTACTGATCATTACCTGAAAGTGTCATCAAGATTGGTTGAAAAAATGTGTGCTGAGATTTCAGGAAACTCATAGTTTTTTGGAAGCTTGGGAACCCCTTTCCATGAACGTGATTTGTGCCAGTCTCTGCTTAGGGCTATATCAATAGGAAAAAAAAAAAACCTAGAGATAGATCTTGGAACTACTTGATTGTGTCAAGTTACAAAGTGCTAGCACAAACTGTGTTTGATTTAGAGTTCCAACTACATGTATCCATATAGGAGAAAACAGAGTGAAACCTAAAAATTAAAACTGTTACTGCCAACGAACGGTTTAACCTAGAAGAACGAAATTTGGTGAGCCAAGTGGGATTGGGGTCCTGATCATTACCTGAAAGTGTCATCAAGATTGGGTGAAAAAATGTGTGCTGAGATTTCAGGAAACTAGTAGTTTTTTGGAAGCTTGGCAACCCCTTTCCATGAAAGTGATTTGCGACAGTCTCTGCTTATGGCTACATCAATAGGAAACAAACCATAGAGATAGAACTTGGAACTACTTGATTGTGTCAAGTTTCAAAGAGCTAGCACACACCGTGTTTGATTTAGAGTTCCAACTACATGTATCCATATAGGAGAAAACAGTGTGTAACCTAAAAATTAAAACTGTTACTGCCAACGAACGGTTTAACCTAGAAGAACGAAATTTGGTGAGCAAAGTGGGATTGGGGTTCTGATCATTACCTGAAAGTGTGATCAAGATTGGGTGAAAAAATGTGTGCTGAGATTTCAGGAAACTCGTAGTTTTTTGGAAGCTTGGCAACCCCTTTCCATGAACGTGATTTGCGCCAGGCTCTACTTAGGGCTATATCAATAGGAAAAAAAAAATAAAAACAGAGGGATAGAACTTGGAACTACTTGATTGTGTCAATTTACAAAGAGCTATCACAAACTGTGTTTGATTTAGAGTTCCAACTACATGTATCCATATAGGAGAAAACAGAGTGAAACCTAAAAATTAAAACTGTTACTGCCAACGAAGAGTTTAACCTAGAAGAACGAAATTTGGTGAGCCAAGTGGGATTGGGGTACTGATCATTACCTGAAAGTGTCATGAAGATTGGGTGAAAAAATGTGTGCTGAGATTTCAGGAAACTCGTAATTTTTTGGAAGCTTGCCAACCCCTTTCCATGAAAGTGATTTGTGCCAGTCTCTGCTTAGGGCTACATCAATAGGAAACAAACCATAGAGATAGAACTTGGAACTACTTGATTGTGCCAAGTTTCAAAGAGCTAGCACAAACCGTGTTTGATTTAGAGTTCCAACTACATGTATCCATATAGGAGAAAACAGAGTGAAACCTAAAAATTAAAACTGTTACTGAAAAACGAACGGTTTAACCTAGAAGAACGAAATTTGGAGAGCCAAGTGGGATTGGGGTACTGATCATTACCGGAAAGTGTCATCAAGATTGGGTGAAAAAATGTGTGCTGAGATTTCAGGAAACTAGTAGTTTTTTGGAAGCTTGGCAACCCATTTCCATGAAAGTGATTTCCGCAAGGCTCTGCTTAGGGCTATATCAATAGGAAAAAAAAAAAACAGAGGGATAGAACTTGGAACTACTTGATTGTGTCAATTTACAAAGAGCTATCACAAACTGTGTTTGATTTAGAGTTCCAATTACATGTATCCATATATGAGAAAACAGAGTGAAACCTAAAAATTAAAACTGTTACTGCCAAAGATCGGTTTAACCTAGAAGAACGAAATTTGGAGAGCCAAGTGGGATTGGGGTACTGATCATTACTGGAAAGTGTCATCAAGATTGGGTGAAAAAACGTGTGCTGAGATTTCAGGAAACTCGTAGTTTTTTGGAAGCTTGGCAACCTCTTTCCATGAAAGTGATTTGCGCAAGTCTCTGCTGAGGGCTACATCAATAGGAAACAAACCATAGAGATAGAACGTGGAACTACTTGATTGTGACAAGTTTCAAAAAGCTAGCACAAACCGTGTTTGATTTAGAGTTCCAACTACATGTGTCCCTATAGGAGAAAACAGAGTGAAACCTAAAAATTAAAACTGTTACTGCCAACGAACGGTTTAACCTAGAAGAATGAAATTTGGTGAGCCAAGTGGGATTGGGGTACTGATCATTACCTGAAAGTGTCATGAAGATTGGGTGAAAAAATGTGTTCTGAGATTTCAGGAAACTCGTAGTTTTTTGGAAGCTTGGCAACCCCTTTCCATGAAAGTGATTTGTGACAGTCTCTGCTTATGGCTACATCAATAGGAAACAAACCATATAGATAGAACTTGGAATTACTTGATTGTGTCAAGTTTCAAAGAGCTAGCACACACCGTGTTTGATTTAGAGTTCCAACTACATGTATCCATATAGGAGAAAACAGAGTGAAACCTAAAAATTAAAACTGTTACTGCCAACGAACGGTTTAACGTAGAAGAACGAAATTTGGTGAGCAAAGTGGGATTTGGGTTCTGATCATTACCTTAATGTGTCATCAAGATTGGGTGAAAAAATGTGTGCTGAGTTTTCAGGAAACTCGTAGTTTTTTGGAAGCTTGGCAACCCCTTTCCATGAAAGTGATTTGCGCCAGTCTCTGCTTAAGGCTACATCAATAGGAAACAAACCATAGAGATAGAACTTGGAACTACTTGATTGTGTCAAGTTTCAAAGAGCTAGCACAAACCGTGTTTGATTTAGAGTTTCAACTACATGTATCCATATAGGAGAAAACAGAGTGAAACCTAAAAATTAAAACTGTTACTGCCAACGAACGGTTTAACCTAGAAGAACGAAATTTGGTGAGCCAAGTGGGATTGGGGTACTGATCATTACCTGAAAGTGTCATCAAGATTGGGTGAAAAAATGTGTGCTGAGATTTCAGGAAACTCATAGTTTTTTGGAAGCTTGGGAACCCCTTTCCATGAACGTGATTTGCGCCAGTCTCTGCTTAGGGCTATATCAATAGGAAAAAAAAAACATAGAGATAGAACTTGGAACTACTTGATTGTGTCAATTTACAAAGAGCTAGCACAAACTGTGTTTGATTTAGAGTTCCAACTACATGTATCCATATAGGAGAAAACAGAGTGAAACCTAAAAATTAAAACTGTTACAGCCAACAAAGAGTTTAACCTAGAAGAACGAAATTTGGTGAGCCAAGTGGGATTGGGGTACTGATCATTACCTGAAAGTGTCATGAAGATTGGGTGAAAAAATGTGTGCTGAGATTTCAGGAAACTCGTAGTTTTTTGGAAGCTTGGCAACCTCTTTCCATGAAAGTGATTTGCGCCAGTCTCTGCTTAGGGCTACATCAATAGGAAACAAACCATAGAGATAGAACCTGGCACTACTTGATTGTGTCAAGTTTCAAAGACCTAGCACAAACTGTGTTTGATTTAGAGTTCCATCTACAGGCATCCATATAGGAGACAACAGAGTGAAACCTAAAAATTAAAACTGTTACTGCCAACGATCGGTTTAACCTAGAAGAACGAAATTTGGTGAGCCAAGTGGGATTGGGGTCCTGATCATTACCTGAAAGTGTCATCAAGATTGGGTGAAAAAATGTGTGCTGAGATTTCAGGAAACTCGTAGTTTTTTGGAAGCTTGGCAACCCCTTTCCATGAAAGTGATTTGCGACAGTCTCTGCTTATGGCTACATCAATAGGAAACAAACCATAGAGATAGAACTTGGAACTACTTGATTGTGTCACGTTTCAAAAAGCTAGCACACACCGTGTTTGATTTAGAGTTCCAACTACATGTATCCATATAGGAGAAAACAGAGTGAAACCTAAAAATTAAAACTGTTACTGCCAACGAACGGTTTAACCTAGAAGAACGAAATTTGGTGAGCAAAGTGGGATTGGGGTTCTGATCATTACCTTAAAGTGTGATCAAGATTGGGTGAAAAAATGTGTGCTGAGATTTCAGGAAACTCGTAGTTTTTTGGAAGCTTGGCAACCCCTTTCCATGAACGTGATTTGCGCCAGGCTCTGCTTAGGGCTATATCAATAGGAAAAAAAAAAAAAACAGAGGGATAGAACTTGGAACTACTTGATTGTGTCAAGTTTCAAAGAGGTAGCACAAACCGTGTTTGATTTAGAGTTCCAACTACATGTATCCATAAAGGAGAAAACAGAGTGAAACCTAAAAATTTAAACTGTTACTGCCAACGAACGGTTTAACCTAGAAGAACGAAATTTGGTGAGCCAAGTGGGATTGGGGTTCTGATCATTACCTGAAAGTGTCATCAAGATTGGGTGAAAAAATGTGTGCTGAGATTTCAGGAAACTCGTAGTTTTTTGGAAGCTTGGCAAACTCTTTCCATGAATGTGATTTGCACCAGTCTCTGCTTAGGGTATATCAATAGGAAACAAACCATAGAGATAGAACTTGGAACTACTTGGTTGTGTCAAGTTTCAAAGACCAAGCACAAACCGTGTTTGATTTAGAGTTCCAACTATATGTATCCATATAGGAGAAAACAGAGTGAAACCTAAAAATTAAAACTGTTAGTGCCAATGAACGGTTTAACCTAGAAGAACGAAATTTGGTGAGCCAAGTCGGATTGGGGTACTGATCATTACCTGAAAGTGTGATCAAGATTGGGTGAAAAAATGTGTGCTGAGATTTCAGGAAACTCGTAGTTTTTTGGAAGCTTGGCAACCCGTTTCCATGAACGTGATTTGCGCCAGTCTCTGCTTAGGGCTATATCAATAGGAAAAAAAAAACATAGAGATAGAACTTGGAACTACTTGATTGTGTCAATTTACAAAGAGCTAGCACAAACTGTGTTTGATTTAGAGTTCCAACTACATGTATCCATATAGGAGAAAACAGAGTGAAACCTAAAAATTAAAACTGTTACAGCCAACGAAGAGTTTAACCTAGAAGAACGAAATTTGGTGAGCCAAGTGGGATTGGGGTACTGATCATTACCTGAAAGTGTCATGAAGATTGGGTGAAAAAATGTGTGCTGAGATTTCAGGAAACTCGTAGTTTTTTGGAAGCTTGGCAACCTCTTTCCATGAACGTGATTTGTGCCAGTCTCTGCTTAGGGCTACATCAATAGGAAACAAACCATAGAGATAGAACTTGGAACTACTTGATTGTGACAAGTTTCAAAGAGCTAGCACAAACCAAGTTTGATTTAGAGTTCCAACTACTTGTATCCATATAGGAGAAAACAGAGTGAAACCTAAAAATTAAAACTGTTACTGCCAACGAACGGTTTAACCTAGAAGAACGAAATTTGGTGAGCCAAGTGGGATTGGGGTACTGATCATTACCTGAAAGTGTCATCAATTTGGGTGAAAAAATGTGTGCTGAGATTTCAGGAAACTCGTAGTTTTTTGGAAGCTTGGCAACCCCTTTCCATGAAAGTGATTTGCGCCAGTCTCTGCTTAGGGCTACATCAATAGGAAACAAACCATAGAGATAGAACTTGAACTACTTGATTGCGACAAGTTTCAAAGAGCTAGCACAAACCGTGTTTGATTTAGAGTTCCAACTACATGTATCCATATAGGAGAAAACAGAGTTAAACCTAAAAATTAAAACTGTTACTGAAAACGAACGGTTTAAACTAGAAGAACGAAATTTGGTGAGCCAAGTGGGATTGGGGTACTGATCATTACCTGAAAGTGTTATCAAGATTGGGTGAAAAAATGTGTGCTGATATTACAGGAAACTCGTAGTTTTTTGGAAGCTAGGCAACCCCTTTCCATGAAAGTGATATGCGCCAATCTCTGCTTAGGGCTACATCAATAGGAAAGAAAACATAGAGATAGAACTTGGAACTACTTGGTTGTGTCAAGTTTCAAATAGCTAGCACAAACCGTGTTTGTTTAGAGTTCAAAATACATGTATCCATATAGGAGAAAACAGAGTGAAACCTAAAAATTAAAACTGTTACTGCCAATGAACGGTTTAACCTAGAAGAACGAAATTTGGTGAGCCAAGTCGGATTGGGGTACTGATCATTACCTGAAAGTGTCATCAAGATTGGGTGAAAAAATGTGTGCTGAGATTTCAGGAAACTCATAGTTTTTTGGAAGCTTGGCAACCCCTTTCCATGAACGTGATTTGCGCCAGTCTCTGCTTAGGGCTATATCAATAGGAAAAAAAAAAACATAGAGATAGAACTTGGAACTACTTGATTGTGTCAATTTACAAAGAGCTAGCACAAACTGTGTTTGATTTAGAGTTCCAACTACATGTATCCATATAGGAGAAAACAGAGTGAAACCTAAAAATTAAAACTGTTACTGCCAACGAAAGGTTTAACATAGAAGAACGAAATTTGGTTAGCCAAGTGGGATTGGGGTACTGATCATTACCTGAAAGTGTCATCAAGATTGGTTGAAAAAATGTGTGCTGAGATTTCAGGAAACTCGTAGTTTTTTGGAAGCTTGGCAACCCCTTTCCATGAAAGTGTTTTGCGCCAGTCTCTGCTTAGGGCTACATCAATAGGAAACAAACAATAGAGATAGAACTTGGAACTACTTTATTGTGTCAAGTTTCAAAGAGCTAGCACAAACCCTGTTTGATTTAGAGTTCCAACTACATGTATCCATATAGGAGAAAACAGAGTAAAACCTAAAAATTAAAACTGTTACTGCCAACGATCAGTTTAACCTAGAAGAACGAAATTTGGTGAGCCAAGTGGGATTGGGGTTCTGATCATTACCTGAAAGTGTCATCAAGATTGGGTGAAAAAATGTGTGCTGAGATTTCAGGAAACTCGTAGTTTTTTGGAAGCTTGGCAACCTCTTTCCATGAAAGTGATTTGCGCCAGTCTCTGCTTAGGGCTACATCAATACGAAACAAACCATAGAGATAGAACTTGGAACTACGTGATTGTGTCCAGTTTCAAAGAGCTAGCACAAACCGTGTTTGATTTAGAGTTCCAACTACATGTATCCATATAGGAGAAAACAGAGTGAAACCTAAAAATTAAAACTGTTACTGCCAACGAACGGTTTAACTTAGAAGAACGAAATTCGGTGAGCCAAGTGGGATTGGGGTACTGATCATTACCTGAAAGTGTCATCAAGATTGGGTGAAAACATGTGTGCTGAGATTTCAGGAAACTCGTAATTTTTTGGAAGCTTGGCAACCCCTTTCCATGAACGTGATTTGCGCCAGTCTCTGCTTACGGCTATATCAATAGGAAAAAAAAAAACATAGAGATAGAACTCGGAACTACTTGATTGTGTCAATTTACAAAGAGCTAGCACAAACTGTGTTTGATTTAGAGTTCCAACTACATGTATCCATATAGGAGAAAACAGAGTGAAAGCTAAAATTTAAAACTGTTATTGCCAACGTACAGTTTAACCTAGAAGAACGAAATTTGGTGAGCCAAGTGGGATTGGGGTACTGATCATTACCTGAAAGGGTCATCAAGATTGGGTGAAAAAATGTGTGCTGAGATTTCAGGAAACTCGTAGTTTTTTGGAAGCTTGGCAACCCCTTTCCATGAAAGTGATGTGCGCCAGTCTCTGCATAAGGCTACATCAATAGGAAACAAACCATAGAGATAGAACTTGGAACTACTTGATTGTGTCCAGTTTCAAAGAGCTAGCACAAACCGTGTTTGATTTAGAGTTCCAACTACATGTATCCATATAGGAGAAAACAGATTGAAACCTAAAAATTAAAACTGTTACTGCCAACGAACGGTTTAACCTAGAAGAACGAAATTTGGTGAGAAAAGTGGGATTGGGGTACTGATCATTACCGGAAAGTGTCATCAAGATTGGGTGAAAACATGTGTGCTGAGATTTCAGGAAACTCGTAGTTTTTTGGAAGCAGGCAACCCCTTTCAATGAATGTGATTTGCGCCAGTCTCTGCTTAGGGCTACATTAATAGGAAACAAACCATAGAGATAGAACTTGGAACTACTTGATTGTGTCAAGTTTCAAAGAGCTAGCTCAAACCGTGTTTGATTTAGTGTTCCAACTACATGTATCCATATAGGAGAAAACAGAGTGAAACCAAAAAAATTCAAACTGTTACTGCCAAAGAACGGTTTAATCTAGAAGAATGAAATTTGGTGAGCCAAGTGTCATTCGTATACTGATCATTACCTGAAAGGGTCATCAAGATTGGGTGAAAAAATGTGTGCTGAGATTTCAGGAAACTCGTAGTTTTTTGGAAGCTTGGCAACCCCTTTCCATGAAAGTGATTTACGCCAGTCTCTGCATAGGGCTACATCAATAGGAAACAAACCATAGAGATAGAACTTGGAACTACTTTATTGTGTCAAGTTTCAAAGAGCTAGCACAAACCGTGTTTGATTTAGAGTTCCAACTACATGTATCCATATAGGAGAAAACAGAGTGAAACATAAAAATTAAAACTGTTACTGCCAAAGATCGGTTTAACTTAGAAGAACGAAATTTGGTGAGAAAAGTGGGATTGGGGTACTGATCATTACCTGAAAGTGTCATCAAGATTGGGTGAAAAAATGTTTGCTGAGATTTCAGGAAACTCGTAGTTTTTTGGAAGCTTGGCAACCTCTTTCCATGAAAGTGATTTGCGCCAGTCTCTGCTTAGGGCTACATCAATAGGAAACAAACCATAGAGATAGAACTTGGAACTACTTGATTGTGACACGTCTCAAAAAGCTAGCACAAACCGTGTTTGATTTAGAGTTCCAACTACCTGTATCCATATAAAAGAAAAGAGAGTGAAACCTAAAAATTAAAACTGTTACTGCCAACGAACGGTTTAACCTAGAAGAACGAAATTTGGTGAGCCAAGTGGGATTGGGGTACTGATCATTACCTGAAAGTGTCATCAAGATTGGGTGAAAAAATGTGTGCTGAGATTTCAGGAAACTCGTAGTTTTTTGGAAGCAGGCAACCCCTTTCAATGAATGTGATTTGCGCCAGTCTCTGCTTAGGGCTACATCAATAGGAAACAAACCATAGAGATAGAACTGGAAACTACTTGATTGTGTCAAGTTGCAAAGATATAGCACAAACCGTGTTTGATTTAGAGTCCCAACTACATGTATCCATATATGAGAAAATAGAGTGAAACCTAAAATTTAAAACTGTTACTGCCAACGAACGGTTTAATCTAGAAGAACGAAATTTGGTGAGCCAAGTGGGATTGGGGTACTGATCATTACCGGAAAGTTTCATCAAGATTGGGTGAAAAAATGTGTGCTGACATTTCAGGAAACTCGTAGTTTTTTGGAAGCTTGGCAACCCCTTTCCATGAATGTGATTTGCGCCAGTCTCTGCTTAGGGCTACATCAATAGGAAACAAACCATAGAGATAGAACTTGGAACTACTTGATTGTGTCAAGTTTCGAAGAGCTAGCACAAACCGTGTTTGATTTAGAGTTCCAACTACGTGTATCCACATAGGAGAAAACAGAGTGAAACCTAAAAATTAAAACTGTTACTGACAATGAACGGTTTAACCTAGAAGAACGAAATTTGGTGAGCCAAGTGGGATTGGGGTACTGATCATTACCTGAAAGTGTCATCAAGATTGGGTGAAAAAATGTGTGCTGAGATTTCAGGAAACTCGTAGTTTTTTGGAAGCTTGGCAACCTCTTTCCATGAAAGTGATTTGCGCCACTCTCTGCTTAGGGCTACATCAATACGAAACAAACCATAGAGATAGAACTTGGAACTACTTGATTGTGTCCAGTTTCAAAGAGCTAGCACAAACCGTGTTTGATTTAGAGTTCCAACTACATG
Organism: Spermophilus citellus; assembly: GCF_964194105.1. Taxonomy (NCBI): domain Eukaryota; kingdom Metazoa; phylum Chordata; class Mammalia; order Rodentia; family Sciuridae; genus Spermophilus; species Spermophilus citellus. The sequence goes on along the minus strand of NC_138188.1, from coordinate 22,424,989 downwards.
TATCCATATAGGAGAAAACAGAGTGAAACCTAAAAATTAAAACTGTTACTGCCAACGAACGGTTTAACTTAGAAGAACGAAATTTGGTGAGCCAAGTGGGATTGGGGTACTGATCATTACCTGAAAGTGTCATCAAGATTGGGTGAAAACATGTGTGCTGAGATTTCAGGAAACTCGTAGTTTTCTGGAAGCTTGGCAACCCCTTTCCATGAACGTGATTTGCGCCAGTCTCTGCTTACGGCTATATCAATAGGAAAAAAAAAACATAGAGATAGAACTCGGAACTACTTGATTGTGTCAATTTACAAAGACCTAGCACAAACTGTGTTTGATTTAGAGTTCCAACTACATGTATCCATATAGGAGAAAACAGAGTGAAAGCTAAAATTTAAAACTGTTATTGCCAACGTAGAGTTTAACTTAGAAAAACGAAATTTGGTGAGCCAAGTGGGATTGGGGTACTGATCATTACCTGAAAGGGTCATCAAGATTGGGTGAAAAAATGTGTGCTGAGATTTCAGGAAACTCGTAGTTTTTTGGAAGCTTGGCAACCCCTTTCCATGAAAGTGATGTGCGCCAGTCTCTGCATAGGGCTACATCAATAGGAAACAAACCATAGAGATAGAACTTGGAACTACTTGATTGTGTCCAGTTTCAAAGAGCTAGCACAAACCGTGTTTGATTTAGAGTTCCAACTACATGTATCCATATAGGAGAAAACAGATTGAAACCTAAAAATTAAAACTGTTACTGCCAACGAACGGTTTAACCTAGAAGAACGAAATTTGGTGAGAAAAGTGGGATTGGGGTACTGATCATTACCGGAAAGTGTCATCAAGATTGGGTGAAAAAATGTGTGCTGAGATTTCAGGAAACTCGTAGTTTTTTGGAAGCTTGGCAACCTCTTTCCATGAACGTGATTTGCGCCAGTCTCTGCTTAGGGCTATATCAATAGGAAAAAAAAAACATAGAGAGAGAACTTGGAACTACTTGATTGTGTCAATTTACAAAGAGCTAGCACAAACTGTGTTTGATTTAGAGTTCCAAATACATGTATCCATATAGGCGAAAACAGAGTGAAACCTAAAACTTAAAACTGTTACTGCCAACGAACAGTTTAAACTACAAGAACGAAATGTGGTGAGCCAAGTGGGATTGGGGTACTGATCATTACCTGAATGTGTCATAAAGATTGGGTGAAAAAATGTGTGCTGAGATTTCAAGAAACTTGTAGTTTTTGGAAGCTTGGCAACCCCTTTCCATGAAAGTGATGTGCGCCAGTCTCTGCTAGGGCTACATCAATAGGAAACAAACCATAGGGATAGAACTTGGAACTACTTGATTGTGCCAAGTTTCAAAGAGCTAGCACAAACCGTGTTTGATTTAGAGTTCCAACTACATGTATCCATATAGGAGAAAACAGAGTGAAACCTAAAAATTAAAACTGTTACTGCAAACGAACGGTTTAACCTAGAAGAACGAAATTTGGTGAGCCAAGTGGGATTGGGGTACTGATCATTACCTGAAAGTGTCATCAAGATTGGGTGAAAAAATGTGTGCTGAGATTTCAGGAAACTCGTAGTTTTTTGGAAGCAGGCAACCCCTTTCAATGAATGTGATTTGCGCCAGTCTCTGCTTAGGGCTACATCAATAGGAAACAAACCATAGAGATAGAACTTGGAACTACTTGATTGTGTCAAGTTTCAAGGAGCTAGCACAAACCGTGTTTGATTTAGTGTTCAAACTACATGTATCCATATAGGAGAAAACAGAGTGAAACCAAAAAATTCAAACTGTTACTGCCAAAGAACGGTGTAATCTAGAAAAATGAAATTTGGTGAGCCAAGTGTGATTCGTATACTGATCATTACCTGAAAGTGTCATCAAGATTGGGTGAAAAAATGTGTGCTGAGATTTCAGGAAACTCGTAGTTTTTTGGAAGCTTGGCAACCCCTTTCCATGAAAGTGATTTACGCCAGTCTCTGCATAGGGCTACATCAGTAGGAAACAAACCATAGAGATAGAACTTGGAACTACTTTATTGTGCCAAGTTTCAAAGAGCTAGCACAAACCGTGTTTGATTTAGAGTTCCAACTACATGTATCCATATAGGAGAAAACAGAGTGAAACCTAAAAACTAAAACTGTTACTGCCAACGAACGGTTTAACCTAGAAGAACGAAATTTGGTGAGCCAAGTGGGATTGCGGTACTGATCATTACCGGAAAGTGTCATCAAGATTGGGTGAAAAAATTTGTGCTGAGATTTCAGGAAACTCCTAGTTTTTTGGAAGCAGGCAAATTCTTTCAATGAATGTGATTTGCGCCAGTCTCTGCTTAGGGCTACATCAATAGGAAACAAACCATAGAGATAGAACTTGGAACTACTTGATTGTGTCAAGTTTCAAAGAGCTAGCACAAACCGTGTTTGATTTCGTGTTCCAACTACATGTATACATATAGGAGAAAACAGAGTGAAACCTAAAAATTAAAAATGTTACAGCCAACGAACGGTTTAACCTAGAAGAACGAAATTTGGTGAGCCAAGTGTGATTGGGGTACTGATCATTACCTGAAAGTGTCATCAAGATTGGGTAAAAAAATGTGTGCTGAGATTTCAGGAAACTCGTAGTTTTTTGGAAGCTTGGCAACCCCTTTCCATGAAAGTAATTTGCGCCAATCTCTGCTTAGGGCTACATCAATAGGAAACAAACCATAGAGATAGAACATGGAACTACTTGGTTGTGTCAAGTTTCAAAGAGCTAGCACAAACCGTGTTGAATTTAGAGTTCCAACTACATGTATCCATATAGGAGAAAACAGAGTGAAACCTAAAAATTAAAACTGTTACTGCCAATGAACGGTTTATCCTAGAAGAACGAAATTTGGTGAGCCAAGTGGAATGGGTTACTGATCATTCTGAAAGTGTCATCAGATTGGGTGAAAAAATGTGTGCTGAGATTTCAGGAAACACGTAGTTTTTTGGAAGCTTGGCAACCCCTTTCCATGAAAGTGATTTGCGCCAGTCTCCGCTTAGGGCTACATCAATAGGAAACAAACCATAGAGATAGAACTTGGAACTACTTGATTGTGTCAAGTTGCAAAGATATAGCACAAACCGTGTTTGATTTAGAGTTCCAACTACATGTATCCATATATGAGAAAATAGAGTGAAACCTAAAATTTAAAACTGTTACTGCCAACAAACGGTTTAAGCTAGAAGAACGAAATTTGGTGAGCCAAGTGGGATTGGGGTACTGATCATTACCTGAAAGTTTCATAAAGATTGGGTGAAAATATGTGTGCTGAGATTTCAGGAAACTCGTAGTTTTTTGGAAGCTTGGCAACCCCTTTCCATGAAAGTGATTTGCGACAGTCTCTGCTTATGGCTACATCAATAGGAAACAAACCATAGAGATAGAACTTGGAACTACTTGACTGTGTCAAGTTTCAAAGAGCTAGCACAAACCGTGTTTGATTTAGAGTTCCAACTACATGTACCCATATAGGAGAAAACAGAGTGAAACCTAAAAATTAAAACTGTTACTGCCAACGAACGGTTTTACCAAGAAGAACGAAATTTGGTGAGCCAAGTGGGATTGGGGTTCTGATCATTACCTTAAAGTGTCATCAAGATTGGGTGAAAAAATGTGTGCTGAGATTTCAGGAAACTCGTAGTTTTTTGGAAGCTTGGCAACCCCTTTCCATGAAAGTGATTTGCGCCAGTCTCTGCTTAGGGCTACATCAACAGGAAACAATCCATAGAGATAGAACTTGGAACTACTTGGTTGTGTAAAGTTTCAAAGACCTAGCACAAACCGTGTTTGATTTAGAGTTCCAACTATATGTATCCATATAGGAGAAAACAGAGTGAAACCTAAAAATTAAAACTGTTACTGCCAACGAACGGTTTATACTAGAAGAACGAAATTTGGTGAGCCAAGTGGGATTGGGGTACTGATCATTACCTGAATGTGTCATAAAGATTGGGTGAAAAAATGTGTGCTGAGATTTCAAGAAACTCGTAGTTTTTTGGAAGCTTGGCAACCCCTTTCCATGAAAGTGATGTGCGCCAGAGTCTGCTAGGGCTACATCAATAGGAAACAAACCATAGGGATAGAACTTGGAACTACTTGATTGTGCCAAGTTTCAAAGAGCTAGCACAAACCGTGTTTGATTTAGAGTTCCAACTACATGTATCCATATAGGAGAAAACAGAGTGAAACCTAAAAATTAAAACTGTTACTTCAAAGGAACAGTTTAACAGAGAAGAACGAAATTTGGTGAGCCTAGTGGGATTGGGGTACTGATCATTACCGGAAAGTGTCATCAAGATTGGGTGAAAAAATGTGTGCTGAGATTTCAGGAAACTCGTAGTTTTTTGGAAGCAGGCAACCCCTTTCAATGAATGTGATTTGCGCCAGTCTCTGCTTAGGGCTACATCAATAGGAAACAAGCCATTGAGATAGAACTGGGAACTACTTGATTGTGTCAAGTTGCAAAGATATAGCACAAACCGTGTTTGATTTAGAGTCCCAACTACATGTATCCATATATGAGAAAATAGAGTGAAACCTAAAATTTAAAACTGTTACTGCCAACGAACGGTTTAAACTAGAAGAACGAAATTTGGTGAGCCAAGTGGGATTGGGGTACTGATCATTACCGGAAAGTTTCATCAAGATTGGGTGAAAAAATGTGTGCTGACATTTCAGGAAACTCGTAGTTTTTTGGAAGCTTGGCAAACCCTTTCAATGAATGTGATTTGCGCCAGTCTCTGCTTAGGGCTACATCAATAGGAAACAAACCATAGAGATAGAACTTGGAACTACTTGATTGTGTCAAGTTTCAAAGAGCTAGCACAAACCGTGTTTGATTTAGAGTTCCAACTACATGTATCCATATAGGAGAAAACAGAGTGAAACCTAAAAATTAAAACTGTTACTGCCAAAGATCGGTTTAACCTAGAAGAACGAAATTTGGTGAGCCAAGTGGGATTGGGGTACTGATCATTACCTGAAAGTGTCATCAAGATTGGGTGAAAACATGTGTGCTGAGATTTCAGGAAACTCGTAGTTTTTTGGAAGCTTGGCAACCCCTTTCCATGAACGTGATTTGCGCCAGTCTCGGCTTACGGCTATATCAATAGGAAAAAAAAAACATAGAGATAGAACTCAGAACTACTTGATTGTGTCAATTTACAAAGACCTAGCACAAACTGTGTTTGATTTAGAGTTCCAACTACATGTATCCATATAGGAGAAAACAGAGTGAAAGCTAAAATTTAAAACTGTTACTGCCAACGAACAGTTTAACCTAGAAAAACGAAATTTGGTGAGCCAAGTGGGATTGGGGTACTGATCATTACCTGAAAGGGTCATCAAGATTGGGTGAAAAAATGTGTGCTGAGATTTCAGGAAACTCGTAGTTTTTTGGAAGCTTGGCAACCCCTTTCCATGAAAGTGATGTGCGCCAGTCTCTGCATAGGGCTACATCAATAGGAAACAAACCATAGAGATAGAACTTGGAACTACTTGATTGTGTCAAGTTTCAAAGAGCTAGCACAAACCGTGTTTGATTTAGAGTTCCAACTACATGTATCCATATAGGAGAAAACAGAGTGAAACCTAAAAATTAAAACTGTTACTGCCAAAGATCGGTTTAACCTAGAAGAAAGCAATTTGGTGAGAAAAGTGGGATTGGGGTACTGATCATTAACTGAAAGTGTCATCAAGATTGGGTGAAAAAATGTGTGCTGACATTTCAGGAAACTCGTAGTTTTTTGAAAGCTTGGCAACCTCTTTCCATGAAAGTGATTTGCGCCAGTCTCTGCTTAGGGCTACATCAATAGGAAACAAACCATAGAGATAGAACTTGGAACTACTTGATTGTGACAAGTCTCAAAAAGCTAGCACAAACCGTGTTTGATTTAGAGTTCCAACTACATGTATCCATATAGGAGAAAACAGAGTGAAACCTAAAAATTAAAACTGTTACTGCCAACGAACGGTTTAACTTAGAAGAACGAAATTTGGTGAGCCAAGTGGGATTGGGGTACTGATCATTACCTGAAAGTGTCATCAAGATTGGGTGAAAACATGTGTGCTGAGATTTCATGAAACTCGTAGTTTTTTGGAAGCTTGGCAACCCCTTTCCATGAACGTGATTTGCGCCAGTCTCTGCTTACGGCTATATCAATAGGAAAAAAAAAAAACATAGAGATAGAACTCGGAACTACTTGATTGTGTCAATTTACAAAGACCTAGCACAAACTGTGTTTGATTTAGAGTTCCAACTACATGTATCCATATAGGAGAAAACAGAGTGAAAGCTAAAATTTAAAACTGTCATTGCCAACGTACAGTTTAACCTAGAAAAACGAAATTTGGTGAGCCAAGTGGGATTGGGGTACTGATCATTACCTGAAAGGGTCATCAAGATTGGGTGAAAAAATGTGTGCTGAGATTTCAGGAAACTCGTAGTTTTTTGGAAGCTTGGCAACCCCTTTCCATGAAAGTGATGTGCGCCAGTCTCTGCATAGGGCTACATCAATAGGAAACAAACCATAGAGATAGAACTTGGAACTACTTGATTGTGTCCAGTTTCAAAGAGCTAGCACAAACCGTGTTTGATTTAGAGTTCCAACTACATGTATCCATATAGGAGAAAACAGAGTGAAACATAAAAATTAAAACTGTTACTGCCAACGAACAGTTTACCTACAAGAACGAAATTTGGTGAGCCAAGTGGGATTGGGGTACTGATCATTACCTGAATGTGTCATAAAGATTGGGTGAAAAAATGTGTGCTGAGATTTCAAGAAACTTGTAGTTTTTTGGAAGCTTGGCAACCCCTTTCCATGAAAGTGATGTGTGCCAGTCTCTGCTAGGGCTACATCAAAAGGAAACAAACCATAGGGATAGAACTTGGAACTACTTGATTGTGCCAAGTTTCAAAGAGCTAGCACAAACCGTGTTTGATTTAGAGTTCCAACTACATGTATCCATATAGGAGAAAACAGACTGAAACCTAAAAATTAAAACTGTTACTGCAAACGAACGGTTTAACCTAGAAGAACGAAATTTGGTGAGCCAAGTGGGATTGGGGTACTGATCATTACCTGAAAGTGTCATCAAGATTGGGTGAAAAAATGTGTGCTGAGATTTCAGGAAACTCATAGTTTTTTGGAAGCAGGCAACCCCTTTCAATGAATGTGATTTGCGCCAGTCTCTGCTTAGGGCTACATCAATAGGAAACAAACCATAGAGATAGAACTGGAAACTACTTGTTTGTGTCAAGTTGCAAAGATATAGCACAAACCGTGTTTGATTTAGAGTCCCAACTACATGTATCCATATATGAGAAAATAGAGTGAAACCTAAAATTTAAAACTGTTACTGCCAACGAACGGTTTAACCTAGAAGAAGGAAATTTGGTGAGCCAAGTGGGATTGGGGTACTGATCATTACCGGAAAGTTTCATCAAGATTGGGTGAAAAAATGTGTGCTGACATTTCAGGAAACTCGTAGTTTTTTGGAAGCTTGGCAACCCCTTTCAATGAATGTGATTTGCGCCAGTCTCTGCTTAGGGCTACATCAATAGGAAACAAACCATAGAGATAGAACTTGGAACTACTTGATTGTGTCAAGTTTCGAAGAGCTAGCACAAACCGTGTTTGATTTAGAGTTCCAACTACGTGTATCCACATAGGAGAAAACAGAGTGAAACCTAAAAATTAAAACTGTTACTGACAATGAACGGTTTAACCTAGAAGAACGAAATTTGGTGAGCCAAGTGGGATTGGGGTACTGATCATTACCTGAAAGTGTCATCAAGATTGGGTGAAAAAATGTGTGCTGAGATTTCAGGAAACTCGTAGTTTTTTGGAAGCTTGGCAACCACTTTCCATGAAAGTGATTTGCGCCAGTCTCTGCTTAGGGCTACAACAATAGGAAACAAACCATAGAGATAGAACTTGGAACTACTTTATTGTGTCAAGTTTCAAAGACCTAGCACAAACCGTGTCTGATTTAGAGTTCCAACTACATGTATCCATATAGGAGAAAACAGAGTGAAACCTAAAAATTAAAACTGTTACTGCCAACGAACGGTTTAACTTAGAAGAACGAAATTTGGTGAGCCAAGTGGGATTGGGGTACTGATCATTACCTGAAAGTGTCATCAAGATTGGGTGAAAACATGTGTGCTGAGATTTCAGGAAACTCGTAGTTTTTTGGAAGCTTGGCAACCCCTTTCCATGAACGTGATTTGCGCCAGTCTCTGCTTACGGCTATATCAATAGGAAAAAAAAAAACATAGAGATAGAACTCGGAACTACTTGATTGTGTCAATTTACAAAGACCTAGCACAAACTGTGTTTGATTTAGAGTTCCAACTACATGTATCCATATAGGAGAAAACAGAGTGAAAGCTAAAATTTAAAACTGTTATTGCCAACGTACAGTTTAACCTAGAAAAACGAAATTTGGTGAGCCAAGTGGGATTGGGGTACTGATCATTACCTGAAAGGGTCATCAAGATTGGGTGAAAAAATGTGTGCTGAGATTTCAGGAAACTCGTAGTTTTTTGGAAGCTTGGCAACCCCTTTCCATGAAAGTGATGTGCGCCAGTCTCTGCATAGGGCTACATCAATAGGAAACAAACCATAGAGATAGAACATGGAACTACTTGATTGTGTCCAGTTTCAAAGAGCTAGCACAAACCGTGTTTGATTTAGAGTTCCAACTACATGTATCCATATAGGAGAAAACAGATTGAAACCTAAAAATTAAAACTGTTACTGCCAACGAACGGTTTAACCTAGAAGAACGAAATTTGGTGAGAAAAGTGGGATTGGGGTACTGATCATTACCGGAAAGTGTCATCAAGATTGGGTGAAAAAATGTGTGCTGAGATTTCAGGAAACTCGTAGTTTTTTGGAAGCTTGGCAACCTCTTTCCATGAACGTGATTTGCGCCAGTCTCTGCTTAGGGCTATATCAATAGGAAAAAAAAAACATAGAGAGAGAACTTGGAACTACTTGATTGTGTCAATTTACAAAGAGCTAGCACAAACTGTGTTTGATTTAGAGTTCCAACTACATGTATCCATATAGGAGAAAACAGAGTGAAACCTAAAAATTTAGACTGTTACTGCCAACGAACAGTTTAACCTACAAGAACGAAATGTGGTGAGCCAAGTGGGATTGGGGTACTGATCATTACCTGAATGTGTCATAAAGATTGGGTGAAAAAATGTGTGCTGAGATTTCAAGAAACTTGTAGTTTTTGGAAGCTTGGCAACCCCTTTCCATGAAAGTGATGTGCGCCAGTCTCTGCTAGGGCTACATCAATAGGAAACAAACCATAGCGATAGAACTTGGAACTACTTGATTGTGCCAAGTTTCAAAGAGCTAGCACAAACCGTGTTTGATTTAGAGTTCCAACTACATGTATCCATATAGGAGAAAACAGAGTGAAACCTAAAAATTAAAACTGTTACTGCAAACGAACGGTTTAACCTAGAAGAACGAAATTTGGTGAGCCAAGTGGGATTGGGGTACTGATCATTACCTGAAAGTGTCATCAAGATTGGGTGAAAAAATGTGTGCTGAGATTTCAGGAAACTCGTAGTTTTTTGGAAGCTTGGCAACCCCTTTCCATGAACGTGATTTGCGCCAGTCTCTGCTTACGGCTATATCAATAGGAAAAAAAAAAACATAGAGATAGAACTCAGAACTACTTGATTGTGTCAATTTACAAAGACCTAGCACAAACTGTGTTTGATTTAGAGTTCCAACTACATGTATCCATATAGGAGAAAACAGAGTGAAAGCTAAAATTTAAAAGTGTTACTGCCAACGAACAGTTTAACCTAGAAAAACGAAATTTGGTGAGCCAAGTGGGATTGGGGTACTGATCATTACCTGAAAGGGTCATCAAGATTGGGTTAAAAAATGTGTGCTGAGATTTCAGGAAACTCGTAGTTTTTTGGAAGCTTGGCAACCCCTTGCCATGAAAGTGATGTGCGCCAGTCTCTGCATAGGGCTACATCAATAGGAAACAAACCATAGAGATAGAACTTGGAACTACTTGATTGTGTCAAGTTTCAAAGAGCTAGCACAAACCGTGTTTGATTTAGAGTTCCAACTACATGTATCCATATAGGAGAAAACAGAGTGAAACCTAAAAATTAAAACTGTTACTGCCAAAGATCGGTTTAACCTAGAAGAAAGCAATTTGGTGAGAAAAGTGGGATTGGGGTACTGATCATTACCTGAAAGTGTCATCAAGATTGGGTGAAAAAATGTGTGCTGAGATTTCAGGAAACTCGTAGTTTTTTGAAAGCTTGGCAACCTCTTTCCATGAAAGTGATTTGCGCCAGTCTCTGCTTAGGGCTACATCAATAGGAAACAAACCATAGAGATAGAACTTGGAACTACTTGATTGTGACAAGTCTCAAAAAGCTAGCACAAACCGTGTTTGATTTAGAGTTCCAACTACATGTATCCATATAGGAGAAAACAGAGTGAAACCTAAAAATTAAAACTGTTACTGCCAACGAACGGTTTAACTTAGAAGAACGAAATTTGGTGAGCCAAGTGGGATTGGGGTACTGATCATTACCTGAAAGTGTCATCAAGATTGGGTGAAAACATGTGTGCTGAGATTTCAGGAAACTCGTAGTTTTTTGGAAGCTTGGCAACCCCTTTCCATGAACGTGATTTGCGCCAGTCTCTGCTTACGGCTATATCAATAGGAAAAAAAAAAAACATAGAGATAGAACTCGGAACTACTTGATTGTGTCAATTTACAAAGACCTAGCACAAACTGTGTTTGATTTAGAGTTCCAACTACATGTATCCATATAGGAGAAAACAGAGTGAAAGCTAAAATTTAAAACTGTCATTGCCAACCTACAGTTTAACCTAGAAAAACGAAATTTGGTGAGCCAAGTGGGATTGGGGTACTGATCATTACCTGAAAGGGTCATCAAGATTGGGTGAAAAAATGTGTGCTGAGATTTCAGGAAACTCGTAGTTTTTTGGAAGCTTGGCAACCCCTTTCCATGAAAGTGATGTGCGCCAGTCTCTGCATAGGGCTACATCAATAGGAAACAAACCATAGAGATAGAACGTGGAACTACTTGATTGTGTCCAGTTTCAAAGAGCTAGCACAAACCGTGTTTGATTTAGAGTTCCAACTACATGTATCCATATAGGAGAAAACAGATTGAAACCTAAAAATTAAAACTGTTACTGCCAACGAACGGTTTAACCTAGAAGAACGAAATTTGGTGAGAAAAGTGGGATTGGGGTACTGATCATTACCGGAAAGTGTCATCAAGATTGGGTGAAAAAATGTGTGCTGAGATTTCAGGAAACTCGTAGTTTTTTGGAAGCTTGGCAACCTCTTTCCATGAACGTGATTTGCGCCAGTCTCTGCTTAGGGCTATATCAATAGGAAAAAAAACATAGAGAGAGAACTTGGAACTACTTGATTGTGTCAATTTACAAAGAGCTAGCACAAACTGTGTTTGATTTAGAGTTCCAACTACATGTATCCATATAGGAGAAAACAGAGTGAAACCTAAAAATTAAAACTGTTACTGCCAACGAACAGTTTAACCTACAAGAACGAAATTTGGTGACCCAAGTGGGATTGGGGTACTGATCATTACCTGAAAGTGTCATCAAGATTGGGTGAAAAAATGTGTGCTGAGATTTCAGGAAACTCGTAGTTTTTTGGAAGCTTGGCAACCTCTTTCCATGAAAGTGATTTGCGCCACTCTCTGCTTAGGGCTACATCAATACGAAACAAACCATAGAGATAGAACTTGGAACTACTTGATTGTGTCCAGTTTCAAAGAGCTAGCACAAACCGTGTTTGATTTAGAGTTCCAACTACATGTATCCATATAGGAGAAAACAGAGTGAAACCTAAAAATTAAAACTGTTACTGCCAACGAACGGTTTAACTTAGAAGAACGAAATTTGGTGAGCCAAGTGGGATTGGGGTACTGATCATTACCTGAAAGTGTCATCAAGATTGGGTGAAAACATGTGTGCTGAGATTTCAGGAAACTCGTAGTTTTTTGGAAGCTTGGCAACCCCTTTCCATGAACGTGATTTGCGCCAGTCTCTGCTTACGGCTATATCAATAGGAAAAAAAAAAACATAGAGATAGAACTCGGAACTACTTGATTGTGTCAATTTGCAAAGACCTAGCACAAACTGTGTTTGATTTAGAGTTCCAACTACATGTATCCATATAGGAGAAAACAGAGTGAAAGCTAAAATTTAAAACTGTTATTGCCAACGTACAGTTTAACCTAGAAAAACGAAATTTGGTGAGCCAAGTGGGATTGGGGTACTGATCATTACCTGAAAGGGTCATCAAGATTGGGTGAAAAAATGTGTGCTGAGATTTCAGGAAACTCGTAGTTTTTTGGAAGCTTGGCAACCCCTTTCCATGAAAGTGATGTGCGCCAGTCTCTGCATAGGGCTACATCAATAGGAAACAAACCATAGAGATAGAACATGGAACTACTTGATTGTGTCCAGTTTCAAAGAGCTAGCACAAACCGTGTTTGATTTAGAGTTCCAACTACATGTATCCATATAGGAGAAAACAGATTGAAACCTAAAAATTAAAACTGTTACTGCCAACGAACGGTTTAACCTAGAAGAACGAAATTTGGTGAGAAAAGTGGGATTGGGGTACTGATCATTACCGGAAAGTGTCATCAAGATTGGGTGAAAAAATGTGTGCTGAGATTTCAGGAAACTCGTAGTTTTTTGGAAGCTTGGCAACCTCTTTCCATGAACGTGATTTGCGCCAGTCTCTGCTTAGGGCTATATCAATAGGAAAAAAAAAACATAGAGAGAGAACTTGGAACTACTTGATTGTGTCAATTTACAAAGAGCTAGCACAAACTGTGTTTGATTTAGAGTTCCAACTACATGTATCCATATAGGAGAAAACTGAGTGAAACCTAAAAATTTAAACTGTTACTGCCAACGAACAGTTTAACCTACAAGAACGAAATGTGGTGAGCCAAGTGGGATTGGGGTACTGATCATTACCTGAATGTGTCATAAAGATTGGGTGAAAAAATGTGTGCTGAGATTTCAAGAAACTTATAGTTTTTGGAAGCTTGGCAACCCCTTTCCATGAAAGTGATGTGCGCCAGTCTCTGCTAGGGCTACATCAATAGGAAACAAACCATAGGGATAGAACTTGGAACTACTTGATTGTGCCAAGTTTCAAAGAGCTAGCACAAACCGTGTTTGATTTAGAGTTCCAACTACATGTATCCATATAGGAGAAAACAGAGTGAAACCTAAAAATTAAAACTGTTACTGCAAACGATAGGTTTAACCTAGAAGAACGAAATTTGGTGAGCCAAGTGGGATTGGGGTACTGATCATTACCTGAAAGTGTCATCAAGATTGGGTGAAAAAATGTGTGCTGAGATTTCAGGAAACTCGTAGTTTTTTGGAAGCTTGGCAACCCCTTTCCATGAACGTGATTTGCGCCAGTCTCTGCTTACGGCTATATCAATAGGAAAAAAAAAAAACATAGAGATAGAACTCAGAACTACTTGATTGTGTCAATTTACAAAGACCTAGCACAAACTGTGTTTGATTTAGAGTTCCAACTACATGTATCCATATAGGAGAAAACAGAGTGAAAGCTAAAATTTAAAACTGTTACTGCCAACGAACAGTTTAACCTAGAAAAACGAAATTTGGTGAGCCAAGTGGGATTGGGGTACTGATCATTACCTGAAAGGGTCATCAAGATTGGGTGAAAAAATGTGTGCTGAGATTTCAGGAAACTCGTAGTTTTTTGGAAGCTTGGCAACCCCTTGCCATGAAAGTGATGTGCGCCAGTCTCTGCATAGGGCTACATCAATAGGAAACAAACCATAGAGATAGAACTTGGAACTACTTGATTGTGTCAAGTTTCAAAGAGCTAGCACAAACCGTGTTTGATTTAGAGTTCCAACTACATGTATCCATATAGGAGAAAACAGAGTGAAACCTAAAAATTAAAACTGTTACTGCCAAAGATCGGTTTAACCTAGAAGAAAGCAATTTGGTGAGAAAAGTGGGATTGGGGTACTGATCATTACCTGAAAGTGTCATCAAGATTGGGTGAAAAAATGTGTGCTGAGATTTCAGGAAACTCGTAGTTTTTTGAAAGCTTGGCAACCTCTTTCCATGAAAGTGATTTGCGCCAGTCTCTGCTTAGGGCTACATCAATAGGAAACAAACCATAGAGATAGAACTTGGAACTACTTGATTGTGACAAGTCTCAAAAAGCTAGCACAAACCGTGTTTGATTTAGAGTTCCAACTACATGTATCCATATAGGAGAAAACAGAGTGAAACCTAAAAATTAAAACTGTTACTGCCAACGAACGGTTTAACTTAGAAGAACGAAATTTGGTGAGCCAAGTGGGATTGGGGTACTGATCATTACCTGAAAGTGTCATCAAGATTGGGTGAAAACATGTGTGCTGAGATTTCAGGAAACTCGTAGTTTTTTGGAAGCTTGGCAACCCCTTTCCATGAACGTGATTTGCGCCAGTCTCTGCTTACGGCTATATCAATAGGAAAAAAAAAAAACATAGAGATAGAACTCGGAACTACTTGATTGTGTCAATTTACAAAGACCTAGCACAAACTGTGTTTGATTTAGAGTTCCAACTACATGTATCCATATAGGAGAAAACAGAGTGAAAGCTAAAATTTAAAACTGTCATTGCCAACCTACAGTTTAACCTAGAAAAACGAAATTTGGTGAGCCAAGTGGGATTGGGGTACTGATCATTACCTGAAAGGGTCATCAAGATTGGGTGAAAAAATGTGTGCTGAGATTTCAGGAAACTCGTAGTTTTTTGGAAGCTTGGCAACCCCTTTCCATGAAAGTGATGTGCGCCAGTCTCTGCATAGGGCTACATCAATAGGAAACAAACCATAGAGATAGAACTTGGAACTACTTGATTGTGTCCAGTTTCAAAGAGCTAGCACAAACCGTGTTTGATTTAGAGTTCCAACTACATGTATCCATATAGGAGAAAACAGATTGAAACCTAAAAATTAAAACTGTTACTGCCAACGAACGGTTTAACCTAGAAGAACGAAATTTGGTGAGAAAAGTGGGATTGGGGTACTGATCATTACCGGAAAGTGTCATCAAGATTGGGTGAAAAAATGTGTGCTGAGATTTCAGGAAACTCGTAGTTTTTTGGAAGCTTGGCAACCTCTTTCCATGAACGTGATTTGCGCCAGTCTCTGCTTAGGGCTATATCAATAGGAAAAAAAACATAGAGAGAGAACTTGGAACTACTTGATTGTGTCAATTTACAAAGAGCTAGCACAAACTGTGTTTGATTTAGAGTTCCAACTACATGTATCCATATAGGAGAAAACAGAGTGAAACCTAAAAATTAAAACTGTTACTGCCAACGAACAGTTTAACCTACAAGAACGAAATTTGGTGAGCCAAGTGGGATTGGGGTACTGATCATTACCTGAATGTGTCATAAAGATTGGGTGAAAAAATGTGTGCTGAGATTTCAAGAAACTTGTAGTTTTTTGGAAGCTTGGCAACCCCTTTCCATGAAAGTGATGTGCGCCAGTCTCTGCTAGGGCTACATCAATAGGAAACAAACCATAGGGATAGAACTTGGAACTACTTGATTGTGCCAAGTTTCAAAGAGCTAGCACAAACCGTGTTTGATTTAGAGTTCCAACTACATGTATCCATATAGGAGAAAACAGACTGAAACCTAAAAATTAAAACTGTTACTGCAAACGAACGGTTTAACCTAGAAGAACGAAATTTGGTGAGCCAAGTGGGATTGGGGTACTGATCATTACCTGAAAGTGTCATCAAGATTGGGTGAAAAAATGTGTGCTGAGATTTCAGGAAACTCATAGTTTTTTGGAAGCAGGCAACCCCTTTCAATGAATGTGATTTGTGCCAGTCTCTGCTTAGGGCTACATCAATAGGAAACAAACCATAGAGATAGAACTGGAAACTACTTGATTGTGTCAAGTTGCAAAGATATAGCACAAACCGTGTTTGATTTAGAGTCCCAACTACATGTATCCATATATGAGAAAATAGAGTGAAACCTAAAATTTAAAACTGTTACTGCCAACGAACGGTTTAACCTAGAAGAACGAAATTTGGTGACCCAAGTGGGATTGGGGTACTGATCATTACCGGAAAGTATCATCAAGATTGGGTGAAAAAATGTGTGCTGACATTTCAGGAAACTCGTAGTTTTTTGGAAGCTTGGCAACCCCTTTCCATGAATGTGATTTGCGCCAGTCTCTGCTTAGGGCTACATCAATAGGAAACAAACCATAGAGATAGAACTTGGAACTACTTGATTGTGTCAAGTTTCAAAGAGCTAGCACAAACCGTGTTTGATTTAGAGTTCCAACTACGTGTATCCATATAGGAGAAAACAGAGTGAAACCTAAAAATTAAAACTGTTACTGACAATGAACGGTTTAACCTAGAAGAACGAAATTTGGTGAGCCAAGTGGGATTGGGGTACTGATCATTACCTGAAAGTGTCATCAAGATTGGGTGAAAAAATGTGTGCTGAGATTTCAGGAAACTCGTAGTTTTTTGGAAGCTTGGCAACCACTTTCCATGAAAGTGATTTGCGCCAGTCTCTGCTTAGGGCTACAACAATAGGAAACAAACCATAGAGATAGAACTTGGAACTACTTTATTGTGTCAAGTTTCAAAGACCTAGCACAAACCGTGTTTGATTTAGAGTTCCAACTACATGTATCCATATAGGAGAAAACAGAGTAAAACCTAAATATTAAAACTGTTACTGCCAACGAACAGTTTAACCTAGAAGAACGAAATTTGGTGAGCCAAGTGGGATTGGGGTACTGATCATTACCTGAAAGTGTCATCAAGATTGGGTGAAAAAATGTGTGCTGAGATTTCAGGAAACTCGTAGTTTTTTGGAAGCTTGGCAACCTCTTTCCATGAAAGTGATTTGCGCCAGTCTCTGCTTAGGGCTACATCAATACGAAACAAACCATAGAGATAGAACTTGGAACTACTTGATTGTGTCCAGTTTCAAAGAGCTAGCACAAACCGTGTTTGATTTAGAGTTCCAACTACATGTATCCATATAGGAGAAAACAGAGTGAAACCTAAAAATTAAAACTGTTACTGCCAACGAACGGTTTAACTTAGAAGAACGAAATTTGGTGAGCCAAGTGGGATTGGGGTACTGATCATTACCTGAAAGTGTCATCAAGATTGGGTGAAAACATGTGTGCTGAGATTTCAGGAAACTCGTAGTTTTTTGGAAGCTTGGCAACCCCTTTCCATGAACGTGATTTGCGCCAGTCTCTGCTTACGGCTATATCAATAGGAAAAAAAAAACATAGAGATAGAACTCGGAACTACTTGATTGTTTCAATTTACAAAGACCTAGCACTAACTGTGTTTGATTTAGAGTTCCAACTACATGTATCCATATAGGAGAAAACAGAGTGAAAGCTAAAATTTAAAACTGTTATTGCCAACGTACAGTTTAACCTAGAAAAACGAAATTTGGTGAGCCAAGTGGGATTGGGGTACTGATCATTACCTGAAAGGGTCATCAAGATTGGGTGAAAAATGTGTGCTGAGATTTCAGGAAACTCGTAGTTTTTTGGAAGCTTGGCAACCCCTTTCCATGAAAGTGATGTGCGCCAGTCTCTGCATAGGGCTACATCAATAGGAAACAAACCATAGAGATAGAACTTGGAACTACTTGATTGTGTCCAGTTTCAAAGAGCTAGCACAAACCGTGTTTGATTTAGAGTTCCAACTACATGTATCCATATAGGAGAAAACAGATTGAAACCTAAAAATTAAAACTGTTACTGCCAACGAACGGTTTAACCTAGAAGAACGAAATTTGGTGAGAAAAGTGGGATTGGGGTACTGATCATTACCGGAAAGTGTCATCAAGATTGGGTGAAAACATGTGTGCTGAGATTTCAGGAAACTCGTAGTTTTTTGGAAGCAGGCAACCTCTTTCAATGAATGTGATTTGCGCCAGTCTCTGCTTAGGGCTACATCAATAGGAAACAAACCATAGAGATAGAACTTGGAACTACTTGATTGTGTCAAGTTTCAAAGAGCTAGCACAAACCGTGTTTGATTTAGTGTTCCAACTACATGTATCCATATAGGAGAAAACAGAGTGAAACCAAAAAATTCAAACTGTTACTGCCAAAGAACGGTTTAATCTAGAAAAATGAAATTTGGTGAGCCAAGTGTGATTCGTATACTGATCATTACCTGAAAGTGTCATCAAGATTGGGTGAAAAAATGTGTGCTGAGATTTCAGGAAACTCGTAGTTTTTTGAAGCTTGGCAACCCCTTTCCATGAAAGTGATTTACGCCAGTCTCTGCATAGGGCTACATCAGTAGGAAACAAACCATAGAGATAGAACTTGGAACTACTTTATTGTGCCAAGTTTCAAAGAGCTAGCACAAACCGTGTTCGATTTAGAGTTCCAACTACATGTATCCATATAGGACAAAACAGAGTGAAACCTAAAAACTAAAACTGTTACTGCAAACGAACGGTTTAACCTAGAAGAACGAAATTTGGTGAGCCAAGTGGGATTGGGGTACTGATCATTACCGGAAAGTGTCATCAAGATTGGGTGAAAAAATTTGTGTTGAGATTTCAGGAAACTCCTAGTTTTTTGGAAGCAGGCAACCCCTTTCAATGAATGTGATTTGCGCCAGTCTCTGCTTAGGGCTACATCAATAGGAAACAAACCATAGAGATAGAACTTGGAACTACTTGATTGTGTCAAGTTTCAAAGAGCTAGCACAAACCGTGTTGGTTTTCGTGTTCCAACTACATGTATCCATATAGGAGAAAACAGAGTGAAACCTAAAAATTAAAAATGTTACAGCCAACGAACGGTTTAACCTAGAAGAACGAAATTTGGTGAGCCAAGTGTGATTGGGGTACTGATCATTACCTGAAAGTGTCATCAAGATTGGGTGAAAAAATGTGTGCTGAGATTTCAGGAAACTCGTAGTTTTTTGGAAGCTTGGCAACCCCTTTCCATGAAAGTAATTTGCGCCAATCTCTGCTTAGGGCTACATCAATAGGAAACAAACCATAGAGATAGAACTTGGAACTACTTGGTTGTGTCAAGTTTCAAAGAGCTAGCACAAACCGTGTTGAATTTAGAGTTCCAACTACATGTATCCATATAGGAGAAAACAGAGTGAAACCTAAAAATTAAAACTGTTACTGCCAATGAACGGTTTATCCTAGAAGAACGAAATTTGGTGAGCCAAGTGGAATGGGTTACTGATCATTATCTGAAAGTGTCATCAGATTGGGTGAAAAAATGTGTGCTGAGATTTCAGGAAACACGTAGTTTTTTGGAAGCTTGGCAACCCCTTTCCGTGAAAGTGATTTGCGCCAGTCTCCGCTTAGGGCTACATCAATAGGAAACAAACCATAGAGATAGAACTTGGAACTACTTGATTGTGTCAAGTTGCAAAGATATAGCACAAACCGTGTTTGATTTAGAGTTCCAACTACATGTATCCATATATGAGAAAATAGAGTGAAACCTAAAATTTAAAACTGTTACTGCCAACAAACGGTTTAACCTAGAAGAACGAAATTTGGTGAGCCAAGTGGGATTGGGGTACTGATCATTACCTGAAAGTTTCATCAAGATTGGGTGAAAAAATGTGTGCTGACATTTCAGGAAACTCGTAGTTTTTTGGAAGCTTGGCAACCCCTTTCCATGAAAGTGATTTGCGACAGTCTCTGTTTATGGCTACATCAATAGGAAACAAACCATAGAGATAGAACTTGGAACTACTTGACTGTGTCAAGTTTCAAAGAGCTAGCACAAACCGTGTTTGATTTAGAGTTCCAACTACATGTACCCATATAGGAGAAAACAGAGTGAAACCTAAAAATTAAAACTGTTACTGCCAACGAACGGTTTTACCAAGAAAAACGAAATTTGGTGAGCCAAGTGGGATTGGGGTTCTGATCATTACCTTAAAGTGTCATCAAGATTGGGTGAAAAAATGTGTGCTGAGATTTCAGGAAACTCGTAGTTTTTTGGAAGCTTGGCAACCCCTTTCCATGAAAGTGATTTGCGCCAGTCTCTGCTTAGGGCTACATCAATAGGAAACAAACCATAGAGATAGAACTTGGAACTACTTGGTTGTGTAAAGTTTCAAAGACCTAGCACAAACCGTGTTTGATTTAGAGTTCCAACTATATGTATCCATATAGGAGAAAACAGAGTGAAACCTAAAAATTAAAACTGTTACTGCCAACGAACGGTTTATACTAGAAGAACGAAATTTGGTGAGCCAAGTGGGATTGGGGTACTGATCATTACCTGAATGTGTCATAAAGATTGGGTGAAAAAATGTGTGCTGAGATTTCAAGAAACTCGTAGTTTTTTGGAAGCTTGGCAACCCCTTTCCATGAAAGTGATGTGCGCCAGAGTCTGCTAGGGCTACATCAATAGGAAACAAACCATAGGGATAGAACTTGGAACTACTTGATTGTGCCAAGTTTCAAAGAGCTAGCACAAACCGTGTTTGATTTAGAGTTCCAACTTCATGTATCCATATAGGAGAAAACAGAGTGAAATCTAAAAATTAAAACTGTTACTGCAAACGAACAGTTTAACAGAGAAGAACGAAATTTGGTGAGCCTAGTGGGATTGGGGTACTGATCATTACCGGAAAGTGTCATCAAGATTGGGTGAAAAAATGTGTGCTGAGATTTCAGGAAACTCGTAGTTTTTTGGAAGCAGGCAACCCCTTTCAATGAATGTGATTTGCGCCAGTCTCTGCTTAGGGCTACATCAATAGGAAACAAGCCATTGAGATAGAACTGGGAACTACTTGATTGTGTCAAGTTGCAAAGATATAGCACAAACCGTGTTTGATTTAGAGTCCCAACTACATGTATCCATATATGAGAAAATAGAGTGAAACCTAAAATTTAAAACTGTTACTGCCAACGAACGGTTTAAACTAGAAGAACGAAATTTGGTGAGCCAAGTGGGATTGGGGTACTGATCATTACCAGAAAGTTTCATCAAGATTGGGTGAAAAAATGTGTGCTGACATTTCAGGAAACTCGTAGTTTTTTGGAAGCTTGGCAAACCCTTTCCATGAATGTGATTTGCGCCAGTCTCTGCTTAGGGCTACATCAATAGGAAACAAACCATAGAGATAGAACTTGGAACTACTTGATTGTGTCAAGTTTCAAAGAGCTAGCACAAACCGTGTTTGATTTAGAGTTCCAACTACATGTATCCATATAGGAGAAAACAGAGTGAAACCTAAAAATTAAAACTGTTACTGCCAACGAACGCTTTAATCTAGAAGAACGAAATTTGGTGAGCCAAGTGTGATTGGGATACTGATCATTACCTGAAAGTGTCATCAAGATTGGATGAAAAAATGTGTGCTGAGATTTCAGGAAACTCGTAGTTTTTTGGAAGCTTGGCAACCCCTTTCCATGAAAGTGATTTGCGCCAGTCTCTGCTTAGGGCTACATCAATAGGAAACAAACCATAGAGATGGAACTTGGAACTACTTGATTGTGACAAGTTTCAAAGAGCTAGCACAAACCATGTTTGATTTAGAATTCCAACTACTTGTTTGCATATAGGAGAAAACAGAGTGAAACCTAAAAATTAAAACTGTTACTGCCAACGAACGGTTAAACCTAGAAGAACGAAATTGGGTGAGCCAAGTGTGATTGGGGTACTGATCATTACCTGAAAGTGTCATGAAGATTGGGTGAAAAAATGTGTTCTGAGATTTCAGGAAACTCGTAGTTTTTTGGAAGCTTGGCAACCCCTTTCCATGAAAGTGATTTGCGCCAATCTCTGCTTAGGGCTACATCAATAGGAAACAAACCGTAGAGATAGAACTTGGAACTACTTGGTTGTGTCAAGTTTCAAAGAGCTAGCACAAACCGTGTTGAATTTAGAGTTCCAACTACATGTATCCATATAGGAGAAAACAGAGTGAAACCTAAAAATTAAAACTGTTACTGCCAATGAACGGTTTATCCTAGAAGAACGAAATTTGGTGAGCCAAGTGGAATGGGTTACTGATCATTATCTGAAAGTGTCATCAGATTGGGTGAAAAAATGTGTGCTGAGATTTCAGGAAACACGTAGTTTTTTGGAAGCTTGGCAACCCCTTTCCATGAAAGTGATTTGCGCCAGTCTCTGCTTAGGGCTACATCAATAGGAAAAAAACCATAGAGATAGAACTTGGAACTACTTGATTGTGTCAAGTTGCAAAGATATAGCACAAACCGTGTTTGATTTAGAGTTCCAACTACATGTATCCATATATGAGAAAATAGAGTGAAACCTAAAATTTTAAACTGTTACTGCCAACGAACGGTTTAACCTAGAAGAACGAAATTTGGTGAGCCAAGTGGGATTGGGGTACTGATCATTACCTGAAAGTTTCATCAAGATTGGGTGAAAAAATGCGTGCTGACATTTCAGGAAACTCGTAGTTTTTTGGAAGCTTGGCAACCCCTTTCCATGAAAGTGATTTGCACCAGTCTCTGCTTAGGGCTACATCAATAGGAAACAAACCATAGAGATAGAACTTGGAACTACTTGGTTGTGTAAAGTTTCAAAGACCTAGCACAAACCTTGTTTGATTTAGAGTTCCAACTGTATGTATCCATATAGGAGAAAACAGAGTGAAACCTAAAAATTAAAACTGTTACTGCCAACGAACGGTTTATACTAGAAGAACGAAATTTGGTGAGCCAAGTGGGATTGGGGTACTGATCATTACCTGAATGTGTCATAAAGATTGGGTGAAAAAATGTGTGCTGTGATTTCAGGAAACTCGTAGTTTTTTGGAAGCAGGCAACCCCTTTCAATGAATGTGATTTGCGCCAGTCTCTGCTTAGGGCTACATCAATAGGAAACAAACCATAGAGATAGAACTGGGAACTACTTGATTGTGTCAAGTTGCAAAGATATAGCACAAACCGTGTTTGATTTAGAGTCCCAACTACATGTATCCATATATGAGAAAATAGAGTGAAACCTAAAATTTAAAACTGTTACTGCCAACGAACGGTTTAAACTAGAAGAACGAAATTTGGTGAGCCAAGTGGGATTGGGGTACTGATCATTACCGGAAAGTTTCATCAAGATTGGGTGAAAAAATGTGTGCTGACATTTCAGGAAACTCGTAGTTTTTTGTAAGCTTGGCAAACCCTTTCCATGAATGTGATTTGCGCCAGTCTCTGCTTAGGGCTACATCAATAGGAAACAAACCATAGAGATAGAACTTGGAACTACTTGATTGTGTCAAGTTTCAAAGAGCTAGCACAAACCGTGTTTGATTTAGAGTTCCAACTACATGTATCCATATAGGAGAAAACAGAGTGAAACCTAAAAATTAAAACTGTTACTGCCAATGATCGGTTTAACCTAGAAGAACGAAATTTGGTGAGCCAAGTGGGATTGGGGTACTGATCATTACCGGAAAGTGTCATCAAGATTGGGTGAAAACATGTGTGCTGAGATTTCAGGAAACTCGTAGTTTTTTGGAAGCTTGGCAACCCCTTTCCATGAAAGTGATTTGCGCCAGTCTCTGCTTACGGCTATATCAATAGGAAAAAAAAAACATAGAGATAGAACTCGGAACTACTTGATTGTGTCAATTTACAAAGACCTAGCACAAACTGTGTTTGATTTAGAGTTCCAACTACATGTATCCATATAGGAGAAAACAGAGTGAAAGCTAAAATTTAAAACTGTTACTGCCAACGAACAGTTTAACCTAGAAAAACGAAATTTGGTGAGCCAAGTGGGATTGGGGTACTGATCATTACCTGAAAGGGTCATCAAGATTGGGTGAAAAAATGTGTGCTGAGATTTCAGGAAACTCGTAGTTTTTTGGAAGCTTGGCAACCCCTTTCCATGAAAGTGCTGTGCGCCAGTCTCTGCATAGGGCTACATCAATAGGAAACAAACCATAGAGATAGAACTTGGAACTACTTGATTGTGTCCAGTTTCAAAGAGCTAGCACAAACCGTGTTTGATTTAGAGTTCCAACTACATGTATCCATATAGGAGAAAACAGAGTGAAACCTAAAAATTAAAACTGTTACTGCCAACGAACGGTTTAACCTAGAAGAACGAAATTTGGTGAGCAAAGTGGGATTGGGGTACTGATCATTACCAGAAAGTGTCATCAAGATTGGGTGAAAACATGTGTGCTGAGATTTCAGGAAACGTAGTTTTTTGGAAGCAGGCAACCCCTTTCAATGAATGTGATTTGCGCCAGTCTCTGCTTAGGGCTACATCAATACGAAACAAACCATAGAGATAGAACTTTGAACTACTTGATGGTGTCAAGTTTCAAAGAGCTAGCACAAACCGTGTTTGATTTAGTGTTCCAACTACATGTATCCATATAGGAGAAAACAGAGTGAAACCAAAAAATTCAAACTGTTACTGCCAAAGAACGGTTTAATCTAGAAGAATGAAATTTGGTGAGCCAAGTGTGATTCGTATACTGATCATTACCTGAAAGGGTCATCAAGATTGGGTGAAAAAATGTGTGCTGAGATTTCAGGAAACTCGTAGTTTTTTGGAAGCTTGGCAACCCCTTTCCATGAAAGTGATGTGCGCCAGTCTCTGCATAGGGCTACATCAATAGGAAACAAACCATAGAGATAGAACTTGGAACTACTTGATTGTGTCAAGTTTCAAAGAGCTAGCACAAACCGTGTTTGATTTAGAGTTCCAACTACATGTATCCATATAGGAGAAAACAGAGTGAAACCTAAAAATTAAAACTGTTACTGCCAACGAACGGTTTAACCTAAAAGAATGAAATTTGGTGAGCCAAGTGGGATTGGGGTACTGATCATTACCTGAAAGTGTCATCAAGATTGGGTGAAAAAATGTGGGCTGAGATTTCAGGAAACTCGTAGTTTTTTGGAAGCTCGGCAACCCCTTTCCATGAACGTGATTTGCGCCAGTCTCTGCTTAGGGCTATATCAATAGGAAAAAAAAACATAGAGATAGAACTTGGAACTACTTGATTGTGTCAATTTACAAAGAGCTAGCACAAACTGTGTTTGATTTAGAGTTCCAACTACATGTATCCATATAGGAGAAAACAGAGTGAAACCTAAAAATTAAAACTGTTACTGCCAACGAACGGTTTAACCTAGAAGAACGAAATTTGGTGAGCCAAGTGGGATTGGGGTAATGATCATTACCGGAAAGTGTCATCAAGATTGGGTGAAAAAATGTTTGCTGAGATTTCAGGAAACTCGTAGTTTTTTGGAAGCAGGCAACCCCTTTCAATGAATGTGATTTGTGCCAGTCTCTGCTTAGGGCTACATCAATATGAAACAAAAAATAGAGATAGAACATGGAACTACTTGGTTGTTTCAAGTTTCAAAGAGCTAGCACAAACCGTGTTTGATTTAGAGTTCCAACTACATGTATCCATATAAGAGAAAACAGAGTGAAACCTAAAAATTAAAACTGTTACTGCCAACGAAGAGTTTTACCTAGAAGAAGGAAATTTGGTGAGCCAAGTGGGATTGGGGTACTGATCATTACCTGAAAGTGTCATGAAGATTGGGTGAAAAAATGTGTGCTGAGATTTCAGGAAACTTGTAATTTTTTGGAAGCTTGGCAACCCCTTTCCATGAAAGTGATTTGTGCCAGTCTCTGCTTAGGGCTACATCAATAGGAAACAAACCATAGAGATAGAACTTGGAACTACTTGATTGTGTCAAGTTTCAAAGAGCTAGCACAAACCGTGTTTGATTTAGTGTTCCAACTACATGTATCCATATAGGAGAAAACAGAGTGAAACCTAAAAATTAAAACTGTTACTGCCAACGAACGCTTTAATCTAGAAGAACGAAATTTGGTGAGCCAAGTGTGATTGGGATACTGATCATTACCTGAATGTGTCATCAAGATTGGATGAAAAAATGTGTGCTGAGATTTTAGGAAACTCGTAGTTTTTTGGAAGCTTGACAACCCCTTTCCATGAAAGTGATTTGCGCCAGTCTCTTCTTAGGGCTACATCAATAGGAAACAAACCATAGAGATAGAACTTGGAACTACTTGATTGTGACAAGTTTCAAAGAGCTAGCACAAACCATGTTTGATTTAGAATTCCAACTACTTGTATCCATATAGGAGAAAACAGAGTGAAACCTAAAAATTAAAACTGTTACTGCCAACGAACGGTTTAACCTAGAAGAACGAAATTTGGTGAGCCAAGTGGGATTGGGGTACTGATCATTACCTGAAAGTGTCATCAAGATTGGGTGAAAAAATGTGTGCTGAGATTTCATGAAACTCGTAGTTTTTTGGAAGCTTGGGAACCCCTTTCCATGAACGTGATTTGCGCCAGTCTCTGCTTAGGGCTATAACAATAGGAAAAAAAAAACATAGAGATAGAACTTGGAACTAATTGATTGTGTCAAGTTACAAAGAGCTAGCACAAACTGTGTTTGATTTAGAGTTCTAACTACATGTATCCATATCGGGGAAAACAGAGTGAAACCTAAAAATTAAAACTGTTACTGCCAACGAACGGTTTAACCTAGAAGAATGAAATTTGGTGAGCCAAGTGGGATTGGGGAACTGATCATTACCTGAAAGTGTCATCAAGATTTGGTGAAAAATGTGTGCTGAGATTTCAGGAAACTCGTAGTTTTTTGGAAGCTTGGCAACCCCTTTCTATGAAAGTGATTTGCGCCAGTCTCTGCTTAGGGCTACATCAATATGAAACAAAAAATAGAGATAGAACATGGAACTACTTGGTTGTTTCAAGTTTCAAAGAGCTAGCACAAACCGTGTTTGATTTAGAGTTCCAACTACATGTATCCATATAGGAGAAAACAGAGTGAAACCTAAAAATTAAAACTGTTACTGCCAACGAAGAGTTTTACCTAGAAGAACGAAATTTGGTGAGCCAAGTGGGATTGGGGTACTGATCATTACCTGAAAGTGTCATGAAGATTGGGTGAAAAAATGTGTGCTGAGATTTCAGGAAACTTGTAATTTTTTGGAAGCTTGGCAACCCCTTTCCATGAAAGTGATTTGTGCCAGTCTCTGCTTAGGGCTACATCAATAGGAAACAAACCATAGAGATAGAACTTGGAACTACTTGATTGTGCCAAGTTTCAAAGAGCTAGCACATACCGTGTTTGATTTAGGTTCCAACTACATGTATCCATATAGGAGAAAACAGAGTGAAACCTAAAAATTAAAACTGTTACTGAAAAACGAACGGTTTAAACTAGAAGAACGAAATTTGGTGAGCCAAGTGGGATTGGGGTACTGATCATTACTGGAAAGTGTCATCAAGATTTGGTGAAAAAATGTGTGCTGAGATTTCAGGAAACTCGTAGTTTTTTGGAAGCTTGGCAACCCCTTTCCATGAAAGTGATTTGCGCCAATCTCTGCTTAGGGCTACATCAATAGGAAACAAACCATAGAGATAGAACTTGGAACTACTTCGTTGTGTCAAGTTTCAAAGAGCTAGCACAAACCGTGTTTGATTTAGAGTTCCAAGTACATGTATCCATATAGGAGAAAACAGAGTGAAACCTAAAAATTTAAACTGTTACTGCCAATGAACAGTTTAACCTAGGAGAACGAAATTTGGTGAGCCAAGTGGGATTGGGGTACTGATCATTACCTGAAAGTGTCATCAAGATTGGTTGAAAAAATGTGTGCTGAGATTTCAGTAAACACGTAGTTTTTGGAAGCTTGGGAACACCTTTCCATGAACGTGATTTGCGCCAGTCTCTGCTTAGGGCTATATCAATAGGAAAAAAAAAACCTAGAGATAGAACTTGGAACTACTTGATTGTGTCAAGTTACAAAGTGCTAGCACAAACTGTGTTTGATTTAGAGTTCCAACTACATGTATCCATTTAGGAGAAAACAGAGTGAAACCTAAAAATTAAAACTGTTACTGCCAACGAACGGTTTAACCTAGAAGAACGAAATTTGGTGAGCCAAGTGGGATTGGGGTCCTGATCATTTCCTGAAAGTGTCATCAAGATTGGGTGAAAAAATGTGTGCTGAGACTTCAGGAAACTAGTAGTTTTTTGGAAGCTTGGCAACCCCTTTCCATGAAAGTGATTTGCGACAGTCTCTGCTTATGGCTACATCAATAGGAAACAAACCATAGAGATAGAACTTGGAACTACTTTATTGTGTCAAGTTTCAAAGAGCTACCACAAACCGTGTTTGATTTAGAGTTCCAACTACATGTATCCATATAGGAGAAAACAGAGTGAAACCTAAAAATTAAAACTGTTACTGCCAAAGATCGGTTTAACCTAGAAGAAAGAAATTTGGTGAGAAAAGTGGGATTGGGGTAGTGATCATTACCTGAAAGTGTCATCAAGATTGGGTGAAAAAATGTGTGCTGAGATTTCAGGAAACTCGTAGTTTTTTGAAAGCTTGGCAACCTCTTTCCATGAAAGTGATTTGCGCCAGTCTCTGCTTAGGGCTACATCAATAGGAAACAAACCATAGAGATAGAACTTGGAACTACTTGATTGTGACAAGTCTCAAAAAGCTAGCACAAACCGTGTTTGATTTAGAGTTCCAACTACATGTATCCATATAGGAGAAAACAGAGTGAAACCTAAAAATTAAAACTGTTACTGCCAACGAACGGTTTAACCTAAAAGAATGAAATTTGGTGAGCCAAGTGGGATTGGGGTACTGATCATTACCTGAAAGTGTCATCAAGATTGGGTGAAAAAATGTGGGCTGAGATTTCAGGAAACTCATAGTTTTTTGGAAGCTCGGCAACCCCTTTCCATGAACGTGATTTGCGCCAGTCTCTGCTTAGGGCTATATCAATAGGAAAAAAAAAAACATAGAGATAGAACTTGGAACTACTTGATTGTGTCAATTTACAATGAGCTAGCACAAACTGTGTTTGATTTAGAGTTCCAACTACATGTATCCATATAGGAGAAAACAGAGTGAAACCTAAAAATTAAAACTGTTACTGCCAACGAACGGTTTAATCTAGAAGAACGAAATTTGGTGAGCCAAGTGTGATTGGGGTCCTGATCATTACCTGAAAGTGTCATCAAGATTGGGTGAAAAAATGTGTGCTGAGATTTCAGGAAACTCGTAGTTTTTTGGAAGCTTGGCAACCCCTTTCCATGAAAGTGATTTGCGCCAGTCTCTGCTTAGGGCTACATCAATAGGAAACAAACCATAGAGATAGAAGTTGGAACTACTTGATTGTGCCAAGTTTCAAAGAGCTAGCACAAACCGTGTTTGATTTAGTGTTCCAAATACATGTATCCATATAGGAGAAAACAGAGTGAAACCTAAAAATTAAAAATGTTACTGCCAATGAACGGTTTAAACTAGAAGAACGAAATTTGGTGAGCCAAGTGGGATTGGGGTACTGATCATTACCTGAAAGTGTCATCAAGATTGGGTGAAAAAATGTGTGCTGAGATTTCAGGAAACTCGTAGTTTTTTGGAAGCAGGCAACCCCTTTCAATGAATGTGATTTGCGCCAGTCTCTGCTTAGGGCTACATCAATAGGAAACAAACCATAGAAATATAACTTGGAACTACTTGATTGTGTCAAGTTTCAAAGAGCTAGCACAAACCGTGTTTGATTTAGTGTTCCAAATACATGTATCCATATAGGAGAAAACAGAGTGAAACCTAAAAATTAAAAATGTTACAGCCAACGAACGGTTTAACCTAGAAGAACGAAATTTGGTGAGCCAAGTGTGATTGGGGTACTGATCATTACCTGAAAGTGTCATCAAGATTGGGTGAAAAAATGTGTGCTGAGATTTCAGGAAACTCGTAGTTTTTTGGAAGCTTGGCAACCCCTTTCCATGAAAGTTATTTGCGCCAATCTCTGCTTAGGGCTACATCAATAGGAAACAAACCATAGAGATAGAACTTGGAACTGCTTGATTGTGTCAAGTTGCAAAGATATAGCACAAACCATGTTTGATTTAGAGTTCCAACTACATGTATCCATATATGAGAAAATAGAGTGAAACCTAAAATTTAAAACTGTTACTTCCAATGAACGGTTTAACCAAGAAGAACGAAATTTGGTGAATCAAGTGGGATTGGGGTACTGATCATTACCTGAAAGTTTCATCAAGATTGGGTGAAAAAATGTGTGCTGACATTTCAGGAAACTCGTAGTTTTTTGGAAGGTTGGCAACCCGTTTCCATGAAAGTGATTTGCGACAGTCTCTGCTTATGGCTACATCAATAGGAAACAAACCATAGAGATAGAACTTGGAACTACTTGACTGTGTCAAGTTTCAAAGAGCTAGCACAAACCGTGTTTGATTTAGAGTTCCAACTACATGTACCCATATAGGAGAAAACAGAGTGAAACCTAAAAATTAAAACTGTTACTGCCAACTAACGGTTTTACCAAGAAGAACGAAATTTGGTGAGCCAAGTGGGATTGGGGTTCTGATCATTACCTTAAAGTGTCATCAAGATTGGGTGAAAAAATGTGTGCTGGGATTTCAGGAAACTCGTAGTTTTTTGGAAGCTTGGCAACCCCTTTCCATGAAAGTGATTTGTGCCAGTCTCTGCTTAGGGCTACATCAATAGGAAACAAACCATAGAGATAGAATATGGAACTACTTGATTGTGTCAAGTTTCAAAGAGCTAGCACAAACCGTGTTTGACTTAGAGTTCCAACTACATGTATCCATATAGGAGAAAACAGAGTGAAACCTAAAAATTAAAACTGTTACTGCCAACGAACTGTTTAACCTAGAAGAACGAAATTTGGTGAGCCAAGTGGGATTGGGGTACTGATCATTACCTGAAAGTGTCATCAAGATTGGGTGAAAAAATGTGTGCTGAGATTTCAGGAAACTCGTAGTTTTTTGGAAGCTTGGCAAACACTTTCCATGAAAGTGATTTGCACCAGTCTCTGCTTAGGGCTACATCAATAGGAAACAAACCATAGAGATAGAACTTGGAACTACTTGGTTGTGTCAAGTTTCAAAGACCTAGCACAAACCGTGTTTGATTTAGATTTCCAACTATATGTATCCATATAGGAGAAAACAGAGTGAAATCTAAAAATTAAAACTGTTACTGCCAATGAACGATTTAAACTAGAAGAACGAAATTTGGTGAGCCAAGTGGGATTGGGGTACTGATCATTACCTGAAAGTGTCATCAAGATTGGGTGAAAAAATGTGTGCTGAGATTTCAGGAAACTCGTAGTTTTTTGGAAGCTTGGCAACCCCTTTCCATGAACGTGATTTGCGCCAGTCTCTGCTTAGGGCTATATCAATAGGAAAAAAAAAAAACAGAGGGATAGAACTTGGCACTACTTGATTGTGTCAATTTACAAAGAGCTAGCACAAACTGTGTTTGATTTAGAGTTCCAACTACATGTATCCATATAGGAGAAAACAGAGTGAAACCTAAAAATTAAAACTGTTACTGCCAACTAAGAGTTTAACCTAGAAGAACGAAATTTGGTGAGCCAAGTGGGATTGGGGTACTGATCATTACCGGAAAGTGTCATGAAGATTGGGTGAAAAAATGTGTTCTGAGATTTCAGGAAACTCGTAGTTTTTTGGAAGCTTGGCAACCCCTTTCCATGAAAGTGATTTGCGCCAGTCTCTGCTTAGGGCTACATCAATAGGAAACAAACCATAGAGATAGAACTTGGAACTACTTGATTGTGACAAGTTTCAAAGAGCTAGCACAAACCGTGTTTGATTTAGAGTTCCAACTACATGTATCCATATAGGAGAAAACAGAGTTAAACCTAAAAATTAAAACTGTTACTGCCAACGAACGGTTTAACCTAGAAGAACGAAATTAGGTGAGCCAAGTGGGATTGGGGTCCTGATCATTACCTGAAAGTGTCATGAAGATTGGTTGAAAAAATGTGTGCTGAGATTTCAGGAAACTCGTAGTTTTTTGGAAGCTTTGCAACCCCTTTCCATGAAAGTGATTTGCGCCAGTCTCTACTTAGAGCTACATCAATACGAAACAAACCATAGAGATAGAACTTGGAACTACTTGATTGTGCCAAGTTTCAAAGAGCTAGCACAAACCGTGTTTGATTTAGAGTTCCAACTACATGTATCCATATAGGAGAAAACAGAGTGAAACCTAAAAATTAAAACTGTTACTGCCAACGAACGGTTTAACCTAGAAGAATGAAATTTGGTGAGCCAAGTGGGATTGGGGTACTGATCATTACCTGAAAGTGTCATGAAGATTGGGTGAAAAAATGTGTTCTGAGATTTCAGGAAACTCGTAGTTTTTTGGAAGCTTGGCAACCCCTTTCCATGAAAGTGATTTGCGCCAGTCTCTACTTAGAGCTACATCAATACGAAACAAACCATAGAGATAGAAGTTGGAATTACTTGATTGTGCCAATTTTCAAAGAGCTAGCACAAACCGTGTTTGATTTAGAGTTCCAACTACATGTATCCATATAGGAGAAAACAGAGTGAAACCTAAAAATTAAAACTGTTACAGCCAACGAACGGTTTAACCTAGAAGAACGAAATTTGGTGAGCCAAGTGGGATTGGGGTACTGATCATTACCTGAAAGTGTCATGAAGATTGGGTGAAAAAATATGTGCTGAGATTTCAGGAAACTCGTAGTTTTTTGGAAGCAGGCAACCCCTTTCCATGAATGTGATTTGCGCCAGTCTCTGCTTAGGGCTACATCAATAGGAAACAAACCATAGAGATAGAACTTGGAATACTTGATTGTGTCAAGTTGCAAAGATATAGCACAAACCGTGTTTGATTTAGAGTTCCAACTACATGTATCCATATATGAAAAAATAGAGTGAAACCTAAAATTTAAAACTGTTACTGCCAATGAACGGTTTAACCTAGAAGAACGAAATTTGGTGAGCCAAGTGGGATTGGGGTACTGATCATTACCTGAAAGTGTCATCAAGATTGGGTGAAAAAATGTGTGCTGAGATTTCAGGAAACTCGTAGTTTTTTGGAAGCTTGGCAAACACTTTCCAAGAAAGTGATTTGCACCAGTCTCTGCTTAGGGCTACATCAATAGGAAACAAACCATAGAGATAGAACTTGGAACTACTTGGTTGTGTCAAGTTTCAAAGACCTAGCACAAACCGTGTTTGATTTAGACTTCCAACTATATGTATCCATATAGGAGAAAACAGAGTGAAATCTAAAAATTAAAACTGTTACTGCCAATGAATGGTTTAACGTAGAAGAACGAAATTTGGTGAGCCAAGTGGGATTGGGGTACTGATCATTACCTGAAAGTGTCATCAAGATTGGGTGAAAAAATGTGTGCTGAGATTTCAGGAAACTCGTAGTTTTTTGGAAGCTTGGCAACCCCTTTCCATGAACGTGATTTGCGCCAGTCTCTGCTTAGGGCTATATCAATAGGAAAAAAAAAAACAGAGGGATAGAACTTGGCACTACTTGATTGTGTCAATTTACAAAGAGCTAGCACAAACTGTGTTTGATTTAGAGTTCCAACTACATGTATCCATATAGGAGAAAACAGAGTGAAACCTAAAAATTAAAACTGTTACAGCCAACGAAGAGTTTAACCTAGAAGAACGAAATTTGGTGAGCCAAGTGGGATTGGGGTACTGATGATTACCGGAAAGTGTCATGAAGATTGGGTGAAAAAATGTGTTCTGAGATTTCAGGAAACTCGTAGTTTTTTGGAAGCTTGGCAACCCCTTTCCATGAAAGTGATTTGTGCCAGTCTCTACTTAGAGCTACATCAATACGAAACAAACCATAGAGATAGAACTTGGAACTACTTGATTGTGACAAGTTTCAAAGAGCTAGCACAAACCGTGTTTGATTTAGAGTTCCAACTACATGTATCCATATAGGAGAAAACAGAGTTAAACCTAAAAATTAAAACTGTTACTGCCAACGAACGGTTTAACCTAGAAGAACGAAATTAGGTGAGCCAAGTGGGATTGGGGTCCTGATCATTACCTGAAAGTGTCATGAAGATTGGTTGAAAAAATGTGTGCTGAGATTTCAGGAAACTCGTAGTTTTTTGGAAGCTTGGCAACCCCTTTCCATGAAAGTGATTTGCGCCAGTCTCTACTTAGAGCTACATCAATACGAAACAAACCATAGAGATAGAACTTGGAACTACTTGATTGTGCCAAGTTTCAAAGAGCTAGCACAAACCGTGTTTGTTTTAGAGGTCCAAATACATGTATCCATATAGGAGAAAACAGAGTGAAACCTAAAAATTAAAACTGTTACTGCAAACGAACGGTTTAACCTAGAAGAACGAAATTTGGTGAGCCAAGTGGGATTGGGTTACTGATCATTACCTGAAAGTTTCATCAAGATTGGGTGAAAAAATGTGTGCTGACATTTCAGGAAACTCGTAGGTTTTTGGAAGCTTGGCAACCCCTTTCCATGAATGTGATTTGCGACAGTCTCTGCTTATGGCTACATCAATAGGAAACAAACCATAGAGATAGAACTTGGAACTACTTGACTGTGTCAAGTTTCAAAGAGCTAGCACAAACCGTGTTTGATTTAGAGTTCCAACTACATGTACCCATATAGGAGAAAACAGAGTGAAACCTAAAATTTAAAACTGTTACTGCCAACGAACGGTTTTACCAAGAAGAACGAAATTTGGTGAGCCAAGTGGGATTGGGGTTCTGATCATTACCTTAAAGTGTCATCAAGATTGGGTGAAAAAATGTGTGCTGAGATTTCAGGAAACTCGTAGTTTTTTGGAAGCTTGGCAACCCCTTTCCATGAAAGTGATTTGCGCCGGTCTCTGCTTAGGGCTACATCAATAGGAAACAAACCATAGAGATAGAACATGGAACTACTTGATTGTGTCAAGTTTCAAAGAGCTAGCGCAAACCGTGTTTGATTTAGAGTTCCAACTACATGTATCCATATAGGAGAAAACAGAGTGAAACCTAAAAATTAAAACTGTTACTGCCAACGAACGGTTTAACCTAGAAGAACGAAATTTGGTGAGCCAAGTGGGATTGGGATTCTGATCATTACCTGAAAGTGTCATCAAGATTGGGAGAAAAAATGTGTGCTGAGATTTCAGGAAACTCGTAGTTTTTTGGAAGCTTGGCAACCCCTTTCCATGAACGTGATTTGCGCCAGTCTCTGCTTAGGGCTATATCAATAGGAAAAAAAAACAGAGGGATAGAACTTGGAACTACTTGATTGTGTCAATTTACAAAGAGCTAGCACAAACTGTGTTTGATTTAGAGTTCCAACTACATGTATCCATATAGGAGAAAACAGAGTGAAACCTAAAAATTAAAACTGTTACTGCCAACGAACGGTTTAACCTAGAAGAACGAAATTTGGTGAGCCAAGTGGGATTGGGGTAATGATCATTACCTGAAAGTGTCATGAAGATTGGGTGAAAAAATGTGTGCTGAGATTTCAGGAAACTCATAGTTTTTTGGAAGCTTGGCAACCCCTTTCCATGAAAGTTTTTTGTGCCAGTCTCTGCTTAGGGCTACATCAATAGGAAACAAACCATAGAGATAGAACTTGGAACTCCTTGATTGTGTCAAGTTTCAAAGAGCTAGCACAAACCGTGTTTGATTTAGAGTTCCAACTACATGTATCCATATAGGAGAAAACAGAGTGAAACCTAAAAATTAAAACTGTTACTGCCAACGAACGGTTTAACCTAGAAGAACGAAATTTGGTGAGCCAAGTGGGATTGGGGTTCTGATCATTACCTGAAAGTGTCATCAAGATTGGGTGAAAAAATGTGTGCTGAGATTTCAGGAAACTCGTAGTTTTTTGGAAGCTTGGCAAACCCTTTCCATGAAAGTGATTTGCACCAGTCTCTGCTTAGGGCTACATCAATAGGAAACAAACCATAGAGATAGATCTTGGAACTACTTGGTTGTGTCAAGTTTCAAAGACCTAGCACAAACCGTGTTTGATTTAGAGTTCCAACTATATGTATCCATATAGGAGAAAACAGAGTGAAATCTAAAAATTAAAACTGTTACTGCCAATGAACGGTTTAACCTAGAAGAACGAAATTTGGTGAGCCAAGTGGGATTGGGGTACTTATCATTACCTGAAAGTGTCATCAAGATTGGGTGAAAAAATGTGTGCTGAGATTTCAGGAAACTCGTAGTTTTTTGGAAGCTTGGCAACCCCTTTCCATGAACGTGATTTGCACCAGTCTCTGCTTAGGGCTATATCAATAGGAAAAAAAAACAGAGGGATAGAACTTGGAACTACTTGATTGTGTCAATTTACAAAGAGCTAGCACAAACTGTGTTTGATTTAGAGTTCCAACTACATGTATCCATATAGGAGAAAACAGAGTGAAACCTAAAAATTAAAACTGTTACTGCCAACGAAGACTTTAACCTAGAAGAACGAAATTTGGTGAGCCAAGTGGGATTGGGGTACTGATCATTACCTGAAAGTGTCATGAAGATTGGGTGAAAAAATGTGTGCTGAGATTTCAGGAAACTCGTAGTTTTTTGGAAGCTTGGCAACCCCTTTCCATGAAAGTTTTTTGTGCCAGTCTCTGCTTAGGGCTACATCAATAGGAAACAAACCATAGAGATAGAACTTGGAACTACTTGATTGTGTCAAGTTTCAAAGAGCTAGCACAAACCGTGTTTGATTTAGAGTTCCAACTACATGTATCCATATAGGAGAAAATAGAGTGAAACCTAAAAATTAAAACTGTTACTGCCAACGAATGGTTTAACCTAGAAGAACGAAATTTGGTGAGCCAAGTGGGATTGGGGTACTGATCATTACCGGAAAGTGTCATCAAAATTGGGTGAAAAAATGTGTGCTGAGATTTCAGGAAACTCGTAGTTTTTTGGAAGCAGGCAACCCCTTTCAATGAATGTGATTTGTGCCAGTCTCTGCTTAGGGCTACATCAATAGGAAACAAACCATAGAGATAGAACTTGGAACTACTTTATTGTGTCAAGTTTCAAAGAGCTAGCACAAACCGTGTTTGATTTAGTGTTCCAACTACATGTATCCATATAGGAGAAAACAGAGTGAAACCTAAAAATTAAAACTGTTACTGCCAACGAACGCTTTAATCTAGAAGAACGAAATTTGGTGAGCCAAGTGTGATTGGGATACTGATCATTACCTGAAAGTGTCATCAAGATTGGATGAAAAAATGTGTGCTGAGATTTCAGGAAACTCGTAGTTTTTTGGAAGCTTGGCAACCCCTTTCCATGAAAGTGATTTGCGCCAGTCTCTGCTTAGGGCTACATCAATAGGAAACAAACCATAGAGATAGAACTTGGAACTACTTGATTGTGACAAGTTTCAAAGAGCTAGCACAAACCATGTTTGATTTAGAATTCCAACTACTTGTATCCATATAGGAGAAAACAGAGTGAAACCTAAAAATTAAAACTGTTACTGCCAACGAACGGTTTAACCTAGAAGAACGAAATTTGGTGAGCCAAGTGGGATTGAGGTACTGCTCATTACCTGAAAGTGTCATCAAGATTGGGTGAAAAAATGTGTGCTGAGATTTCAGGAAACTCGTAGTTTTTTGGAAGCTTGGCAACCCCTTTCCATAAAAGTGATTTGCGCCAGTCTCTGCTTAGGGCTACATCAAATGGAAACAAACCATAGAGATAGAACTTGGAACTACTTGATTGTGACAAGTTTCAAAGAGCTAGCACAAACCGTGTTTGATTTAGAGTTCCAACTACATGTATCCATATAGGAGAAAACAGAGTTAAACCTAAAAATTAAAACTGTTACTGAAAACGAACGGTTTAACATAGAAGAACGAAATTTGGTGAGCCAAGTGGGATTGGGGTACTGATCATTACCTGAAAGTGTCATCAAGATTGGGTGAAAAAATGTGTGCTGAGATTTCAGGAAACTCGTAGTTTTTTGGAAGCTTGGCAACCCCTTTCCATGAAAGTGATTTGCGCCAATCTCTGCTTAGGGCTACATCAATAGGAAACAAACCATAGAGACAGAACTTGGAACTACTTGGTTGTGTCAAGTTTCAAAGAGCTAGCACAAACCGTGTTTGTTTTAGAGGTCCAAATACATGTATCCATATAGGAGAAAACAGAGTGAAACCTAAAAAGTAAAACTGTTACTGCCAATGAACGGTTTAACCTACAATTGAAATTTGGTGAGCCAAGTGGGATTGGGGTACTGATCATTACCTGAAAGTGTCATCAAGATTGGGTGAAAAAATGTGTGCTGAGATTTCATGAAACTCGTAGTTTTTTGGAAGCTTGGGAACCCCTTTCCATGAACGTGATTTGCGCCAGTCTCTGCTTAGGGCTATAACAATAGGAAAAAAAAAAAACATAGAGATAGAACTTGGAACTAATTGATTGTGTCAAGTTACAAAGAGCTAGCACAAACTGTGTTTGATTTAGAGTTCTAACTACATGTATCCATATGGGAGAAAACAGAGTGAAACCTAAAAATTAAAACTGT
Source organism: Spermophilus citellus (assembly GCF_964194105.1). Classification (NCBI taxonomy): domain Eukaryota; kingdom Metazoa; phylum Chordata; class Mammalia; order Rodentia; family Sciuridae; genus Spermophilus; species Spermophilus citellus. The sequence goes on along the minus strand of NC_138188.1, from coordinate 22,386,425 downwards.
TACTGCCAACGAACGGTTTAACCTAGAAGAATGAAATTTGGTGAGCCAAGTGGGATTGGGGAACTGATCATTACCTGAAAGTGTCATCAAGATTTGGTGAAAAAATGTGTGCTGAGATTTCAGGAAACTCGTAGTTTTTTGGAAGCTTGGCAACCCCTTTCCATGAAAGTTTTTTGTGCCAGTCTCTGCTTAGGGCTACATCAATAGGAAACAAACCATAGAGATAGAACTTGGAACTACTTGATTGTGTCAAGTTTCAAAGAGCTAGCACAAACCGTGTTTGATTTAGAGTTCCAACTACATGTATCCATATAGGAGAAAACAGAGTGAAACCTAAAAATTAAAACTGTTACTGCCAACGAAGAGTTTTACCTAGAAGAACGAAATTTGGTGAGCCAAGTGGGATTGGGGTACTGATCATTACCTGAAAGTGTCATGAAGATTGGGTGAAAAAATGTGTGCTGACATTTCAGGAAACTCATAGGTTTTTGGAAGCTTGGCAACCCCTTTCCATGAATGTGATTTGCGACAGTCTCTGCTTATGGCTACATCAATAGGAAACAAACCATAGAGATAGAACTTGGAACTACTTGACTGTGTCAAGTTTCAAAGAGCTAGCACACACCGTGTTTGATTTAGAGTTCCAACTACATGTACCCATATAGGAGAAAACAGAGTGAAACCTAAAAATTAAAACTGTTACTGCCAACGAACGGTTTTACCAAGAAGAACGAAATTTGGTGAGCCAAGTGGGATTGGGGTACTGATCATTACCGGAAAGTGTCATCAAGATTGGGTGAAAAAATGTGTGCTGAGATTTCAGGAAACTTGTAGTTTTTTGGAAGCTTGGCAACCCCTTTCCATGAAAGTGATTTGCGCCGGTCTCTGCTTAGGGCTACATCAATAGGAAACAAACCATAGTGATAGAACATGGAACTACTTGTTTGTGTCAAGTTTCAAAGAGCTAGCACAAACCGTGTTTGATTTAGAGTTCCAACTACATGTATCCATAGGAGAAAACAGAGTGAAACCTAAAAATTAAAACTGTTACTGCCAACGAACGGTTTAACCTAGAAGAACGAAATTTGGTGAGCCAAGTGGGATTGGGTACTGACCATTACCTGAAAGTGTCATCAAGATTGGGTGAAAAAATGTGTGCTGAGATTTCAGGAAACACGTAGTCTTTTGGAAGCTTGGCAAACCCTTTCCATGAAAGTGATTTGCACCAGTCTCTGCTTAGGTCTACATCAATAGGAAACAAACCATAGAGATAGAACTTGGAACTACTTTATTGTGCCAAGTTTCAAAGAGCTACCACAAACCGTGTTTGATTTAGATTTCCAACTACATGTATCCATATAGGAGAAAACAGAGTGAAATCTAAAAATTAAAACTGTTACTGCCAACGAACGGTTTAACCTAGAAGAACGAAATTTGGTGAGCCAAGTGGGATTGGGGTTCTGATCATTACCTGAAAGTGTCATCAAGATTGGGTGAAAAAATGTGTGCTGAGATTTCAGGAAACTCGTAGTTTTTTGGAAGCTTGGCAAACCCTTTCCATGAAAGTGATTTGCACCAGTCTCTGGTTAGGGCTACATCAATAGGAAACAAACCACAGAGATAGATCTTGGAACTACTTGGTTGTGTCAAGTTTCAAAGACCTAGCACAAACCGTGTTTGATTTAGAGTTCCAACTATATGTATCCATATAGGAGAAAACAGAGTGAAATCTAAAAATTAAAACTGTTACTGCCAATGAACGGTTTAACCTAGAAGAACGAAATTTGGTGAGCCAAGTGGCATTGGGGTACTTATCATTACCTGAAAGTGTCATCAAGATTGGGTGAAAAAATGTGTGCTGAGATTTCAGGAAACTCGTAGTTTTTTGGAAGCTTGGCAACCCCTTTCCATGAACGTGATTTGCGCCAGTCTCTGCTTAGGGCTATATCAATAGGAAAAAAAAACAGAGGGATAGAACTTGGAACTACTTGATTGTGTCAATTTACAAAGAGCTAGCACAAACTGTGTTTGATTTAGAGTTCCAACTACATGTATCCATATAGGAGAAAACAGAGTGAAACCTAAAAATTAAAACTGTTACTGCCAACGAACGGTTTTACCAAGAAGAACGAAATTTGGTGAGCCAAGTGGGATTGGGGTACTGATCATTACCTGAAAGTGTCATGAAGATTGGGTGAAAAAATGTGTGCTGAGATTTCAGGAAACTCGTAGTTTTTTGGAAGCTTGGCAACCCCTTTCCATGAAAGTTTTTTGTGCCAGTCTCTGCTTAGGGCTACATCAATAGGAAACAAACCATAGAGATAGAACTTGGAACTACTTGATTGTGTCAAGTTTCAAAGAGCTAGCACAAACCGTGTTTGATTTAGAGTTCCAACTACATGTATCCATATAGGAGAAAACAGAGTGAAACCTAAAAATTAAAACTGTTACTGCCAACGAACGGTTTAACCTAGAAGAACGAAATTTGGTGAGCCAAGTGGGATTGAGGTACTGATCATTACCTGAAAGTGTCATCAAGATTGGGTGAAAAAATGTGTGCTGAGATTTCAGGAAACTCGTAATTTTTTGGAAGCTTGGCAACCCCTTTCCATAAAAGTGATTTGCGCCAGTCTCTGCTTAGGGCTACATCAATAGGAAACAAACCATAGAGATAGAACTTGGAACTACTTGATTGTGACAAGTTTCAAAGAGCTAGCACAAACCGTGTTTGATTTAGAGTTCCAACTACATGTATCCATATAGGAGAAAACAGAGTTAAACCTAAAAATTAAAACTGTTACTGAAAACGAACGGTTTAACATAGAAAAACGAAATTTGGTGAGCCAAGTGGGATTGGGGTACTGATCATTACCTGAAAGTGTCATCAAGATTGGGTGAAAAAATGTGTGCTGAGATTTCAGGAAACTCGTAGTTTTTTGGAAGCTTGGCAACCCCTTTCCATGAAAGTGATTTGCGCCAATCTCTGCTTAGGGCTACATCAATAGGAAACAAACCATAGAGACAGAACTTGGAACTACTTGGTTGTGTCAAGTTTCAAAGAGCTAGCACAAACCGTGTTTGTTTTAGAGGTCCAAATACATGTATCCATATAGGAGAAAACAGAGTGAAACCTAAAAATTAAAATTGTTACTGCCAACGAAGAGTTTTACCCAAAAGAACGAAATTTGGTGAGCCAAGTGGGATTGGGGTACTGATCATTACCTGAAAGTGTCATCAAGATTGGGTGAAAAAATGTGTGCTGAGATTTCATGAAACTCGTAGTTTTTTGGAAGCTTGGGAACCCCTTTCCATGAACGTGATTTGCGCCAGTCTCTGCTTAGGGCTATAACAATAGGAAAAAAAAACATAGAGATAGAACTTGGAACTAATTGATTGTGTCAAGTTACAAAGAGCTAGCACAAACTGTGTTTGATTTAGAGTTCTAACTACATGTATCCATATGGGAGAAAACAGAGTGAAACCTAAAAATTAAAACTGTTACTGCCAACGAACGTTTAACCTAGAAGAATGAAATTTGGTGAGCCAAGTTGGATTGGGGAACTGATCATTACCTGAACGTGTCATCAAGATTTGGTGAAAAAATGTGTGCTGAGATTTCAGGAAACTCGTAGTTTTTTGGAAGCTTGGCAACCCCTTTCTATGAAAGTGATTTGCGCCAGTCTCTGCTTAGGGCTACATCAATATGAAACAAAAAATAGTGATAGAACTTGGAACTACTTGGTTGTTTCAAGTTTCAAAGAGCTAGCACAAACCGTGTTTGATTTAGAGTTCCAACTACATGTATCCATATAGGAGAAAACAGAGGGAAACCTAAAAATTAAAACTGTTACTGCCAACGAAGAGTTTTACCTAGAAGAACGAAATTTGGTGAGCCAAGTGGGATTGGGGTACTGATCAATACCTGAAAGTGTCATGAAGATTGGGTGAAAAAATGTGTGCTGAGGTTTCAGGAAACTCGTAATTTTTTGGAAGCTTGGCAACCCCTTTCCATGAAAGTGATTAGTGCCAGTCTCTGCTTAGGGCTACATCAATAGGAAACAAACCATAGAGATAGAACTTGGAACTACTTGATTGTGCCAAGTTTCAAAGAGCTAGCACACACCGTGTTTGATTTAGGTTCCAACTACATGTATCCATATAGGAGAAAACAGAGTGAAACCTAAAAATTAAAACTGTTACTGAAAAACGAACGGTTTATCCTAGAAGAACGAAATTTGGTGAGCCAAGTGGGATTGGGGTACTGATCATTACCGGAAAGTGTCATCAAGATTGGGTGAAAAAATGTGTGCTGAGATTTCAGGAAACTTGTAGTTTTTTGGAAGCTTGGCAAGCACTTTCCATGAAAGTGATTTGCGCCAGTCTCTGCTTAGGGCTACATCAATAGAAAACAAACAATAGTGATAGAACTTGGAACTACTTTATTGTGTCAAGTTTCAAAGAGCTAGCACAAACCGTGTTTGATTTCGAGTTCCAACTACATGTATCCATATAGGAGAAAACAGAGTGAAACCTAAAAATTAAAACTATTACTGCCAACGAACGGTTTAACCTAGAAGAACGAAATTTGGTGAGCCAAGTGGGATTGGGTACTGACCATTACCTGAAAGTATTTTCAAGATTGGGTGAAAAAATGTGTGCTGAGATTTCAGGAAACTCGTAGTTTTTTGGAAGCTTGGCAACCCCTTTCCATGAAAGTGATTTGCGCCAATCTCTGCTTAGGGCTACATCAATAGGAAACAAACCATAGAGATAGAACTTTGAACTACTTGGTTGTGTCAAGTTTCAAAGAGCTAGCACAAACCGTGTTTGATTTAGAGTTCCAAGTACATGTATCCATATAGGAGAAAACAGAGTGAAACCTAAAAATTAAAACTGTTACTGCCAACGAACGGTTTAACCTAGAAGAACGAAATTTGGTGAGCAAAGTGGGATTGGGGTTCTGATCATTACCTTAAAGTGTGATCAAGATTGGGTGAAAAAATGTGTGCTGAGATTTCAGGAAACTCGTAGTTTTTTGGAAGCTTGGCAACCCCTTTCCATGAACGTGATTTGCGCCAGGCTCTGCTTAGGGCTATATCAATAGGAAAAAAAAAAAAAAACAGAGGGATAGAACTTGGAACTACTTGATTGTGTCAATTTACAAAGAGCTATCACAAACTGTGTTTGATTTAGAGTTCCAACTACATGTATCCATATATGAGAAAACAGAGTGAAACCTAAAAATTAAAACTGTTACTGCCAACGAAGAGTTTAACCTAGAAGAACGAAATTTGGTGAGCCAAGTGGGATTGGGGTACTGATCATTACCTGAAAGTGTCATGAAGATTGGGTGAAAAAATGTGTTCTGAGATTTCAGGAAACTCGTAGTTTTTTGGACGCTTGGCAACCCCTTTCCATGAAAGTGATTTGTGCCAGTCTCTACTTAGAGCTACATCAATACGAAGCAAACCATAGTGATAGAACTTGGAACTACTTGATTGTGACAAGTTTCAAAGAGCTAGCATAAACCGTGTTTGATTTAGAGTTCCAAATACATGTATCCATATAGGAGAAAACAGAGTTAAACCTAAAAATTAAAACTGTTACTGCCAACGAACGGTTTAACCTAGAAGAACGAAATTAGGTGAGCCAAGTGGGATTGGGGTCCTGATCATTACCTGAAAGTGTCATGAAGATTGGTTGAAAAAATGTGTGCTGAGATTTCAGGAAACTCGTAGTTTTTTGGAAGCTTGGCAACCCCTTTCCATGAAAGTGATTTGCGCCAGTCTCTACTTAGAGCTACATCAATACGAAACAAACCATAGAGATAGAACTTGGAACTACTTGATTGTGCCAAGTTTCAAAGAGCTAGCACAAACCGTGTTTGATTTAGAGTTCCAACTACATGTATCCATATAGGAGAAAACAGAGTGAAACCTAAAAATTAAAACTGTTACTGCAAACGAACGGTTTAACCTAGAAGAACGAAATTTGGTGAGCCAAGTGGGATTGGGGTACTGATCATTACCGGAAAATGTCATCAAGATTGGGTGAAAAAATGTGTGCTGAGATTTCAGGAAACTCGTAGTTTTTTGGAAGCAGGCAACCCCTTTCAATGAATGTGATTTGCGCCAGTCTCTGCTTAGGGCTACTTCAATAGGAAACAAACCATAGAGATAGAACTTGGAACTACTTGATTGTGTCAAGTTTCAAAGAGCTAGCACAAACCGTGTTTGATTTAGTGTTCCAACTACATGTATCCATATAGGAGAAAACAGAGTGAAACCTAAAAATTAAAAATGTTACAGCCAACGAACGGTTTAACCTAGAAGAACGAAATTTGGTGAGCCAAGTGTGATTGGGGTTCTGATCATTACCTGAAAGTGTCATCAAGATTGGGTGAAAAAATGTGTGCTGAGATTTCAGGAAACTTGTAGTTTTTTGGAAGCTTGGCAACCCCTTTCCATGAAAGTGATTTGCGCCAATCTCTGCTTAGGGCTACATCAAGGAAACAAACCATAGAGATAGAACTTGGAACTACTTGGTTGTGTCAAGTTTCAAAGAGCTAGCACAAACCGTGTTGAATTTAGAGTTCCAACTACATGTATCCATATAGGAGAAAACAGAGTGAAACCTAAAAATTAAAACTGTTACTGCCAATGAACGGTTTATCCTAGAAGAACGAAATTTGGTGAGCCAAGTGGAATGGGTTACTGATCATTATCTGAAAGTGTCATCAAGATTGGGTGAAAAAATGTGTGCTGAGATTTCAGGAAACGCGTAGTTTTTTGGAAGCTTGGCAAACCCTTTCCATGAAAGTGATTTGCGCCAGTCTCTGCTTAGGGCTACATCAATAGGAAACAAACCATAGAGATAGAACTTGGAACTACTTGATTGTGTCAAGTTGCAAAGATATAGCACAAACCGTGTTTGATTTAGAGTTCCAACTACATGTATCCATATATGAGAAAATAGAGTGAAACCTAAAATTTAAAACTGTTACTGCCAACGAACGGTTTAAACTAGAAGAACGAAATTTGGTGAGCCAAGTGGGATTGGGTACTGACCATTACCTGAAAGTATTATCAAGATTGGGTGAAAAAATGTGTGCTGAGATTTCAGGAAACTCGTAGTTTTTTGGAAGCTTGGCAACCCCTTTCCATGAAAGTGATTTGCGCCAATCTCTGCTTAGGGCTACATCAATAGGAAACAAACCATAGAGATAGAACTTTGAACTACTTGGTTGTGTCAAGTTTCAAAGAGCTAGCACAAACCGTGTTTGATTTAGAGTTCCAAGTACATGTATCCATATAGGAGAAAACAGAGTGAAACCTAAAAATTAAAACTGTTACTGCCAACGAACGGTTTAACCTAGAAGAACGAAATTTGGTGAGCAAAGTGGGATTGGGGTTCTGATCATTACCTTAAAGTGTGATCAAGATTGGGTGAAAAAATGTGTGCTGAGATTTCAGGAAACTCGTAGTTTTTTGGAAGCTTGGCAACCCCTTTCCATGAACGTGATTTGCGCCAGGCTCTGCTTAGGGCTATATCAATAGGAAAAAAAAAAAAAACAGAGGGATAGAACTTGGAACTACTTGATTGTGTCAATTTACAAAGAGCTATCACAAACTGTGTTTGATTTAGAGTTCCAACTACATGTATCCATATAGGAGAAAACAGAGTTAAACCTAAAAATTAAAACTGTTACTGCCAACGAACGGTTTAACCTAGAAGAACGAAATTAGGTGAGCCAAGTGGGATTGGGGTCCTGATCATTACCTGAAAGTGTCATGAAGATTGGTTGAAAAAATGTGTGCTGAGATTTCAGGAAACTCGTAGTTTTTTGGAAGCTTGGCAACCCCTTTCCATGAAAGTGATTTGCGCCAGTCTCTACTTAGAGCTACATCAATACGAAACAAACCATAGAGATAGAACTTGGAACTACTTGATTGTGCCAAGTTTCAAAGAGCTAGCACAAACCGTGTTTGATTTAGAGTTCCAACTACATGTATCCATATAGGAGAAAACAGAGTGAAACCTAAAAATTAAAACTGTTACTGCAAACGAACGGTTTAACCTAGAAGAACGAAATTTGGTGAGCCAAGTGGGATTGGGGTACTGATCATTACCGGAAAATGTCATCAAGATTGGGTGAAAAAATGTGTGCTGAGATTTCAGGAAACTCGTAGTTTTTTGGAAGCAGGCAACCCCTTTCAATGAATGTGATTTGCGCCAGTCTCTGCTTAGGGCTACATCAATAGGAAACAAACCATAGAGATAGAACTTGGAACTACTTGATTGTGTCAAGTTTCAAAGAGCTAGCACAAACCGTGTTTGATTTAGTGTTCCAACTACATGTATCCATATAGGAGAAAACAGAGTGAAACCTAAAAATTAAAAATGTTACAGCCAACGAACGGTTTAACCTAGAAGAACGAAATTTGGTGAGCCAAGTGTGATTGGGGTTCTGAACATTACCTGAAAGTGTCATCAAGATTGGGTGAAAAAATGTGTGCTGAGATTTCAGGAAACTTGTAGTTTTTTGGAAGCTTGGCAACCCCTTTCCATGAAAGTGATTTGCGCCAATCTCTGCTTAGGGCTACATCAAGGAAACAAACCATAGAGATAGAACTTGGAACTACTTGGTTGTGTCAAGTTTCAAAGAGCTAGCACAAACCGTGTTGAATTTAGAGTTCCAACTACATGTATCCATATAGGAGAAAACAGAGTGAAACCTAAAAATTAAAACTGTTACTGCCAATGAACGGTTTATCCTAGAAGAACGAAATTTGGTGAGCCAAGTGGAATGGGTTACTGATCATTATCTGAAAGTGTCATCAAGATTGGGTGAAAAAATGTGTGCTGAGATTTCAGGAAACACGTAGTTTTTTGGAAGCTTGGCAAACCCTTTCCATGAAAGTGATTTGCGCCAGTCTCTGCTTAGGGCTACATCAATAGGAAACAAACCATAGAGATAGAACTTGGAACTACTTGATTGTGTCAAGTTGCAAAGATATAGCACAAACCGTGTTTGATTTAGAGTTCCAACTACATGTATCCATATATGAGAAAATAGAGTGAAACCTAAAATTTAAAACTGTTACTGCCAACGAACGGTTTAAACTAGAAGAACGAAATTTGGTGAGCCAAGTGGGATTGGGGTACTGATCATTACCTGAAAGTTTCATCAAGATTGGGTGAAAAAATGTGTGCTGAGATTTCAGGAAACTCGTAGTTTTTTGGAAGCTTGGCAAACCCTTTCCATTAAAGTGATTTGCTCCAGTCTCTGCTTAGGGCTACATCAATAGGAAACAAACCATAGAGATAGAACTTGGAACTACTTTATTGTGCCAAGTTTCAAAGAGCTACCACACACCGTGTTTGATTTAGAGTTCCAACTACATGTATCCATATAGGAGAAAACAGAGTGAAATCTAAAAATTAAAACTGTTACTGCCAATGAACGGTTTAAACTAGAAGAACGAAATTTGGTGAGACAAGTGGGATTGGGGTACTTATCATTACCTGAAAGTGTCATCAAGATTGGGTGAAAAAATGTGTGCTGAGATTTCAGGAAACCCGTAGTTTTTTGGAAGCTTGGCAACCCCTTTCCATGAACGTGATTTGCGCCAGTCTCTGCTTAGGGCTATATCAATAGGAAAAAAAAACAGAGGGATAGAACTTGGAACTACTTGATTGTGTCAATTTACAAAGAGCTAGCACAAACTGTGTTTGATTTAGAGTTCCAACTACATGTATCCATATAGGAGAAAACAGAGTGAAACCTAAAAATTAAAACTGTTACTGCCAACGAAGAGTTTAACCTAGAAGAACGAAATTTGGTGAGCCAAGTGGGATTGGGGTACTGATCATTACCTGAAAGTGTCATGAAGATTGGTGAAAAAATGTGTGCTGAGATTTCAGGAAACTCGTGGGTTTTTGGAAGCTTGGCAACCCCTTTCCATGAAAGTTTTTTGTGCCAGTCTCTGCTTAGGGCTACATCAATAGGAAACAAACCATAGAGATAGAACTTGGAACTACTTGATTGTGTCAAGTTTCAAAGAGCTAGCACAAACCGTGTTTGATTTAGAGTTCCAACTACATGTATCCATATAGGAGAAAACAGAGTGAAACCTAAAAATTAAAACTGTTACTGCCAACGAATGGTTTAACCTAGAAGAACGAAATTTGGTGAGCCAAGTGGGATTGGGGTACTGATCATTACCGGAAAGTGTCATCAAGGTTGGGTGAAAAAATGTGTGCAGAGATTTCATGAAACTCGTAGTTTTTTGGAAGCAGGCAACCCCTTTCAATGAATGTGATTTGTGCCAGTCTCTGCTTAGGGCTACATCAATAGGAAACAAACCATAGAGATAGAACTTGGAACTACTTGATTGTGTCAAGTTTCAAAGAGCTAGCACAAACCGTGTTTGATTTAGTGTTCCAACTACATGTATCCATATAGGAGAAAACAGAGTGAAACCTAAAAATTAAAACTGTTACTGCCAACGAACGCTTTAATCTAGAAGAACGAAATTTGGTGAGCTAAGTGTGATTGGGATACTGATCATTACCTGAAAGTGTCATCAAGATTGGATGAAAAAATGTGTGCTGAGATTTCAGGAAACTCGTAGTTTTTTGGAAGCTTGGCAACCCCTTTCCATGAAAGTGATTTGCGCCAGTCTCTGCTTAGGGCTACATCAATAGGAAACAAACCATAGAGATAGAACTTGGAACTACTTGATTGTGACAAGTTTCAAAGAGCTAGCACAAACCATGTTTGATTTAGAATTCCAACTACTTGTATCCATATAGGAGAAAACAGAGTGAAACCTAAAAATTAAAACTGTTACTGAAAACGAACGGTTTAACCTAGAAGAACGAAATTTGGTGAGCCAAGTGGGATTGGGGTACTGATCATTACCGGAAAGTGTCATCAAGATTGGGTGAAAAAATGTGTGCTGAGATTTCAGGAAACTCGTAGTTTTTTGGAAGCTTGGCAACCCATTTCCATGAACATGATTTGCGCCAGTCTCTGCTTAGGGCTATATCAATAGGAAAAAAAAAAAAAACCTAGAGATAGAACTTGGAACTACTTGATTGTGTCAAGTTACAAAGTGCTAGCACAAACTGTGTTTGATTTAGAGTTCCAACTACATGTATCCATATAGGAGAAAACAGAGTGAAACCTAAGAATTAAAACTGTTACTGCCAACGAACGGTTTAACCTAGAAGAACGAAATTTGGTGAGCCAAGTGGGATTGGGGTCCTGATCATTACCTGAAAGTGTCATCAAGATTGGGTGAAAAAATGTGTGCTGAGATTTCAGGAAACTAGTAGTTTTTTGGAAGCTTGGCAACCCCTTTCCATGAAAGTGATTTGCGACAGTCTCTGCTTATGGCTACATCATTAGGAAACAAACCATAGAGATAGAACTTGGAACTACTTGATTGTGTCAAGTTTCAAAGAGCTAGCACACACCGTGTTTGATTTAGAGTTCCAACTACATGTATCCATATAGGAGAAAACAGTGTGAAACCTAAAAATTAAAACTGTTACTGCCAACGAACGGTTTAACCTAGAAGAACGAAATTTGGTGAGCCAAGTGGGATTGGGGTCCTGATCATTACCTGAAAGTGTCATGAAGATAGGGTGAAAAAATGTGTGCTGAGATTTCAGGAAACTCGTAATTTTTTGGAACTTGCCAACCCCTTTCCATGAAAGTGATTTGTGCCAATCTCTGCTTAGGGCTACATCAATAGGAAACAAACCATAGAGATAGAACTTGGAACTACTTGATTTTGCCAAGTTTCAAAGAGCTAGCACAAACCGTGTTTGATTTAGAGTTCCAACTACATGTATCCATATAGGAGAAAACAGAGTGAAACCTAAAAATTAAAACTGTTACTGAAAAACGAACGGTTTAACCTAGAAGAACGAAATTTGGAGAGCCAAGTGGGATTGGGGTACTGATCATTACCGGAAAGTGTCATCAAGATTGGGTGAAAAAATGTGTGCTGAGATTTCAAGAAACTAGTAGTTTTTTGGAAGCTTGGCAACCCATTTCCATGAAAGTGATTTGCGCCAGGCTCTGCTTAGGGCTATATCAATAGGAAAAAAAAAAAAAACAGAGGGATAGAACTTGGAACTACTTGATTGTGTCAATTTACAAAGAGCTATCACAAACTGTGTTTGATTTAGAGTTCCAACTACATGTATCCATATAGGAGAAAACAGAGTGAAACCTAAAAATTAAAACTGTTACTGCCAACGAACGGTTTATCCTAGAAGAACGAAATTTGGTGAGCCAAGTGGAATGGGTTACTGATCATTATCTGAAAGTGTCATCAAGATTGGGTGAAAAAATGTGTGCTGAGATTTCAGGAAACACGTAGTTTTTTGGAAGCTTGGCAAACCCTTTCCATGAAAGTGATTTGCGCCAGTCTCTGCTTAGGGCTACATCAATAGGAAACAAACCATAGAGATAGAACTTGGAACTACTTGATTGTGTCAAGTTGCAAAGATATAGCACAAACCGTGTTTGATTTAGAGTTCCAACTACATGTATCCATATATGAGAAAATAGAGTGAAACCTAAAATTTAAAACTGTTACTGCCAACGAACGGTTTAAACTAGAAGAACGAAATTTGGTGAGCCAAGTGGGATTGGGGTACTGATCATTACCTGAAAGTTTCATCAAGATTGGGTGAAAAAATGTGTGCTGAGATTTCAGGAAACTCGTAGTTTTTTGGAAGCTTGGCAAACCCTTTCCATTAAAGTGATTTGCTCCAGTCTCTGCTTAGGGCTACATCAATAGGAAACAAACCATAGAGATAGAACTTGGAACTACTTTATTGTGCCAAGTTTCAAAGAGCTACCACACACCGTGTTTGATTTAGAGTTCCAACTACATGTATCCATATAGGAGAAAACAGAGTGAAATCTAAAAATTAAAACTGTTACTGCCAATGAACGGTTTAAACTAGAAGAACGAAATTTGGTGAGACAAGTGGGATTGGGGTACTTATCATTACCTGAAAGTGTCATCAAGATTGGGTGAAAAAATGTGTGCTGAGATTTCAGGAAACCCGTAGTTTTTTGGAAGCTTGGCAACCCCTTTTCATGAACGTGATTTGCGCCAGTCTCTGCTTAGGGCTATATCAATAGGAAAAAAAAACAGAGGGATAGAACTTGGAACTACTTGATTGTGTCAATTTACAAAGAGCTAGCACAAACTGTGTTTGATTTAGAGTTCCAACTACATGTATCCATATAAGAGAAAACAGAGTGAAACCTAAAAATTAAAACTGTTACTGCCAACGAAGAGTTTAACCTAGAAGAACGAAATTTGGTGAGCCAAGTGGGATTGGGGTACTGATCATTACCTGAAAGTGTCATGAAGATTGGTGAAAAAATGTGTGCTGAGATTTCAGGAAACTCGTGGTTTTTTGGAAGCTTGGCAACCCCTTTCCATGAAAGTTTTTTGTGCCAGTCTCTGCTTAGGGCTACATCAATAGGAAACAAACCATAGAGATAGAACTTGGAACTACTTGATTGTGTCAAGTTTCAAAGAGCTAGCACAAACCGTGTTTGATTTAGAGTTCCAACTACATGTATCCATATAGGAGAAAACAGAGTGAAACCTAAAAATTAAAACTGTTACTGCCAACGAATGGTTTAACCTAGAAGAACGAAATTTGGTGAGCCAAGTGGGATTGGGGTACTGATCATTACCGGAAAGTGTCATCAAGGTTGGGTGAAAAAATGTGTGCAGAGATTTCATGAAACTCGTAGTTTTTTGGAAGCAGGCAACCCCTTTCAATGAATGTGATTTGTGCCAGTCTCTGCTTAGGGCTACATCAATAGGAAACAAACCATAGAGATAGAACTTGGAACTACTTGATTGTGTCAAGTTTCAAAGAGCTAGCACAAACCGTGTTTGATTTAGTGTTCCAACTACATGTATCCATATAGGAGAAAACAGAGTGAAACCTAAAAATTAAAACTGTTACTGCCAACGAACGCTTTAATCTAGAAGAACGAAATTTGGTGAGCCAAGTGTGATTGGGATACTGATCATTACCTGAAAGTGTCATCAAGATTGGATGAAAAAATGTGTGCTGAGATTTCAGGAAACTCGTAGTTTTTTGGAAGCTTGGCAACCCCTTTCCATGAAAGTGATTTGCGCCAGTCTCTGCTTAGGGCTACATCAATAGGAAACAAACCATAGAGATAGAACTTGGAACTACTTGATTGTGACAAGTTTCAAAGAGCTAGCACAAACCATGTTTGATTTAGAATTCCAACTACTTGTATCCATATAGGAGAAAACAGAGTGAAACCTAAAAATTAAAACTGTTACTGAAAACGAACGGTTTAACCTAGAAGAACGAAATTTGGTGAGCCAAGTGGGATTGGGGTACTGATCATTACCGGAAAGTGTCATCAAGATTGGGTGAAAAAATGTGTGCTGAGATTTCAGGAAACTCGTAGTTTTTTGGAAGCTTGGCAACCCATTTCCATGAACATGATTTGCGCCAGTCTCTGCTTAGGGCTATATCAATAGGAAAAAAAAAAAAAAACCTAGAGATAGAACTTGGAACTACTTGATTGTGTCAAGTTACAAAGTGCTAGCACAAACTGTGTTTGATTTAGAGTTCCAACTACATGTATCCATATAGGAGAAAACAGAGTGAAACCTAAGAATTAAAACTGTTACTGCCAACGAACGGTTTAACCTAGAAGAACGAAATTTGGTGAGCCAAGTGGGATTGGGGTCCTGATCATTACCTGAAAGTGTCATCAAGATTGGGTGAAAAAATGTGTGCTGAGATTTCAGGAAACTAGTAGTTTTTTGGAAGCTTGGCAACCCCTTTCCATGAAAGTGATTTGCGACAGTCTCTGCTTATGGCTACATCATTAGGAAACAAACCATAGAGATAGAACTTGGAACTACTTGATTGTGTCAAGTTTCAAAGAGCTAGCACACACCGTGTTTGATTTAGAGTTCCAACTACATGTATCCATATAGGAGAAAACAGTGTGAAACCTAAAAATTAAAACTGTTACTGCCAACGAACGGTTTAACCTAGAAGAACGAAATTTGGTGAGCCAAGTGGGATTGGGGTCCTGATCATTACCTGAAAGTGTCATGAAGATAGGGTGAAAAAATGTGTGCTGAGATTTCAGGAAACTCGTAATTTTTTGGAACTTGCCAACCCCTTTCCATGAAAGTGATTTGTGCCAATCTCTGCTTAGGGCTACATCAATAGGAAACAAACCATAGAGATAGAACTTGGAACTACTTGATTGTGCCAAGTTTCAAAGACCTAGCACAAACCGTGTTTGATTTAGAGTTCCAACTACATGTATCCATATAGGAGAAAACAGAGTGAAACCTAAAAATTAAAACTGTTACTGAAAAACGAACGGTTTAACCTAGAAGAACGAAATTTGGAGAGCCAAGTGGGATTGGGGTACTGATCATTACCGGAAAGTGTCATCAAGATTGGGTGAAAAAATGTGTGCTGAGATTTCAAGAAACTAGTAGTTTTTTGGAAGCTTGGCAACCCATTTCCATGAAAGTGATTTGCGCCAGGCTCTGCTTAGGGCTATATCAATAGGAAAAAAAAAAAAAAACAGAGGGATAGAACTTGGAACTACTTGATTGTGTCAATTTACAAAGAGCTATCACAAACTGTGTTTGATTTAGAGTTCCAACTACATGTATCCATATAGGAGAAAACAGAGTGAAACCTAAAAATTAAAACTGTTACTGCCAACGAACGGTTTAACCTAGAAGAACGAAATTTGGTGAGCCAAGTGGGATTGGGGTAATGATCATTACCGGAAAGTGTCATCAAGATTGGGTGAAAAAATGTTTGCTGAGATTTCAGGAAACTCGTAGTTTTTTGGAAGCAGGCAACCCCTTTCAATGAATGTGATTTGTGCCAGTCTCTGCTTAGGGCTACATCAATATGAAACAAAAAATAGAGATAGAACATGGAACTACTTGGTTGTTTCAAGTTTCAAAGAGCTAGCACAAACCGTGTTTGATTTAGAGTTCCAAGTACATGTATCCATATAAGAGAAAACAGAGTGAAACCTAAAAATTAAAACTGTTACTGCCAACGAAGAGTTTTACCTAGAAGAACGAAATTTGGTGAGCCAAGTGGGATTGGGGTACTGATCATTACCTGAAAGTGTCATGAAGATTGGGTGAAAAAATGTGTGCTGAGATTTCAGGAAACTTGTAATTTTTTGGAAGCTTGGCAACCCTTTTCCATGAAAGTGATTTGCGCAAGTCTCTGCTGAGGGCTACATCAATAGGAAACAAACCATAGAGATAGAACTTGGAACTACTTGATTGTGACAAGTTTCAAAAAGCTAGCACAAACTGTGTTTGATTTAGAGTTCCAACTACATGTGTCCCTATAGGAGAAAACAGAGTGAAACCTAAAAATTAAAACTGTTACTGCCAACGAACGGTTTAACCTAGAAGAATGAAATTTGGTGAGCCAAGTGGGATTGGGGTACTGATCATTACCTGAAAGTGTCATGAAGATTGGGTGAAAAAATGTGTTCTGAGATTTCAGGAAACTCATAGTTTTTTGGAAGCTTGGCAACCCATTTTTATGAAAGTGATTTGCGCCAGTCTCTGCTTAGGGCTACATCAATACGAATCAAACCATAGAGATAGAACTTGGAACTACTTGATTGTGTCAAGTTTCAAAGAGCTAGCAAAAACCGTGTTTGATTTAGAGTTCCAACTACATGTATCCATATAGGAGAAAACAGAGTGAAACCTAAAAATTAAAACTATTACTGCCAACGAATGGTTTAACCTAGAAGAACGAAATTTGGTGAGCCAAGTGGGATTGGGTACTGACCATTACCTGAAAGTGTTATCAAGATTGGGTGAAAAAATGTGTGCCGAGATTTCAGGAAACTCGTAGTTTTTTGGAAGCTTGGCAACCCCTTTCCATGAAAGTGATTTGCGCCAGTCTCTGCTTAGGGCTACATCAATAGGTAACAAACCATAGAGATAGAACTTGGAACTACTTGATTGTGACAAGTTTCAAAGAGCTAGCACAAACCATGTTTGATTTAGAGTTCCAACTACTTGTATCCATATAGGAGAAAACAGAGTGAAACGTAAAAATTAAAACTGTTACTGCCAACGAACGGTTTAACCTAGAAGAACGAAATTTGGTGAGCCAAGTGGGATTGGACTACTGATCATTACCTGAAAGTGTCATCAATATTGGTTGAAAAAATGTGTGCTGAGATTTCAGGAAACTCGTAGTTTTTTGGAAGCTTGGCAACCCCTTTCCATGAAAGTGATTTGCGCCAGTCTCTGCTTAGGGCTACATCAATAGGTAACAAACCATAGAGATAGAACTTGGAACTACTTGATTGTGTCAAGTTTCAAAGAGCTAGCACAAACCTTGTTTGATTTAGAGTTCCAACTCCATGTATCCAATAGGAGAAAACAGAGTGAAACCTAAAAATTAAAACTGTTACTGCCAACCAACGGTTTAACCTAGAAGAACGAAATTTGGTGAGCCAAGTGGGATTGGGGTCCTGATCATTACCTGAAAGTGTCATCAAGATTGGGTGAACAAATGTGTGCTGAGATTTCAGGAAACTCGTAGTTTTTTGGAAGCTTGGCAACCCCTTTCCATGAAAGTGATTTGTGACAGTCTCTGCTGATGGCTACATCAATAGGAAACAAACCATAGAGATAGAACTTGGAACTACTTGATTGTGTCAAGTTTCAAAGAGCTAGCACACACCGTGTTTGATTTAGAGTTCCAACTACATTTATCCATATAGGAGAAAACAGAGTGAAACCTAAAAATTAAAACTGTTACTGCCAACGAACGGTTTAACCTAAAAGAACGAAATTTGGTGAGCAAAGTGGGATTGGGGTTCTGATCATTACCTTAATGTGTCATCAAGATTGGGTGAAAAAATGTGTGCTGAGATTTCAGGAAACTCGTAGTTTTTTGGAAGCTTGGCAACCCCTTTCCATGAAAGTGATTTGCGCCAGTCTCTGCTTAGGGCTACATCAATAGGAAACAAACCATAGAGATAGAACTTGGAACTACTTGATTGTGTCAAGTTTCAAAGAGCTAGCACAAACCGTGTTTGATTTAGAGTTTCAACTACATGTATCCATATAGGAGAAAACAGAGTGAAACCTAAAAATTAATACTGTTACTGCAAACGAACCGTTTAACCTAGAAGAACGAAATTTGGGGACCCAAGTGGGATTGGGGTACTGATCATTACCTGAAAGTGTCATCAAGATTGGGTGAAAAAATGTGTGCTGAGATTTCAGGAATCTCATAGTTTTTTGGAAGCTTGGGAACCCCTTTCCATGAACGTGATTTGCGCCAGTCTCTGCTTAGGGCTATATCAATAGGAAAAAAAAAACATAGAGATAGAACTTGGAACTACTTGATTGTGTCAATTTACAAAGAGCTAGCACAAACTGTGTTTGATTTAGAGTTCCAACTACATGTATCCATATAGGAGAAAACAGAGTGAAACCTAAAAATTAAAACTGTTACAGCCAACGAAGAGTTTAACCTAGAAGAACGAAATTTGGTGAGCCAAGTGGGATTGGGGTACTGATCATTACCTGAAAGTGTCATGAAGATTGGGTGAAAAAATGTGTGCTGAGATTTCAGGAAACTCGTAGTTTTTTTGAAGCTTGGCAACCTCTTTCCATGAAAGTGATTTGTGCCAGTCTCTGCTTAGGGCTACATCAATAGGAAACAAACCACAGAGATAGAACTTGGAACTACTTGATTGTGCCCAGTGTCAAAGAGCTAGCACAAACCGTGTTTGATTTAGAGTTCCAACTACATGTATCCATATAGGAGAAAACAGAGTGAAACCTAATAATTAAAACTGTTACTGCCAAAGAACGGTTTAATCTAGAAGAACAAAATTTGGTGAGCCAAGTGGGATTGGGGTACTGATCATTACCTGAAAGTGTCATCAATATTGGGTGAAAAAATGTGTGCTGAGATTTCACGAAACTCGTAGTTTTTGGGAAGCTTGGCAACCTCTTTCCATGAAAGTGATTTGCGCCAGTCTCTGCTTAGGGCTACATCAATAGGAAACAAACCATAGAGATAGAACCTGGAACTACTTGATTGTGTCAAGATTCAAAGAGCTAGCACAAACTGTGTTTGATTTAGAGTTCCATCTACAGGCATCCATATAGGAGACAACAGAGTGAAACCTAAAAATTAAAACTGTTACTGCCAACAATCGGTTTAACCTAGAAGAACGAAATTTGGTGAGCCAAGTGGGATTGGGGTCCTGATCATTACCTGAAAGTGTCATGAAGATTGGGTGAAAAAATGTGTGCTGAGATTTCAGGAAACTCGTAGTTTTTTGGAAGCTTGGCAACCCCTTTCCATGAACGTGATTTGCGCCAGGCTCTGCTTAGGGCTATATCAATAGGAAAAAAAAAACATAGAGATAGAACTTGGAACTACTTGATTGTGTCAATTTACAAAGAGCTAACACAAACTGTGTTTGATTTAGAGTTCCAACTACATGTATCCATATAGGAGAAAACAGAGTGAAACCTAAAAATTAAAACTGTTACAGCCAACGAAGAGTTTAACCTAGAAGAACGAAATTTGGTGAGCCAAGTGGGATTGGGTACTGACCATTACCTGAAAGTGTCATCAAGATTGGGTGACAAAATGTGTGCTGAGATTTCAGGAAACTCGTAGTTTTTTGGAAGCTTGGCAACCACTTTCCATGAAAGTGATTTGCGCCAATCTCTGCTTAGGGCTACATCAATAGGAAACAAACCATAGAGATAGAACTTGGAACTACTTGGTTGTGTCAAGTTTCAAAGAGCTAGCACAAACCGTGTTTGATTTAGTGTTCCAAGTACATGTATCCATATAGGAGAAAACAGAGTGAAACCTAAAAATTAAAATTGTTACTGCCAATGAACGGTTTAACCTAGAAGAACGAAATCTGGTGAGCCAAGTGGGATTGGGGTACTGATCATTACCTGAAAGTGTCATCAAGATTGGGTGAAAAAATGTGTGCTGAGATTTCAGGAAACTCGTAGTTTTTTGGAAGCTTGGGAACCCCTTTCCATGAACGTGATTTGCGCCAGTCTCTGCTTAGGGCTATACCAATAGGAAAAAAAAAAACCTAGAGATAGAACTTGGAACTACTTGATTGTGTCAAGTTACAAAGAGCTAGCACAAACTGTGTTTGATTTAGAGTTCCAACTACATGTATCCATATAGGAGAAAACAGAGTGAAACCTAAAAATTAAAACTGTTACTGCCAACGAACGGTTTAACCTAGAAAAACGAAATTTGGTGAGCCAAGTGGGATTGGGGTCCTGATCATTACCTGAAAGTGTCATCAAGATTGGGTGAAAAAATGTGTGCTGAGATTTCAGGAAACTCGTAGTTTTTTGGAAGCTTGGCAACCCCTTTCCATGAAAGTGATTTGCGACAGTCTCTGCTTATGGCTACATCAATAGGAAACAAACCATAGAGATAGAACTTGGAACTAATTGATTGTGTCAAGTTTCAAAGAGCTAGCACAAACCGTGTTTGATTTAGTGTTCCAACTACATGTATCCATATAGGAGAAAACAGAGTGAAACATAAAAATTAAAACAGTTACTGCCAACGAACGGTTTAATCTAGAAGGACGAAATTTGGTGAGCCAAGTGTGATTGGGATACTGATCATTACCTGAAAGTGTCATCAAGATTGGTTGAAAAAATGTGTGCTGAGATTTCAGAAAACTCGTAGTTTTTTGGAAGCTTGGCAACCCCTTTCCAGAAAGTGTTTTGCGCCAGTCTCTGCTTACGGCTACATCAATAGGAAACAAACAATAGAGATAGAACTTGGAACTACTTTATTGTGTCAAGTTTCAAAGAGCTAGCACAAACCGTGTTTGATTTAGAGTTCCAACTACATGTATCCATATAGGAGAAAACAGAGTGAAACCTAAAAATTAAGACTGTTACTGCCAAAGATCGGTTTAACCTAGAAGAACGAAATTTGGTGAGAAAAGTGGGATTGGGGTACTGATCATTACCTGAAAGTGTCATCAAGATTGGGTGAAAAAATATGTGCTGAGATTTCAGGAAACTCGTAGTTTTTTAAAAGCTTGGCAACCTCTTTCCATGAAAGTGATTTGCGCAAGTCTCTGCTTAGGGCTACATCAATAGGAAACAAACCATAGAGATAGAACTTGAAAATACCTGATTGTGACATGTTTCAAAGAGCTAGCAGAAACCATGTTTGATTTAGAGTTCCAACTAATTGTATCCATATAAGAGAAAACAGAGTGAAAACTAAAAATTAAAACTGTTACTGCCAACGAACGGTTTAACCTAGAAGAACGATATTTGGTGAGCCAAGTGAAATTGGGATACTGATCATTACCTGAAAGTGTCATCAAGATTGGGTGAAAAAATGTGTGCTGAGATTTCAGGAAACTCGTAGTTTTTTGGAAGATTGTCAACCCCTTTCCATGAAAGTGATTTCCGCCAGTCTCTGCTTAGGGCTACATCAATAGGAAACAAACCATAGAGATAGAACTTGGAACTACTTGGTTGTGTCAAATTTCAAAGAGCTAGCACAAACCGTGTTTGTTTTAGAGTTCCAAATACATGTATCCATATAGGAGAAAACAGAGTGAATCCTAAAAAGTAAAACTGTTAGTGCCAATGAACGGTTTAACCTAGAAACGAAATTTGGTGAGCCAAGTGGGATTGTGGTACTGATCATTACCTGAAAGTGTCATCAAGATTGGGTCAAAAAATGTGTGCTGAGATTTCAGGAAACTCGTAGTTTTTTGGAAGCTTGGGAACCCCTTTCCATGAACGTGATTTGCGCCAGTCTCTGCTTAGGGCTATAACAATAGAAAAAAAAAAAAACATAGAGATAGAACTTGGAACTACTTGATTGTGTCAAGTTACAAAGAGCTAGCACAAACTGTGTTTGATTTAGAGTTCCAACTACATGTATCCATATAGGAGAAAACAGAGTGAAACCTAAAATTTAAAACTGTTACTGCCAACGAACGGTTTAACCTAGAAGAACGAAATTTGGTGAGAAAATTGGGATTGGGGTACTGATCATTACCTGAAAGTGTCATCAAGATTGGGTGAAAAAATGTGTGCTGAGATTTCAGGAAACTCATAGTTTTTTGGTAGCTTGGCAACCTCTTTCCATGAAAGTGATTTGCGCAAGTCTCTGCTTAGGGCTACATCAATAGGAAACAAACCATAGAGATAGAACTTGGAACTACTTGATTGTGACAAGTTTCAAAGAGCTAGCACACACCAAGTTTGATTTAGAGTTCCAACTACTTGTATCCATATAGGAGAAAACAGAGTGAAACCTAAAAATTAAAACTGTTACTGCCAACGAACGGTTTAACCTAGAAGAACGAAATTTGGTGAGCCAAGTGGGAATGGGGTACTGATCATTACCTGAAAGTGTTATCAAGATTGGGTGAAAAAATGTGTGCTGATATTACAGGAAACTCGTAGTTTTTTGGAAGCTTGGCAACCCCTTTCCATGAAAGTGATATGCGCCAATCTCTGCTTAGGGCTACATCAATAGGAAACAAACCATAGAGATAGAACTTGGAACTACTTGGTTGTGTCAAGTTTCAAAGAGCTAGCACAAACCGTGTTTGTTTAGAGTTCAAAATACATGTATCCATATAGGAGAAAAGAGAGTGAAACCTAAAAAGTAAAACTGTTACTGCCAATGAACAGTTTAAACTAGAAACGAAATTTGGTGAGCCAAGTGGGATTGGGGTACTGATCATTACCTGAAAGTGTCAAGAAGATTGGGTGAAAAAATGTGTGCTGAGATTTCAGGAAACTCGTAGTTTTTTGGAAGCTTGGGAACCCCTTTCCATGAACGTGATTTGCGCCAGTCTCTGCTTAGGGCTATAACAATAGGAAAAAAAAAACATAGAGATAGAACTTGGAACTACTTGATTGTGTCAAGTTACAAAGAGCTAGCACAAACTGTGTTTGATTTAGAGTTCCAACTACTTGTATCCATATAGGAGAAAACAGAGTGAAACCTAAAAATTAAAACTGTTACTGCCAACGAACGGTTTAACCTAGAAGAACGAAATTTGGTGAGCCAAGTGGGAATGGGGTACTGATCATTACCTGAAAGTGTTATCAAGATTGGGTGAAAAAATGTGTGCTGATATTACAGGAAACTCGTAGTTTTTTGGAAGCTTGGCAACCCCTTTCCATGAAAGTGATTTGCGACAGTCTCTGCTTATGGCTACATCAATAGGAAGCAAACCATAGACATAGAACTTGGAACTACTTGATTGTGTCAAGTTTCAAAGAGCTAGCACAAACCGTATTTGATTTACAGTTCCAACTACATGTATCCATATAGGAGAAAACAGAGTGAAACCTAAAAATTAAAACTGTTACTGCCAACGAACGGTTTAACCTAGAAGAACGAAATTTGGTGAGCCAAGTGGGATTGGGGTTCTGATCATTACCTTAAATGTCATCAAGATTGGGTGAAAAAATGTGTGCTGAGATTTCAGGAAACTCGTAGTTTTTTGGAAGCTTGGCAACCCATTTCCATGAAAGTGATTTGCGCCAGTCTCTGCTTAGGGCTACATCAATAGGAAACAAACCATAGAGATAGAACTTGGAACTACTTGATTGTGCCAAGTTTCAAAGAGCTAGCACAAACCGTGTTTGATTTAGAGTTCCAACTACATGTATCCATATAGGAGAAAACAGAGTGAAACCTAAAAATTAAAACTGTTACTGCCAACGAACGGTTTAACCTAGAAGAACGAAATTTGGTGAGCCAAGTGGGATTGTGGTACTGATCATTACCGGAAAGTGTCATCAAGATTGGGTGAAAAAATGTGTGCTGAGATTTCAGGAAACTCGTAGTTTTTTGGAAGCAGGCAACCCCTTTCAATGAATGTGATTTGTGCCAGTCTCTGCTTAGGGCTACATCAATAGGAAACAAACCATAGAGATAGAACTTGGAACTCCTTGATTGTGTCAAGTTTCAAAGAGCTAGCACAAACCGTGTTTGATTTAGTGTTCCAACTACATGTATCCATATAGGAGAAAACAGAGTGAAACCTAAAATTTAAAACTGTTACTGCCAACGAACGGTTTAATCTAGAAGAACGAAATTTGGTGAGCCAAGCGTGATTGGGATACTGATCATTACCTGAAAGTGTCATCAAGATTGGGTGAAAAAATGTGTGCTGAGATTTCAGGAAACTCGTAGTTTTTTGGAAGCTTGGCAACCCCTTTCCATGAAAGTGATTTGCACTAGTCTCTGCTTAGGGCTACATCAATTGGAAACAAACAATAGAGATAGAACTTGGAACTACTTTATTGTGTCAAGTTTCAAAGAGCTAGCACAAACCATGTTTGATTTAGAGTTCCAACTACTTGTATCCATATAGGAGAAAACAGAGTGAAACCTAAAAATTAAAACTGTTACAGCCAACGAACGGTTTAACCTAGAAGAACGAAATTTGGTGAGCCAAGTGGGATTGGGGTACTGATCATTACCTGAAAGTGTCATCAAGATTGGGTGAAAAAATGTGTGCTGAGATTTCAGGAAACTCGTAGTTTTTTGGAAGCTTGGCAACCCCTTTCCATGAAAGTGATTTGCGCCAATCTCTGCTAGGTTTAACCTAGAAGAACGAAATTTGGTGAGCCAAGTGGGATTGGGGTACTGATCATTACCTGAAAGTGTCATCAAGATTGGGTGCAAAAATGTGTGCTGAGATTTCAGGAAACTCGTAGTTTTTTGGAAGCTCGGGAACCCCTTTCCATGAACGTGATTTGCGCCAGTCTCTGCTTAGGGCTATATCAATAGGAAAAAAAAAACCTAGAGATAGAACTTGGAACTACTTGATTGTGTCAAGTTACAAAGAGCTAGCACAAACTGTGTTTGATTTAGAGTTCCAACTACATGTATCCATATAGGAGAAAACAGAGTGAAACCTAAAAATTAAAACTGTTACTGCCAACGAACGGTTTAACCTAGAAGAACGAAATTTGGTGAGCCAAGTGCGATTGGGGTTCTGATCATTACCTGAAAGTGTCATCAAGATTGGGTGAAAAAATGTGTGCTGAGATTTCAGGAAACTCGTAGTTTTTTGGAAGCTTGGCAACCCCTTTCCATGAAAGTGATTTACGCCAGTCTCTGCTTAGGATTACATCAATAGGAAACAAACCATAGAGATAGAACTTGGAACTACTTGATTGTGTCAAGTTTCAAAGAGCTAGCACAAACCGTGTTTGATTTAGAGTTCCAACTACATGTATCCATATAGGAGAAAACAGAGTGAAACCTAAAAATTAAAACTGTTACTGCCAACGAACGGTTTAACCTAGAAGAACGAAATTTGGTGAGCCAAGTGGGATTGGGGTTCTGATCATTACCTTAAATGTCATCAAGATTGGGTGAAAAAATGTGTGCTGAGATTTCAGGAAACTCGTAGTTTTTTGGAAGCTTGGCAACCCATTTCCATGAAAGTGATTTGCACCAGTCTCTGCTTAGGGCTACATCAATAGGAAACAAACCATAGAGATAGAACTTGGAACTACTTGGTTGTGTCAAGTTTCAAAGACCTAGCAGAAACCGTGTTTGATTTAGAGTTCCAACTACATGTATCCATAAAGTAGAAAACAGAGTGAAACCTAAAAATTAAAACTGTTACTGCCAACGAACGGTTTAACCTAGAAGAATGAAATTTGGTGAGCCAAGTGGGATTGGGGTACTGATCATTAACTGAAAGTGTTATCAAGATTGGGTGAAAAAATGTGTGCTGAGATTTCAGGAAACTCGTAGTTTTTTGGAAGCTTGGCAACCCCTTTCCATGAAAGTGATTTGCGCCAATCTCTGCTTAGGGGTACATCAATAGGAAACAAACCATAGAGATAGAACCTGGAACTACTTGGTTGTGTCAAGTTACAAAGAGCTAGCACAAACTGTGTTTGATTTAGAGTTCCAACTACATGTATCCATATAGGAGAAAACAGAGTGAAACCTAAAAATTAAAACTGTTACTGCCAACGAACGGTTTAACCAAGAAGAACGAAATTTGATGAGCCAAGTGGGATTGGGGTACTGATCATTACCTGAAAGTGTCATCAAGATTGGGTGAAAAAATGTGTGCTGAGATTTCAGGAAACTCGTAGTTTTTTGGAAGCTTGGCAACCACTTTCCATTAAAGTGATTTGCGCCAGTCTCTGCTTAGGGCTGCATCAATAGGAAACAAACCATAGAGATAGAACTTGGAACTACTTGATTGTGACAAGTTTAAAAGAGCTAGCACAAACCGTGTTTGATTTAGAGTTCCAACTACATGTATCCATATAAGAGAAAACAGAGTGAAACCTAAAAATTTAAACTGTTTCTGCCAACGAACGGTTTAACCTAGAAGAACGAAATTTGGTGAGCCAAGTGGGATTGGGGTACTGATCATTACCTGAAAGTGTTATCAAGATTGGGTGAAAAAATGTGTGCTGAGATTTCAGGAAACTCGTAGTTTTTTGGATGCTTGGCAACCCCTTTCCATGAAAGTGATTTGCGCCAAACCCTTTCCATGAAAGTGATTTGCGCCAATCTCTGCTAGGTTTAACCTAGAAGAACGAAATTTGGTGAGCCAAGTGGGATTGGGGTACTGATCATTACCTGAAAGTGTCTTCAAGATTGGGTGCAAAAATGTGTGCTGAGATATCAGGAAACTCGTAGTTTTTTGGAAGCTCGGGAACCCCTTTCCATGAACGTGATTTGCGCCAGTCTCTGCTTAGGGCTATATCAATAGGAAAAAAAAAACCTAGAGATAGAACTTGGAACTACTTGATTGTGTCACGTTACAAAGAGCTAGCACAAACTGTGTTTGATTTAGAGTTCCAACTACATGTATCCATATAGGAGAAAACAGAGTGAAACCTAAAAATTAAAACTGTTACTGCCAACGAACGGTTTAACCTAGAAGAACGAAATTTGGTGAGCCAAGTGAAATTGGGGTTCTGATCATTACCTGAAAGTGTCATCAAGATTGGGTGAAAAAATGTGTGCTGAGATTTCAGGAAACTCGTAGTTTTTTGGAAGCTTGGAAAACCCTTTCCATGAAAGTGATTTGCACCAGTCTCTGCTTAGGGCTACATCAATAGAAAACAAAACATAGAGATAGAACTTGGAACTACTTGATTGTGTCAAGTTTCAAAGAGCTAGCACAAACCGTGTTTGATTTAGAGTTCCAACTACATGTATCCATAAAGGAGAAAACAGAGTGAAACCTAAAAATTAAAACTGTTACTGCCAACGAACGGTTTAACCTAGAAGAACGAAATTTGGTGAGCCAAGTGGGACTGGGGTTCTGATCATTACCTGAAAGTGTCATCAAGATTGGGTGAAAAAATGTGTGCTGAGATTTCAGGAAACTCGTAGTTTTTTGGAAGCTTGGTAAACCCTTTCCATGAAAGTGATTTGCACCAGTCTCTGCTTAGGGCTACATCAATAGGAAAAAAACCATAGAGATAGAACTTGGAACTACTTGATTGTGTCAAGTTTCAAAGAGCTAGCACAAACCGTGTTTGATTTAGAGTTCCAACTACATGTATACATATAGGAGAAAACAGAGTGAAACCTAAAAATTAAAACTGTTACTGCCAATGAACGGTTTAACCTAGAAGAACGAAATTTGGTGAGCCAAGTCCGATTGGGGTACTGATCATTACCTGAAAGTGTCATCAAGATTGGGTGAAAAAATGTGTGCTGAGATTTCAGGAAACTCATAGTTTTTTGGAAGCTTGGCAACCCCTTTCCATGAACGTGATTTGCGCCAGTCTCTGCTTAGGGCTATATCAATAGGAAAAAAAAAACATAGAGATAGAACTTTGAACTACTTGATTGTGTCAATTTACTAAGAGCTAGCACAAACTGTGTTTTATTTAGAGTTCCAACTACATGTATCCATATAGGAGAAAACAGAGTGAAACCTAAAAATTAAAAATGTTACAGCCAACGAAGAGTTTAACCTAGAAGAACGAAATTTGGTGAGCCAAGTGGGATTGGGGTACTGATCATTACCTGAAAGTGTCATGATGATTGGGTGAAAAAAATGTGTCCTGAGATTTCAGGAAACTCGTAGTTTTTTGGAAGCTTGGCAACATCTTTCCATGAAAGTGATTTGTGCCAGTCTCTGCTTAGGGCTACATCAATAGGAAACAAACCATAGAGATAGAACTTGGAACTATTTGATTGTGCCAAGTTTCAAAGAGCTAGCACAAACCGTGTTTGATTTAGAGTTCCAACTACATGTATCCATATAGGAGAAAACAGAGTGAAACCTAAAAATTAAAACTGTTACTGCCAACGAACGGTTTAACCTAGAAGAACGAAATTTGGTGAGCCAAGTGGGATTGTGGTACTGATCATTACCGGAAAGTGTCATCAAGATTGGGTGAAAAAATGTGTGCTGAGATTTCAGAAAACTCGTAGTTTTTTGGAAGCAGGCAACCCCTTTCAATGAATGTAATTTGTGCCAGTCTCTGCTTAGGGCTACATCAATAGGAAACAAACCATAGAGATAGAACTTGGAACTACTTGGTTGTGTCAAGTTTCAAAGACCTAGCAGAAACCGTGTTTGATTTAGAGTTCCAACTATATGTATCCATATAGGAGAAAACAGAGTGAAACCTAAAAATTAAAACTGTTACTGCCAATGAACGGTTTAACCTAGAAGAACGAAATTTGGTGAGCCAAGTCGGATTGGGGAACTGATCTTTACCTGAAAGTGTCATCAAGATTGGGTGAAAAAATGTGTGCTGAGATTTCAGGAAACTCATAGTTTTTTGGAAGCTTGGCAACCCTTTTCCATGAAGGTGATTTGCGCCAGTCTCTGCTTAGGGCTATATCAATAGGAAAAAAAAAACATAGAGATAGAACTTGGAACTACTTGATTGTGTCAATTTACAAAGAGCTAGCACAAACTGTGTTTGAATTAGAGTTCCAACTACATGTATCCATATAGGAGAAAACAGAGTGAAACCTAAAAATTAAAACTGTTACAGCCAACGAAGAGTTTAACCTAGAAGAACGAAATTTGGTGAGCCAAGTGGGATTGGGGTACTGATCATTACCTGAAAGTGTCATGAAGATTGGGTGAAAAAATGTGTGCTGAGATTTCAGGAAACTCGTAGTTTTTTGGAAGCTTGGCAACCTCTTTCCATGAAAGTGATTTGTGCCAGTCTCTGCTTAGGGCTACATCAATAGGAAACAAACCATAGAGATAGAACTTGGAACTACTTGATTGTGCCAAGTTTCAAAGAGCTAGCACAAACCGTGTTTGATTTAGAGTTCCAACTACATGTATCCATATGGAAGAAAACAGAGTGAAACCTAAAAATTAAAACTGTTACTGCCAACGAACGGTTTAACCTAGAAGAACGAAATTTGGTGAGCCAAGTGGGATTGTGGTACTGATCATTACCGGAAAGTGTCATCAAGATTGGTTGAAAAAATGTGTGCTGAGATTTCAGAAAACTCGTAGTTTTTTGGAAGCAGGCAACCCCTTTCAATGAATGTGATTTGTTACAGTCTCTGCTTAGGGCTACATCAATAGGAAACAAACCATAGAGATAGAACTTGGAACTCCTTGATTGTGTCAAGTTTCAAAGAGCTAGCACAAACCGTGTTTGATTTAGTGTTCCAACTACATGTATCCATATAGGAGAAAACAGAGTGAAACCTAAAAACTAAAACTGTTACTGCCAACGAACGGTTTAATCTAGAAGAACGAAATTTGGTGAGCCAAGTGTGATTGGGATACTGATCATTACCTGAAAGTGTCATCAAGATTGGGTTAAAAAATGTGTGCTGAGATTTCAGGAAACTCGTAGTTTTTTGGAAGCTTGGCAACCCCTTTCCATGAAAGTGATTTGCACCAGTCTCTGCTTAGGGCTACATCAATTGGAAACAAACAATAGAGATAGAACTTGGAACTACTTTATTGTGTCAAGTTTCAAAGAGCTAGCACAAACCATGTTTGATTTAGAGTTCCAACTACATGTATCCATATAGGAGAAAACAGAGTGAAACCTAAAAATTAAAACTGTTACTGCCAACGAACGGTTTAACCTAGAAGAACGAAATTTGGTGAGCCAAGTGGGATTGGGGTACTGATCATTACTTGAAAGTGTCATCAAGATTGGGTGAAAAAATGTGTGCTGAGATTTCAGGAAACTCGTAGTTTTTTGGAAGCTTGGCAACCCCTTTCCATGAAAGTGATTTGCGCCAGTCTCTGCTTAGGGGTACATCAATAGGAAAGAAACCATAGAGATAGAACTTGGAACTACTTGATTGTGGCAAGTTTCAAAGAGCTAGCACAAACTGTGTTTGATTTAGAGTTCCAACTACATGTATCCATATAGGAGAAAACAGAGTGAAACCTAAAAATTAAAACTGTTACTGCCAACGAACGGCTTAACCTAGAAGAACGAAATTTGGTGAGCCAAGTGGGATTGGGGTACTGATCATTAACTGAAAGTGTTATCAAGATTGGGTGAAAAAATGTGTGCTGAGATTTCAGGAAACTCGTAGTTTTTTGGAAGCTTGGCAACCCCTTTCCATGAAAGTGATTTGCGCCAATCTCTGCTTAGGGCTACATCAATAGGAAACAAACCATAGAGATAGAACCTGGAACTACTTGGTTCTGTCAAGTTACAAAGAGCTAGCACAAACTGTGTTTGATTTAGAGTTCCAACTACATGTATCCATATAGGAGAAAACAGAGTGAAACCTAAAAATTAAAACTGTTACTGCCAACGAACGGTTTAACCAAGAAGAAGGAAATTTGATGAGCCAAGTGGGATTCGGGTACTGATCATTACCTGAAAGTGTCATCAAGGTTGGGTGAAAAAATGTGTGCTGAGATTTCAGGAAACTCGTAGTTTTTTGGAAGCTTGGCAACCACTTTCCATTAAAGTGATTTGCGCCAGTCTCTGCTTAGGGCTACATCAATAGGAAACAAACCATAGAGATAGAACTTGGAACTACTTGATTGTGACAAGTTTCAAAGAGCTAGCACAAACCGTGTTTGATTTAGAGTTCCAACTACATGTATCCATATAAGAGAAAACAGAGTGAAACCTAAAAATTAAAACTGTTACTGCCAACGAACGGTTTAACCTAGAAGAACGAAATTTGGTGTGCCAAGTGGGATTGGGGTTCTGATCATTACCTGAAAGTGTTATCAAGATTGGGTGAAAAAATGTGTGCTGAGATTTCAGGAAACTCGTAGTTTTTTGGAAGCTTGGCAACCCCTTTCCATGAAAGTGATTTGCGCCAACCCCTTTCCATGAAAGTGATTTGCGCCAATCTCTGCTAGGTTTAAACTAGAAGAACGAAATTTGGTGAGCCAAGTGGGATTGGGGTACTGATCATTACCTGAAAGTGTCATCAAGATTGGGTGCAAAAATGTGTGCTGAGATTTCAGGAAACTCGTAGTTTTTTGGAAGCTCGGGAACCCCTTTCCATGAACGTGATTTGTGCCAGTCTCTGCTTAGGGCTATATCAATAGGAAAAAAAAACCTAGAGATAGAACTTGGAACTACTTGATTGTGTCAAGTAACAAAGAGCTAGCACAAACCATGTTTGATTTAGAGTTCCAACTACATGTATCCATATAGGAGAAAACTGAGTGAAACCTAAAAATTAAAACTGTTACCTCCAACGAACGGTTTAACCTAGAAGAACGAAATTTGGTGAGCCAAGTGGGATTGGGGTTCTGATCATTACCTTAAAGTGTCATCAAGATTGGGTGAAAAAATGTGTGCTGAGATTTCAGGAAACTCGTAGTTTTTTGGAAGCTTGGCAACCCCTTTCCAAGAAAGTGATTTGCGCCAGTCTCTGCTTAGTGCTACATCAATAGGAAACAAAACATAGAGCTAGAACTTGGAACTACTTGATTGTGTCAAGTTTCAAAGAGCTAGCAGAAACCGTGTTTGATTTAGAGTTCCAACTACATGTATCCATAAAGGAGAAAACAGAGTGAAACCTAAAAATTAAAACTGTTACTGCCAACGAACGGTTTAACCTAGAAGAACGAAATTTGGTGAGCCAAGTGGGATTGTGGTACTGATCATTACCGGAAAGTGTCATCAAGATTGGGTGAAAAAATGTGTGCTGAGATTCCAGAAAACTCGTAGTTTTTTGGAAGCAGGCAACCCCTTTCAATGAATGTGATTTGTGCCAGTCTCTGCTTAGGGCTACATCAATAGGAAACAAACCATAGAGATAGAACTTGGAACTCCTTGATTGTGTCAAGTTTCAAAGAGCTAGCACAAACCGTGTTTGATTTAGTGTTCCAACTACATGTATCCATATAGGAGAAAACAGAGTGAAACCTAAAAACTAAAACTGTTACTGCCAACGAACGGTTTAATCTAGAAGAACGAAATTTGGTGAGCCAAGTGTGATTGGGATACTGATCATTACCTGAAAGTGTCATCAAGATTGGGTGAAAAAATGTGTGCTGAGATTTCAGGAAACTCGTAGTTTTTTGGAAGCTTGGCAACCCCTTTCCATGAAAGTGATTTGCACCAGTCTCTGCTTAGGGCTACATCAATTGGAAACAAACAATAGAGATAGAACTTGGAACTACTTTATTGTGTCAAGTTTCAAAGAGCTAGCACAAACCATGTTTGATTTAGAGTTCCAACTACTTGTATCCTTATAGGAGAAAACAGAGTGAAACCTAAAAATTAAAACTGTTACTGCCAACGAACGGTTTAACCTAGAAGAACGAAATTTGGTGAGCCAAGTGGGATTGGGGGACTGATCATTACCTGAAAGTGTCATCAAGATTGGGTGAAAAAATGTGTGCTGAGATTTCAGGAAACTCGTTGTTTTTTGGAAGCTTGGCAAACCCTTTCCATGAAAGTGATTTGCACCAGTCTCTGCTTAGGGCTACATCAATAGGAAACAAACCATAGATAGAACTTGGAACTACTTGGTTGTGTCAAGTTTCAAAGACCTAGCAGAAACCGTGTTTGATTTAGAGTTCCAACTATATGTATCCATATAGGAGAAAACAGAGTGAAACCTAAAAATTAAAACTGTTACTGCCAATGAACGGTTTAACCTAGAAGAACGAAATTTGGTGAGCCAAGTCGGATTGGGGAACTGATCTTTACCTGAAAGTGTCATCAAGATTGGGTGAAAAAATGTGTGCTGAGATTTCAGGAAACTCATAGTTTTTTGGAAGCTTGGCAACCCTTTTCCATGAAGGTGATTTGCGCCAGTCTCTGCTTAGGGCTATATCAATAGGAAAAAAAAAAACATAGAGATAGAACTTGGAACTACTTGATTGTGTCAATTTACAAAGAGCTAGCACAAACTGTGTTTGAATTAGAGTTCCAACTACATGTATCCATATAGGAGAAAACAGAGTGAAACCTAAAAATTAAAACTGTTACAGCCAACGAAGAGTTTAACCTAGAAGAACGAAATTTGGTGAGTCAAGTCGGATTGGGGTACTGATAATTACCTGAAAGTGTCATCAAGATTGGGTGAAAAAATGTGTGCTGAGATTTCAGGAAACTCATAGTTTTTTGGAAGCTTGGCAACCCCTTTCCATGAACGTGATTTGCGCCAGTCTCTGCTTAGGGCTATATCAATAGGAAAAAAAAAAAAACATAGAGATAGAACTTGGAACTACTTGATTGTGTCAATTTACAAAGAGCTAGCACAAACTGTGTTTGAATTAGAGTTCCAACTACATGTATCCATATAGGAGAAAACAGAGTGAAACCTAAAAATTAAAACTGTTACAGCCAACGAAGAGTTTAACCTAGAAGAACGAAATTTGGTGAGCCAAGTGGGATTGGGGTACTGATCATTACCTGAAAGTGTCATGAAGATTGGGTGAAAAAATGTGTGCTGAGATTTCAGGAAACTCGTAGTTTTTAGGAAGCTTGGCAACCTCTTTCCATGAAAGTGATTTGTGCCAGTCTCTGCATAGGGCTACATCAATAGGAAACAAACCATAGAGATAGAACTTGGAACTACTTGATTGTGCCAAGTTTCAAAGAGCTAGCACAAACCGTGTTTGATTTAGAGTTCCAACTACATGTATCCATATAGAAGAAAACAGAGTGAAACCTAAAAATTAAAACTGTTACTGCCAACGAACGGTTTAACCTAGAAGAACGAAATTTGGTGAGCCAAGTGGGATTGTGGTACTGATCATTACCGGAAAGTGTCATCAAGATTGGGTGAAAAAATGTGTGCTGAGATTTCAGAAAACTCGTAGTTTTTTGGAAGCAGGCAACCCCTTTCAATGAATGTGATTTGTTACAGTCTCTGCTTAGGGCTACATCAATAGGAAACAAACCATAGAGATAGAACTTGGAACTCCTTGATTGTGTCAAGTTTCAAAGAGCTAGCACAAACCGTGTTTGATTTAGTGTTCCAACTACATGTATCCATATAGGAGAAAACAGAGTGAAACCTAAAAACTAAAACTGTTACTGCCAACGAACGGTTTAACCTAGAAGAACGAAATTTGGTGAGCCAAGTGGGATTGGGGTACTGATCATTACCTGAAAGTGTCATGAAGATTGGGTGAAAAAATGTGTCCTGAGATTTCAGGAAACTCGTAGTTTTTTGGAAGCTTGGCAACCTCTTTCCATGAAAGTGATTTGTGCCAGTCTCTGCTTAGGGCTACATCAATAGGAAACAAACCATAGAGATAGAACTTGGAACTACTTGATTGTGCCAAGATTCAAAGAGCTAGCACAAACCGTGTTTGATTTAGAGTTCCAACTACATGTATCCATATGGAAGAAAACAGAGTGAAACCTAAAAATTAAAACTGTTACTGCCAACGAACGGTTTAACCTAGAAGAACGAAATTTGGTGAGCCAAGTGGGATTGGGGTACTGATCATTACCGGAAAGTGTCATCAAGATTGGTTGAAAAAATGTGTGCTGAGATTTCAGAAAACTCGTAGTTTTTTGGAAGCAGGCAACCCCTTTCAATGAATGTGATTTGTTACAGTCTCTGCTTAGGGCTACATCAATAGGAAACAAACCATAGAGATAGAACTTGGAACTCCTTGATTGTGTCAAGTTTCAAAGAGCTAGCACAAACCGTGTTTGATTTAGTGTTCCAACTACATGTATCCATATAGGAGAAAACAGAGTGAAACCTAAAAACTAAAACTGTTACTGCCAACGAACGGTTTAATCTAGAAGAACGAAATTTGGTGAGCCAAGTGTGATTGGGATACTGATCATTACCTGAAAGTGTCATCAAGATTGGGTTAAAAAATGTGTGCTGAGATTTCAGGAAACTCGTAGTTTTTTGGAAGCTTGGCAACCCCTTTCCATGAAAGTGATTTGCACCAGTCTCTGCTTAGGGCTACATCAATTGGAAACAAACAATAGAGATAGAACTTGGAACTACTTTATTGTGTCAAGTTTCAAAGAGCTAGCACAAACCATGTTTGATTTAGAGTTCCAACTACATGTATCCATATAGGAGAAAACAGAGTGAAACCTAAAAATTAAAACTGTTACTGCCAACGAACGGTTTAACCTAGAAGAACGAAATTTGGTGAGCCAAGTGGGATTGGGGTACTGATCATTACTTGAAAGTGTCATCAAGATTGGGTGAAAAAATGTGTGCTGAGATTTCAGGAAACTCGTAGTTTTTTGGAAGCTTGGCAACCCCTTTCCATGAAAGTGATTTGCGCCAGTCTCTGCTTAGGGGTACATCAATAGGAAAGAAACCATAGAGATAGAACTTGGAACTACTTGATTGTGGCAAGTTTCAAAGAGCTAGCACAAACTGTGTTTGATTTAGAGTTCCAACTACTTGTATCCATATAGGAGAAAACAGAGTGAAACCTAAAAATTAAAACTGTTACTGCCAACGAACGGTTTAACCTAGAAGAACGAAATTTGGTGAGCCAAGTGGGAATGGGGTACTGATCATTACCTGAAAGTGTTATCAAGATTGGGTGAAAAAATGTGTGCTGATATTACAGGAAACTCGTAGTTTTTTGGAAGCTTGGCAACCCCTTTCCATGAAAGTGATTTGCGACAGTCTCTGCTTATGGCTACATCAATAGGAAGCAAACCATAGACATAGAACTTGGAACTACTTGATTGTGTCAAGTTTCAAAGAGCTAGCACAAACCGTATTTGATTTACAGTTCCAACTACATGTATCCATATAGGAGAAAACAGAGTGAAACCTAAAAATTAAAACTGTTACTGCCAACGAACGGTTTAACCTAGAAGAACGAAATTTGGTGAGCCAAGTGGGATTGGGGTACTGATCATTACCGGAAAGTGTCATCAAGATTGGGTGAAAAAATGTGTGCTGAGATTTCAGGAAACTCGTAGTTTTTTGGAAGCAGGCAACCCCTTTCAATGAATGTGATTTGTGCCAGTCTCTGCTTAGGGCTACATCAATAGGAAACAAACCATAGAGATAGAACTTGGAACTCCTTGATTGTGTCAAGTTTCAAAGAGCTAGCACAAACCGTGTTTGATTTAGTGTTCCAACTACATGTATCCATATAGGAGAAAACAGAGTGAAACCTAAAATTTAAAACTGTTACTGCCAACGAACGGTTTAATCTAGAAGAACGAAATTTGGTGAGCCAAGCGTGATTGGGATACTGATCATTACCTGAAAGTGTCATCAAGATTGGGTGAAAAAATGTGTGCTGAGATTTCAGGAAACTCGTAGTTTTTTGGAAGCTTGGCAACCCCTTTCCATGAAAGTGATTTGCACTAGTCTCTGCTTAGGGCTACATCAATTGGAAACAAACAATAGAGATAGAACTTGGAACTACTTTATTGTGTCAAGTTTCAAAGAGCTAGCACAAACCATGTTTGATTTAGAGTTCCAACTACTTGTATCCATATAGGAGAAAACAGAGTGAAACCTAAAAATTAAAACTGTTACTGCCAACGAACGGTTTAACCTAGAAGAACGAAATTTGGTGAGCCAAGTGGGATTGGGGTACTGATCATTACCTGAAAGTGTCATCAAGATTGGGTGAAAAAATGTGTGCTGAGATTTCAGGAAACTCGTAGTTTTTTGGAAGCTTGGCAACCCCTTTCCATGAAAGTGATTTGCGCCAATCTCTGCTAGGTTTAACCTAGAAGAACGAAATTTGGTGAGCCAAGTGGGATTGGGGTACTGATCATTACCTGAAAGTGTCATCAAGATTGGGTGCAAAAATGTGTGCTGAGATTTCAGGAAACTCGTAGTTTTTTGGAAGCTCGG
The DNA here is from genome assembly GCF_964194105.1 of Spermophilus citellus. Taxonomy (NCBI): domain Eukaryota; kingdom Metazoa; phylum Chordata; class Mammalia; order Rodentia; family Sciuridae; genus Spermophilus; species Spermophilus citellus. Next base: position 22,349,075 of record NC_138188.1, on the reverse strand, counting down.
GAACCCCTTTCCATGAACGTGATTTGCGCCAGTCTCTGCTTAGGGCTATATCAATAGGAAAAAAAAAACCTAGAGATAGAACTTGGAACTACTTGATTGTGTCAAGTTACAAAGACCTAGCACAAACTGTGTTTGATTTAGAGTTCCAACTACATGTATCCATATAGGAGAAAACAGAGTGAAACCTAAAAATTAAAACTGTTACTGCCAACGAACGGTTTAACCTAGAAGAACGAAATTTGGTGAGCCAAGTGCGATTGGGGTTCTGATCATTACCTGAAAGTGTCATCAAGATTGGGTGAAAAAATGTGTGCTGAGATTTCAGGAAACTCGTAGTTTTTTGGAAGCTTGGCAACCCCTTTCCATGAAAGTGATTTACGCCAGTCTCTGCTTAGGATTACATCAATAGGAAACAAACCATAGAGATAGAACTTGGAACTACTTGATTGTGTCAAGTTTCAAAGAGCTAGCACAAACCGTGTTTGATTTAGAGTTCCAACTACATGTATCCATATAGGAGAAAACAGAGTGAAACCTAAAAATTAAAACTGTTACTGCCAACGAACGGTTTAACCTAGAAGAACGAAATTTGGTGAGCCAAGTGGGATTGGGGTTCTGATCATTACCTTAAATGTCATCAAGATTGGGTGAAAAAATGTGTGCTGAGATTTCAGGAAACTCGTAGTTTTTTGGAAGCTTGGCAACCCATTTCCATGAAAGTGATTTGCACCAGTCTCTGCTTAGGGCTACATCAATAGGAAACAAACCATAGAGATAGAACTTGGAACTACTTGGTTGTGTCAAGTTTCAAAGACCTAGCAGAAACCGTGTTTGATTTAGAGTTCCAACTACATGTATCCATAAAGTAGAAAACAGAGTGAAACCTAAAAATTAAAACTGTTACTGCCAACGAACGGTTTAACCTAGAAGAATGAAATTTGGTGAGCCAAGTGGGATTGGGGTACTGATCATTAACTGAAAGTGTTATCAAGATTGGGTGAAAAAATGTGTGCTGAGATTTCAGGAAACTCGTAGTTTTTTGGAAGCTTGGCAACCCCTTTCCATGAAAGTGATTTGCGCCAATCTCTGCTTAGGGGTACATCAATAGGAAACAAACCATAGAGATAGAACCTGGAACTACTTGGTTGTGTCAAGTTACAAAGAGCTAGCACAAACTGTGTTTGATTTAGAGTTCCAACTACATGTATCCATATAGGAGAAAACAGAGTGAAACCTAAAAATTAAAACTGTTACTGCCAACGAACGGTTTAACCAAGAAGAACGAAATTTGATGAGCCAAGTGGGATTGGGGTACTGATCATTACCTGAAAGTGTCATCAAGATTGGGTGAAAAAATGTGTGCTGAGATTTCAGGAAACTCGTAGTTTTTTGGAAGCTTGGCAACCACTTTCCATTAAAGTGATTTGCGCCAGTCTCTGCTTAGGGCTGCATCAATAGGAAACAAACCATAGAGATAGAACTTGGAACTACTTGATTGTGACAAGTTTAAAAGAGCTAGCACAAACCGTGTTTGATTTAGAGTTCCAACTACATGTATCCATATAAGAGAAAACAGAGTGAAACCTAAAAATTTAAACTGTTTCTGCCAACGAACGGTTTAACCTAGAAGAACGAAATTTGGTGAGCCAAGTGGGATTGGGGTACTGATCATTACCTGAAAGTGTTATCAAGATTGGGTGAAAAAATGTGTGCTGAGATTTCAGGAAACTCGTAGTTTTTTGGATGCTTGGCAACCCCTTTCCATGAAAGTGATTTGCGCCAAACCCTTTCCATGAAAGTGATTTGCGCCAATCTCTGCTAGGTTTAACCTAGAAGAACGAAATTTGGTGAGCCAAGTGGGATTGGGGTACTGATCATTACCTGAAAGTGTCTTCAAGATTGGGTGCAAAAATGTGTGCTGAGATTTCAGGAAACTCGTAGTTTTTTGGAAGCTCGGGAACCCCTTTCCATGAACGTGATTTGCGCCAGTCTCTGCTTAGGGCTATATCAATAGGAAAAAAAAAACCTAGAGATAGAACTTGGAACTACTTGATTGTGTCACGTTACAAAGAGCTAGCACAAACTGTGTTTGATTTAGAGTTCCAACTACATGTATCCATATAGGAGAAAACAGAGTGAAACCTAAAAATTAAAACTGTTACTGCCAACGAACGGTTTAACCTAGAAGAACGAAATTTGGTGAGCCAAGTGAAATTGGGGTTCTGATAATTACCTGAAAGTGTCATCAAGATTGGGTGAAAAAATGTGTGCTGAGATTTCAGGAAACTCGTAGTTTTTTGGAAGCTTGGAAAACCCTTTCCATGAAAGTGATTTGCACCAGTCTCTGCTTAGGGCTACATCAATAGAAAACAAAACATAGAGATAGAACTTGGAACTACTTGATTGTGTCAAGTTTCAAAGAGCTAGCACAAACCGTGTTTGATTTAGAGTTCCAACTACATGTATCCATAAAGGAGAAAACAGAGTGAAACCTAAAAATTAAAACTGTTACTGCCAACGAACGGTTTAACCTAGAAGAACGAAATTTGGTGAGCCAAGTGGGACTGGGGTTCTGATCATTACCTGAAAGTGTCATCAAGATTGGGTGAAAAAATGTGTGCTGAGATTTCAGGAAACTCGTAGTTTTTTGGAAGCTTGGTAAACCCTTTCCATGAAAGTGATTTGCACCAGTCTCTGCTTAGGGCTACATCAATAGGAAAAAAACCATAGAGATAGAACTTGGAACTACTTGATTGTGTCAAGTTTCAAAGAGCTAGCACAAACCGTGTTTGATTTAGAGTTCCAACTACATGTATACATATAGGAGAAAACAGAGTGAAACCTAAAAATTAAAACTGTTACTGCCAATGAACGGTTTAACCTAGAAGAACGAAATTTGGTGAGCCAAGTCCGATTGGGGTACTGATCATTACCTGAAAGTGTCATCAAGATTGGGTGAAAAAATGTGTGCTGAGATTTCAGGAAACTCATAGTTTTTTGGAAGCTTGGCAACCCCTTTCCATGAACGTGATTTGCGCCAGTCTCTGCTTAGGGCTATATCAATAGGAAAAAAAAAACATAGAGATAGAACTTTGAACTACTTGATTGTGTCAATTTACTAAGAGCTAGCACAAACTGTGTTTTATTTAGAGTTCCAACTACATGTATCCATATAGGAGAAAACAGAGTGAAACCTAAAAATTAAAAATGTTACAGCCAACGAAGAGTTTAACCTAGAAGAACGAAATTTGGTGAGCCAAGTGGGATTGGGGTACTGATCATTACCTGAAAGTGTCATGATGATTGGGTGAAAAAAATGTGTCCTGAGATTTCAGGAAACTCGTAGTTTTTTGGAAGCTTGGCAACATCTTTCCATGAAAGTGATTTGTGCCAGTCTCTGCTTAGGGCTACATCAATAGGAAACAAACCATAGAGATAGAACTTGGAACTATTTGATTGTGCCAAGTTTCAAAGAGCTAGCACAAACCGTGTTTGATTTAGAGTTCCAACTACATGTATCCATATAGGAGAAAACAGAGTGAAACCTAAAAATTAAAACTGTTACTGCCAACGAACGGTTTAACCTAGAAGAACGAAATTTGGTGAGCCAAGTGGGATTGTGGTACTGATCATTACCGGAAAGTGTCATCAAGATTGGGTGAAAAAATGTGTGCTGAGATTTCAGAAAACTCGTAGTTTTTTGGAAGCAGGCAACCCCTTTCAATGAATGTAATTTGTGCCAGTCTCTGCTTAGGGCTACATCAATAGGAAACAAACCATAGAGATAGAACTTGGAACTACTTGGTTGTGTCAAGTTTCAAAGACCTAGCAGAAACCGTGTTTGATTTAGAGTTCCAACTATATGTATCCATATAGGAGAAAACAGAGTGAAACCTAAAAATTAAAACTGTTACTGCCAATGAACGGTTTAACCTAGAAGAACGAAATTTGGTGAGCCAAGTCGGATTGGGGAACTGATCTTTACCTGAAAGTGTCATCAAGATTGGGTGAAAAAATGTGTGCTGAGATTTCAGGAAACTCATAGTTTTTTGGAAGCTTGGCAACCCTTTTCCATGAAGGTGATTTGCGCCAGTCTCTGCTTAGGGCTATATCAATAGGAAAAAAAAAACATAGAGATAGAACTTGGAACTACTTGATTGTGTCAATTTACAAAGAGCTAGCACAAACTGTGTTTGAATTAGAGTTCCAACTACATGTATCCATATAGGAGAAAACAGAGTGAAACCTAAAAATTAAAACTGTTACAGCCAACGAAGAGTTTAACCTAGAAGAACGAAATTTGGTGAGCCAAGTGGGATTGGGGTACTGATCATTACCTGAAAGTGTCATGAAGATTGGGTGAAAAAATGTGTGCTGAGATTTCAGGAAACTCGTAGTTTTTTGGAAGCTTGGCAACCTCTTTCCATGAAAGTGATTTGTGCCAGTCTCTGCCTAGGGCTACATCAATAGGAAACAAACCATAGAGATAGAACTTGGAACTACTTGATTGTGCCAAGTTTCAAAGAGCTAGCACAAACCGTGTTTGATTTAGAGTTCCAACTACATGTATCCATATGGAAGAAAACAGAGTGAAACCTAAAAATTAAAACTGTTACTGCCAACGAACGGTTTAACCTAGAAGAACGAAATTTGGTGAGCCAAGTGGGATTGTGGTACTGATCATTACCGGAAAGTGTCATCAAGATTGGTTGAAAAAATGTGTGCTGAGATTTCAGAAAACTCGTAGTTTTTTGGAAGCAGGCAACCCCTTTCAATGAATGTGATTTGTTACAGTCTCTGCTTAGGGCTACATCAATAGGAAACAAACCATAGAGATAGAACTTGGAACTCCTTGATTGTGTCAAGTTTCAAAGAGCTAGCACAAACCGTGTTTGATTTAGTGTTCCAACTACATGTATCCATATAGGAGAAAACAGAGTGAAACCTAAAAACTAAAACTGTTACTGCCAACGAACGGTTTAATCTAGAAGAACGAAATTTGGTGAGCCAAGTGTGATTGGGATACTGATCATTACCTGAAAGTGTCATCAAGATTGGGTTAAAAAATGTGTGCTGAGATTTCAGGAAACTCGTAGTTTTTTGGAAGCTTGGCAACCCCTTTCCATGAAAGTGATTTGCACCAGTCTCTGCTTAGGGCTACATCAATTGGAAACAAACAATAGAGATAGAACTTGGAACTACTTTATTGTGTCAAGTTTCAAAGAGCTAGCACAAACCATGTTTGATTTAGAGTTCCAACTACATGTATCCATATAGGAGAAAACAGAGTGAAACCTAAAAATTAAAACTGTTACTGCCAACGAACGGTTTAACCTAGAAGAACGAAATTTGGTGAGCCAAGTGGGATTGGGGTACTGATCATTACTTGAAAGTGTCATCAAGATTGGGTGAAAAAATGTGTGCTGAGATTTCAGGAAACTCGTAGTTTTTTGGAAGCTTGGCAACCCCTTTCCATGAAAGTGATTTGCGCCAGTCTCTGCTTAGGGGTACATCAATAGGAAAGAAACCATAGAGATAGAACTTGGAACTACTTGATTGTGGCAAGTTTCAAAGAGCTAGCACAAACTGTGTTTGATTTAGAGTTCCAACTACATGTATCCATATAGGAGAAAACAGAGTGAAACCTAAAAATTAAAACTGTTACTGCCAACGAACGGCTTAACCTAGAAGAACGAAATTTGGTGAGCCAAGTGGGATTGGGGTACTGATCATTAACTGAAAGTGTTATCAAGATTGGGTGAAAAAATGTGTGCTGAGATTTCAGGAAACTCGTAGTTTTTTGGAAGCTTGGCAACCCCTTTCCATGAAAGTGATTTGCGCCAATCTCTGCTTAGGGCTACATCAATAGGAAACAAACCATAGAGATAGAACCTGGAACTACTTGGTTCTGTCAAGTTACAAAGAGCTAGCACAAACTGTGTTTGATTTAGAGTTCCAACTACATGTATCCATATAGGAGAAAACAGAGTGAAACCTAAAAATTAAAACTGTTACTGCCAACGAACGGTTTAACCAAGAAGAAGGAAATTTGATGAGCCAAGTGGGATTCGGGTACTGATCATTACCTGAAAGTGTCATCAAGGTTGGGTGAAAAAATGTGTGCTGAGATTTCAGGAAACTCGTAGTTTTTTGGAAGCTTGGCAACCACTTTCCATTAAAGTGATTTGCGCCAGTCTCTGCTTAGGGCTACATCAATAGGAAACAAACCATAGAGATAGAACTTGGAACTACTTGATTGTGACAAGTTTCAAAGAGCTAGCACAAACCGTGTTTGATTTAGAGTTCCAACTACATGTATCCATATAAGAGAAAACAGAGTGAAACCTAAAAATTAAAACTGTTACTGCCAACGAACGGTTTAACCTAGAAGAACGAAATTTGGTGTGCCAAGTGGGATTGGGGTTCTGATCATTACCTGAAAGTGTTATCAAGATTGGGTGAAAAAATGTGTGCTGAGATTTCAGGAAACTCGTAGTTTTTTGGAAGCTTGGCAACCCCTTTCCATGAAAGTGATTTGCGCCAACCCCTTTCCATGAAAGTGATTTGCGCCAATCTCTGCTAGGTTTAAACTAGAAGAACGAAATTTGGTGAGCCAAGTGGGATTGGGGTACTGATCATTACCTGAAAGTGTCATCAAGATTGGGTGCAAAAATGTGTGCTGAGATTTCAGGAAACTCGTAGTTTTTTGGAAGCTCGGGAACCCCTTTCCATGAACGTGATTTGTGCCAGTCTCTGCTTAGGGCTATATCAATAGGAAAAAAAAACCTAGAGATAGAACTTGGAACTACTTGATTGTGTCAAGTAACAAAGAGCTAGCACAAACCATGTTTGATTTAGAGTTCCAACTACATGTATCCATATAGGAGAAAACTGAGTGAAACCTAAAAATTAAAACTGTTACCTCCAACGAACGGTTTAACCTAGAAGAACGAAATTTGGTGAGCCAAGTGGGATTGGGGTTCTGATCATTACCTTAAAGTGTCATCAAGATTGGGTGAAAAAATGTGTGCTGAGATTTCAGGAAACTCGTAGTTTTTTGGAAGCTTGGCAACCCCTTTCCAAGAAAGTGATTTGCGCCAGTCTCTGCTTAGTGCTACATCAATAGGAAACAAAACATAGAGCTAGAACTTGGAACTACTTGATTGTGTCAAGTTTCAAAGAGCTAGCAGAAACCGTGTTTGATTTAGAGTTCCAACTACATGTATCCATAAAGGAGAAAACAGAGTGAAACCTAAAAATTAAAACTGTTACTGCCAACGAACGGTTTAACCTAGAAGAACGAAATTTGGTGAGCCAAGTGGGATTGTGGTACTGATCATTACCGGAAAGTGTCATCAAGATTGGGTGAAAAAATGTGTGCTGAGATTCCAGAAAACTCGTAGTTTTTTGGAAGCAGGCAACCCCTTTCAATGAATGTGATTTGTGCCAGTCTCTGCTTAGGGCTACATCAATAGGAAACAAACCATAGAGATAGAACTTGGAACTCCTTGATTGTGTCAAGTTTCAAAGAGCTAGCACAAACCGTGTTTGATTTAGTGTTCCAACTACATGTATCCATATAGGAGAAAACAGAGTGAAACCTAAAAACTAAAACTGTTACTGCCAACGAACGGTTTAATCTAGAAGAACGAAATTTGGTGAGCCAAGTGTGATTGGGATACTGATCATTACCTGAAAGTGTCATCAAGATTGGGTGAAAAAATGTGTGCTGAGATTTCAGGAAACTCGTAGTTTTTTGGAAGCTTGGCAACCCCTTTCCATGAAAGTGATTTGCACCAGTCTCCGCTTAGGGCTACATCAATTGGAAACAAACAATAGAGATAGAACTTGGAACTACTTTATTGTGTCAAGTTTCAAAGAGCTAGCACAAACCATGTTTGATTTAGAGTTCCAACTACTTGTATCCTTATAGGAGAAAACAGAGTGAAACCTAAAAATTAAAACTGTTACTGCCAACGAACGGTTTAACCTAGAAGAACGAAATTTGGTGAGCCAAGTGGGATTGGGGGACTGATCATTACCTGAAAGTGTCATCAAGATTGGGTGAAAAAATGTGTGCTGAGATTTCAGGAAACTCGTTGTTTTTTGGAAGCTTGGCAAACCCTTTCCATGAAAGTGATTTGCACCAGTCTCTGCTTAGGGCTACATCAATAGGAAACAAACCATAGATAGAACTTGGAACTACTTGGTTGTGTCAAGTTTCAAAGACCTAGCAGAAACCGTGTTTGATTTAGAGTTCCAACTATATGTATCCATATAGGAGAAAACAGAGTGAAACCTAAAAATTAAAACTGTTACTGCCAATGAACGGTTTAACCTAGAAGAACGAAATTTGGTGAGCCAAGTCGGATTGGGGAACTGATCTTTACCTGAAAGTGTCATCAAGATTGGGTGAAAAAATGTGTGCTGAGATTTCAGGAAACTCATAGTTTTTTGGAAGCTTGGCAACCCTTTTCCATGAAGGTGATTTGCGCCAGTCTCTGCTTAGGGCTATATCAATAGGAAAAAAAAAACATAGAGATAGAACTTGGAACTACTTGATTGTGTCAATTTACAAAGAGCTAGCACAAACTGTGTTTGAATTAGAGTTCCAACTACATGTATCCATATAGGAGAAAACAGAGTGAAACCTAAAAATTAAAACTGTTACAGCCAACGAAGAGTTTAACCTAGAAGAACGAAATTTGGTGAGTCAAGTCGGATTGGGGTACTGATAATTACCTGAAAGTGTCATCAAGATTGGGTGAAAAAATGTGTGCTGAGATTTCAGGAAACTCATAGTTTTTTGGAAGCTTGGCAACCCCTTTCCATGAACGTGATTTGCGCCAGTCTCTGCTTAGGGCTATATCAATAGGAAAAAAAAAAAAACATAGAGATAGAACTTGGAACTACTTGATTGTGTCAATTTACAAAGAGCTAGCACAAACTGTGTTTGAATTAGAGTTCCAACTACATGTATCCATATAGGAGAAAACAGAGTGAAACCTAAAAATTAAAACTGTTACAGCCAACGAAGAGTTTAACCTAGAAGAACGAAATTTGGTGAGCCAAGTGGGATTGGGGTACTGATCATTACCTGAAAGTGTCATGAAGATTGGGTGAAAAAATGTGTGCTGAGATTTCAGGAAACTCGTAGTTTTTTGGAAGCTTGGCAACCTCTTTCCATGGAAGTGATTTGTGCCAGTCTCTGCATAGGGCTACATCAATAGGAAACAAACCATAGAGATAGAACTTGGAACTACTTGATTGTGCCAAGTTTCAAAGAGCTAGCACAAACCGTGTTTGATTTAGAGTTCCAACTACATGTATCCATATAGAAGAAAACAGAGTGAAACCTAAAAATTAAAACTGTTACTGCCAACGAACGGTTTAACCTAGAAGAACGAAATTTGGTGAGCCAAGTGGGATTGTGGTACTGATCATTACCGGAAAGTGTCATCAAGATTGGGTGAAAAAATGTGTGCTGAGATTTCAGAAAACTCGTAGTTTTTTGGAAGCAGGCAACCCCTTTCAATGAATGTGATTTGTTACAGTCTCTGCTTAGGGCTACATCAATAGGAAACAAACCATAGAGATAGAACTTGGAACTCCTTGATTGTGTCAAGTTTCAAAGAGCTAGCACAAACCGTGTTTGATTTAGTGTTCCAACTACATGTATCCATATAGGAGAAAACAGAGTGAAACCTAAAAACTAAAACTGTTACTGCCAACGAACGGTTTAATCTAGAAGAACGAAATTTGGTGAGCCAAGTGTGATTGGGATACTGATCATTACCTGAAAGTGTCATCAAGATTGGGTGAAAAAATATGTGCTGAGATTTCAGGAAACTCGTAGTTTTTTGGAAGCTTGGCAACCCCTTTCCATGAAAGTGATTTGCACCAGTCTCTGCTTAGGGCTACATCAATTGGAAACAAACAATAGAGATAGAACTTGGAACTACTTTATTGTGTCAAGTTTAAAGAGCTAGCACAAACCATGTTTGATTTAGAGTTCCAACTACATGTATCCATATAGGAGAAAACAGAGTGAAACCTAAAAATTAAAACTGTTACTGCCAACGAACGGTTTAACCTAGAAGAACGAAATTTGGTGAGCCAAGTGGGATTGGGGTACTGATCATTACTTGAAAGTGTCATCAAGATTGGGTGAAAAAATGTGTGCTGAGATTTCAGGAAACTCGTAGTTTTTTGGAAGCTTGGCAACCCCTTTCCATGAAAGTGATTTGCGCCAGTCTCTGCTTAGGGGTACATCAATAGGAAACAAACCATAGAGATAGAACTTGGAACTACTTGATTGTGGCAAGTTTCAAAGAGCTAGCACAAACTGTGTTTGATTTAGAGTTCCAACTACATGTATCCATATAGGAGAAAACAGAGTGAAACCTAAAAATTAAAACTGTTACTGCCAACGAACGGCTTAACCTAGAAGAACGAAATTTGGTGAGCCAAGTGGGATTGGGGTACTGATCATTAACTGAAAGTGTTATCAAGATTGGGTGAAAAAATGTGTGCTGAGATTTCAGGAAACTCGTAGTTTTTTGGAAGCTTGGCAACCCCTTTCCATGAAAGTGATTTGCGCCAATCTCTGCTTAGGGGTACATCAATAGGAAACAAACCATAGAGATAGAACCTGGAACTACTTGGTTGTGTCAAGTTACAAAGAGCTAGCACAAACTGTGTTTGATTTAGAGTTCCAAATACATGTATCCATATAGGAGAAAACAGAGTGAAACCTAAAAATTAAAACTGTTACTGCCAACGAACGGTTTAACCAAGAAGAACAAAATTTGATGAGCCAAGTGGGATTCGGGTACTGATCATTACCTGAAAGTGTCATCAAGGTTGGGTGAAAAAATGTGTGCTGAGATTTCAGGAAACTCGTAGTTTTTTGTAAGCTTGGCAACCACTTTCCATTAAAGTGATTTGCGCCAGTCTCTGCTTAGGGCTACATCAATAGGAAACAAACCATAGAGATAGAACTTGGAACTACTTGATTGTGACAAGTTTCAAAGAGCTAGCACAAACCGTGTTTGATTTAGAGTTCCAACTACATGTATCCATATAAGAGAAAACAGAGTGAAACCTAAAAATTAAAACTGTTACTGCCAACGAACGGTTTAACCTAGAAGAACGAAATTTGGTGAGCCAAGTGGGATTGGGGTTCTGATCATTACCTGAAAGTGTTATCAAGATTGGGTGAAAAAATGTGTGCTGAGATTTCAGGAAACTCGTAGTTTTTTGGAAGCTTGGCAACCCCTTTCCATGAAAGTGATTTGCGCCAACCCCTTTCCATGAAAGTGATTTGCGCCAATCTCTGCTAGGTTTAAACTAGAAGAACGAAATTTGGTGAGCCAAGTGGGATTGGGGTACTGATCATTACCTGAAAGTGTCATCAAGATTGGGTGCAAAAATGTGTGCTGAGATTTCAGGAAACTCGTAGTTTTTTGGAAGCTCGGGAACCCCTTTCCATGAACGTGATTTGTGCCAGTCTCTGCTTAGGGCTATATCAATAGGAAAAAAAAACCTAGAGATAGAACTTGGAACTACTTGATTGTGTCAAGTTACAAAGAGCTAGCAAAAACTGTGTTTGATTTAGAGTTCCAACTACATGTATCCATATAGGAGAAAACAGAGTGAAACCTAAAAATTAAAACTGTTACTGCCAATGAACGGTTTAACCTAGAAGAACGAAATTTGGTGAGCCAAGTGGGATTGGGGTTCTGATCATTACCTGAAAGTGTCATCAAGATTGGGTGAAAAAATGTGTGCTGAGATTTCAGGAAACTCGTAGTTTTTTGGAAGCTTGGCAAACCCTTTCCATGAAAGTGATTTGCACCAGTCTCTGCTTAGGGCTACATCAATAGGAAACAAACCATAGAGATAGAACTTGGAACTACTTGGTTGTGTCAAGTTTCAAAGACCTAGCAGAAACCGTGTTTGATTTAGAGTTCCAACTATATGTATCCATATAGGAGAAAACAGAGTGAAACCTAAAAATTAAAACTGTTACTGCCAATGAACGGTTTAACCTAGAAGAACGAAATTTGGTGAGCCAAGTCGGATTGGGGAACTGATCTTTACCTGAAAGTGTCATCAAGATTGGGTGAAAAAATGTGTGCTGAGATTTCAGGAAACTTATAGTTTTTTGGAAGCTTGGCAACCCTTTTCCATGAAGGTGATTTGCGCCAGTCTCTGCTTAGGGCTATATCAATAGGAAAAAAAAAAAAACATAGAGATAGAACTTGGAACTACTTGATTGTGTCAATTTTCAAAGAGCTAGCACAAACTGTGTTTGAATTAGAGTTCCAACTACATGTATCCATATAGGAGAAAACAGAGTGAAACCTAAAAATTAAAACTGTTACAGCCAACGAAGGGTTTAACCTAGAAGAACGAAATTTGGTGAGCCAAGTGGGATTGGGGTACTGATCATTACCTGAAAGTGTCATGAAGATTGGGTGAAAAAATGTGTGCTGAGATTTCAGGAAACTCGTAGTTTTTTGGAAGCTTGGCAACCTCTTTCCATGAAAGTGATTTGTGCCAGTCTCTGCTTAGGGCTACATCAATAGGAAACAAACCATAGAGATAGAACTTGGAACTACTTGATTGTGCCAAGTTTCAAAGAGCTAGCACAAACCGTGTTTGATTTAGAGTTCCAACTACATGTATCCATATAGAAGAAAACAGAGTGAAACCTAAAAATTAAAACTGTTACTGCCAACGAACGGTTTAACCTAGAAGAACGAAATTTGGTGAGCCAAGTGGGATTGTGGTACTGATCATTACCTTAAAGTGTGATCAAGATTGGGTGAAAAAATGTGTGCTGAGATTTCAGGAAACTCGTAGTTTTTTGGAAGCTTGGCAACCCCTTTCCATGAACGTGATTTGCGCCAGGCTCTGCTTAGGGCTATATCAATAGGAAAAAAAAAAAAACAGAGGGATAGAACTTGGAACTACTTGATTGTGTCAATTTACAAAGAGCTAGCACAAACTGTGTTTGATTTAGAGTTCCAACTACATGTATCCATATAGGAGAAAACAGAGTGAAACCTAAAAATTAAAACTGTTACTGCCAACGAAGTTTAACCTAGAAGAACGAAATTTGGTGAGCCAAGTGGGATTGGGGTACTGATCATTACCGGAAAGTGTCATGAAGATAGGGTGAAAAAATGTGTGCTGAGATTTCAGGAAACTCATAATTTTTTGGAACTTGCCAACCCCTTTCCATGAAAGTGATTTGTGCCAGTCTCTGCTTAGGGCTACATCAATAGGAAACAAACCATAGAGATAGAACTTGGAACTACTTGATTGTGCCAAGTTTCAAAGAGCTAGCACAAACCGTGTTTGATTTAGAGTTCCAACTACATGTATCCATATAGGAGAAAACAGAGTGAAACCTAAAAATTAAAACTGTTACTGAAAAACGAACGGTTTAACCTAGAAGAATGAAATTTGGAGAGCCAAGTGAGATTGGGGTACTGATCATTACCGGAAAGTGTCATCAAGATTGGGTGAAAAAATGTGTGCTGAGATTTCAGGAAACTAGTAGTTTTTTGGAAGCTTGGCAACCCATTTCCATGAAAGTGATTTGCGCCAGGCTCTGCTTAGGGCTATATCAATAGAAAAAAAAAAAAAAAAAAAAACAGAGGGATAGAACTTGGAACTACTTGATTGTGTCAATTTACAAAGAGCTATCACAAACTGTGTTTGATTTAGAGTTCCAACTACATGTATCCATATAGGAGAAAACAGAGTGAAACCTAAAAATTAAAAATGTTACAGCCAAGGAAGAGTTTAACCTAGAAGAACGAAATTTCGTGAGCCAAGTGGGATTGGGGTACTGATCATTACCTGAAAGTGTCATCAAGATTGGGTGAAAAAATGTGTGCTGAGATTTCAGGAAACTCGTAGTTTTTTAAAAGCTTGGCAACCTCTTTCCATGAAAGTGATTTGCGCAAGTCTCTGCTGAGGGCTACATCAATAGGAAACAAACCATAGAGATAGAACTTGGAACTACTTGATTGTGACAAGTTTCAAAAAGCTAGCACAAACTGTGTTTGATTTAGAGTTCCAACTACATGTGTCCCTATAGGAGAAAACAGAGTGAAACCTAAAAATTAAAACTGTTACTGCCAACGAACGGTTTAACCTAGAAGAATGAAATTTGGTGAGCCAAGTGGGATTGGGGTACTGATCATTACCTGAAAGTGTCATGAAGATTGGGTGAAAAAATGTGTTCTGAGATTTCAGGAAACTCATAGTTTTTTGGAAGCTTGGCAACCCATTTTTATGAAAGTGATTTGCGCCAGTCTCTGCTTAGGGCTACATCAATACGAATCAAACCATAGAGATAGAACTTGGAACTACTTGATTGTGTCAAGTTTCAAAGAGCTAGCAAAAACCGTGTTTGATTTAGAGTTCCAACTACATGTATCCATATAGGAGAAAACAGAGTGAAACCTAAAAATTAAAACTATTACTGCCAACGAATGGTTTAACCTAGAAGAACGAAATTTGGTGAGCCAAGTGGGATTGGGTACTGACCATTACCTGAAAGTGTTATCAAGATTGGGTGAATAAATGTGTGCCGAGATTTCAGGAAACTCGTAGTTTTTTGGAAGCTTGGCAACCCCTTTCCATGAAAGTGATTTGCGCCAGTCTCTGCTTAGGGCTACATCAATAGGTAACAAACCATAGAGATAGAACTTGGAACTACTTGATTGTGACAAGTTTCAAATAGCTAGCACAAACCATGTTTGATTTAGAGTTCCAACTACTTGTATCCATATAGGAGAAAACAGAGTGAAACCTAAAAATTAAAACTGTTACTGCCAACGAACGGTTTAACCTAGAAGAACGAAATTTGGTGAGCCAAGTGGGATTGGACTACTGATCATTACCTGAAAGTGTCATCAATATTGGTTGAAAAAATGTGTGCTGAGATTTCAGGAAACTCGTAGTTTTTTGGAAGCTTGGCAACCCCTTTCCATGAAAGTGATTTGCCCCAGTCTCTGCTTAGGGCTACATCAATAGGAAACAAACCATAGAGATAGAACTTGGAACTACTTGATTGTGTCAAGTTTCAAAGAGCTAGCACAAACCTTGTTTGATTTAGAGTTCCAACTCCATGTATCCAATAGGAGAAAACAGAGTGAAACCTAAAAATTAAAACTGTTACTGCCAACCAACGGTTTAACCTAGAAGAACGAAATTTGGTGAGCCAAGTGGGATTGGGGTCCTGATCATTACCTGAAAGTGTCATCAAGATTGGGTGAACAAATGTGTGCTGAGATTTCAGGAAACTCGTAGTTTTTTGGAAGCTGGGCAACCCCTTTTCATGAAAGTGATTTGTGACAGTCTCTGCTTATGGCTACATCAATAGGAAACAAACCATAGAGATAGAACTTGGAACTACTTGATTGTGTCAAGTTTCAAAGAGCTAGCACACACCGTGTTTGATTTAGAGTTCCAACTACATTTATCCATATAGGAGAAAACAGAGTGAAACCTAAAAATTAAAACTGTTACTGCCAACGAACGGTTTAACCTAGAAGAACGAAATTTGGTGAGCAAAGTGGGATTGGGGTTCTGATCATTACCTGAAAGTGTTATCAAGATTGGGTGAAAAAATGTGTGCTGAGATTTCAGGAAACTCGTAGTTTTTTGGAAGCTTGGCAACCCCTTTCCATGAAAGTGATTTGCGCCAACCCCTTTCCATGAAAGTGATTTGCGCCAATCTCTGCTAGGTTTAAACTAGAAGAACGAAATTTGGTGAGCCAAGTGGGATTGGGGTACTGATCATTACCTGAAAGTGTCATCAAGATTGGGTGCAAAAATGTGTGCTGAGATTTCAGGAAACTCGTAGTTTTTTGGAAGCTCGGGAACCCCTTTCCATGAACGTGATTTGTGCCAGTTTCTTCTTAGGGCTATATCAATAGGAAAAAAAAACCTAGAGATAGAACTTGGAACTACTTGATTGTGTCAAGTTACAAAGAGCTAGCACAAACTGTGTTTGATTTAGAGTTCCAACTACATGTATCCATATAGGAGAAAACAGAGTGAAACCTAAAAATTAAAACTGTTACTGCCAACGAACGGTTTAACCTAGAAGAACGAAATTTGGTGAGCCAAGTGGGATTGGGGTCCTGATCATTACCTGAAAGTGTCACCAAGATTGGGTGAAAAAATGTGTGCTGAGATTTCAGGAAACTCGTAGTTTTTTGGAAGCTTGGAAACCCCTTTCCATGAAAGTGATTTGCGACAGTCTCTGCTTATGGCTACATCAATAGGAAACAAACCATAGAGATAGAACTTGGAACTACTTGATTGTGTCAAGTTTCAAAGAGCTAGCACAAACCGTGTTTGATTTAGAGTTCCAACTACATGTATCCATATAGGAGAAAACAGAGTGAAACCTAAAAATTAAAACTGTTACTGCCAACGAACGGTTTAACCTAGAAGAACGAAATTTGGTGAGCCAAGTGGGATTGGGGTTCTGATCATTACCTTAAAGTGTCATCAAGATTGGGTGAAAAAATGTGTGCTGACATTTCAGGAAACTCGTAGTTTTTTGGAAACTTGGCAACCCCTTTCCATGAAAGTGATTTGCGCCAGTCTCTGCTTAGGGCTACATCAATAGGAAACAAAACATAGAGATAGAACTTGGAACTACTTGATTGTGTCAAGTTTCAAAGAGCTAGCACAAACCGTGTTTGATTTAGAGTTCCAACTACATGTATCCATAAAGTAGAAAACAGAGTGAAACCTAAAAATTAAAACTGTTACTGCCAACGAACGGTTTAACCTAGAAGAACGAAATTTGGTGAGCCAAGTGGGATTGGGGTTCTGATCATTACCTGAAAGTGTCATCAAGATTGGGTGAAAAAATGTGTGCTGAGATTTCAGGAAACTCGTAGTTATTTGGAAGCTTGGCAAACCCTTTCCATGAAAGTGATTTGCACCAGTCGCTGCTTAGGGCTACATCAATAGGAAACAAACCATAGAGATAGAACTTGGAACTACTTGATTGTGTCAAGTTTCAAAGAGCTAGCACAAACCGTGTTTGATTTAGAGTTCCAACTACTTGTATCCTTATAGGAGAAAACAGAGTGAAACCTAAAAATTAAAACTGTTACTGCCAACGAACGGTTTAACCTAGAAGAATGAAATTTGGTGAGCCAAGTGGGATTGGGGGACTGATCATTACCTGAAAGTGTCATCAAGATTGAGTGAAAAAATGTGTGCTGAGATTTCAGGAAACTCGTTGTTTTTTGGAAGCTTGGCAAACCCTTTCCATGAAAGTGATTTGCACCAGTCTCTGCTTAGGGCTACATCAATAGGAAACAAACCATAGAGATAGAACTTGGAACTACTTGGTTGTGTCAAGTTTCAAAGACCTAGCAGAAACCGTGTTTGATTTAGAGTTCCAACTATATGTATCCATATAGGAGAAAACAGAGTGAAACCTAAAAATTAAAACTGTTACTGCCAATGAACGGTTTAACCTAGAAGAACGAAATTTGGTGAGCCAAGTCGGATTGGGGTACTGATCATTACCTGAAAGTGTCATCAAGATTGGGTGAAAAAATGTGTGCTGAGATTTCAGGAAACTCATAGTTTTTTGGAAGCTTGGCAACCCTTTTCCATGAAGGTGATTTGCGCCAGTCTCTGCTTAGGGCTATATCAATAGGAAAAAAAAAAAAAACATAGAGATAGAACTTGGAACTACTTGATTGTGTCAATTTACAAAGAGCTAGCACAAACTGTGTTTGAATTAGAGTTCCAACTACATGTATCCATATAGGAGAAAACAGAGTGAAACCTAAAAATTTAAACTGTTACAGCCAACGAAGAGTTTAACCTAGAAGAACGAAATTTGGTGAGCCAAGTGGGATTGGGGTACTGATCATTACCTGAAAGTGTCATGAAGATTGGGTGAAAAAATGTGTGCTGAGATTTCAGGAAACTCGTAGTTTTTCAGAAGCTTGGCAACCTCTTTCCATGAAAGTGATTTGTGCCAGTCTCTGCTTAGGGCTACATCAGTAGGAAACAAACCATAGAGATAGAACTTGGAACTACTTGATTGTGCCAAGTTTCAAAGAGCTAGCACAAACCGTGTTTGATTTAGAGTTCCAACTACATGTATCCATATAAGAGAAAACAGAGTGAAAACTAAAAATTAAAACTGTTACTGCCAACGAACGGTTTAACCTAGAAGAACGAAATTTGGTTAGCCAAGTGGGATTGGGGTACTGATCATTACCTGAAAGTGTTATCAAGATTGGGTGAAAAAATGTGTGCTGAGATTTCAGGAAACTCGTAGTTTTTTGGAAGCTTGGCAACCCCTTTCCATGAAAGTGATTTGCGCCAGTCTCTGCTTAGGGCTACATCAATAGGAAACAAACCATAGAGATAGAACTTGGAACTACTTGATTGTGACAAGTTTCAAAGAGCTAGCACAAACCATGTTTGATTTAGAGTTCCAACTACATGTATCCATAAAGGAGAAAACAGAGTGAAACCTAAAAATTAAAACTGTTACTGCCAACGAACGGTTTAACCTAGAAGAACGAAATTTGGTGAGCCAAGTGGGATTGGGGTACTGATCATTACCTGAAAGTGTCATGAAGATTGGGTGAAAAAATGTGTGCTGAGATTTCGGGAAACTCGTAGTTTTTTGGAAGCTTGGCAACCCCTTTCCATGAAAGTGATTTGCGCCAGTCTCTGCTTAGGGCTACATCAATAGGAAACAAACCATAGAGATAGAACTTGGAACTACTTGATTGTGACAAGTTTCAAAGAGCTAGCACAAACCGTGTTTCATTTAGAGTTCCAACTACATGTATCCATATAAGAGAAAACAGAGTGAAACCTAAAATTTAAAACTGTTACTGCCAACGAACGGTTTAAACTAGAAGAACGAAATTTGGTGAGCCAAGTGGGATTGGGGAACTGATCTTTACCTGAAAGTGTCATCAAGATTGGGTGAAAAAATGTGTGCTGAGATTTCAGGAAACTGAGTTTTTTGGAAGCTTGGCAACCCTTTTCCATGAAGGTGATTTGCGCCAGTCTCTGATTAGGGCTATATCAATAGGAAAAAAAAAAAAAACATACAGATAGAACTTGGAACTACTTGATTGTGTCAATTTACAAAGAGCTAGCACAAACTGTGTTTGATTTAGAGTTCCAACTACATGTATCCATATAGGTGAAAACAGAGTGAAACCTAAAAATTAAAACTGTTACAGCCAACGAAGAGTTTAACCTAGAAGAACGAAATTTGGTGTGCCAAGTGGGATTGGGGTACTGATCATTACCTGAAAGTGTCATGAAGATTGGGTGAAAAAATGTGTGCTGAGATTTCAGGAAACTCGTAGTTTTTTGGAAGCTTGGCAACCTCTTTCCATGAAAGTGATTTGTGCCAGTCTCTGCTTAGGGCTACATCAATAGGAAACAAACCATAGAAATAGAACTTGGAACTACTTGTTGTGCCAAGTTTCAAAGAGCTAGCACAAACCGTGTTTGATTTAGAGTTCCAACTACATGTATCCATATAGGAGAAAACAGTGTGAAACCTAAAAATTAAAACTGTTACTGCCAACGAACGGTTTAACCTAGAAGAACGAAATTTGGTGAGCCAAGTGGGATTGTGGTACTGATCATTACCGGAAAGTGTCATCAAGATTGGGTGAAAAAATGTGTGCTGAGATTTCAGAAAACTCGTAGTTTTTTGGAAGCAGGCAACCCCTTTCAATGAATGTGATTTGTGCCAGTCTCTGCTTAGGGCTACATCAATAGGAAACAAACCATAGAGATAGAACTTGGAACTCCTTGATTGTGTCAAGTTTCAAAGAGCTAGCACAAACCGTGTTTGATTTAGTGTTTCAACTACATGTATCCATATAGGAGAAAACAGAGTGAAACCTAAAACTAAAACTGTTACTGCCAACGAACGGTTTAATCTAGAAGAACGAAATTTGGTGAGCCAAGTGTGATTGGGATACTGATCATTACCTGAAAGTGTCATCAAGATTGGGTGAAAAAATGTGTGCTGAGATTTCAGGAAACTCGTAGTTTTTTGGAAGCTTGCAACCCCTTTCCATGAAAGTGATTTGCACCAGTCTCTGCTTAGGGCTACATCAATTGGAAACAAATAATAGAGATAGAACTTGGAACTACTTTATTGTGTCAAGTTTCAAAGAGCTAGCACAAACCATGTTTGATTTAGAGTTCCAACTACTTGTATCCATATAGGAGAAAACAGAGTGAAACCTAAAAATTAAAACTGTTACTGCCAACGAACGGTTTAACCTAGAAGAACGAAATTTGGTGAGCCAAGTGGGATTGGGGTTCTGATCATTACCTGAAAGTGTCATCAAGATTGGGTGAAAAAATGTGTGCTGAGATTTCAGGAAACTCGTAGTTTTTTGGAAGCTTGGCAAACCCTTTCCATGAAAGTGATTTGCACCAGTCTCTGCTTAGGGCTACATCAATAGGAAACAAACCATAGAGATAGAACTTGGAACTACTTGGTTGTGTCAAGTTTCAAAGACCTAGCAGAAACCGTGTTTGATTTAGAGTTCCAACTATATGTATCCATATAGGAGAAAACAGAGTGAAACCTAAAAATTAAAACTGTTACTGCCAATGAACGGTTTAACCTAGAAGAACGAAATTTGGTGAGCCAAGTCGGATTGGGGTACTGATCATTACCTGAAAGTGTCATCAAGATTGGGTGAAAAAATGTGTGCTGAGATTTCAGGAAACTCATAGTTTTTTGGAAGCTTAGCAACCCCTTTCCATGAACGTGATTTGCGCCAGTCTCTGCTTAGGGCTATATCAATAGGAAAAAAAAAAAAAACATAGAGATAGAACTTGGAACTACTTGATTGTGTCAATTTACTAAGACCTAGCACAAACTGTGTTTGATTTAGAGTTCCAACTACATGTATCCATATAGGAGAAAACAGAGTGAAACCTAAAAATTAAAACTGTTACTGCCAATGAACGGTTTAACCTAGAAGAACGAAATTTGGTGAGCCAAGTCGGATTGGGGTACTGATCATTACCTGAAAGTGTCATCAAGATTGGGTGAAAAAATGTGTGCTGAGATTTCAGGAAACTCATAGTTTTTTGGAAGCTTGGCAACCCCTTTCCATGAACGTGATTTGCGCCAGTCTCTGCTTAGGGCTATATCAATAGGAAAAAAAAAAAACATAGAGATAGAACTTTGAACTACTTGATTGTGTCAATTTACTAAGAGCTAGCACAAACTGTGTTTGATTTAGAGTTCCAACTACATGTATCCATATAGGAGAAAACAGAGTGAAACCTAAAAATTAAAAATGTTACAGCCAAGGAAGAGTTTAACCTAGAAGAACGAAATTTCGTGAGCCAAGTGGGATTGGGGTACTGATCATTACCTGAAAGTGTCATGAAGATTGGGTGAAAAAATGTGTGCTGAGATTTCAGGAAACTCGTAGTTTTTTGGAAGCTTGGCAACCCCTTTCCATGAAAGTGATTTGTGCCAGTCTCTGCTTAGGGCTACATCAATAGGAAACAAACCATAGAGATAGAACTTGGAACTACTTGATTGTGCCAAGTTTCAAAGAGCTAGCACAAACCGTGTTTGATTTAGAGTTCCAACTACATGTATCCATATAGGAGAAAACAGAGTGAAACCTAAAAATTAAAACTGTTACTGCCAACGAACGGTTTAACCTAGAAGAACGAAATTTGGTGAGCCAAGTGGGATTGTGGTACTGATCATTACCGGAAAGTGTCATCAAGATTGGGTGAAAAAATGTGTGCTGAGATTCCAGAAAACTCGTAGTTTTTTGGAAGCAGGCAACCCCTTTCAATGAATGTGATTTGTGCCAGTCTCTGCTTAGGGCTACATCAATAGGAAACAAACCATAGAGATAGAACTTGGAACTCCTTGATTGTGTCAAGTTTCAAAGAGCTAGCACAAACCGTGTTTGATTTAGTGTTCCAACTACATGTATCCATATAGGAGAAAACAGAGTGAAACCTAAAAACTAAAACTGTTACTGCCAACGAACGGTTTAATCTAGAAGAACGAAATTTGGTGAGCCAAGTGTGATTGGGATACTGATCATTACCTGAAAGTGTCATCAAGATTGGGTGAAAAAATGTGTGCTGAGATTTCAGGAAACTCGTAGTTTTTTGGAAGCTTGGCAACCCATTTCCATGAAAGTGATTTGCACCAGTCTCTGCTTAGGGCTACATCAATTGGAAACAAACAATAGAGATAGAACTTGGAACTACTTTATTGTGTCAAGTTTCAAAGAGCTAGCACAAACCATGTTTGATTTAGAGTTCCAACTACTTGTATCCTTATAGGAGAAAACAGAGTGAAACCTAAAAATTAAAACTGTTACTGCCAACGAACGGTTTAACCTAGAAGAACGAAATTTGGTGAGCCAAGTGGGATTGGGGGACTGATCATTACCTGAAAGTGTCATCAAGATTGAGTGAAAAAATGTGTGCTGAGATTTCAGGAAACTCGTTGTTTTTTGGAAGCTTGGCAAACCCTTTCCATGAAAGTGATTTGCACCAGTCTCTGCTTAGGGCTACATCAATAGGAAACAAACCATAGAGATAGAACTTGGAACTACTTGGTTGTGTCAAGTTTCAAAGACCTAGCAGAAACCGTGTTTGATTTAGAGTTCCAACTATATGTATCCATATAGGAGAAAACAGAGTGAAACCTAAAAATTAAAACTGTTACTGCCAATGAACGGTTTAACCTAGAAGAACGAAATTTGGTGAGCCAAGTCGGATTGGGGAACTGATCTTTACCTGAAAGTGTCATCAAGATTGGGTGAAAAAATGTGTGCTGAGATTTCAGGAAACTCATAGTTTTTTGGAAGCTTGGCAACCCTTTTCCATGAAGGTGATTTGCGCCAGTCTCTGCTTAGGGCTATATCAATAGGAAAAAAAAAAAAACATAGAGATAGAACTTGGAACTACTTGATTGTGTCAATTTACAAAGAGCTAGCACAAACTGTGTTTGAATTAGAGTTCCAACTACATGTATCCATATAGGAGAAAACAGAGTGAAACCTAAAAATTTAAACTGTTACAGCCAACGAAGAGTTTAACCTAGAAGAACGAAATTTGGTGAGCCAAGTGGGATTGGGGTACTGATCATTACCTGAAAGTGTCATGAAGATTGGGTGAAAAAATGTGTGCTGAGATTTCAGGAAACTCGTAGTTTTTCAGAAGCTTGGCAACCTCTTTCCATGAAAGTGATTTGTGCCAGTCTCTGCTTAGGGCTACATCAATAGGAAACAAACCATAGAAATAGAACTTGGAACTACTTGTTGTGCCAAGTTTCAAAGAGCTAGCACAAACCGTGTTTGATTTAGAGTTCCAACTACATGTATCCATATAGGAGAAAACAGTGTGAAACCTAAAAATTAAAACTGTTACTGCCAACGAACGGTTTAACCTAGAAGAACGAAATTTGGTGAGCCAAGTGGGATTGTGGTACTGATCATTACCGGAAAGTGTCATCAAGATTGGGTGAAAAAATGTGTGCTGAGATTTCAGAAAACTCGTAGTTTTTTGGAAGCAGGCAACCCCTTTCAATGAATGTGATTTGTGCCAGTCTCTGCTTAGGGCTACATCAATAGGAAACAAACCATAGAGATAGAACTTGGAACTCCTTGATTGTGTCAAGTTTCAAAGAGCTAGCACAAACCGTGTTTGATTTAGTGTTTCAACTACATGTATCCATATAGGAGAAAACAGAGTGAAACCTAAAACTAAAACTGTTACTGCCAACGAACGGTTTAATCTAGAAGAACGAAATTTGGTGAGCCAAGTGTGATTGGGATACTGATCATTACCTGAAAGTGTCATCAAGATTGGGTGAAAAAATGTGTGCTGAGATTTCAGGAAACTCGTAGTTTTTTGGAAGCTTGCAACCCCTTTCCATGAAAGTGATTTGCACCAGTCTCTGCTTAGGGCTACATCAATTGGAAACAAACAATAGAGATAGAACTTGGAACTACTTTATTGTGTCAAGTTTCAAAGAGCTAGCACAAACCATGTTTGATTTAGAGTTCCAACTACTTGTATCCATATAGGAGAAAACAGAGTGAAACCTAAAAATTAAAACTGTTACTGCCAACGAACGGTTTAACCTAGAAGAACGAAATTTGGTGAGCCAAGTGGGATTGGGGTTCTGATCATTACCTGAAAGTGTCATCAAGATTGGGTGAAAAAATGTGTGCTGAGATTTCAGGAAACTCGTAGTTTTTTGGAAGCTTGGCAAACCCTTTCCATGAAAGTGATTTGCACCACTCTCTGCTTAGGGCTACATCAATAGGAAACAAACCATAGAGATAGAACTTGGAACTACTTGGTTGTGTCAAGTTTCAAAGACCTAGCAGAAACCGTGTTTGATTTAGAGTTCCAACTATATGTATCCATATAGGAGAAAACAGAGTGAAACCTAAAAATTAAAACTGTTACTGCCAATGAACGGTTTAACCTAGAAGAACGAAATTTGGTGAGCCAAGTCGGATTGGGGTACTGATCATTACCTGAAAGTGTCATCAAGATTGGGTGAAAAAATGTGTGCTGAGATTTCAGGAAACTCATAGTTTTTTGGAAGCTTAGCAACCCCTTTCCATGAACGTGATTTGCGCCAGTCTCTGCTTAGGGCTATATCAATAGGAAAAAAAAAAAAACATAGAGATAGAACTTGGAACTACTTGATTGTGTCAATTTACTAAGACCTAGCACAAACTGTGTTTGATTTAGAGTTCCAACTACATGTATCCATATAGGAGAAAACAGAGTGAAACCTAAAAATTAAAACTGTTACTGCCAATGAACGGTTTAACCTAGAAGAACGAAATTTGGTGAGCCAAGTCGGATTGGGGTACTGATCATTACCTGAAAGTGTCATCAAGATTGGGTGAAAAAATGTGTGCTGAGATTTCAGGAAACTCATAGTTTTTTGGAAGCTTGGCAACCCCTTTCCATGAACGTGATTTGCGCCAGTCTCTGCTTAGGGCTATATCAATAGGAAAAAAAAAACATAGAGATAGAACTTTGAACTACTTGATTGTGTCAATTTACTAAGAGCTAGCACAAACTGTGTTTGATTTAGAGTTCCAACTACATGTATCCATATAGGAGAAAACAGAGTGAAACCTAAAAATTAAAAATGTTACAGCCAAGGAAGAGTTTAACCTAGAAGAACGAAATTTCGTGAGCCAAGTGGGATTGGGGTACTGATCATTACCTGAAAGTGTCATGAAGATTGGGTGAAAAAATGTGTGCTGAGATTTCAGGAAACTCGTAGTTTTTTGGAAGCTTGGCAACCCCTTTCCATGAAAGTGATTTGTGCCAGTCTCTGCTTAGGGCTACATCAATAGGAAACAAACCATAGAGATAGAACTTGGAACTACTTGATTGTGCCAAGTTTCAAAGAGCTAGCACAAACCGTGTTTGATTTAGAGTTCCAACTACATGTATCCATATAGGAGAAAACAGAGTGAAACCTAAAAATTAAAACTGTTACTGCCAACGAACGGTTTAACCTAGAAGAACGAAATTTGGTGAGCCAAGTGGGATTGTGGTACTGATCATTACCGGAAAGTGTCATCAAGATTGGGTGAAAAAATGTGTGCTGAGATTCCAGAAAACTCGTAGTTTTTTGGAAGCAGGCAACCCCTTTCAATGAATGTGATTTGTGCCAGTCTCTGCTTAGGGCTACATCAATAGGAAACAAACCATAGAGATAGAACTTGGAACTCCTTGATTGTGTCAAGTTTCAAAGAGCTAGCACAAACCGTGTTTGATTTAGTGTTCCAACTACATGTATCCATATAGGAGAAAACAGAGTGAAACCTAAAAACTAAAACTGTTACTGCCAACGAACGGTTTAATCTAGAAGAACGAAATTTGGTGAGCCAAGTGTGATTGGGATACTGATCATTACCTGAAAGTGTCATCAAGATTGGGTGAAAAAATGTGTGCTGAGATTTCAGGAAACTCGTAGTTTTTTGGAAGCTTGGCAACCCCTTTCCATGAAAGTGATTTGCACCAGTCTCTGCTTAGGGCTACATCAATTGGAAACAAACAATAGAGATAGAACTTGGAACTACTTTATTGTGTCAAGTTTCAAAGAGCTAGCACAAACCATGTTTGATTTAGAGTTCCAACTACTTGTATCCTTATAGGAGAAAACAGAGTGAAACCTAAAAATTAAAACTGTTACTGCCAACGAACGGTTTAACCTAGAAGAACGAAATTTGGTGAGCCAAGTGGGATTGGGGGACTGATCATTACCTGAAAGTGTCATCAAGATTGAGTGAAAAAATGTGTGCTGAGATTTCAGGAAACTCGTTGTTTTTTGGAAGCTTGGCAAACCCTTTCCATGAAAGTGATTTGCACCAGTCTCTGCTTAGGGCTACATCAATAGGAAACAAACCATAGAGATAGAACTTGGAACTACTTGGTTGTGTCAAGTTTCAAAAACCTAGCAGAAACCGTGTTTGATTTAGAGTTCCAACTATATGTATCCATATAGGAGAAAACAGAGTGAAACCTAAAAATTAAAACTGTTACTGCCAGTGAACGGTTTAACCTAGAAGAACGAAATTTGGTGAGCCAAGTCGGATTGGGGAACTGATCTTTACCTGAAAGTGTCATCAAGATTGGGTGAAAAAATGTGTGCTGAGATTTCAGGAAACTCATAGTTTTTTGGAAGCTTGGCAACCCTTTTCCATGAAGGTGATTTGCGCCAGTCTCTGCTTAGGGCTATATCAATAGGAAAAAAAAAAAAACATAGAGATAGAACTTGGAACTACTTGATTGTGTCAATTTACAAAGAGCTAGCACAAACTGTGTTTGAATTAGAGTTCCAACTACATGTATCCATATAGGAGAAAACAGAGTGAAACCTAAAAATTTAAACTGTTACAGCCAACGAAGAGTTTAACCTAGAAGAACGAAATTTGGTGAGCCAAGTGGGATTGGGGTACTGATCATTACCTGAAAGTGTCATGAAGATTGGGTGAAAAAATGTGTGCTGAGATTTCAGGAAACTCGTAGTTTTTCAGAAGCTTGGCAACCTCTTTCCATGAAAGTGATTTGTGCCAGTCTCTGCTTAGGGCTACATCAATAGGAAACAAACCATAGAGATAGAACTTGGAACTACTTGATTGTGCCAAGTTTCAAAGAGCTAGCACAAACCGTGTTTGATTTAGAGTTCCAACTACATGTATCCATATAAGAGAAAACAGAGTGAAAACTAAAAATTAAAACTGTTACTGCCAACGAACGGTTTAACCTAGAAGAACGAAATTTGGTTAGCCAAGTGGGATTGGGGTACTGATCATTACCTGAAAGTGTTATCAAGATTGGGTGAAAAAATGTGTGCTGAGATTTCAGGAAACTCGTAGTTTTTTGGAAGCTTGGCAACCCCTTTCCATGAAAGTGATTTGCGCCAGTCTCTGCTTAGGGCTACATCAATAGGAAACAAACCATAGAGATAGAACTTGGAACTACTTGATTGTGACAAGTTTCAAAGAGCTAGCACAAACCATGTTTGATTTAGAGTTCCAACTACATGTATCCATAAAGGAGAAAACAGAGTGAAACCTAAAAATTAAAACTGTTACTGCCAACGAACGGTTTAACCTAGAAGAACGAAATTTGGTGAGCCAAGTGGGATTGGGGTACTGATCATTACCTGAAAGTGTCATGAAGATTGGGTGAAAAAATGTGTGCTGAGATTTCAGGAAACTCGTAGTTTTTTGGAAGCTTGGCAACCCCTTTCCATGAAAGTGATTTGCGCCAGTCTCTGCTTAGGGCTACATCAATAGGAAACAAACCATAGAGATAGAACTTGGAACTACTTGATTGTGACAAGTTTCAAAGAGCTAGCACAAACCGTGTTTCATTTAGAGTTCCAACTACATGTATCCATATAAGAGAAAACAGAGTGAAACCTAAAATTTAAAACTGTTACTGCCAACGAACGGTTTAAACTAGAAGAACGAAATTTGGTGAGCCAAGTGGGATTGGGGAACTGATCTTTAACTGAAAGTGTCATCAAGATTGGGTGAAAAAATGTGTGCTGAGATTTCAGGAAACTGAGTTTTTTGGAAGCTTGGCAACCCTTTTCCATGAAGGTGATTTGCGCCAGTCTCTGATTAGGGCTATATCAATAGGAAAAAAAAAAAAAAACATACAGATAGAACTTGGAACTACTTGATTGTGTCAGTTTACAAAGAGCTAGCACAAACTGTGTTTGATTTAGAGTTCCAACTACATGTATCCATATAGGTGAAAACAGAGTGAAACCTAAAAATTAAAACTGTTACAGCCAACGAAGAGTTTAACCTAGAAGAACGAAATTTGGTGTGCCAAGTGGGATTGGGGTACTGATCATTACCTGAAAGTGTCATGAAGATTGGGTGAAAAAATGTGTGCTGAGATTTCAGGAAACTCGTAGTTTTTTGGAAGCTTGGCAACCTCTTTCCATGAAAGTGATTTGTGCCAGTCTCTGCTTAGGGCTACATCAATAGGAAACAAACCATAGAAATAGAACTTGGAACTACTTGTTGTGCCAAGTTTCAAAGAGCTAACACAAACCGTGTTTGATTTAGAGTTCCAACTACATGTATCCATATAGGAGAAAACAGTGTGAAACCTAAAAATTAAAACTGTTACTGCCAACGAACGGTTTAACCTAGAAGAACGAAATTTGGTGAGCCAAGTGGGATTGTGGTACTGATCATTACCGGAAAGTGTCATCAAGATTGGGTGAAAAAATGTGTGCTGAGATTTCAGAAAACTCGTAGTTTTTTGGAAGCAGGCAACCCCTTTCAATGAATGTGATTTGTGCCAGTCTCTGCTTAGGGCTACATCAATAGGAAACAAACCATAGAGATAGAACTTGGAACTCCTTGATTGTGTCAAGTTTCAAAGAGCTAGCACAAACCGTGTTTGATTTAGTGTTTCAACTACATGTATCCATATAGGAGAAAACAGAGTGAAACCTAAAACTAAAACTGTTACTGCCAACGAACGGTTTAATCTAGAAGAACGAAATTTGGTGAGCCAAGTGTGATTGGGATACTGATCATTACCTGAAAGTGTCATCAAGATTGGGTGAAAAAATGTGTGCTGAGATTTCAGGAAACTCGTAGTTTTTTGGAAGCTTGCAACCCCTTTCCATGAAAGTGATTTGCACCAGTCTCTGCTTAGGGCTACATCAATTGGAAACAAACAATAGAGATAGAACTTGGAACTACTTTATTGTGTCAAGTTTCAAAGAGCTAGCACAAACCATGTTTGATTTAGAGTTCCAACTACTTGTATCCATATAGGAGAAAACAGAGTGAAACCTAAAAATTAAAACTGTTACTGCCAACGAACGGTTTAACCTAGAAGAACGAAATTTGGTGAGCCAAGTGGGATTGGGGTTCTGATCATTACCTGAAAGTGTCATCAAGATTGGGTGAAAAAATGTGTGCTGAGATTTCAGGAAACTCGTAGTTTTTTGGAAGCTTGGCAAACCCTTTCCATGAAAGTGATTTGCACCAGTCTCTGCTTAGGGCTACATCAATAGGAAACAAACCATAGAGATAGAACTTGGAACTACTTGGTTGTGTCAAGTTTCAAAGACCTAGCAGAAACCGTGTTTGATTTAGAGTTCCAACTATATGTATCCATATAGGAGAAAACAGAGTGAAACCTAAAAATTAAAACTGTTACTGCCAATGAACGGTTTAACCTAGAAGAACGAAATTTGGTGAGCCAAGTCGGATTGGGGTACTGATCATTACCTGAAAGTGTCATCAAGATTGGGTGAAAAAATGTATGCTGAGATTTCAGGAAACTCATAGTTTTTTGGAAGCTTAGCAACCCCTTTCCATGAACGTGATTTGCGCCAGTCTCTGCTTAGGGCTATATCAATAGGAAAAAAAAAAAACAAAAACATAGAGATAGAACTTGGAACTACTTGATTGTGTCAATTTACTAAGACCTAGCACAAACTGTGTTTGATTTAGAGTTCCAACTACATGTATCCATATAGGAGAAAACAGAGTGAAACCTAAAAATTAAAACTGTTACAGCCAACGAAGAGTTTAACCTAGAAGAACGAAATTTGGTGAGCCAAGTGGGATTGTGGTACTGATCATTACCTGAAAGTGTCATGAAGATTGGGTGAAAAAATGTGTGCTGAGATTTCAGGAAACTCGTAGTTTTTCGGAAGCTTGGCAACCTCTTTCCATGAAAGTGATTTGTGCCAGTCTCTGCTTAGGGCTACATCAATAGGAAACAAACCATAGAGATAGAACTTGGAACTACTTGATTGTGCCAAGTTTCAAAGAGCTAGCACAAACCGTGTTTGATTTAGAGTTCCTACTACATGTATCCATATAAGAGAAAACAGAGTGAAAACTAAAAATTAAAACTGTTACTGCCAACGAACGGTTTAACCTAGAAGAACGAAATTTGGTGAGCCAAGTGGGATTGGGGTACTGATCATTACCTGAAAGTGTTATCAAGATTGGGTGAAAAAATGTGTGCTGAGATTTCAGGAAACTCGTAGTTTTTTGGAAGCTTGGCAACCCCTTTCCATGAAAGTGATTTGCGCCAGTCTCTGCTTAGGGCTACATCAATAGGAAACAAACCATAGAGATAGAACTTGGAACTACTTGATTGTGACAAGTTTCAAAGAGCTAGCACAAACCATGTTTGATTTAGAGTTCCAACTACATGTATCCATATAAGAGAAAACAGAGTGAAACCTAAAATTTAAAACTGTTACTGCCAACGAACGGTTTAAACTAGAAGAACGAAATTTGGTGAGCCAAGTGGGATTGGGGAACTGATCTTTACCTGAAAGTGTCATCAAGATTGGGTGAAAAAATGTGTGCTGAGATTTCAGGAAACTCAGTTTTTTGGAAGCTTGGCAACCCTTTTCCATGAAGGTGATTTGCGCCAGTCTCTGCTTAGGGCTATATCAATAGGAAAAAAAAAAAAAACATAGAGATAGAACTTGGAACTACTTGATTGTGTCAATTTACAAAGAGCTAGCACAAACTGTGTTTGATTTAGAGTTCCAACTACATGTATCCATATAGGAGAAAACAGAGTGAAACCTAAAAATTAAAACTGTTACAGCCAACGAAGAGTTTAACCTAGAAGAACGAAATTTGGTGTGCCAAGTGGGATTGGGGTACTGATCATTACCTGAAAGTGTCATGAAGATTGGGTGAAAAACTGTGTGCTGAGATTTCAGGAAACTCGTAGTTTTTTGGAAGCTTGGCAACCTCTTTCCATGAAAGTGATTTGTGCCAGTCTCTGCTTAGGGCTACATCAATGGGAAACAAACCATAGAGATAGAACTTGGAACTACTTGTTGTGCCAAGTTTCAAAGAGCTAGCACAAACCGTGTTTGATTTAGAGTTCCAACTACATGTATCCATATAGGATAAAACAGAGTGAAACCTAAAAATTAAAACTGTTACTGCCAACGAACGGTTTAACCTAGAAGAACGAAATTTGGTGAGCCAAGTGGGATTGTGGTACTGATCATTACCGGAAAGTGTCATCAAGATTGGGTGAAAAAATGTGTGCTGAGATTTCAGAAAACTCGTAGTTTTTTGGAAGCAGGCAACCCCTTTCAATGAATGTGATTTGTGCCAGTCTCTGCTTAGGGCTACATCAATAGGAAACAAACCATAGAGATAGAACTTGGAACTCCTTGATTGTGTCAAGTTTCAAAGAGCTAGCACAAACCGTGTTTGATTTAGTGTTCCAAATACATGTATCCATATAGGAGAAAACAGAGTGAAACCTAAAACTAAAACTGTTACTGCCAACGAACGGTTTAATCTAGAAGAACGAAATTTGGTGAGCCAAGTGTGATTGGGATACTGATCATTACCTGAAAGTGTCATCAAGATTGGGTGAAAAAATGTGTGCTGAGATTTCAGGAAACTCGTAGTTTTTTGGAAGCTTGGCAACCCCTTTCCATGAAAGTGATTTGCACCAGTCTCTGCTTAGGGCTACATCAATTGGAAACAAACAATAGAGATAGAACTTGGAACTATTTTATTGTGTCAAGTTTCAAAGAGCTAGCACAAACCATGTTTGATTTAGAGTTCCAACTACATGTATCCATATAGGAGAAAACAGAGTGAAACCTAAAAATTAAAACTGTTACTGCCAACGAACGGTTTAACCAAGAAGAACGAAATTTGATGAGCCAAGTGGGACTCGGGTACTGATCATTACCTGAAAGTGTCATCAAGATTGGGTGAAAAAATGTGTGCTGAGATTTCAGGAAACTCGTAGTTTTTTGGAAGCTTGGCAAACCCTTTCCATGAAAGTGATTTGCACCAGTCTCTGCTTAGGGCTACATCAATAGGAAACAAACCATAGAGATAGAACTTGGAACTACTTGGTTGTGTCAAGTTTCAAAGACCTAGCACAAACCGTGTTTGATTTAGAGTTCCAACTATATGTATCCATATAGGAGAAAACAAGTGAAACCTAAAAATTAAAACTGTTACTGCCAATGAACGGTTTAACCTAGAAGAACGAAATTTGGTGAGCCAAGTCGGATTGGGGTACTGATCATTACCTGAAAGTGTCATCAAGATTGGGTGAAAAAATGTGTGCTGAGATTTCAGGAAACTCATAGTTTTTTGGAAGGTTGGCAACCCCTTTCCATGAACGTGATTTGCGCCAGTCTCTGCTTAGGGCTATATCAACAGGAAAAAAAAAAAAAAACATGGAGATAGAACTTGGAACTTCTTGATTGTGTCAATTTACTAAGAGATAGCACAAACTGTGTTTTATTTAGAGTTCCAACTACATGTATCCATATAGGAGAAAACAGAGTGAAACCTAAAAATTAAAACTGTTACAGCCAACGAAGAGTTTAACCTAGAAGAACGAAATTTGGTGAGCCAAGTGGGATTGGGGTACTGATCATTACCTGAAAGTGTCATGAAGATTGGGTGAAAAAATGTGTGCTGAGATTTCAGGAAACTCGTAGTTTTTTGGAAGCTTGGCAACCTCTTTCCATGAAAGTGATTTGTGCCAGTCTCTGCTTAGGGCTACATCAATAGGAAACAAACCATAGAGATAGAACTTGGAACTACTTGATTGTGCCAAGTTTCAAAGAGCTAGCACAAACCGTGTTTGATTTAGAGTTCCAACTACATGTATCCATATAAGAGAAAACAGAGTGAAAACTAAAAATTAAAACTGTTACTGCCAACGAACGGTTTAACCTAGAAGAACGAAATTTGGTGAGCCAAGTGGGATTGGGGTACTGATCATTACCTGAAAGTGTTATCAAGATTGGGTGAAAAAATGTGTGCTGAGATTTCAGGAAACTCGTAGTTTTTTGGAAGCTTGGCAACCACTTTCCATTAAAGTGATTTGCGCCAGTCTCTGCTTAGGGCTACATCAATAGGAAACAAACCATAGAGATAGAACTTGGAACTACTTGATTGTGACAAGTTTCAAAGAGCTAGCACAAACCGTGTTTGATTTAGAGTTCCAACTACATGTATCCATATAAGAGAAAACAGAGTGAAACCTAAAAATTAAAACTGTTACTGCCAACGAACGGTTTAACCTAGAAGAACGAAATTTGGTGTGCCAAGTGGGATTGGGGTTCTGATCATTACCTGAAACTGTTATCAAGATTGGGTGAAAAAATGTGTGCTAAGATTTCAGGAAACTCGTAGTTTTTTGGAAGCTTGGCAACCCCCTTCCGTGAAAGTGATTTGGGCCAACCCCTTTCCATGAAAGTGATTTGCGCCAATCTCTGCTAGGTTTAACCTAGAAGAACGAAATTTGGTGAGCCAAGTGGGATTGGGGTACTGATCATTACCTGAAAGTGTCATCAAGATTGGGTGAAAAAATGTGTGCTGAGATTTCAGAAAACTCGTAGTTTTTTCGGAAGCAGGCAACCCCTTTCAATGAATGTGATTTGTGCCAGTCTCTGCTTAGGGCTACATCAATAGGAAACAAACCATAGAGATAGAACTTGGAACTCCTTGATTGTGTCAAGTTTCAAAGAGCTAGCACAAACCGTGTTTGATTTAGTGTTCCAACTACATGTATCCATATAGGAGAAAAAAGAGTGAAACCTAAAACTAAAACTGTTATTGCCAACGAACGGTTTAATCTAGAAGAACGAAATTTGGTGAGCCAAGTGTGATTGGGATACTGATCATTACCTGAAAGTGTCATCAAGATTGGGTGAAAAAATGTGTGCTGAGATTTCAGGAAACTCGTAGTTTTTTGGAAGCTTGGAAACCCCTTTCCATGAAAGTGATTTGCGACAGTCTCTGCTTATGGCTACATCAATAGGAAACAAACCATAGAGATAGAACTTGGAACTACTTGGTTGTGTCAAGTTTCAAAGACCTAGCACAAACCGTGTTTGATTTAGAGTTCCAACTATATGTATCCATATAGGAGAAAACAGAGTGAAACCTAAAAATTAAAACTGTTACTGCCAACGAACGGTTTAACATAGAAGAACGAAATTTGGTGAGCCAACTGGGATTGGGTACTGACCATTACCTGAAAGTGTCATCAAGATTGGGTGAAAAAATGTGTGCTGAGATTTCAGGAAACTCGTAGTTCTTTGGAAGCTTGGCAACCCCTTTCCATGAAAGTGATTTGCGCCAGTCTCTGCTTAGGGTTATATCAATAGGAAAAAAAAAACCTAGAGATAGAACTTGGAACTACTTGATTGTGTCAAGTTTCAAAGAGCTAGCACAAACCATGTTTGATTTAGAGTTCCAACTACTTGTATCCATATAGGAGAAAACAGAGTGAAACCTAAAAATTAAAACTGTTACTGCCAACGAACGGTTTAACCTAGAAGAACGAAATTTGGTGAGCCAAGTGGGATTGGGGTTCTGATCATTACCTGAAAGTGTCATCAAGATTGGGTGAAAAAATGTGTGCTGAGATTTCAGGAAACTCGTAGTTTTTTGGAAGCTTGGCAAACCCTTTCCATGAAAGTGATTTGCACCAGTCTCTGCTTAGGGCTACATCAATAGGAAACAAACCATAGAGATAGAACTTGGAACTACTTGGTTGTGTCAAGTTTCAAAGACCTAGCAGAAACCGTGTTTGATTTAGAGTTCCAACTATATGTATCCATATAGGAGAAAACAGAGTGAAACCTAAAAATTAAAACTGTTACTGCCAATGAACGGTTTAACCTAGAAGAACGAAATTTGGTGAGCCAAGTCGGATTGGGGTACTGATCATTACCTGAAAGTGTCATCAAGATTGGGTGAAAAAATGTGTGCTGAGATTTCAGGAAACTCATAGTTTTTTGGAAGCTTAGCAACCCCTTTCCATGAACGTGATTTGCGCCAGTCTCTGCTTAGGGCTATATCAATAGGAAAAAAAAAAAAAAAACATAGAGATAGAACTTGGAACTACTTGATTGTGTCAATTTACTAAGACCTAGCACAAACTGTGTTTGATTTAGAGTTCCAACTACATGTATCCATATAGGAGAAAACAGAGTGAAACCTAAAAATTAAAACTGTTACAGCCAACGAAGAGTTTAACCTAGAAGAACGAAATTTGGTGAGCCAAGTGGGATTGGGGTACTGATCATTACCTGAAAGTGTCATGAAGATTGGGTGAAAAAATGTGTGCTGAGATTTCAGGAAACTCGTAGTTTTTCGGAAGCTTGGCAACCTCTTTCCATGAAAGTGATTTGTGCCAGTCTCTGCTTAGGGCTACATCAATAGGAAACAAACCATAGAGATAGAACTTGGAACTACTTGATTGTGCCAAGTTTCAAAGAGCTAGCACAAACCGTGTTTGATTTAGAGTTCCTACTACATGTATCCATATAAGAGAAAACAGAGTGAAAACTAAAAATTAAAACTGTTACTGCCAACGAACGGTTTAACCTAGAAGAACGAAATTTGGTGAGCCAAGTGGGATTGGGGTACTGATCATTACCTGAAAGTGTTATCAAGATTGGGTGAAAAAATGTGTGCTGAGATTTCAGGAAACTCGTAGTTTTTTGGAAGCTTGGCAACCCCTTTCCATGAAAGTGATTTGCGCCAGTCTCTGCTTAGGGCTACATCAATAGGAAACAAACCATAGAGATAGAACTTGGAACTACTTGATTGTGACAAGTTTCAAAGAGCTAGCACAAACCATGTTTGATTTAGAGTTCCAACTACATGTATCCATAAAGGAGAAAACAGAGTGAAACCTAAAAATTAAAACTGTTACTGCCAACGAACGGTTTAACCTAGAAGAACGAAATTTGGTGAGCCAAGTGGGATTGGGGTACTGATCATTACCTGAAAGTGTCATGAAGATTGGGTGAAAAAATGTGTGCTGAGATTTCAGGAAACTCGTAATTTTTTGGAAGCTTGGCAACCCCTTTCCATGAAAGTGATTTGCGCCAGTCTCTGCTTAGGGCTACATCAATAGGAAACAAACCATAGAGATAGAACTTGGAACTACTTGATTGTGACAATTTTCAAAGAGCTAGCACAAACCGTGTTTCATTTAGAGTTCCAACTACATGTATCCATATAAGAGAAAACAGAGTGAAACCTAAAATTTAAAACTGTTACTGCCAACGAACGGTTTAAACTAGAAGAACGAAATTTGGTGAGCCAAGTGGGATTGGGGAACTGATCTTTACCTGAAAGTGTCATCAAGATTGGGTGAAAAAATGTGTGCTGAGATTTCAGGAAACTCAGTTTTTTGGAAGCTTGGCAACCCTTTTCCATGAAGGTGATTTGCGCCAGTCTCTGCTTAGGGCTATATCAATAGGAAAAAAAAAAAAAAACATAGAGATAGAACTTGGAACTACTTGATTGTGTCAATTTACAAAGAGCTAGCACAAACTGTGTTTGATTTAGAGTTCCAACTACATGTATCCATATAGGAGAAAACAGAGTGAAACCTAAAAATTAAAACTGTTACAGCCAACGAAGAGTTTAACCTAGAAGAACGAAATTTGGTGTGCCAAGTGGGATTGGGGTACTGATCATTACCTGAAAGTGTCATGAAGATTGGGTGAAAAACTGTGTGCTGAGATTTCAGGAAACTCGTATTTTTTTGGAAGCTTGGTAACCTCTTTCCATGAAAGTGATTTGTGCCAGTCTCTGCTTAGGGCTACATCAATGGGAAACAAACCATAGAGATAGAACTTGGAACTACTTGTTGTGCCAAGTTTCAAAGAGCTAGCACAAACCGTGTTTGATTTAGAGTTCCAACTACATGTATCCATATAGGATAAAACAGAGTGAAACCTAAAAATTAAAACTGTTACTGCCAACGAACGGTTTAACCTAGAAGAACGAAATTTGGTGAGCCAAGTGGGATTGTGGTACTGATCATTACCGGAAAGTGTCATCAAGATTGGGTGAAAAAATGTGTGCTGAGATTTCAGAAAACTCGTAGTTTTTTGGAAGCAGGCAACCCCTTTCAATGAATGTGATTTGTGCCAGTCTCTGCTTAGGGCTACATCAATAGGAAACAAACCATAGAGATAGAACTTGGAACTATTTTATTGTGTCAAGTTTCAAAGAGCTAGCACAAACCATGTTTGATTTAGAGTTCCAACTACATGTATCCATATAGGAGAAAACAGAGTGAAACCTAAAAATTAAAACTGTTACTGCCAACGAACGGTTTAACCAAGAAGAACGAAATTTGATGAGCCAAGTGGGACTCGGGTACTGATCATTACCTGAAAGTGTCATCAAGATTGGGTGAAAAAATGTGTGCTGAGATTTCAGGAAACTCGTAGTTTTTTGGAAGCTTGGCAAACCCTTTCCATGAAAGTGATTTGCACCAGTCTCTGCTTAGGGCTACATCAATAGGAAACAAACCATAGAGATAGAACTTGGAACTACTTGGTTGTGTCAAGTTTCAAAGACCTAGCACAAACCGTGTTTGATTTAGAGTTCCAACTATATGTATCCATATAGGAGAAAACAGAGTGAAACCTAAAAATTAAAACTGTTACTGCCAATGAACGGTTTAACCTAGAAGAACGAAATTTGGTGAGCCAAGTCGGATTGGGGTACTGATCATTACCTGAAAGTGTCATCAAGATTGGGTGAAAAAATGTGTGCTGAGATTTCAGGAAACTCATAGTTTTTTGGAAGGTTGGCAACCCCTTTCCATGAACGTGATTTGCGCCAGTCTCTGCTTAGGGCTATATCAACAGGAAAAAAAAAAAAAAAACATAGAGATAGAACTTGGAACTTCTTGATTGTGTCAATTTACTAAGAGATAGCACAAACTGTGTTTTATTTAGAGTTCCAACTACATGTATCCATATAGGAGAAAACAGAGTGAAACCTAAAAATTAAAACTGTTACAGCCAACGAAGAGTTTAACCTAGAAGAACGAAATTTGGTGAGCCAAGTGGGATTGGGGTACTGATCATTACCTGAATGTGTCATGAAGATTGGGTGAAAAAATGTGTGCTGAGATTTCAGGAAACTCGTAGTTTTTTGGAAGCTTGGCAACCTCTTTCCATGAAAGTGATTTGTGCCAGTCTCTGCTTAGGGCTACATCAATAGGAAACAAACCATAGAGATAGAACTTGGAACTACTTGATTGTGCCAAGTTTCAAAGAGCTAGCACAAACCATGTTTGATTTAGAGTTCCAACTACATGTATCCATATAAGAGAAAACAGAGTGAAAACTAAAAATTAAAACTGTTACTGCCAACGAACGGTTTAACCTAGAAGAACGAAATTTGGTGAGCCAAGTGGGATTGGGGTACTGATCATTACCTGAAAGTGTTATCAAGATTGGGTGAAAAAATGTGTGCTGAGATTTCAGGAAACTCGTAGTTTTTTGGAAGCTTGGCAACCACTTTCCATTAAAGTGATTTGCGCCAGTCTCTGCTTAGGGCTACATCAATAGGAAACAAACCATAGAGATAGAACTTGGAACTACTTGATTGTGACAAGTTTCAAAGAGCTAGCACAAACCGTGTTTGATTTAGAGTTCCAACTACATGTATCCATATAAGAGAAAACAGAGTGAAACCTAAAAATTAAAACTGTTACTGCCAACGAACGGTTTAACCTAGAAGAACGAAATTTGGTGTGCCAAGTGGGATTCGGGTTCTGATCATTACCTGAAACTGTTATCAAGATTGGGTGAAAAAATGTGTGCTAAGATTTCAGGAAACTCGTAGTTTTTTGGAAGCTTGGCAACCCCCTTCCGTGAAAGTGATTTGCGCCAACCCCTTTCCATGAAAGTGATTTGCGCCAATCTCTGCTAGGTTTAACCTAGAAGAACGAAATTTGGTGAGCCAAGTGGGATTGGGGTACTGATCATTACCTGAAAGTGTCATCAAGATTGGGTGAAAAAATGTGTGCTGAGATTTCAGAAAACTCGTAGTTTTTTGGAAGCAGGCAACCCCTTTCAATGAATGTGATTTGTGCCAGTCTCTGCTTAGGGCTACATCAATAGGAAACAAACCATAGAGATAGAACTTGGAACTCCTTGATTGTGTCAAGTTTCAAAGAGCTAGCACAAACCGTGTTTGATTTAGTGTTCCAACTACATGTATCCATATAGGAGAAAAAAGAGTGAAACCTAAAACTAAAACTGTTATTGCCAACGAACGGTTTAATCTAGAAGAACGAAATTTGGTGAGCCAAGTGTGATTGGGATACTGATCATTACCTGAAAGTGTCATCAAGATTGGGTGAAAAAATGTGTGCTGAGATTTCAGGAAACTCGTAGTTTTTTGGAAGCTTGGAAACCCCTTTCCATGAAAGTGATTTGCGACAGTCTCTGCTTATGGCTACATCAATAGGAAACAAACCATAGAGATAGAACTTGGAACTACTTGGTTGTGTCAAGTTTCAAAGACCTAGCACAAACCGTGTTTGATTTAGAGTTCCAACTATATGTATCCATATAGGAGAAAACAGAGTGAAACCTAAAAATTAAAACTGTTACTGCCAACGAACGGTTTAACATAGAAGAACGAAATTTGGTGAGCCAAGTGGGATTGGGTACTGACCATTACCTGAAAGTGTCATCAAGATTGGGTGAAAAAATGTGTGCTGAGATTTCAGGAAACTCGTAGTTCTTTGGAAGCTTGGCAACCCCTTTCCATGAAAGTGATTTGCGCCAGTCTCTGCTTAGGGTTATATCAATAGGAAAAAAAAAACCTAGAGATAGAACTTGGAACTACTTGATTGTGTCAAGTTTCAAAGAGCTAGCACAAACCATGTTTGATTTAGAGTTCCAACTACATGTATCCATATAGGAGAAAACAGAGTGAAACGTAAAAATTAAAACTGTTACTGCCAACGAACGGTTTAACCTAGAAGAACGAAATTTGGTGAGCCAAGTGGGATTGGGGTCCTGATCATTACCTGAAAGTGTCATCAAGATTGGGTGAAAAAATGTGTGCTGAGATTTCAGGAAACTCGTAGTTTTTTGGAAGCTTGGCAACCCCTTTCCATGAAAGTGATTTGTGACAGTCTCTGCTTATGGCTACATCAATAGGAAACAAACCATAGAGATAGAACTTGGAACTACTTGATTGTGTCAAGTTTCAAAGAGCTAGCACAAACCGTGTTTGATTTAGTGTTCCAACTACATGTATCCATATAGGAGAAAACAGAGTGAAACCTAAAAATTAAAACTGTTACTGCCAACGAACGGTTTAATCTAGAAGAACGAAATTTGGTGAGCCAAGTGTGATTGGGATACTGATCATTACCTGAAAGTGTCATCAAGATTGGTTGAAAAAATGTGTGCTGAGATTTCAGAAAAATCGTAGTTTTTTGGAAGCAGGCAACCCCTTTCAATGAATGTGATTTGTGCCACTCTCTGCTTAGGGCTACATCAATAGGGTACAAACCATAGAGATAGAACTTGGAACTCCTTGATTGTGTCAAGTTTCAAAGAGCTAGCACAAACCGTGTTTGATTTAGTGTTCCAACTACATGTATCCATATAGGAGAAAACAGAGTGAAACCTAAAAATTAAAACTGTTACTGCCAACGAACGGTTTAATCTAGAAGAACGAAATTTGGTGAGCCAAGTGTGATTGGGATACTGATCATTACCTGAAAGTGTCATCAAGATTGGGTGAAAAAATGTGTGCTGAGATTTCAGGAAACTCGTAGTTTTTTGGAAGCTTGGCAACCTCTTTCCATGAAAGTGATTTGCGCCAGTCTCTGCTTAGGGCTACATCAATAGGAAACAAACCATAGAGATAGAACTTGGAACTACTTGATTGTGTCAAGTTTCAAATAGCTAGCACAAACCATGTTTGATTTAGAGTTCCAACAACTTGTATCCATATAGGAGAAAACAGAGTGAAACCTAAAAATTAAAACTGTTACTGCCAATGAACGGTTTAACCTAGAAGAACAAAATTTGGTGAGCCAAGTGGGATTGGGGTACTGATCATTACCTGAAAGTGTTATCAAGATTGGGTGAAAAAATGTGTGCTGAGATTTCAGGAAACTCGTAGTTTTTTGGAAGCTTGGGAACCCCTTTCCATGAACGTGATTTGCGCCAGTCTCTGCTTAGGGGTATATCAATAGGAAAAAAAAAACCTAGAGACAGAACTTGGAACTACTTGATTGTGTCAAGTTACAAAGAGCTAGCACAAACTGTGTTTGATTTAGAGTTCCAACTACATGTATCCATATAGGAGAAAACAGAGTGAAACGTAAAAATTAAAACTGTTACTGCCAACGAACGGTTTAACCTAGAAGAACGAAATTTGGTGAGCCAAGTGGGATTGGGGTCCTGATCATTACCTGAAAGTGTCATCAAGTTTGGGTGAAAAAATGTGTGCTGAGATTTCAGGAAACTCGTAGTTTTTTGGAAGCTTGGCAACCCCTTTCCATGAAAGTGATTTGCGACAGTCTCTGCTTATGGCTACATCAATAGGAAACAAACCATAGAGATAGAACTTGGAACTACTTGATTGTGTCAAGTTTCAAAGAGCTAGCACAAACCGTGTTTGATTTAGAGTTCCAACTACATGTATCCATATAGGAGAAAACAGAGTGAAACCTAAAAATTAAAACTGTTACTGCCAACGAACGGTTTAATCTAGAAGAACGAAATTTGGTGAGCCAAGTGTGATTGGGATACTGATCATTACCTGAAAGTGTTATCATGATTGGCTGAAAAAATGTGTGCTGAGATTTCAGGAAACTCGTAGTTTTTTGGAAGCTTGGCAACCCCTTTCCATGAAAGTGATTTGCGCCAATCTCTGCTTAGGGCTACATCAATAGGAAACAAACCATAGAGATAGAACTTGGAACTACTTGGTTGTGTCAAGTTTCAAAGAGCTAGCACAAACCGTGTTTGATTTAGTGTTCCAAGTACATGTATCCATATAGGAGAAAAGAGAGTGAAACCTAAAAATTAAAACTGTTACTGCCAAAGATCGGTTTAACCTAGAAGAACGAAATTTGGTGAGAAAAGTGGGATTGGGGTACTGGTCATTACCTGAAAGTGTCATCAAGATTGGGTGAAAAAATGTGTGCTGAGATTTCAGGAAACTCGTAGTTTTTTAAAAGCTTGGCAACCTCTTTCCATGAAAGTGATTTGCGCAAGTCTCTGCTTAGGGCTACATCAATAGGAAACAAACCATAGAGATAGAACTTGGAACTACTTGGTTGTGTCAAGTTTCAAAGACCTAGCACAAACCGTGTTTGATTTAGAGTTCCAACTACATGTATCTATATAGGAGAAAACAGAGTGAAACCTAAAAATTAACACTGTTACTGCCAAAGATTGGTTTAACCTAGAAGAATGAAATTTGGTGAGCCAAGTGGGATTCGGGTACTGATCATTACCTGAAAGTGTCATGAAGATTGGGTGAAAAAATGTGTTCTGTGATTTCAGGAAACTCGTAGTTTTTTGGAAGCTTGGCAACCCCTTTCCATGAAAGTGATTTGCGCCAGTCTCTGCTTAGGGCTACATCAATAGGAAACAAACAATAGAGATAGAACTTGGAACTACTTTATTGTGTCAAGTTTCAAAGAGCTAGTACAAACCGTGTTTGATTTAGAGTTCCAACTACATGTATCCATATAGGAGAAAACAGAGTGAAACCTAAAAATTAAAACTATTACTGCCAACGAACGGTTTAACCTAGAAGAACGAAATTTGGTG
The DNA here is from genome assembly GCF_964194105.1 of Spermophilus citellus. NCBI lineage: Eukaryota > Metazoa > Chordata > Mammalia > Rodentia > Sciuridae > Spermophilus > Spermophilus citellus. The sequence continues at coordinate 22,305,853 of NC_138188.1, read as the reverse complement.
AGCCAAGTGGGATTGGGTACTGACCATTACCTGAAAGTGTTATCAAGATTGGGTGAAAAAATGTGTGCTGAGATTTCAGGAAACTCGTAGTTTTTTGGAAGCTTGGCAACCCCTTTCCATGAAAGTGATTTGCGCCAGTCTCTGCTTAGGGCTACATCAATAGGAAACAAACCATAGAGATAGAACTTGGAACTACTTGATTGTGTCAAGTTTCAAAGAGCTAGCACAAACCGTGTTTGATTTTGAGTTCCAACTACATGTATCCATATAGGAGAAAACAGAGTGAAACCTAAAAATGAAAACTATTACTGCCAACGAACGGTTTAACCTAGAAGAACAAAATTTGGTGAGCCAAGTGGGATTGGGTACTGACCATTACCTGAAAGTGTCATCAAGATTGGGTGAAAAAATGTGTGCTTAGATTTCAGGAAACTCGTAGTTCTTTGGAAGCTTGGCAAACCCTTTCCATGAAAGTGATTTGCGCCAGTCTCTGCTTAGGGCTACATCAATAGGAAACAAACCATAGAGATAGAACTTGGAACTACTTGATTGTGACAAGTTTCAAAGAGCTAGCACAAACCATGTTTGATTTAGAGTTCCAACTACTTGTATCCATATAGGAGAAAACAGAGTGAAACCTAAAAATTAAAACTGTTACTGCCAACGAACGGTTTAATATAGAAAAACGAAATTTGGTGAGCCAAGTGGGATTGGGGTACTGATCATTACCTGAAAGTGTCATCAAGATTGGGTGAAAAAATGTGTGCTGAGATTTCAGGAAACTCGTAGTTTTTTGGAAGCTTGGCAACCCCTTTCCATGAAAGTGATTTGCGCCAATCTCTGCTTAGGGGTACATCAATAGGAAACAAACCATAGAGACAGAACTTGGAACTACTTGATTGTGTCAAGTTTCAAAGAGCTAGCACAAACCGTGTTTGATTTAGAGTTCCAACTACATGTATCCATATAAGAGAAAACAGAGTGAAACCTAAAAATTAAAACTGTTACTGCCAACGAACGGTTTAACCTAGAAGAAAAAAATTTGGTGAGCCAAGTGGGATTGGGGTACTGATCATTACCTGAAAGTGTTATCAAGATTGGGTGAAAAAATCTGTGCTGAGATTTCAGGAAACTCGTAGTTTTTTGGAAGCTTGGCAACCCCTTTCCATGAAAGTGATTTGCGCCAATCTCTGCTTAGGGCTACATCAATAGGAAACAAACCACAGAGATAGAACTTGGAACTACTTGGTTTTGTCAAGTTTCAAAGAGCTAGCACAAACCCTGTTTGATTTAGAGTTCCAACTACATGTATCCATATAGGAGAAAACAGAGTGAAACCTAAAAATTAAAACTGTTACTGCCAATGAACGGTTTAAACTAGAAGAACGAAATTTGGTGAGCCAAGTGGGATTGGGGTTCTGATCATTACCTGAAAGTGTCATGAAGATTGGGTGAAAAAATGTGTGCTGAGATTTCAGGGAACCCGTAGTTTTTTGGAAGCTTGGCAACCCCTTCCATGAAAGTGATTTGCGCCAGTCTCTGCTTAGGGCTACATCAATAGGAAACAAACCATAGAGATAGAACTTGGAACTACTTGATTGTGCCAAGTTTCAAAGAGCTAGCACAAATCGTGTTTGATTTAGTGTTCCAACTACATGTATCCATATAGGAGAAAACAGAGTGAAACCTAAAAATTAAAACTGTTACTGCCAACGAACGGTTTAATCTAGAAGAACGAAATTTGGTGAGCCAAGTGTGATTGGGATACTGATCATTACCTGAAAGTGTCATCAAGATTGGGTGAAAAAATGGGTGCTGAGATTTCAGGAAACTCGTAGTTTTTTAAAAGCTTGGCAACCTCTTTCCATGAAAGTGATTTGCGCAAGTCTCTGCTTAGGGCTACATCAATAGGAAACAAACCATAGAGATAGAACTTGGAAATACTTGATTGTGACAAGTTTCAAAGAGCTAGCACAAACCATGTTTGATTTAGAGTTCCAACTACTTGTATCCATATAGGAGAAAACAGAGTGAAACCTAAAAATTAAAACTGTTACTGCCAAAGAACGGTTTAACCTAGAAGAATGAAATTTGGTGAGCCAAGTGGGATTGGGGTACTGATCATTACCTGAAAGTGTCATCAAGTTTGGGTGAAAAAATGTGTGCTGAGATTTCAGGAAACTCGTAGTTTTTTGGAAGCTTGGCAACCTCTTTCCATGAAAGTGATTTGCGCCAGTCTCTGCTTAGGGCTACATCAATAGGAAACAAACCATAGAGATAGAACTTGGAACTACTTGATTGTGTCAAGTTTCAAAGAGCTAGCACAAACCGTGTTTGATTTAGAGTTTCAACTACATGTATCCATATAGGAGAAAACAGAGTGAAACCTAAAAATTTAAACTATTACTGCCAACGAACGGTTTAACCTAGAAGAACGAAATTTGGTGAGCCAAGTGGGATTGGGTACTGACCATTACCTGAAAGTGTTATCAAGATTGGGTGAAAAAATGTGTGCTGAGATTTCAGGAAACTCGTAGTTTTTTGGAAGCTTGGCAACCCCTTTCCATGAAAGTGATTTGCGCCAGTCTCTGCTTAGGGCTACATCAATAGGAAACAAACCAGAGAGATAGAACTTCGAACTACTTGATTGTGTCAAGTTTCAAAGAGCTAGCACAAACCGTGTTTGATTTAGAGTTCCAACTACATGTATCCATATAGGAGAAAACAGAGTGAAACCTAAAAATGAAAACTATTACTGCCAACGAACGGTTTAACCTAGAAGAACGAAATTTGGTGAGCCAAGTGGGATTGGGTACTGACCATTACCTGAAAGTGTCATCAAGATTGGGTGAAAAATTGTGTGCTTAGATTTCAGGAAACTCGTAGTTCTTTGGAAGGTTGGCAACCCCTTTCCATGAAAGTGATTTGCACCATTCTCTGCTTAGGGCTACATCAATAGGAAACAAACCATAGAGATAGAACTTGGAACTACTTGATTGTGACAAGTTTCAAAGAGCTAGCACAAACCATGTTTGATTTAGAGTTCCAACTACTTGTATCCATATAGGAGAAAACAGAGTGAAACCTAAAAATTAAAACTCTTACTGCCAATGAACGGTTTAACCTAGAAGAACGAAATTTGGTGAGCCAAGTGGGATTGGGGTACTGATCATTACCTGAAAGTGTTTTCAAGATTGGTGAAAAAATGTGTGCTGAGATTTCAGGAAACTCGTAGTTTTTTGGAAGCTTGGCAACCCCTTTCAATGAAAGTGATTTGCGCCAATCTCTGCTTAGGGCTACATCAATAGGAAACAAACCATAGAGATAGAACTTGGAACTACTTGGTTGTGTCAAGTTTCAAAGAGCTAGCACAAACCGTGTTTGATTTAGAGTTCCAAGTACATGTACCATATAGGAGAAAACAGAGTGAAACCTAAAAATTAAAACTGTTACTGCCAATGAACGGTTTAACCTAGAAGAACGAAATCTGGTGAGCCAAGTGGGATTGGGGTACTGATCATTACCTGAAAGTGTCATCAAGATTGGGTGAAAAAATGTGTGCTGAGATTTCAGGAAACTCGTAGTTTTTTGGAAGCTTGGGAACCCCTTTCCATGAACATGATTTGCGCCAGTCTCTGCTTACGGCTATATCAATAGGAAAAAAAAAACCTAGAGACAGAACTTGGAACTACTTGATTGTGTCAAGTTACAAAGAGCTAGCACAAACTGTGTTTGATTTAGAGTTCCAACTACATGTATCCATATAGGAGAAAACAGAGTGAAACGTAAAAATTAAAACTGTTACTGCCAACGAACGGTTTAATCTAGAAGAACGAAATTTGGTGAGCCAAGTGTGATTGGGATACTGATCATTACCTGAAAGTGTTATCAAGATTGGGTGAAAAAATGTGTGCTGAGATTTCAGGAAACTCGTAGTTTTTTGGAAGCTTGGCAACCCCTTTCCATGAAAGTGATTTGCGCCAATCTCTGCTTAGGGCTACATCAATAGGAAACAAACCATAGAGATAGAACTTGGAACTACTTGGTTGTGTCAAGTTTCAAAGAGCTAGCACAAACCGTGTTTGATTTAGTGTTCCAAGTACATGTATCCATATAGGAGAAAACAGAGTGAAACCTAAAAATTAAAACTGTTACTGCCAAAGATCGGTTTAACCTAGAAGAACGAAATTTGGTGAGAAAAGTGGGATTGGGGTACTGGTCATTACCTGAAAGTGTCATCAAGATTGGGTGAAAAAATGTGTGCTGAGATTTCAGGAAACTCGTAGTTTTTTAGAAGCTTGGCAACCTCTTTCCATGAAAGTGATTTGCGCAAGTCTCTGCTTAGGGCTACATCAATAGGAAACAAACCATAGAGATAGAACTTGGAACTTCTTGGTTGTGTCAAGTTTCAAAGACCTAGCACAAACCGTGTTTGATTTAGAGTTCCAACTACATGTATCTATATAGGAGAAAACAGAGTGAAACCTAAAAATTAACACTGTTACTGCCAAAGATTGGTTTAACCTAGAAGAATGAAATTTGGTGAGCCAAGTGGGATTCGGGTACTGATCATTACCTGAAAGTGTCATGAAGATTGGGTGAAAAAATCTGTTCTGTGATTTCAGGAAACTCGTAGTTTTTTGGAAGCTTGGCAACCCCTTTCCATGAAAGTGATTTGCGCCAGTCTCTGCTTAGGGCTACATCAATAGGAAACAAACAATAGAGATAGAACTTGGAACTACTTTATTGTGTCAAGTTTCAAAGAGCTAGTACAAACCGTGTTTGATTTAGAGATCCAACAACATGTATCCATATAGGAGAAAACAGAGTGAATCCTAAAAATTAAAACTATTACTGCCAACGAACGGTTTAACCTAGAAGAACGAAATTTGGTGAGCCAAGTGGGATTGGGGTACTGATCATTACCTGAAAGTGTTATCAAGATTGGGTGAAAAAATGTGTGCTGAGATTTCAGGAAACTCGTAGTTTTTTGGAAGCTTGGCAACCCCTTTCCATGAAAGTGATTTGCGCCAGTCTCTGCTTAGGGCTACATCAATAGGAAACAAACCAGAGAGATAGAACTTGGAACTACTTGATTGTGTCAAGTTTCAAAGAGCTAGCACAAACCGTGTTTGATTTAGAGTTCCAACTACATGTATCCATATAGGAGAAAACAGAGTGAAACCTAAAAATGAAAACTATTACTGCCAACGAACGGTTTAACCTAGAAGAACGAAATTTGGTGAGCCAAGTGGGATTGGGTACTGACCATTACCTGAAAGTGTCATCAAGATTGGGTGAAAAAATGTGTGCTTAGATTTCAGGAAACTCGTAGTTCTTTGGAAGCTTGGCAAACCCTTTCCATGAAAGTGATTTGCGCCAGTCTCTGCTTAGGGCTACATCAATAGGAAACAAACCATAGAGATAGAACTTGGAACTACTTGATTGTGACAAGTTTCAAAGAGCTAGCACAAACCATGTTTGATTTAGAGTTCCAACTACTTGTATCCATATAGGAGAAAACAGAGTGAAACCTAAAAATTAAAACTGTTACTGCCAACGAACGGTTTAATATAGAAGAACGAAATTTGGTGAGCCAAGTGGGATTGGGGTACTGATCATTACCTGAAAGTGTCATCAAGATTGGGTGAAAAAATGTGTGCTGAGATTTCAGGAAACTCGTAGTTTTTTGGAAGCTTGGCAACCCCTTTCCATTAAAGTGATTTGCGCCAGTCTCTGCTTAGGGCTACATCAATAGGAAACAAACCATAGAGACAGAACTTGGAAGTACTTGATTGTGTCAAGTTTCAAAGAGCTAGCACAAACCGTGTTTGATTTAGAGTTCCAACTACATGTATCCATATAGGAGAAAACAGAGTGAAACCTAAAAATTAAAACTGTTACTGCCAACGAACGGTTTAACCTAGAAGAAAGAAATTTGGTGAGCCAAGTGAGATTGGGGTACCGATCATTACCTGAAAGTGTTATCAAGATTGGGTGAAAAAATGTGTGCTGAGATTTCAGGAAACTCGTAGTTTTTTGGAAGCTTGGCAACCCCTTTCCATGAAAGTGATTTGCGCCAATCTCTGCTTAGGGCTACATCAATAGGAAACAAACCGCAGAGATAGAACTTGGAACTACTTGGTTTTGTCAAGTTTCAAAGAGCTAGCACAAACCGTGTTTGATTTAGAGTTCCAACTACATGTATCCATATAGGAGAAAACAGAGTGAAACCTAAAAATTAAAACTGTTACTGCCAACGAACAGTTTAACCTAGAAGAACGAAATTTGGTGAGCCAAGTGGGATTGGGGTTCTGATCATTACCTGAAAGTGTCATGAAGATTGGGTGAAAAAATGTGTGCTGAGATTTCAGGGAACCCGTAGTTTTTTGGAAGCTTGGCAACCCCTTCCATGAAAGTGATTTGCGCCAGTCTCTGCTTAGGGCTACATCAATAGGAAACAAACCATAGAGATAGAACTTGGAACTACTTGATTGTGCCAAGTTTAAAAGAGCTAGCACAAACCGTGTTTGATTTAGAGTTCCAAATACATGTATCCATATAGGAGAAAACAGAGTGAAATCTAAAAATTAAAACTGTTACTGCCAACGAAGGGTTTAACCTAGAAGAACGAAATTTGGTGAGCCAAGTGGGTTTGGGTACTGACCATTACCTGAAAGTGTTATCAAGATTGGGTGAAAAAATGTGTGCTGAGATTTCAGGAAACTCGTAGTTTTTTGGAAGCTTGGCAACACCTTTCCATGAAAGTGATTTGCGCCAGTCTCTGCTTAGGGCTACATCAATAGGAAACAAACCATAGAGATAGAACTTGGAACTACTTGATTGTGTCAAGTTTCAAAGAGCTAGCACAAACCATGTTTGATTTAGAGTTCCAACTACATGTATCCATATAGGAGAAAACAGATTGAAACCTAAAAATGAAAACTATTACTGCCAACGAACGGTTTAACCTAGAAGAACGAAATTTGGTGAGCCAAGTGGGATTGGGTACTGACCATTACCTGAAAGTGTCATCAAGATTGGGTGAAAAAATGTGTGCTGAGATTTCAGGAAACTCTTAGTTTTTTGGAAGCTTGGCAACCCCTTTCCATGAAAGTGATTTGCGCCAGTCTCTGCTTCCGGCTACATCAATAGGAAACAAACCATAGAGATAGAACTTGGAACTACTTGATTGTGACAAGTTTCAAAGAGCTAACACAAACTATGTTTGATTTAGAGTTCCAACTACTTGTATCCATATAGGAGAAAACAGAGTGAAACCTAAAAATTAAAACTGTTACTGCCAACGAACGGTTTAACTTAGAAGAACGAAATTTGGTGAGCCAAGTGGGATTGGGGTACTGATCATTACCTGAAAGTGTCATCAAGATTGGGTGAAAAAATGTGTGCTGAGATTTCAGGAAACTCATAGTTTTTTGGAAGCTTGGCAACCCCTTTCCATGAAAGTGATTTGTGCCAGTCTCTGCTTAGGACTACATCAATAGGAAACAAACCATAGAGATAGAACTTGGAACTACTTGATTGTGACAAGTTTCAAAGAGCTAGCACAAACCGTGTTTGATTTAGAGTTCCAACTACATATATCCATATAGGAGAAAACAGAGTGAAACCTAAAAATTTAAACTGTTACTGCCAACGAACGGTTTAATCTAGAAGAATGAAATTTGGTGAGCCAAGTGGGATTGGGATACTTATCATTACCTGAAAGTGTCATCAAGATTGGGTGAAGAAATGTGTGCTGAGTTTTCAGGAAACCCGTAGTTTTTTGGAAGCTTTGCAACCCCTTTCCATGAAAGTGATTTGCGCCTGTCTGTGCTTAGTGCTACATCAATAGGAAACAAACAATAGAGATAGAACTTGGAACTACTTTATTGTGTCAAGTTTCAAAGAGCTAGTACAAACCGTGTTTGATTTAGAGTTCCAAGTACATGTATCTATATAGGAGAAAACAGAGTGAAACCTAAAAATTAACACTGTTACTGCCAAAGATTGGTTTAACCTAGAAGAATGAAATTTGGTGAGCCAAGTGGGATTCGGGTACTGATCATTACCTGAAAGTGTCATGAAGATTGGGTGAAAAAATGTGTTCTGTGATTTCAGGAAACTCGTAGTTTTTTGGAAGCTTGGCAACCCCTTTCCATGAAAGGGATTTGCGCCAGTCTCTGCTTAGGGCTACATCAATAGGAAACAAACAATAGAGATAGAACTTGGAACTACTTTATTGTGTCAAGTTTTAAAGAGCTAGTACAAACCGTGTTTGATTTAGAGTTCCAACTACATGTATCCATATAGGAGAAAACAGAGTGAAATCTAAAAATTAAAACTGTTACTGCCAACGAAGGGTTTAACCTAGAAGAACGAAATTTGGTGAGCCAAGTGGGTTTGGGTACTGACCATTACCTGAAAGTGTTATCAAGATTGGGTGAAAAAATGTGTGCTGAGATTTCAGGAAACTCGTAGTTTTTTGGAAGCTTGGCAACACCTTTCCATGAAAGTGATTTGCGCCAGTCTCTGCTTAGGGCTACATCAATAGGAAACAAACCATAGAGATAGAACTTGGAACTACTTGATTGTGTCAAGTTTCAAAGAGCTAGCACAAACCATGTTTGATTTAGAGTTCCAACTACATGTATCCATATAGGAGAAAACAGATTGAAACCTAAAAATTAAAACTATTACTGCCAACGAACGGTTTAACCTAGAAGAACGAAATTTGGTGAGCCAAGTGGGATTGGGTACTGACCATTACCTGAAAGTGTCATCAAGATTGGGTGAAAAAATGTGTGCTGAGATTTCAGGAAACTCTTAGTTTTTTGGAAGCTTGGCAACCCCTTTCCATGAAAGTGATTTGCGCCAGTCTCTGCTTACGGCTACATCAATAGGAAACAAACCATAGAGATAGAACTTGGAACTACTTGATTGTGACAAGTTTCAAAGAGCTAACACAAACTATGTTTGATTTAGAGTTCCAACTACTTGTATCCATATAGGAGAAAACAGAGTGAAACCTAAAAATTAAAACTGTTACTGCCAATGAACGGTTTAACCTAGAAGAACGAAATCTGGTGAGCCAAGTGGGATTGGGGTACTGATCATTACCTGAAAGTGTCATCAAGATTGGGTGAAAAAATGTGTGCTGAGATTTCAGGAAACTCGTAGTTTTTTGGAAGCTTGGGAACCCATTTCCATGAACATGATTTGCGCCAGTCTCTGCTTACGGCTATATCAATAGGAAAAAAAAAAACCTAGAGACAGAACTTGGAACTACTTGATTGTGTCAATTTTCAAAGAGCTAGCACAAACCGTGTTTGATTTAGTGTTCCAAATACATGTATCCATATAGGAGAAAACAGAGTGAAACCTAAAAATTAAAACTGTTACTGCCAACGAACGGTTTAATCTAGAAGAACGAAATTTGGTGAGCCAAGTGTGATTGGGATACTGATCATTACCTGAAAGTGTTATAAAGATTGGGTGAAAAAATGTGTGCTGAGATTTCAGGAAACTCGTAGTTTTTTGGAAGCTTGGCAACCCCTTTTCATGAAAGTGATTTGCGCCAATCTCTGCTTAGGGCTACATCAATAGGAAACAAACCATAGAGATAGAACTTGGAACTACTTGGTTGTGTCAAGTTTCAAAGAGCTAGCACAAACCGTGTTTGATTTAGTGTTCCAAATACATGTATCCATATAGGAGAAAACAGAGTGAAACCTAAAAATTAAAACTGTTACTGCCAAAGATCGGTTTAACCTAGAAGAACGAAATTTGGTGAGAAAAGTGGGATTGGGGTACTGGTCATTACCTGAAAGTGTCATCAAGATTGGGTGAAAAAATGTGTGCTGAGATTTCAGGAAACTCGTAGTTTTTTAGAAGCTTGGCAACCTCTTTCCATGAAAGTGATTTGCGCAAGTCTCTGCTTAGGGCTACATCAATAGGAAACAAACCATAGAGATAGAACTTGGAACTACTTGGTTGTGTCAAGTTTCAAAGACCTAGCACAAACCGTGTTTGATTTAGAGTTCCAACTACATGTATCTATATAGGAGAAAACAGAGTGAAACCTAAAAATTAACACTGTTACTGCCAAAGATTGGTTTAACCTAGAAGAATGAAATTTGGTGAGCCAAGTGGGATTCGGGTACTGATCATTACCTGAAAGTGTCATGAAGATTGGGTGAAAAAATCCGTTCTGTGATTTCAGGAAACTCGTAGTTTTTTGGAAGCTTGGCAACCCCTTTCCATGAAAGTGATTTGTGCCAGTCTCTGCTTAGGGCTACATCAATAGGAAACAAACAATAGAGATAGAACTTGGAACTACTTTATTGTGTCAAGTTTCAAAGAGCTAGTACAAACCGTGTTTGATTTAGAGTTCCAACAACATGTATCCATATAGGAGAAAACAGAGTGAAACCTAAAAATTAAAACTATTACTGCCAACGAACGGTTTAACCTAGAAGAACGAAATTTGGTGAGCCAAGTGGGATTGGGGTACTGATCATTACCTGAAAGTGTTATCAAGATTGGGTGAAAAAATGTGTGCTGAGATTTCAGGAAACTCGTAGTTTTTTGGAAGCTTGGCAACCCCTTTCCATGAAAGTGATTTGCGCCAGTCTCTGCTTAGGGCTACATCAATAGGAAACAAACCATAGAGATAGAACTTGGAACTACTTGATTGTGTCAAGTTTCAAAGAGCTAGCACAAACCGTGTTTGATTTAGAGTTCCAACTACATGTATCCATATAGGAGAAAAACAGAGTGAAACCTAAAAATGAAAACTATTACTGCCAACGAACGGTTTAACCTAGAAGAACGAAATTTGGTGAGCCAAGTGGGATTGGGTACTGACCATTACCTGAAAGTGTCATCAAGATTGGGTGAAAAAATGTGTGCTTAGATTTCAGGAAACTCGTAGTTCTTTGGAAGCTTGGCAAACCCTTTCCATGAAAGTGATTTGCGCCAGTCTCTGCTTAGGGCTACATCAATAGGAAACAAACCATAGAGATAGAACTTGGAACTACTTGATTGTGACAAGTTTCAAAGAGCTAGCACAAACCATGTTTGATTTAGAGTTCCAACTACTTGTATCCATATAGGAGAAAACAGAGTGAAACCTAAAAATTAAAACTGTTACTGCCAACGAACGGTTTAATATAGAAGAACGAAATTTGGTGAGCCAAGTGGGATTGGGGTACTGATCATTACCTGAAAGTGTCATCAAGATTGGGTGAAAAAATGTGTGCTGAGATTTCAGGAAACTCGTAGTTTTTTGGAAGCTTGGCAACCCCTTTCCATTAAAGTGATTTGTGCCAGTCTCTGCTTAGGGCTACATCAATAGGAAACAAACCATAGAGACAGAACTTGGAACTACTTGATTGTGTCAAGTTTCAAAGAGCTAGCACAAACCGTGTTTGATTTAGAGTTCCAACTACATGTATCCATATAGGAGAAAACAGAGTGAAACCTAAAAATTAAAACTGTTACTGCCAACGAACGGTTTAACCTAGAAGAAAGAAATTTGGTGAGCCAAGTGGGATTGGGGTACTGATCATTACCTGAAAGTGTTATCAAGATTGGGTGAAAAAATGTGTGCTGAGATTTCAGGAAACTCGTAGTTTTTTGAAAGCTTGGCAACCCCTTTCCATGAAAGTGATTTGCGCCAATCTCTGCTTAGGGCTACATCAATAGGAAACAAACCACAGAGATAGAACTTGGAACTACTTGGTTTTGTCAAGTTTCAAAGAGCTAGCACAAACCGTGTTTGATTTAGAGTTCCAACTACATGTATCCATATAGGAGAAAACAGAGTGAAACCTAAAAATTAAAACTGTTACTGCCAATGAACAGTTTAACCTAGAAGAACGAAATTTGGTGAGCCAAGTGGGATTGGGGTTCTGATCATTACCTGAAAGTGTCATGAAGATTGGGTGAAAAAATGTGTGCTGAGATTTCAGGGAACCCGTAGTTTTTTGGAAGCTTGGCAACCCCTTCCATGAAAGTGATTTGCGCCAGTCTCTGCTTAGGGCTACATCAATAGGAAACAAACCATAGAGATAGAACTTGGAACTACTTGATTGTGTCAAGTTTCAAAGAGCTAGCACAAACCATGTTTGATTTAGAGTTCCAACTACATGTATCCATATAGGAGAAAACAGATTGAAACCTAAAAATTAAAACTATTACTGCCAACGAACGGTTTAACCTAGAAGAACGAAATTTGGTGAGCCAAGTGGGATTGGGTACTGACCATTACCTGAAAGTGTCATCAAGATTGGGTGAAAAAATGTGTGCTGAGATTTCAGGAAACTCTTATTTTTTTGGAAGCTTGGCAACCCCTTTCCATGAAAGTGATTTGCGCCAGTCTCTGCTTACGGCTACATCAATAGGAAACAAACCATAGAGATAGAACTTGGAACTACTTGATTGTGACAAGTTTCAAAGAGCTAACACAAACTATGTTTGATTTAGAGTTCCAACTACTTGTATCCATATAGGAGAAAACAGAGTGAAACCTAAAAATTAAAACTGTTACTGCCAACGAACGGTTTAACTTAGAAGAACGAAATTTGGTGAGCCAAGTGGGATTGGGGTACTGATCATTACCTGAAAGTGTCATCAAGATTGGGTGAAAAAATGTGTGCTGAGATTTCAGGAAACTCATAGTTTTTTGGAAGCTTGGCAACCCCTTTCCATGAAAGTGATTTGTGCCAGTCTCTGCTTAGGACTACATCAATAGGAAACAAACCATAGAGATAGAACTTGGAACTACTTGATTGTGACAAGTTTCAAAGAGCTAGCACAAACCGTGTTTGATTTAGAGTTCCAACTACATATATCCATATCTGAGAAAACAGAGTGAAACCTAAAAATTTAAACTGTTACTGCCAACGAACGGTTTAATCTAGAAGAATGAAATTTGGTGAGCCAAGTGGGACTGGGATACTTATCATTACCTGAAAGTGTCATCAAGATTGGGTGAAGAAATGTGTGCTGAGTTTTCAGGAAACCCGTAGTTTTTTGGAAGCTTTGCAACCCCTTTCCATGAAAGTGATTTGCGCCTGTCTGTGCTTAGTGCTACATCAATAGGAAACAAACAATAGAGATAGAACTTGGAACTACTTTATTGTGTCAAGTTTCAAAGAGCTAGTACAAACCGTGTTTGATTTAGAGTTCCAAGTACATGTATCTATATAGGAGAAAACAGAGTGAAATCTAAAAATTAAAACTGTTACTGCCAACGAACGGTTTAACCTAGAAGAACGAAATTTGGTGAGCCAAGTGGGTTTGGGTACTGACCATTACCTGAAAGTGTTATCAAGATTGGGTGAAAAAATGTGTGCTGAGATTTCAGGAAACTCGTAGTTTTTTGGAAGCTTGGCAACACCTTTCCATGAAAGTGATTTGCGCCAGTCTCTGCTTAGGGCTACATCAATAGGAAACAAACCATAGAGATAGAACTTGGAACTACTTGATTGTGTCAAGTTTCAAAGAGCTAGCACAAACCATGTTTGATTTAGAGTTCCAACTACATGTATCCATATAGGAGAAAACAGATTGAAACCTAAAAATTAAAACTATTACTGCCAACGAACGGTTTAACCTAGAAGAACGAAATTTGGTGAGCCAAGTGGGATTGGGTACTGACCATTACCTGAAAGTGTCATCAAGATTGGGTGAAAAAATGTGTGCTGAGATTTCAGGAAACTCTTAGTTTTTTGGAAGCTTGGCAACCCCTTTCCATGAAAGTGATTTGCGCCAGTCTCTGCTTACGGCTACATCAATAGGAAACAAACCATAGAGATAGAACTTGGAACTACTTGATTGTGACAAGTTTCAAAGAGCTAACACAAACTATGTTTGATTTAGAGTTCCAACTACTTGTATCCATATAGGAGAAAACAGAGTGAAACCTAAAAATTAAAACTGTTACTGCCAATGAACGGTTTAACCTAGAAGAACGAAATCTGGTGAGCCAAGTGGGATTGGGGTACTGATCATTACCTGAAAGTGTCATCAAGATTGGGTGAAAAAATGTGTGCTGAGATTTCAGGAAACTCGTAGTTTTTTGGAAGCTTGGGAACCCCTTTCCATGAACATGATTTGCGCCAGTCTCTGCTTACGGCTATATCAATAGGAAAAAAAAAAACCTAGAGACAGAACTTGGAACTACTTGATTGTGTCAAGTTTCAAAGAGCTAGCACAAACCGTGTTTGATTTAGTGTTCCAAATACATGTATCCATATAGGAGAAAACAGAGTGAAACCTAAAAATTAAAACTGTTACTGCCAACGAACGGTTTAATCTAGAAGAACGAAATTTGGTGAGCCAAGTGTGATTGGGATACTGATCATTACCTGAAAGTGTTATAAAGATTGGGTGAAAAAATGTGTGCTGAGATTTCAGGAAACTCGTAGTTTTTTGGAAGCTTGGCAACCCCTTTTCATGAAAGTGATTTGCGCCAATCTCTGCTTAGGGCTACATCAATAGGAAACAAACCATAGAGATAGAACTTGGAACTACTTGGTTGTGTCAAGTTTCAAAGAGCTAGCACAAACCGTGTTTGATTTAGTGTTCCAAATACATGTATCCATATAGGAGAAAACAGAGTGAAACCTAAAAATTAAAACTGTTACTGCCAAAGATCGGTTTAACCTAGAAGAACGAAATTTGGTGAGAAAAGTGGGATTGGGGTACTGGTCATTACCTGAAAGTGTCATCAAGATTGGGTGAAAAAATGTGTGCTGAGATTTCAGGAAACTCGTAGTTTTTTAGAAGCTTGGCAACCTCTTTCCATGAAAGTGATTTGCGCAAGTCTCTGCTTAGGGCTACATCAATAGGAAACAAACCATAGAGATAGAACTTGGAACTACTTGGTTGTGTCAAGTTTCAAAGACCTAGCACAAACCGTGTTTGATTTAGAGTTCCAACTACATGTATCTATATAGGAGAAAACAGAGTGAAACCTAAAAATTAACACTGTTACTGCCAAAGATTGGTTTAACCTAGAAGAATGAAATTTGGTGAGCCAAGTGGGATTCGGGTACTGATCATTACCTGAAAGTGTCATGAAGATTGGGTGAAAAAATCCGTTCTGTGATTTCAGGAAACTCGTAGTTTTTTGGAAGCTTGGCAACCCCTTTCCATGAAAGTGATTTGTGCCAGTCTCTGCTTAGGGCTACATCAATAGGAAACAAACAATAGAGATAGAACTTGGAACTACTTTATTGTGTCAAGTTTCAAAGAGCTAGTACAAACCGTGTTTGATTTAGAGTTCCAACAACATGTATCCATATAGGAGAAAACAGAGTGAAACCTAAAAATTAAAACTATTACTGCCAACGAACGGTTTAACCTAGAAGAACGAAATTTGGTGAGCCAAGTGGGATTGGGGTACTGATCATTACCTGAAAGTGTTATCAAGATTGGGTGAAAAAATGTGTGCTGAGATTTCAGGAAACTCGTAGTTTTTTGGAAGCTTGGCAACCCCTTTCCATGAAAGTGATTTGCGCCAGTCTCTGCTTAGGGCTACATCAATAGGAAACAAACCATAGAGATAGAACTTGGAACTACTTGATTGTGTCAAGTTTCAAAGAGCTAGCACAAACCGTGTTTGATTTAGAGTTCCAACTACATGTATCCATATAGGAGAAAAACAGAGTGAAACCTAAAAATGAAAACTATTACTGCCAACGAACGGTTTAACCTAGAAGAACGAAATTTGGTGAGCCAAGTGGGATTGGGTACTGACCATTACCTGAAAGTGTCATCAAGATTGGGTGAAAAAATGTGTGCTTAGATTTCAGGAAACTCGTAGTTCTTTGGAAGCTTGGCAAACCCTTTCCATGAAAGTGATTTGCGCCAGTCTCTGCTTAGGGCTACATCAATAGGAAACAAACCATAGAGATAGAACTTGGAACTACTTGATTGTGACAAGTTTCAAAGAGCTAGCACAAACCATGTTTGATTTAGAGTTCCAACTACTTGTATCCATATAGGAGAAAACAGAGTGAAACCTAAAAATTAAAACTGTTACTGCCAACGAACGGTTTAATATAGAAGAACGAAATTTGGTGAGCCAAGTGGGATTGGGGTACTGATCATTACCTGAAAGTGTCATCAAGATTGGGTGAAAAAATGTGTGCTGAGATTTCAGGAAACTCGTAGTTTTTTGGAAGCTTGGCAACCCCTTTCCATTAAAGTGATTTGTGCCAGTCTCTGCTTAGGGCTACATCAATAGGAAACAAACCATAGAGACAGAACTTGGAACTACTTGATTGTGTCAAGTTTCAAAGAGCTAGCACAAACCGTGTTTGATTTAGAGTTCCAACTACATGTATCCATATAGGAGAAAACAGAGTGAAACCTAAAAATTAAAACTGTTACTGCCAACGAACGGTTTAACCTAGAAGAAAGAAATTTGGTGAGCCAAGTGGGATTGGGGTACTGATCATTACCTGAAAGTGTTATCAAGATTGGGTGAAAAAATGTGTGCTGAGATTTCAGGAAACTCGTAGTTTTTTGAAAGCTTGGCAACCCCTTTCCATGAAAGTGATTTGCGCCAATCTCTGCTTAGGGCTACATCAATAGGAAACAAACCACAGAGATAGAACTTGGAACTACTTGGTTTTGTCAAGTTTCAAAGAGCTAGCACAAACCGTGTTTGATTTAGAGTTCCAACTACATGTATCCATATAGGAGAAAACAGAGTGAAACCTAAAAATTAAAACTGTTACTGCCAATGAACAGTTTAACCTAGAAGAACGAAATTTGGTGAGCCAAGTGGGATTGGGGTTCTGATCATTACCTGAAAGTGTCATGAAGATTGGGTGAAAAAATGTGTGCTGAGATTTCAGGGAACCCGTAGTTTTTTGGAAGCTTGGCAACCCCTTCCATGAAAGTGATTTGCGCCAGTCTCTGCTTAGGGCTACATCAATAGGAAACAAACCATAGAGATAGAACTTGGAACTACTTGATTGTGTCAAGTTTCAAAGAGCTAGCACAAACCATGTTTGATTTAGAGTTCCAACTACATGTATCCATATAGGAGAAAACAGATTGAAACCTAAAAATTAAAACTATTACTGCCAACGAACGGTTTAACCTAGAAGAACGAAATTTGGTGAGCCAAGTGGGATTGGGTACTGACCATTACCTGAAAGTGTCATCAAGATTGGGTGAAAAAATGTGTGCTGAGATTTCAGGAAACTCTTATTTTTTTGGAAGCTTGGCAACCCCTTTCCATGAAAGTGATTTGCGCCAGTCTCTGCTTACGGCTACATCAATAGGAAACAAACCATAGAGATAGAACTTGGAACTACTTGATTGTGACAAGTTTCAAAGAGCTAACACAAACTATGTTTGATTTAGAGTTCCAACTACTTGTATCCATATAGGAGAAAACAGAGTGAAACCTAAAAATTAAAACTGTTACTGCCAACGAACGGTTTAACTTAGAAGAACGAAATTTGGTGAGCCAAGTGGGATTGGGGTACTGATCATTACCTGAAAGTGTCATCAAGATTGGGTGAAAAAATGTGTGCTGAGATTTCAGGAAACTCATAGTTTTTTGGAAGCTTGGCAACCCCTTTCCATGAAAGTGATTTGTGCCAGTCTCTGCTTAGGACTACATCAATAGGAAACAAACCATAGAGATAGAACTTGGAACTACTTGATTGTGACAAGTTTCAAAGAGCTAGCACAAACCGTGTTTGATTTAGAGTTCCAACTACATATATCCATATCTGAGAAAACAGAGTGAAACCTAAAAATTTAAACTGTTACTGCCAACGAACGGTTTAATCTAGAAGAATGAAATTTGGTGAGCCAAGTGGGACTGGGATACTTATCATTACCTGAAAGTGTCATCAAGATTGGGTGAAGAAATGTGTGCTGAGTTTTCAGGAAACCCGTAGTTTTTTGGAAGCTTTGCAACCCCTTTCCATGAAAGTGATTTGCGCCTGTCTGTGCTTAGTGCTACATCAATAGGAAACAAACAATAGAGATAGAACTTGGAACTACTTTATTGTGTCAAGTTTCAAAGAGCTAGTACAAACCGTGTTTGATTTAGAGTTCCAAGTACATGTATCTATATAGGAGAAAACAGAGTGAAACCTAAAAATTAACACTGTTACTGCCAAAGATTGGTTTAACCTAGAAGAATGAAATTTGGTGAGCCAAGTGGGATTCGGGTACTGATCATTACCTGAAAGTGTCATGAAGATTGGGTGAAAAAATATGTTCTGTGATTTCAGGAAACTCGTAGTTTTTTGGAAGCTTGGCAACCCCTTTCCATGAAAGTGATTTGCGCCAGTCTCTGCTTAGGGCTACATCAATAGGAAACAAACAATAGAGATAGAACTTGGAACTACTTTATTGTGTCAAGTTTCAAAGAGCTAGTACAAACCGTGTTTGATTTAGAGTTCCAACTACATGTATCCATATAGGAGAAAACAGAGTGAAATCTAAAAATTAAAACTGTTACTGCCAACGAACGGTTTAACCTAGAAGAACGAAATTTGGTGAGCCAAGTGGGTTTGGGTACTGACCATTACCTGAAAGTGTTATCAAGATTGGGTGAAAAAATGTGTGCTGAGATTTCAGGAAACTCGTAGTTTTTTGGAAGCTTGGCAACACCTTTCCATGAAAGTGATTTGCGCCAGTCTCTGCTTAGGGCTACATCAATAGGAAACAAACCATAGAGATAGAACTTGGAACTACTTGATTGTGTCAAGTTTCAAAGAGCTAGCACAAACCATGTTTGATTTAGAGTTCCAACTACATGTATCCATATAGGAGAAAACAGATTGAAACCTAAAAATTAAAACTATTACTGCCAACGAACGGTTTAACCTAGAAGAACGAAATTTGGTGAGCCAAGTGGGATTGGGTACTGACCATTACCTGAAAGTGTCATCAAGATTGGGTGAAAAAATGTGTGCTGAGATTTCAGGAAACTCTTAGTTTTTTGGAAGCTTGGCAACCCCTTTCCATGAAAGTGATTTGCGCCAGTCTCTGCTTACGGCTACATCAATAGGAAACAAACCATAGAGATAGAACTTGGAACTACTTGATTGTGACAAGTTTCAAAGAGCTAACACAAACTATGTTTGATTTAGAGTTCCAACTACTTGTATCCATATAGGAGAAAACAGAGTGAAACCTAAAAATTAAAACTGTTACTGCCAATGAACGGTTTAACCTAGAAGAACGAAATCTGGTGAGCCAAGTGGGATTGGGGTACTGATCATTACCTGAAAGTGTCATCAAGATTGGGTGAAAAAATGTGTGCTGAGATTTCAGGAAACTCGTAGTTTTTTGGAAGCTTGGGAACCCCTTTCCATGAACATGATTTGCGCCAGTCTCTGCTTACGGCTATATCAATAGGAAAAAAAAAAACCTAGAGACAGAACTTGGAACTACTTGATTGTGTCAAGTTTCAAAGAGCTAGCACAAACCGTGTTTGATTTAGTGTTCCAAATACATGTATCCATATAGGAGAAAACAGAGTGAAACCTAAAAATTAAAACTGTTACTGCCAACGAACGGTTTAATCTAGAAGAACGAAATTTGGTGAGCCAAGTGTGATTGGGATACTGATCATTACCTGAAAGTGTTATAAAGATTGGGTGAAAAAATGTGTGCTGAGATTTCAGGAAACTCGTAGTTTTTTGGAAGCTTGGCAACCCCTTTTCATGAAAGTGATTTGCGCCAATCTCTGCTTAGGGCTACATCAATAGGAAACAAACCATAGAGATAGAACTTGGAACTACTTGGTTGTGTCAAGTTTCAAAGAGCTAGCACAAACCGTGTTTGATTTAGTGTTCCAAATACATGTATCCATATAGGAGAAAACAGAGTGAAACCTAAAAATTAAAACTGTTACTGCCAAAGATCGGTTTAACCTAGAAGAACGAAATTTGGTGAGAAAAGTGGGATTGGGGTACTGGTCATTACCTGAAAGTGTCATCAAGATTGGGTGAAAAAATGTGTGCTGAGATTTCAGGAAACTCGTAGTTTTTTAGAAGCTTGGCAACCTCTTTCCATGAAAGTGATTTGCGCAAGTCTCTGCTTAGGGCTACATCAATAGGAAACAAACCATAGAGATAGAACTTGGAACTACTTGGTTGTGTCAAGTTTCAAAGACCTAGCACAAACCGTGTTTGATTTAGAGTTCCAACTACATGTATCTATATAGGAGAAAACAGAGTGAAACTTAAAAATTAACACTGTTACTGCCAAAGATTGGTTTAACCTAGAAGAATGAAATTTGGTGAGCCAAGTGGGATTCGGGTACTGATCATTACCTGAAAGTGTCATGAAGATTGGGTGAAAAAATCCGTTCTGTGATTTCAGGAAACTCGTAGTTTTTTGGAAGCTTGGCAACCCCTTTCCATGAAAGTGATTTGTGCCAGTCTCTGCTTAGGGCTACATCAATAGGAAACAAACAATAGAGATAGAACTTGGAACTACTTTATTGTGTCAAGTTTCAAAGAGCTAGTACAAACCGTGTTTGATTTAGAGTTCCAACAACATGTATCCATATAGGAGAAAACAGAGTGAAACCTAAAAATTAAAACTATTACTGCCAACGAACGGTTTAACCTAGAAGAACGAAATTTGGTGAGCCAAGTGGGATTGGGGTACTGATCATTACCTGAAAGTGTTATCAAGATTGGGTGAAAAAATGTGTGCTGAGATTTCAGGAAACTCGTAGTTTTTTGGAAGCTTGGCAACCCCTTTCCATGAAAGTGATTTGCGCCAGTCTCTGCTTAGGGCTACATCAATAGGAAACAAACCATAGAGATAGAACTTGGAACTACTTGATTGTGTCAAGTTTCAAAGAGCTAGCACAAACCGTGTTTGATTTAGAGTTCCAACTACATGTATCCATATAGGAGAAAAACAGAGTGAAACCTAAAAATGAAAACTATTACTGCCAACGAACGGTTTAACCTAGAAGAACGAAATTTGGTGAGCCAAGTGGGATTGGGTACTGACCATTACCTGAAAGTGTCATCAAGATTGGGTGAAAAAATGTGTGCTTAGATTTCAGGAAACTCGTAGTTCTTTGGAAGCTTGGCAAACCCTTTCCATGAAAGTGATTTGCGCCAGTCTCTGCTTAGGGCTACATCAATAGGAAACAAACCATAGAGATAGAACTTGGAACTACTTGATTGTGACAAGTTTCAAAGAGCTAGCACAAACCATGTTTGATTTAGAGTTCCAACTACTTGTATCCATATAGGAGAAAACAGAGTGAAACCTAAAAATTAAAACTGTTACTGCCAACGAACGGTTTAATATAGAAGAACGAAATTTGGTGAGCCAAGTGGGATTGGGGTACTGATCATTACCTGAAAGTGTCATCAAGATTGGGTGAAAAAATGTGTGCTGAGATTTCAGGAAACTCGTAGTTTTTTGGAAGCTTGGCAACCCCTTTCCATTAAAGTGATTTGTGCCAGTCTCTGCTTAGGGCTACATCAATAGGAAACAAACCATAGAGACAGAACTTGGAACTACTTGATTGTGTCAAGTTTCAAAGAGCTAGCACAAACCGTGTTTGATTTAGAGTTCCAACTACATGTATCCATATAGGAGAAAACAGAGTGAAACCTAAAAATTAAAACTGTTACTGCCAACGAACGGTTTAACCTAGAAGAAAGAAATTTGGTGAGCCAAGTGGGATTGGGGTACTGATCATTACCTGAAAGTGTTATCAAGATTGGGTGAAAAAATGTGTGCTGAGATTTCAGGAAACTCGTAGTTTTTTGAAAGCTTGGCAACCCCTTTCCATGAAAGTGATTTGCGCCAATCTCTGCTTAGGGCTACATCAATAGGAAACAAACCACAGAGATAGAACTTGGAACTACTTGGTTTTGTCAAGTTTCAAAGAGCTAGCACAAACCGTGTTTGATTTAGAGTTCCAACTACATGTATCCATATAGGAGAAAACAGAGTGAAACCTAAAAATTAAAACTGTTACTGCCAATGAACAGTTTAACCTAGAAGAACGAAATTTGGTGAGCCAAGTGGGATTGGGGTTCTGATCATTACCTGAAAGTGTCATGAAGATTGGGTGAAAAAATGTGTGCTGAGATTTCAGGGAACCCGTAGTTTTTTGGAAGCTTGGCAACCCCTTCCATGAAAGTGATTTGCGCCAGTCTCTGCTTAGGGCTACATCAATAGGAAACAAACCATAGAGATAGAACTTGGAACTACTTGATTGTGTCAAGTTTCAAAGAGCTAGCACAAACCATGTTTGATTTAGAGTTCCAACTACATGTATCCATATAGGAGAAAACAGATTGAAACCTAAAAATTAAAACTATTACTGCCAACGAACGGTTTAACCTAGAAGAACGAAATTTGGTGAGCCAAGTGGGATTGGGTACTGACCATTACCTGAAAGTGTCATCAAGATTGGGTGAAAAAATGTGTGCTGAGATTTCAGGAAACTCTTATTTTTTTGGAAGCTTGGCAACCCCTTTCCATGAAAGTGATTTGCGCCAGTCTCTGCTTACGGCTACATCAATAGGAAACAAACCATAGAGATAGAACTTGGAACTACTTGATTGTGACAAGTTTCAAAGAGCTAACACAAACTATGTTTGATTTAGAGTTCCAACTACTTGTATCCATATAGGAGAAAACAGAGTGAAACCTAAAAATTAAAACTGTTACTGCCAACGAACGGTTTAACTTAGAAGAACGAAATTTGGTGAGCCAAGTGGGATTGGGGTACTGATCATTACCTGAAAGTGTCATCAAGATTGGGTGAAAAAATGTGTGCTGAGATTTCAGGAAACTCATAGTTTTTTGGAAGCTTGGCAACCCCTTTCCATGAAAGTGATTTGTGCCAGTCTCTGCTTAGGACTACATCAATAGGAAACAAACCATAGAGATAGAACTTGGAACTACTTGATTGTGACAAGTTTCAAAGAGCTAGCACAAACCGTGTTTGATTTAGAGTTCCAACTACATATATCCATATCTGAGAAAACAGAGTGAAACCTAAAAATTTAAACTGTTACTGCCAACGAACGGTTTAATCTAGAAGAATGAAATTTGGTGAGCCAAGTGGGACTGGGATACTTATCATTACCTGAAAGTGTCATCAAGATTGGGTGAAGAAATGTGTGCTGAGTTTTCAGGAAACCCGTAGTTTTTTGGAAGCTTTGCAACCCCTTTCCATGAAAGTGATTTGCGCCTGTCTGTGCTTAGTGCTACATCAATAGGAAACAAACAATAGAGATAGAACTTGGAACTACTTTATTGTGTCAAGTTTCAAAGAGCTAGTACAAACCGTGTTTGATTTAGAGTTCCAAGTACATGTATCTATATAGGAGAAAACAGAGTGAAACCTAAAAATTAACACTGTTACTGCCAAAGATTGGTTTAACCTAGAAGAATGAAATTTGGTGAGCCAAGTGGGATTCGGGTACTGATCATTACCTGAAAGTGTCATGAAGATTGGGTGAAAAAATATGTTCTGTGATTTCAGGAAACTCGTAGTTTTTTGGAAGCTTGGCAACCCCTTTCCATGAAAGTGATTTGCGCCAGTCTCTGCTTAGGGCTACATCAATAGGAAACAAACAATAGAGATAGAACTTGGAACTACTTTATTGTGTCAAGTTTCAAAGAGCTAGTACAAACCGTGTTTGATTTAGAGTTCCAACTACATGTATCCATATAGGAGAAAACAGAGTGAAATCTAAAAATTAAAACTGTTACTGCCAACGAACGGTTTAACCTAGAAGAACGAAATTTGGTGAGCCAAGTGGGTTTGGGTACTGACCATTACCTGAAAGTGTTATCAAGATTGGGTGAAAAAATGTGTGCTGAGATTTCAGGAAACTCGTAGTTTTTTGGAAGCTTGGCAACACCTTTCCATGAAAGTGATTTGCGCCAGTCTCTGCTTAGGGCTACATCAATAGGAAACAAACCATAGAGATAGAACTTGGAACTACTTGATTGTGTCAAGTTTCAAAGAGCTAGCACAAACCATGTTTGATTTAGAGTTCCAACTACATGTATCCATATAGGAGAAAACAGATTGAAACCTAAAAATTAAAACTATTACTGCCAACGAACGGTTTAACCTAGAAGAACGAAATTTGGTGAGCCAAGTGGGATTGGGTACTGACCATTACCTGAAAGTGTCATCAAGATTGGGTGAAAAAATGTGTGCTGAGATTTCAGGAAACTCTTAGTTTTTTGGAAGCTTGGCAACCCCTTTCCATGAAAGTGATTTGCGCCAGTCTCTGCTTACGGCTACATCAATAGGAAACAAACCATAGAGATAGAACTTGGAACTACTTGATTGTGACAAGTTTCAAAGAGCTAACACAAACTATGTTTGATTTAGAGTTCCAACTACTTGTATCCATATAGGAGAAAACAGAGTGAAACCTAAAAATTAAAACTGTTACTGCCAACGAACGGTTTAAACTAGAAGAACGAAATTTGGTGAGCCAAGTGGGATTGGGGTTCTGATCATTACCTGAAAGTGTCATGAAGATTGGGTGAAAAAATGTGTGCTGAGATTTCAGGGAACCCGTAGTTTTTTGGAAGCTTGGCAACCCCTTCCATGAAAGTGATTTGCGCCAGTCTCTGCTTAGGGCTACATCAATAGGAAACAAACCATAGAGATAGAACTTGGAACTACTTGATTGTGCCAAGTTTCAAAGAGCTAGCACAAATCGTGTTTGATTTAGTGTTCCAACTACATGTATCCATATAGGAGAAAACAGAGTGAAACCTAAAAATTAAAACTGTTACTGCCAACGAACGGTTTAATCTAGAAGAACGAAATTTGGTGACCCAAGTGTGATTGGGATACTGATCATTACCTGAAAGTGTCATCAAGATTGGGTGAAAAAATGGGTGCTGAGATTTCAGGAAACTCGTAGTTTTTTAAAAGCTTGGCAACCTCTTTCCATGAAAGTGATTTGCGCAAGTCTCTGCTTAGGGCTACATCAATAGGAAACAAACCATAGAGATAGAACTTGGAAATACTTGATTGTGACAAGTTTCAAAGAGCTAGCACAAACCATGTTTGATTTAGAGTTCCAACTACTTGTATCCATATAGGAGAAAACAGAGTGAAACCTAAAAATTAAAACTGTTACTGCCAAAGAACGGTTTAACCTAGAAGAATGAAATTTGGTGAGCCAAGTGGGATTGGGGTACTGATCATTACCTGAAAGTGTCATCAAGTTTGGGTGAAAAAATGTGTGCTGAGATTTCAGGAAACTCGTTGTTTTTTGGAAGCTTGGCAACCTCTTTCCATGAAAGTGATTTGCGCCAGTCTCTGCTTAGGGCTACATCAATAGGAAACAAACCATAGAGATAGAACTTGGAACTACTTGATTGTGTCAAGTTTCAAAGAGCTAGCACAAACCGTGTTTGATTTAGAGTTTCAACTACATGTATCCATATAGGAGAAAACAGAGTGAAACCTAAAAATTTAAACTATTACTGCCAACGAACGGTTTAACCTAGAAGAACGAAATTTGGTGAGCCAAGTGGGATTGGGTACTGACCATTACCTGAAAGTGTTATCAAGATTGGGTGAAAAAATGTGTGCTGAGATTTCAGGAAACTCGTAGTTTTTTGGAAGCTTGGCAACCCCTTTCCATGAAAGTGATTTGCGCCAGTCTCTGCTTAGGGCTACATCAATAGGAAACAAACCAGAGAGATAGAACTTCGAACTACTTGATTGTGTCAAGTTTCAAAGAGCTAGCACAAACCGTGTTTGATTTAGAGTTCCAACTACATGTATCCATATAGGAGAAAACAGAGTGAAACCTAAAAATGAAAACTATTACTGCCAACGAACGGTTTAACCTAGAAGAACGAAATTTGGTGAGCCAAGTGGGATTGGGTACTGACCATTACCTGAAAGTGTCATCAAGATTGGGTGAAAAATTGTGTGCTTAGATTTCAGGAAACTCGTAGTTCTTTGGAAGGTTGGCAACCCCTTTCCATGAAAGTGATTTGCACCATTCTCTGCTTAGGGCTACATCAATAGGAAACAAACCATAGAGATAGAACTTGGAACTACTTGATTGTGACAAGTTTCAAAGAGCTAGCACAAACCATGTTTGATTTAGAGTTCCAACTACTTGTATCCATATAGGAGAAAACAGAGTGAAACCTAAAAATTAAAACTCTTACTGCCAATGAACGGTTTAACCTAGAAGAACGAAATTTGGTGAGCCAAGTGGGATTGGGGTACTGATCATTACCTGAAAGTGTTTTCAAGATTGGTGAAAAAATGTGTGCTGAGATTTCAGGAAACTCGTAGTTTTTTGGAAGCTTGGCAACCCCTTTCAATGAAAGTGATTTGCGCCAATCTCTGCTTAGGGCTACATCAATAGGAAACAAACCATAGAGATAGAACTTGGAACTACTTGGTTGTGTCAAGTTTCAAAGAGCTAGCACAAACCGTGTTTGATTTAGAGTTCCAAGTACATGTACCATATAGGAGAAAACAGAGTGAAACCTAAAAATTAAAACTGTTACTGCCAATGAACGGTTTAACCTAGAAGAACGAAATCTGGTGAGCCAAGTGGGATTGGGGTACTGATCATTACCTGAAAGTGTCATCAAGATTGGGTGAAAAAATGTGTGCTGAGATTTCAGGAAACTCGTAGTTTTTTGGAAGCTTGGGAACCCCTTTCCATGAACATGATTTGCGCCAGTCTCTGCTTACGGCTATATCAATAGGAAAAAAAAAACCTAGAGACAGAACTTGGAACTACTTGATTGTGTCAAGTTACAAAGAGCTAGCACAAACTGTGTTTGATTTAGAGTTCCAACTACATGTATCCATATAGGAGAAAACAGAGTGAAACGTAAAAATTAAAACTGTTACTGCCAACGAACGGTTTAATCTAGAAGAACGAAATTTGGTGAGCCAAGTGTGATTGGGATACTGATCATTACCTGAAAGTGTTATCAAGATTGGGTGAAAAAATGTGTGCTGAGATTTCAGGAAACTCGTAGTTTTTTGGAAGCTTGGCAACCCCTTTCAATGAAAGTGATTTGCGCCAATCTCTGCTTAGGGCTACATCAATAGGAAACAAACCATAGAGATAGAACTTGGAACTACTTGGTTGTGTCAAGTTTCAAAGAGCTAGCACAAACCGTGTTTGATTTAGAGTTCCAAGTACATGTACCATATAGGAGAAAACAGAGTGAAACCTAAAAATTAAAACTGTTACTGCCAATGAACGGTTTAACCTAGAAGAACGAAATCTGGTGAGCCAAGTGGGATTGGGGTACTGATCATTACCTGAAAGTGTCATCAAGATTGGGTGAAAAAATGTGTGCTGAGATTTCAGGAAACTCGTAGTTTTTTGGAAGCTTGGGAACCCCTTTCCATGAACATGATTTGCGCCAGTCTCTGCTTACGGCTATATCAATAGGAAAAAAAAAACCTAGAGACAGAACTTGGAACTACTTGATTGTGTCAAGTTACAAAGAGCTAGCACAAACTGTGTTTGATTTAGAGTTCCAACTACATGTATCCATATAGGAGAAAACAGAGTGAAACGTAAAAATTAAAACTGTTACTGCCAACGAACGGTTTAATCTAGAAGAACGAAATTTGGTGAGCCAAGTGTGATTGGGATACTGATCATTACCTGAAAGTGTTATCAAGATTGGGTGAAAAAATGTGTGCTGAGATTTCAGGAAACTCGTAGTTTTTTGGAAGCTTGGCAACCCCTTTCCATGAAAGTGATTTGCGCCAATCTCTGCTTAGGGCTACATCAATAGGAAACAAACCATAGAGATAGAACTTGGAACTACTTGGTTGTGTCAAGTTTCAAAGAGCTAGCACAAACCGTGTTTGATTTAGTGTTCCAAGTACATGTATCCATATAGGAGAAAACAGAGTGAAACCTAAAAATTAAAACTGTTACTGCCAAAGATCGGTTTAACCTAGAAGAACGAAATTTGGTGAGAAAAGTGGGATTGGGGTACTGGTCATTACCTGAAAGTGTCATCAGGATTGGGTGAAAAAATGTGTGCTGAGATTTCAGGAAACTCGTAGTTTTTTAGAAGCTTGGCAACCTCTTTCCATGAAAGTGATTTGCGCAAGTCTCTGCTTAGGGCTACATCAATAGGAAACAAACCATAGAGATAGAACTTGGAACTTCTTGGTTGTGTCAAGTTTCAAAGACCTAGCACAAACCGTGTTTGATTTAGAGTTCCAACTACATGTATCTATATAGGAGAAAACAGAGTGAAACCTAAAAATTAACACTGTTACTGCCAAAGATTGGTTTAACCTAGAAGAATGAAATTTGGTGAGCCAAGTGGGATTCGGGTACTGATCATTACCTGAAAGTGTCATGAAGATTGGGTGAAAAAATCTGTTCTGTGATTTCAGGAAACTCGTAGTTTTTTGGAAGCTTGGCAACCCCTTTCCATGAAAGTGATTTGCGCCAGTCTCTGCTTAGGGCTACATCAATAGGAAACAAACAATAGAGATAGAACTTGGAACTACTTTATTGTGTCAAGTTTCAAAGAGCTAGTACAAACCGTGTTTGATTTAGAGATCCAACAACATGTATCCATATAGGAGAAAACAGAGTGAAACCTAAAAATTAAAACTATTACTGCCAACGAACGGTTTAACCTAGAAGAACGAAATTTGGTGAGCCAAGTGGGATTGGGGTACTGATCATTACCTGAAAGTGTTATCAAGATTGGGTGAAAAAATGTGTGCTGAGATTTCAGGAAACTCGTAGTTTTTTGGAAGCTTGGCAACCCCTTTCCATGAAAGTGATTTGCGCCAGTCTCTGCTTAGGGCTACATCAATAGGAAACAAACCAGAGAGATAGAACTTGGAACTACTTGATTGTGTCAAGTTTCAAAGAGCTAGCACAAACCGTGTTTGATTTAGAGTTCCAACTACATGTATCCATATAGGAGAAAACAGAGTGAAACCTAAAAATGAAAACTATTACTGCCAACGAACGGTTTAACCTAGAAGAACGAAATTTGGTGAGCCAAGTGGGATTGGGTACTGACCATTACCTGAAAGTGTCATCAAGATTGGGTGAAAAAATGTGTGCTTAGATTTCAGGAAACTCGTAGTTCTTTGGAAGCTTGGCAAACCCTTTCCATGAAAGTGATTTGCGCCAGTCTCTGCTTAGGGCTACATCAATAGGAAACAAACCATAGAGATAGAACTTGGAACTACTTGATTGTGACAAGTTTCAAAGAGCTAGCACAAACCATGTTTGATTTAGAGTTCCAACTACTTGTATCCATATAGGAGAAAACAGAGTGAAACCTAAAAATTAAAACTGTTACTGCCAACGAACGGTTTAATATAGAAGAACGAAATTTGGTGAGCCAAGTGGGATTGGGGTACTGATCATTACCTGAAAGTGTCATCAAGATTGGGTGAAAAAATGTGTGCTGAGATTTCAGGAAACTCGTAGTTTTTTGGAAGCTTGGCAACCCCTTTCCATTAAAGTGATTTGTGCCAGTCTCTGCTTAGGGCTACATCAATAGGAAACAAACCATAGAGACAGAACTTGGAACTACTTGATTGTGTCAAGTTTCAAAGAGCTAGCACAAACCGTGTTTGATTTAGAGTTCCAACTACATGTATCCATATAGGAGAAAACAGAGTGAAACCTAAAAATTAAAACTGTTACTGCCAACGAACGGTTTAACCTAGAAGAAAGAAATTTGGTGAGCCAAGTGGGATTGGGGTACTGATCATTACCTGAAAGTGTTATCAAGATTGGGTGAAAAAATGTGTGCTGAGATTTCAGGAAACTCGTAGTTTTTTGGAAGCTTGGCAACCCCTTTCCATGAAAGTGATTTGCGCCAATCTCTGCTTAGGGCTACATCAATAGGAAACAAACCACAGAGATAGAACTTGGAACTACTTGGTTTTGTCAAGTTTCAAAGAGCTAGCACAAACCGTGTTTGATTTAGAGTTCCAACTACATGTATCCATATAGGAGAAAACAGAGTGAAACCTAAAAATTAAAACTGTTACTGCCAACGAACAGTTTAACCTAGAAGAACGAAATTTGGTGAGCCAAGTGGGATTGGGGTTCTGATCATTACCTGAAAGTGTCATGAAGATTGGGTGAAAAAATGTGTGCTGAGATTTCAGGGAACCCGTAGTTTTTTGGAAGCTTGGCAACCCCTTCCATGAAAGTGATTTGCGCCAGTCTCTGCTTAGGGCTACATCAATAGGAAACAAACCATAGAGATAGAACTTGGAACTACTTGATTGTGCCAAGTTTAAAAGAGCTAGCACAAACCGTGTTTGATTTAGAGTTCCAACTACATGTATCCATATAGGAGAAAACAGAGTGAAATCTAAAAATTAAAACTGTTACTGCCAACGAAGGGTTTAACCTAGAAGAACGAAATTTGGTGAGCCAAGTGGGTTTGGGTACTGACCATTACCTGAAAGTGTTATCAAGATTGGGTGAAAAAATGTGTGCTGAGATTTCAGGAAACTCGTAGTTTTTTGGAAGCTTGGCAACACCTTTCCATGAAAGTGATTTGCGCCAGTCTCTGCTTAGGGCTACATCAATAGGAAACAAACCATAGAGATAGAACTTGGAACTACTTGATTGTGTCAAGTTTCAAAGAGCTAGCACAAACCATGTTTGATTTAGAGTTCCAACTACATGTATCCATATAGGAGAAAACAGATTGAAACCTAAAAATTAAAACTATTACTGCCAACGAACGGTTTAACCTAGAAGATCGAAATTTGGTGAGCCAAGTGGGATTGGGTACTGACCATTACCTGAAAGTGTCATCAAGATTGGGTGAAAAAATGTGTGCTGAGATTTCAGGAAACTCTTATTTTTTTGGAAGCTTGGCAACCCCTTTCCATGAAAGTGATTTGCGCCAGTCTCTGCTTACGGCTACATCAATAGGAAACAAACCATAGAGATAGAACTTGGAACTACTTGATTGTGACAAGTTTCAAAGAGCTAACACAAACTATGTTTGATTTAGAGTTCCAACTACTTGTATCCATATAGGAGAAAACAGAGTGAAACCTAAAAATTAAAACTGTTACTGCCAACGAACGGTTTAACTTAGAAGAACGAAATTTGGTGAGCCAAGTGGGATTGGGGTACTGATCATTACCTGAAAGTGTCATCAAGATTGGGGGAAAAAATGTGTGCTGAGATTTCAGGAAACTCATAGTTTTTTGGAAGCTTGGCAACCCCTTTCCATGAAAGTGATTTGTGCCAGTCTCTGCTTAAGACTACATCAATAGGAAACAAACCATAGAGATAGAACTTGGAACTACTTGATTGTGACAAGTTTCAAAGAGCTAGCACAAACCGTGTTTGATTTAGAGTTCCAACTACATATATCCATATCTGAGAAAACAGAGTGAAACCTAAAAATTTAAACTGTTACTGCCAACGAACGGTTTAATCTAGAAGAATGAAATTTGGTGAGCCAAGTGGGACTGGGATACTTATCATTACCTGAAAGTGTCATCAAGATTGGGTGAAGAAATGTGTGCTGAGTTTTCAGGAAACCCGTAGTTTTTTGGAAGCTTTGCAACCCCTTTCCATGAAAGTGATTTGCGCCTGTCTGTGCTTAGTGCTACATCAATAGGAAACAAACAATAGAGATAGAACTTGGAACTACTTTATTGTGTCAAGTTTCAAAGAGCTAGTACAAACCGTGTTTGATTTAGAGTTCCAAGTACATGTATCTATATAGGAGAAAACAGAGTGAAACCTAAAAATTAACACTGTTACTGCCAAAGATTGGTTTAACCTAGAAGAATGAAATTTGGTGAGCCAAGTGGGATTCGGGTACTGATCATTACCTGAAAGTGTCATGAAGATTGGGTGAAAAAATATGTTCTGTGATTTCAGGAAACTCGTAGTTTTTTGGAAGCTTGGCAACCCCTTTCCATGAAAGTGATTTGCGCCAGTCTCTGCTTAGGGCTACATCAATAGGAAACAAACAATAGAGATAGAACTTGGAACTACTTTATTGTGTCAAGTTTCAAAGAGCTAGTACAAACCTTGTTTGATTTAGAGTTCCAACTACATGTATCCATATAGGAGAA
Source organism: Spermophilus citellus (assembly GCF_964194105.1). NCBI lineage: Eukaryota > Metazoa > Chordata > Mammalia > Rodentia > Sciuridae > Spermophilus > Spermophilus citellus. The sequence goes on along the minus strand of NC_138188.1, from coordinate 22,273,746 downwards.
AACAGAGTGAAATCTAAAAATTAAAACTGTTACTGCCAACGAACGGTTTAACCTAGAAGAACGAAATTTGGTGAGCCAAGTGGGTTTGGGTACTGACCATTACCTGAAAGTGTCATCAAGATTGGGTGAAAAAATGTGTGCTGAGATTTCAGGAAACTCTTAGTTTTTTGGAAGCTTGGCAACGCCTTTCCATGAAAGTGATTTGCGCCAGTCTCTGCTTACGGCTACATCAATAGGAAACAAACCATAGAGATAGAACTTGGAACTACTTGATTGTGACAAGTTTCAAAGAGCTAACACAAACTATGTTTGATTTAGAGTTCCAACTACTTGTATCCATATAGGAGAAAACAGAGTGAAACCTAAAAATTAAAACTGTTACTGCCAACGAACGGTTTAACCTAGAAGAACGAAATTTGGTGAGCCAAGTGGGATTGGGGTACTGATCATTACCTGAAAGTGTCATCAAGATTGGGTGAAAAAATGTGTGCTGAGATTTCAGGAAACTCATAGTTTTTTGGAAGCTTGGCAACCCCTTTCCATAAAAGTGATTTGTGCCAGTCTCTGCTTAGGACTACATCAATAGGAAACAAACAATAGAGATAGAACTTGGAACTACTTGATTGTGACAAGTTTCAAAGAGCTAGCACAAACCGTGTTTGATTTAGAGTTCCAACTACATATATCCATATAGGAGAAAACAGAGTGAAACCTAAAAATTTAAACTGTTACTGCCAACGAACGGTTTAATCTAGAAGAATGAAATTTGGTGAGCCAAGTGGGATTGGGATACTTATCATTACCTGAAAGTGTCATCAAGATTGGGTGAAGAAATGTGTGCTGAGTTTTCAGGAAACCCGTAGTTTTTTGGAAGCTTTGCAACCCCTTTCCATGAAAGTGATTTGCGCCTGTCTGTGCTTAGTGCTACATCAATAGGAAACAAACAATAGAGATAGAACTTGGAACTACTTTATTGTGTCAAGTTTCAAAGAGCTAGCACAAACCGTGTTTGATTTAGAGTTCCAACTACATGTATCCATATAGGAGAAAACAGAGTGAAACCTAAAAATGAAAACTATTACTGCCAACGAACGGTTTAACCTAGAAGAACGAAATTTGGTTTGCCAAGTGGGATTGGGTACTGACCATTACCTGAAAGTGTCATCAAGATTGGGTGAAAAAATGTGTGCTTAGATTTCAGGAAACTCGTAGTTCTTTGGAAGCTTGGCAACCCCTTTCCATGAAAGTGATTTGCGCCAGTCTCTACTTAGGGCTACATCAATAGGAAACAAACCATAGAGATAGAACTTGGAACTACTTGATTGTGACAAGTTTCAAAGAGCTAGCACAAACCATGTTTGATTTAGAGTTCCAACTACTTGTATCCATATAGGAGAAAACAGAGTGAAACCTAAAAATTAAAACTGTTACTGCCAACGAACGGTTTAACATAGAAGAACGAAATTTGGTGAGCCAAGTGGGATTGGGGTACTGATCATTACCTGAAAGTGTCATCAAGATTGGGTGAAAAAATGTGTGCTGAGATTTCAGGAAACTCGTAGTTTTTTGGAAGCTTGGCAACCCCTTTCCATGAAAGTGATTTGCGCCAGTCTCTGCTTAGGGCTACATCAATAGGAAACAAACCATAGAGACAGAACTTGGAACTACTTGATTGTGTCAAGTTTCAAAGAGCTAGCACAAACCGTGTTTGATTTAGAGTTCCAACTACATGTATCCATATAAGAGAAAACAGAGTGAAACCTAAAAATTAAAACTGTTACTGCCAACGAACGGTTTAACCTAGAAGAACGAAATTTGGTGAGCCAAGTGGGATTGGGGTACTGATCATTACCTGAAAGTGTTATCAAGATTGGGTGAAAAAATGTGTGCTGAGATTTCAGGAAACTCGTAGTTTTTTGGAAGCTTGGCAACCCCTTTCCATGAAAGTGATTTGCGCCAATCTCTGCTTAGGGCTACATCAATAGGAAACAAACCATAGAGATAGAACTTGGAACTACTTGGTTTTGTCAAGTTTCAAAGAGCTAGCACAAACCGTGTTTGATTTAGAGTTCCAAGTACATGTATCCATATAGGAGAAAACAGACTGAAACCTAAAAATTAAAACTTTTACTGCGAATGAACGGTTTAACCTAGAAGAACGAAATCTGGTGAGCCAAGTGGGATTGGGGTTCTGATCATTACCTGAAAGTGTCATCAAGATTGGGGGAAAAAATGTGTGCTGAGATTTCAGGAAACTCGTAGTTTTTTGGAAGCTTGGCAACCCCTTTCCATGAAAGTGATTTGCGCCAGTCTCTGCTTAGGGCTACATCAATAGGAAACAAACCATACAGATAGAACTTGGAACTACTTGGTTGTGTCAAGTTTCAAAGAGCTAGCAAAAACCGTGTTTGATTTAGAGTTCCAACTACATGTATCCATATAAGAGAAAACAGAGTGAAAACTAAAAATTAAAACTGTTACTGCCAATGAACGGTTTAACCTAGAAGAATGAAATTTGGTGAGCCAAGTGGGATTGGGGTACTGATCATTACCTGAAAGGGTCATGAAGATTGGGTGAAAAAATGTGTGCTGAGATTTCAGGAAACTCGTAGTTTTATGGAAGCTTGGCAACCCCTTCCATGAAAGTGATTTGCGCCAGTCTCTGCTTAGGGCTACATCAATAGGAAACAAACCATAGAGATAGAACTTGGAACTACTTGATTGTGCCAAGTTTCAAAGACCTAGCACAAACCGTGTTTGATTTAGAGTTCCAACTATATGTATCCATATAGGAGAAAACAGAGTGAAACCTAAAAATTAAAACTGATACTGCCAATGAACGGTTTAACCTAGAAGAACGAAATTTGGTGAGCCAAGTCGGATTGGGGTACTGATCATTACCTGAAAGTGTCATCAAGATTGGGGGAAAAATGTGTGCTGAGATTTCAGGAAACTCGTAGTTTTTTGGAAGCTTGGCAACCCCTTTCCATGAAAGTGATTTGCGCCAGTCTCTGCTTAGGGCTACATCAATAGGAAACAAACCATACAGATAGAACTTGGAACTACTTGGTTGTGTCAAGTTTCAAAGAGCTAGCAAAAACCGTGTTTGATTTAGAGTTCCAACTACATGTATCCATATAAGAGAAAACAGAGTGAAAACTAAAAATTAAAACTGTTACTGCCAATGAACGGTTTAACCTAGAAGAATGAAATTTGGTGAGCCAAGTGGGATTGGGGTACTGATCATTACCTGAAAGGGTCATGAAGATTGGGTGAAAAAATGTGTGCTGAGATTTCAGGAAACTCGTAGTTTTATGGAAGCTTGGCAACCCCTTCCATGAAAGTGATTTGCGCCAGTCTCTGCTTAGGGCTACATCAATAGGAAACAAACCATAGAGATAGAACTTGGAACTACTTGATTGTGCCAAGTTTAAAAGAGCTAGCACAAACCGTGTTTGATTTAGAGTTCCAACTACATGTATCCATATAGGAGAAAACAGAGTGAAATCTAAAAATTAAAACTGTTACTGCCAACGAAGGGTTTAACCTAGAAGAACGAAATTTGGTGAGCCAAGTGGGTTTGGGTACTGACCATTACCTGAAAGTGTTATCAAGATTGGGTGAAAAAATGTGTGCTGAGATTTCAGGAAACTCGTAGTTATTTGGAAGCTTGGCAACACCTTTCCATGAAAGTGATTTGCGCCAGTCTCTGCTTAGGGCTACATCAATTGGAAACAAACCATAGAGATAGAACTTGGAACTACTTGATTGTGTCAAGTTTCAAAGAGCTAGCACAAACCATGTTTGATTTAGAGTTCCAACTACATGTATCCATATAGGAGAAAACAGATTGAAACCTAAAAATTAAAACTATTACTGCCAACGAACGGTTTAACCTAGAAGAACGAAATTTGGTGAGCCAAGTGGGATTGGGTACTGACCATTACCTGAAAGTGTCATCAAGATTGGGTGAAAAAATGTGTGCTGAGATTTCAGGAAACTCGTAGATTTTTGGAAGCTTGGCAACCCCTTTCCATGAAAGTGATTTGCGCCAGTCTCTGCTTATGGCTACATCAATAGGAAACATACCATAGAGATAGAACTTGGAACTACTTGATTGTGACAAGTTTCAAAGAGCTAACACAAACTATGTTTGATTTAGAGTTCCAACTACTTGTATCCATAAAGGAGAAAACAGAGTGAAACCTAAAAATTAAAACTGTTACTGCCAACGAACGGTTTAACCTAGAAGAACGAAATTTGGTGAGCCAAGTGGGATTGGGGTACTGATCATTACCTGAAAGTGTCATCAAGATTGGGTGAAGAAATGTGTGCTGAGTTTTCAGGAAACCCGTAGTTTTTTTGAAGCTTTGCAACCACTTTCCATGAAAGTGATTTGCGCCTGTCTGTGCTTAGTGCTACATCAATAGGAAACAAACAATAGAGATAGAACTTGGAACTACTTGATTGTGTCAAGTTTCAAAGAGCTAGTACAAACCGTGTTTGATTTAGAGTTCCAACTACATGTATCTATATAGGAGAAAACAGAGTGAAACCTAAAAATTAACACTGTTACTGCCAAAGATTGGTTTAACCTAGAAGAATGAAATTTGGTGAGCCAAGTGGGATTCGGGTACTGATCATTACCTGAAAGTGTCATGAAGATTGGGTGAAAAAATCTGTTCTGTGATTTCAGGAAACTCGTAGTTTTTTGGAAGCTTGGCAACCCCTTTCCATGAAAGTGATTGGCGCCAGTCTGTGCTTAGGGCTACATCAATAGGAAACAAACAATAGAGATAGAACTTGGAACTACTTTATTGTGTCAAGTTTCAAAGAGCTAGCACAAACCGTGTTTGATTTAGAGTTCCAACTACATGTATCCATATAGGAGAAAACAGAGTGAAACCTAAAAATGAAAACTATTACTGCCAACGAACGGTTTAACCTAGAAGAACGAAATTTGGTGAGCCAAGTGGGATTGGGTACTGACCATTACCTGAAAGTGTCATCAAGATTGGGTGAAAAAATGTGTGCTTAGATTTCAGGAAATTCGTAGTTCTTTGGAAGCTTGGCAACCCCTTTCCATGAAAGTGATTTGCGCCAGTCTCTGCTTAGGGCTACATCAATAGGAAACAAACCATAGAGATAGAACTTGGAACTACTTGATTGTGACAAGTTTCAAAGAGCTAGCACAAACCATGTTTGATTTAGAGTTCCAACTACTTGTATCCATATAGGAGAAAACAGAGTGAAACCTAAAAATTAAAACTGTTACTGCCAACGAACGGTTTAACCTAGAAGAACGAAATTTGGTGAGCCAAGTGGGATTGGGGTACTGATCATTACCTGAAAGTGTTATCAAGATTGGGTGAAAAAATGTGTGCTGAGATTTCAGGAAACTCGTAGTTTTTTGGAAGCTTGGCAACCCCTTTCCATGAAAGTGATTTGCGCCAATCTCTGCTTAGGGCTACATCAATAGGAAACAAACCACAGAGATAGAACTTGGAACTACTTGGTTTTGTCAAGTTTCAAATAGCTAGCACAAACCGTGTTTGATTTAGAGTTCCAAGTACATGTATCCATATAGGAGAAAACAGAGTGAAACCTAAAAATTAAAATTGTTACTGCCAATGAACGGTTTAACCTAGAAGAACGAAATCTGGTGAGCCAAGTGGGATTGGGGTTCTGATCATTACCTTAAAGTGTCATCAAGATTGGGTGAAAAAATGTGTGCTGAGATTTCAGGAAACTCGTAGTTTTTTGGAAGCTTGGCAACCCCTTTCCATGAAAGTGATTTGCGCCAGTCTCTGCTTAGGGCTACATCAATAGGAATCAAACCATAGAGATAGAACTTGGAACTACTTGATTGTGACAAGTTTCAAAGAGCTAGCACAAACCGTGTTTGATTTAGTGTTCCAACTACATATATCCATATAGGAGAAAACAGAGTGAAAACTAAAAATTAAAACTGTTACTGCCAATGAACGGTTTAAAATAGAAGAATGAAATTTGGTGAGCCAAGTGGGATTGGGGTACTGATCATTACCTGAAAGGGTCATGAAGATTGGGTGAAAAAATGTGTGCTGAGATTTCAGGAAACTCGTAGTATTATGGAAGCTTGGCAACCCCTTCCATGAAAGTGATTTGCGCCAGTCTCTGCTTAGGGCTACATCAATTGGAAACAAACCATAGAGATAGAACTTGGAACTACTTGATTGTGTCAAGTTTCAAAGAGCTAGCACAAACCATGTTTGATTTAGAGTTCCAACTACATGTATCCATATAGGAGAAAACAGAGTGAAATCTAAAAATTAAAACTGTTACTGCCAACGAAGGGTTTAACCTAGAAGAACGAAATTTGGTGAGCCAAGTGGGTTTGGGTACTGACCATTACCTGAAAGTGTTATCAAGATTGGGTGAAAAAATGTGTGCTGAGATTTCAGGAAACTCGTAGTTATTTCGAAGCTTGGCAACACCTTTCCATGAAAGTGATTTGCGCCAGTCTCTGCTTAGGGCTACATCAATTGGAAACAAACCATAGAGATAGAACTTGGAACTACTTGATTGTGTCAAGTTTCAAAGAGCTAGCACAAACCATGTTTGATTTAGAGTTCCAACTACATGTATCCATATAGGAGAAAACAGATTGAAACCTAAAAATTAAAACTATTACTGCCAACGAACGGTTTAACATAGAAGAACGAAATTTGGTGAGCCAAGTGGGATTGGGTACTGACCATTACCTGAAAGTGTCATCAAGATTGGGTGAAAAAATGTGTGCTGAGATTTCAGGAAACTCGTAGATTTTTGGAAGATTGGCAACCCCTTTCCATGAAAGTGATTTGCGCCAGTCTCTGCTTATGGCTACATCAATAGGAAACATACCATAGAGATAGAACTTGGAACTACTTGATTGTGACAAGTTTCAAAGAGCTAACACAAACTATGTTTGATTTAGAGTTCCAACTACTTGTATCCATATAGGAGAAAACAGAGTGAAACCTAAAAATTAAAACTGTTACTGCCAACGAACGGTTTAACCTAGAAGAACGAAATTTGGTGAGCCAAGTGGGATTGGGGTACTGATCATTACCTGAAAGTGTCATCAAGATTGGGTGAAGAAATGTGTGCTGAGTTTTCAGGAAACCCGTAGTTTTTTTGAAGCTTTGCAACCACTTTCCATGAAAGTGATTTGCGCCTGTCTGTGCTTAGTGCTACATCAATAGGAAACAAACAATAGAGATAGAACTTGGAACTACTTGATTGTGTCAAGTTTCAAAGAGCTAGTACAAACCGTGTTTGATTTAGAGTTCCAACTACATGTATCTATATAGGAGAAAACAGAGTGAAACCTAAAAATTAACACTGTTACTGCCAAAGATTGGTTTAACCTAGAAGAATGAAATTTGGTGAGCCAAGTGGGATTCGGGTACTGATCATTACCTGAAAGTGTCATGAAGATTGGGTGAAAAAATCTGTTCTGTGATTTCAGGAAACTCGTAGTTTTTTGGAAGCTTGGCAACCCCTTTCCATGAAAGTGATTGGCGCCAGTCTGTGCTTAGGGCTACATCAATAGGAAACAAACAATAGAGATAGAACTTGGAACTACTTTATTGTGTCAAGTTTCAAAGAGCTAGCACAAACCGTGTTTGATTTAGAGTTCCAACTACATGTATCCATATAGGAGAAAACAGAGTGAAACCTAAAAATTAAAACTATTACTGCCAACGAACGGTTTAACCTAGAAGAACGAAATTTGGTGAGCCAAGGGGGATTGGGGTACTGGTCATTACCTGAAAGTGTCATCAAGATTGGGTGAAAAAATGTGTGCTCAGATTTCACGAAACTCGTATTTTTTTGGAAGCTTGGCAAACCCTTTCCATGAAAGTGATTTGCACCAGTCTCTGCTTAGGGCTACATCCATAGGAAACAAACCATAGAGATAGAACTTGGAACTACTTGGTTGTGTCAAGTTTCAAAGACCTAGCAGAAACCGTGTTTGATTTAGAGTTCCAACTATATGTATCCATATAGGAGAAAACAGAGTGAAACCTAAAAATTAAAACTGTTACTGCCAATGAACGGTTTAACCTAGAAGAACGAAATTTGGTGAGCCAAGTCGGATTGGGGAACTGATCTTTACCTGAAAGTGTCATCAAGATTTGGTGAAAAAATGTGTGCTGAGATTTCAGGAAACTCATAGTTTTTTGGAAGCTTGGCAACCCTTTTCCATGAAGGTGATTTGCGCCAGTCTCTGCTTAGGGCTATATCAATAGGAAAAAAAAAAAAACATAGAGATAGAACTTGGAACTACTTGATTGTGTCAATTTACAAAGAGCTAGCACAAACTGTGTTTGAATTAGAGTTCCAACTACATGTATCCATATAGGAGAAAACAGAGTGAAACCTAAAAATTAAAACTGTTACAGCCAACGAAGAGTTTAACCTAGAAGAACGAAATTTGGTGAGCCAAGTGGGATTGGGGTACTGATCATTACCTGAAAGTGTCATGAAGATTGGGTGAAAAAATGTGTGCTGAGATTTCAGGAAACTCGTAGTTTTTTGGAAGCTTGGCAACCTCTTTCCATGAAAGTGATTTGTGCCAGTCTCTGCTTAGGGCTACATCAATAGGAAACAAACCATAGAGATAGAACTTGGAACTACTTGATTGTGCCAAGTTTCAAAGAGCTAGCACAAACCGTGTTTGATTTAGAGTTCCAACTACATGTATCCATATAGAAGAAAACAGAGTGAAACCTAAAAATTAAAACTGTTACTGCCAACGAACGGTTTAACCTAGAAGAACGAAATTTGGTGAGCCAAGTGGGATTGTGGTACTGATCATTACCGGAAAGTGTCATCAAGATTGGGTGAAAAAATGTGTGCTGAGATTTCAGAAAACTCGTAGTTTTTTGGAAGCAGGCAACCCCTTTCAATGAATGTGATTTGTGCCAGTCTCTGCTTAGGGCTACATCAATATGAAACAAACCATAGAGATAGAACTTGGAACTACTTGATTGTGTCAAGTTTCAAAGAGCTAGCACAAACCGTGTTTGATTTAGTGTTCCAACTACATGTATCCATATAGGAGAAAACAGAGTGAAACCTAAAAACTAAAACTGTTACTGCCAACGAACGGTTTAATCTAGAAAAACGAAATTTGGTGAGCCAAGTGTGATTGGGATACTGATCATTACCTGAAAGTGTCATCAAGATTGGGTGAAAAAATGTGTGCTGAGATTTCAGGAAACTCGTAGTTTTTTGGAAGCTTGGCAACCCCTTTCCATGAAAGTGATTTGCATCAGTCTCTGCTTAGGGCTACATCAATTGGAAACAAACAATAGAGATAGAACTTGGAACTACTTTATTGTGTCAAGTTTGAAAGAGCTAGCACAAACCATGTTTGATTTAGAGTTCCAACTACTTGTATCCATATAGGAGAAAACAGAGTGAAACCTAAAAATTAAAACTGTTACTGCCAACGAACGGTTTAACCTAGAAGAACGAAATTTGGTGAGCCAAGTGGGATTGGGGTACTGATCATTACTTGAAAGTGTCATCAAGATTGGGTGAAAAAATCTGTGCTGAGATTTCAGGAAACTCGTAGTTTTTTGGAAGCTTGGCAACCCCTTTCCATGAAAGTGATTTGCGCCAGTCTCTGCTTAGGGGTACATCAATAGGAAACAAACCATAGAGATAGAACTTGGAACTACTTGATTGTGGCAAGTTTCAAAGAGCTAGCACAAACTGTGTTTGATTTAGAGTTCCAACTACATGTATCCATATAGGAGAAAACAGAGTGAAACCTAAAAATTAAAACTGTTACTGCCAACGAACGGCTTAACCTAGAAGAACGAAATTTGGTGAGCCAAGTGGGATTGGGGTACTGATCATTAACTGAAAGTGTTATCAAGATTGGGTGAAAAAATGTGTGCTGAGATTTCAGGAAACTCGTAGTTTTTTGGAAGCTTGGCAACCCCTTTCCATGAAAGTGATTTGCGCCAACCCCTTTCCATGAAAGTGATTTGCGCCAATCTCTGCTAGGTTTAAACTAGAAGAACGAAATTTGGTGAGCCAAGTGGGATTGGGGTACTGATCATTACCTGAAAGTGTCATCAAGATTGGGTGCAAAAATGTGTGCTGAGATTTCAGGAAACTCGTAGTTTTTTGGAAGCTCGGGAACCCCTTTCCATGAACGTGATTTGTGCCAGTCTCTGCTTAGGGCTATATCAATAGGAAAAAAAAACCTAGAGATAGAACTTGGAACTACTTGATTGTGTCAAGTTACAAAGAGCTAACACAAACTGTGTTTGATTTAGAGTTCCAACTACATGTATCCATATAGGAGAAAACAGAGTGAAACCTAAAAATTAAAACTGTTACTGCCAACGAACGGTTTAACCTAGAAGAACGAAATTTGGTGAGCCAAGTGGGATTGGGGTCCTGATCATTACCTGAAAGTGTCACCAAGATTGGGTGAAAAAATGTGTGCTGAGATTTCAGGAAATTCGTAGTTTTTTGGAAGCTTGGAAACCCCTTTCCATGAAAGTGATTTGCGACAGTCTCTGCTTATGGCTACATCAATAGGAAACAAACCATAGAGATAGAACTTGGAACTACTTGATTGTGTCAAGTTTCAAAGAGCTAGCACAAACCGTGTTTGATTTAGAGTTCCAACTACATATATCCATATAGGAGAAAACAGAGTGAAACCTAAAAATTAAAACTGTTACTGCCAACGAACGGTTTAACCTAGAAGAACGAAATTTGGTGAGCCAAGTGGGATTGGGGTTCTGATCATTACCTTAAAGTGTCATCAAGATTTGGTGAAAAAATGTGTGCTGAGATTTCAGGAAACTCGTAGTTTTTTGGAAGCTTGGCAACCCCTTTCCATGAAAGTGATTTGCGACAGTCTCTGCTTAGGGCTACATCAATAGGAAACAAAACATAGAGATAGAACTTGGAACTACTTGATTGTGTCAAGTTTCAAAGAGCTAGCACAAACCGTGTTTGATTTAGAGTTCCAACTACATGTATCCATAAAGGAGAAAACAGAGTGAAACCTAAAAATTAAAACTGTTACTGCCAACGAACGGTTTAACCTAGAAGAACGAAATTTGGTGAGCCAAGTGGGATTGGGGTTCTGATCATTACCTGAAAGTGTCATCAAGATTGGGTGAAAAAATGTGTGCTGAGATTTCAGGAAACTCGTAGTTTTTTGGAAGCTTGGCAAACCCTTTCCATGAAAGTGATTTGCACCAGTCTCTGCTTAGGGCTACATCAATAGGAAACAAACCATAGAGATAGAACTTGGAACTACTTGATTGTGTCAAGTTTCAAAGAGCTAGCACAAACCGTGTTTGATTTAGAGTTCCAACTACATGTATCCATAAAGGAGAAAACAGAGTGAAACCTAAAAATTAAAACTGTTACTGCCAATGAACGGTTTAAACTAGAAGAACGAAATTTGGTGAGCCAAGTGGGATTGGGGTTCTGATCATTACCTGAAAGTGTCATCAAGATTGGGTGAAAAAATGTGTGCTGAGATTTCAGGAAACTCGTAGTTTTTTGGAAGCTTGGCAACCCCTTTCCATGAAAGTGATTTGCGCCAGTCTCTGCTTAGGGGTACATCAATAGGAAACAAACCATAGAGATAGAACTTGGAACTACTTGATTGTGGCAAGTTTCAAAGAGCTAGCACAAACTGTGTTTGATTTAGAGTTCCAACTACATGTATCCATATAGGAGAAAACAGAGTGAAACCTAAAAATTAAAACTGTTACTGCCAACGAACGGCTTAACCTAGAAGAACGAAATTTGGTGAGCCAAGTGGGATTGGGGTACTGATCATTAACTGAAAGTGTTATCAAGATTGGGTGAAAAAATGTGTGCTGAGATTTCAGGAAACTCGTAGTTTTTTGGAAGCTTGGCAACCCCTTTCCATGAAAGTGATTTGCGCCAACCCCTTTCCATGAAAGTGATTTGCGCCAATCTCTGCTAGGTTTAAACTAGAAGAACGAAATTTGGTGAGCCAAGTGGGATTGGGGTACTGATCATTACCTGAAAGTGTCATCAAGATTGGGTGCAAAAATGTGTGCTGAGATTTCAGGAAACTCGTAGTTTTTTGGAAGCTCGGGAACCCCTTTCCATGAACGTGATTTGTGCCAGTCTCTGCTTAGGGCTATATCAATAGGAAAAAAAACCTAGAGATAGAACTTGGAACTACTTGATTGTGTCAAGTTACAAAGAGCTAACACAAACTGTGTTTGATTTAGAGTTCCAACTACATGTATCCATATAGGAGAAAACAGAGTGAAACCTAAAAATTAAAACTGTTACTGCCAACGAACGGTTTAACCTAGAAGAACGAAATTTGGTGAGCCAAGTGGGATTGGGGTCCTGATCATTACCTGAAAGTGTCACCAAGATTGGGTGAAAAAATGTGTGCTGAGATTTCAGGAAACTCGTAGTTTTTTGGAAGCTTGGAAACCCCTTTCCATGAAAGTGATTTGCGACAGTCTCTGCTTATGGCTACATCAATAGGAAACAAACCATAGAGATAGAACTTGGAACTACTTGATTGTGTCAAGTTTCAAAGAGCTAGCACAAACCGTGTTTGATTTAGAGTTCCAACTACATGTATCCATATAGGAGAAAACAGAGTGAAACCTAAAAATTAAAACTGTTACTGCCAACGAACGGTTTAACCTAGAAGAACGAAATTTGGTGAGCCAAGTGGGATTGGGGTTCTGATCATTACCTTAAAGAGTCATCAAGATTGGGTGAAAAAATGTGTGCTGAGATTTCAGGAAACTCGTAGTTTTTTGGAAGCTTGGCAACCCCTTTCCATGAAAGTGATTTGCGACAGTCTCTGCTTAGGGCTACATCAATAGGAAACAAAACATAGAGATAGAACTTGGAACTACTTGATTGTGTCAAGTTTCAAAGAGCTAGCACAAACCGTGTTTGATTTAGAGTTCCAACTACATGTATCCATAAAGGAGAAAACAGAGTGAAACCTAAAATTTAAAACTGTTACTGCCAACGAACGGTTTAACCTAGAAGAACGAAATTTGGTGAGCCAAGTGGGATTGGGGTTCTGATCATTACCTGAAAGTGTCATCAAGATTGGGTGAAAAAATGTGTGCTGAGATTTCAGGAAACTCGTAGTTTTTTGGAAGCTTGGCAAACCCTTTCCATGAAAGTGATTTGCACCAGTCTCTGCTTAGGGCTACATCAATAGGAAACAAACCATAGAGATAGAACTTGGAACTACTTGATTGTGTCAAGTTTCAAAGAGCTAGCACAAACCGTGTTTGATTTAGAGTTCCAACTACATGTATCCATAAAGGAGAAAACAGAGTGAAACCTAAAAATTAAAACTGTTACTGCCAATGAACGGTTTAAACTAGAAGAACGAAATTTGGTGAGCCAAGTGGGATTGGGGTTCTGATCATTACCTGAAAGTGTCATCAAGATTGGGTGAAAAAATGTGTGCTGAGATTTCAGGAAACTCGTAGTTTTTTGGAAGCTTGGCAAACCCTTTCCATGAAAGTGATTTGCACCAGTCTCTGCTTAGGGCTACATCAATAGGAAACAAACCATAGAGATAAAACTTGGAACTACTTGGTTGTGTCAAGTTTCAAAGACCTAGCAGAAACCGTGTTTGATTTAGAGTTCCAACTACATGTATCCATAAGGAGAAAACAGAGTGAAACCTAAAAATTAAAACTGTTACTGCCAATGAACGGTTTAACCTAGAAGAACGAAATTTGGTGAGCCAAGTCGGATTGGGGTACTGATCATTACCGGAAAGTGTCATCAAGATTGGGTGAAAAAATGTGTGCTGAGATTTCAGAAAACTCGTAGTTTTTTGGAAGCAGGCAACCCCTTTCAATGAATGTGATTTGTGCCAGTCTCTGCTTAGGGCTACATCAATATGAAACAAACCATAGAGATAGAACTTGGAACTACTTGATTGTGTCAAGTTTCAAAGAGCTAGCACAAACCGTGTTTGATTTAGTGTTCCAACTACATGTATCCATATAGGAGAAAACAGAGTGAAACCTAAAAACTAAAACTGTTACTGCCAACGAACGGTTTAATCTAGAAAAACGAAATTTGGTGAGCCAAGTGTGATTGGGATACTGATCATTACCTGAAAGTGTCATCAAGATTGGGTGAAAAAATGTGTGCTGAGATTTCAGGAAACTCGTAGTTTTTTGGAAGCTTGGCAACCCCTTTCCATGAAAGTGATTTGCATCAGTCTCTGCTTAGGGCTACATCAATTGGAAACAAACAATAGAGATAGAACTTGGAACTACTTTATTGTGTCAAGTTTGAAAGAGCTAGCACAAACCATGTTTGATTTAGAGTTCCAACTACTTGTATCCATATAGGAGAAAACAGAGTGAAACCTAAAAATTAAAACTGTTACTGCCAACGAACGGTTTAACCTAGAAGAACGAAATTTGGTGAGCCAAGTGGGATTGGGGTACTGATCATTACTTGAAAGTGTCATCAAGATTGGGTGAAAAAATCTGTGCTGAGATTTCAGGAAACTCGTAGTTTTTTGGAAGCTTGGCAACCCCTTTCCATGAAAGTGATTTGCGCCAGTCTCTGCTTAGGGGTACATCAATAGGAAACCAACCATAGAGATAGAACTTGGAACTACTTGATTGTGGCAAGTTTCAAAGAGCTAGCACAAACTGTGTTTGATTTAGAGTTCCAACTACATGTATCCATATAGGAGAAAACAGAGTGAAACCTAAAAATTAAAACTGTTACTGCCAACGAACGGCTTAACCTAGAAGAACGAAATTTGGTGAGCCAAGTGGGATTGGGGTACTGATCATTAACTGAAAGTGTTATCAAGATTGGGTGAAAAAATGTGTGCTGAGATTTCAGGAAACTCGTAGTTTTTTGGAAGCTTGGCAACCCCTTTCCATGAAAGTGATTTGCGCCAACCCCTTTCCATGAAAGTGATTTGCGCCAATCTCTGCTAGGTTTAAACTAGAAGAACGAAATTTGGTGAGCCAAGTGGGATTGGGGTACTGATCATTACCTGAAAGTGTCATCAAGATTGGGTGCAAAAATGTGTGCTGAGATTTCAGGAAACTCGTAGTTTTTTGGAAGCTCGGGAACCCCTTTCCATGAACGTGATTTGTGCCAGTCTCTGCTTAGGGCTATATCAATAGGAAAAAAAAACCTAGAGATAGAACTTGGAACTACTTGATTGTGTCAAGTTACAAAGAGCTAACACAAACTGTGTTTGATTTAGAGTTCCAACTACATGTATCCATATAGGAGAAAACAGAGTGAAACCTAAAAATTAAAACTGTTACTGCCAACGAACGGTTTAACCTAGAAGAACGAAATTTGGTGAGCCAAGTGGGATTGGGGTCCTGATCATTACCTGAAAGTGTCACCAAGATTGGGTGAAAAAATGTGTGCTGAGATTTCAGGAAATTCGTAGTTTTTTGGAAGCTTGGAAACCCCTTTCCATGAAAGTGATTTGCGACAGTCTCTGCTTATGGCTACATCAATAGGAAACAAACCACAGAGATAGAACTTGGAACTACTTGATTGTGTCAAGTTTCAAAGAGCTAGCACAAACCGTGTTTGATTTAGAGTTCCAACTACATATATCCATATAGGAGAAAACAGAGTGAAACCTAAAAATTAAAACTGTTACTGCCAACGAACGGTTTAACCTAGAAGAACGAAATTTGGTGAGCCAAGTGGGATTGGGGTTCTGATCATTACCTTAAAGTGTCATCAAGATTTGGTGAAAAAATGTGTGCTGAGATTTCAGGAAACTCGTAGTTTTTTGGAAGCTTGGCAACCCCTTTCCATGAAAGTGATTTGCGACAGTCTCTGCTTAGGGCTACATCAATAGGAAACAAAACATAGAGATAGAACTTGGAACTACTTGATTGTGTCAAGTTTCAAAGAGCTAGCACAAACCGTGTTTGATTTAGAGTTCCAACTACATGTATCCATAAAGGAGAAAACAGAGTGAAACCTAAAAATTAAAACTGTTACTGCCAACGAACGGTTTAACCTAGAAGAACGAAATTTGGTGAGCCAAGTGGGATTGGGGTTCTGATCATTACCTGAAAGTGTCATCAAGATTGGGTGAAAAAATGTGTGCTGAGATTTCAGGAAACTCGTAGTTTTTTGGAAGCTTGGCAAACCCTTTCCATGAAAGTGATTTGCACCAGTCTCTGCTTAGGGCTACATCAATAGGAAACAAACCATAGAGATAGAACTTGGAACTACTTGATTGTGTCAAGTTTCAAAGAGCTAGCACAAACCGTGTTTGATTTAGAGTTCCAACTACATGTATCCATAAAGGAGAAAACAGAGTGAAACCTAAAAATTAAAACTGTTACTGCCAATGAACGGTTTAAACTAGAAGAACGAAATTTGGTGAGCCAAGTGGGATTGGGGTTCTGATCATTACCTGAAAGTGTCATCAAGATTGGGTGAAAAAATGTGTGCTGAGATTTCAGGAAACTCGTAGTTTTTTGGAAGCTTGGCAACCCCTTTCCATGAAAGTGATTTGCGCCAGTCTCTGCTTAGGGGTACATCAATAGGAAACAAACCATAGAGATAGAACTTGGAACTACTTGATTGTGGCAAGTTTCAAAGAGCTAGCACAAACTGTGTTTGATTTAGAGTTCCAACTACATGTATCCATATAGGAGAAAACAGAGTGAAACCTAAAAATTAAAACTGTTACTGCCAACGAACGGCTTAACCTAGAAGAACGAAATTTGGTGAGCCAAGTGGGATTGGGGTACTGATCATTAACTGAAAGTGTTATCAAGATTGGGTGAAAAAATGTGTGCTGAGATTTCAGGAAACTCGTAGTTTTTTGGAAGCTTGGCAACCCCTTTCCATGAAAGTGATTTGCGCCAACCCCTTTCCATGAAAGTGATTTGCGCCAATCTCTGCTAGGTTTAAACTAGAAGAACGAAATTTGGTGAGCCAAGTGGGATTGGGGTACTGATCATTACCTGAAAGTGTCATCAAGATTGGGTGCAAAAATGTGTGCTGAGATTTCAGGAAACTCGTAGTTTTTTGGAAGCTCGGGAACCCCTTTCCATGAACGTGATTTGTGCCAGTCTCTGCTTAGGGCTATATCAATAGGAAAAAAAAACCTAGAGATAGAACTTGGAACTACTTGATTGTGTCAAGTTACAAAGAGCTAACACAAACTGTGTTTGATTTAGAGTTCCAACTACATGTATCCATATAGGAGAAAACAGAGTGAAACCTAAAAATTTAAACTGTTACTGCCAACGAACGGTTTAACCTAGAAGAACGAAATTTGGTGAGCCAAGTGGGATTGGGGTCCTGATCATTACCTGAAAGTGTCACCAAGATTGGGTGAAAAAATGTGTGCTGAGATTTCAGGAAACTCGTAGTTTTTTGGAAGCTTGGAAACCCCTTTCCATGAAAGTGATTTGCGACAGTCTCTGCTTATGGCTACATCAATAGGAAACAAACCATAGAGATAGAACTTGGAACTACTTGATTGTGTCAAGTTTCAAAGAGCTAGCACAAACCGTGTTTGATTTAGAGTTCCAACTACATGTATCCATATAGGAGAAAACAGAGTGAAACCTAAAAATTAAAACTGTTACTGCCAACGAACGGTTTAACCTAGAAGAACGAAATTTGGTGAGCCAAGTGGGATTGGGGTTCTGATCATTACCTTAAAGAGTCATCAAGATTGGGTGAAAAAATGTGTGCTGAGATTTCAGGAAACTCGTAGTTTTTTGGAAGCTTGGCAACCCCTTTCCATGAAAGTGATTTGCGACAGTCTCTGCTTAGGGCTACATCAATAGGAAACAAAACATAGAGATAGAACTTGGAACTACTTGATTGTGTCAAGTTTCAAAGAGCTAGCACAAACCGTGTTTGATTTAGAGTTCCAACTACATGTATCCATAAAGGAGAAAACAGAGTGAAACCTAAAATTTAAAACTGTTACTGCCAACGAACGGTTTAACCTAGAAGAACGAAATTTGGTGAGCCAAGTGGGATTGGGGTTCTGATCATTACCTGAAAGTGTCATCAAGATTGGGTGAAAAAATGTGTGCTGAGATTTCAGGAAACTCGTAGTTTTTTGGAAGCTTGGCAAACCCTTTCCATGAAAGTGATTTGCACCAGTCTCTGCTTAGGGCTACATCAATAGGAAACAAACCATAGAGATAGAACTTGGAACTACTTGATTGTGTCAAGTTTCAAAGAGCTAGCACAAACCGTGTTTGATTTAGAGTTCCAACTACATGTATCCATAAAGGAGAAAACAGAGTGAAACCTAAAAATTAAAACTGTTACTGCCAATGAACGGTTTAAACTAGAAGAACGAAATTTGGTGAGCCAAGTGGGATTGGGGTTCTGATCATTACCTGAAAGTGTCATCAAGATTGGGTGAAAAAATGTGTGCTGAGATTTCAGGAAACTCGTAGTTTTTTGGAAGCTTGGCAAACCCTTTCCATGAAAGTGATTTGCACCAGTCTCTGCTTAGGGCTACATCAATAGGAAACAAACCATAGAGATAAAACTTGGAACTACTTGGTTGTGTCAAGTTTCAAAGACCTAGCAGAAACCGTGTTTGATTTAGAGTTCCAACTACATGTATCCATAAGGAGAAAACAGAGTGAAACCTAAAAATTAAAACTGTTACTGCCAATGAACGGTTTAACCTAGAAGAACGAAATTTGGTGAGCCAAGTCGGATTGGGGTACTGATCATTACCTGAAAGTGTCATCAAGATTGGGTGAAAAAATGTGTGCTGAGATTTCAGGAAACGCATAGTTTTTTGGAAGCTTGGCAACCCCTTTCCATGAACGTGATTTGCGCCAGTCTCTGCTTAGGGCTATATCAATAGGAAAAAAAAAACATAGAGATAGAACTTTGAACTACTTGATTGTGTCAATTTACTAAGAGCTAGCACAAACTGTGTTTGATTTAGAGTTCCAACTACATGTATCCATATAGGAGAAAACAGAGTGAAACCTAAAAATTAAAAATGTTACAGCCAACGAAGAGTTTAACCTAGAAGAACGAAATTTGGTGAGCCAAGTGGGATTGGGGTACTGATCATTACCTGAAAGTGTCATGAAGATTGGGTGAAAAAATGTGTGCTGAGATTTCAGGAAACTCGTAGTTTTTTGGAAGCTTGGCAACCCCTTTCCATGAAAGTGATTTGTGCCAGTCTCTGCTTAGGGCTACATCAATAGGAAACAAACCATAGAGATAGAACTTGGAACTACTTGATTGTGCCAAGTTTCAAAGAGCTAGCACAAACCGTGTTTGATTTAGAGTTCCAACTACATGTATCCATATAGGAGAAAACAGAGTGAAACCTAAAAATTAAAACTGTTACTGCCAACGAACGGTTTAACCTAGAAGAACGAAATTTGGTGAGCCAAGTGGGATTGTGGTACTGATCATTACCGGAAAGTGTCATCAAGATTGGGTGAAAAAATGTGTGCTGAGATTCCAGAAAACTCGTAGTTTTTTGGAAGCAGGCAACCCCTTTCAATGAATGTGATTTGTGCCAGTCTCTGCTTAGGGCTACATCAATAGGAAACAAACCATAGAGATAGAACTTGGAACTCCTTGATTGTGTCAAGTTTCAAAGAGCTAGCACAAACCGTGTTTGATTTAGTGTTCCAACTACATGTATCCATATAGGAGAAAACAGAGTGAAACCTGAAAACTAAACTGTTACTGCCAACGAACGGTTTAATCTAGAAGAACGAAATTTGGTGAGCCAAGTGTGATTGGGATACTGATCATTACCTGAAAGTGTCATCAAGATTGGGTGAAAAAATGTGTGCTGAGATTTCAGGAAACTCGTAGTTTTTTGGATGCTTGGCAACCCCTTTCCATGAAAGTGATTTGCACCAGTCTCTGCTTAGGGCTACATCAATTGGAAACAAACAATAGAGATAGAACTTGGAACTACTTTATTGTGTCAAGTTTCAAAGAGCTAGCACAAACCATGTTTGATTTAGAGTTCCAACTACTTGTATCCATATAGGAGAAAACAGAGTGAAACCTAAAAATTAAAACTGTTACTGCCAACGAACGGTTTAACCTAGAAGAACGAAATTTGGTGAGCCAAGTGGGATTGGGGGACTGATCATTACCTGAAAGTGTCATCAAGATTGGGTGAAAAAATGTGTGCTGAGATTTCAGGAAACTCGTCGTTTTTTGGAAGCTTGGCAAACCCTTTCCATGAAAGTGATTTGCACCAGTCTCTGCTTAGGGCTACATCAATCGGAAACAAACCATAGAGATAGAACTTGGAACTACTTGGTTGTGTCAAGTTTCAAAGACCTAGCAGAAACCGTGTTTGATTTAGAGTTCCAACTATATGTATCCATATAGGAGAAAACAGAGTGAAACCTAAAAATTAAAACTGTTACAGCCAACGAAGAGTTTAACCTAGAAGAACGAAATTTGGTGAGCCAAGTGGGATTGGGGTACTGATCATTACCTGAAAGTGTCATGAAGATTGGGTGAAAAAATGTGTGCTGAGATTTCAGGAAACTCGTAGTTTTTTGGAAGCTTGGCAACCTCTTTCCATGAAAGTGATTTGTGCCAGTCTCTGCTTAGGGCTACATCAATAGGAAACAAACCATAGAGATAGAACTTGGAACTACTTGATTGTGCCAAGTTTCAAAGAGCTAGCACAAACCGTGTTTGATTTAGAGTACCAACTACATGTATCCATATAGAAGAAAACAGAGTGAAACCTAAAAATTAAAACTGTTACTGCCAACGAACGGTTTAACCTAGAAGAACGAAATTTGGTGAGCCAAGTGGGATTGTGGTACTGATCATTACCGGAAAGTGTCATCAAGATTGGGTGAAAAAATGTGTGCTGAGATTTCAGAAAACTCGTAGTTTTTTGGAAGCAGGCAACCCCTTTCAATGAATGTGATTTGTGCCAGTCTCTGCTTAGGGCTACATCAATAGGAAACAAACCATAGAGATAGAACTTGGAACTCCTTGATTGTGTCAAGTTTCAAAGAGCTAGCACAAACCGTGTTTGATTTAGTGTTCCAACTACATGTATCCATATAGGAGAAAACAGAGTGAAACCTAAAAACTAAAACTGTTACTGCCAACGAACGGTTTAATCTAGAAGAACGAAATTTGGTGAGCCAAGTGTGATTGGGATACTGATCATTACCTGAAAGTGTCATCAAGATTGGGTGAAAAAATGTGTGCTGAGATTTCAGGAAACTCGTAGTTTTTTGGAAGCTTGGCAACCCCTTTCCATGAAAGTGATTTGCACCAGTCTCTGCTTAGGGCTACATCAATTGGAAACTAACAATAGAGATAGAACTTGGAACTACTTTATTGTGTCAAGTTTCAAAGAGCTAGCACAAACCATGTTTGATTTAGAGTTCCAACTACTTGTATCCATATAGGAGAAAACAGAGTGAAACCTAAAAATTAAAACTGTTACTGCCAACGAACGGTTTAACCTAGAAGAACGAAATTTGGTGAGCCAAGTGGGATTGGGGTACTGATCATTACTTGAAAGTGTCATCAAGATTGGGTGAAAAAATGTGTGCTGAGATTTCAGGAAACTCGTAGTTTTTTGGAAGCTTGGCAACCCCTTTCCATGAAAGTGATTTGCGCCAGTCTCTGCTTAGGGGTACATCAATAGGAAACAAACCATAGAGATAGAACTTGGAACTACTTGATTGTGGCAAGTTTCAAAGAGCTAGCACAAACTGTGTTTGATTTAGAGTTCCAACTACATGTATCCATATAGGAGAAAACAGAGTGAAACCTAAAAATTAAAACTGTTACTGCCAACGAACGGTTTAACCTAGAAGAACGAAATTTGGTGAGCCAAGTGGGATTGTGGTACTGATCATTACCGGAAAGTGTCATCAAGATTGGGTGAAAAAATGTGTGCTGAGATTCCAGAAAACTCGTAGTTTTTTGGAAGCAGGCAACCCCTTTCAATGAATGTGATTTGTGCCAGTCTCTGCTTAGGGCTACATCAATAGGAAACAAACCATAGAGATAGAACTTGGAACTCCTTGATTGTGTCAAGTTTCAAAGAGCTAGCACAAACCGTGTTTGATTTAGTGTTCCAACTACATGTATCCACATAGGAGAAAACAGAGTGAAACCTAAAAACTAAAACTGTTACTGCCAACGAACGGTTTAATCTAGAAGAACGAAATTTGGTGAGCCAAGTGTGATTGGGATACTGATCCTTACCTGAAAGTGTCATCAAGATTGGGTGAAAAAATGTGTGCTGAGATTTCAGGAAACTCGTAGTTTTTTGGATGCTTGGCAACCCCTTTCCATGAAAGTGATTTGCACCAGTCTCTGCTTAGGGCTACATCAATTGGAAACAAACAATAGAGATAGAACTTGGAACTACTTTATTGTGTCAAGTTTCAAAGAGCTAGCACAAACCATGTTTGATTTAGAGTTCCAACTACTTGTATCCATATAGGAGAAAACAGAGTGAAACCTAAAAATTAAAACTGTTACTGCCAACGAACGGTTTAACCTAGAAGAACGAAATTTGGTGAGCCAAGTGGGATTGGGGGACTGATCATTACCTGAAAGTGTCATCAAGATTGGGTGAAAAAATGTGTGCTGAGATTTCAGGAAACTCGTAGTTTTTTGGAAGCTTGGCAACCCCTTTCCATGAAAGTGATTTGCGCCAATCTCTGCTTAGGGGTACATCAATAGGAAACAAACCATAGAGATAGAACCTGGAACTACTTGGTTGTGTCAAGTTACAAAGAGCTAGCAGAAACCGTGTTTGATTTAGAGTTCCAACTATATGTATCCATATAGGAGAAAACAGAGTGAAACCTAAAAATTAAAACTGTTACTGCCAATGAACGGTTTAACCTAGAAGAACGAAATTTGGTGAGCCAAGTCGGATTGGGGAACTGATCTTTACCTGAAAGTGTCATCAAGATTGGGTGAAAAAATGTGTGCTGAGATTTCAGGAAACTCATAGTTTTTTGGAAGCTTGGCAACCCTTTTCCATGAAGGTGATTTGCGCCAGTCTCTGCTTAGGGCTATATCAATAGGAAAAAAAAAAAAACATAGAGATAGAACTTGGAACTACTTGATTGTGTCAATTTACAAAGAGCTAGCACAAACTGTGTTTGAATTAGAGTTCCAACTACATGTATCCATATAGGAGAAAACAGAGTGAAACCTAAAAA
This sequence comes from Spermophilus citellus, assembly GCF_964194105.1. Classification (NCBI taxonomy): domain Eukaryota; kingdom Metazoa; phylum Chordata; class Mammalia; order Rodentia; family Sciuridae; genus Spermophilus; species Spermophilus citellus. The sequence continues at coordinate 22,250,506 of NC_138188.1, read as the reverse complement.
TTAAAACTGTTACAGCCAACGAAGTGTTTAACCTAGAAGAACGAAATTTGGTGAGCCAAGTGGGATTGGGGTACTGATCATTACCTGAAAGTGTCATGAAGATTGGGTGAAAAAATGTGTGCTGAGATTTCAGGAAACTCGTAGTTTTTTGGAAGCTTGGCAACCTCTTTCCATGAAAGTGATTTGTGCCAGTCTCTGCTTAGGGCTACATCAATAGGAAACAAACCATAGAGATAGAACTTGGAACTACTTGATTGTGCCAAGTTTCAAAGAGCTAGCACAAACCGTGTTTGATTTAGAGTTCCAACTACATGTATCCATATAGAAGAAAACAGAGTGAAACCTAAAAATTAAAACTGTTACTGCCAACGAACGGTTTAACCTAGAAGAACGAAATTTGGTGAGCCAAGTGGGATTGTGGTACTGATCATTACCAGAAAGTGTCATCAAGATTGGGTGAAAAAATGTGTGCTGAGATTTCAGAAAACTCGTAGTTTTTTGGAAGCAGGCAACCCCTTTCAATGAATGTGATTTGTGCCAGTCTCTGCTTAGGGCTACATCAATAGGAAACAAACCATAGAGATAGAACTTGGAACTCCTTGATTGTGTCAAGTTTCAAAGAGCTAGCACAAACCGTGTTTGATTTAGTGTTCCAACTACATGTATCCATATAGGAGAAAACAGAGTGAAACCTAAAAACTAAAACTGTTACTGCCAACGAACGGTTTAATCTAGAAGAACGAAATTTGGTGAGCCAAGTGTGATTGGGATACTGATCATTACCTGAAAGTGTCATCAAGATTGGGTGAAAAAATGTGTGCTGAGATTTCAGGAAACTCGTAGTTTTTTGGAAGCTTGGCAACCCCTTTCCATGAAAGTGATTTGCGCCAGTCTCTGCTTAGGGGTACATCAATAGGAAACAAACCATAGAGATAGAACTTGGAACTACTTGATTGTGGCAAGTTTCAAAGAGCTAGCACAAACTGTGTTTGATTTAGAGTTCCAACTACATGTATCCATATAGGAGAAAACAGAGTGAAACCTAAAAATTAAAACTGTTACTGCCAACGAACGGCTTAACCTAGAAGAACGAAATTTGGTGAGCCAAGTGGGATTGGGGTACTGATCATTAACTGAAAGTGTTATCAAGATTGGGTGAAAAAATGTGTGCTGAGATTTCAGGAAACTCGTAGTTTTTTGGAAGCTTGGCAACCCCTTTCCATGAAAGTGATTTGCGCCAATCTCTGCTTAGGGGTACATCAATAGGAAACAAACCATAGAGATAGAACCTGGAACTACTTGGTTGTGTCAAGTTACAAAGAGCTAGCACAAACTGTGTTTGATTTAGAGTTCCAACTACATGTATCCATATAGGAGAAAACAGAGTGAAACCTAAAAATTAAAACTGTTACTGCCAACGAACGGTTTAACCAAGAAGAACGAAATTTGATGAGCCAAGTGGGATTCGGGTACTGATCATTACCTGAAAGTGTCATCAAGGTTGGGTGAAAAAATGTGTGCTGAGATTTCAGGAAACTCGTAGTTTTTTGGAAGCTTGGCAACCCCTTTCCATGAAAGTGATTTGCGCCAACCCCTTTCCATGAAAGTGATTTGCGCCAATCTCTGCTAGGTTTAAACTAGAAGAACGAAATTTGGTGAGCCAAGTGGGATTGGGGTACTGATCATTACCTGAAAGTGTCATCAAGATTGGGTGCAAAAATGTGTGCTGAGATTTCAGGAAACTCGTAGTTTTTTGGAAGCTCGGGAACCCCTTTCCATGAACGTGATTTGTGCCAGTCTCTGCTTAGGGCTATATCAATAGGAAAAAAAACCTAGAGATAGAACTTGGAACTACTTGATTGTGTCAAGTTACAAAGAGCTAGTACAAACTCTGTTTGATTTAGAGTTCCAACTACATGTATCCATATAGGAGAAAACAGAGTGAAACCTAAAAATTAAAACTGTTACTGCCAACGAACGGTTTAACCTAGAAGAACGAAATTTGGTGAGCCAAGTGGGATTGGGGTCCTGATCATTACCTGAAAGTGTCACCAAGATTGGGTGAAAAAATGTGTGCTGAGATTTCAGGAAACTCGTAGTTTTTTGGAAGCTTGGCAACCCCTTTCCATGAAAGTGATTTGCGACAGTCTCTGCTTATGGCTACATCAATAGGAAACAAACCATAGAGATAGAACTTGGAACTACTTGATTGTGTCAAGTTTCAAAGAGCTAGCACAAACCGTGTTTGATTTAGAGTTCCAACTACATGTATCCATAAAGGAGAAAACAGAGTGAAACCTAAAAATTAAAACTGTTACTGCCAATGAACGGTTTAAACTAGAAGAACGAAATTTGGTGAGCCAAGTGGGATTGGGGTTCTGATCATTACCTGAAAGTGTCATCAAGATTGGGTGAAAAAATGTGTGCTGAGATTTCAGGAAACTCGTAGTTTTTTGGAAGCTTGGCAAACCCTTTCCATGAAAGTGATTTGCACCAGTCTCTGCTTAGGGCTACATCAATAGGAAACAAACCATAGAGATAGAACTTGGAACTACTTGGTTGTGTCAAGTTTCAAAGACCTAGCAGAAACCGTGTTTGATTTAGAGTTCCAACTATATGTATCCATATAGGAGAAAACAGAGTGAAACCTAAAAATTAAAACTGTTACTGCAAATGAACGGTTTAACCTAGAAGAACGAAATTTGGTGAGCCAAGTCGGATTGGGGAACTGATCTTTACCTGAAAGTGTCATCAAGATTGGGTGAAAAAATGTGTGCTGAGATTTCAGGAAACTCATAGTTTTTTGGAAGCTTGGCAACCCTTTTCCATGAAGGTGATTTGCGCCAGTCTCTGCTTAGGGCTATATCAATAGGAAAAAAAAAAAACATAGAGATAGAACTTGGAACTACTTGATTGTGTCAATTTACAAAGAGCTAGCACAAACTGTGTTTGAATTAGAGTTCCAACTACATGTATCCATATAGGAGAAAACAGAGTGAAACCTAAAAATTAAAACTGTTACAGCCAACGAAGAGTTTAACCTAGAAGAACGAAATTTGGTGAGCCAAGTGGGATTGGGGTACTGATCATTACCTGAAAGTGTCATGAAGATTGGGTGAAAAAATGTGTGCTGAGATTTCAGGAAACTCGTAGTTTTTTGGAAGCTTGGCAACCTCTTTCCATGAAAGTGATTTGTGCCAGTCTCTGCTTAGGGCTACATCAATAGGAAACAAACCATAGAGATAGAACTTGGAACTACTTGATTGTGCCAAGTTTCAAAGAGCTAGCACAAACCGTGTTTGATTTAGAGTTCCAACTACATGTATCCATATAGAAGAAAACAGAGTGAAACCTAAAAATTAAAACTGTTACTGCCAACGAACGGTTTAACCTAGAAGAACGAAATTTGGTGAGCCAAGTGGGATTGTGGTACTGATCATTACCGGAAAGTGTCATCAAGATTGGGTGAAAAAATGTGTGCTGAGATTTCAGAAAACTCGTAGTTTTTTGGAAGCAGGCAACCCCTTTCAATGAATGTGATTTGTGCCAGTCTCTGCTTAGGGCTACATCAATAGGAAACAAACCATAGAGATAGAACTTGGAACTCCTTGATTGTGTCAAGTTTCAAAGAGCTAGCACAAACCGTGTTTGATTTAGTGTTCCAACTACATGTATCCATATAGGAGAAAACAGAGTGAAACCTAAAAACTAAAACTGTTACTGCCAACGAACGGTTTAACCTAGAAGAACGAAATTTGGTGAGCCAAGTGGGATTGGGTTACTGATCATTACTTGAAAGTGTCATCAAGATTGGGTGAAAAAATGTGTGCTGAGATTTCAGGAAACTCGTAGTTTTTTGGAAGCTTGGCAACCCCTTTCCATGAAAGTGATTTGCGCCAGTCTCTGCTTAGGGGTACATCAATAGGAAACAAACCATAGAGATAGAACTTGGAACTACTTGATTGTGGCAAGTTTCAAAGAGCTAGCACAAACTGTGTTTGATTTAGAGTTCCAACTACATGTATCCATATAGGAGAAAACAGAGTGAAACCTAAAAATTAAAACTGTTACTGCCAACGAACGGCGTAACCTAGAAGAACGAAATTTGGTGAACCAAGTGGGATTGGGGTACTGATCATTAACTGAAAGTGTTATCAAGATTGGGTGAAAAAATGTGTGCTGAGATTTCAGGAAACTCGTAGTTTTTTGGAAGCTTGGCAACCCCTTTCCATGAAAGTGATTTGCGCCAATCTCTGCTTAGGGGTACATCAATAGGAAACAAACCATAGAGATAGAACCTGGAACTACTTGGTTGTGTCAAGTTACAAAGCGCTAGCACAAACTGTGTTTGATTTAGAGTTCCAACTACATGTATCCATATAGGAGAAAACAGAGTGAAACCTAAAAATTAAAACTGTTACTGCCAACGAACGGTTTAACCAAGAAGAACGAAATTTGATGAGCCAAGTGGGATTCGGGTACTGATCATTACCTGAAAGTGTCATCAAGGTTGGGTGAAAAAATGTGTGCTGAGATTTCAGGAAACTCGTAGTTTTTTGGAAGCTTGGCAACCCCTTTCCATGAAAGTGATTTGCGCCAACCCCTTTCCATGAAAGTGATTTGCGCCAATCTCTGCTAGGTTTAAACTAGAAGAACGAAATTTGGTGAGCCAAGTGGGATTGTGGTACTGATCATTACCGGAAAGTGTCATCAAGATTGGGTGAAAAAATGTGTGCTGAGATTTCAGAAAACTCGTAGTTTTTTGGAAGCAGGCAACCCCTTTCCATGAACGTGATTTGTGCCAGTCTCTGCTTAGGGCTATATCAATAGGAAAAAAAAACCTAGAGATAGAACTTGGAACTACTTGATTGTGTCAAGTTACAAAGAGCTAGCACAAACTCTGTTTGATTTAGAGTTCCAACTACATGTATCCATATAGGAGAAAACAGAGTGAAACCTAAAAATTAAAACTGTTACAGCCAACGAAGAGTTTAACCTAGAAGAACGAAATTTGGTGAGCCAAGTGGGATTGGGGTACTGATCATTACCTGAAAGTGTCATGAAGATTGGGTGAAAAAATGTGTGCTGAGATTTCAGGAAACTCGTAGTTTTTTGGAAGCTTGGCAACCTCTTTCCATGAAAGTGATTTGTGCCAGTCTCTGCTTAGGGCTACATCAATAGGAAACAAACCATAGAGATAGAACTTGGAACTACTTGATTGTGCCAAGTTTCAAAGAGCTAGCACAAACCGTGTTTGATTTAGAGTTCCAACTACATGTATCCATATAGAAGAAAACAGAGTGAAACCTAAAAATTAAAACTGTTACTGCCAACGAACGGTTTAACCTAGAAGAACGAAATTTGGTGAGCCAAGTGGGATTGTGGTACTTATCATTACCGGAAAGTGTCATCAAGATTGGGTGAAAAAATGTGTGCTGAGATTCCAGAAAACTCGTAGTGTTTTGGAAGCAGGCAACCCCTTTCAATGAATGTGATTTGTGCCAGTCTCTGCTTAGGGCTACATCAATAGGAAACAAACCATAGAGATAGAACTTGGAACTACTTGATTGTGACAAGTTTCAAAGAGCTAGCACAAACCATGTTTGATTTAGAGTTCCAACTACATGTATCCATAAAGGAGAAAACAGAGTGAAACCTAAAAACTAAAACTGTTACTGCCAACGAACGGTTTAATCTAGAAGAACGAAATTTGGTGATCCAAGTGTGATTGGGATACTGATCATTACCTGAAAGTGTCATCAAGATTGGGTGAAAAAATGTGTGCTGAGATTTCAGGAAACTCGTAGTTTTTTGGAAGCTTGGCAACCCCTTTCCATGAAAGTGATTTGCACCAGTCTCTGCTTAGGGCTACATCAATTGGAAACAAACAATAGAGATAGAACTTGGAACTACTTTATTGTGTCAAGTTTCAAAGAGCTAGCACAAACCATGTTTGATTTAGAGTTCCAACTACTTGTATCCATATAGGAGAAAACAGAGTGAAACCTAAAAATTAAAACTGTTACTGCCAACGAACGGTTTAACCTAGAAGAACGAAATTTGGTGAGCCAAGTGGGATTGGGGTTCTGATCATTACCTGAAAGTGTCATCAAGATTGGGTGAAAAAATGTGTGCTGAGATTTCACGAAACTCGTAGTTTTTTGGAAGCTTGGCAACCCCTTTCCATGAAAGTGATTTGCGCCAGTCTCTGCTTAGGGCTACATCAATAGGAAACAAACCATAGAGATAGAACTTGGAACTACTTGATTGTGTCAAGTTTCAAAGAGCTAGCACAAACCGTGTTTGATTTAGAGTTCCAACTACATGTATCCATAAAGGAGAAAACAGAGTGAAACCTAAAAATTAAAACTGTTACTGCCAACGAACGGTTTAACCTAGAAGAACGAAATTTGGTGAGCCAAGTGGGATTGGGGTACTGATCATTACCTGAAAGTGTCATCAAGATTGGGTGAAAAAATGTGTGCTGAGATTTCAGGAAACTCGTAGTTTTTTGGAAGCTTGGCAAACCCTTTCCATGAAAGTGATTTGCACCAGTCTCTGCTTAGGGCTACATCAATAGGAAACAAACCATAGAGATAGAACTTGGAACTACTTGGTTGTGTCAAGTTACAAAGAGCTAGCACAAACCGTGTTTGATTTAGAGTTCCAACTATATGTATCCATATAGGAGAAAACAGAGTGAAACCTAAAAATTAAAACTGTTACTGCCAATGAACGGTTTAACCTAGAAGAACGAAATTTGGTGAGCCAAGTCGGATTGGGGTACTGATCATTACCTGAAAGTGTCATCAAGATTGGGTGAAAAAATGTGTGCTGAGATTTCAGGAAACTCATAGTTTTTTGGAAGCTTAGCAACCCCTTTCCATGAACGTGATTTGCGCCAGTCTCTGCTTAGGGCTATATCAATAGGAAAAAAAAAAAAAAACATAGAGATAGAACTTGGAACTACTTGATTGTGTCAATTTACTAAGAGCTAGCACAAACTGTGTTTGATTTAGAGTTCCAACTACATGTATCCATATAGGAGAAAACAGAGTGAAACCTAAAAATTAAAACTGTTACAGCCAACGAAGAGTTTAACCTAGAAGAACGAAATTTGGTGAGCCAAGTGGGATTGGGGTACTGATCATTACCTGAAAGTGTCATGAAGATTGGGTGAAAAAATGTGTGCTGAGATTTCAGGAAACTCGTAGTTTTTCGGAAGCTTGGCAACCTCTTTCCATGAAAGTGATTTGTGCCAGTCTCTGCTTAGGGCTACATCAATAGGAAACAAACCATAGAGATAGAACTTGGAACTACTAGATTGTGCCAAGTTTCAAAGAGCTAGCACAAACCGTGTTTGATTTAGAGTTCCAACTACATGTATCCATATAAGAGAAAACAGAGTGAAAACTAAAAATTAAAACTGTTACTGCCAACGAACGGTTTAACCTAGAAGAACGAAATTTGGTGAGCCAAGTGGGATTGGGGTACTGATCATTACCTGAAAGTGTTATCAAGATTGGGTGAAAAAATGTGTGCTGAGATTTCAGGAAACTCGTAGTTTTTTGGAAGCTTGGCAACCCCTTTCCATGAAAGTGATTTGCGCCAGTCTCTGCTTAGGGCTACATCAATAGGAAACAAACCATAGAGATAGAACTTGGAACTACTTGATTGTGACAAGTTTCAAAGAGCTAGCACAAACCATGTTTGATTTAGAGTTCCAACTACATGTATCCATAAAGGAGAAAACAGAGTGAAACCTAAAAATTAAAACTGTTACTGCCAACGAACGGTTTAACCTAGAAGAACGAAATTTGGTGAGCCTAGTGGGATTGGGGTACTGATCATTACCTGAAAGTGTCATGAAGATTGGGTGAAAAAATGTGTGCTGAGATTTCAGGAAACTCGTAGTTTTTTGGAAGCTTGGCAACCCCTTTCCATGAAAGTGATTTGCGCCAGTCTCTGCTTAGGGCTACATCAATAGGAAACAAACCATAGAGATAGAACTTGGAACTACTTGATTGTGACAAGTTTCAAAGAGCTAGCACAAACCGTGTTTCATTTAGAGTTCCAACTACATGTATCCATATAAGAGAAAACAGAGTGAAACCTAAAATTTAAAACTGTTACTGCCAACGAACGGTTTAAACTAGAAGAACGAAATTTGGTGAGCCAAGTGGGATTGGGGAACTGATCTTTACCTGAAAGTGTCATCAAGATTGGGTGAAAAAATGTGTGCTGAGATTTCAGGAAACTCACAGTTTTTTGGAAGCTTGGCAACCCTTTTCCATGAAGGTGATTTGCGCCAGTCTCTGCTTAGGGCTATATCAATAGGAAAAAAAAAAAACATAGAGATAGAACTTGGAACTACTTGATTGTGTCAATTTACAAAGAGCTAGCACAAACTGTGTTTGATTTAGAGTTCCAACTACATGTATCCATATAGGAGAAAACAGAGTGAAACCTAAAAATTAAAACTGTTACAGCCAACGAAGAGTTTAACCTAGAAGAACGAAATTTGGTGTGCCAAGTGGGATTGGGGTACTGATCATTACCTGAAAGTGTCATGAAGATTGGGTGAAAAAATGTGTGCTGAGATTTCAGGAAACTCGTAGTTTTTTGGAAGCTTGGCAACCTCTTTCCATGAAAGTGATTTGTGCCAGTCTCTGCTTAGGGCTACATCAATAGGAAACAAACCATAGAAATAGAACTTGGAACTACTTGTTGTGCCAAGTTTCAAAGAGCTAGCACAAACCGTGTTTGATTTAGAGTTCCAACTACATGTATCCATATAGGAGAAAACAGAGTGAAACCTAAAAATTAAAACTGTTACTGCCAACGAACGGTTTAACCTAGAAGAACGAAATTTGGTGAGCCAAGTGGGATTGGGGTTCTGATCATTACCTGAAAGTGTCATCAAGATTGGGTGAAAAAATGTGTGCTGAGATTTCAGGAAACTCGTAGTTTTTTGGAAGCTTGGCAACCCCTTTCCATGAAAGTGATTTGCACCAGTCTCTGCTTAGGGCTACATCAATTGGAAACAAACAATAGAGATAGAACTTGGAACTACTTTATTGTATCAAGTTTCAAAGAGCTAGCACAAACCATGTTTGATTTAGAGTTCCAACTACTTGTATCCATATAGGAGAAAACAGAGTGAAACCTAAAAATTAAAACTGTTACTGCCAACGAACGGTTTAACCTAGAAGAACGAAATTTGGTGAGCCAAGTGGGATTGGGTTACTGATCATTACTTGAAAGTGTCATCAAGATTGGGTGAAAAAATGTGTGCTGAGATTTCAGGAAACTCGTAGTTTTTTGGAAGCTTGGCAACCCCTTTCCATGAAAGTGATTTGCGCCAGTCTCTGCTTAGGGGTACATCAATAGGAAACAAACCATAGAGATAGAACTTGGAACTACTTGATTGTGGCAAGTTTCAAAGAGCTAGCACAAACTGTGTTTGATTTAGAGTTCCAACTACATGTATCCATATAGGAGAAAACAGAGTGAAACCTAAAAATTAAAACTGTTACTGCCAACGAACGGCGTAACCTAGAAGAACGAAATTTGGTGAACCAAGTGGGATTGGGGTACTGATCATTAACTGAAAGTGTTATCAAGATTGGGTGAAAAAATGTGTGCTGAGATTTCAGGAAACTCGTAGTTTTTTGGAAGCTTGGCAACCCCTTTCCATGAAAGTGATTTGCGCCAATCTCTGCTTAGGGGTACATCAATAGGAAACAAACCATAGAGATAGAACCTGGAACTACTTGGTTGTGTCAAGTTACAAAGAGCTAGCACAAACTGTGTTTGATTTAGAGTTCCAACTACATGTATCCATATAGGAGAAAACAGAGTGAAACCTAAAAATTAAAACTGTTACTGCCAACGAACGGTTTAACAAGAAGAACCAAATTTGATGAGCCAAGTGGGATTCGGGTACTGATCATTACCTGAAAGTGTCATCAAGGTTGGGTGAAAAAATGTGTGCTGAGATTTCAGAAAACTCGTAGTTTTTTGGAAGCTTGGCAACCCCTTTCCATGAAAGTGATTTGCGCCAACCCCTTTCCATGAAAGTGATTTGCGCCAATCTCTGCTAGGTTTAAACTAGAAGAACGAAATTTGGTGAGCCAAGTGGGATTGTGGTACTGATCATTACCGGAAAGTGTCATCAAGATTGGGTGAAAAAATGTGTGCTGAGATTTCAGAAAACTCGTAGTTTTTTGGAAGCAGGCAACCCCTTTCCATGAACGTGATTTGTGCCAGTCTCTGCTTAGGGCTATATCAATAGGAAAAAAAAACCTAGAGATAGAACTTGGAACTACTTGATTGTGTCAAGTTACAAAGAGCTAGCACAAACTCTGTTTGATTTAGAGTTCCAACTACATGTATCCATATAGGAGAAAACAGAGTGAAACCTAAAAATTAAAACTGTTACTGCCAATGAACGGTTTAACCTAGAAGAACGAAATTTGGTGAGCCAAGTGGGATTGGGGTCCTGATCATTACCTGAAAGTGTCACCAAGATTGGGTGAAAAAATGTGTGCTGAGATTACAGGAAACTCGTAGTTTTTTGGAAGCTTGGCAACCCCTTTCCATGAAAGTGATTTGCGACAGTCTCTGCTTATGGCTACATCAATAGGAAACAAACCATAGAGATAGAACTTGGAACTACTTGATTGTGTCAAGTTTCAAAGAGCTAGCACAAACCGTGTTTGATTTAGAGTTCCAACTACATGTATCCATATAGGAGAAAACAGAGTGAAACCTAAAAATTAAAACTGTTACTGCCAACGAACGGTTTAACCTAGAAGAACGAAATTTGGTGAGCCAAGTGGGATTGGGGTTCTGATCATTACCTTAAAGTGTCATCAAGATTGGGTGAAAAAATGTGTGCTGAGATTTCAGGAAACTCGTAGTTTTTTGGAAGCTTGGCAACCCCTTTCCATGAAAGTGATTTGCGCCAGTCTCTGCTTAGGGCTACATCAATAGGAAACAAAACATAGAGCTAGAACTTGGAACTACTTGATTGTGTCAAGTTTCAAAGAGCTAGCAGAAACCGTGTTTGATTTAGAGTTCCAACTACATGTATCCATAAAGGAGAAAACAGAGTGAAACCTAAAAATTAAAACTGTTACTGCCAACGAACGGTTTAACCTAGAAGAACGAAATTTGGTGAGCCAAGTGGGATTGGGGTTCTGATCATTACCTGAAAGTGTCATCAAGATTGGGTGAAAAAATCTGTGCTGAGATTTCAGGAAACTCGTAGTTTTTTGGAAGCTTGGCAAACCCTTTCCATGAAAGTGATTTGCACCAGTCTCTGCTTAGGGCTACATCAATAGGAAACAAACCATAGAGATAGAACTTGGAACTACTTGATTGTGTCAAGTTTCAAAGAGCTAGCACAAACCGTGTTTGATTTAGAGTTCCAACTACATGTATCCATAAAGGAGAAAACAGAGTGAAACCTAAAAATTAAAACTGTTACTGCCAATGAACGGTTTAACCTAGAAGAACGAAATTTGGTGAGCCAAGTGGGATTGGGGTTCTGATCATTACCTGAAAGTGTCATCAAGATTGGGTGAAAAAATGTGTGCTGAGATTTCAGGAAACTCGTAGATTTTTGGAACCTTGGCAAACCCTTTCCATGAAAGTGATTTGCACCAGTCTCTGCTTAGGGCTACATCAATAGGAAACAAACCATAGAGATAGAACTTGGAACTACTTGGTTGTGTCAAGTTTCAAAGACCTAGCAGAAACCGTGTTTGATTTAGAGTTCCAACTATATGTATCCATATAGGAGAAAACAGAGTGAAACCTAAAAATTAAAACTGTTACTGCCAATGAACGGTTTAACCTAGAAGAACGAAATTTGGTGAGCCAAGTCGGATTGGGGAACTGATCTTTACCTGAAAGTGTCATCAAGATTGGGTGAAAAAATGTGTGCTGAGATTTCAGGAAACTCATAGTTTTTTGGAAGCTTGGCAACCCTTTAACATGAAGGTGATTTGCGCCAGTCTCTGCTTAGGGCTATATCAATAGGAAAAAAAAAAACATAGAGATAGAACTTGGAACTACTTGATTGTGTCAATTGACAAAGAGCTAGCACAAACTGTGTTTGAATTAGAGTTCCAACTACATGTATCCATATAGGAGAAAACAGAGTGAAACCTAAAAATTAAAACTGTTACAGCCAACGAAGAGTTTAACCTAGAAGAACGAAATTTGGTGAGCCAAGTGGGATTGGGGTACTGATCATTACCTGAAAGTGTCATGAAGATTGGGTGAAAAAATGTGTGCTGAGATTTCAGGAAACTCGTAGTTTTTTGGAAGCTTGGCAACCTCTTTCCATGAAAGTGATTTGTGCCAGTCTCTGCTTAGGGCTACATCAATAGGAAACAAACCATAGAGATAGAACTTGGAACTACTTGATTGTGCCAAGTTTCAAAGAGCTAGCACAAACCGTGTTTGATTTAGAGTTCCAACTACATGTATCCATATAGAAGAAAACAGAGTGAAACCTAAAAATTAAAACTGTTACTGCCAACGAACGGTTTAACCTAGAAGAACGAAATTTGGTGAGCCAAGTGGGATTGTGGTACTGATCATTACCGGAAAGTGTCATCAAGATTGGGTGAAAAAATGTGTGCTGAGATTCCAGAAAACTCGTAGTGTTTTGGAAGCAGGCAACCCCTTTCAATGAATGTGATTTGTGCCAGTCTCTGCTTAGGGCTACATCAATAGGAAACAAACCATAGAGATAGAACTTGGAACTACTTGATTGTGACAAGTTTCAAAGAGCTAGCACAAACCATGTTTGATTTAGAGTTCCAACTACATGTATCCATAAAGGAGAAAACAGAGTGAAACCTAAAAACTAAAACTGTTACTGCCAACGAACGGTTTAATCTAGAAGAACGAAATTTGGTGATCCAAGTGAGATTGGGATACTGATCATTACCTGAAAGTGTCATCAAGATTGGGTGAAAAAATGTGTGCTGAGATTTCAGGAAACTCGTAGTTTTTTGGAAGCTTGGCAACCCCTTTCCATGAAAGTGATTTGCACCAGTCTCTGCTTAGGGCTACATCAATTGGAAACAAACAATAGAGATAGAACTTGGAACTACTTTATTGTGTCAAGTTTCAAAGAGCTAGCACAAACCATGTTTGATTTAGAGTTCCAACTACTTGTATCCATATAGGAGAAAACAGAGTGAAACCTAAAAATTAAAACTGTTACTGCCAACGAACGGTTTAAACTAGAAGAACGAAATTTGGTGAGCCAAGTGGGATTGGGGAACTGATCTTTACCTGAAAGTGTCATCAAGATTGGGTGAAAAAATGTGTGCTGAGATTTCAGGAAACTCAATGTTTTTTGGAAGCTTGGCAACCCTTTTCCATGAAGGTGATTTGCGCCAGTCTCTGCTTAGGGCTATATCAATAGGAAAAAAAAACATAGAGATAGAACTTGGAACTACTTGATTGTGTCAATTTACAAAGAGCTAGCACAAACTGTGTTTGATTTAGAGTTCCAACTACATGTATCCATATAGGAGAAAACAGAGTGAAACCTAAAAATTAAAACTGTTACAGCCAACGAAGAGTTTAACCTAGAAGAACGAAATTTGGTGTGCCAAGTGGGATTGGGGTACTGATCATTACCTGAAAGTGTCATGAAGATTGGGTGCAAAAATGTGTGCTGAGATTTCAGGAAACTCGTAGTTTTTTGGAAGCTTGGCAACCTCTTTCCATGAAAGTGATTTGTGCCAGTCTCTGCTTAGGGCTACATCAATAGGAAACAAACCATAGAAATAGAACTTGGAACTACTTGTTGTGCCAAGTTTCAAAGAGCTAGCACAAACCGTGTTTGATTTAGAGTTCCAACTACATGTATCCATATAGGAGAAAACAGAGTGAAACCTAAAAATTAAAACTGTTACTGCCAACGAACGGTTTAACCTAGAAGAACGAAATTTGGTGAGCCAAGTGGGATTGGGGTTCTGATCATTACCTGAAAGTGTCATCAAGATTGGGTGAAAAAATGTGTGCTGAGATTTCAGGAAACTCGTAGTTTTTTGGAAGCTTGGCAAACCCTTTCCATGAAAGTGATTTGCACCAGTCTCTGCTTAGGGCTACATCAATAGGAAACAAACCATAGAGATAGAACTTGGAACTACTTGATTGTGTCAAGTTTCAAAGAGCTAGCACAAACCGTGTGTGATTTAGAGTTCCAACTACATGTATCCATAAAGGAGAAAACAGAGTGAAACCTAAAAATTAAAACTGTTACTGCCAATGAACGGTTTAACCTAGAAGAACGAAATTTGGTGAGCCAAGTGGGATTGGGGTTCTGATCATTACCTGAAAGTGTCATGAAGATTGGGTGAAAAAATGTGTGCTGAGATTTCAGGAAACTCGTAGTTTTTTGGAAGCTTGGCAAACCCTTTCCATGAAAGTGATTTGCACCAGTCTCTGCTTAGGGCTACATCAATAGGAAACAAACCATAGAGATAGAACTTGGAACTACTTGGTTGTGTCAAGTTTCAAAGACCTAGCAGAAACCATGTTTGATTTAGAGTTCCAACTATATGTATCCATATAGGAGAAAACAGAGTGAAACCTAAAAATTAAAACTGTTACTGCCAATGAACGGTTTAACCTAGAAGAACGAAATTTGGTGAGCCAAGTCGGATTGGGGTACTGATCATTACCTGAAAGTGTCATCAAGATTGGGTGAAAAAATGTGTGCTGAGATTTCAGGAAACTCATAGTTTTTTGGAAGCTTAGCAACCCCTTTCCATGAACGTGATTTGCGCCAGTCTCTCCTTAGGGCTATATCAATAGGAAAAAAAAAAAAAACATAGAGATAGAACTTGGAACTACTTGATTGTGTCAATTTACTAAGAGCTAGCACAAACTGTGTTTGATTTAGAGTTCCAACTACATGTATACATATAGGAGAAAACAGAGTGAAACCTAAAAATTAAAACTGTTACAGCCAACGAAGAGTTTAACCTAGAAGAACGAAATTTGGTGAGCCAAGTGGGATTGGGGTACTGATCATTACCTGAATGTGTCATGAAGATTGGGTGAAAAAATGTGTGCTGAGATTTCAGGAAACTCGTAGTTTTTCGGAAGCTTGGCAACCTCTTTCCATGAAAGTGATTTGTGCCAGTCTCTGCTTAGGGCTACATCAATAGGAAACAAACCATAGAGATAGAACTTGGAACTACTTGATTGTGCCAAGTTTCAAAGAGCTAGCACAAACCGTGTTTGATTTAGAGTTCCAACTACATGTATCCATATAAGAGAAAACAGAGTGAAAACTAAAAATTAAAACTGTTACTGCCAACGAACGGTTTAACCTAGAAGAACGAAATTTGGTGAGCCAAGTGGGATTGGGGTACTGATCATTACCTGAAAGTGTTATCAAGATTGGGTGAAAAAATGTGTGCTGAGATTTCAGGAAACTCGTAGTTTTTTGGAAGCTTGGCAACCCCTTTCCATGAAAGTGATTTGCGCCAGTCTCTGCTTAGGGCTACATCAATAGGAAACAAACCATAGAGATAGAACTTGGAACTACTTGATTGTGACAAGTTTCAAAGAGCTAGCACAAACCATGTTTGATTTAGAGTTCCAACTACATGTATCCATAAAGGAGAAAACAGAGTGAAACCTAAAAATTAAAACTGTTACTGCCAACGAACGGTTTAACCTAGAAGAACGAAATTTGGTGAGCCAAGTGGGATTGGGGTACTGATCATTACCTGAAAGTGTCATGAAGATTGGGTGAAAAAATGTGTGCTGAGATTTCAGGAAACTCGTAGTTTTTTGGAAGCTTGGCAACCCCTTTCCATGAAAGTGATTTGCGCCAGTCTCTGCTTAGGGCTACATCAATAGGAAACAAACCATAGAGATAGAACTTGGAAATACTTGATTGTGACAAGTTTCAAAGAGCTAGCACAAACCGTGTTTCATTTAGAGTTCCAACTACATGTATCCATATAAGAGAAAACAGAGTGAAACCTAAAATTTAAAACTGTTACTGCCAACGAACGGTTTAAACTAGAAGAACGAAATTTGGTGAGCCAAGTGGGATTGGGGAACTGATCTTTACCTGAAAGTGTCATCAAGATTGGGTGAAAAAATGTGTGCTGAGATTTCAGGAAACTCAGTTTTTTGGAAGCTTGGCAACCCTTTTCCATGAAGGTGATTTGCGCCAGTCTCTGCTTAGGGCTACATCAATAGGAAACAAACCATAGAGATAGAACTTGGAACTACTTGATTGTGACAAGTTTCAAAGAGCTAGCACAAACCATGTTTGATTTAGAGTTCCAACTACATGTATCCATAAAGGAGAAAACAGAGTGAAACCTAAAAATTAAAACTGTTACTGCCAACGAACGGTTTAACCTAGAAGAACGAAATTTGGTGAGCCAAGTGGGATTGGGGTACTGATCATTACCTGAAAGTGTCATGAAGATTGGGTGAAAAAATGTGTGCTGAGATTTCAGGAAACTCGTAGTTTTTTGGAAGCTTGGCAACCCTTTCCATGAAAGTGATTTGCGCCAGTCTCTGCTTAGGGCTACATCAATAGGAAACAAACCATAGAGATAGAACTTGGAACTACTTGATTGTGACAAGTTTCAAAGAGCTAGCACAAACCGTGTTTCATTTAGAGTTCCAACTACATGTATCCATATAAGAGAAAACAGAGTGAAACCTAAAATTTAAAACTGTTACTGCCAACGAACGGTTTAAACTAGAAGAACGAAATTTGGTGAGCCAAGTGGGATTGGGGAACTGATCTTTACCTGAAAGTGTCATCAAGATTGGGTGAAAAAATGTGTGCTGAGATTTCAGGAAACTCAGTTTTTTGGAAGCTTGGCAACCCTTTTCCATGAAGGTGATTTGCGCCAGTCTCTGCTTAGGGCTATATCAATAGGAAAAAAAAACATAGAGATAGAACTTGGAACTACTTGATTGTGTCAATTTACAAAGAGCTAGCACAAACTGTGTTTGATTTAGAGTTCCAACTACATGTATCCATATAGGAGAAAACAGAGTGAAACCTAAAAATTAAAACTGTTACAGCCAACGAAGAGTTTAACCTAGAAGAACGAAATTTGGTGTGCCAAGTGGGATTGGGGTACTGATCATTACCTGAAAGTGTCATGAAGATTGGGTGAAAAAATATGTGCTGAGATTTCAGGAAACTCGTAGTTTTTTGGAAGCTTGGCAACCTCTTTCCATGAAAGTGATTTGTGCCAGTCTCTGCTTAGGGCTACATCAATAGGAAACAAACCATAGAGATAGAACTTGGAACTACTTGTTGTGCCAAGTTTCAAAGAGCTAGCACAAACCGTGTTTGATTTAGAGTTCCAACTACATGTATCCATATAGGAGAAAACAGAGTGAAACCTAAAAATTAAAACTGTTACTGCCAACGAACGGTTTAACCTAGAAGAACGAAATTTGGTGAGCCAAGTGGGATTGTGGTACTGATCATTACCGGAAAGTGTCATCAAGATTGGGTGAAAAAATGTGTGCTGAGATTTCAGAAAACTCGTAGTTTTTTGGAAGCAGGCAACCCCTTTCAATGAATGTGATTTGTGCCAGTCTCTGCTTAGGGCTACATCAATAGGAAACAAACCATAGAGATAGAACTTGGAACTCCTTGATTGTGTCAAGTTTCAAAGAGCTAGCGCAAACCGTGTTTGATTTAGTGTTCCAACTACATGTATCCATATAGGAGAAAACAGAGTGAAACCTAAAACTAAAACTGTTACTGCCAACGAACGGTTTAATCTAGAAGAACGAAATTTGGTGAGCCAAGTGTGATTGGGATACTGATCATTACCTGAAAGTGTCATCAAGATTGGGTGAAAAAATGTGTGCTGAGATTTCAGGAAACTCGTAGTTTATTGGAAGCTTGGCAACCCCTTTCCATGAAAGTGATTTGCACCAGTCTCTGCTTAGGGCTACATCAATTGGAAACAAACAATAGAGATAGAACTTGGAACTACTTTATTGTGTCAAGTTTCAAAGAGCTAGCACAAACCATGTTTGATTTAGAGTTCCAACTACATGTATCCATATAGGAGAAAACAGAGTGAAACCTAAAAATTAAAACTGTTACTGCCAACGAACGGTTTAACCTAGAAGAACGAAATTTGGTGAGCCAAGTGTTATTGGGGTACTGATCATTAACTGAAAGTGTTATCAAGATTGGGTGAAAAAATGTGTGCTGAGATTTCAGGAAACTCGTAGTTTTTTGGAAGCTTGGCAACCCCTTTCCATGAAAGTGATTTGCGCCAATCTCTGCTTAGGGGTACATCAATAGGAAACAAACCATAGAGATAGAACCTGGAACTACTTGGTTGTGTCAAGTTACAAAGAGCTAGCACAAACTGTGTTTGATTTAGAGTTCAAACTACATGTATCCATATAGGAGAAAACAGAGTGAAACCTAAAAATTAAAACTGTTACTGCCAACGAACGGTTTAACCTAGAAGAACGAAATTTGGTGAGCCAAGTGGGATTGGGGTACTGATCATTACCTGAAAGTGTTATCAAGATTGGGTGAAAAAATGTGTGCTGAGATTTCAGGAAACTCGTAGTTTTTTGGAAGCTTGGCAACCCCTTTCCATGAAAGTGATTTGCGCCAGTCTCTGCTTAGGGCTACATCAATAGGAAACAAACCATAGAGATAGAACTTGGAACTACTTGATTGTGACAAGTTTCAAAGAGCTAGCACAAACCATGTTTGATTTAGAGTTCCAACTACATGTATCCATAAAGGAGAAAACAGAGTGAAACCTAAAAATTAAAACTGTTACTGCCAACGAACGGTTTAACCTAGAAGAACGAAATTTGGTGAGCCAAGTGGGATTGGGGTACTGATCATTACCTGAAAGTGTCATGAAGATTGGGTGAAAAAATGTGTGCTGAGATTTCAGGAAACTCGTAGTTTTTTGGAAGCTTGGCAACCCCTTTCCATGAAAGTGATTTGCGCCAGTCTCTGCTTAGGGCTACATCAATAGGAAACAAACCATAGAGATAGAACTTGGAACTACTTGATTGTGACAAGTTTCAAAGAGCTAGCACAAACCGTGTTTCATTTAGAGTTCCAACTACATGTATCCATATAAGAGAAAACAGAGTGAAACCTAAAATTTAAAACTGTTACTGCCAACGAACGGTTTAAACTAGAAGAACGAAATTTGGTGAGCCAAGTGGGATTGGGGAACTGATCTTTACCTGAAAGTGTCATCAAGATTGGGTGAAAAAATGTGTGCTGAGATTTCAGGAAACTCAGTTTTTTGGAAGCTTGGCAACCCTTTTCCATGAAGGTGATTTGCGCCAGTCTCTGCTTAGGGCTACATCAATAGGAAACAAACCATAGAGATAGAACTTGGAACTACTTGATTGTGACAAGTTTCAAAGAGCTAGCACAAACCATGTTTGATTTAGAGTTCCAACTACATGTATCCATAAAGGAGAAAACAGAGTGAAACCTAAAAATTAAAACTGTTACTGCCAACGAACGGTTTAACCTAGAAGAACGAAATTTGGTGAGCCAAGTGGGATTGGGGTACTGATCATTACCTGAAAGTGTCATGAAGATTGGGTGAAAAAATGTGTGCTGAGATTTCAGGAAACTCGTAGTTTTTTGGAAGCTTGGCAACCCCTTTCCATGAAAGTGATTTGCGCCAGTCTCTGCTTAGGGCTACATCAATAGGAAACAAACCATAGAGATAGAACTTGGAACTACTTGATTGTGACAAGTTTCAAAGAGCTAGCACAAACCGTGTTTCATTTAGAGTTCCAACTACATGTATCCATATAAGAGAAAACAGAGTGAAACCTAAAATTTAAAACTGTTACTGCCAACGAACGGTTTAA
Organism: Spermophilus citellus; assembly: GCF_964194105.1. Lineage (NCBI taxonomy): Eukaryota > Metazoa > Chordata > Mammalia > Rodentia > Sciuridae > Spermophilus > Spermophilus citellus. The sequence goes on along the minus strand of NC_138188.1, from coordinate 22,230,598 downwards.
ACTAGAAGAACGAAATTTGGTGAGCCAAGTGGGATTGGGGAACTGATCTTTACCTGAAAGTGTCATCAAGATTGGGTGAAAAAATGTGTGCTGAGATTTCAGGAAACTCAGTTTTTTGGAAGCTTGGCAACCCTTTTCCATGAAGGTGATTTGCGCCAGTCTCTGCTTAGGGCTATATCAATAGGAAAAAAAAACATAGAGATAGAACTTGGAACTACTTGATTGTGTCAATTTACAAAGAGCTAACACAAACTGTGTTTGATTTAGAGTTCCAACTACATGTATCCATATAGGAGAAAACAGAGTGAAACCTAAAAATTAAAACTGTTACAGCCAACGAAGAGTTTAACCTAGAAGAACGAAATTTGGTGTGCCAAGTGGGATTGGGGTACTGATCATTACCTGAAAGTGTCATGAAGATTGGGTGAAAAAATATGTGCTGAGATTTCAGGAAACTCGTAGTTTTTTGGAAGCTTGGCAACCTCTTTCCATGAAAGTGATTTGTGCCAGTCTCTGCTTAGGGCTACATCAATAGGAAACAAACCATAGAGATAGAACTTGGAACTACTTCTTGTGCCAAGTTTCAAAGAGCTAGCACAAACCGTGTTTGATTTAGAGTTCCAACTACATGTATCCATATAGGAGAAAACAGAGTGAAACCTAAAAATTAAAACTGTTACTGCCAACGAACGGTTTAACCTAGAAGAACGAAATTTGGTGAGCCAAGTGGGATTGTGGTACTGATCATTACTGGAAAGGGTCATCAAGATTGGGTGAAAAAATGTGTGCTGAGATTTCAGAAAACTCGTAGTTTTTTGGAAGCAGGCAACCCCTTTCAATGAATGTGATTTGTGCCAGTCTCTGCTTAGGGCTACATCAATAGGAAACAAACCATAGAGATAGAACTTGGAACTCCTTGATTGTGTCAAGTTTCAAAGAGCTAGCGCAAACCTTGTTTGATTTAGTGTTCCAACTACATGTATCCATATAGGAGAAAACAGAGTGAAACCTAAAACTAAAACTGTTACTGCCAACGAACGGTTTAATCTAGAAGAACGAAATTTGGTGAGCCAAGTGTGATTGGGATACTGATCATTACCTGAAAGTGTCATCAAGATTGGGTGAAAAAATGTGTGCTGAGATTTCAGGAAACTCGTAGTTTTTTGGAAGCTTGGCAACCCCTTTCCATGAAAGTGATTTGCACCAGTCTCTGCTTAGGGCTACATCAATTGGAAACAAACAATAGAGATAGAACTTGGAACTAATTTATTGTGTCAAGTTTCAAAGAGCTAGCACAAACCATGTTTGATTTAGAGTTCCAACTACATGTATCCATATAGGAGAAAACAGAGTGAAACCTAAAAATTAAAACTGTTACTGCCAACGAACGGTTTAACCTAGAAGAACGAAATTTGGTGAGCCAAGTGTTATTGGGGTACTGATCATTAACTGAAAGTGTTATCAAGATTGGGTGAAAAAATGTGTGCTGAGATTTCAGGAAACTCGTAGTTTTTTGGAAGCTTGGCAACCCCTTTCCATGAAAGTGATTTGCGCCAATCTCTGCTTAGGGGTACATCAATAGGAAACAAACCATAGAGATAGAACCTGGAACTACTTGGTTGTGTCAAGTTACAAAGAGCTAGCACAAACTGTGTTTGATTTAGAGTTCAAACTACATGTATCCATATAGGAGAAAACAGAGTGAAACCTAAAAATTAAAACTGTTACTGCCAACGAACGGTTTAACCTAGAAGAACGAAATTTGGTGAGCCAAGTGGGATTGGGGAACTGATCTTTACCTGAAAGTGTCATCAAGATTGGGTGAAAAAATGTGTGCTGAGATTTCAGGAAACTCGTAGTTTTTTGGAAGCTTGGCAACCCCTTTCCATGAAAGTGATTTGCGCCAGTCTCTGCTTAGGGCTACATCAATAGGAAACAAACCATAGAGATAGAACTTGGAACTACTTGATTGTGACAAGTTTCAAAGAGCTAGCACAAACCGTGTTTCATTTAGAGTTCCAACTACATGTATCCATATAAGAGAAAACAGAGTGAAACCTAAAATTTAAAACTGTTACTGCCAACGAACGGTTTAAACTAGAAGAACGAAATTTGGTGAGCCAAGTGGGATTGGGGAACTGATCTTTACCTGAAAGTGTCATCAAGATTGGGTGAAAAAATGTGTGCTGAGATTTCAGGAAACTCAGTTTTTTGGAAGCTTGGCAACCCTTTTCCATGAAGGTGATTTGCGCCAGTCTCTGCTTAGGGCTACATCAATAGGAAACAAACCATAGAGATAGAACTTGGAACTACTTGATTGTGACAAGTTTCAAAGAGCTAGCACAAACCATGTTTGATTTAGAGTTCCAACTACATGTATCCATAAAGGAGAAAACAGAGTGAAACCTAAAAATTAAAACTGTTACTGCCAACGAACGGTTTAACCTAGAAGAACGAAATTTGGTGAGCCAAGTGGGATTGGGGTACTGATCATTACCTGAAAGTGTCATGAAGATTGGGTGAAAAAATGTGTGCTGAGATTTCAGGAAACTCGTAGTTTTTTGGAAGCTTGGCAACCCCTTTCCATGAAAGTGATTTGCGCCAGTCTCTGCTTAGGGCTACATCAATAGGAAACAAACCATAGAGATAGAACTTGGAACTACTTGATTGTGACAAGTTTCAAAGAGCTAGCACAAACCGTGTTTCATTTAGAGTTCCAACTACATGTATCCATATAAGAGAAAACAGAGTGAAACCTAAAATTTAAAACTGTTACTGCCAACGAACGGTTTAAACTAGAAGAACGAAATTTGGTGAGCCAAGTGGGATTGGGGAACTGATCTTTACCTGAAAGTGTCATCAAGATTGGGTGAAAAAATGTGTGCTGAGATTTCAGGAAACTCAGTTTTTTGGAAGCTTGGCAACCCTTTTCCATGAAGGTGATTTGCGCCAGTCTCTGCTTAGGGCTATATCAATAGGAAAAAAAAACATAGAGATAGAACTTGGAACTACTTGATTGTGTCAATTTACAAAGAGCTAGCACAAACTGTGTTTGATTTAGAGTTCCAACTACATGTATCCATATAGGAGAAAACAGAGTGAAACCTAAAAATTAAAACTGTTACAGCCAACGAAGAGTTTAACCTAGAAGAACGAAATTTGGTGTGCCAAGTGGGATTGGGGTACTGATCATTACCTGAAAGTGTCATGAAGATTGGGTGAAAAAATATGTGCTGAGATTTCAGGAAACTCGTAGTTTTTTGGAAGCTTGGCAACCTCTTTCTATGAAAGTGATTTGTGCCAGTCTCTGCTTAGGGCTACATCAATAGGAAACAAACCATAGAGATAGAACTTGGAACTACATGTTGTGCCAAGTTTCAAAGAGCTAGCACAAACCGTGTTTGATTTAGAGTTCCAACTACATGTATCCATATAGGAGAAAACAGAGTGAAACCTAAAAATTAAAACTGTTACTGCCAACGAACGGTTTAACCTAGAAGAACGAAATTTGGTGAGCCAAGTGGGATTGTGGTACTGATCATTACCGGAAAGTGTCATCAAGATTGGGTGAAAAAATGTGTGCTGAGATTTCAGAAAACTCGTAGTTTTTTGGAAGCAGGCAACCCCTTTCAATGAATGTGATTTGTGCCAGTCTCTGCTTAGGGCTACATCAATTGGAAACAAACAATAGAGATAGAACTTGGAACTACTTTATTGTGTCAAGTTTCAAAGAGCTAGCACAAACCATGTTTGATTTAGAGTTCCAACTACATGTATCCATATAGGAGAAAACAGAGTGAAACCTAAAAATTAAAACTGTTACTGCCAACGAACGGTTTAACCTAGAAGAACGAAATTTGGTGAGCCAAGTGTTATTGGGGTACTGATCATTAACTGAAAGTGTTATCAAGATTGGGTGAAAAAATGTGTGCTGAGATTTCAGGAAACTCGTAGTTTTTTGGAAGCTTGGCAACCCCTTTCCATGAAAGTGATTTGCGCCAATCTCTGCTTAGGGGTACATCAATAGGAAACAAACCATAGAGATAGAACCTGGAACTACTTGGTTGTGTCAAGTTACAAAGAGCTAGCACAAACTGTGTTTGATTTAGAGTTCAAACTACATGTATCCATATAGGAGAAAACAGAGTGAAACCTAAAAATTAAAACTGTTACTGCCAACGAACGGTTTAACCTAGAAGAACGAAATTTGGTGAGCCAAGTGGGATTGGGGTACTGATCATTACCTGAAAGTGTTATCAAGATTGGGTGAAAAAATGTGTGCTGAGATTTCAGGAAACTCGTAGTTTTTTGGAAGCTTGGCAACCCCTTTCCATGAAAGTGATTTGCGCCAGTCTCTGCTTAGGGCTACATCAATAGGAAACAAACCATAGAGATAGAACTTGGAACTACTTGATTGTGACAAGTTTCAAAGAGCTAGCACAAACCATGTTTGATTTAGAGTTCCAACTACATGTATCCATAAAGGAGAAAACAGAGTGAAACCTAAAAATTAAAACTGTTACTGCCAACGAACGGTTTAACCTAGAAGAACGAAATTTGGTGAGCCAAGTGGGATTGGGGTACTGATCATTACCTGAAAGTGTCATGAAGATTGGGTGAAAAAATGTGTGCTGAGATTTCAGGAAACTCGTAGTTTTTTGGAAGCTTGGCAACCCCTTTCCATGAAAGTGATTTGTGCCAGTCTCTGCTTACGGCTACATCAATAGGAAACAAACCATAGAGATAGAACTTGGAACTACTTGATTGTGACAAGTTTCAAAGAGCTAGCACAAACCGTGTTTCATTTAGAGTTCCAACTACATGTATCCATATAAGAGAAAACAGAGTGAAACCTAAAATTTAAAACTGTTACTGCCAACGAACGGTTTAAACTAGAAGAACGAAATTTGGTGAGCCAAGTGGGATTGGGGAACTGATCTTTACCTGAAAGTGTCATCAAGATTGGGTGAAAAAATGTGTGCTGAGATTTCAGGAAACTCAGTTTTTTGGAAGCTTGGCAACCCTTTTCCATGAAGGTGATTTGCGCCAGTCTCTGCTTAGGGCTATATCAATAGGAAAAAAAAAAACATAGAGATAGAACTTGGAACTACTTGATTGTGTCAATTTACAAAGAGCTAGCACAAACTGTGTTTGATTTAGAGTTCCAACTACATGTATCCATATAGGAGAAAACAGAGTGAAACCTAAAAATTAAAACTGTTACACCCAACGAAGAGTTTAACCTAGAAGAACGAAATTTGGTGTGCCAAGTGGGATTGGGGTACTGATCATTACCTGAAAGTGTCATGAAGATTGGGTGAAAAAATATGTGCTGAGATTTCAGGAAACTCGTAGTTTTTTGGAAGCTTGGCAACCTCTTTCCATGAAAGTGATTTGTGCCAGTCTCTGCTTAGGGCTACATCAATAGGAAACAAACCATAGAGATAGAACTTGGAACTACTTGTTGTGCCAAGTTTCAAAGAGCTAGCACAAACCGTGTTTGATTTAGAGTTCCAACTACATGTATCCATATAGGAGAAAACAGAGTGAAACCTAAAAATTAAAACTGTTACTGCCAACGAACGGTTTAACCTAGAAGAACGAAATTTGGTGAGCCAAGTGGGATTGTGGTACTGATCATTACCGGAAAGTGTCATCAAGATTGGGTGAAAAAATGTGTGCTGAGATTTCAGAAAACTCGTAGTTTTTTGGAAGCAGGCAACCCCTTTCAATGAATGTGATTTGTGCCAGTCTCTGCTTAGGGCTACATCAATAGGAAACAAACCATAGAGATAGAACTTGGAACTCCTTGATTGTGTCAAGTTTCAAAGAGCTAGCGCAAACCGTGTTTGATTTAGTGTTCCAACTACATGTATCCATATAGGAGAAAACAGAGTGAAACCTAAAACTAAAACTGTTACTGCCAACGAACGGTTTAATCTAGAAGAACGAAATTTGGTGAGCCAAGTGTGATTGGGATACTGATCATTACCTGAAAGTGTCATCAAGATTGGGTGAAAAAATGTGTGCTGAGATTTCAGGAAACTCGTAGTTTTTTGGAAGCTTGGCAACCCCTTTCCATGAAAGTGATTTGCACCAGTCTCTGCTTAGGGCTACATCAATTGGAAACAAACAATAGAGATAGAACTTGGAACTACTTTATTGTGTCAAGTATCAAAGAGCTAGCACAAACCATGTTTGATTTAGAGTTCCAACTACATGTATCCATATAGGAGAAAACAGAGTGAAACCTAAAAATTAAAACTGTTACTGCCAACGAACGGTTTAACCTAGAAGAACGAAATTTGGTGAGCCAAGTGTTATTGGGGTACTGATCATTAACTGAAAGTGTTATCAAGATTGGGTGAAAAAATGTGTGCTGTGATTTCAGGAAACTCGTAGTTTTTTGGAAGCTTGGCAACCCCTTTCCATGAAAGTGATTTGCGCCAATCTCTGCTTAGGGGTACATCAATAGGAAACAAACCATAGAGATAGAACCTGGAACTACTTGGTTGTGTCAAGTTACAAAGAGCTAGCACAAACTGTGTTTGATTTAGAGTTCAAACTACATGTATCCATATAGGAGAAAACAGAGTGAAACCTAAAAATTAAAACTGTTACTGCCAACGAACGGTTTAACCAAGAAGAACGAAATTTGATGAGCCAAGTGGGATTCGGGTACTGATCATTACCTGAAAGTGTCATCAAGATTGGGTGAAAAAATGTGTGCTGAGATTTCAGGAAACTCGTAGTTTTTTGGAAGCTTGGCAAACCCTTTCCATGAAAGTGATTTGCACCAGTCTCTGCTTAGGGCTACATCAATAGGAAACAAACCATAGAGATAGAACTTGGAACTACTTGGTTGTGTCAAGTTTCAAAGACCTAGCACAAACCGTGTTTGATTTAGAGTTCCAACTATATGTATCCATATAGGAGAAAACAGAGTGAAACCTAAAAATTAAAACTGTTACTGCCAATGAACGGTTTAACCTAGAAGAACGAAATTTGGTGAGCCAAGTCGGATTGGGGTACTGATCATTACCAGAAAGTGTCATCAAGATTGGGTGAAAAAATGTGTGCTGAGATTTCAGGAAACTCATAGTTTTTTGGAAGCTTGGCAACCCCTTTCCATGAACGTGATTTGCGCCAGTCTCTGCTTAGGGCTATATCAATAGGAAAAAAAAAAAACATAGAGATAGAACTTGGAACTTCTTGATTGTGTCAATTTACTAAGAGCTAGCACAAACTGTGTTTGATTTAGAGTTCCAACTACATGTATCCATATAGGAGAAAACAGAGTGAAACCTAAAAATTAAAACTCTTACAGCCAACGAAGAGTTTAACCTAGAAGAACGAAATTTGGTGAGCCAAGTGGGATTGGGGTACTGATCATTACCTGAATGTGTCATGAAGATTGGGTGAAAAAATGTGTGCTGAGATTTCAGGAAACTCGTAGTTTTTTGGAAGCTTGGCAACCTCTTTCCATGAAAGTGATTTGTGCCAGTCTCTGCTTAGGGCTACATCAATAGGAAACAAACCATAGAGATAGAACTTGGAACTACTTGATTGTGCCAAGTTTGAAAGAGCTAGCACAAACCGTGTTTGATTTAGAGTTCCAACTACATGTATCCATATAAGAGAAAACAGAGTGAAAACTAAAAATTAAAACTGTTACTGCCAACGAACGGATTAACCTAGAAGAACGAAATTTGGTGAGCCAAGTGGGATTGGGGTACTGATCATTACCTGAAAGTGTTATCAAGATTGGGTGAAAAAATGTGTGCTCAGATTTCTGGAAACTCGTAGTTTTTTGGAAGCTTGGCAACCACTTTCCATTAAAGTGATTTGCGCCAGTCTCTGCTTAGGGCTACATCAATAGGAAACAAACCATAGAGATAGAACTTGGAACTACTTGATTGTGACAAGTTTCAAAGAGCTAGCACAAACCGTGTTTGATTTAGAGTTCCAACTACATGTATCCATATAAGAGAAAACAGAGTGAAACCTAAAAATTAAAACTGTTACTGCCAACGAACGGTTTAACCTAGAAGAACGAAATTTGGTGAGCCAAGTGTGATTGGGGTTCTGATCATTACCTGAAACTGTTATCAAGATTGGGTGAAAAAATGTGTGCTGAGATTTCAGGAAACTCGTAGTTTTTTGGAAGCTTGGCAACCCCTTTCCATGAAAGTGATTTGCGCCAACCCCTTTCCATGAAAGTGATTTGCGCCAATCTCTGCTAGGTTTAACCTAGAAGAACGAAATTTGGTGAGCCAAGTGGGATTGGGGTACTTATCATTACCTGAAAGTGTCATCAAGATTGGGTGCAAAAATGTGTGCTGAGATTTCAGGAAACTCGTAGTTTTTTGGAAGCTTGGCAAACCCTTTCCATGAAAGTGATTTGCACCAGTCTCTGCTTAGGGCTACATCAATAGGAAACAAACCATAGAGATAGAACTTGGAACTACTTGGTTGTGTCAAGTTTCAAAGACCTAGCACAAACCGTGTTTGATTTAGAGTTCCAACTATATGTATCCATATAGGAGAAAACAGAGTGAAACCTAAAAATTAAAACTGTTACTGCCAATGAACGGTTTAACCTAGAAGAACGAAATTTGGTGAGCGAAGTCGGATTGGGGTACTGATCATTACCTGAAAGTGTCATCAAGATTGGGTGAAAAAATGTGTGCTGAGATTTCAGGAAACTCATAGTTTTTTGGAAGCTTGGCAACCCCTTTCTATGAACGTGATTTGCGCCAGTCTCTGCTTAGGGCTATATCAATAGGAAAAAAAAAAACATAGAGATAGAACTTGGAACTTCTTGATTGTGTCAATTTACTAAGAGCTAGCACAAACTGTGTTTGATTTAGAGTTCCAACTACATGTATCCATATATGAGAAAACAGAGTGAAACCTAAAAATTAAAACTGTTACAGCCAACGAAGAGTTTAACCTAGAAGAACGAAATTTGGTGAGCCAAGTGGGATTGGGGTACTGATCATTACCTGAATGTGTCATGAAGATTGGGTGAAAAAATGTGTGCTGAGATTTCAGGAAGCTCGTAGTTTTTTGGAAGCTTGGCAACCTCTTTCCATGAAAGTGATTTGTGCCAGTCTCTGCTTAGGGCTACATCAATAGGAAACAAACCATAGAGATAGAACTTGGAACTACTTGATTGTGCCAAGTTTCAAAGAGCTAGCACAAACCGTGTTTGATTTAGAGTTCCAACTACATGTATCCATATAAGAGAAAACAGAGTGAAAACTAAAAATTAAAACTGTTACTGCCAACGAACGGTTTAACCTAGAAGAACGAAATTTGGTGAGCCAAGTGGGATTGGGGTACTGATCATTACCTGAAAGTGTTATCAAGATTGGGTGAAAAAATGTGTGCTGAGATTTCAGGAAACTCGTAGTTTTTGGAAGCTTGGCAACCCCTTTCCATGAAAGTGATTTGCGCCAATCTCTGCTTAGGGCTACATCAATAGGAAACAAACCATAGAGATAGAACTTGGAACTACTTGTTGTGCCAAGTTTCAAAGAGCTAGCACAAACCGTGTTTGATTTAGAGTTCCAACTACATGTATCCATATAGGAGAAAACAGAGTGAAACCTAAAAATTAAAACTGTTACTGCCAACGAACGGTTTAACCTAGAAGAACGAAATTTGGTGAGCCAAGTGGGATTGTGGTACTGATCATTACCGGAAAGTGTCATCAAGATTGGGTGAAAAAATGTGTGCTGAGATTTCAGAAAACTCGTAGTTTTTTGGAAGCAGGCAACCCCTTTCAATGAATGTGATTTGTGCCAGTCTCTGCTTAGGGCTACATCAATAGGAAACAAACCATAGAGATAGAACTTGGAACTCCTTGATTGTGTCAAGTTTCAAAGAGCTAGCACAAACCGTGTTTGATTTAGTGTTCCAACTACATGTATCCATATAGGAGAAAACAGAGTGAAACCTAAAACTAAAACTGTTACTGCCAACGAACGGTTTAATCTAGAAGAACGAAATTTGGTGAGCCAAGTGTGATTGGGATACTGATCATTACCTGAAAGTGTCATCAAGATTGGGTGAAAAAATGTGTGCTGAGATTTCAGGAAACTCGTAGTTTTTTGGAAGCTTGGCAACCCCTTTCCATGAAAGTGATTTGTGCCAGTCTCTGCTTAGGGCTACATCAATAGGAAACAAACCATAGAGATAGAACTTGGAACTACTTGATTGTGCCAAGTTTCAAAGAGCTAGCACAAACCGTGTTTGATTTAGAGTTCCAACTACATGTATCCATATAAGAGAAAACAGAGTGAAAACTAAAAATTAAAACTGTTACTGCCAACGAACGGTTTAACCTAGAAGAACGAAATTTGGTGAGCCAAGTGGGATTGGGGTACTGATCATTACCTGAAAGTGTTATCAAGATTGGGTGAAAAAATGTGTGCTGAGATTTCAGGAAACTCGTAGTTTTTTGGAAGCTTGGCAACCACTTTCAATTAAAGTGATTTGCGCCAGTCTCTGCTTAGGGCTACATCAATAGGAAACAAACCATAGAGATAGAACTTGGAACTACTTGATTGTGACAAGTTTCAAAGAGCTAGCACAAACCGTGTTTGATTTAGAGTTCCAACTACATGTATCCATATAAGATAAAACAGAGTGAAAATTAAAAATTTAAACTGTTACTGCCAACGAACGGTTTAACCTAGAAGAACGAAATTTGGTGAGCCAAGTGGGATTGGGGTTCTGATCATTACCTGAAACTGTTATCAAGATTGGGTGAAAAAATGTGTGCTGAGATTTCAGGAAACTCGTAGTTTTTTGGAAGCTTGGCAACCCCTTTCCATGAAAGTGATTTGCGCCAACCCCTTTCCATGAAAGTGATTTGCGCCAATCACTGCTAGGTTTAACCTAGAAGAACGAAATTTGGTGAGCCAAGTGGGATTGGGGTACTGATCATTACCTGAAAGTGTCATCAAGATTGGGTGCAAAAATGTGTGCTGAGATTTCAGGAAACTCCTAGTTTTTTGGAAGCTTGGCAAACCCTTTCCATGAAAGTGATTTGCACCAGTCTCTGCTTAGGGCTACATCAATAGGAAACAAACCATAGAGATAGAACTTGGAACTACTTGGTTGTGTCAAGTTTCAAAGACCTAGCACAAACCGTGTTTGATTTAGAGTTCCAACTATATGTATCCATATAGGAGAAAACAGAGTGAAACCTAAAAATTAAAACTGTTACTGCCAATGAACGGTTTAACCTAGAAGAACGAAATTTGGTGAGCCAAGTCGGATTGGGGTACTGATCATTACCTGAAAGTGTCATCAAGATTGGGTGAAAAAATGTGTGCTGAGATTTCAGGAAACTCATAGTTTTTTGGAAGCTTGGCAACCCCTTTCCATGAACGTGATTTGCGCCAGTCTCTGCTTAGGGCTATATCAATAGGAAAAAAAAAAAACATAGAGATAGAACTTGGAACTTCTTGATTGTGTCAATTTACTAAGAGCTAGCACAAACTGTGTTTTATTTAGAGTTCCAACTACAAGTATCCATATAGGAGAAAACAGAGTGAAACCTAAAAATTAAAACTGTTACAGCCAACGAAGAGTTTAACCTAGAAGAACGAAATTTGGTGAGCCAAGTGGGATTGGGGTACTGATCATTACCTGAATGTGTCATGAAGATTGGGTGAAAAAATGTGTGCTGAGATTTCAGGAAACTCGTAGTTTTTTGGAAGCTTGGCAACCTCTTTCCATGAAAGTGATTTGTGCCAGTCTCTGCTTAGGGCTACATCAATAGGAAACAAACCATAGAGATAGAACTTGGAACTACTTGATTGTGCCAAGTTTCAAAGAGCTAGCACAAACCGTGTTTGATTTAGTGTTCCAACTACATGTATCCATATAGGAGAAAACAGAGTGAAACCTAAAACTAAAACTGTTACTGCCAACGAACGGTTTAATCTAGAAGAACGAAATTTGGTGAGCCAAGTGTGATTGGGATACTGATCATTACCTGAAAGTGTCATCAAGATTGGGTGAAAAAATGTGTGCTGAGATTTCAGGAAACTCGTAGTTTTTTGGAAGCTTGGCAACCCCTTTCCATGAAAGTGATTTGTGCCAGTCTCTGCTTAGGGCTACATCAACAGGAAACAAACCATAGAGATAGAACTTGGAACTACTTGATTGTGCCAAGTTTCAAAGAGCTAGCACAAACCGTGTTTGATTTAGAGTTCCAACTACATGTATCCATATAAGAGAAAACAGAGTGAAAACTAAAAATTAAAACTGTTACTGCCAACGAACGGTTTAACCTAGAAGAACGAAATTTGGTGAGCCAAATTGGATTTGGGTACTGATCATTACCTGAAAGTGTTATCAAGATTGGGTGAAAAAATGTGTGCTGAGATTTCAGGAAACTCGTAGTTTTTTGGAAGCTTGGCAACCCCTTTCCATGAAAGTGATTTGCGCCAATCTCTGCTTAGGGCTACATCAATAGGAAACAAACCATAGAGATAGAACTTGGAACTACTTGTTGTGCCAAGTTTCAAAGAGCTAGCACAAACCGTGTTTGATTTAGAGTTCCAACTACATGTATCCATATAGGAGAAAACAGAGTGAAACCTAAAAATTAAAACTGTTACTGCCAACGAACGGTTTAACCTAGAAGAACGAAATTTGGTGAGCCAAGTGGGATTGTGGTACTGATCATTACTGGAAAGTGTCATCAAGATTGGGTGAAAAAATGTGTGCTGAGATTTCAGAAAACTCGTAGTTTTTTGGAAGCAGGCAACCCCTTTCAATGAATGTGATTTGTGCCAGTCTCTGCTTAGGGCTACATCAATAGGGAAGAAACCATAGAGATAGAACTTGGAACTCCTTGATTGTGTCAAGTTTCAAAGAGCTAGCACAAACCGTGTTTGGTTTAGTGTTCCAACTACATGTATCCATATAGGAGAAAACAGAGTGAAACCTAAAACTAAAACTGTTACTGCCAACGAACGGTTTAATCTAGAAGAACGAAATTTGGTGAGCCAAGTGTGATTGGGATACTGATCATTACCTGAAAGTGTCATCAAGATTGGGTGAAAAAATGTGTGCTGAGATTCAGGAAACTCGTAGTTTTTTGGAAGCTTGGCAACCCCTTTCCATGAAAGTGATTTGCACCAGTCTCTGCTTAGGGCTACATCAATTGGAAACAAACAATAGAGATAGAACTTGGAACTACTTTATTGTGTCAAGTTTCAAAGAGCTAGCACAAACCATGATTGATTTAGAGTTCCAACTACTTTTATCCATATAGGAGAAAACAGGGTGAAACCTAAAAATTAAAACTGTTACTGCCAACGAACGGTTTAACCTAGAAGAACGAAATTTGGTGAGCCAAGTGGGATTGGGGTACTGATCATTAACTGAAAGTGTTATCAAGATTGGGTGAAAAAATGTGTGCTGAGATTTCAGGAAACTCGTAGTTTTTTGGAAGCTTGGCAACCCCTTTCCATGAAAGTGATTTGCGCCAATCTCTGCTTAGGGGTACATCAATAGGAAACAAACCATAGAGATAGAACCTGGAACTACTTGGTTGTGTCAAGTTACAAAGAGCTAGCACAAACTGTGTTTGATTTAGAGTTCAAACTACATGTATCCATATAGGAGAAAACAGAGTGAAACCTAAAAATTAAAACTGTTACTGCCAACGAACGGTTTAACCAAGAAGAACGAAATTTGATGAGCCAAGTGGGATTCGGGTACTGATCATTACCTGAAAGTGTCATCAAGATTGGGTGAAAAAATGTGTGCTGAGATTTCAGGAAACTCGTAGTTTTTTGGAAGCTTGGCAAACCCTTTCCATGAAAGTGATTTGCACCAGTCTCTGCTTAGGGCTACATCAATAGGAAACAAACCATAGAGATAGAACTTGGAACTACTTGGTTGTGTCAAGTTTCAAAGACCTAGCACAAACCGTGTTTGATTTAGAGTTCCAAATATATGTATCCATATAGGAGAAAACAGAGTGAAACCTAAAAATTAAAACTGTTACTGCCAATGAACGGTTTAACCTAGAAGAACGAAATTTGGTGAGCCAAGTCGGATTGGGGTACTGATCATTACCTGAAAGTGTCATCAAGATTGGGTGAAAAAATGTGTGCTGAGATTTCAGGAAACTCATAGTTTTTTGGAAGCTTGACAACCCCTTTCCATGAACGTGATTTGCGCCAGTCTCTGCTTAGGGCTATATCAATAGGAAAAAAAAAAAAACATAGAGATAGAACTTGGAACTTCTTGATTGTGTCAATTTACTAAGAGCTAGCACAAACTGTGTTTTATTTAGAGTTCCAACTACATGTATCCATATAGGAGAAAACAGAGTGAAACCTAAAAATTAAAACTGTTACAGCCAACGAAGAGTTTAACCTAGAAGAACGAAATTTGGTGAGCCAAGTGGGATTGGGGTACTGATCATTACCTGAATGTGTCATGAAGATTGGGTGAAAAAATGTGTGCTGAGATTTCAGGAAACTCGTAGTTTTTTGGAAGCTTGGCAACCTCTTTCCATGAAAGTGATTTGTGCCAGTCTCTGCTTAGGGCTACATCAATAGGAAACAAACCATAGAGATAGAACTTGGAACTACTTGATTGTGCCAAGTTTCAAAGAGCTAGCACAAACCGTGTTTGATTTAGAGTTCCAACTACATGTATCCATATAAGAGAAAACAGAGTGAAACCTAAAAATTAAAACTGTTACTGCCAACGAACGGTTTAACCTAGAAGAACGAAATTTGGTGAGCCAAGTGGGATTGGGGTACTGATCATTACCTGAAAGTGTTATCAAGATTGGGTGAAAAAATGTGTGCTGAGATTTCAGGAAACTCGTAGTTTTTTGGAAGCTTGGCAACCACTTTCCATTAAAGTGATTTGCGCCAGTCTCTGCTTAAGGCTACATCAATAGGAAACAAACCATAGAGATAGAACTTGGAACTACTTGATTGTGACAAGTTTCAAAGAGCTAGCACAAACCGTGTTTGATTTAGAGTTCCAACTACATGTATCCATATAAGAGAAAACAGAGTGAAACCTAAAAATTAAAACTGTTACTGCCAACGAACGGTTTAACCTAGAAGAACGAAATTTGGTGAGCCAAGTGGGTTTGGGGTTCTGATCATTACCTGAAACTGTTATCAAGATTGGGTGAAAAAATGTGTGCTGAGATTTCAGGAAACTCGTAGTTTTTTGGAAGCTTGGCAACCCCCTTCCATGAAAGTGATTTGCGCCAACCCCTTTCCATGAAAGTGATTTGCGCCAATCTCTGCTAGGTTTAACCTAGAAGAACGAAATTTGGTGAGCCAAGTGGGATTGGGGTACTGATCATTACCTGAAAGTGTCATCAAGATTGGGTGAAAAAATGTGTGCTGAGATTTCAGAAAACTCGTAGTTTTTTGGAAGCAGGCAACCCCTTTCAATGAATGTGATTTGTGCCAGTCTCTGCTTAGGGCTACATCAATAGGAAACAAACCATAGAGATAGAACTTGGAACTCCTTGATTGTGTCAAGTTTCAAAGAGCTAGCACAAACCGTGTTTGATTTAGTGTTCCAACTACATGTATCCATATAGGAGAAAAAAGAGTGAAACCTAAAACTAAAACTGTTACTGCCAACGAACGGTTTAATCTAGAAGAACAAAATTTGGTGAGCCAAGTGTGATTGGGATACTGATCATTACCTGAAAGTGTCATCAAGATTGGGTGAAAAAATGTGTGCTGAGATTTCAGGAAACTCGTAGTTTTTTGGAAGCTTGGCAACCCCTTTCCATGAAAGTGATTTGCACCAGTCTCTGCTTAGGGCTACATCAATTGGAAACAAACAATAGAGATAGAACTTGGAACTACTTTATTGTGTCAAGTTTCAAAGAGCTAGCACAAACCATGTTTGATTTAGAGTTCCAACTACTTGTATCCATATAGGAGAAAACAGAGTGAAACCTAAAAATTAAAACTGTTACTGCCAACGAACGGTTTAACCTAGAAGAACGAAATTTGGTGAGCCAAGTGGGATTGGGGTACTGATCATTAACTGAAAGTGTTATCAAGATTGGGTGAAAAAATGTGTGCTGAGATTTCAGGAAACTCGTTGTTTTTTGGAAGCTTGGCAAACCCTTTCCATGAAAGTGATTTGCACCAGTCTCTGCTTAGGGCTACATCAATAGGAAACAAACCATAGAGATAGAACTTGGAACTACTTGGTTGTGTCAAGTTTCAAAGACCTAGCACAAACCGTGTTTGATTTAGAGTTCCAACTATATGTATCCATATAGGAGAAAACAGAGTGAAACCTAAAAATTAAAACTGTTACTGCCAATGAACGGTTTAACCTAGAAGAACGAAATTTGGTGAGCCAAGTCGGATTGGGGTACTGATCATTACCTGAAAGTGTCATCAAGATTGGGTGAAAAAATGTGTGCTGAGATTTCAGGAAACTCATAGTTTTTTGGAAGCTTGGCAACCCCTTTCCATGAACGTGATTTGCGCCAGTCTCTGCTTAGGGCTATATCAATAGGAAAAAAAAAAAAAACATAGAGATAGAACTTGGAACTTCTTGATTGTGTCAATTTACTAAGAGCTAGCACAAACTGTGTTTGATTTAGAGTTCCAACTACATGTATCCATATATGAGAAAACAGAGTGAAACCTAAAAATTAAAACTGTTACAGCCAATGAAGAGTTTAACCTAGAAGAACGAAATTTGGTGAGCCAAGTGGGATTGGGGTACTGATCATTACCTGAATGTGTCATGAAGATTGGGTGAAAAAATGTGTGCTGAGATTTCAGGAAGCTCGTAGTTTTTTGGAAGCTTGGCAACCTCTTTCCATGAAAGTGATTTGTGCCAGTCTCTGCTTAGGGCTACATCAATAGGAAACAAACCATAGAGATAGAACTTGGAACTACTTGATTGTGCCAAGTTTCAAAGAGGTAGCACAAACCGTGTTTGATTTAGAGTTCCAACTCCATGTATCCATATAAGAGAAAACAGAGTGAAAACTAAAAATTAAAACTGTTACTGCCAACGAACGGTTTAACCTAGAAGAATGAAATTTGGTGAGCCAAGTGGGATTGGGGTACTGATCATTACCTGAAAGTGTTATCAAGATTGGGTGAAAAAATGTGTGCTGAGATTTCAGGAAACTCGTAGTTTTTTGGAAGCTTGGCAACCCCTTTCCATGAAAGTGATTTGCGCCAATCTCTGCTTAGGGCTACATCAATAGGAAACAAACCATAGAGATAGAACTTGGAACTACTTGGTTGTGTCAAGTTTCAAAAAAATAGCACAAACCGTGTTTGATTTAGAGTTCCAAGTATATGTATCCATATAGGAGAAAACAGAGTGAAACCTAAAAATTAAAACTGTTACTGCCAATGAACGGTTTAACCTAGAAGAACGAAATCTGGTGAGCCAAGTGGGATTGGGGTTCTGATCATTACCTGAAAGTGTCATCAAGATTGGGTGAAAAAATGTGTGCTGAGATTTCAGGAAACTCGTAGTTTTTTGGAAGCTTGGCAACCCCTATCCATGAACGTGATTTGTGCCAGTCTCTGCTTAGGGCTATATCAATAGAAAAAAAATACATAGAGATAGAACTTGGAACTACTTGATTGTGACAAGTTTCAAAGAGCTAACACAAACTATGTTTGATGAGTTCCAACTACTTGTATCCATATAGGAGAAAACAGAGTGAAACCTAAAAATTAAAACTGTTACTGCCAACGAACGGTTTAACCTAGAAGAACGAAATTTGGTGAGCCAAGTGGGATTGGGGTACTGATCATTACCTGAAAGTGTCATCAAGATTGGGTGAAAAAATGTGTGCTGAGATTTCAGGAAACTCATAGTTTTTTGGAAGCTTGGCAACCCCTTTCCATGAAAGTGATTTGCGCCTGTCTCTACTTAGGGCTACATCAATAGGAAACAAACCATAGAGATAGAACTTGGAACTACTTGATTGTGTCAAGTTTCAAAGAGCTAGCACAAACCGTCTTTGATTTAGAGTTCCAACTACATGTATCCATATAGGAGAAAACAGAGTGAAACCTAAAAATTAAAACTATTACTGCCAACGAACGGTTTAACCTAGAAGAACGAAATTTGGTGAGCCAAGTGGGATTGGGTACTGACCATTACCTGAAAGTGTCATCAAGATTGGGTGAAAAAATGTGTGCTGAGATTTCAGGAAACTCGTAGTTCTTTGGAAGCTTGGCAACCCCTTTCCATGAAAGTGATTTGCGCCAGTCTCTGCTTAGGGTTATATCAATAGGAAAAAAAAACCTAGAGATAGAACTTGGAACTACTTGATTGTGTCAAGTTACAAAGTGCTAGCACAAACTGTGTTTGATTTAGAGTTCCAACTACATGTATCCATATAGGAGAAAACAGAGTGAAACGTAAAAATTAAAACTGTTACTGCCAACGAACGGTTTAACCTAGAAGAACGAAATTTGGTGAGCCAAGTGTGATTGGGATACTGATCATTACCTGAAAGTGTCATCAAGATTGGGTGAAAAAATGTGTGCTGAGATTTCAGGAAACTCGTAGTTTTTTGGAAGCTTGGCAACCCCTTTCCATGAAAGTGATTTGTGACAGTCTCTGCTTATGGCTACATCAATAGGAAACAAACCATAGAGATAGAACTTGGAACTACTTGATTGTGTCAAGTTTCAAAGAGCTAGCACAAACCGTGTTTGATTTAGTGTTCCAACTACATGTATCCATATAGGAGAAAACGGAGTGAAACCTAAAAATTAAAACTGTTACTGCCAACGAACGGTTTAATCTAGAAGAACGAAATTTGGTGAGCCAAGTGTGACTGGGATACTGATCATTACCTGAAAGTGTCATCAAGATTGGTTGAAAAAATGTGTGCTGAGATTTCAGAAAAATCGTAGTTTTTTGGAAACAGGCAACCCCTTTCAATGAATGTGATTTGTGCCACTCTCTGCTTAGGGCTACATCAATAGGGTACAAACCATAGAGATAGAACTTGGAACTCCTTGATTGTGTCAAGTTTCAAAGAGCTAGCACAAACCGTGTTTGATTTAGTGTTCCAACTACATGTATCCATATAGGAGAAAACAGAGTGAAACCTAAAAATTAAAACTGTTACTGCCAACGAACGGTTTAATCTAGAAGAACGAAATTTGGTGAGCCAAGTGTGATTGGGATACTGATCATTACCTGAAAGTGTCATCAAGATTGGGTGAAAAAATGGGTGCTGAGATTTCAGGAAACTCGTAGTTTTTTAAAAGCTTGGCAACCTCTTTCCATGAAAGTGATTTGCGCAAGTCTCTGCTTAGGGCTACATCAATAGGAAACAAACCATAGAGATAGAACTTGGAAATACTTGATTGTGACAAGTTTCAAAGAGCTAGCACAAACCATGTTTGATTTAGAGTTCCAACTACTTGTATCCATATAGGAGAAAACAGAGTGAAACCTAAATATTAAAACTGTTACTGCCAACGAACGGTTTAACCTAGAAGAACGAAATTTGGTGAGCCAAGTGGGATTGGGGTACTGATCATTACCTGAAAGTGTCATCAAGATTGGGTGAAAAAATGTGTGCTGAGATTTCAGGAAACTCGTAGTTTTTTGGAAGCTTGGCAACCTCTTTCCATGAAAGTGATTTGCGCCAGTCTCTGCTTAGGGCTACATCAATAGGAAACAAACCATAGAGATAGAACTTGGAACTACTTGATTGTGTCAAGTTTCAAAGAGCTAGCACAAACCATGTTTGATTTAGAGTTCCAACTACTTGTATCCATATAGGAGAAAACAGAGTGAAACCTAAAAATTAAAACTGTTACTGCCAATGAACGGTTTAACCTAGAAGAACGAAATTTGGTGAGCCAAGTGGGATTGGGGTACTGATCATTACCTGAAAGTGTTATCAAGATTGGGTGAAAAAATGTGTGCTGAGATTTCAGGAAACTCGTAGTTTTTTGGAAGCTTGGCAACCCCTTTCCATGAAAGTGATTTGCGACAGTCTCTGCTTATGGCAACATCAATAGGAAACAAACCATAGAGATAGAACTTGGAACTACTTGATTGTGTCAAGTTTCAAAGAGCTAGCACAAACCGTGTTTGATTTAGTGTTCCAACTACATGTATCCATATAGGAGAAAACAGAGTGAAACCTAAAAATTAAAACTGTTACTGCCAACGAACGGTTTAATCTAGAAGAACGAAATTTGGTGAGCCAAGTGTGATTGGGATACTGATCATTACCTGAAAGTGTTATCAAGATTGGCTGAAAAAATGTGTGCTGAGATTTCAGGAAACTCGTAGTTTTTTGGAAGCTTGGCAACCCCTTTCCATGAAAGTGATTTGCGCCAATCTCTGCTTAGGGCTACATCAATAGGAAACAAACCATAGAGATAGAACTTGGAACTACTTGGTTGTGTCAAGTTTCAAAGAGCTAGCACAAACCGTGTTTGATTTAGTGTTCCAAGTACATGTATCCATATAGGAGAAAACAGAGTGAAACCTAAAAATTAAAACTGTTACTGCCAAAGATCGGTTTAACCTAGAAGAACGAAATTTGGTGAGACAAGTGGGATTGGGGTACTGGTCATTACCTGAAAGTGTCATCAAGATTGGGTGAAAAAATGTGTGCTGAGATTTCAGGAAACTCGTAGTTTTTTAAAAGCTTGGCAACCTCTTTCCATGAAAGTGATTTGCGCAAGTCTCTGCTTAGGGCTACATCAATAGGAAACAAACCATAGAGATAGAACTTGGAACTACTTGGTTGTGTCAAGTTTCAAAGACCTAGCACAAACCGTGTTTGATTTAGAGTTCCAACTACATGTATCTATATAGGAGAAAACAGAGTGAAACCTAAAAATTAACACTGTTACTGCCAAAGATTGGTTTAACCTAGAAGAATGAAATTTAGTGAGCCAAGTGGGATTCGGGTACTGATCATTACCTGAAAGTGTCATGAAGATTGGGTGAAAAATGTGTTCTGTGATTTCAGGAAACTCGTAGTTTTTTGGAAGCTTGGCAACCCCTTTCCATGAAAGTGATTTGCGCCAGTCTCTGCTTAGGGCTACATCAATAGGAAACAAACAATAGAGATAGAACTTGGAACTACTTTATTGTGTCAAGTTTCAAAGAGCTAGTACAAACCGTGTTTGATTTAGAGTTCCAACTACATGTATCCATATAGGAGAAAACAGAGTGAAACCTAAAAATTAAAACTATTACTGCCAACGAACGGTTTAACCTAGAAGAACGAAATTTGGTGAGCCAAGTGTGATTGGGTACTGACCATTACCTGAAAGTGTTATCAAGATTGGGTGAAAAAATGTGTGCTGAGATTTCAGGAAACTCGTAGTTTTTTGGAAGCTTTGCAACCCCTTTCCATGAAAGTGATTTGCGCCAGTCTCTGCTTAGGGCTACATCAATAGGAAACAAACCATAGAGATAGAACTTGGAACTACTTGATTGTGTCAAGTTTCAAAGAGCTAGCACAAACCGTGTTTGATTTAGAGTTCCAACTACATGTATCCATATAGGAGAAAACAGAGTGAAACCTAAAAATGAAAACTATTACTGCCAACGAACGGTTTAACCTAGAAGAACGAAATTTGGTGAGCCAAGTGGGATTGGGTACTGACCATTACCTGAAAGTGTCATCAAGATTGGGTGAAAAAATGTGTGCTTAGATTTCAGGAAAATCGTAGTTCTTTGGAAGCTTGGCAAACCCTTTCCATGAAAGTGATTTGCGCCAGTCTCTGCTTAGGGCTACATCAATAGGAAACAAACCATAGAGATAGAACTTGGAACTACTTGATTGTGACAAGTTTCAAAGAGCTAGCACAAACCATGTTTGATTTAGAGTTCCAACTACTTGTATCCATATAGGAGAAAACAGAGTGAAACCTAAAAATTAAAACTGTTACTGCCAACGAACGGTTTAATATAGAAGAACGAAATTTGGTGAGCCAAGTGGGATTGGGGTACTGATCATTACCTGAAAGTGTCATCAAGATTGGGTGAAAAAATGTGTGCTGAGATTTCAGGAAACTCGTAGTTTTTTGGAAGCTTGGCAACCCCTTTCCATTAAAGTGATTTGCGCCAGTCTCTGCTTAGGGCTACATCAATAGGAAACAAACCATAGAGACAGAACTTGGAACTACTTGTATCTATATAAGAGAAAACAGAGTGAAACCTAAAAATTAAAACTGTTACTGCCAACGAACGGTTTAACCTAGAAGAAAGAAATTTGGTGAGCCAAGTGGGATTGGGGTACTGATCATTACCTGAAAGTGTTATCAAGATTGGGTGAAAAAATGTGTGCTGAGATTTCAGGAAACTCGTAGTTTTTTGGAAGCTTGGCAACCCCTTTCCATGAAAGTGATTTGCGCCAATCTCTGCTTAGGGCTACATCAATAGGAAACAAACCACAGAGATAGAACTTGGAACTACTTGGTTTTGTCAAGTTTCAAAGAGCTAGCACAAACCCTGTTTGATTTAGAGTTCCAACTACATGTATCCATATAGGAGAAAACAGAGTGAAACCTAAAAATTAAAACTGTTACTGCCAACGAACGGTTTAAACTAGAAGAACGAAATTTGGTGAGCCAAGTGGGATTGGGGTTCTGATCATTACCTGAAAGTGTCATGAAGATTGGGTGAAAAAATGTGTGCTGAGATTTCAGGGAACCCGTAGTTTTTTGGAAGCTTGGCAACCCCTTCCATGAAAGTGATTTGCGCCAGTCTCTGCTTAGGGCTACATCAATAGGAAACAAACCATAGAGATAGAACTTGGAACTACTTGATTGTGCCAAGTTTAAAAGAGCTAGCACAAACCGTGTTTGATTTAGTGTTCCAACTACATGTATCCATATAGGAGAAAACAGAGTGAAACCTAAAAATTAAAACTGTTACTGCCAACGAACGGTTTAATCTAGAAGAACGAAATTTGGTGAGCCAAGTGTGATTGGGATACTGATCATTACCTGAAAGAGTCATCAAGATTGGTTGAAAAAATGTGTGCTGAGATTTCAGAAAATTCGTAGTTTTTTGGAAGCAGGCAACCCCTTTCAATGAATGTGATTTGTGCCACTCTCTGCTTAGGGCTACATCAATAGGGTACAAACCATAGAGATAGAACTTGGAACTCCTTGATTGTGTCAAGTTTCAAAGAGCTAGCACAAACCGTGTTTGATTTAGTGTTCCAACTACATGTATCCATATAGGAGAAAACAGAGTGAAACCTAAAAATTAAAACTGTTACTGCCAACGAACGGTTTAATCTAGAAGAACGAAATTTGGTGAGCCAAGTGTGATTGGGATACTGATCATTACCTGAAAGTGTCATCAAGATTGGGTGAAAAAATGGGTGCTGAGATTTCAGGAAACTCGTAGTTTTTTAAAAGCTTGGCAACCTCTTTCCATGAAAGTGATTTGCGCAAGTCTCTGCTTAGGGCTACATCAATAGGAAACAAAACATAGAGATAGAACTTGGAAATACTTGATTGTGACAAGTTTCAAAGAGCTAGCACAAACCATGTTTGATTTAGAGTTCCAACTACTTGTATCCATATAGGAGAAAACAGAGTGAAACCTAAAAATTAAAACTGTTACTGCCAAAGAACGGTTTAACCTAGAAGAACGAAATTTGGTGAGCCAAGTGGGATTGGGGTACTGATCATTACCTGAAAGTGTCATCAAGTTTGGGTGAAAAAATGTGTGCTGAGATTTCAGGAAACTCGTAGTTTTTTGGAAGCTTGGCAACCTCTTTCCATGAAAGTGATTTGCGCCAGTCTCTGCTTCGGGCTACATCAATAGGAAACAAACCATAGAGATAGAACTTGGAACTACTTGATTGTGTCAAGTTTCAAAGAGCTAGCACAAACCGTGTTTGATTTAGAGTTTCAACTACATGTATCCATATAGGAGAAAACAGAGTGAAACCTAAAAATTTAAACTATTACTGCCAACGAACGGTTTAACCTAGAAGAACGAAATTTGGTGAGCTAAGTGGGATTGGGTACTGACCATTACCTGAAAGTGTTATCAAGATTGGGTGAAAAAATGTGTGCTGAGATTTCAGGAAACTCGTAGTTTTTTGGAAGCTTGGCAACCCCTTTCCATGAAAGTGATTTGCGCCAGTCTCTGCTTAGGGCTGCATCAATAGGAAACAAACCAGAGAGATAGAACTTGGAACTACTTGATTGTGTCAAGTTTCAAAGAGCTAGCACAAACCGTGTTTGATTTAGAGTTCCAACTACATGTATCCATATAGGAGAAAACAGAGTGAAACCTAAAAATGAAAACTATTACTGCCAACGAACGGTTTAACCTAGAAGAACGAAATTTGGTGAGCCAAGTGGGATTGGGTACTGACCATTACCTGAAAGTGTCATCAAGATTGGGTGAAAAATTGTCTGCTTAGATTTCAGGAAACTCGTAGTTCTTTGGAATCTTGGCAACCCCTTTCCATGAAAGTGATTTGCACCATTCTCTGCTTAGGGCTACATCAATAGGAAACAAACCATAGAGATAGAACTTGGAACTACTTGATTCTGACAAGTTTCAAAGAGCTAGCACAAACCATGTTTGATTTAGAGTTCCAACTACTTGTATCCATATAGGAGAAAACAGAGTGAAACCTAAAAATTAAAACTCTTACTGCCAATGAACGGTTTAACCTAGAAGAACGAAATTTGGTGAGCCAAGTGGGATTGGGGTACTGATCATTACCTGAAAGTGTTTTCAAGATTGGTGAAAAAATGTGTGCTGAGATTTCAGGAAACTCGTAGTTTTTTGGAAGCTTGGCAACCCCTTTCAATGAAAGTGATTTGCGCCAATCTCTGCTTAGGGCTACATCAATAGGAAACAAACCATAGAGATAGAACTTGGAACTACTTGGTTGTGTCAAGTTTCAAAGAGCTAGCACAAACCGTGTTTGATTTAGAGTTCCAAGTACATGTACCATATAGGAGAAAACAGAGTGAAACCTAAAAATTAAAACTGTTACTGCCAATGAACGGTTTAACCTAGAAGAACGAAATCTGGTGAGCCAAGTGGGATTGGGGTACAGATCATTACCTGAAAGTGTCATCAAGATTGGGTGAAAAAATGTGTGCTGAGATTTCAGGAAACTCGTAGTTTTTTGGAAGCTTGGGAACCCCTTTCCATGAACATGATTTGCGCCAGTCTCTGCTTACGGCTATATCAATAGGAAAAAAAAAAAACCTAGAGACAGAACTTGGAACTACTTGATTGTGTCAAGTTACAAAGAGCTAGCACAAACTGTGTTTGATTTAGAGTTCCAACTACATGTATCCATATAGGAGAAAACAGAGTGAAACGTAAAAATTAAAACTGTTACTGCCAACGAACGGTTTAACCTAGAAGAACGAAATTTGGTGAGCCAAGTGGGATTGGGGTCCTGATCATTACCTGAAAGTGTCATCAAGTTTGGGTGAAAAAATGTGTGCTGAGATTTCAGGAAACTCGTAGTTTTTTGGAAGCTTGGCAACCCCTTTCCATGAAAATGATTTGCGACAGTCTCTGCTTATGGCTACATCAATAGGAAACAAACCATAGAGATAGAACTTGGAACTACTTGATTGTGTCAAGTTTCAAAGAGCTAGCACAAACCGTGTTTGATTTAGTGTTCCAACTACATGTATCCATATAGGAGAAAACAGAGTGTAACCTAAAAATTAAAACTGTTACTGCCAACGAACTGTTTAATCTAGAAGAACGCAATTTGGTGAGCCAAGTGTGATTGGGATACTGATCATTACCTGAAAGTGTCATCAATTTGGGTGAAAAAATGTGTGCTGAGATTTCAGGAAACTCGTAGTTTTTTAGAAGCTTGACAACCTCTTTCCATGAAAGTGATTTGCGCAAGTCTCTGCTTAGGGCTACATCAATAGGAAACAAACCATAGAGATAGAACTTGGAACTACTTGGTTGTGTCAAGTTTCAAAGACCTAGCACAAACCGTGTTTGATTTAGAGTTCCAACTACATGTATCTATATAGGAGAAAACAGAGTGAAACCTAAAAATTAACACTGTTACTGCCAAAGATTGGTTTAACCTAGAAGAATGAAATTTGGTGAGCCAAGTGGGATTCGGGTACTCATCATTACCTGAAAGTGTCATGAAGATTGGGTGAAAAAATCTGTTCTGTGATTTCAGGAAACTCGTAGTTTTTTGGTAGCTTGGCAACCCCTTTCCATGAAAGTGATTTGCGCCAGTCTCTGCTTAGGGCTACATCAATAGGAAACAAACAATAGAGATAGAAGTTGGAACTACTTTATTGTGTCAAGTTTCAAAGAGCTAGTACAAACCGTGTTTGATTTAGAGTTCCAACTACATGTATCCATATAGGAGAAAACAGAGTGAAACCTAAAAATTAAAACTATTACTGCCAACGAACGGTTTAACCTAGAAGAACGAAATTTGGTGAGCCAAGTGGGATTGGGGTACTGATCGTTACCTGAAAGTGTCATCAAGATTGGGTGAAAAAATGTGTGCTGAGATTTCAGGAAACTCGTAGTTTTTTGGAAGCTTGGCAACCCCTTTCCATTAAAGTGATTTGCGCCAGTCTCTGCTTAGGGCTACATCAATAGGAAACAAACCATAGAGACAGAACTTGGAACTACTTGATTGTGTCAAGTTTCAAAGAGCTAGCACAAACCGTGTTTGATTTACAGTTCCAACTACATGTATCCATATAGGAGAAAACAGAGTGAAACCTAAAAATTAAAACTGTTACTGCCAACGAACGGTTTAACTTAGAAGAACGAAATTTGGTGAGCCAAGTGGGATTGGGGTACTGATCATTACCTGAAAGTGTCATCAAGATTGGGTGAAAAAATGTGTGCTGAGATTTCAGGAAACTCGTAGTTTTTTGGAAGCTTGGCAACCCCTTTCCATGAAAGTGATTTGTGCCAGTCTCTGCTTAGGACTACATCAATAGGAAACAAACCATAGAGATAGAACTTGGAACTACTTGATTGTGACAAGTTTCAAAGAGCTAGCACAAACCGTGTTTGATTTAGAGTTCCAACTACATATATCCATATAGGAGAAAACAGAGTGAAACCTAAAAATTTAAACTGTTACTGCCAACGAACGGTTTAATCTAGAAGAATGAAATTTGGTGAGCCAAGTGGGATTGGGATACTTATCATTACCTGAAAGTGTCATCAAGATTGGGTGAAGAAATGTGTCCTGAGTTTTCAGGAAACCCGTAGTTTTTTGGAAGCTTGGCAACCCCTTCCATGAAAGTGATTTGCGCCAGTCTCTGCTTAGGGCTACATCAATAGGAAACAAACCATAGAGATAGAACTTGGAACTACTTGATTGTGCCAAGTTTCAAAGAGCTAGCACAAACCGTGTTTGATTTAGAGTTCCAACTACATGTATCCATATAGGAGAAAACAGAGTGAAACCTAAAATGAAAACTATTACTGCCAACGAACGGTTTAACCTAGAAGAACGAAATTTGGTTTGCCAAGTGGGATTGGGTACTGACCATTACCTGAAAGTGTCATCAAGATTGGGTGAAAAAATGTGTGCTGAGATTTCAGGAAACTCGTAGTTCTTTGGAAGCTTGGCAACCCCTTTCCATGAAAGTGATTTGCGCCAGTCTCTACTTAGGGCTACATCAATAGGAAACAAACCATAGAGATAGAACTTGGAACTACTTGATTGTGCCAAGTTTCAAAGAGCTAGCACAAACCATGTTTGATTTAGAGTTCCAACTACTTGTATCCATATAGGAGAAAACAGAGTGAAACCTAAAAATTAAAACTGTTACTGCCAACGAACGGTTTAACATAGAAGAACGAAATTTGGTGAGCCAAGTGGGATTGGGGTACTGATCATTACCTGAAAGTGTCATCAAGATTGGGTGAAAAAATGTGTGCTGAGATTTCAGGAAACTCGTAGTTTTTTGGAAGCTTGGCAACCCCTTTCCATTAAAGTGATTTGCGCCAGTCTCTGCTTAGGGCTACATCAATAGGAAACAAACCATAGAGACAGAACTTGGAACTACTTGATTGTGTCAAGTTTCAAAGAGCTAGCACAAACCGTGTTTGATTTAGAGTTCCAACTACATGTATCCATATAAGAGAAAACAGAGTGAAACCTAAAAATTAAAACTGTTACTGCCAACGAACGGTTTAACCTAGAAGAACGAAATTTGGTGAGCCAAGTGGGATTCGGGTACTGATCATTACCTGAAAGTGTTATCAAGATTGGGTGAAAAAATGTGTGCTGAGATTTCAGGAAACTCGTAGTTTTTTGGAAGCTTGGCAACCCCTTTCCATGAAAGTGATTTGCGCCAATCTCTGCTTAGGGCTACATCAATAGGAAACAAACCACAGAGATAGAACTTGGAACTACTTGGTTTTGTCAAGTTTCAAAGAGGTAGCACAAACCGTGTTTGATTTAGAGTTCCAAGTACATGTATCCATATAGGAGAAAACAGAGTGAAACCTAAAAATTAAAACTTTTACTGCCAATGAACGGTTTAACCTAGAAGAACGAAATCTGGTGAGCCAAGTGGGATTGGGGTTCTGATCATTACCTTAAAGTGTCATCAAGATTGGGTGAAAAAATGTGTGCTGAGATTTCAGGAAACTCGTAGTTTTTTGGAAGCTTGGCAACCACTTTCCATTAAAGTGATTTGCGCCAGTCTCTGCTTAGGGCTACATCAATAGGAAACAAACCATAGAGATAGAACTTGGAACTACTTGATTGTGACAAGTTTCAAAGAGCTAGCACAAACCGTGTTTGATTTAGTGTTCCAACTACATATATCCATATAGGAGAAAACAGAGTGAAACCTAAAAATTTAAACTGTTACTGCCAACGAACGGTTTAATCTAGAAGAATGAAATTTGGTGAGCCAAGTGGGATTCGGTACTGACCATTACCTGAAAGTGTCATCAAGATTTGGTGAAAAAATGTGTGCTGAGATTTCATTAAACTCTTAGTTTTTTGGAAGCTTGGCAACCCCTTTCCATGAAAGTGATTTGCGCCAGTCTCTGCTTACGGCTACATCAATAGGAAACAAACCATAGAGATAGAACTTGGAACTACTTGATTGTGACAAGTTTCAAAGAGCTAACACAAACTATGTTTGATTTAGAGTTCCAACTACTTGTATCCATATAGGAGAAAACAGAGTGAAACCTAAAAATTAAAACTGTTACTGCCAACGAACGGTTTAACCTAGAAGAACGAAATTTGGTGAGCCAAGTGGGATTGGGATACTTATCATTACCTGAAAGTGTCATCAAGATTGGGTGAAGAAATGTGTGCTGAGTTTTCAGGAAACCCGTAGTTTTTTGGAAGCTTTGCAACCCCTTTCCATGAAAGTGATTTGCGCCTGTCTGTGCTTAGTGCTACATCAATAGGAAACAAACAATAGAGATAGAACTTGGAACTACTTTATTGTGTCAAGTTTCAAAGAGCTAGCACAAACCGTGTTTGATTTAGAGTTCCAACTACATGTATCCATATAGGAGAAAACAGAGTGAAACCTAAAAATGAAAACTATTACTGCCAACGAACGGTTTAACCTAGAAGAACGAAATTTGGTTTGCCAAGTGGGATTGGGTACTGACCATTACCTGAAAGTGTCATCAAGATTGGGTGAAAAAATGTGTGCTTAGATTTCAGGAAACTCGTAGTTCTTTGGAAGCTTGGCAACCCCTTTCCATGAAAGTGATTTGCGCCAGTCTCTACTTAGGGCTACATCAATAGGAAACAAACCATAGAGATAGAACTTGGAACTACTTGATTGTGACAAGTTTCAAAGAGCTAGCACAAACCATGTTTGATTTAGAGTTCCAACTACTTGTATCCATATAGGAGAAAACAGAGTGAAACCTAAAAATTAAAACTGTTACTGCCAACGAACGGTTTAACATAGAAGAACGAAATTTGGTGAGCCAAGTGGGATTGGGGTACTGATCATTACCTGAAAGTGTCATCAAGATTGGGTGAAAAAATGTGTGCTGAGATTTCAGGAAACTCGTAGTTTTTTGGAAGCTTGGCAACCCCTTTCCATTAAAGTGATTTGCGCCAGTCTCTGCTTAGGGCTACATCAATAGGAAACAAACCATAGAGACAGAACTTGGAACTACTTGATTGTGTCAAGTTTCAAAGAGCTAGCACAAACCGTGTTTGATTTAGAGTTCCAACTACATGTATCCATATAAGAGAAAACAGAGTGAAACCTAAAAATTAAAACTGTTACTGCCAACGAACGGTTTAACCTAGAAGAACGAAATTTGGTGAGCCAAGTGGGATTGGGGTACTGATCATTACCTGAAAGTGTTATCAAGATTGGGTGAAAAAATGTGTGCTGAGATTTCAGGAAACTCGTAGTTTTTTGGAAGCTTGGCAACCCCTTTCCATGAAAGTGATTTGCGCCAATCTCTGCTTAGGGCTACATCAATAGGAAACAAACCACAGAGATAGAACTTGGAACTACTTGGTTTTGTCAAGTTTCAAAGAGCTAGCACAAACCGTGTTTGATTTAGAGTTCCAAGTACATGTATCCATATAGGAGAAAACAGAGTGAAACCTAAAAATTAAAACTGTTACTGCCAATGAACGGTTTAACCTAGAAGAACGAAATCTGGTGAGCCAAGTGGGATTGGGGTTCTGATCATTACCTGAAAGTGTCATCAAGATTGGGTGAAAAAATGTGTGCTGAGATTTCAGGAAACTCGTAGTTTTTTGGAAGCTTGGCAACCCCTTTCCATTAAAGTGATTTGCGCCAGTCTCTGCTTAGGGCTACATCAATAGGAAACAAACCATAGAGACAGAACTTGGAACTACTTGATTGTGTCAAGTTTCAAAGAGCTAGCACAAACCGTGTTTGATTTAGAGTTCCAACTACATGTATCCATATAAGAGAAAACAGAGTGAAACCTAAAAATTAAAACTGTTACTGCCAACGAACGGTTTAACCTAGAAGAACGAAATTTGGTGAGCCAAGTGGGATTGGGGTACTGATCATTACCTGAAAGTGTTATCAAGATTGGGTGAAAAAATGTGTGCTGAGATTTCAGGAAACTCGTAGTTTTTTGGAAGCTTGGCAACCCCTTTCCATGAAAGTGATTTGCGCCAATCTCTGCTTAGGGCTACATCAATAGGAAACAAACCACAGAGATAGAACTTGGAACTACTTGGTTTTGTCAAGTTTCAAAGAGCTAGCACAAACCGTGTTTGATTTAGAGTTCCAAGTACATGTATCCATATAGGAGAAAACAGAGTGAAACCTAAAAATTAAAACTGTTACTGCCAATGAACGGTTTAACCTAGAAGAACGAAATCTGGTGAGCCAAGTGGGATTGGGGTTCTGATCATTACCTTAAAGTGTCATCAAGATTGGGTGAAAAAATGTGTGCTGAGATTTCAGGAAACTCGTAGTTTTTTGGAAGCTTGGCAACCCCTTTCCATGAAAGTGATTTGCGCCAGTCTCTGCTTAGGGCTACATCAATAGGAAACAAACCATAGAGATAGAACTTGGAACTACTTGATTGTGACAAGTTTCAAAGAGCTAGCACAAACCGTGTTTGATTTAGTGTTCCAACTACATATATCCATATAGGAGAAAACAGAGTGAAACCTAAAAATTTAAACTGTTACTGCCAACGAACGGTTTAATCTAGAAGAATGAAATTTGGTGAGCCAAGTGGTATTGGGATACTTATCATTACCTGAAAGTGTCATCAAGATTGGGTGAAGAAATGTGTGCTGAGTTTTCAGGAAACCCATAGTTTTTTGGAAGCTTTGCAACCCCTTTCCCTGAAAGTGATTTGCGCCTGTCTGTGCTTAGTGCTACATCAATAGGAAACAAACAATAGAGATAGAACTTGGAACTACTTTATTGTGTCAAGTTTCAAAGAGCTAGTACAAACCGTGTTTGATTTAGAGTTCCAACTACATGTATCTATATAGGAGAAAACAGAGTGAAACCTAAAAATTAACACTGTTACTGCCAAAGATTGGTTTAACCTAGAAGAATGAAATTTGGTGAGCCAAGTGGGATTCGGGTACTGATCATTACCTGAAAGTGTCATGAAGATTGGGTGAAAAAATGTGTTCTGTGATTTCAGGAAACTCGTAGTTTTTTGGAAGCTTGGCAACCCCTTTCCATGAAAGTGATTTGCGCCAGTCTCTGCTTAGGGCTACATCAATAGGAAACAAACAATAGAGATAGAAGTTGGAACTACTTTATTGTGTCAAGTTTCAAAAAGCTAGTACAAACCGTGTTTGATTTAGAGTTCCAACTACATGTATCCATATAGGAGAAAACAGAGTGAAACCTAAAAATTAAAACTATTACTGCCAACGAACGGTTTAACCTAGAAGAACGAAATTTGGTTTGCCAAGTGGGATTGGGTACTGACCATTACCTGAAAGTGTCATCAAGATTGGGTGAAAAAATGTGTGCTGAGATTTCAGGAAACTCGTAGTTTTTTGGAAGCTTGGCAACCCCTTTCCATGAAAGTGATTTGCGCCAGTCTCTGCTTAGGGCTACATCAATAGGAAACAAACCATAGAGATAGAACTTGGAACTACTTGGTTGTGTCAAGTTTCAAAGACCTAGCACAAACCGTGTTTGATTTAGAGTTCCAACTATATGTATCCATATAGGAGAAAACAGAGTGAAACCTAAAAATTAAAACTGTTACTGCCAATGAACGGTTTAACCTAGAAGAACGAAATTTGGTGAGCCAAGTCGGATTGGGGTACTGATCATTACCTGAAAGTGTCATCAAGATTGGGGGAAAAAATGTGTGCTGAGATTTCAGGAAACTCGTAGTTTTTTGGAAGCTTGGCAACCCCTTTCCATGAAAGTGATTTGCGCCAGTCTCTGCTTAGGGCTACATCAATAGGAAACAAACCATAGAGATAGAACTTGGAACTACTTGGTTGTGTCAAGTTTCAAAGAGCTAGCAAAAACCGTGTTTGATTTAGAGTTCCAACTACATGTATCCATATAAGAGAAAACAGAGTGAAAACTAAAAATTAAAAGTGTTACTGCCAAGAAACGGTTTAACCTAGAAGAATGAAATTTGGTGAGCCAAGTGGGATTGGGGTACTGATCATTACCTGAAAGGGTCATGAAGATTGGGTAAAAAAATGTGTGCTGAGATTTCAGGAAACTCATAGTTTTATGGAAGCTTGGCAACCCCTTCCATGAAAGTGATTTGCACCAGTCTCTGCTTAGGGCTACATCAACAGGAAACAAACCATAGAGATAGAACTTGGAACTACTTGATTGTGCCAAGTTTAAAAGAGCTAGCACAAACCGTGTTTGATTTAGAGTTCCAACTACATGTATCCATATAGGAGAAAACAGAGTGAAATCTAAAAATTAAAACTGTTACTGCCAACGAAGGGTTTAACCTAGAAGAATGAAATTAGGTGAGCCAAGTGGGTTTGGGTACTGACCATTACCTGAAAGTGTTATCAATTTGGGTGAAAAAATGTGTGTTGAGATTTCAGAAACTCGTAGTTTTTTGGAAGCTTGGCAACACCTTTCCATTAAAGTGATTTGCGCCAGTCTCTGCTTAGGGCTACATCAATTGGAAACAAACCATAGAGATAGAACTTGGAACTACTTGATTGTGTCAAGTTTCAAAGAGCTAGCACAAACCATGTTTGATTTAGAGTTCCAACTACATGTATCCATATAGGAGAAAACAGATTGAAACCTAAAAATTAAAACTATTACTGCCAACGAACGGTTTAACCTAGAAGAACGAAATTTGGTGAGCCAAGTGGGATTGGGTACTGACCATTACCTGAAAGTGTCATCAAGATTGGGTGAAAAAATGTGTGCTGAGATTTCAGGAAACTCCTAGATTTTTGGAAGCTTGGCAACCCCTTTCCATGAAAGTGATTTGCGCCAGTCTCTGCTTATGGCTACATCAATAGGAAACAAACCATAGAGATAGAACTTGGAACTACTTGATTGTGACAAGTTTCAAAGAGCTAACACAAACTATGTTTGATTTAGAGTTCCAACTACTTGTATCCATATAGGAGAAAACAGAGTGAAACCTAAAAATTAAAACTGTTACTGCCAACGAACGGTTTAACCTAGAAGAACGAAATTTGGTGAGCCAAGTGGGATTGGGGTACTGATCATTACCTGAAAGTATCATCAAGATTGGGTGAAGAAATGTGTGCTGAGTTTTCAGGAAACCCGTAGTTTTTTTGAAGCTTTGCAACCACTTTCCATGAAAGTGATTTGCGCCTGTCTGTGCTTAGTGCTACATCAATAGGAAACAAACCATAGAGATAGAACTTGGAACTACTTGATTGTGACAAGTTTCAAAGAGCTAGCACAAACCGTGTTTGATTTAGAGTTCCAACTACATGTATCCATATAGGAGAAAACAGAGTGAAACCTTAAAATTAAAACTGTTACTGCCAACGAACTGTTTAACATAGAAGAACGAAATTTGGTGAGCCAAGTGGGATTGGGGTTCTGATCATTACCTGAAATTGTCATCAAGATTGGGTGAAAATATGTGTGCTGAGATTTCAGGAAACTCGTAGTTTTTTGGAAGCTTGGCAAACCCTTTCCATGAAAGTGATTTGCACCAGTCTCTGCTTAGGGCTACATCAATAGGAAACAAACCATAGAGATAGAACTTGGAACTACTTAGTTGTGTCAAGTTTCAAAGACCTAGCACAAACCGTGTTTGATTTAGAGTTCCAACTACATGTATCCATATAAGAGAAAACAGAGTAAAACCTAAAAATTAAAACTGTTACTGCCAACGAACGGTTTAACCTAGAAGAACGAAATTTGGTGAGCCAAGTGGGATTGGGGTACTGATCATTACCTGAAAGTGTTATCAAGATTGGGTGAAAAAATGTGTGCTGAGATTTCAGGAAACTCGTAGTTTTTTGGAAGCTTGGCAACCCCTTTCCATGAAGTGATTTGCGCCAATCTCTGCTTAGGGCTACATCAATAGGAAACAAACCACAGAGATAGAACTTGGAACTACTTGGTTTTGTCAAGTTTCAAAGAGCTAGCACAAACCGTGTTTGATTTAGAGTTCCAAGTACATGTATCCATATAGGAGAAAACAGAGTGAAACCTAAAAATTAAAACTGTTACTGCCAATGAACGGTTTAACCTAGAAGAACGAAATCTGGTGAGCCTAGTGGCATTGGGGTACTGATAATTACCTGAAAGTGTCATCAAGATTGGGTGAAAAAATGTGTGCTGAGATTTCAGGAAACTCGTAGTTTTTTGGAAGCTTGGGAACCCCTTTCCATGAACGTGATTTGCGCCAGTCTCTGCTTAGGGCTATATCAATAGGAAAAAAAAAAAAAAACTAGAGATAGAACTTGGAACTACTTGATTGTGTCAAGTTACAAAGAGCTAGCACAAACTGTGTTTGATTTAGAGTTCCAACTACATGTATCCATATAGAAGAAAACAGAGTGAAACCTAAAAATTAAAACTGTTACTGACAACGAACGGTTTAACCTAGAAGAACGAAATTTGGTGAGCCAAGTGGGATTGGGGTTCTGATCATTACCTTAAAGTGTCATCAAGATTGGGTGAAAAAATGTGTGCTGAGATTTCAGGAAACTCGTAGTTTTTTGGAAGCTTGGCAACCCCTTTCCATGAAAGTGATTTGCGCCAGTCTCTGCTTAGGGCTACATCAATAGGAAACAAACCATAGAGATAGAACTTGGAACTACTTGATTGTGACAAGTTTCAAAGAGCTAGCACAAACCGTGTTTGATTTAGAGTTCCAACTACATGTATCCATATAGGAGAAAACAGAGTGAAACCTAAAAATTAAAACTGTTACTGCCAACGAACGGTTTAATCTAGAAGAATGAAATTTGGTGAGCCAAGTGGGATTGGGATACTTATCATTACCTGAAAGTGTCATCAAGATTGGGTGAAGAAATGTGTGCTGAGATTTCAGGAAACTCGTAGTTTTTTGGAAGCTTGGGAACCCCTTTCCATGAACGTGATTTGCGCCAGTCTCTGCTTAGGGCTATATCAATAGGAAAAAAAAAAAAACCTAGAGATAGAACTTGGAACTACTTGATTGTGTCAAGTTACAAAGAGCTAGCACAAACTGTGTTTGATTTAGAGTTCCAACTACATGTATCCATATAGAAGAAAACAGAGTGAAACCTAAAAATTAAAACTGTTACTGCCAACGAACGGTTTAACCTAGAAGAACGAAATTTGGTGAGCCAAGTGGGATTGGGGTTCTGATCATTACCTGAAAGTGTCATCAAGATTGGTTGAAAATATGTGTGCTGAGATTTCAGGAAACTCGTAGTTTTTTGGAAGCTTGGCAAACCCTTTCCATGAAAGTGATTTGCACCAGTCTCTGCTTAGGGCTACATCAATAGGAAACAAACCATAGAGATAGAACTTGGAACTACTTGGTTGTGTCAAGTTTCAAAGACCTAGCATAAACCGTGTTTGATTTTGAGTTCCAACTATATGTATCCATGTAGGAGAAAACAGAGTGAAACCTAAAAATTAAAACTGTTACTGCCAATGAACTGTTTAACCTAGAAGAACGAAATTTGGTGAGCCAAGTCGGATTGGGGTACTGATCATTACCTGAAAGTGTCATCAAGATTGGGTGAAAAAATGTGTGCTGAGATTTCAGGAAACTCGTAGTTTTTTGGAAGCTTGGCAACCCCTTTCCATGAAAGTGATTTGCACCAGTCTCTGCTTAGGGCTACATCAATAGGAAACAAACGATAGAGATAGAACTTGGAACTACTTGGTTGTGTCAAGTTTCAAAGAGCTAGCAAAAACCGTGTTTGATTTAGAGTTCCAACTACATGTATCCATATAAGAGAAAACAGAGTGAAAACTAAAAATTAAAACTGTTACTGCCAACGAACGGTTTAACCTAGAAGAACGAAATTTGGTGAGCCAAGTGGGATTGGGGTATTGATCCTTACCTGAAAGTGTCATGAAGATTGGGTGAAAAAATGTGTGCTGAGATTTCAGGAAACTCGTAGTTTTTTGGAAGCTTGGCAACCCCTTCCATGAAAGTGATTTGTGCCAGTCTCTGCTTAGGGCTACATCAATAGGAAACAAACCATAGAGATAGAACTTGGAACTACTTGATTGTGCCAAGTTTAAAAGAGCTAGCACAAACCGTGTTTGATTTAGAGTTCCAACTACATGTATCCATATAGGAGAAAACAGAGTGAAATCTAAAAATTAAAACTGTTACTGCCAACGAAGGGTTTATCCTAGAAGAACGAAATTTGGTGAGCCAAGTGGGTTTGGGTACTGACCATTACCTGAAAGTGTTATCAAGTTTGGGTGAAAAAATGTGTGCTGAGATTTCAGGAAACTCGTAGTTTTTTGGAAGCTTGGCAACACCTTTCCATGAAAGTGATTTGCGCCAGTCTCTGCTTAGGGCTACATCAATAGGAAACAAACCAAAGAGATAGAACTTGGAACTACTTGATTGTTTCAAGTTTCAAAGAGCTAGCACAAACCGTGTTTGATTTAGAGTTCCAACTACATGTATCCATATAGGAGAAAACAGAGTGAAACCTAAAAATTAACACTGTTACTGCCAAAGATTGGTTTAACCTAGAAGAATGAAATTTGGTGAGCCAAGTGGGATTCGGGTACTGATCATTACCTGAAAGTGTCATGAAGATTGGGTGAAAAAATGTGTTCTGTGATTTCAGGAAACTCGTAGTTTTTTGGAAGCTTGGCAACCCCTTTCCATGAAAGTGATTTGCGCCAGTCTCTGCTTAGGGCTACATCAATAGGAAACAAACCATAGAGATAGAACTTGGAACTACTTGGTTGTGTCAAGTTTCAAAGACCTAGCACAAACCGTGTTTGATTTTGAGTTCCAACTATATGTATCCATATAGGAGAAAACAGAGTGAAACCTAAAAATTAAAACTGTTACTGCCAATGAACGGTTTAACCTAGAAGAACGAAATTTGGTGAGCCAAGTGGTTTTGGGTACTGACCATTACCTGAAAGTGTTATCAAGATTGGGTGAAAAAATGTGTGCTGAGATTTCAGGAAACTCGTAGTTTTTTGGAAGCTTGGCAACCCCTTTCCATGAAAGTGATTTGCGCCAGTCTCTGCTTAGGGCTACATCAATAGGAAACATACCATAGAGATAGAACTTGGAACTACTTGATTGTGTCAAGTTTCAAAGAGCTAGCACAAACTGTGTTTGATTTAGAGTTCCAACTACATGTATCCATATAGGAGAAAACAGAGTGAAACCTAAAAATTAAAACTGTTACTGCCAATGAACGGTTTAACCTAGAAGAACGAAATCTGGTGAGCCAAGTGGGATTGGGGTACTGATCATTACCTGAAAGTGTCATCAAGATTGGGTGAAAAAATGTGTGCTGAGATTTCAGGAAACTCGTAGTTTTTTGGAAGCTTGGGAACCCCTTTCCATGAACGTGATTTGCGCCAGTCTCTGCTTAGGGCTATATCAGTAGGAAAAAAAAAAAAAACCTAGAGATAGAACTTGGAACTACTTGATTGTGTCAAGTTTCAAAGAGCTAGCACAAACCGTGTTTGATTTAGTGTTCCAACTACATGTATCCATATAGGAGAAAACAGAGTGAAACCTAAAAATTAAAACTGTTACTGCCAACGAACGGTTTAATCTAGAAGAACGAAATTTGGTGAGCCAAGTGTGATTGGGATACTGATCATCACCTGAATGAGTCATCAAGATAGGGTGAAAAAATGTCTGCTGAGATTTCAGGAAACTCGTAGTTTTTTGGAAGCTTGGCAAAACCTTTCCATGAAAGTGATTTGCGCCAGTCTCTGCTTAGGGCTACATCAATAGGAAACAAACCATAGAGATAGAACTTGGAACTACTTGGTTGTGTCAAGTTTCAAAGACCTAGCACAAACCGTGTTTGATTTTGAGTTCCAACTATATGTATCCATATAGGAGAAAACAGAGTGAAACCTAAAAATTAAAACTGTTACTGCCAATGAACGGTTTAACCTAGAAGAACGAAATTTGGTGAGCCAAGTGGGTTTGGGTACTGACCATTACCTGAAAGTGTTATCAAGATTGTGTGAAAAAATGTGTGCTGAGATTTCAGGAAACTCGTAGTTTTTTGGAAGCTTGGCAACACCTTTCCATGAAAGTGATTTGCGCCAGTCTCTGCTTAGGGCTACATCAATAGGAAACAAACCATAGAGATAGAACTTGGAACTACTTGATTGTGTCAAGTTTCAAAGAGCTAGCACAAACCGTGTTTGATTTAGAGTTCCAACTACATGTATCCATATAGGAGAAAACAGAGTGAAACCTAAAAATTAAAACTATTACTGCCAACGAACGGTTTAACCTAGAAGAACGAAATTTGGTGAGCCAAGTGGGATTGGGGTCCTGATCATTACCTGAAAGTGTCATCAATATTGGGTGAAAAAATGTGTGCTGAGATTTCAGGAAACTTGTAGTTTTTTGGAAGCTTGGCAACCCCTTTCCATGAAAGTGATTTGCGACAGTCTCTGCTTATGGCTACATCAATAGGAAACAAACAATAGAGATAGAACTTGGAACTACTTGATTGTGTCAAGTTTCAAAGAGCTAGCACAAACCGTGTTTGATTTAGTGTTCCAACTACATGTATCCATATAGTAGAAAACAGAGTGAAACCTAAAAATTAAAACTGTTACTGCCAAAGATCGGTTTAACCTAGAAGAACGAAATTTGGTGAGAAAAGTGGGATTGGGGTACTGATCATTACCTGAAAGTGTCATCAAGATTGGGTGAAAATATGTGTGCTGAGATTTCAGGAAACTCGTAGTTTTTTAAAAGCTTGGCAACCTCTTTCCATGAAAGTGATTTGCGCAAGTCTCTGCTTAGGGCTACATCAATAGGAAACAAACCATAGAGATAGAACTTGGAAATACTTGATTGTGACAAGTTTCAAAGAGCTAGCACAAACCATGTTTGATTTAGAGTTCCAACTACTTGTATCCATATAGGAGAAAACAGAGTGAAACCTAAAAATTAAAACTATTACTGCCAACAAACGGTTTAACCTAGAAGAACGAAATTTGGTGAGCCAAGTGGGATTGGGTACTGACCATTACCTGAAAGTGTTATCAAGATTGGGTGAAAAAATGTGTGCTGAGATTTCAGGAAACTCGTAGTTTTTTGGAAGCTTGGCAACCCCTTTCCATGAACGTGATTTGCGCCAGTCTCTGCTTAGGGCTACATCAATAGGAAACAAACCATAGAGATAGAACTTGGAACTACTTGGTTGTGTCAAGTTTCAAAGACCTAGCATAAACCGTGTTTGATTTTGAGTTCCAACTATATGTATCCATGTAGGAGAAAACAGAGTGAAACCTAAAAATTAAAACTGTTACTGCCAATGAACTGTTTAACCTAGAAGAACGAAATTTGGTGAGCCAAGTCGGATTGGGGTACTGATCATTACCTGAAAGTGTCATCAAGATTGGGTGAAAAAATGTGTGCTGAGATTTCAGGAAACTCGTAGTTTTTTGGAAGCTTGGCAACCCCTTTCCATGAAAGTGATTTGCACCAGTCTCTGCTTAGGGCTACATCAATAGGAAACAAACGATAGAGATAGAACTTGGAACTACTTGGTTGTGTCAAGTTTCAAAGAGCTAGCAAAAACCGTGTTTGATTTAGAGTTCCAACTACATGTATCCATATAAGAGAAAACAGAGTGAAAACTAAAAATTAAAACTGTTACTGCCAACGAACGGTTTAACCTAGAAGAACGAAATTTGGTGAGCCAAGTGGGATTGGGGTATTGATCCTTACCTGAAAGTGTCATGAAGATTGGGTGAAAAAATGTGTGCTGAGATTTCAGGAAACTCGTAGTTTTTTGGAAGCTTGGCAACCCCTTCCATGAAAGTGATTTGTGCCAGTCTCTGCTTAGGGCTACATCAATAGGAAACAAACCATAGAGATAGAACTTGGAACTACTTGATTGTGCCAAGTTTAAAAGAGCTAGCACAAACCGTGTTTGATTTAGAGTTCCAACTACATGTATCCACATAGGAGAAAACAGAGTGAAATCTAAAAATTAAAACTGTTACTGCCAACGAAGGGTTTATCCTAGAAGAACGAAATTTGGTGAGCCAAGTGGGTTTGGGTACTGACCATTACCTGAAAGTGTTATCAAGTTTGGGTGAAAAAATGTGTGCTGAGATTTCAGGAAACTCGTAGTTTTTTGGAAGCTTGGCAACACCTTTCCATGAAAGTGATTTGCGCCAGTCTCTGCTTAGGGCTACATCAATAGGAAACAAACCATAGAGATAGAACTTGGAACTACTTGATTGTTTCAAGTTTCAAAGAGCTAGCACAAACCGTGTTTGATTTAGAGTTCCAACTACATGTATCCATATAGGAGAAAACAGATTGAAACCTAAAAATTAAAACTATTACTGCCAACGAACGGTTTAACCTAGAAGAACGAAATTTGGTGAGCCAAGTGGGATTGGGGTACTGATCATTACCTGAAAGTGTCATGAAGATTGGGTGAAAAAATGTGTGCTGAGATTTCAGGAAACTCGTAGTTTTTTGGAAGCTTGGCAACCCCTTTCCATGAAAGTGATTTGCGCCAGTCTCTGCTTACGGCTACATCAATAGGAAACAAACCATAGAGATAGAACTTGGAACTACTTGATTGTGACAAGTTTCAAAGAGCTAACACAAACTATGTTTGATTTAGAGTTCCAACTACTTGTATCCATATAGGAGAAAACAGAGTGAAACCTAAAAATTAAAACTGTTACTGCCAACGAACGGTTTAACCTAGAAGAACGAAATTTGGTGAGCCAAGTGGGATTGGGGTACTGATCATTACCTGAAAGTGTCATCAAGATTGGGTGAAAAAATGTGTGCTGAAATTTCAGGAAACTCATAGTTTTTTGGAAGCTTGGCAACCCCTTTCCATGAAAGTGATTTGTGCCAGTCTCTGCTTAGGACTACATCAATAGGAAACAAACCATAGAGATAGAACTTGGAACTACTTGATTGTGACAAGTTTCAAAGAGCTAGCACAAACCGTGTTTGATTTAGAGTTCCAACTACATATATCCATATAGGAGAAAACAGAGTGAAACCTAAAAATTTAAACTGTTACTGCCAACGAACGGTTTAATCTAGAAGAATGAAATTTGGTGAGCCAAGTGGGATTGGGATACTTATCATTACCTGAAAGTGTCATCAAGATTGGGTGAAGAAATGTGTGCTGAGTTTTCAGGAAACCAGTAGTTTTTTGGAAGCTTGGCAACCCCTTTCCATGAAAGTGATTTGCGCCTGTCTGTGCTTAGTGCTACATCAATAGGAAACAAACAATAGAGATAGAACTTGGAAATAGTTTATTGTGTCAAGTTTCAAAGAGCTAGTACAAACCGTGTTTGATTTAGAGTTCCAACTACATGTATCCATATAGGAGAAAACAGAGTGAAACCTAAAAATTAACACTGTTACTGCCAACGATTGGTTTAACCTAGAAGAATGAAATTTGGTGAGCCAAGTGGGATTCGGGTACTGATCATTACCTGAAAGTGTCATGAAGATTGGGTGAAAAAATGTGTTCTGTGATTTCAGGAAACTCGTAGTTTTTTGGAAGCTTGGCAACCCCTTTCCATGAAAGTGATTTGCGCCAGTCTCTGCTTAGGGCTACATCAATAGGAAACAAACCATAGAGATAGAACTTGGAACTACTTGGTTGTGTCAAGTTTCAAAGACCTAGCACAAACCGTGTTTGATTTTGAGTTCCAACTATATGTATCCATATAGGAGAAAACAGAGTGAAACCTAAAAATTAAAACTGTTACTGCCAATGAACGGTTTAACCTAGAAGAACGAAATTTGGTGAGCCAAGTGGTTTTGGGTACTGACCATTACCTGAAAGTGTTATCAAGATTGGGTGAAAAAATGTGTGCTGAGATTTCAGGAAACTCGTAGTTTTTTGGAAGCTTGGCAACCCCTTTCCATGAAAGTGATTTGCGCCAGTCTCTGCTTAGGCCTACATCAATAGGAAACATACCATAGAGATAGAACTTGGAACTACTTGATTGTGTCAAGTTTCAAAGAGCTAGCA
Organism: Spermophilus citellus; assembly: GCF_964194105.1. Lineage (NCBI taxonomy): Eukaryota > Metazoa > Chordata > Mammalia > Rodentia > Sciuridae > Spermophilus > Spermophilus citellus. The sequence goes on along the minus strand of NC_138188.1, from coordinate 22,187,454 downwards.
CAAACTGTGTTTGATTTAGAGTTCCAACTACATGTATCCATATAGGAGAAAACAGAGTGAAACCTAAAAATTAAAACTGTTACTGCCAATGAACGGTTTAACCTAGAAGAACGAAATCTGGTGAGCCAAGTGGGATTGGTGTACTGATCATTACCTGAAAGTGTCATCAAGATTGGGTGAAAAAATGTGTGCTGAGATTTCAGGAAACTCGTAGTTTTTTGGAAGCTTGGGAACCCCTTTCCATGAACGTGATTTGCGCCAGTCTCTGCTTAGGGCTATATCAATAGGAAAAAAAGAAAAAACCTAGAGATAGAACTTGGAACTACTTGATTGTGTCAAGTTTCAAAGAGCTAGCACAAACCGTGTTTGATTTAGTGTTCCAACTACATGTATCCATATAGGAGAAAACAGAGTGAAACCTAAAAATTAAAACTGTTACTGCCAACGAACGGTTTAATCTAGAAGAACGAAATTTGGTGAGCCAAGTGTGATTGGGATACTGATCATCACCTGAATGAGTCATCAAGATAGGGTGAAAAAATGTCTGCTGAGATTTCAGGAAACTCGTAGTTTTTTGGAAGCTTGGCAAAACCTTTCCATGAAAGTGATTTGCGCCAGTCTCTGCTTAGGGCTACATCAATAGGAAACAAACCATAGAGATAGAACTTGGAACTACTTGGTTGTGTCAAGTTTCAAAGACCTAGCACAAACCGTGTTTGATTTTGAGTTCCAACTATATGTATCCATATAGGAGAAAACAGAGTGAAACCTAAAAATTAAAACTGTTACTGCCAATGAACGGTTTAACCTAGAAGAACGAAATTTGGTGAGCCAAGTGGGTTTGGGTACTGACCATTACCTGAAAGTGTTATCAAGATTGTGTGAAAAAATGTGTGCTGAGATTTCAGGAAACTCGTAGTTTTTTGGAAGCTTGGCAACACCTTTCCATGAAAGTGATTTGCGCCAGTCTCTGCTTAGGGCTACATCAATAGGAAACAAACCATAGAGATAGAACTTGGAACTACTTGATTGTGTCAAGTTTCAAAGAGCTAGCACAAACCGTGTTTGATTTAGTGTTCCAACTACATGTATCCATATAGTAGAAAACAGAGTGAAACCTAAAAATTAAAACTGTTACTGCCAAAGATCGGTTTAACCTAGAAGAACGAAATTTGGTGAGAAAAGTGGGATTGGGGTACTGATCATTACCTGAAAGTGTCATCAAGATTGGGTGAAAATATGTGTGCTGAGATTTCAGGAAACTCGTAGTTTTTTAAAAGCTTGGCAACCTCTTTCCATGAAAGTGATTTGCGCAAGTCTCTGCTTAGGGCTACATCAATAGGAAACAAACCATAGAGATAGAACTTGGAAATACTTGATTGTGACAAGTTTCAAAGAGCTAGCACAAACCATGTTTGATTTAGAGTTCCAACTACTTGTATCCATATAGGAGAAAACAGAGTGAAACCTAAAAATTAAAACTATTACTGCCAACGAACGGTTTAACCTAGAAGAACGAAATTTGGTGAGCCAAGTGGGATTGGGTACTGACCATTACCTGAAAGTGTTATCAAGATTGGGTGAAAAAATGTGTGCTGAGATTTCAGGAAACTCGTAGTTTTTTGGAAGCTTGGCAACCCCTTTCCATGAAAGTGATTTGCGCCAGTCTCTGCTTAGGGCTACATCAATAGGAAACAAACCATAGAGATAGAACTTGGAACTACTTGGTTGTGTCAAGTTTCAAAGACCTAGCACAAACCGTGTTTGATTTTGAGTTCCAACTATATGTATCCATATAGGAGAAAACAGAGTGAAACCTAAAAATTAAAACTGTTACTGCCAATGAACGGTTTAACCTAGAAGAACGAAATTTGGTGAGCCAAGTGGGATTGGGGTACTGATCATTACCTGAAAGTGTCATGAAGATTGGGTGAAAAAATGTGTGCTGAGATTTCAGGAAACTCGTAGTTTTTTGGAAGCTTGGCAACCCCTTTCCATGAAAGTGATTTGCGCCAGTCTCTGCTTACGGCTACATCAATAGGAAACAAACCATAGAGATAGAACTTGGAACTACTTGATTGTGACAAGTTTCAAAGAGCTAACACAAACTATGTTTGATTTAGAGTTCCAACTACTTGTATCCATATAGGAGAAAACAGAGTGAAACCTAAAAATTAAAACTGTTACTGCCAACGAACGGTTTAACCTAGAAGAACGAAATTTGGTGAGCCAAGTGGGATTGGGGTACTGATCATTACCTGAAAGTGTCATCAAGATTGGGTGAAAAAATGTGTGCTGAAATTTCAGGAAACTCATAGTTTTTTGGAAGCTTGGCAACCCCTTTCCATGAAAGTGATTTGTGCCAGTCTCTGCTTAGGACTACATCAATAGGAAACAAACCATAGAGATAGAACTTGGAACTACTTGATTGTGACAAGTTTCAAAGAGCTAGCACAAACCGTGTTTGATTTAGAGTTCCAACTACATATATCCATATAGGAGAAAACAGAGTGAAACCTAAAAATTTAAACTGTTACTGCCAACGAACGGTTTAATCTAGAAGAATGAAATTTGGTGAGCCAAGTGGGATTGGGATACTTATCATTACCTGAAAGTGTCATCAAGATTGGGTGAAGAAATGTGTGCTGAGTTTTCAGGAAACCAGTAGTTTTTTGGAAGCTTGGCAACCCCTTTCCATGAAAGTGATTTGCGCCTGTCTGTGCTTAGTGCTACATCAATAGGAAACAAACAATAGAGATAGAACTTGGAAATAGTTTATTGTGTCAAGTTTCAAAGAGCTAGTACAAACCGTGTTTGATTTAGAGTTCCAACTACATGTATCCATATAGGAGAAAACAGAGTGAAACCTAAAAATTAACACTGTTACTGCCAACGATTGGTTTAACCTAGAAGAATGAAATTTGGTGAGCCAAGTGGGATTCGGGTACTGATCATTACCTGAAAGTGTCATGAAGATTGGGTGAAAAAATGTGTTCTGTGATTTCAGGAAACTCGTAGTTTTTTGGAAGCTTGGCAACCCCTTTCCATGAAAGTGATTTGCGCCAGTCTCTGCTTAGGGCTACATCAATAGGAAACAAACCATAGAGATAGAACTTGGAACTACTTGGTTGTGTCAAGTTTCAAAGACCTAGCACAAACCGTGTTTGATTTTGAGTTCCAACTATATGTATCCATATAGGAGAAAACAGAGTGAAACCTAAAAATTAAAACTGTTACTGCCAATGAACGGTTTAACCTAGAAGAACGAAATTTGGTGAGCCAAGTGGTTTTGGGTACTGACCATTACCTGAAAGTGTTATCAAGATTGGGTGAAAAAATGTGTGCTGAGATTTCAGGAAACTCGTAGTTTTTTGGAAGCTTGGCAACCCCTTTCCATGAAAGTGATTTGCGCCAGTCTCTGCTTAGGCCTACATCAATAGGAAACATACCATAGAGATAGAACTTGGAACTACTTGATTGTGTCAAGTTTCAAAGAGCTAGCACAAACTGTGTTTGATTTAGAGTTCCAACTACATGTATCCATATAGGAGAAAACAGAGTGAAACCTAAAAATTAAAACTGTTACTGCCAATGAACGGTTTAACCTAGAAGAATGAAATCTGGTGAGCCAAGTGGGATTGGGGTACTGATCATTACCTGAAAGTGTCATCAAGATTGGGTGAAAAAATGTGTGCTGAGATTTCAGGAAACTCGTAGTTTTTTGGAAGCTTGGGAACCCCTTTCCATGAACGTGATTTGCGCCAGTCTCTGCTTAGGGCTATATCAATAGGAAAAAAAGAAAAAACCTAGAGATAGAACTTGGAACTACTTGATTGTGTCAAGTTTCAAAGAGCTAGCACAAACCGTGTTTGATTTAGTGTTCCAACTACATGTATCCATATAGGAGAAAACAGAGTGAAACCTAAAAATTAAAACTGTTACTGCCAACGAACGGTTTAATCTAGAAGAACGAAATTTGGTGAGCCAAGTGTGATTGGGATACTGATCATCACCTGAATGAGTCATCAAGATAGGGTGAAAAAATGTCTGCTGAGATTTCAGGAAACTCGTAGTTTTTTGGAAGCTTGGCAAAACCTTTCCATGAAAGTGATTTGCGCCAGTCTCTGCTTAGGGCTACATCAATAGGAAACAAACCATAGAGATAGAACTTGGAACTACTTGGTTGTGTCCAGTTTCAAAGACCTAGCACAAACCGTGTTTGATTTTGAGTTCCAACTATATGTATCCATATAGGAGAAAACAGAGTGAAACCTAAAAATTAAAACTGTTACTGCCAATGAACGGTTTAACCTAGAAGAACGAAATTTGGTGAGCCAAGTGGGTTTGGGTACTGACCATTACCTGAAAGTGTTATCAAGATTGTGTGAAAAAATGTGTGCTGAGATTTCAGGAAACTTGTAGTTTTTTGGAAGCTTGGCAACACCTTTCCATGAAAGTGATTTGCGCCAGTCTCTGCTTAGGGCTACATCAATAGGAAACAAACCATAGAGATAGAACTTGGAACTACTTGATTGTGTCAAGTTTCAAAGAGCTAGCACAAACCGTGTTTGATTTAGTGTTCCAACTACATGTATCCATATAGTAGAAAACAGAGTGAAACCTAAAAATTAAAACTGTTACTGCCAAAGATCGGTTTAACCTAGAAGAACGAAATTTGGTGAGAAAAGTGGGATTGGGGTACTGATCATTACCTGAAAGTGTCATCAAGATTGGGTGAAAATATGTGTGCTGAGATTTCAGGAAACTCGTAGTTTTTTAAAAGCTTGGCAACCTCTTTCCATGAAAGTGATTTGCGCAAGTCTCTGCTTAGGGCTACATCAATAGGAAACAAACCATAGAGATAGAACTTGGAAATACTTGATTGTGACAAGTTTCAAAGAGCTAGCACAAACCATGTTTGATTTAGAGTTCCAACTACTTGTATCCATATAGGAGAAAACAGAGTGAAACCTAAAAATTAAAACTATTACTGCCAACGAACGGTTTAACCTAGAAGAACGAAATTTGGTGAGCCAAGTGGGATTGGGTACTGACCATTACCTGAAAGTGTTATCAAGATTGGGTGAAAAAATGTGTGCTGAGATTTCAGGAAACTCGTAGTTTTTTGGAAGCTTGGCAACCCCTTTCCATGAAAGTGATTTGCGCCAGTCTCTGCTTAGGGCTACATCAATAGGAAACAAACCATAGAGATAGAACTTGGAACTACTTGGTTGTGTCCAGTTTCAAAGACCTAGCACAAACCGTGTTTGATTTTGAGTTCCAACTATATGTATCCATATAGGAGAAAACAGAGTGAAACCTAAAAATTAAAACTGTTACTGCCAATGAACGGTTTAACCTAGAAGAACGAAATTTGGTGAGCCAAGTGGGTTTGGGTACTGACCATTACCTGAAAGTGTTATCAAGATTGTGTGAAAAAATGTGTGCTGAGATTTCAGGAAACTTGTAGTTTTTTGGAAGCTTGGGAACCCCTTTCCATGAACGTGATTTGCGCCAGTCTCTGCTTAGGGCTATATCAATAGGAAAAAAAAAAAACCTAGAGATAGAACTTGGAACTACTTGATTGTGTCAAGTTACAAAGAGCTAGCACAAACTGTGTTTGATTTAGAGTTCCAACTACATGTATCCATATAGGAGAAAACAGAGTGAAACGTAAAAATTAAAACTGTTACTGCCAACGAACGGTTTAACCTAGAAGAACGAAATTTGGTGAGCCAAGTGGGATTGGGGTACTGATCATTACCTGAAAGTGTCATCAAGTTTGGGTGAAAAAATGGGTGCTGAGATTTCAGGAAACTCGTAGTTTTTTGGAAGCTTTGCAACCCCTTTCCATGAAAGTGATTTGCGACAGTCTCTGCTTATGGCTACATCAATAGGAAACAAACCATAGAGATAGAACTTGGAACTACTTGATTGTGTCAAGTTTCAAAGAGCTAGCACAAACCGTGTTTGATTTAGTGTTCCAACTACATGTATCCATATAGGAGAAAACAGAGTGAAACCTAAAAATTAAAACTGTTACTGCCAACGAACGGTTTAATCTAGAAGAACGAAATTTGGTGAGCCAAGTGTGATTGGGATACTGATCATCACCTGAATGAGTCATCAAGATAGGGTGAAAAAATGTCTGCTGAGATTTCAGGAAACTCGTAGTTTTTTGGAAGCTTGGCAAAACCTTTCCATGAAAGTGATTTGCACCAGTCTCTGCTTAGGGCTACATCAATAGGAAACAAACCATAGAGATAGAACTTGGAACTACTTGGTTGTGTCAAGTTTCAAAGACCTAGCACAAACCGTGTTTGATTTTGAGTTCCAACTATATGTATCCATATAGGAGAAAACAGAGTGAAACCTAAAAATTAAAACTGTTACTGCCAATGAACGGTTTAACCTAGAAGAACGAAATTTGGTGAGCCAAGTGGGTTTGGGTAGTGACCATTACCTGAAAGTGTTATCAAGATTGGGTGAAAAAATGTGTGCTGAGATTTCAGGAAACTCGTAGTTTTTTGGAAGCTTGGCAACACCTTTCCATGAAAGTGATTTGCGCCAGTCTCTGCTTAGGGCTACATCAATAGGAAACAAACCATAGAGATAGAACTTGGAACTACTTGATTGTGTCAAGTTTCAAAGAGCTAGCACAAACCGTGTTTGATTTAGAGTTCCAACTACATGTATCCATATAGGAGAAAACAGAGTGAAACCTAAAAATTAAAACTATTACTGCCAACGAACGGTTTAACCTAGAAGAACGAAATTTGGTGAGCCAAGTGGGATTGGGGTCCTGATCATTACCTGAAAGTGTCATCAATATTGGGTGAAAAAATGTGTGCTGAGATTTCAGGAAACTTGTAGTTTTTTGGAAGCTTGGCAACCCCTTTCCATGAAAGTGATTTGCGAAAGTCTCTGCTTATGGCTACATCAATAGGAAACAAACCATAGAGATAGAACTTGGAACTACTTGATTGTGTCAAGTTTCAAAGAGCTAGCACAAACCGTGTTTGATTTAGTGTTCCAACTACATGTATCCATATAGTAGAAAACAGAGTGAAACCTAAAAATTAAAACTGTTACTGCCAAAGATCGGTTTAACCTAGAAGAACGAAATTTGGTGAGAAAAGTGGGATTGGGGTACTGATCATTACCTGAAAGTGTCATCAAGATTGGGTGAAAATATGTGTGCTGAGATTTCAGGAAACTCGTAGTTTTTTAAAAGCTTGGCAACCTCTTTCCATGAAAGTGATTTGCGCAAGTCTCTGCTTAGGGCTACATCAATAGGAAACAAACCATAGAGATAGAACTTGGAAATACTTGATTGTGACAAGTTTCAAAGAGCTAGCACAAACCATGTTTGATTTAGAGTTCCAACTACATGTATCCATATAGGAGAAAACAGAGTGAAACCTAAAAATTAAAACTATTACTGGCAACGAACGGTTTAACCTAGAAGAACGAAATTTGGTGAGCCAAGTGGGATTGGGTACTGACCATTACCTGAAAGTGTTATCAAGATTGGGTGAAAAAATGTGTGCTGAGATTTCAGGAAACTCGTAGTTTTTTGGAAGCTTGGCAACCCCTTTCCATGAAAGTGATTTGCGCCAGTCTCTGCTTAGGGCTACATCAATAGGAAACAAACCATAGAGATAGAACTTGGAACTACTTGGTTGTGTCAAGTTTCAAAGACCTAGCACAAACCGTGTTTGATTTTGAGTTCCAACTATATGTATCCATATAGGAGAAAACAGAGTGAAACCTAAAAATTAAAACTGTTACTGCCAATGAACGGTTTAACCTAGAAGAACGAAATTTGGTGAGCCAAGTGGGTTTGGGTACTGACCATTACCTGAAAGTGTTATCAAGATTGGGTGAAAAAATGTGTGCTGAGATTTCAGGAAACTCGTAGTTTTTTGGAAGCTTGGCAACCCCTTTCCATGAAAGTGATTTGTGCCAGTCTCTGCTTAGGGCTACATCAATAGGAAACAAACCATAGAGATAGAACTTGGAACTACTTGATTGTGACAAGTTTCAAAGAGCTAGCACAAACTGTGTTTGATTTAGAGTTCCAAGTACATGTATCCATATAGGAGAAAACAGAGTGAAACCTAAAAATTAAAACTGTTAGTGCCAATGAACGGTTTAACCTAGAAGAACGAAATCTGGTGAGCCAAGTGGGATTGGGGTACTGATCATTACCGGAAAGTGTCATCAAGATTGGGTGAAAAAATGTGTGCTGAGATTTCAGGAAACTCGTAGTTTTTTGGAAGCTTGGGAACCCCTTTCCATGAACGTGATTTGCGCCAGTCTCTGCTTAGGGCTATATCAATAGGAAAAAAAAAAAAAACCTAGAGATAGAACTTGGAACTACTTGATTGTGTCAAGTTACAAAGAGCTAGCACAAACTGTGTTTGATTTAGAGTTCCAACTACATGTATCCATATAGGAGAAAACAGAGTGAAACGTAAAAATTAAAACTGTTACTGCCAACGAACGGTTTAACCTAGAAGAACGAAATTTGGTGAGCCAAGTGGGATTGGGGTCCTGATCATTACCTGAAAGTGTCATCAAGTTTGGGTGAAAAAATGGGTGCTGAGATTTCAGGAAACTCGTAGTTTTTTGGAAGCTTGGCAACCCCTTTCCATGAAAGTGTTTTGCGACAGTCTCTGCTTATGGCTACATCAATAGGAAACAAACCATAGAGAGAGAACTTGGAACTACTTGATTGTGACAAGTTTCAAAGAGCTAGCACAAACCGTGTTTGATTTAGTGTTCCAAGTACATGTATCCATATAGGAGAAAACAGAGTGAAACCTAAAAATTAAAACTGTTACTGCCAACGAACGGTTTAATCTAGAAGAACGAAATTTGGTGAGCCAAGTGTGATTGGGATACTGATCATCACCTGAATGAGTCATCAAGATAGGGTGAAAAAATGTCTGCTGAGATTTCAGGAAACTCGTAGTTTTTTGGAAGCTTGGCAAAACCTTTCCATGAAAGTGATTTGCACCAGTCTCTGCTTAGGGCTACATCAATAGGAAACAAACCATAGAGATAGAACTTGGAACTACTTGGTTGTGTCAAGTTTCAAAGAGCTAGCACAAACCGTGTTTGATTTTGAGTTCCAACTATATGTATCCATATAGGAGAAAACAGAGTGAAACCTAAAAATTAAAACTGTTACTGCCAATGAACGGTTTAACCTAGAAGAACGAAATTTGGTGAGCCAAGTGGGTTTGGGTACTGACCATTACCTGAAAGTGTTATCAAGATTGGGTGAAAAAATGTGTGCTGAGATTTCAGGAAACTCGTAGTTTTTTGGAAGCTTGGCAACACCTTTCCATGAAAGTGATTTGCGCTAGTCTCTGCTTAGGGCTACATCAATAGGAAACAAACCATAGAGATAGAACTTGGAACTACTTGATTGTGTCAAGTTTCAAAGAGCTAGCACAAACCGTGTTTGATTTAGAGTTCCAACTACATGTATCCATATAGGAGAAAACAGATTGAAACCTAAAAATTAAAACTATTACTGCCAACGAACGGTTTAACCTAGAAGAACGAAATTTGGTGAGCCAAGTGGGATTGGGGTCCTGATCATTACCTGAAAGTGTCATCAAGATTGGGTGAAAAAATGTGTGCTGAGATTTCAGGAAACTTGTAGTTTTTTGGAAGCTTGGCAACCGCTTTCCATGAAAGTGATTTGCGACAGTCTCTGCTTATGGCTACATCAATAGGAAACAAACCATAGAGATAGAACTTGGAACTACTTGATTGTGTCAAGTTTCAAAGAGCTAGCACAAACCGTGTTTGATTTAGTGTTCCAACTACATGTATCCATATAGGAGAAAACAGAGTGAAACCTAAAAATTAAAACTGTTACTGCCAAAGATCGGTTTAACCTAGAAGAACGAAATTTGGTGAGAAAAGTGGGATTGGGGTACTGATCATTACCTGAAAGTGTCATCAAGATTGGGTGAAAATATGTGTGCTGAGATTTCAGGAAACTCGTAGTTTTTTAAAAGCTTGGCAACCTCTTTCCATGAAAGTGATTTGCGCAAGTCTCTGCTTAGGGCTACATCAATAGGAAACAAACCATAGAGATAGAACTTGGAAATACTTGATTGTGACAAGTTTCAAAGAGCTAGCACAAACCATGTTTGATTTAGAGTTCCAACTAGTTGTATCCATATAGGAGAAAACAGAGTGAAACCTAAAAATTAAAACTATTACTGCCAACGAACGGTTTAACCTAGAAGAACGAAATTTGGTGAGCCAAGTGGGATTGGGTACTGACCATTACCTGAAAGTGTTATCAAGATTGGGTGAAAAAATGTGTGCTGAGATTTCAGGAAACTCGTAGTTTTTTGGAAGCTTGGCAACCCCTTTCCATGAAAGTGATTTGCGCCAGTCTCTGCTTAGGGCTACATCAATAGGAAACAATCCATAGAGATAGAACTTGGAACTACTTGATTGTGTCAAGTTTCAAAGAGCTAGCACAAACCGTGTTTGATTTAGAGTTCCAACTACATGTATCCATATAGGAGAAAACATAGTGAAACCTAAAAATGAAAATTATTACTGCCAACGAACGGTTTAACCTAGAAGAACGAAATTTGGTGAGCCAAGTGGGATTGGGTACTGACCATTACCTGAAAGTGTCATCAAGATTGGGTGAAAAAATGTGTGCTTAGATTTCAGGAAACTCGTTGTTCTTTGGAAGCTTGGCAACCCCTTTCCATGAAAGTGATTTGCGCCAGTCTCTGCTTAGGGCTACATCAATAGGAAACAAACCATAGAGATAGAACTTGGAACTACTTGATTGTGACAAGTTTCAAAGAGCTAGCACAAACCATGTTTGATTTAGAGTTCCAACTACTTGTATCCATATAGGAGAAAACAGAGTGAAACCTAAAATTTAAAACTGTTACTGCCAACGAACGGTTTAACCTAGAAGAACGAAATTTGGTGAGACAAGTGGGATTGGGGTACTGATCATTACCTGAAAGTGTCATCAAGATTGGGTGAAAAAATGTGTGCTGAGATTTCAGGAAACTCGTAGTTTTTTGGAAGCTTGGCAACCCCTTTCCATTAAAGTGATTTGCGCCAGTCTGTGCTTAGGGCTACATCAATAGGAAACAAACCATAGAGACAGAACTTAAAACTACTTGATTGTGTCAAGTTTCAAAGAGCTAGCACAAACCGTGTTTGATTTAGAGTTCCAACTACATGTATCCATATAAGAGGAAGCAGAGTGAAACCTAAAAATTAAAACTGTTACTGCCAATGAACGGTTTAACCTAGAAGAACGAAATCTGGTGAGCCAAGTGGGATTGGGGTACTGATCATTACCTGAAAGTGTCATCAAGATTGGGTGAAAAAATGTGTGCTGAGATTTCAGGAAACTCGTAGTTTTTTGGAAGCTTGGGAACCCCTTTCCATGAACGTGATTTGCGCCTGTCTCTGCTTAGGGCTATATCAATAGGATAAAAAAAAACCTAGAGATAGAACTTGGAACTACTTGATTGTGTCAAGTTACAAAGAGCTAGCACAAACTGTGTTTGATTTAGAGTTCCAACTACATGTATCCATATAGGAGAAAACAGAGTGAAACGTAAAAATTAAAACTGTTACTGCCAACGAACGGTTTAACCTAGAAGAACGAAATTTGGTGAGCCAAGTGGGATTGGGGTCCTGATCATTACCTGAAAGTGTCATCAAGTTTGGGTGAAAAAATGGGTGCTGAGATTTCAGGAAACTCGTAGTTTTTTGGAAGCTTGGCAACCCCTTTCCATGAAAGGGATTTGCGACAGTCTCTGCTTATGGCTACATCAATAGGAAACAAACCATAGAGAGAGAACTTGGAACTACTTGATTGTGTCAAGTTTCAAAGAGCTAGCACAAACCGTGTTTGATTTAGTGTTCCAAGTACATGTATCCATATAGGAGAAAACAGAGTGAAACCTAAAAATTAAAACTGTTACTGCCAACGAACGGTTTAATCTAGAAGAACGAAATTTGGTGAGCCAAGTGTGATTGGGATACTGATCATTACCTGAATGAGTCATCAAGATAGGGTGAAAAAATGTCTGCTGAGATTTCAGGAAACTCGTAGTTTTTTGGAAGCTTGGCAACCCCTTTCCATGAAAGTGATTTGCGCAAGTCTCTGCTTAGGGCTACATCAATAGGAAACAAATCATAGAGATAGAACTTGGAATTACTTGATTGTGACAAGTTTCAAAGAGCTAGCACAAACCAAGTTTGATTTAGAGTTCCAACTGCTTGTATCCATATAGGAGAAAACAGAGTGAAACCTAAAAATTAAAACTGTTACTGCCAACGAACGGTTTAACCTAGAAGACCGAAATTTGGTGAGTCAAGTGGGATTGGGGTACTGATCATTACCTGAAAGTGTCATCAAGTTTCGGTGAAAAAATGTGTGCTGAGATTTCAGGAAACTCGTAGTTTTTTGGAAGCTTGGCAACCCCTTTCCATGAAAGTGATTTGCGCCAGTCTCTGCTTAGGGCTACATCAATAGGAAATAAACCATAGAGATAGAACTTGGAACTACTTGATTGTGACAAGTTTCAAAGAGCTAGCACAAACCGTCTTTGATTTAGAGTTCCAACTACATGTATCCATATAGAAGAAAACAGAGTTAAACCTAAAAATTAAAACTGTTACTGAAAACGAACGGTTTAAACTAGAAGAACGAAATTTGGTGAGCCAAGTGGGATTGGGGTACTGATCATTACCTGAAAGTGTTATCAAGATTGGGTGAAAAAATGTGTGCTGAGATTTCAGGAAACTCGTAGTTTTTTGGAAGCTTGGCAACCCCTTTCCATGAAAGTGATATGCGACAATCTCTGCTTAGGGCTACATCAATAGGAAACAAACCATAGAGATAGAACTTGGAACTACTGGTTGTGTCAAGTATCAAAGAGCTAGCACAAACCGTGTTTGTTTAGAGTTCAAAATACATGTATCCATATAGGAGAAAAGAGAGTGAAACCTAAAAAGTAAAACTGTTACTGCCAATGAACAGTTTAACCTATAAACGAAATTTGGTGAGGCAAGTGGGATTGGGGTACTGATCATTACCTGAAAGTGTCATCAAGATTGGGTGAAAAAATGTGTGCTGAGATTTCAGGAAACTCGTAGTTTTTTGGAAGCTTGGGAACCCCTTTCCATGAACGTGATTTGCGCCAGTCTCTGTTTAGGGCTATAACAATAGGAAAAAAAAAAAACATAGAGATAGAACTTGGAACTACTTGATTGTGTCAAGTTACAAAGAGCTAGCACAAACTGTGTTTGATTTAGAGTTCCAACTACATGTATCCATATAGGAGAAAACAGAGTGAAACCTAAAAATTAAAACTGTTACTGCCAACGAACGGTTTAACCTAGAAGAATGAAATTTGGTTAGCCAAGTGGGATTGGGGTACTGATCATTACCTGAAAGTGTCATGAAGATTGGGTGAAAAAATGTGTTCTGAGATTTCAGGAAACTCGTAGTTTTTTGGAAGCTTGGCAACCCCTTTCCATGAAAGTGATTTGCGCAAGTCTCTGCTTAGGGCTACATCAATACGAAACAAACCATAGAGATAGAACTTGGAACTACTTGATTGTGTCAAATTTCAAAGAGCTAGCACAAACCGTGTTTGATTTAGAGTTCCAACTACATGTATCCATATAGGAGAAAAAAGAGTTAAACCTAAAAATTAAAATTATTACTGCCAACGAACGGTTTAACCTAGAAGAACGAAATTTGGTGAGCCAAGTGGGATTGGGTACTGACCATTACCTGAAAGTGTTATCAAGATTGGGTGAAAAAATGTGTGGTGAGATTTCAGGAAACTTGTAGTTTTTTGGAAGCTTGGCAACCCCTTTCCATGAAAGTGATTTGCGCCAGTCTCTGCTTAGGGCTACATCAATAGGAAACAAACCATAGAGATAGAACTTGGAACTACTTGATTGTGTCAAGTTTCAAAGTGCTAGCACAAACCGTGTTTGATTTAGAGTTCCAACTACATGTATCCATATAGGAGAAAACAGAGTGAAACCTAAAAATTAAAACTATTACTGCCAACGAACGGTTTAACCTAGAAGAACGAAATTTGGTGAGCCAAGTGGGATTGGGTACTGACCATTACCTGAAAGTGTCATCAAGATTGGGTGAAAAAATGTGTGCTGAGATTTCAGGAAACTCGTAGTTTTTTGGAAGCTTGGCAACCCCTTTCCATGAAAGTGATTTGCGCCAGTCTCTGCTTAGGGCTACATCAATAGGAAACAAACCATAGAGATAGAACTTGGAACTACTTGATTGTGACAAGTTTCAAAGAGCTAGCACAAACCATGTTTGATTTAGAGTTCCAACTACATGTATCCATAAAGGAGAAAACAGAGTGAAACCTAAAAATTAAAACTGTTACTGCCAACGAACGGTTTTACCTAGAAGAACGAAATTTGGTGAGCCAAGTGGGATTGGGGTACTGATCATTACCTGAAAGTGTCATCAAGATTGGGTGAAAAAATGTGTGCTGAGATTTCAGGAAACTCGTAGTTTTTTGGAAGCTTGGCAACCCCTTTCCATGAAAGTGATTTGCGCCAGTCTCTGCTTAGGGCTACATCAATAGGAAACAAACCATAGAGATAGAACTTGGAACTACTTGATTGTGACAAGTTTCAAAGAGCTAGCACAAACCATGTTTGATTTAGAGTTCCAACTACATGTATCCATAAAGGAGAAAACAGAGTGAAACCTAAAAATTAAAACTGTTACTGCCAACAAACGGTTTAACCTAGAAGAACGAAATTTGGTGAGCCAAGTGGGATTGGGGTACTGATCATTACCTGAAAGTGTCATCAAGATTGGGTGAAAAAATGTGTGCTGAGATTTCAGGAAACTCGTAGTTTTTTGGAAGCTTGGCAACCCCTTTCCATGAAAGTGATTTGCGCCAGTCTCTGCTTAGGGCTACATCAATAGGAAACAAACCATAGAGATAGAACTTGGAACTACTTGATTGTGACAAGTTTCAAAGAGCTAGCACAAACCATGTTTCATTTAGAGTTCCAACTACTTGTATCCATATAGGAGAAAACAGAGTGAAACCTAAAAATTAAAACTGTTACTGCCAACGAACGGTTTAACATAGAAGAACGATATTTGGTGAGCCAAGTGGGATTGGGGTACTGATCATTACCTGAAAGTGTCATCAAGATTGGGTGAAAAAATGTGTGCTGAGATTTCAGGAAACTCGTAGTTTTTTGGAAGCTTGGCAACCCCTTTCCATTAAAGTGATTTGCGCCAGTCTGTGCTTAGGGCTACATCAATAGGAAACAAACCATAGAGACAGAACTTAAAACTACTTGATTGTGTCAAGTTTCAAAGAGCTAGCACAAACCGTGTTTGATTTAGAGTTCCAACTACATGTATCCATATAAGAGGAAGCAGAGTGAAACCTAAAAATTAAAACTGTTACTGCCAATGAACGGTTTAACCTAGAAGAACGAAATCTGGTGAGCCAAGTGGGATTGGGGTACTGATCATTACCTGAAAGTGTCATCAAGATTGGGTGAAAAAATGTGTGCTGAGATTTCAGGAAACTCGTAGTTTTTTGGAAGCTTGGCAACCCCTTTCCATGAAAGTGATTTGCGCAAGTCTCTGCTTAGGGCTACATCAATAGGAAACAAACCATAGAGATAGAACTTGGAACTACTTGATTGTGTCAAATTTCAAAGAGCTAGCACAAACCGTGTTTGATTTAGAGTTCCAACTACATGTATCCATATAGGAGAAAAAAGAGTTAAACCTAAAAATTAAAACTATTACTGCCAACGAACGGTTTAACCTAGAAGAACGAAATGTGGTGAGCCAAGTGGGATTGGGTACTGACCATTACCTGAAAGTGTTATCAAGATTGGGTGAAAAAATGTGTGGTGAGATTTCAGGAAACTCGTAGTTTTTTGGAAGCTTGGCAACCCCTTTCCATGAAAGTGATTTGCGCCAGTCTCTGCTTAGGGCTACATCAATAGGAAACAAACCATAGAGATAGAACTTGGAACTACTTGATTGTGTCAAGTTTCAAAGAGCTAGCACAAACCGTGTTTGATTTAGAGTTCCAACTACATGTATCCATATAGGAGAAAACAGAGTGAAACCTAAAAATTAAAACTGTTACTGCCAACGAACGGTTTAACCTAGAAGAACGAAATTTGGTGAGCCAAGTGGGATTGGGTACTGACCATTACCTGAAAGTGTCATCAAGATTGGGTGAAAAAATGTGTGCTGAGATTTCAGGAAACTCGTAGTTTTTTGGAAGCTTGGCAACCCCTTTCCATGAAAGTGATTTGCGCCAGTCTCTGCTTAGGGCTACATCAATAGGAAACAAACCATAGAGATAGAACTTGGAACTACTTGATTGTGACAAGTTTCAAAGAGCTAGCACAAACCATGTTTGATTTAGAGTTCCAACTACATGTATCCATAAAGGAGAAAACAGAGTGAAACCTAAAAATTAAAACTGTTACTGCCAACGAACGGTTTTACCTAGAAGAACGAAATTTGGTGAGCCAAGTGGGATTGGGGTACTGATCATTACCTGAAAGTGTCATCAAGATTCGGTGAAAAAATGTGTGCTGAGATTTCAGGAAACTCGTAGTTTTTTGGAAGCTTGGCAACCCCTTTCCATGAAAGTGATTTGCGCAAGTCTCTGCTTAGGGCTACATTAATAGGAAATAAACCATAGAGATAGAACTTGGAACTACTTGATTGTGACAAGTTTCAAAGAGCTAGCACAAACCGTGTTTCATTTAGAGTTCCAACTACATGTATCCATATAGGAGAAAACAGAGTGAAACCTAAAAATTAAAACTGTTACTGCCAACGAACGGTTTAACCTAGAAGAACGAAATTTGGTGAGCCAAGTGGGATTGGGGTACTGATCATTAACTGAAAGTGTCATCAAGATTGGGTGAAAAAATGTGTGCTGAGATTTCAGGAAACTCGTAGTTTTTTGAAAGCTTGGCAACGCCTTTCCATGAAAGTGATTTGCGCCAATCTCTGCTTAGGGCTACATCAATAGGAAACAAACCATAGAGATAGACTTGGAACTACTTGGTTGTGTCAAGTTTCAAAGAGCTAGCACAAACCGTGTTTGATTTAGAGTTCCAAATACATGTATCCATATAGGAGAAAACAGAGTGAAACCTAAAAAGTAAAACTGTTACTGCCAATGAACTGTTTAACCTAGAAACGTAATTTGGTGAGCCAAGTGGGATTGGGGTACTGATCATTACCTGAAAGTGTCATCAAGATTGGGTGAAAAAATGTGTGCTGAGATTTCAGGAAACTCGTAGTTTTTTGGAAGCTTGGGAACCCCTTTCGATGAACGTGATTTGCGCCAGTCTCTGCTTAGGGCTATAACAATAGGAAAAAAAAACATAGATATAGAACTTGGAACTACTTGATTGTGTCAAGTTACAAAGAGCTAGCACAAACTGTGTTTGATTTAGAGTTCCAACTACATGTATCCATATAGGAGAAAACAGAGTGAAACCTAAAAATTAAAACTGTTACTGCCAACGAACGGTTTAACCAAGAAGAACGAAATTTGATGAGCCAAGTGGGATTGGGGTACTGATCATTACCTGAAAGTGTCATCAAGATTGGGTGAAAAAATGTGTGCTGAGATTTCAGGAAACTCGTAGTTTTTTGGAAGCTTGGCAACCACTTTCCATGAAAGTGATTTGCGCCAGTCTCTGCTTAGGGCTACATCAATAGGAAACAAATCATAGAGATAGAACTTGGAACTAATTGATTGTGACAAGTTTCAAAGAGCTAGCACAAACCGTGTTTGATTTAGAGTTCCAAGTACATGTATCCATATAGGAGAAAACAGAGTGAAACCTAAAAATTAAAACTGTTACTGCCAAAGATCGGTTTAACCTAAAAGAACGAAATTTGGTGAGAAAAGTGGGATTGGGGTACTGATCATTACCTGAAAGTGTCATCAAGATTGGGTGAAAAAATGTGTGCTGAGATTTCAGGAAACTCGTAGTTTTTTAAAAGCTTGGCAACCTCTTTCCATGAAAGTGATTTGCACAAGTCTCTGCTTAGGGCTACTCAATAGGAAACAAACCATAGAGATAGAACTTGGAACTACTTGATTGTGTCAAATTTCAAAGAGCTAGCAAAAACCGTGTTTGATTTAGAGTTCCAACTACATGTATCCATATAAGAGAAAACAGAGTGAAAACTAAAAATTAAAACTGTTACTGCCAACGAACGGTTTAACCTAGAAGAACGAAATTTGGTGAGCCAAGTGGGATTGGGGTATTGATCCTTACCTGAAAGTGTCATGAAGATTGGGTGAAAAAATGTGTGCTGAGATTTCAGGAAACTCGTAGTTTTTTGGAAGCTTGGCAACCCCTTCCATGAAAGTGAATTGCGCCAGTCTCTGCTTAGGGCTACATCAATAGGAAACAAACCATAGAGATAGAACTTGGAACTACTTGATTGTGCCAAGTTTAAAAGAGCTAGCACAAACCGTGTTTGATTTAGAGTTCCAACTACATGTATCCATATAGGAGAAAACAGAGTGAAATCTAAAAATTAAAACTGTTACTGCCAACGAAGGGTTTAACCTAGAAGAACGAAATTTGGTGAGCCAAGTGGGTTTGGGTACTGACCATTACCTGAAAGTGTTATCAAGTTTGGGTGAAAAAATGTGTGCTGAGATTTCAGGAAACTCGTAGTTTTTTGGAAGCTTGGCAACACCTTTCCATGAAAGTGATTTGCGCCAGTCTCTGCTTAGGGCTACATCAATAGGAAACAAACCATAGAGATAGAACTTGGAACTACTTGATTGTGTCAAGTTTGAAAGAGCTAGCACAAACCGTGTTTGATTTAGAGTTCCAACTACATGTATCCATATAGGAGAAAACAGATTGAAACCTAAAAATTAAAACTATTACTGCCAACGAACGGTTTAACCTAGAAGAATGAAATTTGGTGAGCCAAGTGGGATTGGGTACTGACCATGACCTGAAAGTGTCATCAAGATTGGGTGAAAAAATGTGTGCTGAGATTTCAGGAAACTCGTAGTTTTTTGGAAGCTTGGCAACCCCTTTCCATGAAAGTGATTTGCGCCAGTCTCTGCTTACGGCTACATCAATAGGAAACAAACCATAGAGATAGAACTTGGAACTACTTGATTGTGACAAGTTTCAAAGAGCTAACACAAACTATGTTTGATTTAGAGTTCCAACTACTTGTATCCATATAGGAGAAAACAGAGTGAAACCTAAAAATTAAAACTGTTACTGCCAACGAACGGTTTAACCTAGAAGAACGAAATTTGGTGAGCCAAGTGGGATTGGGGTACTGATCATTACCTGAAAGTGTCATCAAGATTGGGTGAAAAAAATGTGTGCTGAAATTTCAGGAAACTCATAGTTTTTTGGAACCTGGCAACCCCTTTCCATGAAAGTGATTTGTGCCAGTCTCTGCTTAGGACTACATCAATAGGAAACAAACCATAGAGATAGAACTTGGAAATACTTGATTGTGACAAGTTTCAAAGAGCTAGCACAAACCGTGTTTGATTTAGAGTTCCAACTACATATATCCATATAGGAGAAAACAGAGTGAAACCTAAAAATTTAAACTGTTACTGCCAACGAACGGTTTAATCTAGAAGAATGAAATTTGGTGAGCCAAGTGGGATTGGGATACTTATCATTACCTGAAAGTGTCATCAAGATTGGGTGAAGAAATGTGTGCTGAGTTTTCAAGAAACCAGTAGTTTTTTGGAAGCTTGGCAACCCCTTTCCATGAAAGTGATTTGCGCCTGTCTGTGCTTAGTGCTACATCAATAGGAAACAAACAATAGAGATAGAACTTGGAACTAGTTTATTGTGTCAAGTTTCAAAGAGCTAGTACAAACCGTGTTTGATTTAGAGTTCCAACTACATGTATCCATATAGGAGAAAAGAGAGTGAAACCTAAAAATTAACACTGTTACTGCCAAAGATTGGTTTAACCTAGAAGAATGAAATTTGGTGAGCCAAGTGGGATTCGGGTACTGATCATTACCTGAAAGTGTCATGAAGATTGGGTGAAAAAATGTGTTCTGTGATTTCAGGAAACTCGTAGTTTTTTGGAAGGTTGGCAACCCCTTTCCATGAAAGTGATTTGCGCCAGTCTCTGCTTAGGGCTACATCAATAGGAAACAAACCATAGAGATAGAACTTGGAACTACTTGATTGTGTCAAGTTTCAAAGAGCTACCACAAACCGTGTTTGATTTAGAGTTCCAACTACATGTATCCATATAGGAGAAAACAGAGTGAAACCTAAAAATGAAAACTATTACTGCCAATGAACGGTTTAACCTAGAAGAACGAAATTTGGTGAGCCAAGTGGGATTGGGTACTGACGATTACCTGAAAGTGTCATCAAGATTGGGTGAAAAAATGTGTGCTTAGATTTCAGGAAACTCGTAGTTCTTTGGAAGCTTGGCAACCCCTTTCCATGAAAGTGATTTGCGCCAGTCTCTGCTTAGGGCTACATCAATAGGAAACAAACCATAGAGATAGAACTTGGAACTACTTGATTGTGACAAGTTTCAAAGAGCTAGCACAAACCATGTTTGATTTAGAGTTCCAACTACTTGTATCCATATAGGAGAAAACAGAGTGAAACCTAAAAATTAAAACTGTTACTGCCAACGAACGGTTTAATCTAGAAGAATGAAATTTGGTGAGCCAAGTGGGATTGGGATACTTATCATTACCTGAAAGTGTCATCAAGATTGGGTTAAGAAATGTGTGCTGAGATTTCAGGAAACTCGTAGTTTTTTGGAAGCTTGGGAACCCCTTCCATGAACGTGATTTGCGCCAGTCTCTGCTTAGGGCTATATCAATAGGAAAAAAAAAAACCTAGAGATAGAACTTGGAACTACTTGATTGTGACAAGTTTCAAAGAGCTAGCACAAACCATGTTTGATTTAGAGTTCCAACTACATGTATCCATATAAAAGAAAACAGAGTGAAACCTAAAAATTAAAACTGTTACTGCCAACGAACGGTTTAACCTAGAAGAACGAAATTTGGTGAGCCAAGTGGGATTGGGGTTCTGATCATTACCTGAAATTGTCATCAAGATTGGGTGAAAATATGTGTGCTTAGATTTCAGGAAACTCGTAGTTTTTTGGAAGCTTGGCAAACCCTTTCCATGAAAGGGATTTGCACCAGTCTCTGCTTAGGGCTACCTCAATAGGAAACAAACCATAGAGATAGAACTTGGAACTACTTGGTTGTGTCAAGTTTCAAAGACCTAGCACAAACCGTGTTTGATTTTGAGTTCCAACTATATGTATCCATATAGGAGAAAACAGAGTGAAACCTAAAAATTAAAACTGTTACTGCCAAAGATCGGTTTAACCTAGAAGAACGAAATTTGGTGAGAAAAGTGGGATTTGGGTACTGATCATTACCTGAAAGTGTCATCAAGATTGGGTGAAAAATTGTGTGCTGAGATTTCAGGAAACTCGTAGTTTTTTAAAAGCTTGGCAACCTCTTTCCATGAAAGTGATTTGCACAAGTCTCTGCTTAGGGCTACATCAATAGGAAACAAACCATAGAGATAGAACTTGGAAATACTTGATTGTGACAAGTTTCAAAGAGCTAGCACAAACCATGTTTGATTTAGAGTTCCAACTACTTGTATCCATATAGGAGAAAACAGAGTGAAACCTAAAAATTAAAACTATTACTGCCAACGAACGGTTTAACCTAGAAGAACGAAATTTGGTGAGCCAAGTGGGATTGGGTACTGACCATTACCTGAAAGTGTTATCAAGATTGGGTGAAAAAATGTGTGCTGAGATTTCAGGAAACTCGTAGTTTTTTGGAAGCTTGGCAACCCCTTTCCATGAAAGTGATTTGCGCCAGTCTCTGCTTAGGGCTACATCAATAGGAAACAAACCATAGAGATAGAACTTGGAACTACTTGATTGTGTCAAGTTTCAAAGAGCTAGCACAAACCGTGTTTGATTTAGAGTTCCAACTACATGTATCCATATAGGAGAAAACATAGTGAAACCTAAAAATGAAAACTATTACTGCCAACGAACGGTTTAACCTAGAAGAACGAAATTTGGTGAGCCAAGTGGGATTGGGTACTGACCATTACCTGAAAGTGTCATCAAGATTGGGTGAAAAAATGTGTGCTGAGATTTCAGGAAACTCATTGTTCTTTGGAAGCTTGGCAACCCCTTTCCATGAAAGTGATTTGCGCCAGTCTCTGCTTAGGGCTACATCAATAGGAAACAAACCATAGAGATAGAACTTGGAACTACTTGATTGTGACAAGTTTCAAAGAGCTAGCACAAACCATGTTTGATATAGAGTTCCAACTACTTGTATCCATATAGGAGAAAACAGAGTGAAACCTAAAAATTAAAACTGTTACTGCCAACGAACGGTTTAATCTAGAAGAATGAAATTTGGTGAGCCAAGTGGGATTGGGATACTTATCATTACCTGAAAGTGTCATCAAGATTGGGTGAAGAAATGTGTGCTGAGATTTCAGGAAACTCGTAGTTTTTTGGAAGCTTGGGAACCCCTTCAATGAACGTGATTTGCGCCAGTCTCTGCTTAGGGCTATATCAATAGGAAAAAAAAAAACCTAGAGATAGAACTTGGAACTACTTGATTGTGACAAGTTTCAAAGAGCTAGCACAAACCATGTTTGATTTAGAGTTGCAACTACATGTATCCATATAGGAGAAAACAGAGTGAAAAATAAAAATGAAAACTATTACTGCCAATGAACGGTTTAACCTAGAAGAACGAAATTTGGTGAGCCAAGTGGGATTGGGTACTGACGATTACCTGAAAGTGTCATCAAGATTGGGTGAAAAAATGTGTGCTTAGATTTCAGGAAACTCGTAGTTCTTTGGAAGCTTGGCAACCCCTTTCCATGAAAGTGATTTGCGCCAGTCTCTGCTTAGGGCTACATCAATAGGAAACAAACCATAGAAATAGAACTTGGAACTACTTGATTGTGACAAGTTTAAAAGAGCTAGCACAAACCATGTTTGATTTAGAGTTCCAACTACTTGTATCCATATAGGAGAAAACAGAGTGAAACCTAAAAATTAAAACTGTTACTGCCAACGAACGGTTTAATCTAGAAGAATGAAATTTGGTGAGCCAAGTGGGATTGGGATACTTATCATTACCTGAAAGTGTCATCAAGATTGGGTGAAGAAATGTGTGCTGAGATTTCAGGAAACTCGTAGTTTTTTGGAATCTTGGGAACCCCTTCCATGAACGTGATTTGCGCCAGTCTCTGCTTAGGGCTATATCAATAGGAAAAAAAAAAACCTAGAGATAGAACTTGGAACTACTTGATTGTGACAAGTTTCAAAGAGCTAGCACAAACCATGTTTGATTTAGAGTTCCAACTACATGTATCCATATAAAAGAAAACAGAGTGAAACCTAAAAATTAAAACTGTTACTGCCAACGAACGGTTTAACCTAGAAGAACGAAATCTGGTGAGCCAAGTGGGATTGGGGTTCTGATCATTACCTGAAAGTGTCATCAAGATTGGGTGAAAATATGTGTGCTGAGATTTCAGGAAACTCGTAGTTTTTTGGAAGCTTGGCAAACCCTTTCCATGAAAGGGATTTGCACCAGTCTCTGCTTAGGGCTACATCAATAGGAAACAAACCATAGAGATAGAACTTGGAACTACTTGGTTGTGTCAAGTTTCAAAGACCTAGCACAAACCGTGTTTGATTTTGAGTTCCAACTATATGTATCCATATAGGAGAAAACAGAGTGAAACCTAAAAATTAAAACTGTTACTGCCAATGAACGGTTTAACCTAGAAGAACGAAATTTGGTGAGCCAAGTGGGTTTGGGTACTGACCATTACCTGAAAGTGTTATCAAGATTGGGTGAAAAAATGTGTGCTGAGATTTCAGGAAACTCGTAGTTTTTTGGAAGCTTGGCAACCCCTTTCCATGAAAGTGATTTGCGCCAGTCTCTGCTTAGGGCTACATCAATAGGAAACAAACCATAGAGATAGAACTTGGAACTACTTGATTGTGTCAAGTTTCAAAGAGCTAGCACAAACCGTGTTTGATTTAGAGTTCCAACTACATGTATCCATATAGGAGAAAACAGATTGAAACCTAAAAATTAAAACTGTTACTGCCAACGAACGGTTTAACCTAGAAGAACGAAATTTGGTGAGCCAAGTGGGATTGGGGTCCTGATCATTACCTGAAAGTGTCATCAAGATTGGGTGAAAAAATGTGTGCTGAGATTTCAGGAAACTTGTAGTTTTTTGGAAGCTTGGCAACCCCTTTCCATGAAAGTGATTTGCGACAGTCTCTGCTTATGGCTACATCAATAGGAAACAAACCATAGAGATAGAACTTGGAACTACTTGATTGTGTCAAGTTTCAAAGAGCTAGCTCAAACCGTGTTTGATTTAGTGTTCCAACTACATGTATCCATATAGGAGAAAACAGAGTGAAACCTAAAAATTAAAACTGTTACTGCCAAAGATCGGTTTAACCTAGAAGAACGAAATTTGGTGAGAAAAGTGGGATTTGGGTACTGATCATTACCTGAAAGTGTCATCAAGATTGGGTGAAAAAATGTGTGCTGAGATTTCAGGAAACTCGTAGTTTTTTAAAAGCTTGGCAACCTCTTTCCATGAAAGTGATTTGCGCAAGTCTCTGCTTAGGGCTACATCAATAGGAAACAAACCATAGAGATAGAACTTGGAAATACTTGATTGTGACAAGTTTCAAAGAGCTAGCACAAACCATGTTTGATTTAGAGTTCCAACTACTTGTATCCATATAGGAGAAAACAGAGTGAAACCTAAAAATTAAAACTATTACTGCCAACGAACGGTTTAACCTAGAAGAACGAAATTTGGTGAGCCAAGTGGGATTGGGTACTGACCATTACCTGAAAGTGTTATCAAGATTGGGTGAAAAAATATGTGCTGAGATTTCAGGAAACTCGTAGTTTTTTGGAAGCTTGGCAACCCCTTTCCATGAAAGTGATTTGCGCCAGTCTCTGCTTAGGGCTACATCAATAGGAAACAAACCATAGAGATAGAACTTGGAACTACTTGATTGTGTCAAGTTTCAAAGAGCTAGCACAAACCGTGTTTGATTTAGAGTTCCAACTACATGTATCCATATAGGAGAAAACAGAGTGAAACCTAAAAATTAAAACTGTTACTGCCAACGAACGGTTTAATCTAGAAGAACGAAATTTGGTGAGCCAAGTGTGATTGGGATACTGATCATTACCTGAAAGTGTCATCAAGATTGGGTGAAAAAATGGGTGCTGAGATTTCAGGAAACTCGTAGTTTTTTAAAAGCTTGGCAACCCCTTTCCATGAAAGTGATTTGCGCAAGTCTCTGCTTAGGGCTACATCAATAGGAAACAAACCATAGAGATAGAACTTGGAAATACTTGATTGTGACAAGTTTCAAAGAGCTAGCACAAACCATGTTTGATTTAGAGTTCCAACTACTTGTATCCATATAGGAGAAAACAGAGTGAAACCTAAAATTAAAACTGTTACTGCCAACGAACGGTTTAACATAGAAGAACGAAATCTGGTGAGCCAAGTGGGATTGGGGTACTGATCATTACCTGAAAGTGTCATCAAGATTGGGTGAAAAAATGTGTGCTGAGATTTCAGGAAACTCGTAGTTTTTTGGAAGCTTGGCAACCCCTTTCCATTAAAGTGATTTGCGCCAGTCTCTGCTTAGGGCTACATCAATAGGAAACAAACCATAGAGATAGAACTTGGAACTACTTGATTGTGTCAAGTTTCAAAGAGCTAGCACAAACCGTGTTTGATTTAGAGTCCCAACTACATGTATCCATATAAGAGGAAGCAGAGTGAAACCTAAAAATTAAAACTGTTACTGCCAACGAACGGTTTAACCTAGAAGAATGAAATTTGGTGAGCCAAGTGTGATTGGGATACTGATCATTACCTGAAAGTGTCATCAAGATTGGGTGAAAAAATGTGTGCTGAGATTTCAGGAAACTCGTAGTTTTTTGGAAGCTTGGCAACCCCTTTCCATGAAAGTGATTTGCGCCAGTCTCTGCTTAGGGCTACATCAATAGGAAACAAACCATAGAGATAGAACTTGGAACTACTTGGTTGTGTCAAGTTTCAAAGAGCTAGCACAAACCGTGTTTGATTTAGAGTTCCAAGTACATGTATCCATATAAAAGAAAACAGAGAAAAACCTAAAAATTAAAACTGTTACTGCCAATGAACGGTTTAACCTAGAAGAACGAAATCTGGTGAGCCAAGTGGGATTGGGGTACTGATCATTACCTGAAAGTGTCATCAAGATTGGGTGAAAAAATGTGTGCTGAGATTTCAGGAAACTCGTAGTTTTTTGGAAGCTTGGGAACCCCTTTCCATGAACGTGATTTGCGCCAGTCTCTGCTTAGGGCTATATCAATAGGAAAAAAAAAAACCTAGAGATAGAACTTGGAACTACTTGATTGTGTCAAGTTACAAAGAGCTAGCACAAACTGTGTTTGATTTAGAGTTCCAACTACATGTATCCATATAGGAGAAAACAGAGTGAAACGTAAAAATTAAAACTGTTACTGCCAACGAACGGTTTAACCTAGAAGAACGAAATTTGGTGAGCCAAGTGGGATTGGGGTCCTGATCATTACCTGAAAGTGTCATCAAGTTGGGGTGAAAAAATGGGTGCTGAGATTTCAGGAAACTCGTAGTTTTTTGGAAGCTTGGCAACCCCTTTCCATGAAAGTGATTTGCGCAAGTCTCTGCTTAGGGCTACATCAATAGGAAACAAACCATAGAGAGAGAACTTGGAACTACTTGATTGTGTCAAGTTTCAAAGAGCTAGCACAAACCGTGTTTGATTTAGTGTTCCAACTACATGAATCCATATAGGAGAAAACAGAGTGAAACCTAAAAATTTAAACTGTTACTGCCAACGAACGGTTTAATCTAGAAGAACGAAATTTGGTGAGCAAAGTGTGATTGGGATACTGATCATCACCTGAATGAGTCATCAAGATAGGGTGAAAAAATGTCTGCTGAGATTTCAGGAAACTCGTAGTTTTTTGGAAGCTTGGCAAACCCTTTCCATGAAAGTGATTTGCACCAGTCTCTGCTTAGGGCTACATCAATAGGAAACAAACCATAGAGATAAAACTTGGAACTACTTGGTTGTGTCAAGTTTCAAAGACCTAGCACAAACTGTGTTTGATTTTGAGTTCCAACTAT
Organism: Spermophilus citellus; assembly: GCF_964194105.1. Taxonomy (NCBI): domain Eukaryota; kingdom Metazoa; phylum Chordata; class Mammalia; order Rodentia; family Sciuridae; genus Spermophilus; species Spermophilus citellus. The sequence continues at coordinate 22,160,118 of NC_138188.1, read as the reverse complement.
ATGTATCCATATAGGAGAAAACAGAGTGAAACCTAAAAATTAAAACTGTTACTGCCAATGTACGGTTTAACCTAGAAGAACGAAATTTGGTGAGCCAAGTGGGTTTGGGTACTGACCATTACCTGAAAGTGTTATCAAGATTGGGTGAAAAAATGTGTGCTGAGATTTCAGGAAATTCGTAGTTTTTTGGAAGCTTGGCAACCCCTTTCCATGAAAGTGATTTGCGCCAGTCTCTGCTTAGGGCTACATCAATAGGAAACAAACCATAGAGAAAGAACTTGGAACTACTTGATTGTGTCAAGTTTCAAAGAGCTAGCACAAACCGTGTTTGATTTAGAGTTCCAACTACATGTATCCATATAGGAGAAAACAGATTGAAACCTAAAAATTAAAACTATTACTGCCAACGAACGGTTTAACCTAGAAGAACGAAATTTGGTGAGCCAAGTGGGATTGGGGTCCTGATCATTACCTGAAAGTGTCATCAAGATTGGGTGAAAAAATGTGTGCTGAGATTTCAGGAAACTTGTAGTTTTTTGGATGCTTGGCAACCCCTTTCCATGAAAGTGATTTGCGACAGTCTCTGCTTATGGCTACATCAATAGGAAACAAACCATAGAGATAGAACTTGGAACTACTTGATTGTGTCAAGTTTCAAAGAGCTAGCACAAACCGTGTTTGATTTAGTGTTCCAACTACATGTATCCATATAGGAGAAAACAGAGTGAAACCTAAAAATTTAAACTGTTACTGCCAAAGATCGGTTTAACCTAGAAGAACGAAATTTGGTGAGAAAAGTGGGATTTGGGTACTGATCATTACCTGAAAGTGTCATCAAGATTGGGTGAAAAAATGTGTGCTGAGATTTCAGGAAACTCGTAGTTTTTTAAAAGCTTGGCAACCTCTTTCCATGAAAGTGATTTGCGCAAGTCTCTGCTTAGGGCTACATCAATAGGAAACAAACCATAGAGATAGAACTTGGAAATACTTGATTGTGACAAGTTTCAAAGAGCTAGCACAAACCATGTTTGATTTAGAGTTCCAACTACTTGTATCCATATAGGAGAAAACAGAGTAAAACCTAAAAATTAAAACTATTACTGCCAACGAACGGTTTAACCTAGAAGAACGAAATTTGGTGAGCCAAGTGGGATTGGGTACTGACCATTACCTGAAAGTGTTATCAAGATTGGGTGAAAAAATGTGTGCTGAGATTTCAGGAAACTCGTAGTTTTTTGGAAGCTTGGCAACCCCTTTCCATGAAAGTGATTTGCGCCAGTCTCTGCTTAGGGCTACATCAATAGGAAACAAACCATAGAGATAGAACTTGGAACTACTTGATTGTGTCAAGTTTCAAAGAGCTAGCACAAACCGTGTTTGATTTAGAGTTCCAACTACATGTATCCATATAGGAGAAAACATAGTGAAACCTAAAAATGAAAACTATTACTGCCAACGAACGGTTTAACCTAGAAGAACGAAATTTGGTGAGCCAAGTGGGATTGGGTACTGACCATTACCTGAAAGTGTCATCAAGATTGGGTGAAAAAATGTGTGCTTAGATTTCAGGAAACTCATTGTTCTTTGGAAGCTTGGCAACCCCTTTCCATGAAAGTGATTTGCGCCAGTCTCTGCTTAGGATTACATCAATAGGAAACAAACCATAGAGATAGAACTTGGAACTACTTGATTGTGACAAGTTTCAAAGAGCTAGCACAAACCATGTTTGATTTAGAGTTCCAACTACTTGTATCCATATAGGAGAAAACAGAGTGAAACCTAAAAATTAAAACTGTTACTGCCAACGAACGGTTTAACATAGAAGAACGAAATTTGGTGAGCCAAGTGGGATTGGGGTACTGATCATTACCTGAAAGTGTCATCAAGATTGGGTGAAAAAATGTGTGCTGAGATTTCAGGAAACTCGTAGTTTTTTGGAAGCTTGGCAACCCCTTTCCATTAAAGTGATTTGCGCCAGTCTCTGCTTAGGGCTACATCAATAGGAAACAAACCATAGAGACAGAACTTGGAACTACTTGATTGTGTCAAGTTTCAAAGAGCTAGCACAAACCGTGTTTGATTTAGAGTTCCAACTACATGTATCCATATAAGAGGAAGCAGAGTGAAACCTAAAAATTAAAACTGTTACTGCCAACGAACGGTTTAACCTAGAAGAACGAAATTTGGTGAGCCAAGTGGGATTGGGGTACTGATCATTACCTGAAAGTGTTATCAAGATTGGGTGAAAAAATGTGTGCTGAGATTTCAGGAAACTCGTAGTTTTTTGGAAGCTTGGCAACCCCTTTCCATGAAAGTGATTTGCGCCAGTCTCTGCTTAGGACTACATCAATAGGAAACAAACCATAGAGATAGAACTTGGAACTACTTGGTTGTGTCAAGTTTCAAAGAGCTAGCACAAACCATGTTTGATTTAGAGTTCCAAGTACATGTATCCATATAGGAGAAAACAGAGTGAAACCTAAAAATTAAAACTGTTACTGCCAATGAACGGTTTAACCTAGAAGAACGAAATCTGGTGAGCCAAGTGGGATTGGGGTACTGATCATTACCTGAAAGTGTCATCAAGATTGGGTGAAAAAATGTGTGCTGAGATTTCAGGAAACTCGTAGTTTTTTGGAAGCTTGGGAACCCCTTTCCATGAACGTGATTTGCGCCAGTCTCTGCTTAGGGCTATATCAATAGGAAAAAAAAAAACCTAGAGATAGAACTTGGAACTACTTGATTGTGTCAAGTTACAAAGAGCTAGCACAAACTGTGTTTGATTTAGAGTTCCAACTACATGTATCCATATAGGAGAAAACAGAGTGAAACGTAAAAATTAAAACTGTTACTGCCAACGAACGGTTTAACCTAGAAGAACGAAATTTGGTGAGCCAAGTGGGATTGGGGTCCTGATCATTACCTGAAAGTGTCATCAAGTTGGGGTGAAAAAATGGGTGCTGAGATTTCAGGAAACTCGTAGTTTTTTGGAAGCTTGGCAACCCCTTTCCATGAAAGTGATTTGCGACAGTCTCTGCTTAGGGCTACATCAATAGGAAACAAACCATAGAGATAGAACTTGGAACTACTTGATTGTGTCAAGTTTCAAAGAGCTAGCACAAACCGTGTTTGATTTAGTGTTCCAACTACATGTATCCATATAGGAGAAAACAGAGTGAAACCTAAAAATTAAAACTGTTACTGCCAAAGATCGGTTTAACCTAGAAGAACGAAATTTGGTGAGAAAAGTGGGATTGGGGTCCTGATCATTACCTGAAAGTGTCATCAAGATTGGGTGAAAAAATGTGTGCTGAGATTTCAGGAAACTCGTAGTTTTTTAAAAGCTTGGCAACCTCTTTCCATGAAAGTGATTTGCGCAAGTCTCTGCTTAGGGCTACATCAATAGGAAACAAACCATAGAGATAGAACTTGGAACTACTTGATTGTGACAAGTTTCAAAGAGCTAGCACAAACCATGTTTGATTTAGAGTTCCAACTACTTGTATCCATATAGGAGAAAACAGAGTGAAACCTAAAAATTAAAACTATTACTGCCAACGAAGGGTTTAACCTAGAAGAACGAAATTTGGTGAGCCAAGTGGGATTGGGTACTGACCATTACCTGAAAGTGTTATCAAGATTGGTTGAAAAAATGTGTGCTGAGATTTCAGGAAACTCGTAGTTTTTTGGAAGCTTGGCAACCCCTTTCCATGAAAGTGATTTGCGCCAGTCTCTGCTTAGGGCTACATCAATAGGAAACAAACCATAGAGATAGAACTTGGAACTACTTGATTGTGTCAAGTTTCAAAGAGCTAGCACAAACCGTGTTTGATTTAGAGTTCCAACTACATGTATCCATATAGGAGAAAATATAGTGAAACCTAAAAATGAAAACTATTACTGCCAACGAACGGTTTAACCTAGAAGAACGAAATTTGGTGAGCCAAGTGGGATTGGGTACTGACCATTACCTGAAAGTGTCATCAAGATTGGGTGAAAAAATGTGTGCTTAGATTTCAGGAAACTCGTTGTTCTTTGGAAGCTTGGCAACCCCTTTCCATGAAAGTGATTTGCGCCAGTCTCTGCTTAGGGCTACATCAATAGGAAACAAACCATAGAGACAGAACTTAAAACTACTTGATTGTGTCAAGTTTCAAAGAGCTAGCACAAACCGTGTTTGATTTAGAGTTCCAACTACATGTATCCATATAAGAGGAAGCAGAGTGAAACCTAAAAATTAAAACTGTTACTGCCAATGAACGGTTTAACCTAGAAGAACGAAATCTGGTGAGCCAAGTGGGATTGGGGTACTGATCATTACCTGAAAGTGTCATCAAGATTGGGTGAAAAAATATGTGCTTAGATTTCAGGAAACTCGTAGTTTTTTGGAAGCTTGGGAACCCCTTTCCATGAACGTGATTTGCGCCAGTCTCTGCTTAGGGCTATATCAATAGGATAAAAAAAAAAAAACCTAGAGATAGAACTTGGAACTACTTGATTGTGTCAAGTTACAAAGAGCTAGCACAAACTGTGTTTGATTTAGAGTTCCAACTACATGTATCCATATAGGAGAAAACAGAGTGAAACGTAAAAATTAAAACTGTTACTGCCAACGAACGGTTTAACCTAGAAGAACGAAATTTGGTGTGCCAAGTGGGATTGGGGTCCTGATCATTACCTGAAAGTGTCATCAAGTTTGGGTGAAAAAATGGGTGCTGAGATTTCAGGAAACTCGTAGTTTTTTGGAAGCTTGGCAACCCCTTTCCATGAAAGTGATTTGCGACAGTCTCTGCTTATGGCTACATCAATAGGAAACAAACCATAGAGAGAGAACTTGGAACTACTTGATTGTGTCAAGTTTCAAAGAGCTAGCACAAACCGTGTTTGATTTAGTGTTCCAACTACATGTATCCATATAGGAGAAAACAGAGTGAAACCTAAAAATTAAAATTGTTACTGCCAACGAACGGTTTAATCTAGAAGAACGAAATTTGGTGATCCAAGTGTGATTGGGATACTGATCATTACCTGAATGAGTCATCAAGATAGGGTGAAAAAATGTCTGCTGAGATTTCAGGAAACTCGTAGTTTTTTGGAAGCTTGGCAACCTCTTTCCATGAAAGTGATTTGCGCAAGTCTCTGCTTAGGGCTACATCAATAGGAAACAAATCATAGAGATAGAACTTGGAATTACTTGATTGTGACAAGTTTCAAAGAGCTAGCACAAACCAAGTTTGATTTAGAGTTCCAACTGCTTGTATCCATATAGGAGAAAACAGAGTGAAACCTAAAAATTAAAACTGTTACTGCCAACGAACGGTTTAACCTAGAAGACCGAAATTTGGTGAGCCAAGTGGGATTGGGGTACTGATCATTACCTGAAAGTGTTATCAAGATTGGGTGAAAAAATGTGTGCTGAGATTTCAGGAAACTCGTAGTTTTTTGGAAGCTTGGCAACCCCTTTCCATGAAAGTGATATGCGACAATCTCTGCTTAGGGCTACATCAATAGGAAACAAACCATAGAGATGGAACTTGGAACTACTTGGTTGTGTCAAGTATCAAAGAGCTAGCACAAACCGTGTTTTTTTAGAGTTCAAAATACATGTATCCATATAGGAGAAAAGAGAGTGAAACCTAAAAAGTAAAACTGTTACTGCCAATGAACAGTTTAACCTATAAACGAAATTTGGTGAGGCAAGTGGGATTGGGGTACTGATCATTACCTGAAAGTGTCATCAAGATTGGGTGAAAAAATGTGTGCTGAGATTTCAGGAAACTCGTAGTTTTTCGGAAGCTTGGGAACCCCTTTCCATGAACGTGATTTGCGCCAGTCTCTGTTTAGGGCTATAACAATAGGAAAAAAAAAAACATAGAGATAGAACTTGGAACTACTTGATTGTGTCAAGTTACAAAGAGCTAGCACAAACTGTGTTTGATTTAGAGTTCCAACTACATGTATCCATATAGGAGAAAACAGAGTGAAACCTAAAAATTAAAACTGTTACTGCCAACGAACGGTTTAACCTAGAAAAATGAAATTTGGTTAGCCAAGTGGGATTGGGGTACTGATCATTACCTGAAAGTGTCATGAAGATTGGGTGAAAAAATGTGTTCTGAGATTTCAGGAAACTCGTAGTTTTTTGGAAGCTTGGCAACCCCTTTCCATGAAAGTGATTTGCGCAAGTCTCTGCTTAGGGCTACATCAATACGAAACAAACCATAGAGATAGAACTTGGAACTACTTGATTGTGTCAAATTTCAAAGAGCTAGCACAAACCGTGTTTGATTTAGAGTTCCAACTACATGTATCCATATAGGAGAAAAAAGAGTTAAACCTAAAAATAAAAATTATTACTGCCAACGAACGGTTTAACCTAGAAGAACGAAATTTGGTGAGCCAAGTGGGATTGGGTACTGACCATTACCTGAAAGTGTTATCAAGATTGGGTGAAAAAATGTGTGGTGAGATTTCAGGAAACTCGTAGTTTTTTGGAAGCTTGGCAACCCCTTTCCATGAAAGTGATTTGCGCCAGTCTCTGCTTAGGGCTACATCAATAGGAAACAAACCATAGAGATAGAACTTCTAACTACTTGATTGTGTCAAGTTTCAAAGTGCTAGCACAAACCGTGTATGATTTAGAGTTCCAACTACATGTATCCATATAGGAGAAAACAGAGTGAAACCTAAAAATTAAAACTATTACTGCCAACGAACGGTTTAACCTAGAAGCACGAAATTTGGTGAGCCAAGTGGGATTGGGTACTGACCATTACCTAAAAGTGTCATCAAGATTGGGTGAAAAAATGTGTGCTGAGATTTCAGGAAACTCGTAGTTTTTTGGAAGCTTGGCAACCCCTTTCCATGAAAGTGATTTGCACCAGTCTCTGCTTAGGGCTACATCAATAGGAAACAAACCATAGAGACAGAACTTGGAACTACTTGATTGTGTCAAGTTTCAAAGAGCTAGCACAAACCGTGTTTGATTTAGAGTTCCAACTACATGTATCCATATAGGAGAAAACAGAGTGAAACCTAAAAATTAAAACTGTTACTGCCAACGAACGGTTTAACCTAGAAGAACGAAATTTGGTGAGCCAAGTGGGATTGGGGTACTGATCATTACCTGAAAGTGTCATCAAGATTGGGTGAAAAAATGTGTGCTGAGATTTCAGGAAACTCGTAGTTTTTTGGAAGCTTGGGAACCCCTTTCCATGAACGTGATTTGCGCCAGTCTCTGCTTAGGGCTATAACAATAGGAAAAAAAAACATAGATATAGAACTTGGAACTACTTGATTGTGTCAAGTTACAAAGAGCTAGCACAAACTGTGTTTGATTTAGAGTTCCAACTACATGTATCCATATAGGAGAAAACAGAGTGAAACCTAAAAATTAAAACTGTTACTGCCAACGAACGGTTTAACCAAGAAGAACGAAATTTGATGAGCCAAGTGGGATTGGGGTACTAATCATTACCTGAAAGTGTCATCAAGATTGGGTGAAAAAATGTGTGCTGAGATTTCAGGAAACTCGTAGTTTTTTGGAAGCTTGGCAACCACTTTCCATGAAAGTGATTTGCGCCAGTCTCTGCTTAGGGCTACATCAATAGGAAACAAATCATAGAGACAGAACTTGGAACTAATTGATTGTGACAAGTTTCAAAGAGCTAGCACAAACCGTGTTTGATTTAGAGTTCCAAGTACATGTATCCATATAGGAGAAAACAGAGTGAAACCTAAAAATTAAAACTGTTACTGCCAAAGATCGGTTTAACCTAGAAGAACGAAATTTGGTGAGAAAAGTGGGATTGGGGTACTGATCATTACCTGAAAGTGTCATCAAGATTGGGTGAAAAAATGTGTGCTGAGATTTCAGGAAACTCGTAGTTTTTTAAAAGCTTGGCAACCTCTTTCCATGAAAGTGATTTGCGCAAGTCTCTGCTTAGGGCTACTCAATAGGAAACAAACCATAGAGATAGAACTTGGAAATACTTGATTGTGACAAGTTTCAAAGAGCTAGCACAAACCATGTTTGATTTAGAGTTCCAACTACTTGTATCCCTATAGGAGAAAACAGAGTGAAACCTAAAAATTAAAACTGTTACTGCCAACGAACAGTTTAACCTAGAAGAACGAAATTTGGTGAGCCAAGTGGGATTGGGGTACTGATCATTACCTGAAAGTGTCATCAAGATTGGGTGAAAAAATGTGTGCTGAGATTTCAGGAAACTCGTAGTTTTTTGGAAGCTTGGCAACCCCTTTCCATGAAAGTGATTTGCGCCAGTCTCTGCTTAGGGCTACATCAATAGGAAACAAACCATAGAGATAGAACTTGGAACTACTTGATTGTGACAAGTTTCAAAGAGCTAGCAAAAACCGTGTTTGATTTACAGTTCCAACTACATGTATCCATATAAGAGAAAACAGAGTGAAACCTAAAAATTAAAACTGTTACTGCCAACGAACGGTTTAACCAAGAAGAACGAAATTTGGTGAGCCAAGTGGGATTGGGGAATTGATCTTTACCTGAAAGTGTCATCAAGATTGGGTGAAAAAATATGTGCTGAGATTTCAGGAAACTCATAGTTTTTTGGAAGCTTGGCAACCCTTTTCCATGAACGTGATTTGCGCCAGTCTCTGCTTAGGACTATATCAATAGGAAAAAAAAAAAACATAGAGATAGAACTTGGAACTACTTGATTGTGTCAATTTACAAAGAGCTAGCACAAACTGTGTTTGATTTAGAGTTCCAACTACATGTATCCATATAGGAGAAAACAGAGTGAAACCTAAAAATTAAAACTGTTACAGCCAACGAAGAGTTTAACCTAGAAGAACGAAATTTGGTGAGCCAAGTGGGATTGGGTACTGACCATTACCTGAAAGTGTTATCAAGATTGGGTGAAAAAATTTGTGCTGAGATTTCAGGAAACTCGTAGTTTTTTGGAAGCTTGGCAACCGCTTTCCATGAAAGTGATTTGGGACAGTCTCTGCTTATGGCTACATCAATAGGAAACAAACCATAGAGATTGAACTTGGAACTACTTGATTGTGTCAAGTTTCAAAGAGCTAGCACAAACCGTGTTTGATTTAGAGTTCCAACTACATGTATCCATATAGGAGAAAACAGAGTGAAACCTAAAAATTAAAACTGTTACTGCCAACGAACGGTTTAACCTAGAAGAACGAAATTTGGTGAGCCAAGTGGAATGGGGTTCTGATCATTACCTGAAAGTGTCATCAAGATTGGGTGAAAAAATGTGTTCTGAGATTTCAGGAATCTCGTAGTTTTTTGGAAGCTTGGCAAACCCTTTCCATGAAAGTGATTTTCACCAGTCTCTGCTTAGGGCTACATCAATAGGAAACAAACCATAGAGATAGAAATTGGAACTACTTGGTTGTGTCAAGTTTCAAAGAGCTAGCACAAACCGTGTTTGATTTAGAGTTCCAACTACATGTATCCATATAGGAGAAAACAGAGTGAAACCTAAAAATTAAAACTGTTACTGCCAATGAACGGTTTAACCTAGAAGAACGAAATTTGGTGAGCCAAGTGGGATTGGGGTACTGATCATTACCTGAAAGTGTCATCAAGATTGGGTGAAAAAATGTGTGCTGAGATTTCAGGAAACTCGTAGTTTTTTGGAAGCTTGGCAACCCCTATCCATGAACGTGATTTGCGCCAGTCTCTGCTTAGGGCTATATCAATAGGAAAAAAAAAACATAGAGATAGAACTTGGAACGACTTGATTGTGTCAATTTACAAAGAGCTAGCACAAACTGTGTTTGATTTAGAGTTCCAACTACATGTATCCATATAGGAGAAAACAGAGTGAAACCTAAAAATTAAAACTGTTACTGCCAACGAACGGTTTAACCTAGAAGAACGAAATTTGGTGAGCCAAGTGGGATTGGGTACTGACCATTACGTGAAAGTGTTATCAAGATTGGGTGAAAAAATGTGTGCTGAGATTTCAGGAAACTCGTAGTTTTTTGGAAGCTTGGCAACCCCTTTCCATGAAAGTGATTTGCGCCAGTCTCTGCTTAGGGCTACATCAATAGGAAACAAACCATAGTAATAGAACTTGGAACTACTTGATTGTGTCAAGTTTCAAAGAGCTAGCACAAACCGTGTTTGATTTAGAGTTCCAACTACATGTATCCATATAGGATAAAACAGAGTGAAACCTAAAAATTAAAACGATTACTGCCAACGCACGGTTTAACCTGGAAGAACGAAATTTGGTGAGCAAAGTGGGATTGGGTACTGACCATTACCTGAAAGTGTCAACAAGATTGGGTGAAAAAATGTGTGCTTAGATTTCAGGAAACTCGTAGTTTTTTGGAAGCTTGGCAACCTCTTTCCATGAAAGTGATTTGCGGAAGTCTCTGCTTAGGGCTACATCAATAGGAAACAAACCATAGAGATAGAACTTGGAAATACTTGATTGTGACATGTTTCAAAGAGCTAGCACAAACCATGTTTGATTTAGAGTTCCAACTACTTGTATCCATATAGGATAAAACAGAGTGAAACCTAAAAATTTAAACTGTTACTGCCAACGAACGGTTTAACCTAGAAGAACGAAATTCGGTGAGCCAAGTGGGATTGGGGTACTGATCATTACCTGAAAGTGTCATCAAGTTTGGGTGAAAAAATGTGTGCTGAGATGTCAGGAAACTCGTAGTTTTTTGGAAGCTTGGCAACCCCTTTCCATGAAAGTGATTTGCGCCAGTCTCTGCTATGGCTACATCAATAGGAAACAAACCATAGAGATAGAACTTGGAACTACTTGATTGTGACAAGTTTCAAAGAGCTAGCACAAACCGTGTTTGATTTAGAGTTCGAACTACATGTATCCATATAGGAGAAAACAGAGTGAAACCTAAAAATTAAAACTGTTACTGAAAACGAACGGTTTAACCTAGAAGAACGAAATTTGGTGAGCCAAGTGGGATTGGGGTACTGATCATTACCTGAAAGTGTTATCAAGATTGGGTGAAAAAATGTGTGCTGAGATTTCAGGAAACTCGTAGTTTTTTGGAAGCTTGGCAACCTCTTTCCATGAAAGTGATTTGCGCCAATCTCTGCTTAGGGCTACATCAATAGGAAACAAACCATAGAGATAGAACTTGGAACTACTTGGTTGTGTCAAATTTCAAAGAGCTAGCACAAACCGTGTTTGATTTAGAGTTCCAAATACATGTATCCATATAGGAGAAAACAGAGTGAAACCTAAAAATTAAAACTGTTACTGCCAACGAACGGTTTAACCTAGAAGAACGAAATTTGGTGAGCCAAGTGGGATTGGGGTACTGATCATTACCTGAAAGTGTCATCAAGATTGGGTGAAAAAATATGTGCTGAGATTTCAGGAAACTCGTAGTTTTTTGGAAGCTTGGGAACCCCTTTCGTTGAACGTGATTTGCGCCAGTCTCTGCTTAGGGCTATAACAATAGGAAAAAAAAAAACATAGAGATAGAACTTGGAACTACTTGATTGTGTCAAGTTACAAAGAGCTAGCACAAACTGTGTTTAATTTAGAGTTCCAACTACATGTATCCATATAGGAGAAAACAGAGTGAAACGTAAAAATTAAAACTGTTACTGCCAACGAACGGTTTAACCTAGAAGAACGAAATTTGGTGAGCCAAGTGGGATTGGGGTACTGATCATTACCTGAAAGTGTCATCAAGATTGGGTCAAAAAATGTGTGCTGAGATTTCAGGAAACTCGTAGTTTTTTGGAAGCTTGGCAACCCCTTTCCATGAAAGTGATTTGCGCCAGTCTCTGCTTAGGACTACATCAATAGGAAACAAACCATAGAGATAGAACTTGGAACTACTTGGTTGTGTCAAGTTTCAAAGAGCTAGCACAAACCATGTTTGATTTAGAGTTCCAAGTACATGTATCCATATAGGAGAAAACAGAGTGAAACCTAAAAATTAAAACTGTTACTGCCAATGAACGGTTTAACCTAGAAGAACGAAATCTGGTGAGCCAAGTGGGATTGGGGTACTGATCATTACCTGAAAGTGTCATCAAGATTGGGTGAAAAAATGTGTGCTGAGATTTCAGGAAACTCGTAGTTTTTTGGAAGCTTGGGAACCCCTTTCCATGAACGTGATTTGCGCCAGTCTCTGCTTAGGGCTATATCAATAGGAAAAAAAAAAACCTAGAGATAGAACTTGGAACTACTTGATTGTGTCAAGTTACAAAGAGCTAGCACAAACTGTGTTTGATTTAGAGTTCCAACTACATGTATCCATATAGGAGAAAACAGAGTGAAACGTAAAAATTAAAACTGTTACTGCCAACGAACGGTTTAACCTAGAAGAACGAAATTTGGTGAGCCAAGTGGGATTGGGGTCCTGATCATTACCTGAAAGTGTCATCAAGTTGGGGTGAAAAAATGGGTGCTGAGATTTCAGGAAACTCGTAGTTTTTTGGAAGCTTGGCAACCCCTTTCCATGAAAGTGATTTGCGACAGTCTCTGCTTAGGGCTACATCAATAGGAAACAAACCATAGAGATAGAACTTGGAACTACTTGATTGTGTCAAGTTTCAAAGAGCTAGCACAAACCGTGTTTGATTTAGTGTTCCAACTACATGTATCCATATAGGAGAAAACAGAGTGAAACCTAAAAATTAAAACTGTTACTGCCAAAGATCGGTTTAACCTAGAAGAACGAAATTTGGTGAGAAAAGTGGGATTGGGGTCCTGATCATTACCTGAAAGTGTCATCAAGATTGGGTGAAAAAATGTGTGCTGAGATTTCAGGAAACTCGTAGTTTTTTAAAAGCTTGGCAACCTCTTTCCATGAAAGTGATTTGCGCAAGTCTCTGCTTAGGGCTACATCAATAGGAAACAAACCATAGAGATAGAACTTGGAACTACTTGATTGTGACAAGTTTCAAAGAGCTAGCACAAACCATGTTTGATTTAGAGTTCCAACTACTTGTATCCATATAGGAGAAAACAGAGTGAAACCTAAAAATTAAAACTATTACTGCCAACGAAGGGTTTAACCTAGAAGAACGAAATTTGGTGAGCCAAGTGGGATTGGGTACTGACCATTACCTGAAAGTGTTATCAAGATTGGTTGAAAAAATGTGTGCTGAGATTTCAGGAAACTCGTAGTTTTTTGGAAGCTTGGCAACCCCTTTCCATGAAAGTGATTTGCGCCAGTCTCTGCTTAGGGCTACATCAATAGGAAACAAACCATAGAGATAGAACTTGGAACTACTTGATTGTGTCAAGTTTCAAAGAGCTAGCACAAACCGTGTTTGATTTAGAGTTCCAACTACATGTATCCATATAGGAGAAAATATAGTGAAACCTAAAAATGAAAACTATTACTGCCAACGAACGGTTTAACCTAGAAGAACGAAATTTGGTGAGCCAAGTGGGATTGGGTACTGACCATTACCTGAAAGTGTCATCAAGATTGGGTGAAAAAATGTGTGCTTAGATTTCAGGAAACTCGTTGTTCTTTGGAAGCTTGGCAACCCCTTTCCATGAAAGTGATTTGCGCCAGTCTCTGCTTAGGGCTACATCAATAGGAAACAAACCATAGAGACAGAACTTAAAACTACTTGATTGTGTCAAGTTTCAAAGAGCTAGCACAAACCGTGTTTGATTTAGAGTTCCAACTACATGTATCCATATAAGAGGAAGCAGAGTGAAACCTAAAAATTAAAACTGTTACTGCCAATGAACGGTTTAACCTAGAAGAACGAAATCTGGTGAGCCAAGTGGGATTGGGGTACTGATCATTACCTGAAAGTGTCATCAAGATTGGGTGAAAAAATATGTGCTTAGATTTCAGGAAACTCGTAGTTTTTTGGAAGCTTGGGAACCCCTTTCCATGAACGTGATTTGCGCCAGTCTCTGCTTAGGGCTATATCAATAGGATAAAAAAAAAAAAAAACCTAGAGATAGAACTTGGAACTACTTGATTGTGTCAAGTTACAAAGAGCTAGCACAAACTGTGTTTGATTTAGAGTTCCAACTACATGTATCCATATAGGAGAAAACAGAGTGAAACGTAAAAATTAAAACTGTTACTGCCAACGAACGGTTTAACCTAGAAGAACGAAATTTGGTGTGCCAAGTGGGATTGGGGTCCTGATCATTACCTGAAAGTGTCATCAAGTTTGGGTGAAAAAATGGGTGCTGAGATTTCAGGAAACTCGTAGTTTTTTGGAAGCTTGGCAACCCCTTTCCATGAAAGTGATTTGCGACAGTCTCTGCTTATGGCTACATCAATAGGAAACAAACCATAGAGAGAGAACTTGGAACTACTTGATTGTGTCAAGTTTCAAAGAGCTAGCACAAACCGTGTTTGATTTAGTGTTCCAACTACATGTATCCATATAGGAGAAAACAGAGTGAAACCTAAAAATTAAAATTGTTACTGCCAACGAACGGTTTAATCTAGAAGAACGAAATTTGGTGATCCAAGTGTGATTGGGATACTGATCATTACCTGAATGAGTCATCAAGATAGGGTGAAAAAATGTCTGCTGAGATTTCAGGAAACTCGTAGTTTTTTGGAAGCTTGGCAACCTCTTTCCATGAAAGTGATTTGCGCAAGTCTCTGCTTAGGGCTACATCAATAGGAAACAAATCATAGAGATAGAACTTGGAATTACTTGATTGTGACAAGTTTCAAAGAGCTAGCACAAACCAAGTTTGATTTAGAGTTCCAACTGCTTGTATCCATATAGGAGAAAACAGAGTGAAACCTAAAAATTAAAACTGTTACTGCCAACGAACGGTTTAACCTAGAAGACCGAAATTTGGTGAGCCAAGTGGGATTGGGGTACTGATCATTACCTGAAAGTGTTATCAAGATTGGGTGAAAAAATGTGTGCTGAGATTTCAGGAAACTCGTAGTTTTTTGGAAGCTTGGCAACCCCTTTCCATGAAAGTGATATGCGACAATCTCTGCTTAGGGCTACATCAATAGGAAACAAACCATAGAGATAGAACTTGGAACTACTTGGTTGTGTCAAGTATCAAAGAGCTAGCACAAACCGTGTTTTTTTAGAGTTCAAAATACATGTATCCATATAGGAGAAAAGAGAGTGAAACCTAAAAAGTAAAACTGTTACTGCCAATGAACAGTTTAACCTATAAACGAAATTTGGTGAGGCAAGTGGGATTGGGGTACTGATCATTACCTGAAAGTGTCATCAAGATTGGGTGAAAAAATGTGTGCTGAGATTTCAGGAAACTCGTAGTTTTTCGGAAGCTTGGGAACCCCTTTCCATGAACGTGATTTGCGCCAGTCTCTGTTTAGGGCTATAACAATAGGAAAAAAAAAAACATAGAGATAGAACTTGGAACTACTTGATTGTGTCAAGTTACAAAGAGCTAGCACAAACTGTGTTTGATTTAGAGTTCCAACTACATGTATCCATATAGGAGAAAACAGAGTGAAACGTAAAAATTAAAACTGTTACTGCCAACGAACGGTTTAACCTAGAAGAACGAAATTTGGTGTGCCAAGTGGGATTGGGGTCCTGATCATTACCTGAAAGTGTCATCAAGTTTGGGTGAAAAAATGGGTGCTGAGATTTCAGGAAACTCGTAGTTTTTTGGAAGCTTGGCAACCCCTTTCCATGAAAGTGATTTGCGACAGTCTCTGCTTATGGCTACATCAATAGGAAACAAACCATAGAGAGAGAACTTGGAACTACTTGATTGTGTCAAGTTTCAAAGAGCTAGCACAAACCGTGTTTGATTTAGTGTTCCAACTACATGTATCCATATAGGAGAAAACAGAGTGAAACCTAAAAATTAAAATTGTTACTGCCAACGAACGGTTTAATCTAGAAGAACGAAATTTGGTGATCCAAGTGTGATTGGGATACTGATCATTACCTGAATGAGTCATCAAGATAGGGTGAAAAAATGTCTGCTGAGATTTCAGGAAACTCGTAGTTTTTTGGAAGCTTGGCAACCTCTTTCCATGAAAGTGATTTGCGCAAGTCTCTGCTTAGGGCTACATCAATAGGAAACAAATCATAGAGATAGAACTTGGAATTACTTGATTGTGACAAGTTTCAAAGAGCTAGCACAAACCAAGTTTGATTTAGAGTTCCAACTGCTTGTATCCATATAGGAGAAAACAGAGTGAAACCTAAAAATTAAAACTGTTACTGCCAACGAACGGTTTAACCTAGAAGACCGAAATTTGGTGAGCCAAGTGGGATTGGGGTACTGATCATTACCTGAAAGTGTTATCAAGATTGGGTGAAAAAATGTGTGCTGAGATTTCAGGAAACTCGTAGTTTTTTGGAAGCTTGGCAACCCCTTTCCATGAAAGTGATATGCGACAATCTCTGCTTAGGGCTACATCAATAGGAAACAAACCATAGAGATAGAACTTGGAACTACTTGGTTGTGTCAAGTATCAAAGAGCTAGCACAAACCGTGTTTTTTTAGAGTTCAAAATACATGTATCCATATAGGAGAAAAGAGAGTGAAACCTAAAAAGTAAAACTGTTACTGCCAATGAACAGTTTAACCTATAAACGAAATTTGGTGAGGCAAGTGGGATTGGGGTACTGATCATTACCTGAAAGTGTCATCAAGATTGGGTGAAAAAATGTGTGCTGAGATTTCAGGAAACTCGTAGTTTTTCGGAAGCTTGGGAACCCCTTTCCATGAACGTGATTTGCGCCAGTCTCTGTTTAGGGCTATAACAATAGGAAAAAAAAAAACATAGAGATAGAACTTGGAACTACTTGATTGTGTCAAGTTACAAAGAGCTAGCACAAACTGTGTTTGATTTAGAGTTCCAACTACATGTATCCATATAGGAGAAAACAGAGTGAAACCTAAAAATTAAAACTGTTACTGCCAACGAACGGTTTAACCTAGAAAAATGAAATTTGGTTAGCCAAGTGGGATTGGGGTACTGATCATTACCTGAAAGTGTCATGAAGATTGGGTGAAAAAATGTGTTCTGAGATTTCAGGAAACTCGTAGTTTTTTGGAAGCTTGGCAACCCCTTTCCATGAAAGTGATTTGCGCAAGTCTCTGCTTAGGGCTACATCAATACGAAACAAACCATAGAGATAGAACTTGGAACTACTTGATTGTGTCAAATTTCAAAGAGCTAGCACAAACCGTGTTTGATTTAGAGTTCCAACTACATGTATCCATATAGGAGAAAAAAGAGTTAAACCTAAAAATAAAAATTATTACTGCCAACGAACGGTTTAACCTAGAAGAACGAAATTTGGTGAGCCAAGTGGGATTGGGTACTGACCATTACCTGAAAGTGTTATCAAGATTGGGTGAAAAAATGTGTGGTGAGATTTCAGGAAACTCGTAGTTTTTTGGAAGCTTGGCAACCCCTTTCCATGAAAGTGATTTGCGCCAGTCTCTGCTTAGGGCTACATCAATAGGAAACAAACCATAGAGATAGAACTTCTAACTACTTGATTGTGTCAAGTTTCAAAGTGCTAGCACAAACCGTGTATGATTTAGAGTTCCAACTACATGTATCCATATAGGAGAAAACAGAGTGAAACCTAAAAATTAAAACTATTACTGCCAACGAACGGTTTAACCTAGAAGCACGAAATTTGGTGAGCCAAGTGGGATTGGGTACTGACCATTACCTAAAAGTGTCATCAAGATTGGGTGAAAAAATGTGTGCTGAGATTTCAGGAAACTCGTAGTTTTTTGGAAGCTTGGCAACCCCTTTCCATGAAAGTGATTTGCACCAGTCTCTGCTTAGGGCTACATCAATAGGAAACAAACCATAGAGACAGAACTTGGAACTACTTGATTGTGTCAAGTTTCAAAGAGCTAGCACAAACCGTGTTTGATTTAGAGTTCCAACTACATGTATCCATATAGGAGAAAACAGAGTGAAACCTAAAAATTAAAACTGTTACTGCCAACGAACGGTTTAACCTAGAAGAACGAAATTTGGTGAGCCAAGTGGGATTGGGGTACTGATCATTACCTGAAAGTGTCATCAAGATTGGGTGAAAAAATGTGTGCTGAGATTTCAGGAAACTCGTAGTTTTTTGGAAGCTTGGGAACCCCGTTCCATGAACGTGATTTGCGCCAGTCTCTGCTTAGGGCTATAACAATAGGAAAAAAAAACATAGATATAGAACTTGGAACTACTTGATTGTGTCAAGTTACAAAGAGCTAGCACAAACTGTGTTTGATTTAGAGTTCCAACTACATGTATCCATATAGGAGAAAACAGAGTGAAACCTAAAAATTAAAACTGTTACTGCCAACGAACGGTTTAACCAAGAAGAACGAAATTTG
The DNA here is from genome assembly GCF_964194105.1 of Spermophilus citellus. Lineage (NCBI taxonomy): Eukaryota > Metazoa > Chordata > Mammalia > Rodentia > Sciuridae > Spermophilus > Spermophilus citellus. The sequence goes on along the minus strand of NC_138188.1, from coordinate 22,141,813 downwards.
ATGAGCCAAGTGGGATTGGGGTACTAATCATTACCTGAAAGTGTCATCAAGATTGGGTGAAAAAATGTGTGCTGAGATTTCAGGAAACTCGTAGTTTTTTGGAAGCTTGGCAACCACTTTCCATGAAAGTGATTTGCGCCAGTCTCTGCTTAGGGCTACATCAATAGGAAACAAATCATAGAGACAGAACTTGGAACTAATTGATTGTGACAAGTTTCAAAGAGCTAGCACAAACCGTGTTTGATTTAGAGTTCCAAGTACATGTATCCATATAGGAGAAAACAGAGTGAAACCTAAAAATGAAAACTGTTACTGCCAAAGATCGGTTTAACCTAGAAGAACGAAATTTGGTGAGAAAAGTGGGATTGGGGTACTGATCATTACCTGAAAGTGTCATCAAGATTGGGTGAAAAAATGTGTGCTGAGATTTCAGGAAACTCGTAGTTTTTTAAAAGCTTGGCAACCTCTTTCCATGAAAGTGATTTGCGCAAGTCTCTGCTTAGGGCTACTCAATAGGAAACAAACCATAGAGATAGAACTTGGAAATACTTGATTGTGACAAGTTTCAAAGAGCTAGCACAAACCATGTTTGATTTAGAGTTCCAACTACTTGTATCCCTATAGGAGAAAACAGAGTGAAACCTAAAAATTAAAACTGTTACTGCCAACGAACAGTTTAACCTAGAAGAACGAAATTTGGTGAGCCAAGTGGGATTGGGGTACTGATCATTACCTGAAAGTGTCATCAAGATTGGGTGAAAAAATGTGTGCTGAGATTTCAGGAAACTCGTAGTTTTTTGGAAGCTTGGCAACCCCTTTCCATGAAAGTGATTTGCGCCAGTCTCTGCTTAGGGCTACATCAATAGGAAACAAACCATAGAGATAGAACTTGGAACTACTTGATTGTGACAAGTTTCAAAGAGCTAGCAAAAACCGTGTTTGATTTACAGTTCCAACTACATGTTTCCATATAAGAGAAAACAGAGTGAAACCTAAAAATTAAAACTGTTACTGCCAACGAACGGTTTAACCAAGAAGAACGAAATTTGGTGAGCCAAGTGGGATTGGGGAATTGATCTTTACCTGAAAGTGTCATCAAGATTGGGTGAAAAAATATGTGCTGAGATTTCAGGAAACTCATAGTTTTTTGGAAGCTTGGCAACCCTTTTCCATGAACGTGATTTGCGCCAGTCTCTGCTTAGGACTATATCAATAGGAAAAAAAAAAAACATAGAGATAGAACTTGGAACTACTTGATTGTGTCAATTTACAAAGAGCTAGCACAAACTGTGTTTGATTTAGAGTTCCAACTACATGTATCCATATAGGAGAAAACAGAGTGAAACCTAAAAATTAAAATTGTTACAGCCAACGAAGAGTTTAACCTAGAAGAACGAAATTTGGTGAGCCAAGTGGGATTGGGTACTGACCATTACCTGAAAGTGTTATCAAGATTGGGTGAAAAAATTTGTGCTGAGATTTCAGGAAACTCGTAGTTTTTTGGAAGCTTGGCAACCCCTTTCCATGAAAGTGATTTGGGACAGTCTCTGCTTATGGCTACATCAATAGGAAACAAACCATAGAGATTGAACTTGGAACTACTTGATTGTGTCAAGTTTCAAAGAGCTAGCACAAACCGTGTTTGATTTAGAGTTCCAACTACATGTATCCATATAGGAGAAAACAGAGTGAAACCTAAAAATTAAAACTGTTACTGCCAACGAACGGTTTAACCTAGAAGAACGAAATTTGGTGAGCCAAGTGGAATGGGGTTCTGATCATTACCTGAAAGTGTCATCAAGATTGGGTGAAAAAATGTGTTCTGAGATTTCAGGAATCTCGTAGTTTTTTGGAAGCTTGGCAAACCCTTTCCATGAAAGTGATTTTCACCAGTCTCTGCTTAGGGCTACATCAATAGGAAACAAACCATAGAGATAGAAATTGGAACTACTTGGTTGTGTCAAGTTTCAAAGAGCTAGCACAAACCGTGTTTGATTTAGAGTTCCAACTACATGTATCCATATAGGAGAAAACAGAGTGAAACCTAAAAATTAAAACTGTTACTGCCAATGAACGGTTTAACCTAGAAGAACGAAATTTGGTGAGCCAAGTGGGATTGGGGTACTGATCATTACCTGAAAGTGTCATCAAGATTGGGTGAAAAAATGTGTGCTGAGATTTCAGGAAACTCGTAGTTTTTTGGAAGCTTGGCAACCCCTATCCATGAACGTGATTTGCGCCAGTCTCTGCTTAGGGCTATATCAATAGGAAAAAAAAAACATAGAGATAGAACTTGGAACGACTTGATTGTGTCAATTTACAAAGAGCTAGCACAAACTGTGTTTGATTTAGAGTTCCAACTACATGTATCCATATAGGAGAAAACAGAGTGAAACCTAAAAATTAAAACTGTTACTGCCAACGAACGGTTTAACCTAGAAGAACGAAATTTGGTGAGCCAAGTGGGATTGGGTACTGACCATTACGTGAAAGTGTTATCAAGATTGGGTGAAAAAATGTGTGCTGAGATTTCAGGAAACTCGTAGTTTTTTGGAAGCTTGGCAACCCCTTTCCATGAAAGTGATTTGCGCCAGTCTCTGCTTAGGGCTACATCAATAGGAAACAAACCATAGTAATAGAACTTGGAACTACTTGATTGTGTCAAGTTTCAAAGAGCTAGCACAAACCGTGTTTGATTTAGAGTTCCAACTACATGTATCCATATAGGATAAAACAGAGTGAAACCTAAAAATTAAAACGATTACTGCCAACGCACGGTTTAACCTGGAAGAACGAAATTTGGTGAGCAAAGTGGGATTGGGTACTGACCATTACCTGAAAGTGTCAACAAGATTGGGTGAAAAAATGTGTGCTTAGATTTCAGGAAACTCGTAGTTTTTTGGAAGCTTGGCAACCTCTTTCCATGAAAGTGATTTGCGGAAGTCTCTGCTTAGGGCTACATCAATAGGAAACAAACCATAGAGATAGAACTTGGAAATACTTGATTGTGACATGTTTCAAAGAGCTAGCACAAACCATGTTTGATTTAGAGTTCCAACTACTTGTATCCATATAGGATAAAACAGAGTGAAACCTAAAAATTTAAACTGTTACTGCCAACGAACGGTTTAACCTAGAAGAACGAAATTCGGTGAGCCAAGTGGGATTGGGGTACTGATCATTACCTGAAAGTGTCATCAAGTTTGGGTGAAAAAATGTGTGCTGAGATGTCAGGAAACTCGTAGTTTTTTGGAAGCTTGGCAACCCCTTTCCATGAAAGTGATTTGCGCCAGTCTCTGCTATGGCTACATCAATAGGAAACAAACCATAGAGATAGAACTTGGAACTACTTGATTGTGACAAGTTTCAAAGAGCTAGCACAAACCGTGTTTGATTTAGAGTTCGAACTACATGTATCCATATAGGAGAAAACAGAGTGAAACCTAAAAATTAAAACTGTTACTGAAAACGAACGGTTTAACCTAGAAGAACGAAATTTGGTGAGCCAAGTGGGATTGGGGTACTGATCATTACCTGAAAGTGTTATCAAGATTGGGTGAAAAAATGTGTGCTGAGATTTCAGGAAACTCGTAGTTTTTTGGAAGCTTGGCAACCTCTTTCCATGAAAGTGATTTGCGCCAATCTCTGCTTAGGGCTACATCAATAGGAAACAAACCATAGAGATAGAACTTGGAACTACTTGGTTGTGTCAAATTTCAAAGAGCTAGCACAAACCGTGTTTGATTTAGAGTTCCAAATACATGTATCCATATAGGAGAAAACAGAGTGAAACCTAAAAATTAAAACTGTTACTGCCAACGAACGGTTTAACCTAGAAGAACGAAATTTGGTGAGCCAAGTGGGATTGGGGTACTGATCATTACCTGAAAGTGTCATCAAGATTGGGTGAAAAAATATGTGCTGAGATTTCAGGAAACTCGTAGTTTTTTGGAAGCTTGGGAACCCCTTTCGTTGAACGTGATTTGCGCCAGTCTCTGCTTAGGGCTATAACAATAGGAAAAAAAAAACATAGAGATAGAACTTGGAACTACTTGATTGTGTCAAGTTACAAAGAGCTAGCACAAACTGTGTTTAATTTAGAGTTCCAACTACATGTATCCATATAGGAGAAAACAGAGTGAAACGTAAAAATTAAAACTGTTACTGCCAACGAACGGTTTAACCTAGAAGAACGAAATTTGGTGAGCCAAGTGGGATTGGGGTACTGATCATTACCTGAAAGTGTCATCAAGATTGGGTCAAAAAATGTGTGCTGAGATTTCAGGAAACTCGTAGTTTTTTGGAAGCTTGGCAACCCCTTTCCATGAAAGTGATTTGCGCCAGTCTCTGCTTAGGGCTACATCAATAGGAAACAAACCATAGAGATAGAACTTGGAACTACTTGATTGTGACAAGTTTTAAAGAGCTAGCACAAACCATGTTTGATTTAGAGTTCCAACTACTTGTATCCATAAAGGAGAAAACGAAACCTAAAAATTAAAACTGTTACTGCCAACGAACGGTTTAACCTAGAAGAACGAAATTTGTGAGCCAAGTGGGATTGGGGTACTGATCATTACCTGAAAGTGTCATCAAGATTGGGTGAAAAAATGTGTGCTGAGATTTCAGGAAACTCGTATTTTTTTGGAAGCTTGGCAACCCGTTTCCATGAAAGTGATTTGCGCCATTCTCTGCTTAGGGCTACATCAATAGGAAACAAACGATAGAGATAGAACTTGGAACTACTTGATTGTGACAAGTTTCAAAGAGCTAGCACAAACCGTGTTTCATTTAGAGTTCCAACTACATGTATCCATATAGGAGAAAACAGAGTGAAACCTAAAAATTAAAACTGTTACTGCCAATGAACGGTTTAACCTAGAAGAACGAAATTTGGTGAGCCAAGTGGGATTGGGGTACTGATCATTACCTGAAAGTGTCATCAAGATTGGGTCAAAAAATGTGTGCTGAGATTTCAGGAAACTCGTAGTTTTTTGGAAGCTTGGGAACCCCTTTCCATGAACGTGATTTGCGCCAGTCTCTGCTTAGGGCTATATCAATAGGAAAAAAAAACCTAGAGATAGAACTTGGAACTACTTGATTGTGTCAAGTTACAAAGAGCTAGCACAAACTGTGTTTGATTTAGAGTTCCAACTACATGTATCCATATAGGAGAAAACAGAGTGAAACGTAAAAATTAAAACTGTTACTGCCAACGAACGGTTTAACCTAGAAGAACGAAATTTGGTGAGCCACGTGGGATTGGGGTCCTGATCATTACCTGAAAGTGTCATGAAGATTGGGTGAAAAAATGTGTGCTGAGATTTCAGGAAACTCGTAGTTTTTTGGAAGCTTGGGAACCCATTTCCTTGAAAGTGGTTTGTGCCAGTCTCTGCTTAGGGCTACATCAATGGGAAACAAACCATAGAGATAGAACTTGGACTATTGACTGTGTCAAGTTTCAAAGAGCTAGCACAAACCGTGTTTGATTTAGAGTTCCAACTACATGTATCCATATAGGAGAAAACAGAGTGAAACCTAAAAATTAAAACTGTTACTGCCAACGAACGGTTTAACCTAGATGAACGAAATTTGGTGAGTCAAGTGGAAGTCGTGTACTGATCATTACCTGAAAGTGTCATCAAGATTGGGTGAAAAAATGTGTGCTGAAATTTCAGGAAACTCGTAGTATTATGGAAGCTTGGACACCCCTTTCCATGAAAGTGATTTGCGCCAGTCTCTGCTTATGGCTACATCAATAGGAAACAAACCATAGAGATAGAACTTGAAACTACTTTATTGTGCCAAGTTTCAAAGAGCTAGCACAATCCGTGTTTGATTTAGAGTTCCAACTACATGTATCCATATAGGAGAAAACAGAGTGAAACGTAAAAATTAAAACTGTTACTGCCAACGAACAGTTTAACCTAGAAGAACGAAATTTGGTGAGCCAAGTGGGATTGGGGTACTGATCATTACCTGAAAGTGTCATCAAGATTGGGTGAAAAAATGTGTGCTGAGATTTCAGGAAACTCGTAGTTTTTTGGAAGCTTGGCAACCCCATTCCATGAAAGTCATTTGCACCAGTCTCTGCTTAGGGCTATATCAATAGGAAACAAACCACAGAGATAGAACTTGGAACTACTTGATTGTGTCAAGTTTCAAAGAGCTAGCACAAACCGTGTTTGATTTAGAGTTCCAACTACATGTATCCATATAGGAGAAAACAGAGTGAAACCTAAAAATTACAACTGTTACTGCCAACGAACGGTTTAACCTAGAACAACGAAATTTGGTGAGCCAAGTGGGATTGGGGTACTGATCATTACCTGAATGAGTCATCAAGATAGGGTGAAAAAATGTGTGCTGAGATTTCAGGAAACTCGTAGTTTTTTGGAAGCTTGGCAACCCTTTTCCATGAAAGTGATTTGCGCCAGTCTCTGCTTAGGGCTACATCAATAGGAAACAAACCATAGAGATAGAACTTGGAACTAATGTATTGTGTCAAGTTTCAAAGAGCTAGCACAAACCGTGTTTGATTTAGAGTTCCAACTACATGTATCCATATAGGAGAAAACAGAGTGAAACCTAAAAATTACAACTGTTACTGCCAACGAACCGTTTAACCTAGAAGAACGAAATTTGGTGAACAAAGTGGGATTGGGGTACTGATCATTACCTGAAAGTGTCTTGAAGTTTGGGTGAAAAAAATGTGTGCTCAGATTTCACGAAACTCGTAGTTTTTTGGAAGCTTGGCAACCCCTTTCCATGAAAGTGATTTGCGCCATTCTCTGCTTAGGGCTGCATCAATAGGAAACAAACCATAGAGATAGAACTTGGAACTACTTGATTGTGTCAAGTTTCAAAGAGCTAGCACAAACTGTGTTTGATTTAGACTTCCAACTACATGTATCCATATAGGAGAAAACAGAGTGAAACCTAATAGTTAAAACTGTTACTGCCAACGAACGGTTTAACCTACAAGAATGAAATTTGGTGAGCCAAGTGGGATAGGGGTACTGATCATTACCTGAAAGTGTCATCAAGATTGGGTGAAAAAATGTGTGCTGAAATTTCAGGAAACTCGAAGTTTTTTGGAATCTTGGCAACCCCTTTCCGTGAAAGTGATTTGCACCAGTCTCTGCTTAGGGCTACATCAATAGGAAACAAACCATAGAGATAGAACTTGGAACTACTTGATTGTGTCAAGTTTCAAAGAGCTAGCACAAACCGTGTTTGATTTAGAGTTCCAACTACATGTATCCATATAGGAGAAAACAGAGTGAAACCTAAAAATTAAAACTGTTACTGCCAACGAACGGTTTAACCTAGAAGAATGAAATTTGGTGAACCAAGTGGGATTGGGGCACTGATCATTACCTGAAAGAGGCATCAAGATCGGGTGAAAAAATGTGTGCTGAGATTTCAGGAAACTCGTAGATTTTTGGAAGTTTGGCAACCCCTTTCTATGAAAGTGATTTGTGCCAGTCTCTGCTTAGGTCTACATCAATAGGAAACAAACCATAGAGATAGAACTTGGAACTACTTGATTGTGTCAAGTTTCAAAGAGCTAGCACAATTCGTGTTTTATTTAGAGTTCCAACTACATGTATCGATATAAGAGAAAAAAGAGTGAAACCGAAAAATTAAAACTGTGACTGCCAACGAACGGTTTAACCTAGAAGAACGAAATTTGGTTAGCCAAGTGGGATTGGGGTACTGATCATTACCTGAAAGTGTCATCAAGATTGGGTGAAAAAATGTGTGCTGAGATGTAAGGAAACTCGTAGTTTTTTGGAAGCTTGGCAACCCCTTTCCATGAAAGTGATTTGTGCCAGTCTCTGCTTAGGGCTACATCAATAGGAAACAAACCATAGAGATAGAACTTGGAACTACTTGATTGTGTCAAGTTTCAAAGAGCTAGCACAAACCGTGTTTGATTTAGAGTTCCAACTACATGTATCCATATAGGAGAAAACAGAGTGAAAACTAAAAATTAAAACTGTGACTTCCAACGAACGGTTTAACCTAGAAGAACGAAATTTGGTGAGCTAAGTGGGATTGGGGTACTGATTATTTCCGGAAAGTGTCATCAAGATTCGGTGAAAGAATGTTTGCTGAGATTTCACGAAACTTGTAGTTTTTTGGAAGCTTGGCAATCCCTTTCCATGAAAGTGATTTGCGCCAGTCTCTGTTTAGGGCTACATCAATAGGAAACAAATCATAGAGAAAGAACTTGGAACTACTTGATTGTGTCAAGTTGCAAAGAGCTAGCACAAACCATGTTTGATTTAGAGTTCCAACTCCATGTATAAATATAGGAGAAAACAGAGTGAAACCTAAAAATTAAAACTGTTACTGCAAACGAACGGTTTAACCTAAAAGAACGAAATTGGTGAGCCAAGTGGGATTGGGGTACTGATCATTACCTGAAAGTGTCATCAAGATTGGGTGAAAAAATGTGTGCTGAGATGTCAGGAAACTCGTAGGTTTTAGGAAGCTTGGCAACCCCTTTCCATGAAAGTGATTTTTGCCAGTCTCTGCTTAGGGCTACATCAATAGGAAACAAACCATAGAGATAGAACTTGGAACTAATTGATTGTGTCAAGTTTCAAAGAGCTAGCAAAAACCGTGTTTGATTTAGAGTTCCAACTCCATTTATCCATATAGGAGAAAACAGAGTGAAACCTAAAAATTAAAACTGTTACTGCAAACGAACAGTTTAACCTAAAAGAACGAAATTGGTGAGCCAAGTGGGATTGGGGTACTGATCATTACCTGAAAGTGTCATGAAGATTGGGTGAAAAAATGTGTTCTGAGATGTCAGGAAACTCGGAGTTTTTTGGAAGCTTGGCAACCCCTTTCCATGAAAGTGATTTGTGCCAGTCTCTCCTATGGCTACATCAATAGGAAACAAACCATAGAGATAGAACTGGGAACTACTTGATTGTGACAAGTTTCAAAGAGCTAGCACAAACCGTGTTTGATTTAGAGTTCCAACTACATGTATCCACATAGGAGAAAACAGAGTGAAACCTAAAAATTACAACTGTTACTGCCAACGAACGGTTTAACCTAGAACAACGAAATTTGGTGAGCCAAGTGGGATTGGGGTACTGATCATTACCTGAATGTGTCATCAAGATAGGGGGAAAAAATGTGTGCTGAGATTTCAAAAAAATCGTAGTTTTTTGGAAGCTTGGCAACCCTTTTCCATGAAAGTGATTTGCGCCAGTCTCTGCTTAGGGATACATCAATAGGAAACAAACCATAGAGATAGAACTTGGAACTAATGTATTGTGTCAAGTTTCAAAGAGCTAGCACAAACCGTGTTTGATTTAGAGTTCCAACTACATGTATCCATATAGGAGAAAACAGTGAAACCTAAAAATTACAACTGTTACTGCCAACGAACGGTTTTAACCTAGAAGAACGAAATTTGGTGAGCAAAGTGGGATTGGGGTACTGATCATTACCTGAAAGTGTCATGAAGTTTGGGTGAAAAAAATGTGTGCTCAGATTTCACGAAACTCGTAGTTTTTTGGAAGCTTGGCAACCCCTTTCCATGAAAGTGATTTGCGCCATTCTCTGCTTAGGGCTGCATCAATAGGAAACAAAGCATAGAGATAGAACTTGGAACTACTTGATTGTGTCAAGTTTCAAAGAGCTAGCACATACTTTGTTTGATTTAGAGTTCCAACTACATGTATCCATATAGGAGAAAACAGAGTGAAACCTAATAGTTAAAACTGTTACTGCCAACGAACGGTTTAACCTACAAGAACGAAATTTGGTGAGCTAAGTGGGATTGGGGTACTGATCATTTCCGGAAAGTGTCATCAAGTTTGGGTGAAAAAATGTGTGCTGAAATTTCAGGAAACTCGAAGTTTTTTGGAATCTTGGCAACCCCTTTCCGTGAAAGTGATTTGCACCAGTCTCTGCTTAGGGCTACATCAATAGGAAACAAACCATAGAGATAGAACTTGGAACTACTTGATCGTGTCACGTTTCAAAGTGCTAGCACAAACCGTGTTTGATTTAGAGTTCCAACTACATGTATCCATATAGGAGAAAACAGAGTGAAACCTAAAAATTAAAACTGTTACTGTCAACGAACGGTTTAACCTAGAAGAACGAAATTTGGTGAGCCAAGTGGGATTGGGTACTGACGATTACCTGAATGTGTCATCAAGATTGGGTGAAAAAATGTGTGCTGAGATTTCAGGAAACTTGTAGTTTTTTGGAAGCTTGGCAATCCCTTTCCATGAAAGTAATTTGCGCCAGTCTCTGCTTAGGGCTACATCAATAGGAAACAAACCATAGAGATAGAACTTGGAACTACTTTATTGTGCCAAGTTTCAAAGAGCTAGCAGAAACCGTGTTTGATTTAGAGTTCCACATCCATGTATCCATATAGGAGAAAACAGATTGAAACCTAAAAATTTAAACTGTTACTGCCAACGAACGCTTTAACCTAGAAGAAGGCAATTTGGTGAGTCAAGTGGGATTGGTGTACTGATCATTACCTTAAAGTGTCATTAAGATTGGGTGAAAAAATGTGTGCTGAAATTTCAGGAAACTCGTAGTTTTTTGGAAGCTTGGCAATCCCTTTCCATGAAAGTGATTTGCGCCAGTCTCTGCTTAGGGCTACATCAATAGGAAACAATCCATATAGATAGAACTTGGAACTACTTGATTGTGTCAAGTTTCAAAGAGCTAGCACAAACTGTGTTTGATTTAGAGTTCCAACTACATGTATCCATGTAGGAGAAAACAGAGTGAAACCTAAAAATTAAAACTGTTACTGCCAACGAACGGTTTAACCTAGAAGAACGAAATTTGGTGAGCCAAGTGGGATTGGGGTACTGATCATTACCTGAAAGTGACATGAAGATTGGGTGAAAAAAATATGTGCTCAGATTTCACGAAACTCGTAGTTTTTTGGAAGCTTGGCAACCCCTTTCCATAAAAGTGATTTGCGCCAGTCTCTGCTTAGGGCTACATCCATAGGAAAAAAACCATAGACATAGAACTTGGAACTACTTGATTGTGTCAAGTTTCAAAGAGCTAGCACAAACCGTGTTTGATTTAGAGTTCCAACTACATGTATCCATATAGGAGAAAACAGAGTGAAACCTAATAGTTAAAACTGTTACTGCCAACGAACGGTTTAACCTACAAGAACGAAATTTGGTGAGCTAAGTGGGATTGGGGTACTGATCATTTCCGGAAAGTGTCATCAAGTTTGGGTGAAAAAATGTGTGCTGATTTCAGGAAACTCGAAGTTTTTTGGAATCTTGGCAACCCCTTTCCGTGAAAGTGATTTGCACCAGTCTCTGCTTAGGGCTACATCAATAGGAAACAAACCATAGAGATAGAACTTGGAACTACTTGATCGTGTCACGTTTCAAAGTGCTAGCACAAACCGTGTTTGATTTAGAGTTCCAACTACATGTATCCATATAGGAGAAAACAGAGTGAAACCTAAAAATTAAAACTGTTACTGTCAACGAACGGTTTAACCTAGAAGAACGAAATTTGGTGAGCCAAGTGGGATTGGGGTACTGATCATAACCTGAATGTGTCATCAAGATTGGGTGAAAAAATGTGTGCTGAGATTTCAGGAAACTTGTAGTTTTTTGGAAGCTTGGCAATCCCTTTCCATGAAAGTGATTTGCGCCAGTCTCTGCTTAGGGCTACATCAATAGGAAACAAACCATAGAGATAGAACTTGGAACTACTTTATTATGCCAAGTTTCAAAGAGCTAGCAGAAACCGTGTTTGATTTAGAGTTCCACATCCATGTATCCATATAGGAGAAAACAGATTGAAACCTAAAAATTTAAACTGTTACTGCCAACGAACGCTTTAACCTAGAAGAAGGCAATTTGGTGAGTCAAGTGGGATTGGTGTACTGATCATTACCTTAAAGTGTCATCAAGATTGGGTGAAAAAATGTGTGCTGAGATTTCAGGAAGCTCGTAGTTTTTTGGAAGCTTGGCAATCCCTTTCCATGAAAGTGATTTGCGCCAGTCTCTGCTTAGGGCTACATCAATAGGAAACAAACCATAGAGATAGAACTTGGAACTACTTTATTCTGTCAAGTTTCAAAGACCTAGCACAAACCGTGTTTGATTTAGAGTTCCAACTACATGTATCCGTATAGCAGAAAACAGAGTGAAACCTAAAAATTAAAACTGTTACTGCAACGAACGGTTTAAACTAGAACAACGAAATTTGGTGAGCCAAGTGGGATTGGTGTACTGATCATTACCTGAAAGTGTCATCAAGACTGGGTGAAAAAATGTGTGCTGAGATTTCAGGAAACTCGAAGTTTTTTGGAAGCTGGGCAATCCCTTTCCATGAAAGTGATTTGCGCCAGTCTCTGCTTAGGACTACATCAATAGGAAACAAACTATAGAGATAGTACTTGGAACTACTTGATTGTGTCAAGTTTCAAAATCTAGCACAAACCGTGTTCGATTTAGAGTTCCAATTCCATGTATCCATATAGGAGAAAACAAGGTGAAACCTAAAAATTAAAACTGTTACTGCCAATGAACGGTTTAACCTAGAAGAACGAAATTTGGTGAGCCAAGTGGGATTGGGGTAGTGATCATTACCTGAAAGTGTCATCACGATAGGGTGAAAAAATGTGTGCTGAGATTTCAGGAAACTCGTAGTTTTTTGGAAGCTTGGCAACCCTTTTCCATGAAAGTGATTTGCGCCAGTCTCTGCTTAGGGCTACATCAATGGGAAACAAACCATAAGATAGATCTTGGAAGTACTTGATTGTGTCAAGATTCAAAGAGCTAGCACAAACCGTGTTTGATTTAGAATTCCAACTACATGTATCCATATAGGAGAAAACAGAGTGAAACCTAAAAATCAAAACTGTTACTGCCAACGAATGGTTTAACCTAGAAGAACAAAATTTGGTGAGCCAAGTGGGATTGGGGTACTGATCATTACCTGAAAGTGTCATGAACATTGGGTGAAAAAATGTTTGCTCAGATTTCACGAAACTCGTAGTTTTTTGGAAGCATGGCAACCCCTTTCCATGAAAGTGATTTGCGCCAGATTCTGCTTAGGGCTGCATCAATAGGAAACAAACCATAGAGACAGAACTTGGAACTACTTTATTGTGCCAAGTTTTAAAGAGCTAGCAGAAACCGTGTTTAATTTAGAGTTACAAATCCATGTATTTATATAGGAGAAAACAGAGTGAAACCTAAAAATCAAAACTGTCACTGCCAACGAACGGTTTAACCTAGAAGAACGAAATTTGGTGAGCCAAGTGGGATTGGGGTACTGATCATTACCTGAAAGTGTCATCAAGATTGGGTGAAAAAATGTGTGCTCAGATTTCACGAAACTCGTAGTTTTTTGGAAGCTTGGCAACCCCTTTCCATGAAAGTGATTTGCGCCAGTATCTGCTTAGGGCTACATCAATAGGAAACAAACCATAGAGATAGAACTTGGAACTACTTGATTGTGTCAAGTTTCAAAGAGCTAGCACAAACTGTGTTTGAATTAGAGTTCCAACTACATGTATCCATATAGGAGAAAACAGAGTGAAACCTAAAAATTAAAACTGTTACTGCCAACGAACGGTTTAACCTAGAAGAACGAAACTTGGTGAGCCAAGTGGGATTGGGGTACTGATCATTACCTGAAAGTGTCATCAATACTGGGTGAAAAAATGTGTGCTCAGATTTCACGAAACTTGTAGTTTTTTGGAAGCTTGGCAATCCCTTTCCATGAACGTGATTTGCGCCAGTCTCTGCTTAGGGCTACATCAATAGGAAACCAACCATAGAGATATAACTTGGAACTACTTGATTGTGTCAAGTTTCAAAGAGCTAGCACAAACTGTGTTTGATTTAGAGTTCCAACTACATGTATCCATATAGGAGAAAACAGAGTGAAACCTAAAAATTAAAACTGTTACTGCCAACGAACGGTTTAACCTAGAAGAACGAAATTTGGTCAGCCAAGTGGGATTGGGGTACTGATCATTACCTGAAAGTGTCATGAAGATTGGGTGAAAAAATGTTTGCTCAGATTTCACGAAACTCGTAGTTTTTTGGAAGCATGGCAACCCCTTTCCATGAAAGTGATTTGCGCCAGTCTCTGCTTAGGGCTGCATCAATAGGAAACAAACCATAGAGATAGAACTTGGAACTACTTGGTTGTGTCAAATTTCAAAGAGCTAGCACAAACCGTGTTTGATTTAGAGTTCCAAATACATGTATCCATATAGGAGAAAACAGAGTGAAACCTAAAAATTAAAACTGTTACTGCCAACGAACGGTTTAACCTAGAAGAACGAAATTTGGTGAGCAAAGTGGGATTGGGGTACTGATCATTACCTGAAAGTGTCATGAAGATTGGGTGAAAAAATGTTTGCTCAGATTTCACGAAACTCGTAGTTTTTTGGAAGCATGGCAACCCCTTTCCATGAAAGTGATTTGCGCGAGTCTCTGCTTAGGGCTGCATCAATAGGAAACAAACCATAGAGATAGAACTTGTAACTACTTTATTGTGCCAAGTTTTAAAGAGCTAGCAGAAACCGTGTTTGATTTAGAGTTCCAACTCCATGTATCCATATAGGAGAAAACAGAGTGAAACCTAAAAATTAAAACTGTCACTGCCAACGAACGGTTTAACCTAGAAGAAAGAAATTTGGTGAGCCAAGTGGGATTGGGGTACTGATCATTACCTGAAAGTGTCATCAAGATTGGGTGAAAAAATGTGTGCTCAGATTTCATGAAACACGTAGTTTTTTGGAAGATTGGCAACCCCTTTCCATGAAAGTGATTTGCGCCAGTATCTGCTTAGGGCTACATCAATTGGAAACAAACCATAGAGATAGAACTTGGAACTACTTGATTGTGTCAAGTTTCAAAGAGCTAGCACAAACTGTGTTTGATTTAGAGTTCCAACTACATGTATCCATATAGGAGAAAACAGAGTGAAACCTAAAAATTAAAACTGTTACTGCCAACGAACTGTTTAACCTAGAAGAACGAAATTTGGTGAGCCAAGTGGAATTGGGGTACTGATCATTACCTGAAAGTGTCATCAAGATTGGGTGAAAAAATGTGTGCTCAGATTTCACGAAACTTGTAGTTTTTTGGAAGCTTGGCAATCCCTTTCCATGTAAGTGATTTGCGCCAGTCTCTGCTTAGGGCTACATCAATAGGAATCCAACCATAGAGATATAACTTGGAACTACTTTATTGTGCCAAGTTTCAAAGAGCTAGCACAAACCGTGTTTGATTTAGAGTACCACATCCATGTATCCATATAGGAGAAAACAGAGTGAAACCTAAAAATTTAAACTGTTACTGCCAACGAACGGTTTAACCTAGAAGAACGAAATCTGGTGAGTCAAGTGGGATTGGTGTACTGATCATTACCTGAAAGTGTCATCAAGATTGGGTGAAAAAATGTGTGCTGAAATTTCAGGAAACTCGTAGTGTTTTGGAAGCTTGGCAACCCCTTTCCATGAAAGTGATTTGCGCCAGTCTCTGCTTAAGGCTACATCAATAGGAAAAAAACCATAGATATAGAACTTGGAACTACTTTATTGTGTCAAGTTTCAAAGAGCTAGCACAAACCGTGTTTGATTTAGAGTTCCAACTCCATGTATCCATATAGGAAAAAACAGAGTGAAACCTAAAAATTAAAACTGTTACTGCCAACGAACGGTTTAACCTAGAAGAACGAAATTTGGTGAGCCAAGTGGGATTGGGATACTGATCATTACCTGAAAGTGTCATCAAGATTGGGTGAAAAAATGTGTACTCAGATTCCACAAAACTCGTAGTTTTTTGGAAGCTTGGCAACCCCTTTCCATGAAAGTGATTTGTGCCAGTCTCTGCTTAGGGCTACATCAATAGGAAACAAACCATAGAGATAGAACTTGGAACTACTTTATTGTGCCAAGTTTTAAAGAGCTAGCACAAACCGTGTTTGATTTAGAGTTCTAAATACATGTATCGATATAGGAGAAAACAGAGTGAAACCTAAAAATTAAAACTGTTACTGCCAACGAATGGTTTAACCTAGTGAACGAAATTTGGTGAGGCAAGTGGGATTGGGGTACTGATCATTACCTGAAAGTTTCATCAAGTTTGGGTTTAAAAATGTGTACTCAGATTCCACGAAACTCGTAGTTTTTTGGAAGCTTGGCAATCCCTTTCCATGAAAGTGATTTGCGCCAGTCTCTGCTTAGGGCTACATCAATAGAAAACATACCATAGAGATAGAACTTGGAACTACTTGATTGTGTCAAGTTTCAAAGAGCTAGCACAAACCGTGTTTGATTTAGAGTTCCAACTACATGTATCCATATAGGAGAAAACAGAGTGAAACCTAAAAATTAAAACTGTTACTGTCAACGAACGGTTTAACCTAGAAGAAAGAATTTTGGTGAGACAAGTGGGATTGGGGTACTGATCATTACCTGAAAGTGTCATCAAGATTGGGTGAAAAAATGTGTGCTCAGATTTCACGAAACTCGTATTTTTTTGGAAGCTTGACAACCCCTTTCCATGAAAGTGATTTGCGACAGTCTCTGCTTAGGGCTACATCAATAGGAAACCAACCATAGAGATAGAACTTGGAACTACTTTATTGTGTCAAGTTTCAAAGAGCTAGCACAAACCGTGTTTGATTTACAGTTCCAACTCCATGTATCCATATAGGAGAAAAAAGAGTGAAACCTAAAAATTAAAACTGTGACTGCCAACGAACGTTCTAACCTTGAAGAACGAAATTTGGTGAGCCAAGTGGGATTGGGGTACTGATCATTACCTGAAAGTGTCATCAAGACTGGGTGAAAAAATATATGCTGAGATTTTAGGAAACTCGTAGTTTTTTGGAAGCTTGGCAATCCCTTTCCATGAAAGTATTTGGGCCAGTCTCTGCTTAGGGCTACATCAATAGGAAACAAACCATAGAGATAGAACTTGGAACTACTTGATTGTGTCAAGTTTCAAAGAGCTAGCAAAAACCGTGTTTGATTTAGAGTTCCAACTCCATGTATCCATATAGGAGAAAACAGAGTGAAACCTAAAAATTAAAACTGTTACCTCCAATGAACGGTTTAACCTAGAAGAACGAAATTTGGTGAGCCAAGTGGGATTGGGGTACTGATCATTACCTGAAAGTGCCATCAAGATTGGGTGAAAAAATGTGTGCTCAGATTTCACGAAACTCGTAGTTTTTTGGAAGCTTATCAACCCCTTTCCATGAAAGTGATTTGCACCAGTCTCTGCTTAGGGCTACATCAATAGGAAACAACCCATAGAGATAGAACTT
Source organism: Spermophilus citellus (assembly GCF_964194105.1). Lineage (NCBI taxonomy): Eukaryota > Metazoa > Chordata > Mammalia > Rodentia > Sciuridae > Spermophilus > Spermophilus citellus. The sequence goes on along the minus strand of NC_138188.1, from coordinate 22,124,485 downwards.
GGAACTACTTGATTGTGTTAAGTTTCAAAGAGCTAGAACAAACCGTGTTTGATTTAGAGATCCAACTCCATGTATCCATAAAGGAGAAAACAGAGTGAAACCTAAAATTTAAAACTGTTACTGCCAACGAACGGTTTAACCTAGAAGAACTAAATTTGGTGAGCCAAGTTGGATTGGAGTCCTGATCCTTACATGAAAGTGTCATGAAGATTGGGTGAAAAAATGTGTGCTCAGATTTCACGAAACTCGTAGGTTTTTGGAAGCTTGGCCACCCCTTTCCATGAAAGTGATTTGCGCCAGTCTCTGCTTAGGGCTACATCAATAGGAAACAAACCATAGAGATAGAACTTGGAACTACTTGATTGTGTCAAGTTTTAAAGAGCTAGCAAAAACCGTGTTTGATTTAGAGTGAAAACTCCATGTATCCATATAGGAGAAAACAGAGTGAAACCTAAAATTTAAAACTGTTACTGCCAACGAACGGTTTAACCTAGAAGAACGAAATTTGGTGAGCCAAGTGGGATTGGGGTACTGATCATTACCTGAAAGTGTCATCAAGACTGGGTGAAAATTTGTGTGCTGAGATTTCAGGAAACTCGTAGTTTTTTCGAAGCTTGGCAATCCCTTTCCATGGAAGTGATTTTCGCCAGTCTCTGCTTAGTGCTACATCAATAGGAAACAAACCATAGAGATAGTACTTGGAACTACTTGATTGTGTCAAGTTTCAAAGAGCTAGCACAAACCGTGTTTGATTTAGAGTTCCAACTCCATGTATCCATATAGGAGAAAACAGAGTGAAACCTAAAAATTAAAACTGTGAATGCCAACGAACGGTTTAACCTAGAAGAACGAAATTTGGTGAGCCAAGTGAGATTGGGGTACTGATCATTACCTGAAAGTGTCATCAAGATTGGGTGAAAAAACGTGTGCTGAGATTTCAGGAAACTCGTAGTTTTTTGGAAGCTTGGCAACCCCTTTCCATGCAAGTGATTTGCACCAGTCTCTGCTTAGGGCTACATCAATAGGAAACAAACCATAGAGATAGAACTTGGAATAATTCATTGTGTCAAGTTTCAAAGAGCTAGCACAAACTGTGTTTGATTTAGAGTTCCAACTACATGTATCCATATAGGAGAAAACAGAGTGAATCCTAAAAATTAAAACTGTTACTGCCAACGAACGGTTTAACCTAGAAGAACGAAATTTGGTGAGCCAAGTGGGATTGGGGTACTGATCATTACCTGAAAGTGTCATGAAGATTGGGTGAAAAAATGTGTGCTCAGATTCCACGAAACTCGTAGTTTTTTGGAAGCTTGGCAACCCCTTTCCATGAAAGTGATTTGCGCCAGTCTCTGCTTAGGGCTACATCAATAGGAAACAAACCATAGAGATAGAACTTGGAACTACTTGATTGTGTCAAGTTTTAAAGAGCTAGCAAAACCGTGTTTGATTTAGAGTGAAAACTCCATGTATCCATATAGGAGAAAACAGAGTGAAACCTAAAAATTAAAACTGTTACTGCCAACGAACGGTTTAACCTAGAAGAACGAAATTTGGTGAGCCAAGTAGGATTGGGGTACTGATCATTACCTGAAAGTGTCAACAAGACTGGGTAAAAATTTGTGTGCTGAGATTTCAGGAAACTCGTAGTTTTTTGGAAGCTTGGCAATCCATTTCCATGAAAGAGATTTTCGCCAGTCTCTGCTTAGGGCTACATCAATAGGAAAAAAAACATAGAGATAGAACTTGGAACTACTTGATTGTGTCAAGTTTCAAAGAGCTAGCACAAACCGTGTTTGATTTAGAGTTCCAACTACATGTATCCATATAGGAGAAAACAGAGTGAAACCTAAAAATTAAAACTGTTACTGCCAATGAACGGTTTAACCTAGAAGGAGGTAATTTGGTGAGCCAAGTGGGATTGGGGTACTGATCATTACCGGAAAGTGTCATCAAGATTGGGTGAAAAAATGTGTGCTGAGATATCAGGAAACTCGTAGTTTTTTGGAAGCTTGGCAACCCCTTTCCATGAAAGTGATTTTCGCCAGTCTCTGCTTGCAGCTACATCAATAGGAAACAAACCATAGAGATAGAACTTGGAACTACTTTATTGTGTCAAGTTTGAAAGAGCTAGCACAAACCGTGTTTGATTTAGAGTTCCAACTATATGTATCCATATAGAATAAAACAGAGTGAAACCTAAAAATTAAAACTGTTACTGCCAACGAACGGTTTAAACTAGAAGAACGAAATTTGGTGAGCAAAGTGGGATTGGGGTACTGATCATTACCTGAAAGTGTCATCAAGATTGGGTGAAAAAATGTGTGCTGAGATTTCAGGAAACTCGTAGTTTTTTGGAAGCTTGGCAACCCCTTTCCATGAAAGTGATTTGCGCCAGTCTCTGCTAGGGACTACATCAATAGGAAACAAACCATAGAGATAGAACATGGAACTACTTGATTGTGTCAAGTTTCAAAGAGCTAGCACAAACCTTGTTTGATTTAGAGTTCCAACTACATGTATCCATTTAGGAGAAAACATAGTGAAACCTAAAAATTAAAACTCTTACTGCCAACGAATGGTTTAACCTAGAAGAACGCAATTGGTGAGCCAAGTGGGATTGGGGTACTGATGATTACCTGAAAGTGTCATCACGATAGGGTGAAAAAATGTGTGCTGAGATTTCAGGAAATTCGTAGTTTTTTGGAAGCTTGGCAACCCCTTTCTATGAAAGTGATTTGCGCCAGTCTCTGCTTAGGGCTACGTCAATACGAAACAAACCATAGAGATAGAACTTGGAACTACTTTATTGTGTGAAGTTTCAAGCTAACACAAACTGTGTTTGATTTAGAGTTCCAACTACATGTATCCATATAGGAGAAAACAGAGTGAAACGTAAAAATTAAAACTGTTACTGCCAACAAATGGTTTAACCTAGAAGAACGCAATTGGTGAGCCAACTGGGATTGGGGTACCGATCATTACCTCAAAGTGTCATCAAGATTGGGTGAAAAAATGTGTGCTCAGATTTCACGAAACTCGAAGTTTTTTGGAAGCTTGGCAACCCATTTCCATGAACGTGATTTGCGCCAGTCTCTGCTTAGGGCTACATCAATAGGAAACCAACCATAGAGATATAACTTGGAACTAGTTTATTGTGCCAAGTTTCAAAGAGCTAGCTCAAACCGTGTTTGATTTAGAGTTCCACATCCATGTATCCATATAGGAGAAAAGAGAGTGAAACCTAAAAATTTAAACTGTTACTGCCAACGAACGGTTTAACCTGGAAGAACGAAATTTGGTGAGTCAAGTGGGATTGGTGTACTGATCATTACCTGAAAGTGTCATCAAGATTGGGTGAAAAAATGTGTGCTGAAACTTCAGGAAACTCGTAGTGTTTAGGAAGCTTGGCAACCCCTTTCCATGAAAGTGATTTGCGCCAGTCTCTGCTTAGGGCTACATCAATAGGAAACCAACCATAGAGATATAACTTGGAACTACTTTATTGTGCCAAGTTTCAAAGAGCTAGCACAAACCATGTTTGATTTAGAGTTCCACATCCATGTATCCATATAGGAGAAAACAGAGTGAAACCTAAAAATTTAAACTGTTACTGCCAACGAACGGTTTAACCTAGAAGAACGAAATTTGGTGAGTCAATTGGGATTGGTGTACTGATCATTACCTGAAAGTGTCATCAAGATTGGGTGAAAAAATGTGTGCTGAAATTTCAGGGAACTCGTAGTTTTTTGGAAGCTTGGCAACCCCTTTCCATGAAAGTGATTTGTGCCAGTCTCTGCTTAGGGCTACATCAATAGGAAAAAAACCATAGATATAGAACTTGGAACTACTTGATTGTGTCAAGTTTCAAAGAGCTAGCACAAACTGTGTTTGATTTAGAGTTCAAACTACATGTATCCATATAGGAGAAAACAGAGTGAAACCTAAAAATTTAAAAGGTTACTGCCAACGAACGGTTTAACCTAGAAGAACGAAATTTGGTGAGCCAAGTGGGATTGGGGTACTGATCATTACCTGAAAGTGTCATCAAGATTGTGTGAAAAAATGGGTGCTGAAATTTCAGGAAACTCGAAATATTTTGGAAGCTTGGCAACCCCTTTCCATGAACGTGATTTGCGCCAGTCTCTGCTTAGGGCTACATCAATAGGAAACAAACCATAGAGATAGAACCTGGAACTACTTGATTGTGTCAAGTTTCAAAGAGCTAGCACAAACTGTGTTTGATTTAGAGTTCCAACTACATGTATCCATATAGGAGAAAACAGAGTGAAACCTAAAAATTAAAACTGTTACTGCCAACGAACGGTTTAACCTAGAAGAACGAAATTTGGTGAGCCAAGTGGGATTGAGGTACTGATCATTACCTGAAAGTGTCATGAAGATTGGGTGAAAAAATGTGTGCTCAGATTTCACGAAACTCGTAGTTTTTTGGAAGCTTGGCAACCCCTTTCCATGAAAGTGATTTGTGCCAGTCTCTGCTTAGGGGCTACATCAATGGGAAACAAACCATAGAGATAGAACTTGGAACTTCTTTATTGTGCCAAGTTTCAAGGAGCTAGCACAAACCGTGTTTGATTTAGAGTTCCAACTCCATGTATCCATATAGGAGAAAACAAGGTGAAACCTAAAAATTTAAACTGTTACTGCCAACGGATGCTTTAACCTAGAAGAACGAAATTTGGTGAGCCAAGTAGGATTGGCGTACTGATCATTACCTGAAAGTGTCATGAAGATTGGGTGAAAAAATGTGTGCTGAGATTTCAGGAAACTCGTAGTTTTTTGGAAGCATGGCAACCCCTTTCCATGAAAGTGATTTGCACCAGTCTCTGCTTAGGGCTACATCAATAGGAAAGAAACCATGGAGATAGAACTTGGAACTACTTTATTGTGTCAAGTTTCAAAGAGGTAGTCAAACCGCTTTTGATTTAGAGTTCCAAATACATGAATCCATATAGGAGAAACAGAGTGAAACCTAAAAATTAAAACTGTTACTGCCAACGAACGGTTTAACCTAGAAGAACGAAATTTGGTGAGTCAAGTGGGATTGGGGTACTGATCATTACCTGAAAGTGTCATGAAGATTGGGTGAAAAAATGTGTGCTGAGATTTCAGAAAATTCAGAGTTTTTTGGAAGCTTGGCAACCCCTTTCCATGAAAGTGATTTGCGCCAGTCTCTGCTTAGGTCTACATCAATAGGAAACCAACCATAGAGATAGAACTTGGAACTACTTTATTGTGCCAAGTTTCAAAGAGCTAGCACAAACCGTGTTTGATTTAGAGTTCCAATTCCATATATCCATAGAGGAGAAAACAGAGTGAAACCTAAAAATTAAAACTGTTACTGCCAACGAACGGTTTAAACTAGAACAACGAAATTTGGTGAGCCAAGTGGAATTGGGGTACTGATCATTACGTGAAAGTGTCATCAAGATTGGGTGAAAAAATCTGTGCTCAGATTTCACGAAACTCGTAGTTTTTTGGAAGCTTGGCAACCCATTTCCATGAAAGTGATTTGCGCCAGTATCTGCTTAGGGCTACATCAATTGGAAACAAACCATAGAGATAGAACTTGGAACTACTTGATTGTGTCAAGTTTCAAAGAGCTAGCACAAACTGTGTTTGATTTAGAGTTCCAACTACATGTATCCATATAGGAGAAAACAGAGTGAAACCTAAAAATTAAAACTGTTACTGCCAACGAACTGTTTAACCTAGAAGAACGAAATTTGGTGAGCCAAGTGGGATTCGGGTACTGATCATTACCTGAAAGTGTCATCAAGATTGGGTGAAAAAATGTGTGCTCAGATTTCACGAAACTTGTAGTTTTTTGGAAGCTTGGCAATCCCTTTCTATGAAAGTGATTTGCGCCAGTCTCTGCTTAGGGCTACATCAATAGGAAACCAACCATAGAGATATAACTTGGAACTACTTTATTGTGCCAAGTTTCAAAGAGCTAGCACAAACCGTGTTTGATTTAGAGTTCCACATCCATGTATCCATATAGGAGAAAACAGAGTGAAACCTAAAAATTTAAACTGTTACTGCCAACGAACGGTTTAACCTAGAAGAACGAAATTTGGTGAGTCAATTGGGATTGGTGTACTGATCATGACCTGAAAGTGTCATCAAGATTGGGTGAAAAAATGTGTGCTGAAATTTCAGGGAACTCGTAGTTTTTTGGAAGCTTGGCAACCCCTTTCCATGAAAGTGATTTGTGCCAGTCTCTGCTTAGGGCTACATCAATAGGAAAAAAACCATAGATATAGAACTTGGAACTACTTGATTGTGTCAAGTTTCAAAGAGCTAGCACAAACTGTGTTTGATTTAGAGTTCAAACTACATGTATCCATATAGGAGAAAACAGAGTGAAACCTAAAAATTTAAAAGGTTACTGCCAACGAACGGTTTAACCTAGAAGAACGAAATTTGGTGAGCCAAGTGGGATTGGGGTACTGATCATTACCTGAAAGTGTCATCAAGATTGTGTGAAAAAATGGGTGCTGAAATTTCAGGAAACTCGAAATATTTTGGAAGCTTGGCAACCCCTTTCCATGAACGTGATTTGCGCCAGTCTCTGCTTAGGGCTACATCAATAGGAAACAAACCATAGAGATAGAACCTGGAACTACTTGATTGTGTCAAGTTTCAAAGAGCTAGCACAAACTGTGTTTGATTTAGAGTTCCAACTACATGTATCCATATAGGAGAAAACAGAGTGAAACCTAAAAATTAAAACTGTTACTGCCAACGAACGGTTTAACCTAGAAGAACGAAATTTGGTCAGCCAAGTGGGATTGGGGTACTGATCATTACCTGAAAGTGTCATGAAGATTGGGTGAAAAAATGTTTGCTCAGATTTCACGAAACTCGTAGTTTTTTGGAAGCATGGCAACCCCTTTCCATGAAAGTGATTTGCGCCAGTCTCTGCTTAGGGCTGCATCAATAGGAAACAAACCATAGAGATAGAACTTGGAACTACTTTATTGTGCCAAGTTTTAAAGAGCTAGCAAAACCGTGTTTGATTTAGAGTGAAAACTCCATGTATCCATATAGGAGAAAACAGAGTGAAACCTAAAAATTAAAACTGTTACTGCCAACGAACGGTTTTACCTAGAAGAACGAAATTTGGTGAGCCAAGTGGGATTGGGGTACTGATCATTACCTGAAAGTGTCATCACGATAGGGTGAAAAAATGTGTGCTGAAATTTCAGGAAACTCGTAGTTTTTTGGAAGCTTGGCAACCCCTTTCCATGAAAGTGATTTGCGCCAGTCTCTGCTTAGGGCTACATCAATGGGAAACAAACCATAAGATAGATCTTGGAACTACTTGATTGTGTCAAGATTAAAAGAGCTAGCACAAACCGTGTTTGATTTAGAGTTCCAACTACATGTATCCATATAGGAGAAAACAGAGTGAAACCTAAAAATTAAAACTGTTACTGCCAACGAACGGTTTAACATAGAAGAATAAAATTTGGTGAGCCAAGTGGGATTAGGGTACTTATCATTACCTGAAAGTGTCATCAAGATTGGGTGAAAAAATATGTGCTGAGATTTCAGGAAACTCGTAGTTTTTTGGAAGCTTGGCAACCCCTTTCCATGAAAGTGATTTGCACCAGTCTCTGCTTAGGGATACATCAATAGGAAAGAAACCATGGAGATAGAACTTGGAATTACTTTATTGTGTCAAGTTTCAAAGAGGTAGTCAAACCGTTTTTGATTTAGAGTTCCAAATACATGTATCCATATAGGAGAAACAGAGTGAAACCTAAAAATTTAAACTGTTACTGCCAACGAACGGTTTAACCTAGAAGAACGAAATTTGGTGAGCCAAGTGGGATTGGGGTACTGATCATTACCTGAAAGTGTCATGAAGATTGGGTGAAAAAATGTGTGCTGAGATTTCAGGAAAATCAGAGTTTTTTGGAAGCTTGGCAACCCCTTTCCATGAAAGTGATTTGCGCCTGTGTCTGCTTAGGTCTACATCAATAGGAAACCAACCATAGAGATAGAACTTGGAACTACTTTATTGTGCCTAGTTTCAAAGAGCTAGCACAAACCGTGTTTGATTTAGAGTTCCAATTCCATATATCCATAGAGAAGAAAACAGAGTGAAACCTAAAAATTAAAACTGTTACTGCCAACGAACGGTTTAAACTAGAACAACGAAATTTGGTGAGCCAAGTGGGATTGGGGTACTGATCATTACGTGAAAGTGTCATCAAGATTGGGTGAAAAAATGTGTGCTCAGATTTCACGAAACTCGTAGTTTTTTGGAAGCTTGGCAACCCCTTTCCATGAAAGTGATTTGCGCCAGTATCTGCTTAGGGCTACATCAATTGGAAACAAACCATAGAGAGAGAACTTGGAACTACTTGATTGTGTCAAGTTTCAAAGAGCTAGCACAAACTGTGTTTGATTTAGAGTTCCAACTACATGTATCCATATAGGAGAAAACAGAGTGAAACCTAAAAATTAAAACTGTTACTGCCAACGAACTGTTTAACCTAGAAGAACGAAATTTGGTGAGCCAAGTGGGATTGGGGTACTGATCATTACCTGAAAGTGTCATCAAGATTGGGTGAAAAAATGTGTGCTCAGATTTCACGAAACTTGTAGATTTTGGAAGCTTGGCAATCCCTTTCCATGAAAGTGATTTGCGCCAGTCTCAGCTTAGGGCTACATCAATAGGAAACCAACCATAGAGATATAACTTGGAACTACTTTATTGTGCCAAGTTTCAAAGCGCTAGCAGAAACCGTGTTTGATTTAGAGTTCCACATCCATGTATCCATATAGGAGAAAACAGAGTAAAAACTAAAAATTTAAACTGTTACTGCCAACGATCGGTTTAACCTAGAAGAACGAAATTTGGTGAGTCAAGTGGGATTGGTGTACTGATCATTACCTGAAAGTGTCATCAAGATTGGGTGAAAAAATGTGTGCTGAAATTTCAGAAAACTCGTAGTGTTTTGGAAGCTTGGCAACCCCTTTCCATGAAAGTGATTTGCGCCAGTCTCTGCTTAGGGCTACATCAATAGGAAAAAAACCATAGATATAGAACTTGGAACTACTTGATTGTGTCAAGTTTCAAAGAGCTAGCACAAACCGTGTTTGATTTAGAGTTCAAACTACATGTATCCATATAGGAGAAAACAGAGTGAAACCTAAAAATTTAAAATGTTACTGCCAACGAACGGTTTAACCTAGAAGAACGAAATTTGGTGAGCCAAGTGGGATTGGCGTACTGATCATTACCTGAAAGTGTCATCAAGATTGTGTGAAAAAATGGGAGCTGAAATTTCAGGAAACTCGAAATATTTTGGAAGCTTGGCAACCCCTTTCCATGAACGTGATTTGCGCCAGTCTCTGCTTAGGTCTACATCAATAGGAAACAAACCGTAGAGATAGAACCTGGAACTACTTGATTGTGTCAAGTTTCAAAGAGCTAGCACAAACTGTGTTTGATTTAGAGTTCCAACTACATGTATCCATATAGGAGAAAACAGAGTGAAACCTAAAAATTAAAACTGTTACTGCCCACGAACGGTTTAACCTAGAAGAACGAAATTTGGTGAGCCAAGTGGGATTGGGGTACTGATCATTACCTGAAAGTGTCATGAAGATTGGGTGAAAAAATGTTTGCCCAGATTTCACGAAACTAGTAGTTTTTTGGAAGCATGGCAACCCCTTTCCATGAAAGTGATTTGCGCCAGTCTCTGCTTAGGGCTGCATCAATAGGAAACAAACCATAGAGATAGAACTTGGAACTACTTTATTGTGCCTAGTTTCAAAGAGCTAGCACAAACCGTGTTTGATTTAGAGTTCCAATTCCATATATCCATAGAGAAGAAAACAGAGTGAAACCTAAAAATTAAAACTGTTACTGCCAACGAACGGTTTAAACTAGAACAACGAAATTTGGTGAGCCAAGTGGGATTGGGGTACTGATCATTACGTGAAAGTGTCATCAAGATTGGGTGAAAAAATGTGTGCTCAGATTTCACGAAACTCGTAGTTTTTTGGAAGCTTGGCAACCCCTTTCCATGAAAGTGATTTGCGCCAGTATCTGCTTAGGGCTACATCAATTGGAAACAAACCATAGAGAGAGAACTTGGAACTACTTGATTGTGTCAAGTTTCAAAGAGCTAGCACAAACTGTGTTTGATTTAGAGTTCCAACTACATGTATCCATATAGGAGAAAACAGAGTGAAACCTAAAAATTAAAACTGTTACTGCCAACGAACTGTTTAACCTAGAAGAACGAAATTTGGTGAGCCAAGTGGGATTGGGGTACTGATCATTACCTGAAAGTGTCATCAAGATTGGGTGAAAAAATGTGTGCTCAGATTTCACGAAACTTGTAGATTTTGGAAGCTTGGCAATCCCTTTCCATGAAAGTGATTTGCGCCAGTCTCAGCTTAGGGCTACATCAATAGGAAACCAACCATAGAGATATAACTTGGAACTACTTTATTGTGCCAAGTTTCAAAGCGCTAGCAGAAACCGTGTTTGATTTAGAGTTCCACATCCATGTATCCATATAGGAGAAAACAGAGTGAAAACTAAAAATTTAAACTGTTACTGCCAACGATCGGTTTAACCTAGAAGAACGAAATTTGGTGAGTCAAGTGGGATTGGTGTACTGATCATTACCTGAAAGTGTCATCAAGATTGGGTGAAAAAATGTGTGCTGAAATTTCAGAAAACTCGTAGTGTTTTGGAAGCTTGGCAACCCCTTTCCATGAAAGTGATTTGCGCCAGTCTCTGCTTAGGGCTACATCAATAGGAAAAAAACCATAGATATAGAACTTGGAACTACTTGATTGTGTCAAGTTTCAAAGAGCTAGCACAAACTGTGTTTGATTTAGAGTTCAAACTACATGTATCCATATAGGAGAAAACAGAGTGAAACCTAAAAATTTAAAATGTTACTGCCAACGAACGGTTTAACCTAGAAGAACGAAATTTGGTGAGCCAAGTGGGATTGGCGTACTGATCATTACCTGAAAGTGTCATCAAGATTGTGTGAAAAAATGGGAGCTGAAATTTCAGGAAACTCGAAATATTTTGGAAGCTTGGCAACCCCTTTCCATGAACGTGATTTGCGCCAGTCTCTGCTTAGGTCTACATCAATAGGAAACAAACCGTAGAGATAGAACCTGGAACTACTTGATTGTGTCAAGTTTCAAAGAGCTAGCACAAACTGTGTTTGATTTAGAGTTCCAACTACATGTATCCATATAGGAGAAAACAGAGTGAAACCTAAAAATTAAAACTGTTACTGCCCACGAACGGTTTAACCTAGAAGAACGAAATTTGGTGAGCCAAGTGGGATTGGGGTACTGATCATTACCTGAAAGTGTCATGAAGATTGGGTGAAAAAATGTTTGCCCAGATTTCACGAAACTAGTAGTTTTTTGGAAGCATGGCAACCCCTTTCCATGAAAGTGATTTGCGCCAGTCTCTGCTTAGGGCTGCATCAATAGGAAACAAACCATAGAGATAGAACTTGGAACTACTTTATTGTGCCAAGTTTTAAAGAGCTAGCAGAAACCGTGTTTGATTTAGAGTTCCAAATCCATGTATCCATATAGGAGAAAACAGAGTGAAACCTAAAAATTAAAACTGTTACTGCCAACGAACGGTTTTACCTAGAAGAACGAAATTTGGTGAGCCAAGTGGGATTGGGGTACTGATCATTACCTGAAAGTGTCATCACGATAGGGTGAAAAAATGTGTGCTGAGATTTCAGGAAACTCGTAGTTTTTTGGAAGCTTGGCAACCCTTTTCCATGAAAGTGATTTGCGCCAGTCTCTGCTTAGGGCTACATCAATGGGAAACAAACCATAAGATAGATCTTGGAACTACTTTATTGTGTCAAGTTTCAAAGAGCTAGCACAAACCGTGTTTGATTTAGAGTTCCAACTACATGTATCCATATAGGAGAAAACAGAGTGAAACCTAAAAATCAAAACTGTTACTGCCAACGAATGGTTTAACCTAGAAGAACGAAATTTGGTGAGCCAAGTGGGATTGGGGTACTGATCATTACCTGAAAGTGTCATGAAGATTGGGTGAAAAAATGTTTGCTCAGATTTCACGAAACTCGTAGTTTTTTGGAAGCATGGCAACCCCTTTCCATGAAAGTGATTTGCGCCAGATTCTGCTTAGGGCTGCATCAATAGGAAACAAACCATAGAGATAGAACTTGAAACTACTTTATTGTGACAAGTTTTAAAGAGCTAGCAGAAACCGTGTTTGATTTAGAGTTACAAATCCATGTATCCATATGGGAGAAAACAGAGTGAAACCTAAAAATTAAAACTGTTACTGTCAACGAACGGTTTAACCTAGAAGAACGAATTTTGGTGAGCCAAGTGGGATTGGGGTACTGATCATTACCTGAAAGTGTCATCAAGATTGGGTAAAAAAATGTGTGCTCAGATTTCACGAAACTCGTAGTTTTTTGGAAGCTTGGCAACCCCTTTCCATGAAAGTGATTTGCGCCAGTATCTGCTTAGGGCTACATCAATAGGAAACAAACCATAGAGATAGAACTTGGAACTACTTGATTGTGTCAAGTTTCAAAGAGCTAGCACAAACTGTGTTTGAATTAGAGTTCCAACTACATGTATCCATATAGGAGAAAACAGAGTGAAACCTAAAAATTAAAACTGTTACTGCCAACGAACGGTTTAACCTAGAAGAACGAAATTTGGTCAGCCAAGTGGGATTGGGGTACTGATCATTACCTGAAAGTGTCATGAAGATTGGGTGAAAAAATGTTTGCTCAGATTTCACGAAACTCGTAGTTTTTTGGAAGCATGGCAACCCCTTTCCATGAAAGTGATTTGCGCCAGTCTCTGCTTAGGGCTGCATCAATAGGAAACAAACCATAGAGATAGAACTTGGAACTACTTTATTGTGCCAAGTTTTAAAGAGCTAGCAGAAACCGTGTTTGATTTAGAGTTCCAAATCCATGTATCCATATAGGAGAAAACAGAGTGAAACCTAAAAATTAAAACTGTTACTGCCAACGAACGGTTTTACCTAGAAGAACGAAATTTGGTGAGCCAAGTGGGATTGGGGTACTGATCATTACCTGAAAGTGTCATCACGATAGGGTGAAAAAATGTGTGCTGAGATTTCAGGAAACTCGTAGTTTTTTGGAAGCTTGGCAACCCCTTTCCATGAAAGTGATTTGCGCCAGTCTCTGCTTAGGGCTACATCAGTGGGAAACAAACCATAAGATAGATCTTGGAACTACTTGATTGTGTCAAGATTCAAAGAGCTAGCACAAACCGTGTTTGATTTAGAGTTCCAACTACATGTATCCATATAGGAGAAAACAGAGTGAAACCTAAAAATTAAAACTGTTACTGCCAACGAACGGTTTAACATAGAAGAATAAAATTTGGTGAGCCAAGTGGGATTAGGGTACTTATCATTACCTGAAAGTGTCATCAAGATTGGGTGAAAAAATATGTGCTGAGATTTCAGGAAACTCGTAGTTTTTTGGAAGCTTGGCAACCCCTTTCCATGAAAGTGATTTGCGCCAGTCTCTGCTTAGGGATACATCAATAGGAAAGAAACCATGGAGATAGAACTTGGAACTACTTTATTGTGTCAAGTTTCAAAGAGGTAGTCAAACCGTTTTTGATTTAGAGTTCCAAATACATGTATCCATATAGGAGAAACAGAGTGAAACCTAAAAATTTAAACTGTTACTGCCAACGAACGGTTTAACCTAGAAGAACGAAATTTGGTGAGCCAAGTGGGATTGGGGTACTGATCATTACCTGAAAGTGTCATGAAGATTGGGTGAAAAAATGTGTGCTGAGATTTCAGGAAAATCAGAGTTTTTTGGAAGCTTGGCAACCCCTTTCCATGAAAGTGATTTGCGCCTGTGTCTGCTTAGGTCTACATCAATAGGAAACCAACCATAGAGATAGAACTTGGAACTACTTTATTGTGCCAAGTTTCAAAGAGCTAGCACAAACCGAGTTTGATTTAGAGTTCCAATTCCATATATCCATAGAGAAGAAAACAGAGTGAAACCTAAAAATTAAAACTGTTACTGCCAACGAACGGTTTAAACTAGAACAATGAAATTTGGTGAGCCAAGTGGGATTGGGGTACTGATCATTACGTGAAAGTGTCATCAAGATTGGGTGAAAAAATGTGTGCTCAGATTTCACGAAACTCGTAGTTTTTTGGAAGCTTGGCAACCCCTTTCCATGAAAGTGATTTGCGCCAGTATCTGCTTAGGGCTACATCAATTGGAAACAAACCATAGAGAGAGAACTTGGAACTACTTGATTGTGTCAAGTTTCAAAGAGCTAGCACAAACTGTGTTTGATTTAGAGTTCCAACTACATGTATCCATATAGGAGAAAACAGAGTGAAACCCAAAAATTAAAACTGTTACTGCCAACGAACTGTTTAACCTAGAAGAACGAAATTTGGTGAGCCAAGTGGGATTGGGGTACTGATCATTACCTGAAAGTGTCATGAAGATTGGGTGAAAAAATGTGTGCTGAGATTTCAGGAAAATCAGAGTTTTTTGGAAGCTTGGCAACCCCTTTCCATGAAAGTGATTTGCGCCTGTGTCTGCTTAGGTCTACATCAATAAAAAACCAACCATAGAGATAGAACTTGGAACTACTTTATTGTGCCAAGTTTCAAAGAGCTAGCACAAACCGTGTTTGATTTAGAGTTCCAATTCCCTATATCCATAGAGAAGAAAACAGAGTGAAACCTAAAAATTAAAACTGTTACTGCCAACGAACGGTTTAAACTAGAACAATGAAATTTGGTGAGCCAAGTGGGATTGGGGTACTGATCATTACGTGAAAGTGTCATCAAGATTGGGTGAAAAAATGTGTGCTCAGATTTCACGAAACTCGTAGTTTTTTGGAAGCTTGGCAACCCCTTTCCATGAAAGTGATTTGCGCCAGTATCTGCTTAGGGCTACATCAATTGGAAACAAACCATAGAGAGAGAACTTGGAACTACTTGATTGTGTCAAGTTTCAAAGAGCTAGCACAAACTGTGTTTGATTTAGAGTTCCAACTACATGTATCCATATAGGAGAAAACAGAGTGAAACCCAAAAATTAAAACTGTTACTGCCAACGAACTGTTTAACCTAGAAGAACGAAATTTGGTGAGCCAAGTGGGATTGGGGTACTGATCATTACCTGAAAGTGTCATCAAGATTGGGTGACAAAATGTGTGCTCAGATTTCACGAAACTTGTAGTTTTTTGGAAGCTTGGCAATCCCTTTCCATGAACGTGATTTGCGCCAGTCTCTGCTTAGGGCTACATCAATAGGAAACCAACCATAGAGATATAACTTGGAACTACTTTATTGTGCCAAGTTTCAAAGAGCTAGCAGAAACCGTGTTTGATTTAGAGTTCCACATCCATGTATCCATATAGGAGAAAACAGAGTGAAAACTAAAAATTTAAACTGTTACTGCCAACGATCGGTTTAACCTAGAAGAACGAAATTTGGTGAGTCAAGTGGGATTGGTGTACTGATCATTACCTGAAAGTGTCATCAAGATTGGGTGAAAAAATGTGTGCTGAAATTTCAGGAAACTCGTAGTGTTTTGGAAGCTTGGCAACCCCTTTCCATGAAAGTGATTTGCGCCAGTCTCTGCTTAGGGCTACATCAATAGGAAAAAAACCATAGATATAGAACTTGGAACTACTTGATTGTGTCAAGTTTCAAAGAGCTAGCACAATCTGTGTTTGATTTAGAGTTCAAACTACATGTATCCATATAGGAGAAAACAGAGTGAAACCTAAAAATTTAAAATGTTACTGCCAACGAACGGTTTAACCTAGAAGAACGAAATTTGGTGAGCCAAGTGGGATTGGCGTACTGATCATTACCTGAAAGTGTCATCAAGATTGTGTGAAAAAATGGGTGCTGAAATTTCAGGAAACTCGAAATATTTTGGAAGCTTGGCAACCCCTTTCCATGAACGTGATTTGCGCCAGTCTCTGCTTAGGTCTACATCAATAGGAAACAAACCGTAGAGATAGAACCTGGAACTACTTGATTGTGTCAAGTTTCAAAGAGCTAGCACAAACTGTGTTTGATTTAGAGTTCCAACTACATGTATCCATATAGGAGAAAACAGAGTGAAACCTAAAAATTAAAACTGTTACTGCCCACGAACGGTTTAACCTAGAAGAACGAAATTTGGTGAGCCAAGTGGGATTGGGGTACTGATCATTACCTGAAAGTGTCATGAAGATTGGGTGAAAAAATGTTTGCCCAGATTTCACGAAACTAGTAGTTTTTTGGAAGCATGGCAACCCCTTTCCATGAAAGTGATTTGCGCCAGTCTCTGCTTAGGGCTGCATCAATAGGAAACAAACCATAGAGATAGAACTTGGAACTACTTTATTGTGCCAAGTTTTAAAGAGCTAGCAGAAACCGTGTTTGATTTAGAGTTCCAAATCCATGTATCCATATAGGAGAAAACAGAGTGAAACCTAAAAATTAAAACTGTTACTGCCAACGAACGGTTTTACCTAGAAGAACGAAATTTGTTGAGCCAAGTGGGATTGGGGTACTGATCATTACCTGAAAGTGTCATCACGATAGGGTGAAAAAATGTGTGCTGAGATTTCAGGAAACTCGTAGTTTTTTGGAAGCTTGGCAACCCTTTTCCATGAAAGTGATTTGCGCCAGTCTCTGCTTAGGGCTACATCAATGGGAAACAAACCATAAGATAGATCTTGGAACTACTTTATTGTGTCAAGTTTCAAAGAGCTAGCACAAACCGTGTTTGATTTAGAGTTCCAACTACATGTATCCATATAGGAGAAAACAGAGTGAAACCTAAAAATCAAAACTGTTACTGCCAACGAATGGTTTAACCTAGAAGAACGAAATTTGGTGAGCCAAGTGGGATTGGGGTACTGATCATTACCTGAAAGTGTCATGAAGATTGGGTGAAAAAATGTTTGCTCAGATTTCACGAAACTCGTAGTTTTTTGGAAGCATGGCAACCCCTTTCCATGAAAGTGATTTGCGCCAGATTCTGCTTAGGGCTGCATCAATAGGAAACAAACCATAGAGATAGAACTTGAAACTACTTTATTGTGACAAGTTTTAAAGAGCTAGCAGAAACCGTGTTTGATTTAGAGTTACAAATCCATGTATCCATATGGGAGAAAACAGAGTGAAACCTAAAAATTAAAACTGTTACTGTCAACGAACGGTTTAACCTAGAAGAACGAATTTTGGTGAGCCAAGTGGGATTGGGGTACTGATCATTACCTGAAAGTGTCATCAAGATTGGGTAAAAAAATGTGTGCTCAGATTTCACGAAACTCGTAGTTTTTTGGAAGCTTGGCAACCCCTTTCCATGAAAGTGATTTGCGCCAGTATCTGCTTAGGGCTACATCAATAGGAAACAAACCATAGAGATAGAACTTGGAACTACTTGATTGTGTCAAGTTTCAAAGAGCTAGCACAAACTGTGTTTGAATTAGAGTTCCAATACATGTATCCATATAGGAGAAAACAGAGTGAAACCTAAAAATTAAAACTGTTACTGCCAACGAACGGTTTAACCTAGAAGAACGAAATTTGGTCAGCCAAGTGGGATTGGGGTACTGATCATTACCTGAAAGTGTCATGAAGATTGGGTGAAAAAATGTTTGCTCAGATTTCACGAAACTCGTAGTTTTTTGGAAGCATGGCAACCCCTTTCCATGAAAGTGATTTGCGCCAGTCTCTGCTTAGGGCTGCATCAATAGGAAACAAACCATAGAGATAGAACTTGGAACTACTTTATTGTGCCAAGTTTTAAAGAGCTAGCAGAAACCGTGTTTGATTTAGAGTTCCAAATCCATGTATCCATATAGGAGAAAACAGAGTGAAACCTAAAAATTAAAACTGTTACTGCCAACGAACGGTTTTACCTAGAAGAACGAAATTTGGTGAGCCAAGTGGGATTGGGGTACTGATCATTACCTGAAAGTGTCATCACGATAGGGTGAAAAAATGTGTGCTGAGATTTCAGGAAACTCGTAGTTTTTTGGAAGCTTGGCAACCCCTTTCCATGAAAGTGATTTGCGCCAGTCTCTGCTTAGGGCTACATCAGTGGGAAACAAACCATAAGATAGATCTTGGAACTACTTGATTGTGTCAAGATTCAAAGAGCTAGCACAAACCGTGTTTGATTTAGAGTTCCAACTACATGTATCCATATAGGAGAAAACAGAGTGAAACCTAAAAATTAAAACTGTTACTGCCAACGAACGGTTTAACATAGAAGAATAAAATTTGGTGAGCCAAGTGGGATTAGGGTACTTATCATTACCTGAAAGTGTCATCAAGATTGGGTGAAAAAATATGTGCTGAGATTTCAGGAAACTCGTAGTTTTTTGGAAGCTTGGCAACCCCTTTCCATGAAAGTGATTTGCACCAGTCTCTGCTTAGGGATACATCAATAGGAAAGAAACCATGGAGATAGAACTTGGAACTACTTTATTGTGTCAAGTTTCAAAGAGGTAGTCAAACCGTTTTTGATTTAGAGTTCCAAATACATGTATCCATATAGGAGAAACAGAGTGAAACCTAAAAATTTAAACTGTTACTGCCAACGAACGGTTTAACCTAGAAGAACGAAATTTGGTGAGCCAAGTGGGATTGGGGTACTGATCATTACCTGAAAGTGTCATGAAGATTGGGTGAAAAAATGTGTGCTGAGATTTCAGGAAAATCAGAGTTTTTTGGAAGCTTGGCAACCCCTTTCCATGAAAGTGATTTGCGCCTGTGTCTGTTTAGGTCTACATCAATAGGAAACCAACCATAGAGATAGAACTTGGAACTACTTTATTGTGCCAAGTTTCAAAGAGCTAGCACAAACCGTGTTTGATTTAGAGTTCCAATTCCATATATCCATAGAGAAGAAAACAGAGTGAAACCTAAAAATTAAAACTGTTACTGCCAACGAACGGTTTAAACTAGAACAATGAAATTTGGTGAGCCAAGTGGGATTGGGGTACTGATCATTACGTGAAAGTGTCATCAAGATTGGGTGAAAAAATGTGTGCTCAGATTTCACGAAACTCGTAGTTTTTTGGAAGCTTGGCAACCCCTTTCCATGAAAGTGATTTGCGCCAGTATCTGCTTAGGGCTACATCAATTGGAAACAAACCATAGAGAGAGAACTTGGAACTACTTGATTGTGTCAAGTTTCAAAGAGCTAGCACAAACTGTGTTTGATTTAGAGTTCCAACTACATGTATCCATATAGGAGAAAACAGAGTGAAACCCAAAAATTAAAACTGTTACTGCCAACGAACTGTTTAACCTAGAAGAACGAAATTTGGTGACCCAAGTGGGATTGGGGTACTGATCATTACCTGAAAGTGTCATCAAGATTGGGTGAAAAAATGTGTGCTCAGATTTCACGAAACTTGTAGTTTTTTGGAAGCTTGGCAATCCCTTTCCATGAAAGTGATTTGCGCCAGTCTCTGCTTAGGGCTACATCAATAGGAAACCAACCATAGAGATATAACTTGGAACTACTTTATTGTGCCAAGTTTCAAAGAGCTAGCAGAAACCGTGTTTGATTTAGAGTTCCACATCCATGTATCCATATAGGAGAAAACAGAGTGAAAACTAAAAATTTAAACTGTTACTGCCAACGATCGGTTTAACCTAGAAGAACGAAATTTGGTGAGTCAAGTGGGATTGGTGTACTGATCATTACCTGAAAGTGTCATCAAGATTGGGTGAAAAAATGTGTGCTGAAATTTCAGGAAACTCGTAGTGTTTTGGAAGCTTGGCAACCCCTTTCCATGAAAGTGATTTGCGCCAGTCTCTGCTTAGGGCTACATCAATGGGAAACAAACCATAAGATAGATCTTGGAACTACTTGATTGTGTCAAGATTCAAAGAGCTAGCACAAACCGTGTTTGATTTAGAGTTCCAACTACATGTATCCATATAGGAGAAAACAGAGTGAAACCTAAAAATCAAAACTGTTACTGCCAACGAATGGTTTAACCTAGAAGAACGAAATTTGGTGAGCCAAGTGGGATTGGGGTACTGATCATTACCTGAAAGTGTCATGAAGATTGGGTGAAAAAATGTTTGCTCAGATTTCACGAAACTCGTAGTTTTTTGGAAGCCTGGCAACCCCTTTCCATGAAAGTGATTTGCGCCAGATTCTGCTTAGGGCTGCATCAATAGGAAACAAACCATAGAGATAGAACTTGGAACTACTTTATTGTGCCAAGTTTTAAAGAGCTAGCAGAAACCGTGTTTGATTTAGAGTTACAAATCCATGTATCCATATGGGAGAAAACAGAGTGAAACCTAAAAATTAAAACTGTCACTGCCAACGAACGGTTTAACCTAGAAGAACGAAATTTGTTGAGCCAAGTGGGATTGGGGTACTGATCATTACCTGAAAGTGTCATCAAGATTGGGTAAAAAAATGTGTGCTCAGATTTCACGAAACTCATAGTTTTTTGGAAGCTTGGCAACCCCTTTCCATGAAAGTGATTTGCGCCAGTATCTGCTTAGGGCTACATCAATAGGAAACAAACCATAGAGATAGAACTTGGAACTACTTGATTGTGTCAAGTTTCAAAGAGCTAGCACAAACTGTGTTTGAATTAGAGTTCCAACTACATGTATCCATATAGGAGAAAACAGAGTGAAACCTAAAAATTAAAACTGTTACTGCCAACGAACGGTTTAACATAGAAGAACAAAACTTGGTGAGCCAAGTGGGATTGGGGTACTGATCATTACCTGAAAGTTTCATCAAGGTTGGGTGAAAAAATGTGTGCT
Organism: Spermophilus citellus; assembly: GCF_964194105.1. Lineage (NCBI taxonomy): Eukaryota > Metazoa > Chordata > Mammalia > Rodentia > Sciuridae > Spermophilus > Spermophilus citellus. The sequence goes on along the minus strand of NC_138188.1, from coordinate 22,103,628 downwards.
CAGATTTCACGAAACTTGTAGTTTTTTGGAAGCTTGGCAATCCCTTTCCATGAAAGTGATTTGCGCCAGTCTCTGCTTAGGGCTACATCAATAGGAAACCAACCATAGAGATATAACTTGGAACTAGTTTATTGTGCCAAGTTTCAAAGAGCTAGCTCAAACCGTGTTTGATTTAGAGTTCCACATCCATGTATCCATATAGGAGAAAAGAGAGTGAAACCTAAAAATTTAAACTGTTACTGCCAATGAACGCTTTAACCTGGAAGAACGAAATTTGGTGAGTCAAGTGGGATTGGTGTACTGATCATTACCTGAACGTGTCATCAAGATTGGGTGAAAAAATGTGTGCTGAAATTTCAGGAAACTCGTAGTGTTTAGGAAGCTTGGCAACCCCTTTCCATGAAAGTGATTTGCGCCAGTCTCTGCTTAGGGCTACATCAATAGGAAAAAAACCATAGATATAGAACTTGGAACTACTTGATTGTGTCAAGTTTCAAAGAGCTAGCACAAACTGTGTTTGATTTAGAGTTCAAAATACATGTATCCATATAGGAGAAAACAAGGTGAAACCTAAAAATTTAAACTGTTACTGCCAACGAACGGTTTAACCTAGAAGAACGAAATTTGGTGAGCCAAGTGGGATTGAGGTACTGATCATTACCTGAAAGTGTCATGAAGATTGGGTGAAAAAATGTGTGCTCAGATTTCACGAAACTCGTAGTTTTTTGGAAGCTTGGCAACCCCTTTCCATGAAAGTGATTTGCGCCAGTCTCTGCTTAGGGCTACATCAATAGGAAACAAACCATAGAGATAGAACTTGGAACTTCTTTATTGTGCCAAGTTTCAAGGAGCTAGCACAAACCGTGTTTGATTTAGAGTTCCAACTCCATGGATCCATATAGGAGAAAACAAGGTGAAACCTAAAAATTTAAACTGTTACTGCCAACGGATGGTTTAACCTAGAAGAACGAAATTTGGTGAGCCAAGTAGGATTGGCGAACTGATCATTACCTGAAAGTGTCATGAAGATTGGGTGAAAAAATGTGTGCTGAGATTTCAGGAAACTCATAGTTTTTTGGAAGCATGGCAACCCCTTTCCATGAAAGTGATTTGCGCCATTCTCTGTTTAGGGCTACATCAATAGGAAACAAACCATAGAGATAGAACTTGGAACTACTTTATTGTGTCAAGTTTCAAAGAGCTAGCACAAACCGTGTTTGTTTTAGAGTTCCCACTACATGTATCCATATAGGAGAAAACAGAGTGAAACCTAAAAATTAAAACTGTTACTGCCAACGAACGGTTTAACCTAAAAGAACAAAATTTGGTGAGCCAAGTGGGATTGGGGTACTGATCATTACCTGAAAGTGTCATCACGATAGGGTGAAAAAATGTGTGCTGAGATTTCAGGAAACTCGTAGTTTTTTGGAAGCTTGGCAACCCTTTTCCATGAAAGTGATTTGCGCCAGCCTCTGCTTAGGGCTACATCAATGGGAAACAAACCATAAGATAGATCTTGGAACTACTTGATTGTGTCAAGATTCAAAGAGCTAGCACAAACCGTGTTTGATTTAGAGTTCCAACTACATGTATCCATATAGGAGAAAACAGAGTGAAACCTAAAAATCAAAACTGTTACTGCCAACGAACGGTTTAACCTAGAAGAACGAAATTTGGTGAGCCAAGTGGGATTGGGGTTTTGATCATTACCTGAAAGTGTCATGAAGATTGGGTGAAAAAATGTTTGCTCAGATTTCACGAAACTCGTAGTTTTTTGGAAGCATGGCAACCCCTTTCCATGAAAGTGATTTGCGCCAGATTCTGCTTAGGGCTGCATCAATAGGAAACAAACCATAGAGATAGAACTTGGAACTACTTTATTGTGCCAAGTTTTAAAGAGCTAGCAGAAACCGTGTTTGATTTAGAGTTACAAATCCATGTATCCATATGGGAGAAAACAGAGTGAAACCTAAAAATTAAAACTGTCACTGCCAACGAACGGTTTAACCTAGAAGAACGAAATTTGTTGAGCCAAGTGGGATTGGGGTACTGATCATTACCTGAAAGTGTCATCAAGATTGGGTAAAAAAATGTGTGCTGAGATTTCAGGAAACTCGTAGTTTTTTGGAAGCTTGGCAACCCCTTTCCATGAAAGTGATTTGCGCCAGTATCTGCTTAGGGCTACATCAATAGGAAACAAACCATAGAGATAGAACTTGGAACTACTTGATTGTGTCAAGTTTCAAAGAGCTAGCACAAACTGTGTTTGAATTAGAGTTCCAACTACATGTATCCATATAGGAGAAAACAGAGTGAAACCTAAAAATTAAAACTGTTACTGCCAACGAACGGTTTAACCTAGAAGAACAAAACTTGGTGAGCCAAGTGGGATTGGGGTACTGATCATTACCTGAAAGTGTCATCAAGGTTGGGTGAAAAAATGTGTGCTCAGATTTCACGAAACTTGTAGTTTTTTGGAAGCTTGGCAATCCCTTTCCATGAAAGTGATTTGCGCCAGTCTCTGCTTAGGGCTACATCAATAGGAAACCAACCATAGAGATATAACTTGGAACTAGTTTATTGTGCCAAGTTTCAAAGAGCTAGCTCAAACCGTGTTTGATTTAGAGTTCCACATCCATGTATCCATATAGGAGAAAAGAGAGTGAAACCTAAAAATTTAAACTGTTACTGCCAACGAACGCTTTAACCTGGAAGAACGAAATTTGGTGAGTCAAGTGGGATTGGTGTACTGATCATTACCTGAACGTGTCATCAAGATTGGGTGAAAAAATGTGTGCTGAAATTTCAGGAAACTCGTAGTGTTTAGGAAGCTTGGCAACCCCTTTCCATGAAAGTGATTTGCGCCAGTCTCTGCTTAGGGCTACATCAATAGGAAAAAAACCATAGATATAGAACTTGGAACTACTTGATTGTGTCAAGTTTCAAAGAGCTAGCACAAACTGTGTTTGATTTAGAGTTCAAACTACATGTATCCATATAGGAGAAAACAAGGTGAAACCTAAAAATTTAAACTGTTACTGCCAACGAACGGTTTAACCTAGAAGAACGAAATTTGGTGAGCCAAGTGGGATTGAGGTACTGATCATTACCTGAAAGTGTCATGAAGATTGGGTGAAAAAATGTGTGCTCAGATTTCACGAAACTCGTAGTTTTTTGGAAGCTTGGCAACCCCTTTCCATGAAAGTGATTTGCGCCAGTCTCTGCTTAGGGCTACATCAATAGGAAACAAACCATAGAGATAGAACTTGGAACTTCTTTATTGTGCCAAGTTTCAAGGAGCTAGCACAAACCGTGTTTGATTTAGAGTTCCAACTCCATGGATCCATATAGGAGAAAACAAGGTGAAACCTAAAAATTTAAACTGTTACTGCCAACGGATGGTTTAACCTAGAAGAACGAAATTTGGTGAGCCAAGTAGGATTGGCGAACTGATCATTACCTGAAAGTGTCATGAAGATTGGGTGAAAAAATGTGTGCTGAGATTTCAGGAAACTCATAGTTTTTTGGAAGCATGGCAACCCCTTTCCATGAAAGTGATTTGCGCCATTCTCTGTTTAGGGCTACATCAATAAGAAACAAACCATAGAGATAGAACTTGGAACTACTTTATTGTGTCAAGTTTCAAAGAGCTAGCACAAACCGTGTTTGTTTTAGAGTTCCCACTACATGTATCCATATAGGAGAAAACAGAGTGAAACCTAAAAATTAAAACTGTTACTGCCAACGAACGGTTTAACCTAAAAGAACAAAATTTGGTGAGCCAAGTGGGATTGGGGTACTGATCATTACCTGAAAGTGTCATGAAGATTGGGTGAAAAAATGTTTGCTCAGATTTCACGAAACTCGTAGTTTTTTGGAAGCATGGCAACCCCTTTCCATGAAAGTGATTTGCGCCAGTCTCTGCTTAGGGCTGCATCAATAGGAAACAAACCATAGAGATAGAACTTGGAACTACTTTATTGTGCCAAGTTTTACAGAGCTAGCAGAAACCGTGTTTGATTTAGAGTTCCAACTCCATGTATCCATATAGGAGAAAACAGAGTGAAACCTAAAAATTAAAACTGTCACTGCCAACGAACGGTTTAACCTAGAAGAACGAAATTTGGTGAGCCAAGTGGGATTGGGGTACTGATCATTACCTGAAAGTGTCATCAAGATTGGGTGAAAAAATGTGTGCTCAGATTTCACGAAACTCGTAGTTTTTTGGAAGCTTGGCAACCCCTTTCCATGAAAGTGATTTGCGCCAGTATCTGCTTAGGGCTACATCAATAGGAAACAAACCATAGAGATAGAACTTTGAACTACTTGATTGTGTCAAGTTTCAAAGAGCTAGCACAAACTGTGTTTGATTTAGAGTTCAAACTACATGTATCCATATAGGAGAAAACAGAGTGAAACCTAAAAATTAAAACTGTTACTGCCAACGAACGGTTTAACCTAGAAGAACGAAACTTGGTGAGCTAAGTGGGATTGGGGTACTGATCATTACCTGAAAGTGTCATCAAGGTTGGGTGAAAAAATGTGTGCTCAGATTTCACGAAACTTGTAGTTTTTTGGAAGCTTGGCAATCCCTTTCCATGAAAGTGATTTGCGCCAGTCTCTGCTTAGGGCTACATCAATAGGAAACCAACCATAGAGATATAACTTGGAACTAGTTTATTGTGCCAAGTTTCAAAGAGATAGCTCAAACCGTGTTTGATTTAGAGTTCCACATCCATGTATCCATATAGGAGAAAAGAGAGTGAAACCTAAAAATTTAAACTGTTACTGCCAACGAATGCTTTAACCTGGAAGAACGAAATTTGGTGAGTCAAGTGGGATTGGTGTACTGATCATTACCTGAACGTGTCATCAAGATTGGGTGAAAAAATGTGTGCTGAAATTTCAGGAAACTCGTAGTGTTTAGGAAGCTTGGCAACCCCTTTCCATGAAAGTGATTTGCGCCAGTCTCTGCTTAGGGCTACATCAATAGGAAAAAAACCATAGATATAGAACTTGGAACTACTTGATTGTGTCAAGTTTCAAAGAGCTAGCACAAACTGTGTTTGATTTAGAGTTCAAACTACATGTATCCATATAGGAGAAAACAAGGTGAAACCTAAAAATTTAAACTGTTACTGCCAACGAACGGTTTAACCTAGAAGAACGAAATTTGGTGAGCCAAGTGGGATTGAGGTACTGATCATTACCTGAAAGTGTCATGAAGATTGGGTGAAAAAATGTGTGCTCAGATTTCACGAAACTCGTAGTTTTTTGGAAGCTTGGCAACCCCTTTCCATGAAAGTGATTTGCGCCAGTCTCTGCTTAGGGCTACATCAATAGGAAACAAACCATAGAGATAGAACTTGGAACTTCTTTATTGTGCCAAGTTTCAAGGAGCTAGCACAAACCGTGTTTGATTTAGAGTTCCAACTCCATGGATCCATATAGGAGAAAACAAGGTGAAACCTAAAAATTTAAACTGTTACTGCCAACGGATGGTTTAACCTAGAAGAACGAAATTTGGTGAGCCAAGTAGGATTGGCGAACTGATCATTACCTGAAAGTGTCATGAAGATTGGGTGAAAAAATGTGTGCTGAGATTTCAGAAAACTCATAGTTTTTTGGAAGCATGGCAACCCCTTTCCATGAAAGTGATTTGCGCCAGTCTCTGCTTAGGGCTGCATCAATAGGAAACAAACCATAGAGATAGAACTTGGAACTACTTGATTGTGTCAAGTTTCAAAGAGCTAGCACAAACTGTGTTTGATTTAGAGTTCAAACTACATGTATCCATATAGGAGAAATCAGAGTGAAACCTTAAAATTAATACTGTTACTGCCAACGAACGGTTTAACCTAGAAGAACGAAATTTGGTGAGCCAAATGGGTTGGGGTACTGATCATTACCTGAAAGTGTCATCAAGATTGGGTGGAAAAATGTGTACTCAGATTTCATGAAACTCGTAGTTTTTTGGAAGCTTGGCAATCCCTTTCCGTGAAAGTGATTTGCGCCAGTCTCTGCTTATTGCTACATCAATAGGAAACCAACCATAGAGATAGAACCTGGAACTACTTTATTGTGCCAAGTTTCAAAGAGCTAGCACAAACCGTGTTTGATTTAGAGTTCCAACTCCATGTATCCATATAGGAGAAAACAGAGTGAAACCTAAAATTTAAAACTGTGACTGCCAACGAACGGTTTAACCTAGAAGAACGAAATTTGGTGAGCCAAGTGGGATTGGGGTACTGATCATTACCTGAAAGTGTCATCAAGATTGGGTGAAAAAATGTGTACTCAGATTCCACGAAACTCGTAGTTTTTTGGAAGCTTGACAACCCCTTTCCATGAAAGTGATTTGTGCCAGTCTCTGCTTAGGGCTACATCAATAGGAAAAAAAACCATAGAGATAGAACTAGGAACTACTTTATTGTGCCAAGTTTTAAAGAGCTAGCAGAAACCGTGTTTGATTTAGAGTTCCAACTCCATGTATCCATATAGGAGAAAACAGAGTGAAACCTAAAAATTAAAACTGTTACTGCCAACGAACGGTTTAACCTAGTGAACGAAATTTGGTGAGGCAAGTGGGATTGGGGTACTGATCATTACCTGAAAGTGTCATCAAGATTGGGTTTAAAAATGTGTACTCAGATTCCACGAAACTCGTAGTTTTTTGGAAGCTTGGCAAACCCTTTCCATGAAAGTGATTTGCGCCAGTCTCTGCTTAGGGCTACATCAATAGGAAACAAACCATAGAGATAGAACATGGAACTACTTGATTGTGTCAAGTTTCAAAGAGCTAGCACAAATCGTGTTTGATTTAGAGTTCCAAATACATGTACCCACATAGGTGAAAACAGAGTGAAACCTAAAGATTAAAACTGTGACTGCCAACGAACGGTTTAACCTAGAAGAACGAAATTTGGTGAGCCAAGTGGGATTGGGATACTGATCATTACCTGAAAGTGTCATCAAGATTGGGTGAAAAAATGTGTGCTGAGATTTCAGGAAACTCATAGTTTTTTGGAAGCTTGGCAACCCCTTTCCATGAAAGTGATTTGCGCCAGTCTCTGCTTAGGGCTACATCAATAGAAAACATACCATAGAGATAGAACTTGGAACTACTTGATTGTGTCAAGTTTCAAAGAGCTAGCACAAACCGTGTTTGATTTAGAGTTCCAACTACATGTATCCATATAGGAGAAAACAAAGTGAAACCTAAAAATTAAAACGGTTACTGTCAACGAACGGTTTAACCTAGAAGAACGAATTTTGGTGAGACAAGTGGTATTGGGGTACTGATCATTACCTGAAAATGTCATCAAGATTGGGTGAAAAAATGTGTGCTCAGATTTCACGAAACTCGTATTTTTTTTGGAAGCTTGACAACCCCTTTCTATGAAAGTGATTTGCGACAGTCTCTGCTTAGGGCTACATCAATAGGAAACCAACCATAGAGATAGAACTTGGAACTACTTTATTGTGTCAAGTTTCAAAGAGCTAGCACATACCGTGTTTGATTTACAGTTCCAACTCCATGTATCCATATAGGAGAAAACAGAGTGAAACCTAAAAATTAAAACTGTTACTGTCAACGAAAGGTTTAACCTAGAAGAACGAAATTTGGTGAGCCAAGTGGGATTGGGGTATTGATCATTACCTAAAAGTGTCATCAAGATTGGGTGAAAAAATGTGTACTCAGATTCCACGAAACTCGTAGTTTTTTGGAAGCTTGGAAACCCCTTTCCATGAAAGTGATTTGCGCCAGTCTCTGCTTAGGGCTACATCAATAGGAAACAAACCATAGAGATAGAACATGGAACTACTTGATTGTGTCAAGTTTCAAAGAGCTAGCACAAACCGTGTTTGATTTAGAGTTCCAACTACATGTACCCACATAGGAGAAAACATAGTGAAACCTAAAAATTAAAAATGTGACTGCCAACGAACGTTTTAACCTTGAAGAACGAAATTTGGTGAGCCAAGTGGGATTGGGGTACTGATCATTACCTGAAAGTGTCATCAAGATTGGGTGAAAAAATGTGTGCTGAGATTTCACGAAACTCGTAGTTTTTTGGAAGCTTGGCAACCCCTTTCCATGAAAGTGATTTGCGCCAGTCTCTGCTTAGGGCTACATCAATAGGAAACATACCATAGAGAAAGAACTTGGAACTACTTGATTGTGTCAAGTTTCAAAGAGCTAGCACAAACCGTGTTTGATTTAGAGTTCCAACTCCATGTATCCATATAGGAGAAAACAGAGTGAAACCTAAAAATTAAAACTGTTACTGTCAAAGAACGGTTTAACCTAGAAGAACGAAATTTGGTGAGCCAAGTGGGATTGGGGTACTGATCATTACCTGAAAGTGTCATCAAGATTGGGTGAAAAAATGTGTACTCAGATTCCACGAAACTCGTAGATTTTTGGAAGCTTGGCAACCCCTTTCCATGAAAGTGATTTGCGACAGTCTCTGCTTAGGGCTACATCAATAGGAAACAAACCATAGAGATAGAACTTGGAACTACTTTATTGTGTCAAGTTTCAAAGAGCTAGCACAAACCGTGGTTGATTTAGAGTTCCAACTACATGTATCCATATAGGAGAAAACAGACTGAAACCTAAAAATTAAAACTGTTACTGCCAACGAACGGTTTAAGCTAGAAGAATGAAATTTGGTGAGCCAAGTGGGATTGGGGTACTGATCATTACCTGAAAGTGTCATCAAGACTGGGTGAAAAAATATATGCTGAGATTTTAGGAAACTCGTAGTTTTTTGGAAGCTTGGCAATCCCTTTCCATGAAAGTGATTTGGGCCAGTCTCTGCTTAGGGCTACATCAATAGGAAACAAACCATAGAGATAGAACTTGGAACTACTTGATTGTGTCAAGTTTCAAAGAGCTAGCAAAAACCGTGTTTGATTTAGAGTTCCAACTCCATGTATCCATATAGGAGAAAACAGAGTGAAACCTAAATATTAAAACTGTTACTGCCAACGAACGGTTTAACCTAGAAGAACGAAATTTGGTGAGCCAAGTGGGATTGGGGTACTGATCATTACCTGAAAGTGCCATCAAGATTGGGTGAAAAAATGTGTGCTCAGATTTCACGAAACTCGTAGTTTTTTGGAAGCTTATCAACCCCTTTCCATGAAAGTGATTTGCACCAGTCTCTGCTTAGGGCTACATCAATAGGAAACAACCCATAGAGATAGAACTTGGAACTACTTTATTGTGCCAAGTTTTAAAGAGCTAGCACAAACCGTGTTTGATTTAGAGTTCCAAATCCATGTATCCATATAGGAGAAAACAGAGTGAAACCTAAAAATTAAAACTGTTACTGCCAACGAACGGTTTAACCTAGTGAACGAAATTTGGTGAGGCAAGTGGGATTGGGGTACTGATCATTACCTGAAAGTGTCATCACGATAGGGTGAAAAAATGTGTGCTGAGATTTCAGGAAACTCGTAGTTTTTTAGAAGCTTGGCAACCCTTTTCCATGAAAGTGATTTGCGCCAGTCTCTGCTTAGGGCTACATCAATGGGAAACAAACCATAAGATAGATCTTGGAACTACTTGGTTGTGTCAAGATTCAAAGAGCTAGCACAAACCGTGTTTGATTTAGAGTTCCAACTACATGTATCCATATAGGAGAAAACAGAGTGAAACCTAAAAATCAAAACTGTTACTGCCAACGAATGGTTTAACCTAGAAGAACGAAATTTGGTGAGCCAAGTGGGATTGGGGTACTGATCATTACCTGAAAGTGTCATGAAGATTGGGTGAAAAAATGTTTGCTCAGATTTCACGAAACTCGTAGTTTTTTGGAAGCATGGCAACCCCTTTCCATGAAAGTGATTTGCGCCAGATTCTGCTGAGGGCTGCATCAATAGGAAACAAACCATAGAGATAGAACTTGGAACTACTTTATTGTGCCAAGTTTTAAGGAGCTAGCAGAAACCGTGTTTGATTTAGAGTTACAAATCCATGTATCCATATAGGAGAAAACAGAGTGAAACCTAAAAATTAAAACTGTCACTGCCAACGAACGGTTTAACCTAGAAGAACGAAATTTGTTGAGCCAAGTGGGATTGGGGTACTGATCATTACCTGAAAGTGTCATCAAGATTGGGTGAAAAAATGTGTGCTCAGATTTCACGAAACTCGTAGTTTTTTGGAAGCTTGGCAACCCCTTTCCATGAAAGTGATTTGCGCCAGTATCTGCTTAGGGCTACATCAATAGGAAACAAACCATAGAGATAGAACTTGGAACTACTTGATTGTGTCAAGTTTCAAAGAGCTAGCACAAACTGTGTTTGAATTAGAGTTCCAACTACATGTATCCATATAGGAGAAAACAGAGTGAAACCTAAAAATCAAAACTGTTACTGCCAACGAATGGTTTAACCTAGAAGAACGAAATTTGGTGAGCCAAGTGGGATTGGGGTACTGATCATTACCTGAAAGTGTCATGAAGATTGGGTGAAAAAATGTTTGCTCAGATTACACGAAACTCGTAGTTTTTTGGAAGCATGGCAACCCCTTTCCATGAAAGTGATTTGCGCCAGATTCTGCTGAGGGCTGCATCAATAGGAAACAAACCATAGAGATAGAACTTGGAACTACTTTATTGTGCCAAGTTTTAAGGAGCTAGCAGAAACCGTGTTTGATTTAGAGTTACAAATCCATGTATCCATATAGGAGAAAACAGAGTGAAACCTAAAAATTAAAACTGTCACTGCCAACGAACGGTTTAACCTAGAAGAACGAAATTTGTTGAGCCAAGTGGGATTGGGGTACTGATCATTACCTGAAAGTGTCATCAAGATTGGGTGAAAAAATGTGTGCTCAGATTTCACGAAACTCGTAGTTTTTTGGAAGCTTGGCAACCCCTTTCCATGAAAGTGATTTGCGCCAGTATCTGCTTAGGGCTACATCAATAGGAAACAAACCATAGAGATAGAACTTGGAACTACTTGATTGTGTCAAGTTTCAAAGAGCTAGCACAAACTGTGTTTGAATTAGAGTTCCAACTACATGTATCCATATAGGAGAAAACAGAGTGAAACCTAAAAATTAAAACTGTTACTGCCAACGAACGGTTTAACCTAGAAGAACGAAATTTGGTGAGTCAAGTGGGATTGGTGTACTGATCATTACCTGAACGTGTCATCAAGATTGGGTGAAAAAATGTGTGCTGAAATTTCAGGAAACTCGTAGTGCTTAGGAAGCTTGGCAACCCCTTTCCATGTAAGTGATTTGCGCCAGTCTCTGCTTAGGGCTACATCAATAGGAAAAAAAACCATAGATATAGAACTTGGAACTACTTGATTGTGTCAAGTTTCAAAGAGCTAGCACAAACTGTGTTTGATTTAGAGTTCAAACTACATGTATCCATATAGGAGAAAACAAGGTGAAACCTAAAAATTTAAACTGTTACTGCCAACGAACGGTTTAACCTAGAAGAACGAAATTTGGTGAGCCAAGTGGGATTGGGGTACTGATCATTGCCTGAAAGTGTCATCAAAACTGGGTGAAAAAATATATGCTGATATTTCAGGAAACTCGTAGTTTTTTGGAAGCTTGGCAATCCCTTTCCATGAAAGTGATTTGCGCCAGTCTCTGCTTAGGGCTACATCAATAGGAAACAAACCATAGGGATAGAACTTGGAACTTCTTTATTGTGCCAAGTTTCAAAGAGCTAGCACAAACCGTGTTTGATTTAGATTTCCAAATCCATGTATCCATATAGGAGAAAACAAGGTGAAACCTAAAAATTTAAACTGTTACTGCCAACGGATGGTTTAACCTAGAAGAACGAAATTTGGTGAGCCAAGTAGGATTGGCGAACTGATCATTACCTGAAAGTGTCATGAAGATTGGGTGAAAAAATGTGTGCTGAGATTTCAGGAAACTCGTAGTTTTTTGGAAGCATGGCAACCCCTTTCCATGAAAGTGATTTGCGCCAGTCTCTGCTTAGGGCTGCATCAATAGGAAACAAACCATAGAGATAGAACTTGGAACTACTTTATTGTGCCAAGTTTTAAAGAGCTAGCAGAAACCGTGTTTGATTTAGAGTTCCAACTCCATGTATCCATATAGGAGAAAACAGAGTGAAACCTAAAAATTAAAACTGTCACTGCCAACGAACGGTTTAACCTAGAAGAACGAAATTAGGTGAGCCAAGTGGGATTGGGGTACTGATCATTACCTGAAAGAGTCATCAAGATTGGGTGAAAAAAATGTGTGCTCAGATTTCACGAAACTCGTAGTTTTTTGGAAGCTTGGCAACCCCTTTCCATGAAAGTGATTTGCGCCAGTATCTGCTTAGGGCTACATCAATAGGAAACAAACCATAGAGATAGAACTTTGAACTACTTGATTGTGTCAAGTTTCAAAGAGCTAGCACAAACTGTGTTTGATTTAGAGTTCAAACTACATGTATCCATATAGGAGAAAACAGAGTGAAACCTTAAAATTAATACTGTTACTGCCAACGAACGGTTTAACATAGAAGAACGAAATTTGGTGAGCCAAGTGGGATTGGGGTACTGATCATTACCTGAAAGTGTCATCAAGATTGGGTGGAAAAATGTGTACTCAGATTTCATGAAACTCGTAGTTTTTTGGAAGCTTGGCAATCCCTTTCCATGAAAGTGATTTGCGCCAGTCTCTGCTTAGGGCTACATAAATAGGAAACCAACCATAGAGATAGAACTTGGAACTACTTTATTGTGCCAAGTTTCAAAGAGCTAGCACAAACCGTGTTTGATTTAGAGTTCCAACTCCATGTATCCATATAGGAGAAAACAGAGTGAAACCTAAAATTTAAAACTGTGACTGCCAACGAACGGTTTAACCTAGAAGAACGAAATTTGGTGAGCCAAGTGGGATTGGGGTACTGATCATTACCTGAAAGTGTCATCAAGATTGGGTGAAAAAATGTGTACTCAGATTCCACGAAACTCGTAGTTTTTTGGAAGCTTGGCAACCAATTTCCATGAAAGTGATTTGCGCCAGTCTCTGCTTAGGGCTACATCAATAGGAAACAAACCATAGAGACAGAACTTGGAACTACTTGATTGTGTCAAGTTTCAAAGAGCTAGCACAAACAGTGTTTGATTTAGAGTTCCAACTATATGTACCCACATAGGAGAAAACAGAGTGAAACCTAAAAATTAAAACTGTGACTGCCAACGAACGTTTTAACCTTGAAGAACGAAATTTGGTGAGCCAAGTGGGATTGGGGTACTGATCATTACCTGAAAGTGTCATCAAGATTGGGTGAAAAAATGTGTGCTCAGATTTCACGAAACTCGTAGTTTTTTGGAAGCTTGGCAACCCCTTTCCATGAAAGTGATTTGCGCCAGTCTCTGCTTAGGGCTACATCAATAGGAAACATACCATAGAGATAGAACTTGGAACTACTTGATTGTGTCAAGTTTCAAAGAGCTAGCACAAACAGTGTTTGATTTAGAGTTCCAACTCCATGTATCCATATAGGAGAAAACAGAGTGAAACCTAAAAATTAAAACTGTTACTGCCAACGAACGGTTTAACCTAGTGAACGAAATTTGGTGAGGCAAGTGGGATTGGGGTACTGATCATTACCTGAAAGTGTCATCAAGATTGGGTTTAAAAATGTGTACTCAGATTCCACGAAACTCGTAGTTTTTTGGAAGCTTGGCAACAACTTTCCATGAAAGTGATTTGCGCCAGTCTCTGCTTAGGGCTACATAAATAGGAAACCAACCATAGAGATAGAACTTGGAACTACTTTATTGTGTCAAGTTTCAAAGAGCTAGCACATACCGTGTTTGATTTACAGTTCCAACTCCATGTATCCATATAGGAGAAAACAGAGTGAAACCTAAAAATTAAAACTGTTACTGTCAACGAACGGTTTAACCTAGAAGAACGAATTTTGGTGAGAAAAGTGGGATTGGGGTACTGATCACTACCTGAAAATGTCATCAAGATTGGGTGAAAAAATGTGTGCTGAGATTTCACGAAACTCGTAGTTATTTGGAAGCTTGGCAACACCTTTCCATGAAAGTGATTTGCGACAGTCTCTGCTTAGGGCTACATCAATAGGAAAAAAACCACAGAGATAGAACTTGGAACTACTTTATTGTGTCAAGTTTCAAAGAGCTATCACAAACCGTGTTTGATTTAGATTTCCAACTCCATGTATCCATATAGGAAAAAACAGAGTGAAACCTAAAAATTAAAACTGTTACTGCCAACGAACGGTTTAACCTAGAAGAACGAAATTTGGTTAGCCAAGTGGGATTGGGGTACTGATCATTACCTGAAAGTGTCATCAAGATTGTGTGAAAAAATGTGTACTCAGATTCCACGAAACTCGTAGTTTTTTGGAAGCTTGGCAACCCCTTTCCATGAAAGTGATTTGCGCCAGTCTCTGCTTAGGGCTACATCAATAGGAAACAAACCATAGAGATAGAACATGGAACTACTTGATTGTGTCAATTTTCAAAGAGCTAGCACAAATCGTGTTTGATTTAGAGTTCCAAATACATGTACCCACATAGGAGAAAACAGAGTGAAACCTAAAGATTAAAACTGTGACTGCCAACGAACGGTTTAACCTAGAAGAACGAAATTTGGTGAGCCAAGTGGGATTGGGGTACTGATCATTACCTGAAAGTGTCATCAAGATTGGGTGAAAAAATGTGTGCTGAGATTTCACGAAACTCGTAGTTTTTTGGAAGCTTGGCAACCCCTTTCCATGAAAGTGATTTGTGCCAGTCTCTCCTTAGGGCTACATCAATAGAAAACATACCATGGAGATAGAACTTGGAACTACTTGATTGTGTCAAGTTTTAAAGAGCTAGCACAAACCGTGTTTGATTTAGAGTTCCAACTACATGTATCCATATAGGAGAAAACAGAGTGAAACCTAAAAATTAAAACTGTTACTGTCAACGAACGGTTTAACCTAGAAGAACGAATTTTGGTGAGACAAGTGGGATTGGGGTACTGATCATTACCTGAAAGTGTCATCAAGATTGGGTGAAAAAATGTGTGCTCAGATTTCACGAAACTCGTATTTTTTGGAAGCTTGACAACCCCTTTCTATGAAAGTGATTTGCGACAGTCTCTGCTTAGGGCTACATCAATAGGAAACCAACCATAGAGATAGAACTTGGAACTACTTTATTGTGTCAAGTTTCAAAGAGCTAGCACATACCGTGTTTGATTTACAGTTCCAACTCCATGTATCCATATAGGAGAAAACAGAGTGAAACCTAAAAATTAAAACTGTTACTGTCAACGAAAGGTTTAACCTAGAAGAACGAAATTTGGTGAGCCAAGTGGGATTGGGGTACTGATCATTACCTGAAAGTGTCATCTAGATTGGGTGAAAAAATGTGTACTCAGATTCCACGAAACTCGTAGTTTTTTGGAAGCTTGGAAACCCCTTTCCATGAAAGTGATTTGCGCCAGTCTCTGCTTAGGGCTACATCAATAGGAAACAAACCATAGAGATAGAACATGGAACTACTTGATTGTGTCAAGTTTCAAAGAGCTAGCACAAACCGTGTTTGATTTAGAGTTCCAACTACATGTACCCACATAGGAGAAAACAGAGTGAAACCTAAAAATTAAAAATGTGACTGCCAACGAACGTTTTAACCTTGAAGAACGAAATTTGGTGAGCCAAGTGGGATTGGGGTACTGATCATTACCTGAAAGTGTCATCAAAACTGGGTGAAAAAATATATGCTGATATTTCAGGAAACTCGTAGTTTTTTGGAAGCTTGGCAATCCCTTTCCATGAAAGTGATTTGCGCCAGTCTCTGCTTAGGGCTACATCAATAGGAAACAAACCATAGGGATAGAACTTGGAACTTCTTTATTGTGCCAAGTTTCAAAGAGCTAGCACAAACCGTGTTTGATTTAGATTTCCAAATCCATGTATCCATATAGGAGAAAACAAGGTGAAACCTAAAAATTTAAACTGTTACTGCCAACGGATGGTTTAACCTAGAAGAACGAAATTTGGTGAGCCAAGTAGGATTGGCGAACTGATCATTACCTGAAAGTGTCATGAAGATTGGGTGAAAAAATGTGTGCTGAGATTTCAGGAAACTCGTAGTTTTTTGGAAGCATGGCAACCCCTTTCCATGAAAGTGATTTGCGCCAGTCTCTGCTTAGGGCTGCATCAATAGGAAACAAACCATAGAGATAGAACTTGGAACTACTTTATTGTGCCAAGTTTTAAAGAGCTAGCAGAAACCGTGTTTTATTTAGAGTTCCAACTCCATGTATCCATATAGGAGAAAACAGAGTGAAACCTAAAAATTAAAACTGTCACTGCCAACGAACGGTTTAACCTAGAAGAACGAAATTAGGTGAGCCAAGTGGGATTGGGGTACTGATCATTACCTGAAAGAGTCATCAAGATTGGGTGAAAAAAATGTGTGCTCAGATTTCACGAAACTCGTAGTTTTTTGGAAGCTTGGCAACCCCTTTCCATGAAAGTGATTTGCGCCAGTATCTGCTTAGGGCTACATCAATAGGAAACAAACCATAGAGATAGAACTTTGAACTACTTGATTGTGTCAAGTTTCAAAGAGCTAGCACAAACTGTGTTTGATTTAGAGTTCAAACTACATGTATCCATATAGGAGAAAACAGAGTGAAACCTTAAAATTAATACTGTTACTGCCAACGAACGGTTTAACATAGAAGAACGAAATTTGGTGAGCCAAGTGGGATTGGGGTACTGATCATTACCTGAAAGTGTCATCAAGATTGGGTGGAAAAATGTGTACTCAGATTTCATGAAACTCGTAGTTTTTTGGAAGCTTGGCAATCCCTTTCCATGAAAGTGATTTGCGCCAGTCTCTGCTTAGGGCTACATAAATAGGAAACCAACCATAGAGATAGAACTTGGAACTACTTTATTGTGCCAAGTTTCAAAGAGCTAGCACAAACCGTGTTTGATTTAGAGTTCCAACTCCATGTATCCATATAGGAGAAAACAGAGTGAAACCTAAAATTTAAAACTGTGACTGCCAACGAACGGTTTAACCTAGAAGAACGAAATTTGGTGAGCCAAGTGGGATTGGGGTACTGATCATTACCTGAAAGTGTCATCAAGATTGGGTGAAAAAATGTGTACTCAGATTCCACGAAACTCGTAGTTTTTTGGAAGCTTGGCAACCAATTTCCATGAAAGTGATTTGCGCCAGTCTCTGCTTAGGGCTACATCAATAGGAAACAAACCATAGAGACAGAACTTGGAACTACTTGATTGTGTCAAGTTTCAAAGAGCTAGCACAAACAGTGTTTGATTTAGAGTTCCAACTATATGTACCCACATAGGAGAAAACAGAGTGAAACCTAAAAATTAAAACTGTGACTGCCAACGAACGTTTTAACCTTGAAGAACGAAATTTGGTGAGCCAAGTGGGATTGGGGTACTGATCATTACCTGAAAGTGTCATCAAGATTGGGTGAAAAAATGTGTGCTCAGATTTCACGAAACTCGTAGTTTTTTGGAAGCTTGGCAACCCCTTTCCATGAAAGTGATTTGCGCCAGTCTCTGCTTAGGGCTACATCAATAGGAAACATACCATAGAGATAGAACTTGGAACTACTTGATTTTGTCAAGTTTCAAAGAGCTAGCACAAACAGTGTTTGATTTAGAGTTCCAACTCCATGTATCCATATAGGAGAAAACAGAGTGAAACCTAAAAATTAAAACTGTTACTGCCAACGAACGGTTTAACCTAGTGAACGAAATTTGGTGAGGCAAGTGGGATTGGGGTACTGATCATTACCTGAAAGTGTCATCAAGATTGGGTTTAAAAATGTGTACTCAGATTCCACGAAACTCGTAGTTTTTTGGAAGCTTGGCAACAACTTTCCATGAAAGTGATTTGCGCCAGTCTCTGCTTAGGGCTACATCAATAGGAAACCAACCATAGAGATAGAACTTGGAACTACTTTATTGTGTCAAGTTTCAAAGAGCTAGCACATACCGTGTTTGATTTACAGTTCCAACTCCATGTATCCATATAGGAGAAAACAGAGTGAAACCTAAAAATTAAAACTGTTACTGTCAACGAACGGTTTAACCTAGAAGAACGAATTTTGGTGAGAAAAGTGGGATTGGGGTACTGATCACTACCTGAAAATGTCATCAAGATTGGGTGAAAAAATGTGTGCTGAGATTTCACGAAACTCGTAGTTATTTGGAAGCTTGGCAACACCTTTCCATGAAAGTGATTTGCGACAGTCTCTGCTTAGGGCTACATCAATAGGAAAAAAACCACAGAGATAGAACTTGGAACTACTTTATTGTGTCAAGTTTCAAAGAGCTATCACAAACCGTGTTTGATTTAGATTTCCAACTCCATGTATCCATATAGGAAAAAACAGAGTGAAACCTAAAAATTAAAACTGTTACTGCCAACGAACGGTTTAACCTAGAAGAACGAAATTTGGTTAGCCAAGTGGGATTGGGGTACTGATCATTACCTGAAAGTGTCATCAAGATTGTGTGAAAAAATGTGTACTCAGATTCCACGAAACTCGTAGTTTTTTGGAAGCTTGGCAACCCCTTTCCATGAAAGTGATTTGCGCCAGTCTCTGCTTAGGGCTACATCAATAGGAAACAAACCATAGAGATAGAACATGGAACTACTTGATTGTGTCAAGTTTCAAAGAGCTAGCACAAATCGTGTTTGATTTAGAGTTCCAAATACATGTACCCACATAGGAGAAAACAGAGTGAAACCTAAAGATTAAAACTGTGACTGCCAACGAACGGTTTAACCTAGAAGAACGAAATTTGGTGAGCCAAGTGGGATTGGGGTACTGATCATTACCTGAAAGTGTCATCAAGATTGGGTGAAAAAATGTGTGCTGAGATTTCACGAAACTCGTAGTTTTTTGGAAGCTTGGCAACCCCTTTCCATGAAAGTGATTTGTGCCAGTCTCTCCTTAGGGCTACATCAATAGAAAACATACCATGGAGATAGAACTTGGAACTACTTGATTGTGTCAAGTTTTAAAGAGCTAGCACAAACCGTGTTTGATTTAGAGTTCCAACTACATGTATCCATATAGGAGAAAACAGAGTGAAACCTAAAAATTAAAACTGTTACTGTCAACGAACGGTTTAACCTAGAAGAACGAATTTTGGTGAGACAAGTGGGATTGGGGTACTGATCATTACCTGAAAGTGTCATCAAGATTGGGTGAAAAAATGTGTGCTCAGATTTCACGAAACTCGTATTTTTTGGAAGCTTGACAACCCCTTTCTATGAAAGTGATTTGCGACAGTCTCTGCTTAGGGCTACATCAATAGGAAACCAACCATAGAGATAGAACTTGGAACTACTTTATTGTGTCAAGTTTCAAAGAGCTAGCACATACCGTGTTTGATTTACAGTTCCAACTCCATGTATCCATATAGGAGAAAACAGAGTGAAACCTAAAAATTAAAACTGTTACTGTCAACGAAAGGTTTAACCTAGAAGAACGAAATTTGGTGAGCCAAGTGGGATTGGGGTACTGATCATTACCTGAAAGTGTCATCTAGATTGGGTGAAAAAATGTGTACTCAGATTCCACGAAACTCGTAGTTTTTTGGAAGCTTGGAAACCCCTTTCCATGAAAGTGATTTGCGCCAGTCTCTGCTTAGGGCTACATCAATAGGAAACAAACCATAGAGATAGAACATGGAACTACTTGATTGTGTCAAGTTTCAAAGAGCTAGCACAAACCGTGTTTGATTTAGAGTTCCAACTACATGTACCCACATAGGAGAAAACAGAGTGAAACCTAAAAATTAAAAATGTGACTGCCAACGAACGTTTTAACCTTGAAGAACGAAATTTGGTGAGCCAAGTGGGATTGGGGTACTGATCATTACCTGAAAGTGTCATCAAGATTGGGTGAAAATATGTGTGCTGAGATTTCACGAAACTCGTAGTTTTTTGGAAGCTTGGCAACCCCTTTCCATGAAAGTGATTTGCGCCAGTCTCTGCTTAGGGCTACATCAATAGGAAACATACCATAGAGAAAGAACTTGGAACTACTTGATTGTGTCAAGTTTCAAAGAGCTAGCACAAACCGTGTTTGATTTAGAGTTCCAACTCCATGTATCCATATAGGAGAAAACAGAGTGAAACCTAAAAATTAAAACTGTTACTGTCAACGAACGGTTTAACCTAGAAGAACGAAATTTGGTGAGCCAAGTGGGATTGGGGTACTGATCATTACCTGAAAGTGTCATGAAGATTGTTTGAAAAAATGTGTGCTCAGATTTCACAAAACTCGTAGTTTTTTGGAAGCTTGGCAACCCCTTTCCATGAAAGTGATTTGCGCCAGTCTCTGCTAAGGGCTACATCTATAGGAAACAAACCATAGAGATAGAACTTGGAACTACTTGATTGTGTCAAGTTTTAAAGAGCTAGCAAAAACCGTGTTTGATTTACAGTGAAAACTCCATGTATCCATATAGGAGAAAACAGAGTGAAACCTAGAAATTAAAACTGTTACTGCCAACGAACGGTTTAACCTAGAAGAACGAAATTTGGTGATCCAAGTGGGATTGGTGTACTGATCATTACCTGAAAGTGCCATCAAGATTGGGTGAAAAAATGTGTGCTCAGATTTCACCAAACTCGTAGTTTTTTGGAAGCTTATCAACCCCTTTCCAGGAAAGTGATTTGCACCAGTCTCTGCTTAGGGCTACATCAATAGGAAACAACCCATAGAGAGAGAACTTGGAACTACTTGATTGTGTCAAGTTTCAAAGAGCTAGAACAAACCGTGTTTGATTTAGAGATCCAACTCCATGTATCCATATAGGAGAAAACAGAGTGAAACCTAAAAATTAAAACTGTTACTGCCAACGAACGGTTTAACCTAGAAGAACGAAATTTGGTGAGCCAAGTGGGATTGGGGTACTGATCCTTACCTGAAAGTGTCATGAAGATTGGGTGAAAAAATGTGTGCTCAGATTTCACGAAACTCGTAGTTTTTGGAAGCTTGGCCACCCCTTTCCATGAAAGTGATTTGCGCCAGTCTCTGCTTAGGGCTACATCAATAGGAAACAAACCATAGAGATAGAACTTGGAACTACTTGATTGTGTCAAGTTTTAAAGAGCTAGCAAAACCGTGTTTGATTTTGAGTGAAAACTCCATGTATCCATATAGGAGCAAACAGAGTGAAACCTAATAATTAAAACTGTTACTGCCAACAAACGATTTAACCTAGAAGAACGAAATTTGGTGAGCCAAGTGGGATTGGGGTACTGATCATTACCTGAAAGTGTCATCAAGATTGGGTGAAAAAATGTGTGCTGAGATTTCAGGAGACTCGTAGTTTTTTGGAAGCTTGGCAACCCCTTTCCATGAAAGTGATTTGCGCCAGTCTCTGCTTAGGGCTACATTAATAGGAAACAAACCATAGAGATAAAACTTGGAACTACTTGATTGTGTCAAGTTGCAAAGAGCTAGCACAAACCGTGTTTGATTTAGAGTTCCAACTACATGTATCCATATAGGAGAAAACAGAGTGAAACCTAAAAATTAAAACTGTTACTGCCAAAGAACGGTTTAACCTAGAAGGACGTAATTTGGTGAGCCAAGTGGGATTGGGGTACTGATCATTACCGGAAAGTGTCATCAAGATTGGGTGAAAAAATGTGTGTTGAGATATCAGGAAACTCGTAGTTTTTTGGAAGCTTGGCAACCCCTTTCCATGAATGTGATTTGCGCCAGTCTCTGCTTAGGGCTACATCAATAGGAAACAAACCATAGAGATAGAACTTGGAACTAATTGATTGTGTCCAGTTTCTAAGAGCTAGCACAAACCGTGTTTGATTTAGAGTTCCAACTACATGTATGCATTTAGGAGAAAACAGAGTGAAATCTAAAAATTAAAACTGTTACTGCCAATGAACGGTTAAACGTAGAAGAACGAAATTTGATGAGCCAAGTGGGATTGGGGTACTGATCATTACCTGAAAGTGTCATGAAGATTGGGTGAAAAAATGTGTGCTGAGATTTCAGGAAACTCGTAGTTTTTTGGAAGCTTGGCAACCCCTTTCCATGAAAGTGATTTTCGCCAGTCTCTGCTTAGGGCTACATCAATAGGAAACAAACCATAGAGATAGAACTTGGAACTACTTTATTGTGTCAAGTTTGAAAGAGCTAGCACAAACCGTGTTTGATTTAGAGTTCCAAATATATGTATCCATATGGCAGAAAACAGAGTGAAACCTACAAATTAAAACTGTTACTGCCAACGAACGGTTTAACCTTGAAAAACGAAATTTGGTGAGCCAAGTGGATTGGGGTACTGATCATTACCTGAAAGTGTCATCAAGACTGGGTGAAAAAATGTGTGCTGAGATTTCAGGAAACTCGTAGTTTTTTGGAAGCTTGGCAATCCCTTTCCATGAAAGTGATTTGCGCCAGTCTCTGCTTAGTGCTAGATCAATAGGAAACAAACCATAGACATAGAACTTGGAACTACTTTATTGTGTCAAGTTTCAAAGAGCTAGCACAAACCGTGGTTGATTTAGAGTTCCAACTACATGTATCCATATAGGAGAAAACAGAGTGAAACCTAAAAATTAAAACTGTTACTGACAACGAACGGTTTAACCTAGAAGAACGAAATTTGGTGAGCCAAGTGGGATTGGGGTACTGATCATTACCTGAAAGTGTCATCAAGACTGGGTGAAAAAATATATGCTGATATTTCAGGAAACTCGTAGTTTTTTGGAAGCTTGGCAATCCCTTTCCATGAAAGTGATTTTGCCAGTCTCTGCTTAGGGCTACATCAATAGGAAAAAAACCATAGAGATAGAACTTGGAACTACTTGATTGTGTCAAGTTTCAAAGAGCTAGCAAAAACCGTGTTTGATTTAGAGTTCCAACTCCATGTATCCATATAGGAGAAAACAGAGTGGAACCTAAAAATTAAAACTGTTACTGCCAACGAACGGTTTAACCTAGAAGAACAAAATTTGGTGAGCCAAGTGGGATTGGGGTACTGATCATTACAAGAAAGTGTCATCAAGATTGGGTGAAAAAATGTTTGCTGTGATTTCAGGAAACTCATAGTTTTTTGGAAGGTTGGCAACCCTTTCCATGAAAGTGATTTGCGCCAGTCTCTGCTTAGGGCTACATCAATAGGAAACAAACCATAGAGATAGAACTTGGAACTACTTGATTGTGTCAAGTTTCAAAGAGCTAGCACAAACCGTGTTTGATTTAGTGTTCCAACGACATGTACCCACATAGGAGAAAACAGAGTGAAACCTAAAAATTAAAACTGTTACTGCCAACGAACGGTTTAACCTAGAAGAACAAAATTTGGTGAGCCAAGTGGGATTGGTTTACTGATCATTACCTTAAAGTGTCATCAAGACTGGGTGAAAAAACGTGTGCTGAGATTTCAGGAAACTCGTAATTTTTTGTAAGCTAGGCAACCCCTTTCCATAAAAGTTATTTGCGCCAGTCTCTGCTTAGGGCTACATCAATAGGAAAAAAAAACCATAAAGATAGAACTTGGAACTACTTGATTGTGTCAAGTTTCAAAGAGCTAGCACAAACCGTGTTTGATTTAGAGTTCCAACTACATGTACCCACATAGGAGAAAACAGAATGAAACCTAAAAATTAAAACTGTGACTGCCAACGAACGGTTTAACCTAGAACAACTAAATTTGGTGTGCCAAGTGGGATTGGGGTACTGATCATTACCTGAAAGTGTCATCAAGATTGGGTGAAAAAATATGTGCTGTGATTTCAGGAAACTCGTAGTTTTTTGGAAACTTGGCAACCCCTTTCCATGATAGTGATTTTCGCCAGTCTCTGCTTAGGGCTACATCATTAGGAAACAAACCATAGAGATAGAACTTGGAACTACTTGATTGTGTCAAGTTTCAAAGAGCTAGCACAAACCGTGTTTGATTTAGTGTTCCAACGACATGTACCCACATAGGAGAAAACAGAGTGAAACCTAAAAATTAAAACTGTTACTGCCAACGAACGGTTTAACCTAGAAGAACAAAATTTGGTGAGCCAAGTGGGATTGGTTTACTGATCATTACCTTAAAGTGTCATCAAGACTGGGTGAAAAAACGTGTGCTGAGATTTCAGGAAACTCGTAATTTTTTGTAAGCTAGGCAACCCCTTTCCATAAAAGTTATTTGCGCCAGTCTCTGCTTAGGGCTACATCAATAGGAAAAAAAAACCATAAAGATAGAACTTGGAACTACTTGATTGTGTCAAGTTTCAAAGAGCTAGCACAAACCGTGTTTGATTTAGAGTTCCAACTACATGTACCCACATAGGAGAAAACAGGGTGAAACCTAAAAATTAAAACTGTGACTGCCAACGAACGGTTTAACCTAGAAGAACGAAATTTGGTGAGCCAAGTGGGGTTGGGGTACTGCTCATTACCTGAAAGTGTCATCAAGATTGGGTGAAAAAATGTGTGCTGAGATTTCACGAAACTCGTAGTTTTTTGGAAGCTTGGCAACCCCTTTCCATGAAAGTGATTTGCGCCAGTCTCTGCTTAGGGCTATATCAATAGGAAAAAAACCATAGAGATTGAACTTGGAACTACTTGATTGTGTAAAGTTGCAAAGAGCTAGCACAAACCGTGTTTGATTTAGAGTTCCAAATACATGTATCCATATAGGAGAAAACAGAGTGAAACCTAAAAATTAAAACTGTTACTGCCAATGAACGGTTTAACCTAGAAGAACGAAATTTGGTGAGCCAAGTGGGATTGGGGTACTGATCATTACCTGAAAGTGTCATCAAGATTGGGTGAAAAAATGTGTGCTGAGATGTAAGGAAACTCGTAGTTTTTTGGAAGCTTGGCAACCCCTTTCCATGAAAGTGATTTGCGCCAGTCTCTGCTTAGGGCTACATCAATAGGAAACAAACCATAGAGATAGAACTTGGAACTACTTGATTGTGTCAAGTTTTAAAGAGCTAGCAAATACCGTGTTTGATTTAGAGTGAAAACTCCATGTATCCATATAGGAGAAAACAGAGTGAAACCTAAAAATTAAAACTGTTACTGCCAACGAACGGTTTAACCTAGAAGAACGAAATTTGGTGATCCAAGTGGGATTGGGGTACTGATCATTACCTGAAAGTGCCATCAAGATTGGGTGAAAAAATGTGTGCTCAGATTTCACGAAACTCGTAGTTTTTTGGAAGCTTATCAACCCCTTTCCATGAAAGTGATTTTCACCAGTCTCTGCTTAGGGCTACATCAATAGGAAACAAACCATAGAGATAGAACTTGGAACTACTTGATTGTGTCAAGTTTCAAAGAGCTAGCACAAACCTTGTTTGATTTAGAGTTCCAACTACATGTACCCACTTAGGAGAAAACAGGGTGAAACCTAAAAATTTAAACTGTGACTGCCAACGAACGGTTTAACCTAGAAGAACGAAATTTGGTGATCCAAGTGGGATTGGGGTACTGATCATTACCTGAAAGTGCCATCAAGATTGGGTGAAAAAATGTGTGCTGAGATTTCACGAAACTCGTAGTTTTTTGGAAGCTTGGCAACCCCTTTCCATGAAGGTGATTTGCGCCAGTCTCTGCTTAGGGCTACATCAATAGGAAACAAACCATAGAGATAGAACTTGGAACTACTTGATTGTGTCAAGTTTCAAAGAGCTAGCACAAACCTTGTTTGATTTAGAGTTCCAACTACATGTACCCACATAGGAGAAAACAGGGTGAAAACTAAAAATTAAAACTGTGACTGCCAACGAACGGTTTAACCTAGAAGAACGAAATTTGGTGAGCCAAGTGGGATTGGGGTACTGCTCATTACCTGAAAGTGTCATCAAGATTGGGAGAAAAAATGTGTGCTGAGATTTTACGAAACTCGTAGTTTTTTGGAAGCTTGGCAACCCCTTTCCATGAATGTGATTTGCGCCAGTCTCTGCTTAGGGCTACATCAATAGGAAACAAACCATAGAGATAGAACTTGGAACTAATTGATTGTGTCCAGTTTCTAAGAGCTAGCACAAACCGTGTTTGATTTAGAGTTCCAACTACATGTATGCATTTAGGAGAAAACAGAGTGAAATCTAAAAATTAAAACTCTTACTGCCAATGAACGGTTAAACGTAGAAGAACGAAATTTGATGAGCCAAGTGGGATTGGGGTACTGATCATTACCTGAAAGAGTCATCAAGTTTGGGTGAAAAAATGTGTGCTGAGATTTCAGGAAACTCGTAGTTTTTTGGAAGCTTGGCAACCCCTTTCCATGAAAGTGATTTGCGCCAGTCTCTGCTTAGTGCTAGATCAATAGGAAACAAACCATAGAGATAGAACTTGGAACTACTTTATTGTGTCAAGTTTCAAAGAGCTAGCACAAACCGTGGTTGATTTAGAGTTCCAACTACATGTATCCATATAGGAGAAAACAGAGTGAAACCTAAAAATTAAAACTGTTACTGACAACGAACGGTTTAACCTAGAAGAACGAAATTTGGTGAGCCAAGTGGGATTGGGGTACTGATCATTACCTGAAAGTGTCATCAAGACTGGGTGAAAAAATATATGCTGATATTTCAGGAAACTCGTAGTTTTTTGGAAGCTTGGCAATCCCTTTCCATGAAAGTGATTTTGCCAGTCTCTGCTTAGGGCTACATCAATAGGAAACAAACCATAGAGATAGAACTTGGAACTAATTGATTGTGTCCAGTTTCTAAGAGCTAGCACAAACCGTGTTTGATTTAGAGTTCCAACTACATGTATGCATTTAGGAGAAAACAGAGTGAAATCTAAAAATTAAAACTGTTACTGCCAATGAACGGTTAAACGTAGAAGAACGAAATTTGGTGAGCCAAGTGGGATTGGGGTACTGATCATTACCTGAAAGTGTCATCAAGTTTGGGTGAAAAAATGTGTGCTGAGATTTCAGGAAACTCGTAGTTTTTTGGAAGCTTGGCAACCCCTTTCCATGAAAGTGATTTGCGCCAGTCTCTGCTTAGTGCTAGATCAATAGGAAACAAACCATAGAGATAGAACTTGGAACTACTTTATTGTGTCAAGTTTCAAAGAGCTAGCACAAACCGTGGTTGATTTAGAGTTCCAACTACATGTATCCATATAGGAGAAAACAGAATGAAACCTAAAAATTAAAACTGTGACTGCCAACGAACGGTTTAACCTAGAACAACTAAATTTGGTGTGCCAAGTGGGATTGAGGTACTTATCATTACCTGAAAGTGTCATCAAGATTGGGTGAAAAAATATGTGCTGTGATTTCAGGAAACTCGTAGTTTTTTGGAAGCTTGGCAACCTCTTTCCATGAAAGTGATTTGCGCCAGTCTCTGCTTAGGGCTACATCATTAGGAAACAAACCATAGAGATAGAACTTGGAACTACTTGATTGTGTCAAGTTTTAAAGAGCTAGCACAAACCGTGTTTGATTTAGAGTGAAAACTCCATGTATCCATATAGGAGAAAACAGAGTGAAACCTAAAAATTTAAACCATTACTGCCAACGAACGGTTTAACCTAGAAGAACGAAATTTGGTGATCCAAGTGGGATTGAGGTACTGATCATTACCTGAAAGTGCCATCAAGATTGGGTGAAAAAATTTGTGCTCAGATTTCACGAAACTCGTAGTTTTTTGGAAGCTTATCAACCCCTTTCCATGAAAGTGATTTGCACCAGTCTCTGCTTAGGGCTACATCAATAGGAAACAAACCATAGAGATAGAACTTGGAACTACTTGATTGTGTCAAGTTTCAAAGAGCTAGCAAAAACCATGTTTGATTTAGAGTTCCAACTACATGTACCCACATAGGAGAAAACAGGGTGAAACCTAAAAATTAAAACTGTGACTGCCAACGAACGGTTTAACCTAGAAGAACGAAATTTGGTGAGCCAAGTGGGGTTGGGGTACTGCTCATTACCTGAAAGTGTCATCAAGATTGGGTGAAAAAATGTGTGCTGAGATTTCACGAAACTCGTAGTTTTTTGGAAGCTTGGCAACCCCTTTCCATGAAAGTGATTTGCGCCAGTCTCTGCTTAGGGCTATATCAATAGGAAAAAAACCATAGAGATTGAACTTGGAACTACTTGATTGTGTAAAGTTGCAAAGAGCTAGCACAAACCGTGTTTGATTTAGAGTTCCAACTACATGTATCCATATAGGAGAAAACAGAGTGAAACCTAAAAATTAAAACTGTTACTGCCAACGAACGGTTTAACCTAGAAGAACGAAATTTGGTGAGCCAAGTGGGATTGGGGTACTGATCATTACCTGAAAGTGTCATCAAGATTGGGTGAAAAAATGTGTGCTGAGATGTAAGGAAACTCGTAGTTTTTTGGAAGCTTGGCAACCCCTTTCCATGAAAGTGATTTGCGCCAGTCTCTGCTTAGGGCTACATCAATAGGAAACAAACCATAGAGATAGAACTTGGAACTACTTGATTGTGTCAAGTTTTAAAGAGCTAGCAAATACCGTGTTTGATTTAGAGTGAAAACTCCATGTATCCATATAGGAGAAAACAGAGTGAAACCTAAAAATTAAAACTGTTACTGCCAACGAACAGTTTAACCTAGAAGAACGAAATTTGGTGATCCAAGTGGGATTGGGGTACTGATCATTACCTGAAAGTGCCATCAAGATTGGGTGAAAAAATGTGTGCTGAGATTTCACGAAACTCGTAGTTTTTTGGAAGCTTATCAACCCCTTTCCATGAAAGTGATTTTCACCAGTCTCTGCTTAGGGCTACATCAATAGGAAACAAACCATAGAGATAGAACTTGGAACTACTTGATTGTGTCAAGTTTCAAAGAGCTAGCACAAACCTTGTTTGATTTAGAGTTCCAACTACATGTACCCACATAGGAGAAAACAGGGTGAAACCTAAAAATTTAAACTGTGACTGCCAACGAACGGTTTAACCTAGAAGAACGAAATTTGGTGATCCAAGTGGGATTGGGGTACTGATCATTACCTGAAAGTGCCATCAAGATTGGGTGAAAAAATGTGTGCTGAGATTTCACGAAACTCGTAGTTTTTTGGAAGCTTGGCAACCCCTTTCCATGAAGGTGATTTGCGCCAGTCTCTGCTTAGGGCTACATCAATAGGAAAAAAACCATAGAGATAGAACTTGGAACTACTTGATTGTGTAAAGTTGCAAAGAGCTAGCACAAACCGTGTTTGATTTAAGTTCCAACTACATGTATCCATATGGGAGAAAACAGAGTGAAACCTAAAAATTAAAACTGTTACTGCCAACGAACGGTTTAACCTAGAAGAACGAAATTTGGTGAGCCAAGTTGGATTGGGGTACTGATCATTACCTGAAAGTGTCATCAAGATTGGGTGAAAAAATGTGTGCTGAGATTTCAGGAAACTCGTAGTTTTTTGGAAGCTTGGCAACCACTTTCCATGAAGGTGATTTGCGCCAGTCTCTGCTTAGGGCTACATCAATAGGAAACAAACCATAGAGATAGAACTTGGAACTACTTGATTGTGTCAAGTTTCAAAGAGCTAGCACAAACCTTGTTTGATTTAGAGTTCCAACTACATGTACCCACATAGGAGAAAACAGGGTGAAACCTAAAAATTAAAACTGTGACTGCCAACGAACGGTTTAACCTAGAAGAACGAAATTTGGTGAGCCAAGTGGGATTGGGGTACTGCTCATTACCTGAAAGTGTCATCAAGATTGGGAGAAAAAATGTGTGCTGAGATTTTACGAAACTCGTAGTTTTTTGGAAGCTTGGCAACCCCTTTCCATGAATGTGATTTGCGCCAGTCTCTGCTTAGGGCTACATCAATAGGAAACAAACCATAGAGATAGAACTTGGAACTAATTGATTGTGTCCAGTTTCTAAGAGCTAGCACAAACCGTGTTTGATTTAGAGTTCCAACTACATGTATGCATTTAGGAGAAAACAGAGTGAAATCTAAAAATTAAAACTGTTACTGCCAATGAACGGTTAAACGTAGAAGAACGAAATTTGATGAGCCAAGTGGGATTGGGGTACTGATCATTACCTGAAAGTGTCATCAAGTTTGGGTGAAAAAATGTGTGCTGAGATTTCAGGAAACTCGTAGTTTTTTGGAAGCTTGGCAACCCCTTTCCATGAAAGTGATTTGCGCCAGTCTCTGCTTAGTGCTAGATCAATAGGAAACAAACCATAGAGATAGAACTTGGAACTACTTTATTGTGTCAAGTTTCAAAGAGCTAGCACAAACCGTGGTTGATTTAGAGTTCCAACTACATGTATCCATATAGGAGAAAACAGAGTGAAACCTAAAAATTAAAACTGTTACTGACAACGAACTGTTTAACCTAGAAGAACGAAATTTGGTGAGCCAAGTGGGATTGGGGTACTGATCATTACCTGAAAGTGTCATCAAGACTGGGTGAAAAAATATATGCTGATATTTCAGGAAACTCGTAGTTTTTTGGAAGCTTGGCAATCCCTTTCCATGAAAGTGATTTTGCCAGTCTCTGCTTAGGGCTACATCAATAGGAAAAAAACCATAGAGATAGAACTTGGAACTACTTGATTGTGTCAAGTTTCAAAGAGCTAGCAAAAACCGTGTTTGATTTAGAGTTCCAACTCCATGTATCCATATAGGAGAAAACAGAGTGGAACCTAAAAATTAAAACTGTTACTGCCAACGAACGGTTTAAACTAGAAGAACGAAATTTGGTGAGCCAAGTGGGATTGGGGTACTGATCATTACAAGAAAGTGTCATCAAGATTGGGTGAAAAAATGTTTGCTGTGAT
Source organism: Spermophilus citellus (assembly GCF_964194105.1). NCBI lineage: Eukaryota > Metazoa > Chordata > Mammalia > Rodentia > Sciuridae > Spermophilus > Spermophilus citellus. Next base: position 22,072,831 of record NC_138188.1, on the reverse strand, counting down.
TTCAGGAAACTCATAGTTTTTTGGAAGGTTGGCAACCCCTTTCCATGAAAGTGATTTGCGCCAGTCTCTGCTTAGGGCTACATCAATAGGAAACAAACCATAGAGATAGAACTTGGAACTACTTGATTGTGTCAAGTTTCAAAGAGCTAGCACAAACCGTGTTTGATTTAGAGTTCCAACGACATGTACCCACATAGGAGAAAACAGAGTGAAACCTAAAAATTAAAACTGTTACTGCCAACGAACGGTTTAACCTAGAAGAACAAAATTTGGTGAGCCATGTGGGATTGGTTTACTGATCATTACCTTAAAGTGTCATCAAGACTGGGTGAAAAAACGTGTGCTGAGATTTCAGGAAACTCGTAATTTTTTGTAAGCTAGGCAACCCCTTTCCATAAAAGTTATTTGCGCCAGTCTCTGCTTAGGGCTACATCAATAGGAAAAAAACCATAAAGATAGAACTTGGAACTACTTGATTGTGTCAAGTTTCAAAGAGCTAGCACAAACCGTGTTTGATTTAGAGTTCCAACTACATGTACCCACATAGGAGAAAACAGAATGAAACCTAAAAATTAAAACTGTGACTGCCAACGAACGGTTTAACCTAGAACAACTAAATTTGGTGTGCCAAGTGGGATTGGGGTACTGATCATTACCTGAAAGTGTCATCAAGATTGGGTGAAAAAATATGTGCTGTGATTTCAGGAAACTCGTAGTTTTTTGGAAGCTTGGCAACCTCTTTCCATGAAAGTGATTTGCGCCAGTCTCTGCTTAGGGCTACATCATTAGGAAACAAACCATAGAGATAGAACTTGGAACTACTTGATTGTGTCAAGTTTTAAAGAGCTAGCACAAACCGTGTTTGATTTAGAGTGAAAACTCCATGTATCCATATAGGAGAAAACAGAGTGAAACCTAAAAATTTAAACCGTTACTGCCAACGAACGGTTTAACCTAGAAGAACGAAATTTGGTGATCCAAGTGGGATTGAGGTACTGATCATTACCTGAAAGTGCCATCAAGATTGGGTGAAAAAATTAGTGCTCAGATTTCACGAAACTCGTAGTTTTTTGGAAGCTTATCAACCCCTTTCCATGAAAGTGATTTGCACCAGTCTCTGCTTAGGGCTACATCAATAGGAAACAAACCATAGAGATAGAACTTGGAACTACTTGATTGTGTCAAGTTTCAAAGAGCTAGCAAAAACCATGTTTGATTTAGAGTTCCAACTACATGTACCCACATAGGAGAAAACAGGGTGAAACCTAAAAATTAAAACTGTGACTGCCAATGAACGGTTTAACCTAGAAGAACGAAATTTGGTGAGCCAAGTGGGGTTGGGGTACTGCTCATTACCTGAAAGTGTCATCAAGATTGGGTGAAAAAATGTGTGCTGAGATTTCACGAAACTCGTAGTTTTTTGGAAGCTTGGCAACCCCTTTCCATGAAGGTGATTTGCGCCAGTCTCTGCTTAGGGCTATATCAATAGGAAAAAAACCATAGAGATTGAACTTGGAACTACTTGATTGTGTAAAGTTGCAAAGAGCTAGCACAAACCGTGTTTGATTTAGAGTTCCAACTACATGTATCCATATAGGAGAAAACAGAGTGAAACCTAAAAATTAAAACTGTTACTGCCAACGAACGGTTTAACCTAGAAGAACGAAATTTGGTGAGCCAAGTGGGATTGGGGTACTGATCATTACCTGAAAGTGTCATCAAGATTGGGTGAAAAAATGTGTGCTGAGATGTAAGGAAACTCGTAGTTTTTTGGAAGCTTGGCAACCCCTTTCCATGAAAGTGATTTGCGCCAGTCTCTGCTTAGGGCTACATCAATAGGAAACAAACCATAGAGATAGAACTTGGAACTACTTGATTGTGTCAAGTTTTAAAGAGCTAGCAAATACCGTGTTTGATTTAGAGTGAAAACTCCATGTATCCATATAGGAGAAAACAGAGTGAAAACTAAAAATTAAAACTGTTACTGCCAACGAACGGTTTAACCTAGAAGAACGAAATTTGGTGATCCAAGTGGGATTGGGGTACTGATCATTACCTGAAAGTGCCATCAAGATTGGGTGAAAAAATGTGTGCTCAGATTTCACGAAACTCGTAGTTTTTTGGAAGCTTATCAACCCCTTTCCATGAAAGTGATTTGCACCAGTCTCTGCTTAGGGCTACATCAATAGGAAACAACCCATAGAGAGAGAACTTGGAACTACTTGATTGTGTCCAGTTTCTAAGAGCTAGCACAAACCGTGTTTGATTTAGAGTTCCAACTACATGTATGCATTTAGGAGAAAACAGAGTGAAATCAAAAATTAAAACTGTTACTGCCAATGAACGGTTAAACGTAGAAGAACGAAATTTGATGAGCCAAGTGGGATTGGGGTACTGATCATTACCTGAAAGTGTCATCAAGTTTGGGTGAAAAAATGTGTGCTGAGATTTCAGGAAACTCGTAGTTTTTTGGAAGCTTGGCAACCCCTTTCCATGAAAGTGATTTTCGCCAGTCTCTGCTTAGGGCTACATCAATAGGAAACAAACCATAGAGATAGAACTTGGAACTACTTTATTGTGTCAAGTTTGAAAGAGCTAGCACAAACCGTGTTTGATTTAGAGTTCCAAATATATGTATCCATATGGCAGAAAACAGAGTGAAATCTAAAAATTAAAACTGTTACTGCCAACGAACGGTTTAAACTAGAAGAACGAAATTTGGTGAGCCAAGTGGGATTGGGGTACTGATCATTACCTGAAAGTGTCATCAAGATTGGGTGAAAAAATGTGTGCTGAGATTTCAGGAAACTCGTAGTTTTTTGGAAGCTTGGCAACCCCTTTCCATGAAAGTGATTTGCCGCAGTCTCTGCTTAGGGCTACATCAATAGGAAACAAACCATAGAGATAGAACTTGGAACTACTTGATTGTGTCAAGTTTCAAAGAGCTAGCACAAACCTTGTTTGATTTACAGTTCCAACTCCATGTATCCATATAGGAGAAAACAGAGTGAAACCTACAAATTAAAACTGTTACTGCCAACGAACGGTTTAACCTTGAAAAACGAAATTTGGTGAGCCAAGTGGATTGGGGTACTGATCATTACCTGAAAGTGTCATCAAGACTGGGTGAAAAAATGTGTGCTGAGATTTCAGGAAACTCGTAGTTTTTTGGAAGCTTGGCAATCCCTTTCCATGAAAGTGATTTGTGCCAGTCTCTGCTTAGGGCTACATCAATAGGAAACAAACCATAGAGATAGAACTTGGAACTACTTGATTGTGTCAAGTTTCAAAGAGCTAGCACAAACCGTGTTTGATTTAGAGTTCCAAGGACATGTACCCACATAGGAGAAAACAGAGTGAAACCTAAAAATTAAAACTGTTACTGCCAACGAACGGTTTAACCTAGAACAACTAAATTTGGTGTGCCAAGTGGGATTGGGGTACTGATCATTACCTGAAAGTGTCATGAAGATTGGGTGAAAAAATATGTGCTGTGATTTCAGGAAACTCGTAGTTTTTTGGAAGCTTGGCAAACCCTTTCAATAAAAGTGATTTGCGCCAGTCTCTGCTTAGGGCTACATCAATAGGAAACAAACCATAGAGACAGAACTTGGAACTTCTTGATTGTGTCAAGGTTCAAAGAGCTAGCACAAACCATGTTTGATTTAGAGTTCCAACTACATGTACCCACATAGGAGAAAACAGGGTGAAACCTAAAAATTAAAACTGTGACTGCCAACGAACTGTTTAACCTAGAAAAACGAAATTTGGTGAGCCAAGTTGGGTTGGGGTACTGCTCATTACCTGAAAGTGTCATCAAGATTGGGTGAAAAAATGTGTGCTGAGATTTCACGAAACTCGTAGTTTTTTGGAAGCTTGGCAACCCCTTTCCATGAAGGTGATTTGCGCCAGTCTCTGCTTAGGGCTATATCAATAGGAAAAAAACCATAGAGATTGAACTTGGAACTACTAGATTGTGTAAAGTTGCAAAGAGCTAGCACAAACCGTGTTTGATTTAGAGTTCCAACTACATGTATCCATATAGGAGAAAACAGAGTTAAACCTAAAAATTAAAACTGTTACTGCCAACGAACGGTTTAACCTAGAAGAACGAAATTTGGTGACCCAAGTGGGATTGGGGTACTGATCATTACCTGAAAGTGCCATCAAGATTGGGTGAAAAAATGTGTGCTCAGATTTCACGAAACTCGTAGTTTTTTGGAAGCTTATCAACCCCTTTCCATGAAAGTGATTTTCACCAGTCTCTGCTTAGGGCTACATCAATAGGAAACAAACCATAGAGATAGAACTTGGAACTACTTGATTGTGTCAAGTTTCAAAGAGCTAGCACAAACCTTGTTTGATTCAGAGTTCCAACTACATGTACCCACATAGGAGAAAACAGGGTGAAACCTAAAAATTAAAACTGTGACTGCCAACGAATGGTTTAACCTAGAAGAACGAAATTTGGTGATCCAAGTGGGATTGGGGTACTGATCATTACCTGAAAGTGCCATCAAGATTGGGTGAAAAAATGTGTGCTGAGATTTCACGAAACTCGTAGTTTTATGGAAGCTTGGCAACCCCTTTCCATGAAGGTGATTTGCGCCAGTCTCTGCTTAGGGCTACATCAATAGGAAAAAAACCATAGAGATAGAACTTGGAACTACTTGATTGTGTAAAGTTGCAAAGAGCTAGCACAAACCGTGTTTGATTTAGAGTTCCAACTACATGTATCCATTAGGGGGAAAACAGAGTGAAACCTAAAAATTAAAACTGTTACTGCCAACGAACGGTTTAACCTAGAAGAACGAAATTTGGTGAGCCAAGTTGGATTGGGGTACTGATCATTACCTGAAAGTGTCATCAAGATTGGGTGAAAAAATGTGTGCTGAGATTTCAGGAAACTCGTAGTTTTTTAGAAGCTTGGCAACCCCTTTCCTTGAAAGTCATTAGCGCCAGTCTCTGCTTAGGGCTACATCAATAGGAAACAAACCATAGAGATAGAACTTGGAACTACTTGATTGTGTCAAGTTTCAAAGAGCTAGCACAAACCGTGTTTGATTTAGAGTTCCAACAACATGTATCCATATAGGAGAAAACAGAGTGAAACCTAAAAATTAAAACTGTTACTGCCAACGAACGGTTGAACCTAGAAGAACGAAATTTGGTGAGCCAAGTGGATTGGGGTACTGATCTTTTCCTGAAAGTGTCATCAAGATTGGGTGAAAAAATGTGTGCTGAGATTTCAGGAAACCCTTAGTTTTTTGGAACCTTGGCAACCCCTTTCCATGAAAGTGATTTGCCCCAGTCTCTGCTTAGGGCTACATCAATAGGAAACAAACCAAAGAGATAGAACTTGGAACTACTTGATTTTGTCAAGTTTCAAAGAGCTAGCACAAACCGTGTTTGATTTAGAGTTCCAAATACTTGTATCCATATAGGAGAAAACAGAGTGAAACCTAAAAATTAAAACTGTTACTGCCAACGAACGGTTTAACCTAGAAGAACGAAATTTGGTGAGCCAAGTGAGATTCGAGTACTGATCATTACCTGAAACGGTCATCAAGATTGGGTGAAAAAACGTGTGGTGAGATTTCAGGAAACTCGTAGTTTTTTGGAAGCTTGGCAACCCCTTTCCATGCAAGTGATTTGCACCAGTCTCTGCTTAGGGCTACATCAATAGGAAACAAACCATAGAGATAGAACTTGGAACTACTTCATTGTGTCAAGTTTCAAAGAGCTACCACAAACTGTGTTTCATTTAGAGTTCCAACTACATGTATCCATATAGGAGAAAACAGAGTGAATCCTAAAAATTTAAACTGTTACTGCCAACGAATGGTTTAACCTAGAAGAACGAAATTTGGTGAGCCAAGTGGGATTGGGGTACTGATCATTACCTGAAAGTGTGATGAAGATTGGGTGAAAAAATGTGTGCTCAGATTTCACGAAACTCGTAGTTTTTTGGAAGCTTGGGAACCCCTTTCCATGAAAGTGATTTGCACCAGTCTCTGCTTAGGGCTACATCAATAGGAAACAAACCATAGAGATAGAACTTGGAACTACTTGATTGTGTCAAGTTTCAAAGAGCTAGTACAAACCGTGTTTGATTTAGACTTCCAACCCCATGTATCCATATAGGAGAAAACAGAGTGACCTAAAAATTAAAACTGTGACTGCCAACGAATGGATTAACCTAGAAGAACGAAATTTGGTGAGCCAAGTATGATTGGGGTAGTGATCATTACCTGAAAGTGTCATGGAGATTGGGTCAAAAAATGTGTGCTGAGATTTCAGGAAACTCGTAGTTTTTCGGAAGCTTGGCAACCCCTTTCCTTGAAAGTGATTTGCGCCAGTCTCTGCTTAGGGCTACTCAATAGGAAACAAACCATAGGGAAGAACTTGGGACTACTTGACTGTGTCAAGTTTCAAAGAGCTAGCACACACCGTGTTTGATTTAGAGATCCAACTCCATGTATCCATATAGGAGAAAACAGAGTGAAACCTAAAAATTAAAACTGTTACTGCCAACGAACGGTTTAACCTAGAAGAACGAAATTTGGTGAGCCAAGTGGGATTGGGGTACTGATCATTACCTGAAAGTGTCATCAAGACTGGGTGAAAATTTGTGTGCTGAGATTTCAGGAAACTCGTAGTTTTTTGGAAGCTTGGCAATCCATTTCCATGAAAGTGATTTGCGCCAGTCCCTGCTTAGGGCTACATCAATAGGAATCAAACCATAGAGATAGAACTTGGAAGTACTTGATTGTGTCAAGTTTCAAAGAGCTAGCACAAACCGTGTTTGATTTAGAGTTCCAACTCCATGTATCCATATAGGAGAAAACAGAGTGAAACCTAAAAAATAAAACTGTTACTGCCTACGAACAGTTTAATCTAGAAGAACGAAATTTGGTGAGCCAAGTGGATTGGGGTACTGATCATTACCTGAAAGTGTCATCAAGACTGGGTGAAAAAATGTGTGCTGAGATTTCAGGAAACTCGTAGTTTTTTGGAAGCTTGGCAATCCCTTTCCATGAAAGTGATTTGCGCCAGTCTCTGCTTAGTGCTAGATCAACAGGAAACAAACCATAGAGATAGAACTTGAAACTACTTGATTGTGTCCAGTTTCAAAGAGCTAGCACAAACCGTGTTTGATTTAGAGTTCCAACTACATGTATCCATATAGGAGAAAACAGAGTGAAACCTAAAAATTAAAACTGTTACTGCCAACGAACTGTTTAACCTAGAAGAACGAAATTTGGTGAGCCAAGTGGGATTGGGGTACTGATCATTACCTGAAAGTGTCATCAAGACTGGGTGAAAATATGTGTGCTGAGATATCAGGAAACTCGTAGTTTTTTGGAAGCTTGGCAATCCATTTCCATGAAAGTGATTTGCGCCAGTCTCTGCTTAGGGCTACATCAATAGGAAACAAACCATAGAGATAGAACTTGGAACTACTTGATTGTGACAAGTTTCAAAGAGCTAGCACAAACCGTGTTTGATTTAGAGTTCCAACTACATGTATCCATATAGGAGAAAACAGAGTGAAACCTAAAAATTAAAAATTTACTGCCAATGAACGGTTTAACCTAGAAGAACGAAATTGGTGAACCAAGTGGGTTTGGGGTACTGATCATTACCTGAAAGTGTCATGAAGATTGGGTGAAAAAATGTGTGCTGAGTTTTCAGGAAAATCATAGTTTTTTGGAAGCTTGGGAACCCCTTTCCTTGAAAGTGATTTGTTCCAGTCTCTGCTTAGGTCTACATCAATGGGAAACAAACCATAGAGATAGAACTTGGAACTATTGACTGTGTCAAGTTTCAAAGAGCTAGCACAAACCATGTTTGATTTAGAGTTCCAACTACATGTATCCATATAGGAGAAAACAGAGTGAAACCTAAAAATTAAAAGTGTTACTGCCAAAGAACGGTTTAACCTAGAAGAACGAAATTTGGTGAGCCAAGTGGGATTGGGGTACTGATCATTACCTGAAAATATCATCAAGATTGGGTGAAAAAATGTGTGCTCAGAATTCACGAAACTCGTAGTTTTTTGGAAGCTTGGCAACCCCTTTCCATGAAAGTGATTTGCGCCAGTCTCTGCTTAGGGATACATCAATAGGAAACAAACCATAGAGATAGAACTTGGAACTAATTGATTGTGTCAAGTTTCAAAGAGCTAGCACAAACCGTGTTTGATTTAGAGTTCCAACTACATGTATCCATATAGGAGAAAACAGAGTGAAACCTAAAAATTAAAACTGTTACTGCGAACGAACGGTTTAACCTAGAAGAACGAAATTTGGTGAGCCAAGTGCGATTGGGTACTGATCATTACCTGAAAGTGTCATCAAGATTGGGTGAAAAAATGTGTGCTCAGATTTCAGGAAACTCGTAGTTTTTTGGAAGCTTGGCAACCCCTTTCCATGAAAGTGATTTGCGCCTGTTTCTGCTTAGGGCTACATCAATAAAAAACAAACCATAGAGATAGAACTTGGAACTACTTGATTGTGACAAGTTTCAAAGAGCTAGCACAAACCGTGTTTGATTTAGAGTTCCAACTACATGTATCCATATAGGAGAAAACCGAGTGAAACCTAAAAATTAAAACTGTTACTGCCAATGAACGGTTTAACCTAGAAGAACGAAATTTGGTGAGCCAAGTGGGATTGGGGTACTGATCATTACCTGAAAATATCATCAAGATTGGGTGAAAAAATGTGTGCTCAGAATTCACGAAACTCGTAGTTTTTTGGAAGCTTGGCAATCCATTTCCATGAAAGTGATTTGCGCCAGTCTCTGCTTAGGGCTACATCAATAGGAAACAAACCATAGAGATAGAACTTGGAACTACTTGATTGTGACAAGTTTCAAAGAGCTAGCACAAACCGTGTTTGATTTAGAGTTCCAACTACATGTATCCATATAGGAGAAAACAGAGTGAAACCTAAAAATTAAAAATTTACTGCCAATGAACGGTTTAACCTAGAAGAACGAAATTGGTGAACCAAGTGGGTTTGGGGTACTGATCATTACCTGAAAGTGTCATCAAGATTGGTTGAAAAAATGTGTGCTGAGATTTCAGGAAACTCGTAGTTTTTTGGAAGCTTGGCAACCCCTTTCTATGAAAGTGATTTGCGCCAGTCTCTGCTTAGGGCTACATCAATACGAAACAAACCATAGAGATAGAACTTGGAACTACTTGATTGTGTCAAGTTTCAAGCTAACACAAACTGTGTTTGATTTAGAGTTCCAACTACATGTATCCATATAGGAGAAAACAGAGTGAAACCTAAAAATTAAAACTGTTACTGCCAACGAACGGTTTAACCTAGAAGAACGAAATTTGGTGAGCCAAGTGGGATTGGGGTACTGATCATTACCTGAAAGTTTCATCAAGACTGGTTGAAAATTTGTGTGCTGAGATTTCAGGAAACTCGTAGTTTTTTGGAAGCTTGGCAATCCATTTCCATGAAAGTGATTTGCGCCAGTCTCTGCTTAGGGCTACATCAATAGGAAACAAACCACAGAGATAGAACTTGGAAGTACTTGATTGTGTCAAGTTTCAAAGAGCTAGCACAAACCGTGTTTGATTTAGAGTTCCAACTCCATGTATCCATATAGGAGAAAACAGAGTGAAACCTAAAAATTAAAACTGTTACTGCCTACGAACGGTTTAATCTAGAAGAACGAAATTTGGTGAGCCAAGTGGATTGGGGTACTGATCTTTACCTGAAAGTGTCATCAAGACTGGGTGAAAAAATGTGTGCTGAGATTTCAGGAAACTCGTAGTTTTTTGGAAGCTTGGCAATCCCTTTCCATGAAAGTGATTTGCGCCAGTCTCTGCTTAGTGCTAGATCAATAGGAAACAAACCATAGAGATAGAACTTGGAACTACTTGATTGTGTCCAGTTTCAAAGAGCTAGCACAAACCGTGTTTGATTTAGAGTTCCAACTACATGTATCCATATAGGAGAAAACAGAGTGAAACCTAAAAATTAAAACTGTTACTGCCAACGAACGGTTTAACCTAGAAGAACGAAATTTGGTGAGCCAAGTGGGATTGGCGTACTGATCATTACCTGAAAGTGTCATCAAGACTGGGTGAAAATATGTGTGCTGAGATTTCAGGAAACTCGTAGTTTTTTGGAAGCTTGGCAATCCATTTCCATGAAAGTGATTTGTGCCAGTCTCTGCTTAGGGCTACATCAATAGGAAACAAACCATAGAGATAGAACTTGGAACTACTTGATTGTGACAAGTTTCAAAGAGCTAGCACAAACCGTGTTTGATTTAGAGTTCCAACTACATGTATCCATATAGGAGAAAACAGAGTGAAACCTAAAAATTAATAATTTACTGCCAATGAACGGTTGAACCTAGAAGAACGAAATTGCTGAACCAAGTGGGTTTGGGGTACTGATCATTACCTGAAAGTGTCATGAAGATTGGGTGAAAAAATGTGTGCTGAGTTTTCAGGAAAATCATAGTTTTTTGGAAGCTTGGGAACCCCTTTCCTTTAAAGTGATTTGTTCCAGTCTCTGCTTAGGTCTACATCAATGGGAAACAAACCATAGAGATAGAACTTGGAACTACTTGATTGTGTCAAGTTTCAAAGAGCTAGCACAAGCCATGTTTGATTTAGAGTTCCAACTACATGTATCGATATAGGAGAAAACAGAGTGAAACCTAAATTTAAAACTGTTACTGCCCACGAATGGTTTAACGTAGAAGAACGAAACTTGGTGAGCCAAATGGGATTGGGGTACTGATCATTACCTGAAAGTGTCATCAAGACTGGGTGAAAAAATGTGTGCTGAGATTTCAGGAAACTCGTAGTTTTTTGGAAGCTTGGCAACCCCTTTCCATGAAAGTGATTTGCGCCAGTCTCTGCTTAGGGCTACATCAATAGGAAACAAACCATAGAGATAGAACTTGGAACTACTTGATTGTCTCAAGTTTCAAAGAGCTAGCACAAACCGTGTTTGATTTAGAGTTCCAACTACATGTATCCATATAGGAGAAAACATAGTGAAACTTAAGAATTAAAACTCTTACTGCCAATGAACGGTTTAACCTAGAAGAACGAAATTTGGTGAGCCAAATGGGATTGGGGTACTGATCATTACCTGAAAGTGTCATCAAGATTGGGTGAAAAAATGTGTGCTCAGATTTCACGAAACTCGTAGTTTTTTGGAAGCTTGGCAACCCCTTTCCATGAAAGTGATTTGCGCCAGTCTCTGCTTAGGGCTACATCAATAGGAAACAAACCATAGAGATAGAACTTGGAACTACTTGATTGTGTCAAGTTTCAAAGAGCTAGCAAAAACCGTGTTTGATTTACAGTGAAAACTCCATGTATCCATATAGGAGAAAACAGATTGAAACCTAAGAATTAAAACTCTTACTGCCAATGAACGGTTTAACCTAGAAGAACGAAATTTTGTGAGCCAAATGGGATTGGGGTACTGATGATTACCTGAAAGTGTCATCAAGATTGGTTGAAAAAATGTTTGCTGAGATTTCAGGAAACTCGTAGTTTTTTGGAAGCTTGGCAACCCCTTTCTATGAAAGTGATTTGCGCCAGTCTCTGCTTAGGGCTACATCAATACGAAACAAACCATAGAGATAGAACTTGGAACTACTTGATTGTGTCAAGTTTCAAGCTAACACAAACTGTGTTTGATTTAGAGTTCCAACTACATGTATCCATATAGGAGAAAACAGAGTGAAACCTAAAAATTAAAACTGTTACTGCCAACGAACGGTTTAACCTAGAAGAACGAAATTTGGTGAGCCAAGTGGGATTGGGGTACTGATCATTACCTGAAAGTTTCATCAAGACTGGTTGAAAATTTGTGTGCTGAGATTTCAGGAAACTCGTAGTTTTTTGGACGCTTGGAAATCCATTTCCATGAAAGTGATTTGCGCCAGTCTCTGCTTAGGGCTACATCAATAGGAAACAAACCATAGAGATAGAACTTGGAACTACTTGATTGTGTCAAGTTTCAAAGAGCTAGCACAAACCGTGTTTGATTTAGAGTTCCAACTCCATGTATCCATATAGGAGAAAACAGAGTGAAACCTAAAAATTAAAACTGTTACTGCCTACGAACGGTTTAATCTAGAAGAACGAAATTTGGTGAGCCAAGTGGATTGGGGTACTGATCTTTACCTGAAAGTGTCATCAAGACTGGGTGAAAAAATGTGTGCTGAGATTTCAGGAAACTCGTAGTTTTTTGGAAGCTTGGCAATCCCTTTCCATGAAAGTGATTTGCGCCAGTCTCTGCTTAGTGCTAGATCAATAGGAAACAAACCATAGAGATAGAACTTGGAACTACTTGATTGTGTCCAGTTTCAAAGAGCTAGCACAAACCGTGTTTGATTTAGAGTTCCAACTACATGTATCCATATAGGAGAAAACAGAGTGAAACCTAAAAATTAAAACTGTTACTGCCAACGAACGGTTTAACCTAGAAGAACGAAATTTGGTGAGCCAAGTGGGATTGGGGTACTGATCATTACCTGAAAGTGTCATCAAGACTGGGTGAAAATATGTGTGCTGAGATTTCAGGAAACTCGTAGTTTTTTGGAAGCTTGGCAATCCATTTCCATGAAAGTGATTTGCGCCAGTCTCTGCTTAGGGCTACATCAATAGGAAACAAACCATAGAGATAGAACTTGGAACTACTTGATTGTGACAAGTTTCAAAGAGCTAGCACAAACCGTGTTTGATTTAGAGTTCCAAATACATGTATCCATATAGGAGAAAACAGAGTGAAACCTAAAAATTAATAATTTACTGCCAATGAACAGTTTAACCTAGAAGAACGAAATTGGTGAACCAAGTGGGTTTGGGGTACTGATCATTACCTGAAAGTGTCATGAAGATTGGGTGAAAAAATGTGTGCTGAGTTTTCAGGAAAATCATAGTTTTTTGGAAGCTTGGGAACCTCTTTCCTTTAAAGTGATTTGTTCCAGTCTCTGCTTAGGTCTACATCAATGGGAAACAAACCATAGAGATAGAACTTGGAACTACTTGATTGTGTCAAGTTTCAAAGAGCTAGCACAAGCCATGTTTGATTTAGAGTTCCAACTACATGTATCGATATAGGAGAAAACAGAGTGAAACCTAAATTTAAAACTGTTACTGCCCACGAATGGTTTAACGTAGAAGAACGAAACTTGGTGAGCCAAATGGGATTGGGGTACTGATCATTACCTGAAAGTGTCATCAAGACTGGGTGAAAAAATGTGTGCTGAGATTTCAGGAAACTCATAGTTTTTTGGAAGCTTGGCAACCCCTTTCCATGAAAGTGATTTGCGCCAGTCTCTGCTTAGGGCTACATCAATAGGAAACAAACCATAGAGATAGAACTTGGAACTACTTGATTGTGTCCAGTTTCAAAGAGCTAGCACAAACCGTGTTTGATTTAGAGTTCCAACTACATGTATCCATATAGGAGAAAAGAGAGTGAAACCTAAAAATTAAAACTGTTACTGCCAACAAACGGTTGAACCTAGAAGAACGAAATTTGGTGAGCCAAGTGGGATTGGGGTACTGAGCATTACCTGAAAGTGTCATCAAGATAGGGTGAAAAAGTGTGTGCTGAGATTTCAGGAACCTCGTAGTTTTTTGGAAGCTTGGCAACCCCTTTCCATGAAAGTGATTTGCACCAGTCTCTGCTTAGGGATACATCAATAAAAAAGAAACCATGGAGATAGAACTTGGAACTACTTTATTGTGTCAAGTTTCAAAGAGGTAGTCAAACCTTTTTTGATTTAGAGTTCCAAATACATGTATCCATATAGGAGAAACAGAGTGAAACCTAAAAATTAAAACTGTTACTGCCAACGAACGGTTTAACCTAGAAGAACGAAATTTGGTGAGCCAAGTGGGATTGGGGTACTGATCATTACCTGAAAGTGTCATGAAGATTGGGTGAAAAAATGTGTGCTGAGATTTGAGGAAAATCAGAGATTTTGGAAGCTTGGCAACCCCTTTCCATGAAAGTGATTTGCGCCGCGCCTGTGTCTGCTTAGGTCTACATCAATAGGAAACCAACCATAGAGATAGAACTTGGAACTACTTTATTGTGCCAAGTTTCAAAGAGCTAGCACAAACCGTGTTTGATTTAGACTTCCAATTCCATATATCCATAGAGGAGAAAACAGAGTGAAACCTAAAAATTAAAACTGTTACTGCCAACGAACGGTTTAACCTAGAACAACGAAATTTGGTGAGCCAAGTGGGATTGGGGTACTGATCATTACCTGAAAGTGTCATCAAGACTGGGTGAAAAAATGTGTGCTGAGATTTCAGGAACTCATAGTTTTTTGGAAGCTTGGCAACCCCTTTCCATGAAAGAGATTTGCACCAGTCTCTGCTTAGGGCTACATCAATAGTAAACAAACCATAGAGATAGAACTTGGAACTACTTGATTGTGTCCAGTTTCAAAGAGCTAGCACAAACCGTGTTTGATTTAGAGTTCCAACTACATGTATCCATATAGGAGAAAACAGAGTGAAACCTAAAAATTAAAACTGTTACTGCTAACGAACGGTTTAACCTAGAAGAACGAAATTTGGTGAGCCAAGTGAGATTGGGGTACTGATCATTACCTGAAAGTGTCATCAAGATTGGGTGAAAAAATGTTTGCTGAGATTGCACGAAACTCGTAGTTTTTTGGCAGCTTGGCAACCCCTTTCCATGAAAGTGATTTGCGCCAGTCTCTGCTTAGGGCTACATCAGTAGGAAACAAACAATAGAGATAGAACTTGGAACTACTTTATTGTGTCAAGTTTCAAAGAGCTAGCAAAAACCGTGTTTGATTTAGAGTTCCAACTACATGTATCCATATAGGAGAAAACAGAGTGAAACCTAAAAATTAAAACTGTTACTGCCAAAGATTGGGTTAAACTAGAAGAACGAAATTTTATGAGAAAAGTGGGATTGGGGTACTGATCATTACCTGAAAGTGTCATCAAGATTGGGTGAATAAATGTGTGCTGAGATTTCAGGAAACTCGTAGTTTTTTGGAAGCTTGGCAACCCCTTTCCATGAAAGTGTTTTGCGCCAGTCTCTGCTTAGGGCAACATCAAAAGGAAACAAACCATATAGATAGAACTTGGATCTACTTGATTGTGCAAGTTTCAAAGAGCTAGCACAAACCGTGTTTGATTTAGAGTTCCAACTACATGTATCCATATAGGAGAAAATAGAGTGAAACCTAAAAATTAATAATTTACTGCCAATGAAGGGTTTAACCTAGAAGAACGAAATTGATGAACCAAGTGGGTTTGGGGTACTGATCATTACCTGAAAGTGTCATGAAGATTGGGTGAATAAATGTGTGCTGATTTTTCAGGAAAATCATAGTTTTTTGGAAGCTTGGGAACCCGTTTCCTTGAAAGTGATTTGTTCCAGTCTCTGCTTAGGTCTACATCAATGGGAAACAAACCATAGAGATAGAACTTGGAACTACTTGATTGTGTCAAGTTTCAAAGAGCTAGCACAAGCCATGTTTGATTTAGAGTTCCAACTACATGTATCGATATAGGAGAAAACAGAGTGAAACCTAAATTTAAAACTGTTACTGCCCACGAATGGTTTAACCTAGAATAACGAAATTTGGTGAGCCAAATGGGATTGGGGTACTGATCATTACCTGAAAGTGTCATCAAGATTGGGTGAAAAAATGTGTGCTCAGATTTCACGAAACTCGTAGTTTTTTGGAAGATTGGCAACCCCTTTCAATGAAAGTGATTTGCGCCAGTCTCTTCTTAGGGCTACATCAATAGGAAACAAACCATAGAGATAGAACTTGGAACTACTTGATTGTGTCAAGTTTCAAAGAGCTAGCACAAACCGTGTTTGATTTAGAGTTCCAACTACATGTAACCATATAGGAGAAAACAGAGTGAAACTTAAGAATTAAAACTCTTAATGCCAATGAACGGTTTAACCTAGAAGAACGAAATTTGGTGAGCCAAATGGGATTGGGGTACTGATCATTACCTGAAAGTGTCATCAAGATTGGGTGAAAAAATGTGTGCTCAGATTTCACGAAACTCGTAGTTTTTTGGAAGCTTGGCAACCCCTTTCCATGAAAGTGATTTGCGCCAGTCTCTGCTTAGGGCTACATCAATAGGAAACAAACCATAGAGATAGAACCTGGAACTACTTGATTGTGTCAAGTTTCAAAGAGCTAGCACAAACCTTGTTTGATTTCGAGTTCCAACTACATGTATCCATATAGGACTAAACAGAGTGAACCTAAAAATTAAAACTGTTACTGACAATGAATGGTTTAACCTAGAAGAACGAAATTTGGTGAGCCAAGTGGGATTGGGGTACTGATCATTACCTGAAAGAGTCTTCAAGATTGGGTGAAAAAATGTGTACTGATATTTCAGGAAACTCGTAGTTTTTTGGAAGCTTGGCAACCCCTATTAATGAAAGTGCTTTGCATCAGTCTCTGCTTAGGGCTACATCAATAGGAAACAAACCATAGAGATAGAACTTGGAACTACTTGATTGTGTCAAGTTTCAAAGAGCTAGCACAAACCGTGTTTGATTTAGAGTTCCAACTACATGTATCCATATAGGAGAAAACAGAGTGAAACCTAAAAATTAAAACTGTTACTGCCAACGAACGATTTAACCTAGAAGAACGAAATTTGGTGAGCCAAATGGGATTGGGGTACTGATCATTACCTGAAAGTGTCATCAAGATTGGGTGAAAAAATGTGTGCTGAGATTTCAGGAGACTCGTAGTTTTTTGGAAGCTTGGCAACCCCTTTCCATGAAAGTGATTTGCACCAGTCTCTGCTTAGGGCTACATCAATAGGAAACAAACCATAGAGATAGAACTTGGAACTACTTGATTGTGTCCAGTTTCAAAGAGCTAGCACAAACCGTGTTTGATTTAGAGTTCCAACTACATGTATCCATATAGGAGAAAAGAGAGTGAAACCTAAAAATTAAAACTGTTACTGCCAACAAACGGTTGAACCTAGAAGAACAAAATTTGGTGAGCCAAGTGGGATTGGGGTACTGAGCATTACCTGAAAGTGTCATCAAGATAGGGTGAAAAAATGTGTGCTGAGATTTCAGGAACCTCGTAGTTTTTTGGAAGCTTGGCAACCCCTTTCCATGAAAGTGATTTGCACCAGTCTCTGCTTAGGGATACATCAATAAAAAAGAAACCATGGAGATAGAACTTGGAACTACTTTATTGTGTCAAGTTTCAAAGAGGTAGTCAAACCTTTTTTGATTTAGAGTTCCAAATACATGTATCCATATAGGAGAAACAGAGTGAAACCTAAAAATTAAAACTGTTACTGCCAACGAACGGTTTAACCTAGAAGAACGAAATTTGGTGAGCCAAGTGGGATTGGGGTACTGATCATTACCTGAAAGTGTCTTGAAGATTGGGTGAAAAAATGTGTGCTGAGATTTGAGGAAAATCAGAGATTTTGGAAGCTTGGCAACCCCTTTCCATGAAAGTGATTTGCGCCTGTGTCTGCTTAGGTCTACATCAATAGGAAACCAACCATAGAGATAGAACTTGGAACTACTTTATTGTGCCAAGTTTCAAAGAGCTAGCACAAACCGTGTTTGATTTAGACTTCAAATTCCATATATCCATAGAGGAGAAAACAGAGTGAAACCTAAAAATTAAAACTGTTACTGCCAACGAACGGTTTAACCTAGAACAACGAAATTTGGTGAGCCAAGTGGGATTGGGGTACTGATCATTACCTGAAAGTGTCATCAAGACTGGGTGAAAAAATGTGTGCTGAGATTTCAGGAAACTCATAGTTTTTTGGAAGCTTGGCAACCCCTTTCCATGAAAGAGATTTGCCCCAGTCTCTGCTTAGGGCTACATCAATAGGAAACAAACCATAGAGAAAGAACTTGGAACTACTTGATTTTGTCAAGTTTCAAAGAGATAGAACAAACCGTGTTTGATTTAGAGTTCCAACTACATGTATCCATATAGGAGAAAACAGAGTGAAACCTAAAAATTAAAACTGTTACTGCCAACGAACGGTTTAACCTAGAAGAACGAAATTTAGTGAGCCAAGTGGGATTGGGGTACTGATCATTACCTGAAAGTGTCATCAAGATTGGGTGAAAAAATGTTTGCTGAGATTGCACGAAACTCGTATTTTTTTGGCAGCTTGGCAACCCCTTTCCATGAAAGTGATTTGCGCCAGTCTCTGCTTAGGGCTACATCAGTAGGAAACAAACAATAGAGATAGAACTTGGAACTACTTTATTGTGTCAAGTTTCAAAGAGCTAGCAAAAACCGTGTTTGATTTAGAGTTCCAACTACATGTATCCATATAGGAGAAAACAGAGTGAAACCTAAAAATTAAAACTGTTACTGCCAAAGATTGGGTTAAACTAGAAGAACGAAATTTTATGAGAAAAGTGGGACTGGGGTACTGATCATTACCTGAAAGTGTCATCAAGATTGGGTGAATAAATGTGTGCTGAGATTTCAGGAAACTCGTAGTTTTTTGGAAGCTTGGCAACCCCTTTCCATGAAAGTGTTTTGCGCCAGTCTCTGCTTAGGGCTACATCAAAAGGAAACAAACCATATAGATAGAACTTGGATCTACTTGATTGTGTCAAGTTTCAAAGAGCTAGCACAAACCGTGTTTGATTTAGAGTTCCAACTACATGTATCCATATAGGAGAAAACAGAGTGAAACCTAAAAATTAAAACTGTTACTCCCAACGAACGGTTTAACCTAGAAGAACGACATTTGGTGAGCCAAGTGGGATTGGGTACTTATCATTACCTGAAAGTGTCATCAAGATTGGGTGAAAAAATGTGTGCTGAGATTTCACGAAACTCGTAGTCTTTTGGAAGCTTGGCAAACCCTTTCAATAAAAGTGATTTGCGCCAGTCTCTGCTTAGGGCTACATCAATAGGAAACAAACCATAGAGACAGAACTTGGAACTTCTTGATTGTGTCAAGGTTCAAAGAGCTAGCACAAACCGTGTTTGATTTAGAGTTCAAACTACATGTATCCATATAGGAGAAAACAGAGTGAAACCTAAAAATTAAAACTGTTACTGCCAACGAACGGTTTAACCTAGAAGAACGAAATTTGGTGAGCCAAGTGGGATTGGGGTACTGATCATTACCTGAAAGTGTCATCAAGATTGGGTGAAAAAATGTGTGCTGAGATTTCAGGAAACTCGTAGTTTTTTGGAATCTTGCCAACCCCTTTCCATGAAAGTGATTTGCGCCAGTCTCTGCTTAGGGCTACATCAATAGGAAACAAACCATAGAGATAGAACTTGGAACTACTTGATTGTGTCCAGTTTCAAAGAGCTAGCACAAACCGTGTTTGATTTAGAGTTCCAACTACATGTATCCATATAGGAGAAAACAGAGTGAAACCTAAAAATTTAAACTGTTACTCCCAACGAACGGTTTAACCTAGAAGAACGACATTTGGTGAGCCAAGTGGGATTGGGTACTGATCATTACCTGAAAGTGTCATCAAGATTGGGTGAAAAAATGTGTGCTGAGATTTCACGAAACTCGTAGTCTTTTGGAAGCTTGGCAAACCCTTTCAATAAAACTGATTTGCGCCAGTCTCTGCTTAGGGCTACATCAATAGGAAACAAACCATAGAGACAGAACTTGGAACTTCTTGATTGTGTCAAGGTTCAAAGAGCTAGCACAAACCGTGTTTGATTTAGAGTTCCAACTACATGTATCCATATAGGAGAAAACAGAGTGAAAACTAAAAATTAAAACTGTTACTTCCAACGAACGGTTTAACCTAGAAGAACGAAATTTGGTGAGCCAAGTGGGATTGGGGTACTGATCATTACCTGAAAGTGTCATCAAGATTGGGTGAAAAAATGTGTGCTGAGATTTCAGGAAACTCGTAGTTTTTTGGAAGCTAGGCAACCCCTTTCCATGAAAGTGATTTGCGCCAGTCTCTGCTAAGGGCTACATCAATAGGAAACAAACCATAGAGATAGAACTTGGAACTACTTTATTGTGTCAAGTTTCAAAGAGGTAGTCAAACCGTTTTTGATTTAGAGTTCCAAATACATGTATCCATATAGGAGAAACAGAGTGAAACCTAAAAATTAAAACTGTTACTGCCAACGAACGGTTTAACCTAGAAGAACGAAATTTGGTGAGCCAAGTGGGATTGGGGTACTGATCATTACCTGAAAGTGTCATGAAGATTGGGTGAAAAAATGTGTGCTGAGATTTGAGGAAAATCAGAGTTTTTTGGAAGCTTGGCAACCCCTTTCCATGAAAGTGATTTGCGCCTGTGTCTCCTTAGGTCTACATCAATAGGAAACCAACCATAGAGATAGAACTTGGAACTACTTTATTGTGCCAAGTTTCAAAGAGCTAGCACAAACCGTGTTTGATTTAGACTTCCAATTCCATATATCCATAGAGGAGAAAACAGAGTGAAACCTAAAAATTAAAACTGTTACTGCCAACGAACGGTTTAACCTAGAACAACGAAATTTGGTGAGCCAAGTGGGAATGGGGTACTGATCATTACCTGAAAGTGTCATCAAGACTGGGTGAAAAAATGTGTGCTGAGATTTCAGGAAACTCGTAGTTTTTTGGAAGCTTGGCAACCCCTTTCCATGAAAGAGATTTGCACCAGTCTCTGCTTAGGGCTACATCAATAGGAAACAAACCATAGAGATAGAACTTGGAACTACTTGATTTTGTCAAGTTTCAAAGAGATAGAACAAACCGTGTTTGATTTAGAGTTCCAACTACATGTATCCATATAGGAGAAAACAGAGTGAAACCTAAAAATTAAAACTGTTACTGCCAACGAACGGTTTAACCTAGAAGAACGAAATTTGGTGAGCCAAGTGGGATTGGGGTACTGATCATTACCTGAAAGTGTCATCAAGATTGGGTGAAAAAATGTTTGCTGAGATTGCACGAAACTCGTAGTTTTTTGGAAGCTTGGCAACCCCTTTCCATGAAAGTGATTTGCGCCAGTCTCTGCTTAGGGCTACATCAGTAGGAAACAAACAATAGAGATAGAACTTGGAACTACTTGATTGTGTCAAGTTTCAAAGAGCTAGCACAAACCGTGTTTGATTTAGAGTTCCAACTACATGTATCCATATAGGAGAAAACAGAGTGAAACCTAAAAATTAAAACTGTTACTGCCAAAGATTGGGTTAAACTAGAAGAACGAAATTTTATGAGAAAAGTGGGATTGGGGTACTGATCATTACCTGAAAGTGTCATCAAGATTGGGTGAATAAATGTGTGCTGAGATTTCAGGAAACTCTTAGTTTTTTGGAAGCTTGGCAACCCCTTTCCATGAAAGTGTTTTGCGCCAGTCTCTGCTTAGGGCTACATCAAAAGGAAACAAACCATATAGATAGAACTTGGATCTACTTGATTGTGTCAAGTTTCAAAGAGCTAGCACAAACCGTGTTTGATTTAGAGTTCCAACTACATGTATCCATATAGGAGAAAACAGAGTGAAACCTAAAAATTAAAACTGTTACTCCCAACGAACGGTTTAACCTAGAAGAACGACATTTGGTGATCAAAGTGTGATTGGGTACTGATCATTACCTGAAAGTGTCATCAAGATTGGGTGAAAAAATGTGTGCTGAGATTTCAGGAAACTCGTAGTTTTTTGGAAGCTTGCCAACCCCTTTCCATGAAAGTGATTTGCGCCAGTCTCTGCTTAGGGCTACATCAATAGGAAACAAACCATAGAGATAGAACTTGGAACTATTTGATTGTGTCCAGTTTCAAAGAGCTAGCACAAACCGTGTTTGATTTAGAGTTCCAACTACATGTATCCATATAGGAGAAAACAGAGTGAAACCTAAAAATTAAAACTGTTACTCCCAACGAACGGTTTAACCTAGAAGAACGACATTTGGTGAGCCAAGTGGGATTGGGTACTGATCATTACCTGAAAGTGTCATCAAGATTGGGTGAAAAAATGTGTGCTGAGATTTCACGAAACTCGTAGTCTTTTGGAAGCTTGGCAAAAACTTTCAATAAAAGTGATTTGCGCCAGTCTCTGCTTAGGGCTACATCAATAGGAAACAAACCATAGAGACAGAACTTGGAACTTCTTGATTGTGTCAAGGTTCAAAGAGCTAGCACAAACCGTGTTTGATTTAGAGTTCCAACTACATGTATCCATATAGGAGAAAACAGAGTGAATCCTAAAAATTAAAACTGTTAGTGCCAATGAACGGTTTAACCTAGAAACGAAATTTGGTGAGCCAAGTGGGATTGGGGTACTGATCATTACCTGAAAGTGTCATCAAGATTGGGTGAAAAAATGTGTGCTGAGATTTCAGGAAACTCGTAGTTTTTTGGAAGCTAGGCAACCCCTTTCCATGAAAGTGATTTGCGCCAGTCTCTGCTTAGGGCTACATCAATAGGAAACAAACCATAGAGATAGAATTTGGAACTACTTTATTGTGTCAAGTTTCAAAGAGGTAGTCAAACCGTTTTTGATGCAGAGTTCCAAATACATGTATCCATATAGGAGAAACAGAGTGAAACCTAAAAATTAAAACTGTTACTGCCAACGAACGGTTTAACCTAGAAGAACGAAATTTGGTGAGCCAAGTGGGATTGGGGTACTGATCATTACCTGAAAGTGTCATGAAGATTGGGTGAAAAAATGTGTGCTGAGATTTGAGGAAAATCAGAGTTTTTTGGAAGCTTGGCAACCCCTTTCCATGAAAGTGATTTGCGCCTGTGTCTCCTTAGGTCTACATCAATAGGAAACCAACCATAGAGATAGAACTTGGAACTACTTTATTGTGCCAAGTTTCAAAGAGCTAGCACAAACCGTGTTTGATTTAGACTTCCAATTCCATATATCCATAGAGGAGAAAACAGAGTGAAACCTAAAAATTAAAACTGTTACTGCCAACGAACGGTTTAACCTAGAACAACGAAATTTGGTGAGCCAAGTGGGATTGGGGTACTGATCATTACCTGAAAGTGTCATCAAGACTGGGTGAAAAAATGTGTGCTGAGATTTCAGGAAACTCGTAGTTTTTTGGAAGCTTGGCAACCCCTTTCCATGAAAGAGATTTGCACCAGTCTCTGCTTAGGGCTACATCAATAGGAAACAAACCATAGAGATAGAACTTGGAACTACTTGATTTTGTCAAGTTTCAAAGGGATAGAACAAACCGTGTTTGATTTAGAGTTCCAACTACATGTATCCATATAGGAGAAAACAGAGTGAAACCTAAAAATTAAAACTGTTACTGCCAAAGATTGGGTTAAACTAGAAGAACGAAATTTTATGAGAAAAGTGGGATTGGGGTACTGATCATTACCTGAAAGTGTCATCAAGATTGGGTGAATAAATGTGTGCTGAGATTTCAGGAAACTCTTAGTTTTTTGGAAGCTTGGCAACCCCTTTCCATGAAAGTGTTTTGCGCCAGTCTCTGCTTAGGGCTACATCAAAAGGAAACAAACCATATAGATAGAACTCGGATCTACTTGATTGTGTCAAGTTTCAAAGAGCTAGCACAAACCGTGTTTGATTTAGAGTTCCAACTACATGTATCCATATAGGAGAAAACAGAGTGAAACCTAAAAATTAAAACTGTTCCTCCCAACGAATGGTTTAACCTAGAAGAACGACATTTGGTGAGCCAAGTGGGATTGGGTACTGATCATTACCTGAAAGTGTCATCAAGATTGGGTGAAAAAATGTGTGCTGAGATTTCACGAAAATCGTAGTCTTTTGGAAGCTTGGCAAACCCTTTCAATAAAAGTGATTTAGGCCAGTCTCTGCTTAGGGCTACATCAATAGGAAACAAACCATAGAGACAGAACTTGGAACTTCTTGATTGTGTCAAGGTTCAAAGAGCTAGCACAAACCGTGTTTGATTTAGAGTTCCAACTACATGTATCCATATAGGAGAAAACAGAGTGAAACCTAAAAATTAAAACTGTTACTGCCAACGAACGGTTTAACCTAGAAGAATGAAATTTGGTGAGCCAAGTGGGATTGGGGTACTGATCATTACCTGAAAGTGTCATCAAGATTGGGTGAAAAAATGTGTGCTGAGATTTCAGGAAACTCGTAGTTTTTTGGAAGCTAGGCAACCCCTTTCCATGAAAGAGATTTGCGCCAGTCTCTGCTTAGGGCTACATCAATAGGAAACAAACCATAGAGATAGAACTTGGAACTACTTGATTGTGTCAAGTTTCAAAGAGCTAGCACAAACCGTGTTTGATTTAGAGTTCCAAATACATGTATCCATATAGGAGAAAACAGAGTGAAACCTAAAAATTAAAACTGTTACTGCCAACGAACGGTTTAATCTAGAAGAACGAAATTTGGTGAGAAAAATGGGATTGGTGTACTGATCATTACCTGAAAGTGTCATCAAGATTGGGTGAAAAAATGTGTGCTGAGATTTCAGGAAACTCGTATTTTTTTTGAAGCTTGCCAACCCCTTTCCATGAAAGTGATTTGCGCCAGTCTCTGCTTAGGGCTACATCAATAGGAAACAAACCATAGAGATAGAACTTGGAACTACTTGATTGTGTCCAGTTTCAAAGAGCTAGCACAAACCGTGTTTGATTTAGAGTTCCAACTACATGTATCCATATAGGAGAAAACAGAGTGAAACCTAAAAATTAAAACTGTTACTCCCAACGAACGGTTTAACCTAGAAGAACGACATTTGGTGAGCCAAGTGGGATTGGGTACTGATCATTACCTGAAAGTGTCATCAAGATTGGGTGAAAAAATGTGTGCTGAGATTTCACGAAACTCGTAGTCTTTTGGAAGCTTGGCAAACCCTTTCAATAAAAGTGATTTGCGCCAGTCTCTGCTTAGGGCTACATCAATAGGAAACAAACCATAGAGACAGAATTTGGAACTTCTTGATTGTGTCAAGGTTCAAAGAGCTAGCACAAACCGTGTTTGATTTAGAGTTCCAACTACATGTATCCATATAGGAGAAAACAGAGTGAAACCTAAAAATTAAAACTGTTACTTCCAACGAACGGTTTAACCTAGAAGAACGAAATTTGGTGAGCCAAGTGGGATTGGGGTACTGATCATTACCTGAAAGTGTCATCAAGATTGGGTGAAAAAATGTGTGCTGAGATTTCAGGAAACTCGTAGTTTTTTGGAAGCTAGGCAACCCCTTTCCATGAAAGAGATTTGCCCCAGTCTCTGCTTAGGGCTACATCAATACGAAACAAACCATAGAGATAGAACTTGGAACTACTTTATTGTGTCAAGTTTCAAAGAGGTAGTCAAACCGTTTTTGATTTAGAGTTCCAAATACATGTATCCATATAGGAGAAACAGAGTGAAACCTAAAAATTAAAACTGTTACTGCCAACGAACGGTTTAACCTAGAAGAACGAAATTTGGTGAGCCAAGTGGGATTGGGGTACTGATCATTACCTGAAAGTGTCATGAAGATTGGGTGAAAAAATGTGTGCTGAGATTTGAGGAAAATCAGAGTTTTTTGGAAGCTTGGCAACCCCTTTCCATGAAAGTGATTTGCGCCTGTGTCTGCTTAGGTCTACATCAATAGGAAACCAACCATAGAGATAGAACTTGGAACTACTTTATTGTGCCAAGTTTCAAAGAGCTAGCACAAACCGTGTTTGATTTAGACTTCCAATTCCATATATCCATAGAGGAGAAAACAGAGTGAAACCTAAAAATTAAAACTGTTACTGCCAAAGAACGGTTTAACCTAGAACAACGAAATTTGGTGAGCCAAGTGGGATTGGGGTACTGATCATTACCTGAAAGTGTCATCAAGATTGGGTGAAAAAATGTGTGCTGAGATTTCAGGAAACTCGTAGTTTTTTGGAAGCTTGGCAACCCCTTTCCATGAAAGAGATTTGCACCAGTCTCTGCTTAGGGCTACATCAATAGGAAACAAACCATAGAGATAGAACTTGGAACTACTTGATTGTGTCAAGTTTCAAAGAGCTAGCACAAACCGTGTTTGATTTAGAGTTCCAAATACATGTATCCATATAGGAGAAAACAGAGTGAAACCTAAAAATTAAAACTGTTACTGCCAACGAACGGTTTAACCTAGAAGAACGACATTTGGTGAGCCAAGTGGGATTGGGTACTGATCATTACCTGAAAGTGTCATCAAGATTGGGTGAAAAAATGTGTGCTGAGATTTCACGAAACTCGTAGTCTTTTGGAAGCTTGGCAAACCCTTTCAATAAAAGTGATTTGCGCCAGTCTCTGCTTAGGGCCACATCAATAGGAAACAAACCATAGAGACAGAATTTGGAACTTCTTGATTGTGTCAAGTTTCTAAGAGCTAGCACAAACCGTGTTTGATTTAGAGTTCCAACTACATGTATCCATATAGGAGAAAACAGAATGAAACATAAAAATTAAAACTGTTACTGCCAACGAACGATTTAACCTAGGAGAACGAAATTTGGTGAGCCAAGTGGGATTGGGGTACTGATCATTACCTGAAAGTGTCATCAAGATTGGGTGAAAAAATGTGTGCTGAGATTTCAGGAAACTCAGTTTTTTGGAAGCTTGGCAACCCCTTTCCATGAAAGTGATTTGCGCCAGTCTCTGCTTAGGGCTACATCAATAGGAAAGAAACCATAGAGATAGAACTTGGAACTACTTGATTGTGTCAAGTTTCAAAGAGCTAGCACAAACCGTGTTTGATTTAGAGTTCCAACTACATGTATGCATATAGGAGAAAACAGTGTGAAACCTAAAAATTAAAACTGTTACTGCCAATGAACGGTTTAACGTAGAAGAACGAAATTTGGTGAGCCAAGTGGGATTGGGGTACTGATCATTACCTGAAAGAGTCTTCAAGATTGGGTGAAAAAATGTGTGCTGATATTTCAGGAAACTCGTAGTTTTTTGGAAGCTTGGCAACCCCTATTAATGAAAGTGCTTTGCATCTATCTCTGCTTAGGTCTACATCAATAGGAAATAAACCATAGAGATAGAACTTGGAACTACTTGATTGTGTCAAGTTTCTAAGAGCTAGCAGAAACCGTGTTTGATTTAGAGTTCCAACTACATGTATCCATATAGGAGAAAACAGAATGAAACCTAAAAATTAAAACTGTTACTGCCAACGAACGATTTAACCTAGGAGAACGAAATTTGGTGAGCCAAGTGTAATTGGGGTACTGATCATTACCTGAAAGTGTCATCAAGATTGGGTGAAAAAATGTGTGCTGAGATTTCAGGAAACTCAGTTTTTTGGAAGCTTGGCAACCCCTTTCCATGAAAGTGATTTGCGCCAGTCTCTGCTTAGGGCTACATCAATAGGAAAGAAACCATAGAGATAGAACTTGGAACTACTTGATTGTGTCAAGTTTCAAAGAGCTAGCACAAACCTTGTTTGATTTCGAGTTACAACTACATGTATCCATATAGGACTAAACAGAGTGAACCTAAAAATTAAAACTGTTACTGACAATGAACGGTTTAACCTAGAAGAACGAAATTTGGTGAGCCAAGTGGGATTGGGCTACTGATCATTACCTGAAAGATTCTTCAAGATTGGGTGAAAAAAAGTGTGCTGATATTTCAGGAAACTCGTAGTTTTTTGGAAGCTTGGCAACCCCTATTAATGAAAGTGCTTTGCATCAGTCTCTGCTTAGGGCTACAACAATAGGAAACAAACCATAGAGATAGAACTTGGAACTACTTGATTGTGTCAAGTTTCAAAGAGCTAGCACAAACCGTGTTTGATTTAGAGTTCCAACTACATGTATGCATATAGGAGAAAACAGAGTGAAACCTAAAAATTAAAACTGTTACTGCCAATGAACGGTTTAACGTAGAAGAACGAAATTTGGTGAGCCAAGTGGGATTGGGGTACTGATCATTACCTGAAAGTGTCATCAAGATTGGGTGAAAAAATGTGTGCTGAGATTTCAGGAAACTCAGTATTTTGGAAGCTTGGCAACCCCTTTCCATTAAAGTGATTTGCGCCAGTCTCTGCTTAGGGCTACATCAATAGGAAACAAACCATAGAGATAGAACTTGGAACTACTTGATTGTGTCAAGTTTCAAAGAGCTAGCGCAAACCGTGTTTGATTTATAGTTCCAACTACATTTATCCATATAGGAGAAAACAGAGTGAAACCTAAAAATTAAAACTGTTACTGCCAACAAACGATTTAACCTAGAAGAACGAAATTTGGTGAGCCAAGTGGGATTCGGGTACTGATCATTACCTGAAAGTGTCATAAAGATTAGGTGAAAAAATGTGTGCTGAGATTTCAGGAGACTCGTTGTTTTTTGGAAGCTTGGCAACCCCTTTCCATGAAAGTGATATGCGCCAGTCTCTGCTTAGGGCTACATCAATAGGAAACAAACCATAGAGATAGAACTTGGAACTACTTGATTGTGTCAAGTTTCAAAGAGCTAGCACAAACCGTGTTTGATTTAGAGTTCCAAATACATGTATGCATATAGGAGAAAACAGAGTGAAACCTAACAATTAAAACTGTTACTGCCAATGAACGGTTTAACGTAGATGAACGAAATTGGGTGAGCCAAGTGGGATTGGGGTACTGATCATTACCTGAAAGTGTCATCAAGATTGGGTGAAAAAATGTGTGCTGAGATTTCAGGAAACTCAGTTTTTTGTAAGCTTGGCAACCCCTTTCCATTAAAGTGATTTGCGCCAGTCTCTGCTTAGGGCTACATCAATAGGAAACAAACCATAGAGATAGAACTTGGAACTACTTGATTGTGTCAAGTTTCAAAGAGCTAGCACAAACCTTGTTTGATTTCGAGTTCCAACTACATGTATCCATATAGGACTAAAAAGAGTGAACCTAAAAATTAAAACTGTTACTGACAATGAACGGTTTAACCTAGAAGAACGAAATTTGGTGAGCCAAGTGGGATTGGGGTACTGATCATTACCTGAAAGTGTCTTCAAGATTGGGTGAAAAATTGTGTGCTGATATTTCAGGAAACTCGTAGTTTTTTGGAAGCTTGGCAACCCCTATTAATGAAAGTGCTTTGCATCTATCTCTGCTTAGGGCTACATCAATAGGAAACAAACCATAGAGATAGAACTTGGAACTACTTGATTGTGTCAAGTTTCTAAGAGCTAGCACAAACCGTGTTTGATTTAGAGTTCCAACTACATGTATCCATATAGGAGAAAACAGAGTGAAACCTAAAAATTAAAACTGTTACTGCCAACGAACGATATAACCTAGGAGAACAAAATTTGGTGAGCCAAGTGGGATTGGGGTACTGATCATTACCTGAAAGTGTCATCAAGATTGGGTGAAAAAATGTGTGCTGAGATTTCAGGAAACTCAGTTTTTTGGAAGCTTGGCAAACCCTTTCCATGAAAGTGATTTGCGCCAGTCTCTGCTTAGGGCTACATCAATAGGAAAGAAACCATAGAGATAGAACATGGAACTACTTGATTGTGTCAAGTTTCAAAGAGCTAGCACAAACCATGTTTGATTTCGAGTTCCAACTACATGTATCCATATAGGACTAAACAGAGTGAACCTAAAAATTAAAACTGTTACTGACAATGAACGGTTTAACCTAGAAGAACGAAATTTGGTGAGCCAAGTGGGATTGGGGTACTGATCATTACCTGAAAGAGTCTTCAAGATTGGGTGAAAAAATGTGTGCTGATATTTCAGGAAACTCGTAGTTTTTTGGAAGCTTGGCAACCCCTATTAATGAAAGTGCTTTGCATCAGTCTCTGCTTAGGGCTACAACAATAGGAAACAAACCATAGAGATATAACTTGGAACTACTTGATTGTGTCAAGTTTGAAAGAGCTAGCGCAAACCGTGTTTGATTTAGAGTTCCAACTACATGTATCCATATAGGAGAAAACAGAGTGAAACCTAAAAATTAAAACTGTTACTGCCAACAAACGATTTAACCTAGAAGAACGAAATTTGGTGAGCCAAGTGGGATTCGGGTACTGATCATTACCTGAAAGTGTCATCAAGATTAGGTGAAAAAATGTGTGCTGAGATTTCAGGAGACTCGTAGTTTTTTGGAAGCTTGGCAACCCCTTTCCATGAAAGTGATTTGCGCCAGTCTCTGCTTAGGGCTACATCAATAGGAAACAAACCATAGAGATAGAACTTGGAACTACTTGATTGTGTAGAGTTGCAAAGAGCTAGCACAAACCTTGTTTGATTTCGAGTTCCAACTACATGTATCCATATAGGACTAAACAGAGTGAACCTAAAAATTAAAACTGTTACTGACAATGAACGGTTTAACCTAGAAGAACGAAATTTGGTGAGCCAAGTGGGATTGGGGTACTGATCATTACCTGAAAGAGTCTTCAAGATTGGGTGAAAAAATGTGTGCTGATATTTCAGGAAAATCGTAGTTTTTTGGAAGCTTGGCAACCCCTATTAATGAAAGTGCTTTGCATCAGTCTCTGCTTAGGGCTACAACAATAGGAAACAAACCATAGAGATAGAACTTGGAACTTCTTGATTGTGTCAAGTTTCAAAGAGCTAGCGCAAACCGTGTTTGATTTAGAGGTCCAACTACATGTATCCATATAGGAGAAAACAGAGTGAAACCTAAAAATTAAAACTGTTACTGCCAACAAACGATTTAACCTAGAAGAACGAAATTTGGTGAGCCAAGTGGGATTCGGGTACTGATCATTACCTGAAAGTGTCATCAAGATTAGGTGAAAAAATGTGTGCTGAGATTTCAGGAGACTCGTAGTTTTTTGGAACCCTGGCAACCCCTTTCCATGAAAGTGATTTGCGCCAGTCTCTGCATAGGGCTACATCAATAGGAAACAAACCATAGAGATAGAACTTGGAACTACTTGATTGTGTCAAGTTGCAAAGAGCTAGCACAAACCGTGTTTGATTTAGAGTTCCAACTACATGTATCCATATAGGAGAAGACAGAGTGAAACCTAAAAATTAAAACTGTTACTGCCAATGAACGGTTTAACCTAGAAGGACGTAATTTGGTGAGCCAAGTGGGATTGGGGTACTGATCATTACCTGAAAGTGTCATCAAGATTGGATGAAAAAATATGTGCTGAGATATCAGGAAACTCGTAGTTTTTTGGAAGCTTGGCAACCCCTTTCCATGAATGTGATTTGCGCCAGTCTCTGATTAGGGCTACGTCAATAGGAAACAAACCATAGAGATAGAACTTGGAACTTCTTGATTGTGTCCAGTTTCAAAGAGCTAGCACACAACGTGTTTGATTTAGAGTTCCAACTACATGTATGCATTTAGGAGAAAACAGAGTGAAATCTAAAAATTAAAACTGTTACTGTCAATGAACGGTTTAACGGAGAAGAACGAAATTTGATGAGCCAAGTGAGATTGGGGTACTGATCATTACCTGAAAGTGTCATCAAGTTTGGGTGAAAAAATGTGTGCTGAGATTTCAGGAAACTCGTAGTTTTTTGGAAGCTTGGCATCCCCTTTCCATGAATGAGATTTGCGCCAGTCTCTGCTTAGGGCTACATCAATAGGAAACAAACCATAGAGATAGAACTTGGAACTACTTGAATGTGTCCAGTTTCAAAGAGCTAGCACAAACCGTGTTTGATTTAGAGTTCCAACTACATGTATCCATATAGGAGAAAACAGAGGGAAACCTAAAACTAAAAATTGTTACTGCCAACGAACTGTTTAACCTAAAAGAATGAAATTTGGTGAGCCAAGTGGGATTGGGGTACTGATCATTACCTTAAAGTGTCATCAAGATGGGGTTAAAAAATGTGTGCTGAGATTTCAGGAAACTCGTAGTTATTTGGAAGCTTGGCAACCCCTTTCCATAAAAGTGATTTGCGCCAGTCTCTGCTTAGGTCTACATCAATAGGAAACAAACCATAGAGATAGAACTTGGAACTACTTTATTGTGTCAAGTTTCAAAGAGCTAGCACAAACCGTGTTTGATTTAGAGTTCCAACTACATGTATCCATATAGGAGAAAACAGAGTGAAACCTAAAAATTAAAACAGTTACTGCCAATGAACTTTTTAACCTAGAAAAACAAAATTTGGTGAGCCAAGTGAGATTGGGGTACTGATCATTACCTGAAAGTGTCATGAAGATTGGGTGAAAAAATGTGTGCTGAGATTTCACGAAACTCGTAGTCTTTTGGAAGTTTGGCAACCCCTTTCCTTAAAAGTGATTTAGCCAGTCTCTTCTTAGGGCTACATCAATAGGAAGCAAACCATAGAGATAGAACTTGGAACTAGTTGATTGTGTCAAGTTTCAAAGAGCTAGCACAAACCGTGTTTGATTTAGAGTTCCAACTACAGGTATCCATACAGGAGAAAACACAGTGAAACCTAAAAATTAAAACTGTTAATGCCAACAAACGGTTTAACCTAGAAGAAGGAAATTTGGTGAGCCAAGTGGGATTGGGGTACTGATCATTACATGAAAGTTCATCAAAATTGGGTGAAAAAATGTATGCTGCGATTTCAGGAAACTCGTAGTTTTTTGGAGTTTGGCAACCCCTTTCCATAAAAGTGATTTAGCCAGTCTCTGCTTAGGACTACATCAATAGGAAACAAACCATAGAGATAGAACTCGGAACTACTTGATTGTGTCAAGTTTCAAAGAATTAGCACAATCCGTGTTTGATTTAGAGTTCCAACTCCATGTATCCATATAGGAGAAAACAGAGTGAAACCTAAAAATTAAAACTGTTACTGCCAACAAACGGTTTAACCTACAAGAACGAAATTTGGTGAGCCAAGTGGGATTGGGGTACTGATCATTACCTAAAAGTGTCATCAAGATTGGGCAAAAAAATGTGTGCTGAGATATCAGGAAACTCGTAGTTTTTTGGAAGCTTGGCAACCCCTTTCCATGAATGAAATTTGCGCCAGTCTCTGCTTAGGGCTACGTCAATAGGAAAGAAACCATAGAGATAGAACATGGAACTACTTGATTGTGTCCAGTTTCAAAGAGCTAGCACAAAACGTGTTTGATTTAGAGTTCCAACTACATGTATCCATATAGGAGAAAACAGAGTGAAACCTAAAAATTAAAACTGTTACTGCCAACGAACGATTTAACCTAGAAGAACGAAATTTGGTGAGCCAAGTGGGATTGGGGTACTGATCATTACCTGAAAGTGTCATCAAGATTGGGTGAAAAAATGTGTGCTGAGATTTCAGGAGGCTCGTAGTTTTTTGGAAGCTTGGCAACCCCTTTCCATGAAAGGGATTTGGGCCAGTCTCTGCTTAGGGCTACATCAATAGGAAACAAACCATAGAGATAGAACTTGGAACTACTTGATTGTGTCAAGTTGCAAAGAGCTAGCACAAACCGTGTTTGATTCAGAGTTCCAACTACATGTATCCATATAGGAGAAAACAGAGTGAAACCTAAATATTAAAACTGTTACTGCCAATGAACGGTTTAACCTAGAAGGACATAATGTGGTGAGCCAAGTGGGATTGGGGTTCTGATCATTACCGGAAGTGTCAACAAGATTGGGTGAAAAAATGTGTGCTGAGATATCAGGAAACTCGTAGTTTTTTGGAAGCTTGGCAACCCTTTTCCATGAATGTGATTTGCGCAAGTCTCTGCTTAGGGCTACATCAATAGAAAACAAACCATAGAGATAGAACTTGGAACTACTTGATTGTGTCCAGTTTCAAAGAGCTAGCACAAACCTTGTTTGATTTAGAGTTCCAACTACATGTATGCATTTAGGAGAAAACAGAGTGAAATCTAAAAATTAACACTGTTACTGCCAATGAACGGTTTAACATAGAAGAACGAAATTTGATGAGCCAAGTGGGATTGGGGTACTGATTATTAGCTGAAAGTGTCATCAAGTTTGGGTGATAAAATGTGTGCTGAGATTTCAGGAAACTCGTAGTTTTTTGAAAGCTTGGCAACCCCTTTCCATGAAAGTGATTTTCGCCAGTCTCTGCTTATAGCTACATCAATAGGAAACCAACCATAGAGATAGAACTTGGAACTACTTTATTGTGTCAAGTTTGAAAGAGCTAGCACAAACCGTGTTTGATTTAGAGTTCCAACTATATGTATCCATATAGAAGAAAACAGAGTGAAACCTAAAAATTAAAACTGTTACTGCCAACGAACGGGTTAAACTAGAAGAACGAAATTTGGTGAGCCAAGTGGGATTGGGGTACTGATCCTTACCTGAAAGTGTCATCAAGATTGGGTGAAAAAATGTGTGCTGAGATTTCAGGAAACTCATAGTTTTTTGGAAGCTTGGCCACCCCTATACATGAAAGTGATTTGCGCCATTCTCTGCTTAGGGCTACATCAATAGGAAACAAACCATAGAGATAGAACTTGGAACTACTTGATTGTGTCCAGGTTCAAAGAGCTAGCACAAACCGTGTTTGATTTAGAGTTCCATCTACATGAATCCATATAGGAGAAAACAAAGTGAAACCTAAAAATTAAAACTCTTACTGACAATGAACGGTTTAATCTAGAAGAACGAAATTTGGTGAGAAAAGTGGGATTGGGGTACTGATCATTACCTGAAAGTGTCATCAAGATTGGGTGAAAAAAATGTGTGCTGAGATTTCACGAAACACGTAGTTTTTTGGAAGCTTGGCAACCCCTTTCCATGAATGTGATTTGCACCAGTCTCTGCTTAGGGCTACATTAATAGGAAACAAACCATAGAGATAGAACTTGGGAGTATTTATTGTGTCAAGTTTCAAAGAGCTAGCACAAACCGTCTTTGATTTAGAGTTCCAACTACATGTATCCATATAGGAGAAAACAGAGTGAAACGTAAAAATTAAAACTGTTACTGCCAACGAACGGTTTAACCTAGAAGAATGAAATTTGGTGAGCCAAGTGGGATTGGGGTACTGATCATTACCTGAAAGTGTCATCAAGATTGGGTGAAAAAATGTGTGCTGAGATTTCAGGAAACTCGTAGTTTTTTGGAAGCTTGGCAACCCCTTTCCATGAAAGTGATTTGCGCCAGTCTCTGCTTAGGGCTACATCAATAGGAAACAAACCATAGAGATAGAACTTGGATCTACTTGATTGTGTCAAGTTTCAAAGAGCTAGCACAAACCGTGTTTGATTTAGAGTTCCAAATACATGTATCCATATAGGAGAAAACAGAGTGAAACCTAAAAATTAAAACTGTTACTGCAAACGAACGGTTTAACCTAGAAGAACGAAATTTGGTAAGCCAAGTGGGATTGGAGTACTGATCATTACCGGAAAGTGTCATCAAGATTGGGTGAAAAAATGTGTGCTGAGATTTCAGGAAACTCGTAGTTTTTTGGAAGCAGGCAACCCCTTTCAATGAATGTGATTTGCGCCAGTTTCTGCTTAGGGCTACATCAATAAGAAACAAACCATAGAGATAGAACCTGGAACTACTTGATTGTGTCAAGTTTCAAAGAGCTAGCACAAACCGTGTTTGATTTAGTGTTCCAACTACATGTATCCATGTAGGAGAAAACAGAGTGAAACCTAAAAATTAAAACTGTTACTGCCAACGAAAGGTTTAACCTAGAAGAACGAAATTTGGTGAGAAAAGTGGGATTGGGGTACTGATCATTACCTGCAAGTGTCATCAAGATTGGGAGAAAAAATGTGTGCTGAGATTTCAGGAAACTCGTAGTTTTTTGGAAGCTTGGCAACCTCTTTCCATGAACGTGATTTGCGCCAGTCTCTGCTTAGGGCTATATCAATAGGAAAAAAAAAACATAGAGAGAGAACTTGGAACAACTTGATTGTGTCAATTTACAAAGAGCTAGCACAAACTGTGTTTGATTTAGAGTTCCATCTACATGTATCCATATAGGAGAAAACAGAGTGAAACCTAAAAATTAAAACTGTTACTGCCAACGAACAGTTTAACCTACAAGAACGAAATTTGGTGAGCCAAGTGGGATTGGGGTACTGATCATTTCCTGAATGTGTCATAAAGATTGGGTGAAAAAATGTTTGCTGAGATTTCAAGAAACTTGTAGTTTTTTGGAAGCTTGGCAACCCCTTTCCATGAAAGTGATGTGCGCCAGTCTCTGCTAGGGCTACATCAATAGGAAACAAACCATAGGGATAGAACTTGGAACTACTTGATTGTGCCAAGTTTCTAAGAGCTAGCACAAACCGTGTTTGATTTAGAGTTCCAACTATATGTATCCATATAGGAGAAAACAGAGTGAAACCTAAAAATTAAAACTGTTACTGCAAACGAACGGTTTAACCTAGAAGAACGAAATTTGGTGAGCCAAGTGGGATTGGGGTACTGATCATTACCTGAAAGTGTCATCAAGATTGGGTGAAAAAATGTGTGCTGAGATTTCAGGAAACTCGTAGTTTTTTGGAAGCAGGCAACCCCTTTCAATGAATGTGATTTGCGCCAGTCTCTGCTTAGGGCTACATCAATAGGAAACAAACCATAGAGATAGAACTGGAAACTACTTGATTGTGTCAAGTTGCAAAGATATAGCACAAACCGTGTTTGATTTAGAGTCCCAACTACATGTATCCATATATGAGAAAATAGAGTGAAACCTAAAATTTAAAACTGTTACTGCCAACGAACGGTTTAACCCAGAAGAACGAAATTTGGTGAGCCAATTGGGATTGGGGTACTGATCATTACCTGAAAGTGTCATCAAGATTGGGTGAAAAAATGTGTGCTGAGATTTCAGGAAACTCGTAGTTTTTTGGAAGCTTGGCAACCTCTTTCCATGAAAGTGTTTTGCGCCAGTCTCTGCTTAGGGCTACATCAATACGAAACAAACCATAGAGATAGAACTTGGAACTACTTGATTGTGTCCAGTTTCAAAGATCTAGCACAAACCGTGTTTGATTTACAGTTCCAACTACATGTATCCATATAGGAGAAAACAGAGTGAAACCTAAAGATTAAAACTGTTACTGCCAACGAACGGTTTAACCTAGAAGAACGAAATTTGGTGAGCCAAGTGGGATTGGCGTACTGATCATTACCTGAAAGTGTCATCAAGATTGGGTGAAAACATGTGTGCTGAGATTTCAGGAAACTCGTAGTTTTTTGGAAGCTTGGCAACCCCTTTCCATGAACGTGATTTGCGCCAGTCTCTGCTTACGGCTATATCAATAGGAAAAAAAAAAACATAGAGATAGAACTCGGAACTACTTGATTGTGTCAATTTACAAAGACTTAGCACAAACTGTGTTTGATTTAGAGTTCCAACTACATGTATCCCTATAGGAGAAAACAGAGTGAGAGCTAAAATTTAAAACTGTTATTGCCAAAGTACAGTTTAACCTAGAAAAACGAAATTTGGTGAGCCAAGTGGGATTGGGGTACTGATCATTACCTGAAAGGGTCATCAAGATTGGGTGAAAAAATGTGTGCTGAGATTTCAGGAAACTCGTAGTTTTTTGGAAGCTTGGCAACCCCTTTCCATGAAAGTGATGTGCGCCAGTCTCTGCATAGGGCTACATCAATAGGAAACAAACCATAGAGATAGAATTTGGAACTACTTGATTGTGTCCAGTTTCAAAGAGCTAGCACAAACCGTGTTTGATTTAGAGTTCCAACTACATGTATCCATATAGGAGAAAACAGATTGAAACCTATAAATTAAAACTGTTACTGCCAACGAACGGTTTAACCTAGAAGAACGAAATTTGGTGAGAAAAGTGGGATTGGGGTACTGATCATTACCGGAAAGTGTCATCAAGATTGGGTGAAAACATGTGTACTGAGATTTCAGGAAACTCGTAGTTTTTTGGAAGCAGGCAACCCCTTTCAATGAATGTGATTTGCGCCAGTCTCTGCTTAGGGCTACATCAATAGGAAACAAACCATAGAGATAGAACTTGGAACTACTTGATTGTGTCAAGTTTCAAAGAGCTAGCACAAACCGTGTTTGATTTAGTGTTCCAACTACATGTATCCATATAGGAGAAAACAGAGTGAAACCAAAAAATTCAAACTGTTACTGCCAAAGAACGGTTTAATCTAGAAGAATGAAATTTGGTGAGCCAAGTGTGATTCGTATACTGATCATTACCTGAAAGGGTCATCAAGATTGGGTGAAAAAATGTGTGCTGAGATTTCAGGAAACTCGTAGTTTTTTGGCAGCTTGGCAACCCCTTTCCATGAAAGTGATTTACGCCAGTCTCTGCATAGGGCTACATCAATAGGAAACAAACCATAGAGATAGAACTTGGAACTACTTTATTGTGTCAAGTTTCAAAGAGCTAGCACAAACCGTGTTTGATTTAGAGTTCCAACTACATGTATCCATATAGGAGAAAACAGAGTGAAACCTAAAAATTAAAACTGTTACTGCCAACGAACGGTTTAACCTAGAAGAACGAAACTTGGTGAGAGAAGTGGGATTGGGGTACTGATCATTACCTGAAAGTGTCATCAAGATTGGGTGAAAAAATGTGTGCTGAGATTTCAGGAAACTCGTAGTTTTTTGGAAGCTTGGCAACCTCTTTCCATGAAAGTGTTTTGCGCCAGTCTCTGCTTAGGGCTACATCAATACGAAACAAACCATAGAGATAGAACTTGGAACTACTTGATTGTGTCCAGTTTCAAAGAGCTAGCACAAACCGTGTTTGATTTAGAGTTCCAACTACATGTATCCATATAGGAGAAAACAGAGTGAAACCTAAAGATTAAAACTGTTACTGCCAACGAACGGTTTAACTTAGAAGAATGAAATTTGGTGAGCCAAGTGTGATTGGGGTACTGATCATTACCTGAAAGTGTCATCAAGATTGGGTGAAAAAATGTGGGCTGAGATTTCAGGAAACTCGTAGTTTTTTGGAAGCTTGGCAACCCCTTTCCATGAACGTGATTTGCTGCAGTCTCTGCTTAGCGCTATATCAATAGAAAAAAAAAAACATAGAGATAGAACTTGGAACTACTTGATTGTGTCAATTTACAAAGAGCTAGCACAAACTGTGTTTGATTTAGAGTTCCAACTACATGTATCCATATAGGAGAAAACAGAGTGAAACCTAAAAATTAAAACTGTTACTGCCAACGAACGGTTTAACCTAGAAGAACGAAATTTGGTGAGCCAAGTGGGATTGGGGTACTGATCATTACCTGAATGTGTCATAAAGATTGGGTGAAAAAATGTGTGCTGAGATTTCAGGAAACTCGTAGTTTTTTGGAAGCTTGGCAACCCCTTTCCATGAAAGTGATGTGCGCCAGTCTCTGCTTAGGGCTACATCAATAGGAAACAAACCATAGAGATAGAACTTGGAACTACTTGATTGTGTCAAGTTTCAAAGAGCTAGAACAAACCGTGTTTGATTTAGTGTTCCAACTACATGTATCCATATAGGAGAAAACAGAGTGAAACCTAAAAATTAAAACTGTTACTGCCAACGAACGGTTTAATCTAGAAGAACGAAATTTGCTTAGCCAAGTGTGATTGGGGTCCAGATCATTACCTGAAAGTGTCATCAAGATTGGGTGAAAAAATGTGTGCTGAGATTTCAGGAAACTCGTAGTTTTTTGGAAGCTTGTCAACCCCTTTCCATGAAAGTGATTTGCGCCAGTCTCTGCTTAGGGCTACATCAATAGGAAACAAACAATAGAGATAGAACTTGGAACTACTTGATTGTGACAAGTTTCAAAGAGCTAGCACAAACCGTGTTTGATTTAGAGTTCCAACTACATGTATCCATATAGGAGAAAACAGAGTGAAACCTAAAAATTAAAACTGTTACTGCCAAAGATCGGTTTAACCTAGAAGAACGAAATTTGGTGAGAAAAGTGGGATTGGGGTACTGATCATTACCTGAAAGTGTCATCAAGATTGGGTGAAAAAATGTGTGCTGTGATTTCAGGAAACTCGTAGTATTTTGGAAGCTTGGCAACCTCTTTCCATGAAAGTGATTTGTGCAAGTCTCTGCTTAGGGCTACATCAATAGGAAACAAACCATAGAGATAGAACTTGGAAATACTTGATTGTGACAAGTTTCAAAAAGCTAGCACAAACCGTGTTTTATTTAGAGTTCCAACTACATGTATCCATATAGGAGAAAACAGAGTGAAACCTAAAAATTAAAACTGTTACTGCCAACGAACGGTTTAACCTAGAAGAATGAAATTTGGTGAGCCAAGTGGGATTGGGGTACTGATCATTACCTGAAAGTGTCATGAAGATTGGGTGAAAAAATGTGTTCTGAGATTTCAGGAAACTCGTAGTTTTTTGGAAGCTTGGCAACCCCTTTCCATGAATGTGATTTGCGCCAGTCTCTGATTAGGGCTACGTCAATAGGAAACAAACCATAGAGATAGAACTTGGAACTACTTGATTGTGCCAAGTTTCAAAGAGCTAGCACAAACCGTGTTTGATTTAGAGTTCCAACTACATGTATCCATATAGGAGAAAACAGAGTGAAACCTAAAAACTAAAACTGTTACTGCAAACGAACGGTTTAACCTAGAAGAACGAAATTTGGTGAGCCAAGTGGCATTGGGGTACTGATCATTACCGGAAAGTGTCATCAAGATTGGGTGAAAAAATTTGGGCTGAGATTTCAGGAAACTCGTAGTTTTTTGGAAGCAGGCAACCCCTTTCAATGAATGTGATTTGCGCCAGTCTCTGCTTAGGGCTACATCAATAGGAAACAAACCATAGAGATAGAACTCAGAACTACTTGATTGTGTCAAGTTTCAAAGAACTAGCACAATCCGTGTTTGATTTAGAGTTCCAACTCCATGTATCCATATAGGAGAAAACAGAGTGAAACCTAAAAATTAAAACTGTTACTGCCAACAAACGGTTTAACCTACAAGAACGAAATTTGGTGAGCCAAGTGGGATTGGGGTACTGATCATTACCTAAAAGTGTCATCAAGATTGGGCAAAAAAATGTGTGCTGAGATATCAGGAAACTCGTAGTGTTTTGGAAGCTTGGCAACCCCTTTCCATGAATGAGATTTGCGCCAGTCTCTGCTTAGGGCTACAACAATAGGAAACAAACCATAGAGATAGAACTTGGAACTACTTTATTGTGTCAAGTTTCAAAGACCTAGCACAAACCGTGTTTGATTTAGAGTTCCAACTACATGTATCCATATAGGAGAAAACAGAGTAAAACCTAAAAATTAAAACTGTTACTGCCAACGAACAGTTTAACCTAGAAGAACGAAATTTGGTGAGCCAAGTGGGATTGGGGTACTGATCATTACCTGAAAGTGTCATCAAGATTGGGTGAAAAAATGTGTGCTGAGATTTCAGGAAACTCGTAGTTTTTTGGAAGCTTGGCAACCTCTTTCCATGAAAGTGATTTGCGCCAGTCTCTGCTTAGGGCTACATCAATACGAAACAAACCATAGAGATAGAACTTGGAACTACTTGATTGTGTCCAGTTTCAAAGAGCTAGCACAAACCGTGTTTGATTTAGAGTTCCAACTACATGTATCCATATAGGAGAAAACAGAGTGAAACCTAAAGATTAAAACTGTTACTGCCAACGAGCGGTTTAACTTAGAAGAACGAAATTTGGTGAGCCAAGTGGGATTGGGGTACTGATCATTACCTGAAAGTGTCATCAAGATTGGGTGAAAACATGTGTGCTGAGATTTCAGGAAACTCGTAGTTTTTTGGAAGCTTGGCAACCCCATTCCATGAA
Organism: Spermophilus citellus; assembly: GCF_964194105.1. Taxonomy (NCBI): domain Eukaryota; kingdom Metazoa; phylum Chordata; class Mammalia; order Rodentia; family Sciuridae; genus Spermophilus; species Spermophilus citellus. Next base: position 22,031,199 of record NC_138188.1, on the reverse strand, counting down.
CGTGATTTGCGCCAGTCTCTGCTTACGGCTATATCAATAGGAAAAAAAAAACATAGAGATAGAACTCGGAACTACTTGATTGTGTAAATTTACAAAGACCTAGCACAAACTGTGTTTGATTTAGAGTTCCAACTACATGTATCCATATAGCAGAAAACAGAGTGAAAGCTAAAATTTAAAACTGTTATTGCCAACGTACAGTTTAACCTAGAAAAACGAAATTTGGTGAGCCAAGTGGGATTGGGGTACTGATCATTACCTGAAAGGGTCATCAAGATTGGGTGAAAAAATGTGTGCTGAGATTTCAGGAAACTCGTAGTTTTTTGGAAGCTTGGCAACCCCTTTCCATGAAAGTGATGTGCGCCAGTCTCTGCATAGGGCTACATCAATAGGAAACAAACCATAGAGATAGAATTTGGAACTACTTGATTGTGTCCAGTTTCAAAGAGCTAGCACAAACCGTGTTTGATTTAGAGTTCCAACTACATGTATCCATATAGGAGAAAACAGATTGAAACCTATAAATTAAAACTGTTACTTCCAACGAACGGTTTAACCTAGAAGAACGAAATTTGGTGAGAAAAGTGGGATTGGGGTACTGATCATTACCGGAAAGTGTCATCAAGATTGGGTGAAAACATGTGTGCTGAGATTTCAGGAAACTCGTAGTTTTTTGGAAGCAGGCAACCCCTTTCAATGAATGTGATTTGCGCCAGTCTCTGCTTAGGGCTACATCAATAGGAAACAAACCATAGAGATAGAACTTGGAACTACTTGATTGTGTCAAGTTTCAAAGAGCTAGCACAAACCGTGTTTGATTTAGTGTTCCAACTACATGTATCCATATAGGAGAAAACAGAGTGAAACCAAAAAATTCAAACTGTTACTGCCAAAGAACGGTTTAATCTAGAAGAATGAAATTTGGTGAGCCAAGTGTGATTCGTATACTGATCATTACCTGAAAGTGTCATCAAGATTGGGTGAAAAAATGTGTGCTGAGATTTCAGGAATCTCGTAGTTTTTTGGAAGCTTGGCAACCCCTTTCCATGAAAGTGATTTACGCCAGTCTCTGCATAGGGCTACATCAATAGGAAACAAACCATAGAGATAGAACTTGGAACTACTTGATTGTGTCAAGTTGCAAAGAGCTAGCACAAACCGTGTTTGATTTAGAGTTCCAACTACATGTATCCATATAGGAGAAGACAGAGTGAAACCTAAAAATTAAAACTGTTACTGCCAATGAACGGTTTAACCTAGAAGGACGTAATTTGGTGAGCCAAGTGGGATTGGGGTACTGATCATTACCTGAAAGTGTCATCAAGATTGGATGAAAAAATGTGTGCTGAGATATCAGGAAACTCGTAGTTTTTTGGAAGCTTGGCAACCCCTTTCCATGAATGTGATTTGCGCCAGTCTCTGATTAGGGCTACGTCAATAGGAAACAAACCATAGAGATAGAACTTGGAACTTCTTGATTGTGTCCAGTTTCAAAGAGCTAGCACAAAACGTGTTTGATTTAGAGTTCCAACTACATGTATGCATTTAGGAGAAAACAGAGTGAAATCTAAAAATTAAAACTGTTACTGCCAATGAACGGTTTAACGGAGAAGAACGAAATTTGATGAGCCAAGTGGGATTGGGGTACTGATCATTACCTGAAAGTGTCATCAAGTTTGGGTGAAAAAATGTGTGCTGAGATTTCAGGAAACTCGTAGTTTTTTGGAAGCTTGGCATCCCCTTTCCATGAATGAGATTTGCGCCAGTCTCTGCTTAGGGCTACATCAATAGGAAACAAACCATAGAGATAGAACTTGGAACTACTTGAATGTGTCCAGTTTCAAAGAGCTAGCACAAACCGTGTTTGATTTAGAGTTCCAACTACATGTATCCATATAGGAGAAAACAGAGGGAAACCTAAAACTAAAAATTGTTACTGCCAACGAACTGTTTAACATAAAAGAATGAAATTTGGTGAGCCAAGTGGGATTGGGGTACTGATCATTACCTTAAAGTGTCATCAAGATGGGGTTAAAAAATGTGTGCTGAGATTTCAGGAAACTCGTAGTTATTTGGAAGCTTGGCAACCCCTTTCCATAAAAGTGATTTGCGCCAGTCTCTGCTTAGGTCTACATCAATAGGAAACAAACCATAGAGATAGAACTTGGAACTACTTTATTGTGTCAAGTTTCAAAGAGCTAGCACAAACCGTGTTTGATTTAGAGTTCCAACTACATGTATCCATATAGGAGAAAACAGAGTGAAACCTAAAAATTAAAACAGTTACTGCCAATGAACTTTTTAACCTAGAAAAACAAAATTTGGTGAGCCAAGTGAGATTGGGGTACTGATCATTACCTGAAAGTGTCATGAAGATTGGGTGAAAAAATGTGTGCTGAGATTTCACGAAACTCGTAGTCTTTTGGAAGTTTGGCAAGCCCTTTCCTTAAAAGTGATTTAGCCAGTCTCTTCTTAGGGCTACATCAATAGGAAGCAAACCATAGAGATAGAACTTGGAACTAGTTGATTGTGTCAAGTTTCAAAGAGCTAGCACAAACCGTGTTTGATTTAGAGTTCCAACTACAGGTATCCATACAGGAGAAAACACAGTGAAACCTAAAAATTAAAACTGTTAATGCCAACAAACGGTTTAACCTAGAAGAAGGAAATTTGGTGAGCCAAGTGGGATTGGGGTACTGATCATTACATGAAAGTTCATCAAAATTGGGTGAAAAAATGTATGCTGCGATTTCAGGAAACTCGTAGTTTTTTGGAGTTTGGCAACCCCTTTCCATAAAAGTGATTTAGCCAGACTCTGCTTAGGACTACATCAATAGGAAACAAACCATAGAGATAGAACTCGGAACTACTTGATTGTGTCAAGTTTCAAAGAACTAGCACAATCCGTGTTTGATTTAGAGTTCCAACTCCATGTATCCATATAGGAGAAAACAGAGTGAAACCTAAAAATTAAAACTGTTACTGCCAACAAACGGTTTAACCTACAAGAACGAAATTTGGTGAGCCAAGTGGGATTGGGGTACTGATCATTACCTAAAAGTGTCATCAAGATTGGGCAAAAAAATGTGTGCTGAGATATCAGGAAACTCGTAGTTTTTTGGAAGCTTGGCAACCCCTTTCCATGAATGAAATTTGCGCCAGTCTCTGCTTAGGGCTACGTCAATAGGAAAGAAACCATAGAGATAGAACATGGAACTACTTGATTGTGTCCAGTTTCAAAGAGCTAGCACAAAACGTGTTTGATTTAGAGTTCCAACTACATGTATCCATATAGGAGAAAACAGAGTGAAACCTAAAAATTAAAACTGTTACTGCCAACGAACGATTTAACCTAGAAGAACGAAATTTGGTGAGCCAAGTGGGATTGGGGTACTGATCATTACCTGAAAGTGTCATCAAGATTGGGTGAAAAAATGTGTGCTGAGATTTCAGGAGGCTCGTAGTTTTTTGGAAGCTTGGCAACCCCTTTCCATGAAAGGGATTTGGGCCAGTCTCTGCTTAGGGCTACATCAATAGGAAACAAACCATAGAGATAGAACTTGGAACTACTTGATTGTGTCAAGTTGCAAAGAGCTAGCACAAACCGTGTTTGATTCAGAGTTCCAACTACATGTATCCATATAGGAGAAAACAGAGTGAAACCTAAATATTAAAACTGTTACTGCCAATGAACGGTTTAACCTAGAAGGACATAATGTGGTGAGCCAAGTGGGATTGGGGTTCTGATCATTACCGGAAGTGTCAACAAGATTGGGTGAAAAAATGTGTGCTGAGATATCAGGAAACTCGTAGTTTTTTGGAAGATTGGCAACACTTTTCCATGAATGTGATTTGCGCCAGTCTCTGCTTAGGGCTACATCAATAGAAAACAAACCATAGAGATAGAACTTGGAACTACTTGATTGTGTCCAGTTTCAAAGAGCTAGCACAAACCGTGTTTGATTTAGAGTTCCAACTACATGTATGCATTTAGGAGAAAACAGAGTGAAATCTAAAAATTAACACTGTTACTGCCAATGAACGGTTTAACATAGAAGAACGAAATTTGATGAGCCAAGTGGGATTGGGGTACTGATTATTAGCTGAAAGTGTCATCAAGTTTGGGTGATAAAATGTGTGCTGAGATTTCAGGAAACTCGTAGTTTTTTGAAAGCTTGGCAACCCCTTTCCATGAAAGTGATTTTCGCCAGTCTCTGCTTATAGCTACATCAATAGGAAACCAACCATAGAGATAGAACTTGGAACTACTTTATTGTGTCAAGTTTGAAAGAGCTAGCACAAACCGTGTTTGATTTAGAGTTCCAACTATATGTATCCATATAGAAGAAAACAGAGTGAAACCTAAAAATTAAAACTGTTACTGCCAACGAACGGGTTAAACTAGAAGAACGAAATTTGGTGAGCCAAGTGGGATTGGGGTACTGATCCTTACCTGAAAGTGTCATCAAGATTGGGTGAAAAAATGTGTGCTGAGATTTCAGGAAACTCATAGTTTTTTGGAAGCTTGGCCACCCCTATACATGAAAGTGATTTGCGCCATTCTCTGCTTAGGGCTACATCAATAGGAAACAAACCATAGAGATAGAACTTGGAACTACTTGATTGTGTCCAGGTTCAAAGAGCTAGCACAAACCGTGTTTGATTTAGAGTTCCATCTACATGAATCCATATAGGAGAAAACAAAGTGAAACCTAAAAATTAAAACTGTTACTGCCAACGAACGGTTTAATCTAGAAGAACGAAATTTGGTGAGAAAAGTGGGATTGGGGTACTGATCATTACCTGAAAGTGTCATCAAGATTGGGTGAAAAAAATGTGTGCTGAGATTTCACGAAACACGTAGTTTTTTGGAAGCTTGGCAACCCCTTTCCATGAATGTGATTTGCACCAGTCTCTGCTTAGGGCTACATTAATAGGAAACAAACCATAGAGATAGAACTTGGGAGTATTTATTGTGTCAAGTTTCAAAGAGCTAGCACAAACCGTCTTTGATTTAGAGTTCCAACTACATGTATCCATATAGGAGAAAACAGAGTGAAACGTAAAAATTAAAACTGTTACTGCCAACGAACGGTTTAACCTAGAAGAATGAAATTTGGTGAGCCAAGTGGGATTGGGGTACTGATCATTACCTGAAAGTGTCATCAAGATTGGGTGAAAAAATGTGTGCTGAGATTTCAGGAAACTCGTAGTTTTTTGGAAGCTTGGCAACCCCTTTCCATGAAAGTGATTTGCGCCAGTCTCTGCTTAGGGCTACATCAATAGGAAACAAACCATAGAGATAGAACTTGGAACTACTTGATTGTGTCAAGTTTCAAAGAGCTAGCACAAACCGTGTTTGATTTAGAGTTCCAAATACATGTATCCATATAGGAGAAAACAGAGTGAAACCTAAAAATTAAAACTGTTACTGCAAACGAACGGTTTAACCTAGAAGAACGAAATTTGGTAAGCCAAGTGGGATTGGAGTACTGATCATTACCGGAAAGTGTCATCAAGATTGGGTGAAAAAATGTGTGCTGAGATTTCAGGAAACTCGTAGTTTTTTGGAAGCAGGCAACCCCTTTCAATGAATGTGATTTGCGCCAGTTTCTGCTTAGGGCTACATCAATAGGAAACAAACCATAGAGATAGAACCTGGAACTACTTGATTGTGTCAAGTTTCAAAGAGCTAGCACAAACCGTGTTTGATTTAGTGTTCCAACTACATGTATCCATGTAGGAGAAAACAGAGTGAAACCTAAAAATTAAAACTGTTACTGCCAACGAACGGTTTAACCTAGAAGAACGAAATTTGGTGAGAAAAGTGGGATTGGGGTACTGATCATTACCTGCAAGTGTCATCAAGATTGGGAGAAAAAATGTGTGCTGAGATTTCAGGAAACTCGTAGTTTTTTGGAAGCTTGGCAACCTCTTTCCATGAACGTGATTTGCGCCAGTCTCTGCTTAGGGCTATATCAATAGGAAAAAAAAAACATAGAGAGAGAACTTGGAACAACTTGATTGTGTCAATTTACAAAGAGCTAGCACAAACTGTGTTTGATTTAGAGTTCCATCTACATGTATCCATATAGGAGAAAACAGAGTGAAACCTAAAAATTAAAACTGTTACTGCCAACGAACAGTTTAACCTACAAGAACGAAATTTGGTGAGCCAAGTGGGATTGGGGTACTGATCATTTCCTGAATGTGTCATAAAGATTGGGTGAAAAAATGTTTGCTGAGATTTCACGAAACTCGTAGTTTTTTGGAAGCTTGGCAACCCCTTTCCATGAAAGTGATGTGCGCCAGTCTCTGCTAGGGCTACATCAATAGGAAACAAACCATAGGGATAGAACTTGGAACTACTTGATTGTGCCAAGTTTCTAAGAGCTAGCACAAACCGTGTTTGATTTAGAGTTCCAACTATATGTATCCATATAGGAGAAAACCGAGTGAAACCTAAAAATTAAAACTGTTACTGCAAACGAACGGTTTAACCTAGAAGAACGAAATTTGGTGAGCCAAGTGGGATTGGGGTACTGATCATTACCTGAAAGTGTCATCAAGATTGGGTGAAAAAATGTGTGCTGAGATTTCAGGAAACTCGTAGTTTTTTGGAAGCAGGCAACCCCTTTCAATGAATGTGATTTGCGCCAGTCTCTGCTTAGGGCTACATCAATAGGAAACAAACCATAGAGATAGAACTGGAAACTACTTGATTGTGTCAAGTTGCAAAGATATAGCACAAACCGTGTTTGATTTAGAGTCCCAACTACATGTATCCATATATGAGAAAATAGAGTGAAACCTAAAATTTAAAACTGTTACTGCCAACGAACGGTTTAACCTAGAAGAACGAAATTTGGTGAGCCAATTGGGATTGGGGTACTGATCATTACCTGAAAGTGTCATCAAGATTGGGTGAAAAAATGTGTGCTGAGATTTCAGGAAACTCGTAGTTTTTTGGAAGCTTGGCAACCTCTTTCCATGAAAGTGTTTTGCGCCAGTCTCTGCTTAGGGCTACATCAATACGAAACAAACCATAGAGATAGAACTTGGAACTACTTGATTGTGTCCAGTTTCAAAGATCTAGCACAAACCGTGTTTGATTTACAGTTCCAACTACATGTATCCATATAGGAGAATACAGAGTGAAACCTAAAGATTAAAACTGTTACTGCCAACGAACGGTTTAACCTAGAAGAACGAAATTTGGTGAGCCAAGTGGGATTGGGGTACTGATCATTACCTGAAAGTGTCATCAAGATTGGGTGAAAAAATGTGTGCTGAGATTTCAGGAAACTCGTAGTTTTTTGGAAGCTTGGCAACCCCTTTCCATGAACGTGATTTGCGCCAGTCTCTGCTTACGGCTATATCAATAGGAAAAAAAAAAACATAGAGATAGAACTCGGAACTACTTGATTGTGTCAATTTACAAAGACTTAGCACAAACTGTGTTTGATTTAGAGTTCCAACTACATGTATCCATATAGGAGAAAACAGAGTGAGAGCTAAAATTTAAAACTGTTATTGCCAAAGTACAGTTTAACCTAGAAAAACGAAATTTGGTGAGCCAAGTGGGATTGGGGTACTGATCATTACCTGAAAGGGTCATCAAGATTGGGTGAAAAAATGTGTGCTGAGATTTCAGGAAACTCGTAGTTTTTTGGAAGCTTGGCAACCCCTTTCCATGAAAGTGATGTGCGCCAGTCTCTGCATAGGGCTACATCAATAGGAAACAAACCATAGAGATAGAATTTGGAACTACTTGATTGTGTCCAGTTTCAAAGAGCTAGCACAAACCGTGTTTGATTTAGAGTTCCAACTACATGTATCCATATAGGAGAAAACAGATTGAAACCTATAAATTAAAACTGTTACTGCCAACGAACGGTTTAACTTAGAAGAATGAAATTTGGTGAGCCAAGTGTGATTGGGGTACTGATCATTACCTGAAAGTGTCATCAAGATTGGGTGAAAAAATGTGGGCTGAGATTTCAGGAAACTCGTAGTTTTTTGGAAGCTTGGCAACCCCTTTCCATGAACGTGATTTGCTGCAGTCTCTGCTTAGCGCTATATCAATAGAAAAAAAAAAAAACATAGAGATAGAACTTGGAACTACTTGATTGTGTCAATTTACAAAGAGCTAGCACAAACTGTGTTTGATTTAGAGTTCCAACTACATGTATCCATATAGGAGAAAACAGAGTGAAAGCTAAAATTTAAAACTGTTATTGCCAACGTACAGTTTAACCTAGAAAAACGAAATTTGGTGAGCCAAGTGGGATTGGGGTACTGATCATTACCTGAAAGGGTCATCAAGATTGGGTGAAAAAATGTGTGCTGAGATTTCAGGAAACTCGTAGTTTTTTGGAAGCTTGGCAACCCCTTTCCATGAAAGTGATGTGCGCCAGTCTCTGCATAGGGCTACATCAATAGGAAACAAACCATAGAGATAGAATTTGGAACTACTTGATTGTGTCCAGTTTCAAAGAGCTAGCACAAACCGTGTTTGATTTAGAGTTCCAACTACATGTATCCATATAGGAGAAAACAGATTGAAACCTATAAATTAAAACTGTTACTGCCAACGAACGGTTTAACCTAGAAGAACGAAATTTGGTGAGAAAAGTGGGATTGGGTACTGATCATTACCGGAAAGTGTCATCAAGATTGGGTGAAAACATGTGTGCTGAGATTTCAGGAAACTCGTAGTTTTTTGGAAGCAGGCAACCCCTTTCAATGAATGTGATTTGCGCCAGTCTCTGCTTAGGGCTACATCAATAGGAAACAAACCATAGAGATAGAACTTGAAACTACTTGATTGTGTCAAGTTTCAAAGAGCTAGCACAAACCGTGTTTGATTTAGTGTTCCAACTACATGTATCCATATAGGAGAAAACAGAGTGAAACCAAAAAATTCAAACTGTTACTGCCAAAGAACGGTTTAATCTAGGAGAATGAAATTTGGTGAGCCAAGTGTGATTCGTATACTGATCATTACCTGAAAGTGTCATCAAGATTGGGTGAAAAAATGTGTGCTGAGATTTCAGGAATCTCGTAGTTTTTTGGAAGCTTGGCAACCCCTTTCCATGAAAGTGATTTACGCCAGTCTCTGCATAGGGCTACATCAATAGGAAACAAACCATAGAGATAGAACTTGGAAATACTTTATTGTGTCAAGTTTCAAAGAGCTAGCACAAACCGTGTTTGATTTAGAGTTCCAACTACATGTATCCATATAGGAGAAAACAGAGTGAAACCTCAAAATTAAAACTGTTACTGCCAAAGATCGGTTTAACCTAGAAGAACGAAATTTGGTGAGCCAAGTGGGATTGGGGTACTGATCATTACCTGAATGTGTCATAAAGATTGGGTGAAAAAATGTGTGCTGAGATTTCAGGAAACTCGTAGTTTTTTGGAAGCTTGGCAACCCCTTTCCATGAAAGTGATGTGCGCCAGTCTCTGCTTAGGGCTACATCAATAGGAAACAAACCATAGAGATAGAACTTGGAACTACTTGATTGTGTCAAGTTTCAAAGAGCTAGCACAAACCGTGTTTGATTTAGTGTTCCAACTACATGTATCCATATAGGAGAAAACAGAGTGAAACCTAAAAATTAAAACTGTTACTGCCAACGAACGGTTTAATCTAGAAGAACAAAATTTGGTTAGCCAAGTGTGATTGGGGTCCAGATCATTACCTGAAAGTGTCATCAAGATTGGGTGAAAAAATGTGTGCTGAGATTTCAGGAAACTCGTAGTTTTTTGGAAGCTTGGCAACCCCTTTCCATGAAAGTGATTTGCGCCAGTCACTGCTTAGGGCTACATCAATAGGAAACAAACAATAGAGATAGAACTTGGAACTACTTGATTGTGACCAGTTTCAAAGAGCTAGCACAAACCGTGTTTGATTTAGAGTTCCAACTACATGTATCCATATAGGAGAAAACAGAGTGAAACCTAAAAATTAAAACGGTTACTGCCAAAGATCGGTTTAACCTAGAAGAACGAAATTTGGTGAGAAAAGTGGGATTGGGGTACTGATCATTACCTGAAAGTGTCATCAAGATTGGGTGAAAAAATGTGTGCTGTGATTTCAGGAAACTCGTAGTATTTTGGAAGCTTGGCAACCTCTTTCCATGAAAGTGATTTGTGCAAGTCTCTGCTTAGGGCTACATCAATAGGAAACAAACAATAGAGATAGAACTTGGAAATACTTGATTGTGTCAATTTACAAAGAGCTAGCACAAACTGTGTTTGATTTAGAGTTCCAACTACATGTATCCATATAGGAGAAAACAGAGTGAAACCTAAAAATTAAAACTGTTACTGCCAACGAACGGTTTAACCTAGAAGAACGAAATTTGGTGAGCCAAGTGGGATTGGGGTACTGATCATTACCGGAAAGTGTCATCAAGATTGTTGAAAAAATGTGTGCTGAGATTTCAGGAAACTCGTAGTTTTTTGGAAGCAGGCAACCCCTTTCAATGAATGTGATTTGTGCCAGTCTCTGCTTAGGGCTACATCAATAGGAAACAAACCATAGAGATAGAACTTGGAACTACTTGATTGTGTCAAGTTTCAAAGAGCTAGCACAAACCGTGTATGATTTAGTGTTCCAACTACATGTATCCATATAGGAGAAAACAGAGTGAAACCTAAAAATTAAAACTGTTACTGCCAACGAACGCTTTAATCTAGAAGAACGAAATTTGGTGAGCCAAGTGGGATTGGGGTACTGATTATTAGCTGAAAGTGTCATCAAGTTTGGGTGATAAAATGTGTGCTGAGATTTCAGGAAACTCGTAGTTTTTTGAAAGCTTGGCAACCCCTTTCCATGAAAGTGATTTTCGCCAGTCTCTGCTTATAGCTACATCAATAGGAAACCAACCATAGAGATAGAACTTGGAACTACTTTATTGTGTCAAGTTTGAAAGAGCTAGCACAAACCGTGTTTGATTTAGAGTTCCAACTATATGTATCCATATAGAAGAAAACAGAGTGAAACCTAAAAATTAAAACTGTTACTGCCAACGAACGGGTTAAACTAGAAGAACGAAATTTGGTGAGCCAAGTGGGATTGGGGTACTGATCCTTACCTGAAAGTGTCATCAAGATTGGGTGAAAAAATGTGTGCTGAGATTTCAGGAAACTCATAGTTTTTTGGAAGCTTGGCCACCCCTATACATGAAAGTGATTTGCGCCATTCTCTGCTTAGGGCTACATCAATAGGAAACAAACCATAGAGATAGAACTTGGAACTACTTGATTGTGTCCAGGTTCAAAGAGCTAGCACAAACCGTGTTTGATTTAGAGTTCCATCTACATGAATCCATATAGGAGAAAACAAAGTGAAACCTAAAAATTAAAACTCTTACTGACAATGAACGGTTTAATCTAGAAGAACGAAATTTGGTGAGAAAAGTGGGATTGGGGTACTGATCATTACCTGAAAGTGTCATCAAGATTGGGTGAAAAAAATGTGTGCTGAGATTTCACGAAACACGTAGTTTTTTGGAAGCTTGGCAACCCCTTTCCATGAATGTGATTTGCACCAGTCTCTGCTTAGGGCTACATTAATAGGAAACAAACCATAGAGATAGAACTTGGGAGTATTTATTGTGTCAAGTTTCAAAGAGCTAGCACAAACCGTCTTTGATTTAGAGTTCCAACTACATGTATCCATATAGGAGAAAACAGAGTGAAACGTAAAAATTAAAACTGTTACTGCCAACGAACGGTTTAACCTAGAAGAATGAAATTTGGTGAGCCAAGTGGGATTGGGGTACTGATCATTACCTGAAAGTGTCATCAAGATTGGGTGAAAAAATGTGTGCTGAGATTTCAGGAAACTCGTAGTTTTTTGGAAGCTTGGCAACCCCTTTCCATGAAAGTGATTTGCGCCAGTCTCTGCTTAGGGCTACATCAATAGGAAACAAACCATAGAGATAGAACTTGGAACTACTTGATTGTGTCAAGTTTCAAAGAGCTAGCACAAACCGTGTTTGATTTAGAGTTCCAAATACATGTATCCATATAGGAGAAAACAGAGTGAAACCTAAAAATTAAAACTGTTACTGCAAACGAACGGTTTAACCTAGAAGAACGAAATTTGGTAAGCCAAGTGGGATTGGAGTACTGATCATTACCGGAAAGTGTCATCAAGATTGGGTGAAAAAATGTGTGCTGAGATTTCAGGAAACTCGTAGTTTTTTGGAAGCAGGCAACCCCTTTCAATGAATGTGATTTGCGCCAGTTTCTGCTTAGGGCTACATCAATAGGAAACAAACCATAGAGATAGAACCTGGAACTACTTGATTGTGTCAAGTTTCAAAGAGCTAGCACAAACCGTGTTTGATTTAGTGTTCCAACTACATGTATCCATGTAGGAGAAAACAGAGTGAAACCTAAAAATTAAAACTGTTACTGCCAACGAACGGTTTAACCTAGAAGAACGAAATTTGGTGAGAAAAGTGGGATTGGGGTACTGATCATTACCTGCAAGTGTCATCAAGATTGGGAGAAAAAATGTGTGCTGAGATTTCAGGAAACTCGTAGTTTTTTGGAAGCTTGGCAACCTCTTTCCATGAACGTGATTTGCGCCAGTCTCTGCTTAGGGCTATATCAATAGGAAAAAAAAAACATAGAGAGAGAACTTGGAACAACTTGATTGTGTCAATTTACAAAGAGCTAGCACAAACTGTGTTTGATTTAGAGTTCCATCTACATGTATCCATATAGGAGAAAACAGAGTGAAACCTAAAAATTAAAACTGTTACTGCCAACGAACAGTTTAACCTACAAGAACGAAATTTGGTGAGCCAAGTGGGATTGGGGTACTGATCATTTCCTGAATGTGTCATAAAGATTGGGTGAAAAAATGTTTGCTGAGATTTCAAGAAACTTGTAGTTTTTTGGAAGCTTGGCAACCCCTTTCCATGAAAGTGATGTGCCCCAGTCTCTGCTAGGGCTACATCAATAGGAAACAAACCATAGGGATAGAACTTGGAACTACTTGATTGTGCCAAGTTTCTAAGAGCTAGCACAAACCGTGTTTGATTTAGAGTTCCAACTATATGTATCCATATAGGAGAAAACAGAGTGAAACCTAAAAATTAAAACTGTTACTGCCAACGAACGGTTTAACCTAGAAGAACGAAATTTGGTGAGCCAAGTGGGATTGGGGTACTGATCATTACCTGAAAGTGTCATCAAGATTGGGTGAAAAAATGTGTGCTGAGATTTCAGGAAACTCGTAGTTTTTTGGAAGCTTGGCAACCCCTTTCCATGAACGTGATTTGCGCCAGTCTCTGCTTACGGCTATATCAATAGGAAAAAAAAAAACATAGAGATAGAACTCGGAACTACTTGATTGTGTCAATTTACAAAGACTTAGCACAAACTGTGTTTGATTTAGAGTTCCAACTACATGTATCCATATAGGAGAAAACAGAGTGAGAGCTAAAATTTAAAACTGTTATTGCCAAAGTACAGTTTAACCTAGAAAAACGAAATTTGGTGAGCCAAGTGGGATTGGGGTACTGATCATTACCTGAAAGGGTCATCAAGATTGGGTGAAAAAATGTGTGCTGAGATTTCAGGAAACTCGTAGTTTTTTGGAAGCTTGGCAACCCCTTTCCATGAAAGTGATGTGCGCCAGTCTCTGCATAGGGCTACATCAATAGGAAACAAACCATAGAGATAGAATTTGGAACTACTTGATTGTGTCCAGTTTCAAAGAGCTAGCACAAACCGTGTTTGATTTAGAGTTCCAACTACATGTATCCATATAGGAGAAAACAGATTGAAACCTATAAATTAAAACTGTTACTGCCAACGAACGGTTTAACTTAGAAGAATGAAATTTGGTGAGCCAAGTGTGATTGGGGTACTGATCATTACCTGAAAGTGTCATCAAGATTGGGTGAAAAAATGTGGGCTGAGATTTCAGGAAACTCGTAGTTTTTTGGAAGCTTGGCAACCCCTTTCCATGAACGTGATTTGCTGCAGTCTCTGCTTAGCGCTATATCAATAGAAAAAAAAAAAACATAGAGATAGAACTTGGAACTACTTGATTGTGTCAATTTACAAAGAGCTAGCACAAACTGTGTTTGATTTAGAGTTCCAACTACATGTATCCATATAGGAGAAAACAGAGTGAAAGCTAAAATTTAAAACTGTTATTGCCAACGTACAGTTTAACCTAGAAAAACGAAATTTGGTGAGCCAAGTGGGATTGGGGTACTGATCATTACCTGAAAGGGTCATCAAGATTGGGTGAAAAAATGTGTGCTGAGATTTCAGGAAACTCGTAGTTTTTTGGAAGCTTGGCAACCCCTTTCCATGAAAGTGATGTGCGCCAGTCTCTGCATAGGGCTACATCAATAGGAAACAAACCATAGAGATAGAATTTGGAACTACTTGATTGTGTCCAGTTTCAAAGAGCTAGCACAAACCGTGTTTGATTTAGAGTTCCAACTACATGTATCCATATAGGAGAAAACAGATTGAAACCTATAAATTAAAACTGTTACTGCCAACGATCGGTTTAACCTAGAAGAACGAAATTTGGTGAGAAAAGTGGGATTGGGGTACTGATCATTACCGGAAAGTGTCATCAAGATTGGGTGAAAACATGTGTGCTGAGATTTCAGGAAACTCGTAGTTTTTTGGAAGCAGGCAACCCCTTTCAATGAATGTGATTTGCGCCAGTCTCTGCTTAGGGCTACATCAATAGGAAACAAACCATAGAGATAGAACTTGAAACTACTTGATTGTGTCAAGTTTCAAAGAGCTAGCACAAACCGTGTTTGATTTAGTGTTCCAACTACATGTATCCATATAGGAGAAAACAGAGTGAAACCAAAAAATTCAAACTGTTACTGCCAAAGAACGGTTTAATCTAGAAGAATGAAATTTGGTGAGCCAAGTGTGATTCGTATACTGATCATTACCTGAAAGTGTCATCAAGATTGGGTGAAAAAATGTGTGCTGAGATTTCAGGAATCTCGTAGTTTTTTGGAAGCTTGGCAACCCCTTTCCATGAAAGTGATTTACGCCAGTCTCTGCATAGGGCTACATCAATAGGAAACAAACCATAGAGATAGAACTTGGAAATACTTTATTGTGTCAAGTTTCAAAGAGCTAGCACAAACCGTGTTTGATTTAGAGTTCCAACTACATGTATCCATATAGGAGAAAACAGAGTGAAACCTAAAAATTAAAACTGTTACTGCCAAAGATTGGTTTAACCTAGAAGAACGAAATTTGGTGAGCCAAGTGGGATTGGGGTACTGATCATTACCTGAATGTGTCATAAAGATTGGGTGAAAAAATGTGTGCTGAGATTTCAGGAAACTCGTAGTTTTTTGGAAGCTTGGCAACCCCTTTCCATGAAAGTGATGTGCGCCAGTCTCTGCTTAGGGCTACATCAATAGGAAACAAACCATAGAGATAGAACTTGGAACTACTTGATTGTGTCAAGTTTCAAAGAGCTAGCACAAACCGTGTTTGATTTAGTGTTCCAACTACATGTATCCATATAGGAGAAAACAGAGTGAAACCTAAAAATTAAAACTGTTACTGCCAACGAACGGTTTAATCTAGAAGAACAAAATTTGGTTAGCCAAGTGTGATTGGGGTCCAGATCATTACCTGAAAGTGTCATCAAGATTGGGTGAAAAAATGTGTGCTGAGATTTCAGGAAACTCGTAGTTTTTTGGAAGCTTGGCAACCCCTTTCCATGAAAGTGATTTGCGCCAGTCACTGCTTAGGGCTACATCAATAGGAAACAAACAATAGAGATAGAACTTGGAACTACTTGATTGTGACCAGTTTCAAAGAGCTAGCACAAACCGTGTTTGATTTAGAGTTCCAACTACATGTATCCATATAGGAGAAAACAGAGTGAAACCTAAAAATTAAAACGGTTACTGCCAAAGATCGGTTTAACCTAGAAGAACGAAATTTGGTGAGAAAAGTGGGATTGGGGTACTGATCATTACCTGAAAGTGTCATCAAGATTGGGTGAAAAAATGTGTGCTGTGATTTCAGGAAACTCGTAGTATTTTGGAAGCTTGGCAACCTCTTTCCATGAAAGTGATTTGTGCAAGTCTCTGCTTAGGGCTACATCAATAGGAAACAAACAATAGAGATAGAACTTGGAAATACTTGATTGTGTCAATTTACAAAGAGCTAGCACAAACTGTGTTTGATTTAGAGTTCCAACTACATGTATCCATATAGGAGAAAACAGAGTGAAACCTAAAAATTAAAACTGTTACTGCCAACGAACGGTTTAACCTAGAAGAACGAAATTTGGTGAGCCAAGTGGGATTGGGGTACTGATCATTACCGGAAAGTGTCATCAAGATTGTTGAAAAAATGTGTGCTGAGATTTCAGGAAACTCGTAGTTTTTTGGAAGCAGGCAACCCCTTTCAATGAATGTGATTTGTGCCAGTCTCTGCTTACGGCTACATCAATAGGAAACAAACCATAGAGATAGAACTTGGAACTACTTGATTGTGTCAAGTTTCAAAGAGCTAGCACAAACCGTGTTTGATTTAGTGTTCCAACTACATGTATCCATATAGGAGAAAACAGAGTGAAACCTAAAAATTAAAACTGTTACTGCCAACGAACGCTTTAATCTAGAAGAACGAAATTTGGTGAGCCAAGTGGGATTGGGGTACTGATCATTACCTGAAAGTGTCATCAAGATTGGGTGAAAAAATGTGTGCTGAGATTTCAGGTAACTCGTAATTTTTTGGAAGCTTGGCAACCCCTTTCCATGAAAGTGATTTGTGCCAGTCTCTGCTTAGGGCTACATCAATAGGACACAAACCATAGACATAGAACTTGGAACTACTTGATTGTGCCAAGTTTCAAAGAGCTAGCACACACCGTGTTTGATTTAGGTTCCAACTACATGTATCCATATAGGAGAAAACAGAGTGAAACATAAAAATTAAAACTGTTACTGAAAAACGAACGGTTTAACCTAGAAGAACGAAATTTGGTGAGCCAAGTGGGATTGGGGTACTGATCATTACCGGAAAGTGTCATCAAGATTGGGTGAAAAAATGTGTGCTGAGATTTCAGGAAACTCGTGGTTTTTTGGAAGCTTGGCAACCACTTTCCATGAAAGTGATTTGCGCCAGTCTCTGCTTAGGGCTACATCAATAGAAAACAAACAATAGTGATAGAACTTGGAACTACTTTATTGTGTCAAGTTTCAAAGAGCTAGCACAAACCGTGTTTGATTTAGTGTTCCAACTACATGTATCCATGTAGGAGAAAACAGAGTGAAACCTAAAAATTAAAACTGTTACTGCCAACGAACGGTTTAACCTAGAAGAACGAAATTTGGTGAGAAAAGTGGGATTGGGGTACTGATCATTACCTGCAAGTGTCATCAAGATTGGGAGAAAAAATGTGTGCTGAGATTTCAGGAAACTCGTAGTTTTTTGGAAGCTTGGCAACCTCTTTCCATGAACGTGATTTGCGCCAGTCTCTGCTTAGGGCTATATCAATAGGAAAAAAAAAACATAGAGAGAGAACTTGGAACAACTTGATTGTGTCAATTTACAAAGAGCTAGCACAAACTGTGTTTGATTTAGAGTTCCATCTACATGTATCCATATAGGAGAAAACAGAGTGAAACCTAAAAATTAAAACTGTTACTGCCAACGAACAGTTTAACCTACAAGAACGAAATTTGGTGAGCCAAGTGGGATTGGGGTACTGATCATTTCCTGAATGTGTCATAAAGATTGGGTGAAAAAATGTTTGCTGAGATTTCAAGAAACTTGTAGTTTTTTGGAAGCTTGGCAACCCCTTTCCATGAAAGTGATGTGCGCCAGTCTCTGCTAGGGCTACATCAATAGGAAACAAACCATAGGGATAGAACTTGGAACTACTTGATTGTGCCAAGTTTCTAAGAGCTAGCACAAACCGTGTTTGATTTAGAGTTCCAACTATATGTATCCATA
This sequence comes from Spermophilus citellus, assembly GCF_964194105.1. Classification (NCBI taxonomy): domain Eukaryota; kingdom Metazoa; phylum Chordata; class Mammalia; order Rodentia; family Sciuridae; genus Spermophilus; species Spermophilus citellus. Next base: position 22,013,202 of record NC_138188.1, on the reverse strand, counting down.
TAGGAGAAAACAGAGTGAAACCTAAAAATTAAAACTGTTACTGCAAACGAACGGTTTAACCTAGAAGAACGAAATTTGGTGAGCCAAGTGGGATTGGGGTACTGATCATTACCTGAAAGTGTCATCAAGATTGGGTGAAAAAATGTGTGCTGAGATTTCAGGAAACTCGTAGTTTTTTGGAAGCAGGCAACCCCTTTCAATGAATGTGATTTGCGCCAGTCTCTGCTTAGGGCTACATCAATAGGAAACAAACCATAGAGATAGAACTGGAAACTACTTGATTGTGTCAAGTTGCAAAGATATAGCACAAACCGTGTTTGATTTAGAGTCCCAACTACATGTATCCATATATGAGAAAATAGATTGAAACCTAAAATTTAAAACTGTTACTGCCAACGAACGGTTTAACCTAGAAGAACGAAATTTGGTGAGCCAATTGGGATTGGGGTACTGATCATTACCTGAAAGTGTCATCAAGATTGGGTGAAAAAATGTGTGCTGAGATTTCAGGAAACTCGTAGTTTTTTGGAAGCTTGGCAACCTCTTTCCATGAAAGTGTTTTGCGCCAGTCTCTGCTTAGGGCTACATCAATACGAAACAAACCATAGAGATAGAACTTGGAACTACTTGATTGTGTCCAGTTTCAAAGATCTAGCACAAACCGTGTTTGATTTACAGTTCCAACTACATGTATCCATATAGGAGAAAACAGAGTGAAACCTAAAGATTAAAACTGTTACTGCCAACGAACGGTTTAACCTAGAAGAACGAAATTTGGTGAGCCAAGTGGGATTGGGGTACTGATCATTACCTGAAAGTGTCATCAAGATTGGGTGAAAAAATGTGTGCTGAGATTTCAGGAAACTCGTAGTTTTTTGGAAGCTTGGCAACCCCTTTCCATGAACGTGATTTGCGCCAGTCTCTGCTTACGGCTATATCAATAGGAAAAAAAAAACATAGAGATAGAACTCGGAACTACTTGATTGTGTCAATTTACAAAGACTTAGCACAAACTGTGTTTGATTTAGAGTTCCAACTACATGTATCCATATAGGAGAAAACAGAGTGAGAGCTAAAATTTAAAACTGTTATTGCCAAAGTACAGTTTAACCTAGAAAAACGAAATTTGGTGAGCCAAGTGGGATTGGGGTACTGATCATTACCTGAAAGGGTCATCAAGATTGGGTGAAAAAATGTGTGCTGAGATTTCAGGAAACTCGTAGTTTTTTGGAAGCTTGGCAACCCCTTTCCATGAAAGTGATGTGCGCCAGTCTCTGCATAGGGCTACATCAATAGGAAACAAACCATAGAGATAGAATTTGGAACTACTTGATTGTGTCCAGTTTCAAAGAGCTAGCACAAACCGTGTTTGATTTAGAGTTCCAACTACATGTATCCATATAGGAGAAAACAGATTGAAACCTATAAATTAAAACTGTTACTGCCAACGAACGGTTTAAATTAGAAGAATGAAATTTGGTGAGCCAAGTGTGATTGGGGTACTGATCATTACCTGAAAGTGTCATCAAGATTGGGTGAAAAAATGTGGGCTGAGATTTCAGGAAACTCGTAGTTTTTTGGAAGCTTGGCAACCCCTTTCCATGAACGTGATTTGCTGCAGTCTCTGCTTAGCGCTATATCAATAGAAAAAAAAAAACATAGAGATAGAACTTGGAACTACTTGATTGTGTCAATTTACAAAGAGCTAGCACAAACTGTGTTTGATTTAGAGTTCCAACTACATGTATCCATATAGGAGAAAACAGAGTGAAAGCTAAAATTTAAAACTGTTATTGCCAACGTACAGTTTAACCTAGAAAAACGAAATTTGGTGAGCCAAGTGGGATTGGGGTACTGATCATTACCTGAAAGGGTCATCAAGATTGGGTGAAAAAATGTGTGCTGAGATTTCAGGAAACTCGTAGTTTTTTGGAAGCTTGGCAACCCCTTTCCATGAAAGTGATGTGCGCCAGTCTCTGCATAGGGCTACATCAATAGGAAACAAACCATAGAGATAGAATTTGGAACTACTTGATTGTGTCCAGTTTCAAAGAGCTAGCACAAACCGTGTTTGATTTAGAGTTCCAACTACATGTATCCATATAGGAGAAAACAGATTGAAACCTATAAATTAAAACTGTTACTGCCAACGATCGGTTTAACCTAGAAGAACGAAATTTGGTGAGAAAAGTGGGATTGGGGTACTGATCATTACCGGAAAGTGTCATCAAGATTGGGTGAAAACATGTGTGCTGAGATTTCAGGAAACTCGTAGTTTTTTGGAAGCAGGCAACCCCTTTCAATGAATGTGATTTGCGCCAGTCTCTGCTTAGGGCTACATCAATAGGAAACAAACCATAGAGATAGAACTTGAAACTACTTGATTGTGTCAAGTTTCAAAGAGCTAGCACAAACCGTGTTTGATTTAGTGTTCCAACTACATGTATCCATATAGGAGAAAACAGAGTGAAACCAAAAAATTCAAACTGTTACTGCCAAAGAACGGTTTAATCTAGAAGAATGAAATTTGGTGAGCCAAGTGTGATTCGTATACTGATCATTACCTGAAAGTGTCATGAAGATTGGGTGAAAAAATGTGTGCTGAGATTTCAGGAATCTCGTAGTTTTTTGGAAGCTTGGCAACCCCTTTCCATGAAAGTGATTTACGCCAGTCTCTGCATAGGGCTACATCAATAGGAAACAAACCATAGAGATAGAACTTGGAAATACTTTATTGTGTCAAGTTTCAAAGAGCTAGCACAAACCGTGTTTGATTTAGAGTTCCAACTACATGTATCCATATAGGAGAAAACAGAGTGAAACCTAAAAATTAAAACTGTTACTGCCAAAGATCGGTTTAACCTAGAAGAACGAAATTTGGTGAGCCAAGTGGGATTGGGGTACTGATCATTACCTGAATGTGTCATAAAGATTGGGTGAAAAAATGTGTGCTGAGATTTCAGGAAACTCGTAGTTTTTTGGAAGCTTGGCAACCCCTTTCCATGAAAGTGATGTGCGCCAGTCTCTGCTTAGGGCTACATCAATAGGAAACAAACCATAGAGATAGAACTTGGAACTACTTGATTGTGTCAAGTTTCAAAGAGCTAGCACAAACCGTGTTTGATTTAGTGTTCCAACTACATGTATCCATATAGGAGAAAACAGAGTGAAACCTAAAAATTAAAACTGTTACTGCCAACGAACGGTTTAATCTAGAAGAACAAAATTTGGTTAGCCAAGTGTGATTGGGGTCCAGATCATTACCTGAAAGTGTCATCAAGATTGGGTGAAAAAATGTGTGCTGAGATTTCAGGAAACTCGTAGTTTTTTGGAAGCTTGGCAACCCCTTTCCATGAAAGTGATTTGCGCCAGTCACTGCTTAGGGCTACATCAATAGGAAACAAACAATAGAGATAGAACTTGGAACTACTTGATTGTGACCAGTTTCAAAGAGCTAGCACAAACCGTGTTTGATTTAGAGTTCCAACTACATGTATCCATATAGGAGAAAACAGAGTGAAGCCTAAAAATTAAAACGGTTACTGCCAAAGATCGGTTTAACCTAGAAGAACGAAATTTGGTGAGAAAAGTGGGATTGGGGTACTGATCATTACCTGAAAGTGTCATCAAGATTGGGTGAAAAAATGTGTGCTGTGATTTCAGGAAACTCGTAGTATTTTGGAAGCTTGGCAACCTCTTTCCATGAAAGTGATTTGTGCAAGTCTCTGCTTAGGGCTACATCAATAGGAAACAAACAATAGAGATAGAACTTGGAAATACTTGATTGTGTCAATTTACAAAGAGCTAGCACAAACTGTGTTTGATTTAGAGTTCCAACTACATGTATCCATATAGGAGAAAACAGAGTGAAACCTAAAAATTAAAACTGTTACTGCCAACGAACGGTTTAACCTAGAAGAACGAAATTTGGTGAGCCAAGTGGGATTGGGGTACTGATCATTACCGGAAAGTGTCATCAAGATTGTTGAAAAAATGTGTGCTGAGATTTCAGGAAACTCGTAGTTTTTTGGAAGCAGGCAACCCCTTTCAATGAATGTGATTTGTGCCAGTCTCTGCTTACGGCTACATCAATAGGAAACAAACCATAGAGATAGAACTTGGAACTACTTGATTGTGTCAAGTTTCAAAGAGCTAGCACAAACCGTGTTTGATTTAGTGTTCCAACTACATGTATCCATATAGGAGAAAACAGAGTGAAACCTAAAAATTAAAACTGTTACTGCCAACGAACGCTTTAATCTAGAAGAACGAAATTTGGTGAGCCAAGTGGGATTGGGGTACTGATCATTACCTGAAAGTGTCATCAAGATTGGGTGAAAAAATGTGTGCTGAGATTTCAGGTAACTCGTAATTTTTTGGAAGCTTGGCAACCCCTTTCCATGAAAGTGATTTGTGCCAGTCTCTGCTTAGGGCTACATCAATAGGACACAAACCATAGACATAGAACTTGGAACTACTTGATTGTGCCAAGTTTCAAAGAGCTAGCACACACCGTGTTTGATTTAGGTTCCAACTACATGTATCCATATAGGAGAAAACAGAGTGAAACATAAAAATTAAAACTGTTACTGAAAAACGAACGGTTTAACCTAGAAGAACGAAATTTGGTGAGCCAAGTGGGATTGGGGTACTGATCATTACCGGAAAGTGTCATCAAGATTGGGTGAAAAAATGTGTGCTGAGATTTCAGGAAACTCGTGGTTTTTTGGAAGCTTGGCAACCACTTTCCATGAAAGTGATTTGCGCCAGTCTCTGCTTAGGGCTACATCAATAGAAAACAAACAATAGTGATAGAACTTGGAACTACTTTATTGTGTCAAGTTTCAAAGAGCTAGCACAAACCGTGTTTGATTTCGAGTTCCAACTACATGTATCCATATAGGAGAAAACATAGTGAAACCTAAAAATTAAAACTATTACTGCCAACGAACGGTTTAACCTAGAAGAACGAAATTTGGTGAGCCAAGTGGGATTGGGTACTGACCATTACCTGAAAGTGTCATCAAGATTGGGTGAAAAAATGTGTGCTGAGATTTCAGGAAACTCGTAGTTTTTTGGAAGCTTGGCAACCCCTTTCCATGAAAGTGATTTGCGCCAGTCTCTGCTTAGGGCTACATCAATAGGAAACAAACAATAGAGATAGAACTTGGAACTACTTGATTGTGACAAGTTTCAAAGAGCTAGCGCAAACCGTGTTTGATTTAGAGTTCCAACTACATGTATCCATATAGGAGAAAACAGAGTGAAACCTAAAAATTAAAACTGTTACTGCCAAAGATTGGTTTAACCTAGAAGAACGAAATTTGGTGAGAAAAGTGGGATTGGGGTTCTGATCATTACCTGAAAGTGTCATCAAGATTGGGTGAAAAAATGTGTGCTGAGATTTCAGGAAACTCGTAGTATTTTGGAAGCTTGGCAACCTCTTTCCATGAAAGTGATTTGTGCAAGTCTCTGCTTAGGGCTACATCAATAGGAAACAAACAATAGAGATAGAACTTGGAACTACTTGATTGTGACAAGTTTCAAAAAGCTAGCACAAACCGTGTTTGATTTAGAGTTCCAACAACATGTATCCATATAGGAGAAAACAGACTGAAACCTAAAAATTAAAACTGTTACTGCCAACGAACGGTTTAACCTAGAAGAATGAAATTTGGTGAGCCAAGTGGGATTGGGGTACTGATCATTACCTGAAAGTGTCATGAAGATTGGGTGAAAAACTGTGTTCTGAGATTTCAGGAAACTCGTAGTTTTTTGGAAGCTTGGCAACCCCTTTCCATGAAAGTGATTTGCGCCAGTCTCTACTTAGAGCTACATCAATACGAAACAAACCATAGAGATAGAAGTTGGAACTACTTGATTGTGCCAAGTTTCAAAGAGCTAGCACAAACCGTGTTTGATTTAGAGTTCCAACTACATGTATCCATATAGGAGAAAACAGAGTGAAACCTAAAAACTAAAACTGTTACTGCAAACGAACGGTTTAACCTAGAAGAACGAAATTTGGTGAGCCAAGTGGGATTGGGTACTGATCATTACCGGAAAGTGTCATCAAGATTGGGTGAAAAAATGTGTGCTGAGATTTCAGGAAACTCGTAGTTTTTTGGAAGCAGGCAACCCCTTTCAATGAATGTGATTTGCGCCAGACTCTGCTTAGGGCTACATCAATAGGAAACAAACCATAGAGATAGAACTTGGAACTACTTGATTGTGCCAAGTTTCAAAGAGCTAGCACAAACCGTGTTTGATTTAGTGTTCCAACTACATGTATCCATATAGGAGAAAACAGAGTGAAACCTAAAAATTAAAAATGTTACAGCCAACGAACGGTTTAACCTAGAAGAACGAAATTTGGTGAGAAAAGTGGGATTGGGTACTGAACATTACCTGAAAGTATTATCAAGATTGGGTGAAAAAATGTGTGCTGAGATTTCAGGAAACTCGTAGTTTTTTGGAAGCTTGGCAACCCCTTTCCATGAAAGTGATTTGCGCCAATCTCTGCTTAGGGCTACATCAATAGGAAACAAACCATAGAGATAGAACTTGGAACTACTTGATTGTGTCAAGTTTCAAAGAGCTAGCACAAACCGTGTTTGATTTAGTGTTCTAACTACATGTATCCATATAGGAGAAAACAGAGTGAAACCAAAAAATTCAAACTGTTACTGCCAAAGAACGGTTTAATCTAGAAGAATGAAATTTGGTGAGCCAAGTGTGATTCGTATACTGATCATTACCTGAAAGTGTCATCAAGATTGGGTGAAAAAATGTGTGCTGAGATTTCAGGAAACTCGTAGTTTTTTGGAAGCTTGGCAACCCCTTTCCATAAAAGTGATTTGCGCCAGTCTCTGCATAGGGCTACATCAATAGGAAACAAACCATAGAGATAGAACTTGGAACTACTTGATTGTGACAAGTTTCAAAGAGCTAGCACAAACCGTGTTTGATTTAGAGTTCCAACTACATGTATCCATATAGGAGAAAACAGAGTGAAACCTAAAAATTAAAACTGTTACTGCCAAAGTTCGGTTTAACCTAGAAGAAAGAAATTTGGTGAGAAAAGTGGGATTGTGGTACTGATCATTACCTGAAAGTGTCATCAAGATTGGGTGAAAAAATGTGTGCTGAGATTTCAGGAAACTCGTAGTTTTTTGAAAGTTTGGCAACCTCTTTCCATGAAAGTGATTTGCGCCAGTCTCTGCTTAGGGCTACATCAATAGGAAACAAACCATAGAGATAGAACTTGGAACTACTTGATTGTGACAAGTCTCAAAAAGCTAGCACAAACCGTGTTTGATTTAGAGTTCCAACTACATGTATCCATATAGGAGAAAACAGAGTGAAACCTAAAAATTAAAACTGTTACTGCCAACGAACGGTTTAACCTAAAAGAATGAAATTTGGTGAGCCAAGTGGGATTGGGGTACTGATCATTACCTGAAAGTGTCATCAAGATTGGGTGAAAAAATGTGTGCTGAGATTTCAGGAAACTCGTAGTTTTTTGGAAGCTCGGCAACCCCTTTCCATGAACGTGATTTGCGCCAGTCTCTGCTTAGGGCTATATCAATAGGAAAAAAAAAACATAGAGATAGAACTTGGAACTACTTGATTGTGTCAATTTACAAAGAGCTAGCACAAACTGTGTTTGATTTAGAGTTCCAACTACATGTATCCATATAGGAGAAAACAGATTGAAACCTAAAAATTAAAACTGTTACTGCCAACGAACGGTTTAACCTAGAAGAACGAAATTTGGTGAGCCAAGTGGGATTGGGGTACTGATCATTACCGGAAAGTGTCATCAAGATTGGGTGAAAAAATGTGTGCTGAGATTTCAGGAAACTCGTAGTTTTTTGGAAGCAGGCAACCCCTTTCAATGAATGTGATTTGTGCCAGTCTCTGCTTAGGGCTACATCAATAGGAAACAAACCATAGAGATAGAACTTGGAACTACTTGATTGTGTCAAGTTTCAAAGAGCTAGCACAAACCGTGTTTGATTTAGTGTTCCAACTACATGTATCCATATAGGAGAAAACAGAGTGAAACCGAAAAATTAAAACTGTTACTGCCAACGAACGCTTTAATCTAGAAGAACGAAATTTGGTGAGCCAAGTGTGATTGGGATACTGATCATTACCTGAAAGTGTCATGAAGATTGGGTGAAAAAATGTGTGCTGAGATTTCAAGAAACTCGTAATGTTTTGGAAGCTTGGCAACCCCTTTCCATGAAAGTGATTTGTGCCAGTCTCTGCTTAGGGCTACATCAATAGGAAACAAACCATAGAGATAGAACTTGGAACTACTTGATTGTGCCAAGTTTCAAAGAGCTAGCACACACCGTGTTTGATTTAGAGTTCCAACTACATGTATCCATATAGGAGAAAACAGAGTGAAACCTAAAAATTAAAACTGTTACTGAAAAACGAACGGTTTAACCTAGAAGAACGAAATTTGGTGAGACAAGTGGGATGGGGTACTGACCATTACCTGAAAGTATTATCAAGATTGGGTGAAAAAATGTGTGCTGAGATTTCAGGAAACTCGTAGTTTTTTGGAAGCTTGGCAACCCCTTTCCATGAAAGTGATTTGCGCCAATCTCTGCTTAGGGCTACATCAATTGGAAACAAACCATAGAGATAGAACTTGGAACTACTTGGTTGTGTCAAGTTTCAAAGAACTAGCACAAACCGTGTTTGATTTAGAGTTCCAAGTACATGTATCCATATAGGAGAAAACAGAGTGAAACCTAAAAATTTAAATTGTTACTGCCAATGAACAGTTTAACCTAGGAGAACGAATTTTGGTGAGCCAAGTGGGATTGGGGTACTGATCATTACCTGAAAGTGTCATCAAGATTGGTTGAAAAAATGTGTGCTGAGATTTCAGGAAACTCGTAGTTTTTTGGAAGCTTGGGAACCCCTTTCCATGAACGTGATTTGCGCCAGTCTCTGCTTAGGGCTATATCAATAGGAAAAAAAAAACCTAGAGATAGAACTTGGAACTACTTGATTGTGTCAATTTACAAAGTGCTAGCACAAACTGTGTTTGATTTAGAGTTCCAACTACATGTATCCATATAGGAGAAAACAGAGTGAAACCTAAAAATTAAAACTGTTACTGCCAACGAACGGTTTAACCTAGAAGAACGAAATTTGGTGAGCCAAGTGGGATTGGGGTTCTGATCATTACCTGAAAGTGTCATCAAGATTGGGTGAAAAAATGTGTGCTGAGATTTCAGGAAACTAGTAGTTTTTTGGAAGCTTGGCAACCCCTTTCCATGAAAGTGATTTGCGACAGTCTCTGCTTATGGCTACATCAATAGGAAACAAACCATAGAGATAGAACTTGGAACTACTTTATTGTGTCAAGTGTCAAAGAGCTAGCACAAACCGTGTTTGATTTAGAGTTCCAACTACATGTATCCATATAGGAGAAAAAAGAGTGAAACCTAAAAATTAAAACTGTTACTGCCAAAGATCGGTTTAACCTAGAAGAAAGAAATTTGGTGAGAAAAATGGGATTGGGGTACTGATCATTACCTGAAAGTGTCATCAAGATTGGGTGAAAAAATGTGTGCTGAGATTTCAGGAAACTCGTAGTTTTTTGAAAGCTTGGCAACCTCTTTCCATGAAAGTGATTTGCGCCAGTCTCTGCTTAGGGCTACATCAATAGGAAACAAACCATAGAGATAGAACTTGGAACTACTTGATTGTGACAAGTCTCAAAAAGCTAGCACAAACCGTGTTTGATTTAGAGTTCCAACTACATGTATCCATATAGGAGAAAACAGAGTGAAACCTAAAAATTAAAACTGTTACTGCCAACGAACGGTTTAACCTAGAAGAACGAAATTTGGTGAGAAAAGTGGGATTGGGGTACTGATCATTACCGGAAAGTGTCATCAAGATTGGGTGAAAAAATGTGTGCTGAGATTTCAGGAAACTCGTAGTTTTTTGGAAGCAGGCAACCCCTTTCAATGAATGTGATTTGTGCCAGTCTCTGCTTAGGGCTACATCAATAGGAAACAAACCATAGAGATAGAACTTGGAACTACTTGATTGTGTCAAGTTTCAAAGAGCTAGCACAAACCGTGTTTGATTTAGTGTTCCAACTACATGTATCCATATAGGAGAAAACAGAGTGAAACCTAAAAATTAAAACTGTTACTGCCAACGAACGCTTTAATCTAGAAGAACGAAATTTGGTGAGCCAAGTGTGATTGGGGTACTGATCATTACCTGAAAGTGTTATCAAGATTGGATGAAAAAATGTGTGCTGAGATTTCAGGAAACTCGTAGTTTTTTGGAAGCTTGGCAACCCCTTTCCATGAAAGTGATTTGCGCCAGTCTCTGCTTAGGGCTACATCAATAGGAAACAAACCATAGAGATAGAACTTGGAACTACTTGATTGTGACAAGTTTCGAAGAGCTAGCACAAACCATGTTTGATTTAGAATTCCAACTACTTGTATCCATATAGGAGAAAACAGAGTGAAACCTAAAAATTAAAACTGTTACTGCCAACGAACGGTTTAACCTAGAAGAACGAAATTTGGTGAGCCAAGTGGGATTGGGGTACTGATCATTACCTGAAAGTGTCATCAAGATTGGGTGAAAAAATGTGTGCTGAGATTTCATGAAACTCGTAGTTTTTTGGAAGCTTGGGAACCCCTTTCCATGAACGTGATTTGCGCCAGTCTCTGCTTAGGGCTATAACAATAGGAAAAAAAAAAACATAGAGATAGAACTTGGAACTAATTGATTGTGTCAAGTTACAAAGAGCTAGCACAAACTGTGTTTGATTTAGAGTTCTAACTACATGTATCCATATAGGAGAAAACAGAGTGAAACCTAAAAATTAAAACTGTTACTGCCAACGAACGGTTTAACCTAGAAGAATGAAATTTGGTGAGCCAAGTGGGATTGGGGAACTGATCATTACCTGAAAGTGTCATCAAGATTTGGTGAAAAAATGTGTGCTGAGATTTCAGGAAACTCGTAGTTTTTTGGAAGCTTGGCAACCCCTTTCTATGAAAGTGATTTGCGCCAGTCTCTGCTTAGGGCTACATCAATATGAAACAAAAAATAGAGATAGAACTTGGAACTACTTGGTTGTTTCAAGTTTCAAAGAGCTAGCACAAACCGTGTTTGATTTAGAGTTCCAACTACATGTATCCATATAGGAGAAAACAGAGTGAAACCTAAAAATTAAAACTGTTACTGCCAACGAACGGTTTAATCTAGAAGAACGAAATTTGGTGAGCCAAGTGGGATTGGGGTACTGATCATTACCTGAAAGTGTCATGAAGATTGGGTGAAAAAATGTGTGCTGAGATTTCAGGAAACTCGTAATTTTTTGGAAGCTTGGCAACCCCTTTCCATGAAAGTGATTTGTGCCAGTCTCTGCTTAGGGCTACATCAATAGGAAACAAACCATAGAGATAGAACTTGGAACTACTTGATTGTGCCAAGTTTCAAAGAGCTAGCACACACCGTGTTTGATTTAGGTTCCAACTACATGTATCCATATAGGAGAAAACAGAGTGAAACCTAAAAATTAAAACTGTTACTGAAAAACGAACGGTTTAACCTAGAAGAATGAAATTTGGTGAGCCAAGTGGGATTGGGGTACTGATCATTACCGGAAAGTGTCATCAAGATTGGGTGAAAAAATGTGTGCTGAGATTTCAGGAAACTCGTAGTTTTTTGGAAGCTTGGCAACCCCTTTCCATGAAAGTGATTTGCGCCAGTCTCTGCTTAGGGCTACATCAATAGAAAACAAACAATAGTGATAGAACTTGGAACTACTTTATTGTGTCAAGTTTCAAAGAGCTAGCACAAACCGTGTTTGATTTCGAGTTCCAACTACATGTATCCATATAGGAGAAAACAGAGTGAAACCTAAAAATTAAAACTGTTACTGGCAACGAACGGTTTAACCTAGAAAACGGAATTTGGTGACCCAAGTGGGATTGGGGTACTGATCATTACCTGAAAGTGTCATCAAGATTGGGTGAAAAAATGTGGGCTGAGATTTCAGGAAACTCGTAGTTTTTTGGAAGCTTGGCAACCCCTTTCCATGAACGTGATTTGCGCCAGTCTCTGCTTAGTGCTATATCAATAGGAAAAAAAAACATAGAGATAGAACTTGGAACTACTTGATTGTGTCAATTTACAAAGAGCTAGCACAAACTGTGTTTGATTTAGAGTTCCAACTACATGAATCCATATAGGAGAAAACAGAGTGAAACCTAAAAATTAAAACTGTTACTGCCAAAGATCGGTTTAACCTAGAAGAACGAAATTTGGTGAGAAAAGTGGGATTGGGGTACTGATCATTACCTGAAAGTGTCATCAAGATTGGGTGAAAAAATGTGTGCTGAGATTTCAGGAAACTCGTAGTATTTTGGAAGCTTGGCAACCTCTTTCCATGAAAGTGATTTGTGCAAGTCTCTGCTTAGGGCTACATCAATAGGAAACAAACCATAGAGATAGAACTTGGAACTACTTGATTGTGACAAGTTTCAAAAAGCTAGCACAAACCGTGTTTGATTTAGAGTTCCAACTACATGTATCCATATAGGAGAAAACAGACTGAAACCTAAAAATTAAAACTGTTACTGCCAACGAACGGTTTAACCTAGAAGAATGAAATTTGGTGAGCCAAGTGGGATTGGGGTACTGATCATTACCTGAAAGTGTCATGAAGATTGGGTGAAAAAATGTGTTCTGAGATTTCAGGAAACTCGTAGTTTTTTGGAAGCTTGGCAACCCCTTTCCATGAAAGTGATTTGCGCCAGTCTCTACTTAGAGCTACATCAATACGAAACAAACCATAGAGATAGAAGTTGGAACTACTTGATTGTGCCAAGTTTCAAAGAGCTAGCACAAACCGTGTTTGATTTAGAGTTCCAAATACATGTATCCATATAGGAGAAAACAGAGTGAAACCTAAAAACTAAAACTGTTACTGCAAACGAACGGTTTAACCTAGAAGAACGAAATTTGGTGAGCCAAGTGGGATTGGGGTACTGATCATTACCAGAAAGTGTCATCAAGATTGGGTGAAAAAATGTGTGCTGAGATTTCAGGAAACTCGTAGTTTTTTGGAAGCAGGCAACCCCTTTCAATGAATGTGATTTGCGCCAGTCTCTGCTTAGGGCTACATCAATAGGAAACAAACCATAGAGATAGAACTTGGAACTACTTGATTGTGTCAAGTTTCAAAGAGCTAGCACAAACCGTGTTTGATTTAGTGTTCCAACTACATGTATCCATATAGGAGAAAACAGAGTGAAACCTAAAAATTAAAAATGTTACAGCCAACGAAGGGTTTAACCTAGAAGAACGAAATTTGGTGAGCCAAGTGTGATTGGGGTACTGATCATTACCTGAAAGTGTCATCAAGATTGGGTGAAAAAATGTGTGCTGAGATTTCAGGAAACTTGTAGTTTTTTGGAAGCTTGGCAACCCCTTTCCATGAAAGTGATTTGCGCCAATCTCTGCTTAGGGCTACATCAATAGGAAACAAACTATAGAGATAGAACTTGGAACTACTTGGTTGTGTCAAGTTTCAAAGAGCTAGCACAAACCGTGTTGAATTTAGAGTTCCAACTACATGTATCCATATAGGAGAAAACAGAGTGAAACCTAAAAATTAAAACTGTTACTGCCAATGAACGGTTTATCCTAGAAGAACGAAATTTGGTGAGCCAAGTGGAATGGGTTACTGATCATTATCTGAAAGTGTCATCAAGATGGGGTGAAAAAATGTGTGCTGAGTTTTCAGGAAACAAGTAGTTTTTTGGAAGCTTGGCAACCCCTTTCCATGAAAGTGATTTGCGCCAGTCTCTGCTTAGGGCTACATCAATAGGAAACAAACCATAGAGATAGAACTTGGAACTACTTTATTGTGTCAAGTTGCAAAGATATAGCACAAACCGTGTGTGATTTAGAGTTCCAACTACATGTATCCATATATGAGAATATAGAATGAAACCTAAAATTTAAAACTGTTACTGCCAATGAACGGTTTAACCTAGAAGAATGAAATTTGGTGAGCGAAGTGGGATTGGGGTCCTGATCATTACCTGAAAGTTTCATCAAGATTGGGTGAAAAAATGTGTGCTGACATTTCAGGAAACTCGTAGTTTTTTGGAAGCTTGGCAACCCCTTTCCATGAAAGTGATTTGCGACAGTCTCTGCTTATGGCTACATCAATAGGAAACAAACCATAGAGATAGAACTTGGAACTACTTGACTGTGTCAAGTTTCAAAGAGCTAGCACAAACCGTGTTTGATTTAGAGTTCCAACTACATGTATCCATATAGGAGAAAACAGAGTGAAACCTAAAAATTAAAACTGTTACTGCCAACGAACGGTTTAACCTAGAAGAACGAAATTTGGTGAGAAAAGTGGGATTGGGGTACTGATCATTACCTGAAAGTGTCATCAAGATTGGGTAAAAAAATTTGTGCTGAGATTTCAGGAAACTCGTAGTTTTTTGAAAGCTTGGCAACCTCTTTCCATGAAAGTGATTTGCGCCAGTCTCTGCTTAGGGCTACATCAATAGGAAACAAACCATAGAGATAGAACTTGGAACTACTTGATTGTGACAAGTCTCAAAAAGCTAGCACAAACCGTGTTTGATTTAGAGTTCCAACTACATGTATCCATATAGGAGAAAACAGAGTGAAACCTAAAAATTAAAACTGTTACTGCCAAAGATCGGTTTAACCTAGAAGAAAGAAATTTGGTGAGAAAAGTGGGATTGGGGTACTGATCATTACCTGAAAGTGTCATCAAGATTGGGTGAAAAAATGTGTGCTGAGATTTCAGGAAACTCGTAGTTTTTTGAAAGCTTGGCAACCTCTTTCCATGAAAGTGATTTGCGCCAGTCTCTGCTTAGGGCTACATCAATAGGAAACAAACCATAGAGATAGAACTTGGAACTACTTGATTGTGACAAGTCACAAAAAGCTAGCACAAACCGTGTTTGATTTAGAGTTCCAACTACATGTATCCATATAGGAGAAAACAGAGTGAAACCTAAAAATTAAAACTGTTACTGCCAACGAACGGTTTAACCTAAAAGAATGAAATTTGGTGAGCCAAGTGGGATTGGGGTACTGATCATTACCTGAAAGTGTCATCAAGATTGGGTGAAAAAATGTGGGCTGAGATTTCAGGAAACTCGTAGTTTTTTGGAAGCTCGGCAACCCCTTTCCATGAACGTGATTTGCGCCAGTCTCTGCTAAGGGCTATATCAATAGGAAAAAAAAAAACATAGAGATAGAACTTGGAACTACTTGATTGTGTCAATTTACAAAGAGCTAGCACAAACTGTGTTTGATTTAGAGTTCCAACTACATGTATCCATATAGGAGAAAACAGAGTGAAACCTAAAAATTAAAACTGTTACTGCCAAAGATCGGTTTAACCTAGAAGAACGAAATTTGGTGAGCCAAGTGGGATTGGGGTTCTGATCATTACCTTAAAGTGTCATCAAGATTGGGTGAAAAAATGTGTGCTGAGATTTCAGGAAACTCGTAGTTTTTTGGAAGCTTGGCAACCCCTTTCCATGAAAGTGATTTGTGCCAGTCTCTGCTTAGGGCTACATCAATAGGAAACAACCCATAGAGATAGAACATGGAACTACTTGATTGTGTCAAGTTTCAAAGAGCTAGCACAAACCGTGTTTGATTTAGAGTTCCAACTACATGTATCCATATAGGAGAAAACAGAGTGAAACCTAAAAATTAAAACTGTTACTGCCAACGAACGGTTTAACCTAGAAGAACGAAATTTGGTGAGCCAAGTGGGATTGGGGTACTGATCATTACCTGAAAGTGTCATCAAGATTGGGTAAAAAAATGTGTGCTGAGATTTCAGGAAACTCGTAGTTATTTGGAAGCTTGGCAAACACTTTCCATGAAAGTGATTTGCACCAGTCTCTGCTTAGGGCTACATCAATAGGAAACAAACCATAGAGATAGAACTTGGAACTACTTGGTTGTGTCAAGTTTCAAAGACCTAGCACAAACCGTGTTTGATTTAGAGTTCCAAATATATGTATCCATATAGGAGAAAACAGAGTGAAATCTAAAAATTAAAACTGTTACTGCCAATGAACGGTTTAACCTAGAAGAACGAAATTTGGTGAGCCAAGTGGGATTGGGGTACTGATCATTACCTGAAAGTGTCATCAAGATTGGGTGAAAAAATGTGTGCTGAGATTTCAGGAAACTCGTAGTTTTTTGGAAGCTTGGCAACCCCTTTCCATGAACGTGATTTGCGCCAGTCTCTGCTTAGGGCTATATCAATAGGAAAAAAAAAACAGAGGGATAGAACTTGGCACTACTTGATTGTGTCAATTTACAAAGAGCTAGCACAAACTGTGTTTGATTTAGAGTTCCAACTACATGTATCCATATAGGAGAAAACAGAGTGAAACCTAAAAATTAAAACTGTTACTGCCAACGAAGAGTTTAACCTAGAAGAACGAAATTTGGTGAGCCAAGTGGGATTGGGGTACTGATCATTACCGGAAAGTGTCATGAAGATTGGGTGAAAAAATGTGTTCTGAGATTTCAGGAAACTCGTAGTTTTTTGGAAGCTTGGCAACCCCTTTCCATGAAAGTGATTTGTGCCAGTCTCTACTTAGAGCTACATCAATACGAAACAAACCATAGAGATAGAACTTGGAACTACTTGATTGTTTCAAGTTTCAAAGAGCTAGCACAAACCGTGTTTGATTTAGAGTTCCAACTACATGTATCCATATAGGAGAAAACAGAGTGAAACATAAAAATTAAAACTATTACTGCCAACCACGGTTTAATCTAGAAGAACGAAATTTGGTGAGCCAAGTGGGATTGGGTACTGACCATTACCTGAAAGTGTCATCAAGATTGGGTGAAAAAATATGTGCTGAGATTTCAGGAAACTCGTAGTTTTTTGGAAGATTGGCAACCCCTTTTCATGAAAGTGATTTGCGCTAGTCTCTGCTTAGGGCTACATCAATAGGAAACAAACCATAGAGATAGAACTTGGAACTACTTGATTGTGACAACTTTCAAAAAGCTAGCACAAACCATGTTTGATTTAGAGTTCCAAATACTTGTATCCATATAGGAGAAAACAGAGTGAAACCTAAAAATTAAAACTGTTACTGCCAACGAACGGTTTAACCTAGAAGAACGAAATTTGGTGAGCCAAGTGGGATTGGGGTCCTGATCATTACCTGAAAGTGTCATCAAGATTGGGTGAAAAAATGTGTGCTGAGATTTCAGGAAACTAGTAGTTTTTTGGAAGCTTGGCAACCCCTTGCCATGAAAGTGATTTGCGACAGTCTCTGCTTATGGCTACATCAATAGGAAACAAACCATAGAGATAGAACTTGGAACTACTTTATTGTGTCAAGTTTCAAAGAGCTAGCACAAACCGTGTTTGATTTAGAGTTCCAACTACATGTATCCATATAGGAGAAAACAGAGTGAAACCTAAAAATTAAAACTGTTACTGCCAAAGATCCGATTAACCTAGAAGAAAGAAATTTGGTGAGAAAAGTGGGATTGGGGTACTGATCATTACCTGAAAGTGTCATCAAGATTGGGTGAAAAAATGTGTGCTGAGATTTCAGGAAACTCGTAGTTTTTTGAAAGCTTGGCAACCTCTTTCCATGAAAGTGATTTTCGCCAGTCTCTGCTTAGGGGTACATCAATAGGAAACAAACCATAGAGATAGAACTTGGAACTACTTGATTGTGACAAGTCTCAAAAAGCTAACACAAACCGTGTTTGATTTAGAGTTCCAACTACATGTATCCATATAGGAGAAAACAGAGTGAAACCTAAAAATTAAAACTGTTACTGCCAAAGATCGGTTTAACTTAGAAGAAAGAAATTTGGTGAGAAAAGTGGGATTGGGGTACTGATCATTACCTGAAAGTGTCATCAAGATTGGGTGAAAAAATGTGTGCTGAGATTTCAGGAAACTCGTAGTTTTTTGAAAGCTTGGCAAACTCTTTCCATGAAAGTGATTTGCGCCAGTCTCTGCTTAAGGCTACATCAATAGGAAACAAACCATAGAGATAGAACTTGGAACTATTTGATTGTGACAAGTCTCAAAAAGCTAGCACAAACCGTGTTTGATTTAGAGTTCCAACTACATGTATCCATATAGGAGAAAACAGAGTGAAACCTAAAAATTAAAACTGTTACTGCCAACGTACGGTTTAACCTAAAAGAATGAAATTTGGTGAGCCAAGTGGGATTGGGGTACTGATCATTACCTGAAAGTGTCATCAAGATTGGGTGAAAAAATGTGGGCTGAGATTTCAGGAAACTCGTAGTTTTTTGGAAGCTCGGCAACCCCTTTCCATGAACGTGATTTGCGCCAGTCTCTGCTTAGGGCTATATCAATAGGAAAAAAAAACATAGAGATAGAACTTGGAACTACTTGATTGTGTCAATTTACAAAGAGCTAGCACAAACTGTGTTTGATTTAGAGTTCCAACTACATGTATCCATATAGGAGAAAACAGAGTGAAACCTAAAAATTAAAACTGTTACTGCCAAAGATCGGTTTAACCTAGAAGAACGAAATTTGGTGAGAAAAGTGGGATTGGGGTACTGATCATTACCTGAAAGTGTCATCAAGATTGGGTGAAAAAATGTGTGCTGAGATTTCAGGAAACTCGTAGTTTTTTGGAAGCTTGGCAACCCCTTTCCATGAAAGTGATTTGTGCCAGTCTCTGCTTAGGGCTACATCAATAGGAAACAACCCATAGAGATAGAACATGGAACTACTTGATTGTGTCAAGTTTCAAAGAGCTAGCACAAACCGTGTTTGATTTAGAGTTCCAACTACATGTATCCATATAGGAGAAAACAGAGTGAAACCTAAAAATTAAAACTGTTACTGCCAACGAACGGTTTAACCTAAAAGAATGAAATTTGGTGAGCCAAGTGGGATTGGGGTACTGATCATTACCTGAAAGTGTCATGAAGATTGGGTGAAAAAATGTGTTCTGAGATTTCAGGAAACTCGTAGTTTTTTGGAAGCTTGGCAACCCCTTTCCATGAAAGTGATTTGCGCCAGTCTCTACTTAGAGCTACATCAATACGAAACAAACCATAGAGATAGAAGTTGGAACTACTTGATTGTGCCAAGTTTCAAAGAGCTAGCACAAACCGTGTTTGATTTAGAGTTCCAACTACATGTATCCATATAGGAGAAAACAGAGTGAAACCTAAAAACTAAAACTGTTACTGCAAACGAACGGTTTAACCTAGAAGAACGAAATTTGGTGAGCCAAGTGGGATTGGGGTACTGATCATTACCGGAAAGTGTCATCAAGATTGGGTGAAAAAATGTGTGCTGAGATTTCAGGAAACTCGTAGTTTTTTGGAAGCAGGCAACCCCTTTCAATGAATGTGATTTGCGCCAGTCTCTGCTTAGGGCTACATCAATAGGAAACAAACCATAGAGAGAGAACTTGGAACTACTTGATTGTGTCAAGTTTCAAAGAGCTAGCACAAACCGTGTTTGATTTAGTGTTCCAACTACATGTATCCATATAGGAGAAAACAGAGTGAAACCTAAAAATTAAAAATGTTACAGCCAACGAAGGGTTTAACCTAGAAGAACGAAATTTGGTGAGCCAAGTGTGATTGGGGTACTGATCATTACCTGAAAGTGTCATGAAGATTGGGTGAAAAAATGTGTGCTGAGATTTCAGGAAACTCGTAGTTTTTTGGAAGCTTGGCAACCCCTTTCCATGAAAGTGATTTGCGCCAATCTCTGCTTAGGGCTACATCAATAGGAAACAAACCATAGAGATAGAACTTGGAACTACTTGGTTGTGTCAAGTTTCAAAGAGCTAGCACAAATGTGTTGAATTTAGAGTTCCAACTACATGTATCCATATAGGAGAAAACAGAGTGAAACCTAAAAATTAAAACTGTTACTGCCAATGAACGGTTTATCCTAGAAGAATGAAATTTGGTGAGCCAAGTGGAATGGGTTACTGATCATTATCTGAAAGTGTCATCAAGATGGGGTGAAAAAATGTGTGCTGAGATTTCAGGAAACACGTAGTTTTTTGGAAGCTTGGCAAACCCTTTCCATGAAAGTGATTTGCGCCAGTCTCTGCTTAGGGCTACATCAATAGGAAACAAACCATAGAGATAGAACTTGGAACTACTTGACTGTGTCAAGTTTCAAAGACCTAGCACAAACCGTGTTTGATGTAGAGTTCCAACTACATGTACCCATATAGGAGAAAACAGAGTGAAACCTAAAAATTAAAACTGTTAGTGCCAACGAAAGGTTTTACCAAGAAGAACGAAATTTGGTGAGCCAAGTGGGATTGGGGTTCTGATCATTACCTTAAAGTGTCATCAAGATGGGGTGAAAAAATGTGTGCTGAGATTTCAGGAAACTCGTAGTTTTTTGGAAGCTTGGCAAACCCTTTCCATGAAAGTGATGTGCACCAGTCTCTGCTTAGGGCTACATCAATAGGAAACAAACCATAGAGATAGAACTTGGAACTACTTTATTGTGCCAAGTTTCAAAGAGCTAGCACAAACCGTGTTTGATTTAGAGTTCCAACTACATGTATCCATATAGGAGAAAACAGAGTGAAATCTAAAAATTAAAACTGTTACTGCCAATGAACGGTTTAACCTAGAAGAACGAAATTTGGTGAGCCAAGTGGGATTGGGGTACTGATCATTACCTGAAAGTGTCATCAAGATTGGGTGAAAAAATGTGTGCTGAGATTTCAGGAAACTCGTAGTTTTTTGGAAGCTTGGCAACCCCTTTCCATGAACGTGATTTGCGCCAGTCTCTGCTTAGGGCTATATCAATAGGAAAAAAAAAAACAGAGGGATAGAACTTGGAACTACTTGATTGTGTCAATTTACAAAGAGCTAGCACAAACTGTGTTTGATTTAGAGTTCCAACTACATGTATCCATATAGGAGAAAACAGAGTGAAACCTAAAAATTAAAACTGTTACTGCCAACGAAGAGTTTAACCTAGAAGAACGAAATTTGGTGAGCCAAGTGGGATTGCGGTACTGATCATTACCGGAAAGTGTCATGAAGATTGGGTGAAAAAATGTGTTCTGAGATTTTAGGAAACTCGTAGTTTTTTGGAAGCTTGGCAACCCCTTTCCATGAAAGTGATTTGCGCCAGTCTCTACTTAGAGCTACATCAATACGAAACAAACCATCGAGATAGAACTTGGAACTACTTGATTGTGTCAAGTTTCAAAGAGCTAGCACAAACCGTGTTTGATTTAGAGTTCCAAGTACATGTATCCATATAGGAGAAAACAGAGTGAAACCTAAAAATTAAAACTATTACTGCCAACCACGGTTTAACCTAGAAGAACGAAATTTGGTGAGCCAAGTGGGATTGGGTACTGACCATTACCTGAAAGTGTCATCAAGATTGGGTGAAAAAATATGTGCTGAGATTTCAGGAAACTCGTAGTTTTTTGGAAGCTTGGCAACCACTTTTCTTGAAAGTGATTTGCGCCAGTCTCTGCTTAGGGCTACATCAATAGGAAACAAACCATAGAGATAGAACTTGGAACTACTTGATTGTGACAACTTTCAAAGAGCTAGCACAAACCATGTTTGATTTAGAGTTCCAAATACTTGTATCCATATAGGAGAAACAGAGTGAAACCTAAAAATTAAAACTGTTACTGCCAACGAACGGTTTACCCTAGAAGAACGAAATTTGGTGAGCCAAGTGGGATTGGGGTACTGATCATTAACTGAAAGTGTCATCAAGATTGGGTGAAAAAATGTGTGCTCAGATTTCACGAAACTCGTAGTTTTTTGGAAGCTTGGCAACCCCTTTCCATGAAAGTGATTTGCGCCAGTCTCTGCTTAGGGCTACTTCAATAGGAAACAAACCATAGAGATAGAACTTGGAACTACTTGATTGTGACAAGTTTCAAAGAACTAGCACAAACCGTGTTTGATTTAGAGTTCCAACTACATGTATCCATATAGGAGAAAACAGAGTGAAACCTAAAAATTAAAACTGTTACTGCCAACGAACGGTTTAACCTAGAAGAACGAAATTTGGTGAGCCAAGTGGGATTGGACTACTGATCATTACCTGAAAGTGTCATCAAGATTGGGTGAAAAAAATGTATGCTGAGATTTCAGGAATCTCGTAGTTTTTTGGAAGCTTGGCAACCCCTTTCCATGAAAGTGATTTGCGCCAGTCTCTGCTTAGGGCTACATCAATAGGAAACAAAACATAGAGATAGAACTTGGAACTACTTGATTGTGACAAGTTTCAAAGAGCTAGCACAAACCGTGTTTGATTTAGAGTTCCAACTACAATATCCATATAATGAAAACAGAGTGAAACCTAAAAATTAAAACTGTCACTGCCAACGAACGGTTTAAACTAGAAGAACGAAATTTGGTGAGCCAATTGGGATTGGGGTACTGATCTTTACCTGAAAGTGTTATCAAGATTGGGTGAAAAAATGTGTGCTGAGATTTCAGGAAACTCGTAGTTTTTTGGAAGCTTGGCAACCCCTTTCCATGAAAGTGATTTGCGCCAATCTCTGCTTAGGGCTACATCAATAGGAAACAAACCATAGAGATAGAACTTGGAACTACTTGGTTGTGTCAAGTTGCAAAGATATAGCACAAACCGTGTTTGATTTAGAGTTCCATGTACATGTATCCTTATAGGAGAAAACAGAGTGAAACCTAAAAATTAAAACTGTTACTGCCAATGAACAGTTTAACCTAGAAGAACGAAATTTGGTGAGCCAAGTGGGATTGGGGTACTGATCATTACCTGAAAGTGTCATCAAGATTGGTTGAAAAAATGTGTGCTGAGGTTTCTGGAAACTCGTAGTTTTTTGGAAGCTTGGGAACCCCTTTCCATGAACGTGATTTGCGCCAGTCTCTGCTTAGGGCTATATCAATAGGAAAAAAAAACCTAGAGATAGAACTTGGAACTACTTGATTGTGTCAAGTTACAAAGAGCTTGCACAAACGGTGTTTGATTTAGAGTTCCAACTACATGTATCCATATAGGAGAAAACAGAGTGAAACCTAAAAATTAAAACTGTTACTGCCAACGAACGGTTTAACCTAGAAGAACGAAATTTGGTGAGCCAAGTGGGATTGGGGACCTGATCATTACCTGAAAGTGTCATCAAGATTGGGTGAAAAAATGTGTGCTGAGATTTCAGGAAACTCGTAGTTTTTTGGAAGCTTGGCAACCCCTTTCCATGAAAGTGATTTGCGACAGTCTCTGCTTATGGCTACATCAATAGGAAACAAACCATAGAGATAGAACTTATAACTACTTGATTGTGTCAAGTTTCAAAGAGCTAGCACACACCGTGTTTGATTTAGAGTTCCAACTACATTTATCCATATAGGAGAAAACAGAGTGAAACCTAAAAATTAAAACTGTTACTGCCAACGAAGAGTTTAACCTAGAAGAACGAAATTTGGTGAGCAAAGTGGGATTGGGGTTCTGATCATTACCTTAATGTGTCATAAAGATTGGGTGAAAAAATGTGTGCTGAGATTTCAGGAAACTCGTAGTTTTTTGGAAGCTTGGCAACCCCTTTCCATGAAAGTGATTTGCGCCAGTCTCTGCTTAGGGCTACATCAATAGGAAACAAACCATAGAGATAGAACTTGGAACTACTTGATTGTGTCAAGTTTCAAAGAGCTAGCACAAACCGTGTTTGATTTAGAGTTCCAACTACATGTATCCATATAGGAGAAAACAGAGTGAAACCTAAAAATTAAAACTGTTACTGCCAACGAACGGTTTAACCTAGAAGAACGAAATTTGGTGAGCCAAGTGGGATTGGGGTACTGATCATTACCTGAAAGTTTCATCAAGATTGGGTGAAAAAATGTGTGCTGAGATTTCAGGAAACTCGTAGTTTTTTGGAAGCTTGGCAACCCCTTTCGATTAAAGTGATTTGCGCCAGTCTCTGCTTAGGGCTACATCAATAGGAAACAAACCATAGAGATAGAACTTGGAACTACTTGATTGTGACAAGTTTCAAAGAGCTAGCACAAACCGTGTTTGATTTAGAGTTCCGACTACATGTATCCATATAAGAGAAAACAGAGTGAAACCTAAAAATTAAAACAGTTACTGCCAACGAACGGTTTAACCTAGAAGAACGAAATTTGGTGAGCCAAGTGGGTTTGGGGTACTGATCATTACCTGAAAGTGTTATCAAGATTGGGTGAAAAAATGTGTGCTGAGATTTCAGGAAACTCGTAGTTTTTTGGAAGCTTGGCAACCCCTTTCCATGAAAGTGATTTGCGCCAATCTCTGCTTAGGGCTACATCAATAGGAAACAAACCATAGAGATAGAACTTGGAACTACTTGGTTGTGTCAAGTTTCAAAGAGCTAGCACAAACCGTGTTTGATTTAGAGTTCAAGTACATGTATCCATATAGGAGAAAACAGAGTGAAACCTAAAAATTAAAACTCTTACTGCTAATGAACGGTTTAACCTAGAAGAACGAAATTTGGTGAGCCAAGTGGGATTGGGGTACTGATCATTACCTGAAAGTGTCATCAAGATTGGGTGCAAAAATGTGTGCTGAGATTTCAGGAAACTCGTAGTTTTTTGGAAGCTCGGGAACCCCTTTCCATGAACGTGATTTGCGCCAGTCTCTGCTTAGGGCTATATCAATAGGATAAAAAAAAAACCTAGAGATAGAACTTGGAACTACTTGATTGTGTCAAGTTACAAAGAGCTAGCACAAACTGTGTTTGATTTAGAGTTCCAACTACATGTATCCATATAGGAGAAAACAGAGTGAAACCTAAAAATTAAAACTGTTACTGCCAATGAACGGTTTAACGTAGAAGAACGAAATTTGGTGAGCCAAGTCGGATTGCGGTCCTGATCATTACCTGAAAGTGTCATCAAGATTTGGTGAAAAAATATGTGCTGAGATTTCAGGAAACTCGTAGTTTTTTGGAAGCTTGGCAACCCTTTTCCATGAAAGTGATTTGCGACAGTCTCTGCTTATGGCTACATCAATAGGAAAAAAAAAAAAACATAGAGATAGAACTTGGAACTACTTGATTGTGTCAATTTACAAAGAGCTAGCACAAACCGTGTTTGATTTAGAGTTCCAACTACATGTATCCATATAGGAGAAAACAGAGTGAAACCTAAAAATTAAAACTGTTACTGCCAACGAACGGTTTAACCTAGAAGAACGAAATTTGGTGAGCCAAGTGGGATTGGGGTTCTGATCATTACCTTAAAGTGTCTAAGATTGGGTGAAAAAATGTGTGCTGAGATTTCAGGAAACTCGTAGTTTTTTGGAAGCTTGGCATCCCCTTTCCATGAACGTGATTTGCGCAAATCTCTGCTTAGGGCTACATCAATAGGAAACAAACCATAGAGACAGAACTTGGAACTACTTGGTTTTGTCAAGTTTCAAAGAGCTAGCACAAACCGTGTTTGATTTAGAGTTCCAACTACATGTATCCATAAAGGAGAAAACAGAGTGAAACCTAAAAATTTAAACTGTTACTGCCAACGAACGGTTTAACCTAGAAGAACGAAATCTGGTGAGCCAAGTGGGATTGGGGTTCTGATCATTACCTGAAAGTGTCATCAAGATTGGGTGAAAAAATGTGTGCTGAGATTTCAGGAAACTCGTAGTTTTTTGGAAGCTTGGGAACCCCTTTCCATGAACGTGATTTGCGCCAGTCTCTGCTTAGGGCTATATCAATAGGAAAAAAAAAACCTAGAGATAGAACTTGGAACTACTTGATTGTGTCAATTTACAAAGAGCTAGCACAAACTGTGTTTGATTTAGAGTTCCAACTACATGTATCCATATAGGAGAAAACAGAGTGAAACGTAAAAATTAAAACTGTTACTGCCAACGAACGGTTTAACCTAGAAGAACGAAATTTGGTGAGCCAAGTGGGATTGGGGTCCTGATCATTACCTGAAAGTGTCATCAAGATTGGGTGAAAAAATGTGTGCTGAGATTTCAGGAAACTCGTAGTTTTTTGGAAGCTTGGCAACCCCTTTCCATGAAAGTGATTTGCGACAGTCTCTGCTTATGGCTACATCAATAGGAAACAAACCATAGAGATAGAACTTGGAACTACTTGATTGTGTCAAGTTTCAAAGAGCTAGCACAAACCGTGTTTGATTTAGTGTTCCAACTACATGTATCCATATAGGAGAAAACAGAGTGAAACCTAAAAATTAAAACTGTTACTGCCAACGAACGGTTTAATCTAGAAGAACGAAATTTGGTGAGCCAAGTGTGATTGGGATACTGATCATTACCTGAAAGTGTCATCAAGATTGGGTGAAAAAATGTGTGCTGAGATTTCAGGAAACTCGTAGTTTTTTGGAAGCTTGGCAACCCCTTTCCATGAAAGTGATTTGCGCCAGTCTCTGCTTAGGGCTACATCAATAGGAAACAAACCATAGAGATAGAACTTGGAACTACTTGATTTTGACAAGTTTCAAAGAGCTAGCACAAACCGTGTTTGATTTAGAGTTCCAACCACATGTATCCATATAGGAGAAAACAGAGTTAAATCTAAAAATTAAAACTGTTACTGAAAACGAACGTTTTAACCTAGAAGAACGAAATTTGGTGAGCCAAGTGGGATTGGGGTACTGATCATTACCTGAAAGTGTTATCAAGATTGGGTGAAAAAATGTGTGCTGAGATTTCAGGAAACTCGTAGTTTTTTGGAAGCTTGGCAACCCCTTTCCATGAAAGTGATTTGCGCCAATCTCTGCGTAGGGCTACATCAATAGGAAACAAACCATAGAGATAGAACTTGGAACTACTTGGTTGTGTCAAATTTCAAAGAGCTAGCACAAACCGTGTTTGTTTTAGAGTTCCAAATACATGTATCCATATAGGAGAAAACAGAGTGAATCCTAAAAATTAAAACTGTTAGTGCCAATGAACGGTTTAACCTAGAAACGAAATTTGGTGAGCCAAGTGGGATTGGGGTACTGATCATTACCTGAAAGTGTCATCAAGATTGGGTCAAAAAATGTGTGCTGAGATTTCAGGAAACTCGTAGTTTTTTGGAAGCTTGGGAACCCCTTTCCATGAACGTGATTTGCGCCAGTCTCTGCTTAGGGCTGTAACAATAGGAAAAAAAAAACATAGAAATAGAACTTGGAACTACTTGATTGTGTCAAGTTACAAAGAGCTAGCACAAACTGTGTTTGATTTAGAGTTCCAACTACATGTGTCCATATAGGAGAAAACAGAGTGAAACCTAAAAATTAAAACTGTTACTGCCAACGAACGGTTTAACCTAGAAGAACGAAATTTGGTGAGAAAAGTGGGATTGGGGTACTGATCATTACCTGAAAGTGTCATCAAGATTGGGTGAAAAAATGTGTGCTGAGATTTAGGAAACTCGTAGTTTTTTGGAAGCTTGGCAACCCCTTTCCATGAAAGTGATATGCGCCAATCTCTGCTTAGGGCTACATCAATAGGAAACAAACCATAGAGATAGAACTTGGAACTACTTGGTTGTGTCAAGTTTCAAAGAGCTAGCACAAACCGTGTTTGTTTAGAGTTCAAAATACATGTATCCATATAGGAGAAAAGAGGGTGAAACCTAAAAAGTAAAACTGTTACTGCCAATGAACAGTTTAACCTAGAAACGAAATTTGGTGAGCCAAGTGGGATTGGGGTACTGATCATTACCTGAAAGTGTCATCAAGATTGGGTGAAAAAATGTGTGCTGAGATTTCAGGAAACTCGTAGTTTTTTGGAAGCTTGGGAACCCCTTTCCATGAACGTGATTTGCGCCAGTCACTGCTTGGGGCTATAACAATAGGAAAAAAAAAAAAAAAACATAGAGATAGAACTTGGAACTACTTGATTGTGTCAAGTTACAAAGAGCTAGCACAAACTGTGTTTGATTTAGAGTTCCAACTACATGTATCCATATAGGAGAAAACAGAGTGAAACCTAAAAATTAAAACTGTTACTGCCAACGAACGGTTTAACCTAGAAGAACGAAATTTGGTGAGCCAAGTGGGATTGGGGTCCTGATCATTACCTGAAAGTGTCATCAAGGTTTGGTGAAAAAATGTGTGCTGAGATTTCAGGAAACTCGTATTTTTTGGAAGCTTGGCAACCCCTTTCCATGAAAGTGATTTGCGACAGTTTCTGCTTATGGCTACATCAATAGGAAACAAACCATAGAGATAGAACT
Source organism: Spermophilus citellus (assembly GCF_964194105.1). Taxonomy (NCBI): domain Eukaryota; kingdom Metazoa; phylum Chordata; class Mammalia; order Rodentia; family Sciuridae; genus Spermophilus; species Spermophilus citellus. The sequence continues at coordinate 21,984,922 of NC_138188.1, read as the reverse complement.
TGGAACTACTTGATTGTGTCAAGTTTCAAAGAGCTAGCACAAACTGTGTTTGATTTAGAGTTCCAACTACATGTATCCATATAGGAGAAAACAGAGTGAAACCTAAAAATTTAAACTGTTACTGCCAACGAACGGTTTAACCTAGAAGAACGAAATTTGGTGAGCCATGTGGGATTGGGGTTCTGATCATTACCTTAAAGTGTCATCAAGATTGGGTGAAAAAATGTGTGCTGAGATTTCAGGAAACTCGTAGTTTTTTGGAAGCGTGGCAACCCCTTTCCATGAAAGTGATTTGCGCCAGTCTCTGCTTAGGGCTACATCAATAGGAAACAAACCATAGAGATAGAACTTGGAACTACTTGATTGTGTCAAGTTTCAAAGAGCTAGCACAAACCGTGTTTGATTTAGAGTTCCAACTACATGTATCCATAAAGGAGAAAACAGAGTGAAACCTAAAAATTAAAACTGTTACTGCCAACGAACGGTTTAAACTAGAAGGACGAAATTTGGTGAGCCAAGTGGGATTGGGGTACTGATCATTACCTGAAAGTGTCATCAAGATTGGGTGAAAAAATGTGTGCTGAGATTTCAGGAAACTCGTAGTTTTTTGGAAGCTTGGCAAACCCTTTCCATGAAAGTGATTTGCAGCAGTCTCTGCTTAGGGCTATATCAATAGGAAACAAACCATAGAGATAGAACTTGGAACTACTTGGTTGTGTCAAGTTTCAAAGACCTAGCACAAACCGTGTTTGATTTAGAGTTCCAACTATATGTATCCATATAGGAGAAAACAGAGTGAAACCTAAAAATTAAAACTGTTACTGCCAATGAACGGTTTAACGTAGAAGAACGAAATTTGGTGAGCCAAGTCGGATTGGGGTACTGATCATTACCTGAAAGTGTCATCAAGATTGGGTGAAAAAATGTGTGCTGAGATTTCAGGAAACTCATAGTTTTTTGGAAGCTTGGCAACCCCTTTCCATGAACGTGATTTGCGCCAGTCTCTGCTTAGGGCTATATCAATAGGAAAAAAAAAAACATAGAGATAGAACTTGGAACTACTTGATTGTGTCAATTTACAAAGAGCTAGCACAAACTGTGTTTGATTTAGAGTTCCAACTACATGTATCCATATAGGAGAAAACAGAGTGAAACCTAAAAATTAAAACTGTTACTGCCAACGAACGGTTTAACCTAGAAGAACGAAATTTGGTGAGCCAAGTGGGATTGGGGTACTGATCATTACCTGAAAGTGTTATCATGATTGGGTGAAAAAATGTGTGCTGAGATTTCAGGAAACTCGTAGTTTTTTGGAAGCTTGGCAACCCCTTTCCATGAAAGTGATTTGCGCAAGTCTCTGCTTAGGGCTACATCAATAGGAAACAAACCATAGAGATAGAACTTGGAACTACTTGGTTTTGTCAAGTTTCAAAGAGCTAGCACAAACCGTGTTTGATTTAGAGTTCCAAGTACATGTATCCATATAGGAGAAAACAGAGTGAAACCTAAAAATTAAAACTGTTACTGCCAATGAACGGTTTAACCTAGAAGAACGAAATCTGGTGAGCCAAGTGGGATTGGGGTACTGATCATTACCTGAAAGTGTCATCAAGATTGGGTGAAAAAATGTGTGCTGAGATTTCAGGAAACTCGTAGTTTTTTGGAAGCTTGGGAACCCCTTTCCATGAACGTGATTTGCGCCAGTCTCTGCTTAGGGCTATATCAATAGGAAAAAAAAAACCTAGAGATAGAACTTGGAACTACTTGATTGTGTCAAGTTACAAAGAGCTAGCACAAACCGTGTTTGATTTAGTGTTCCAACTACATGTATCCATATAGGAGAAAACAGAGTGAAACCTAAAAATTAAAACTGTTACTGCCAACGAACGGTTTAACCTAGAAGAACGAAATTTGGTGAGCCAAGTGGGATTGGGGTCCTGATCATTACCTGAAAGTGTCATCAAGATTGGGTGAAAAAATGTGTGCTGAGATTTCAGGAAACTCGTAGTTTTTTGGAAGGTTGGCAACCCCTTTCCATGAAAGTGATTTGCGACAGTCTCTGCTTATGGCTACATCAATAGGAAACAAACCATAGAGATAGAACTTGGAACTACTTGATTGTGTCAAGTTTCAAAGAGCTAGCACAAACCGTGTTTGATTTAGTGTTCCAACTACATGTATCCATATAGGAGAAAACAGAGTGAAACCTAAAAATTAAAACTGTTACTGCCAACGAACGGTTTAACCTAGAAGAACGAAATTTGGTGAGCCAATTGGGATTGGGTACTGACCATTACCTGAAAGTGTTATCAAGATTGGGTGAAAAAATGTGTGGTGAGATTTCAGGAAACTCGTAGTTTTTTGGAAGCTTGGCAACCCCTTTCCATGAAAGTGATTTGCGTTAGTCTCTGCTTAGGGCTACATCAATAGGAAACAAACCATAGAGATAGAACTTGGAACTACTTGATTGTGTCAAGTTTCAAAGAGCTAGCACAAACCGTGTTTGATTTAGAGTTCCAACTACATGTATCCATATAGGAGAAAACAGAGTGAAACCTAAAAATTAAAACTGTTACTGCCAAAGATCGGTTTAACCTAGAAGAACGAAATTTGGTGAGAAAAGTGGGATTGGGGTACTGATCATTACCTGAAAGTGTCATCAGATTGGGTGCAAAAATATGTGCTGAGATTTCAGGAAACTCGTAGTTTTTTAAAAGCTTGGCAACCTCTTTCCATGAAAGTGATTTGCGCAAGTCTCTGCTTAGGGCTACATCAATAGGAAACAAACCATAGAGACAGAACTTGGAACTACTTGATTGTGACAAGTTTCAATGAGCTAGCAGAAACCATGTTTGATTTAGAGTTCCAACTACTTGTATCCATATAGGAGAAAACAGAGTGAAACCTAAAAATTAAAACTGTTACTGCCAATGAACGGTTTAACCTAGAAGTACGAAATTTGGTGAGCCAAGTGAAATTGGGGTACTGATCATTACCTGAAAGTGTCATCAAGATTGGGTGAAAAAATGTGTGCTGAGATTTCAGGAAACTCGTAGTTTTTTGGAAGCTTGGCAACCCCTTTCCATGAAAGTGATTTGCGCCAATCTCTGCTTAGGGCTACATCAATAGGAAACAAACCATAGAGATAGAACTTGGAACTACTTGGTTGTGTCAAATTTCAAAGAGCTAGCACAAACCGTGTTTGTTTTAGAGTTCCAAATACATGTATCCATATAGGAGAAAACAGAGTGAAACCTAAAAATTAAAACAGTTACTGCCAACGAACGGTTTAACCTAGAAACGAAATTTGGTGAGCCAAGTGGGATTGGGGTACTGATCATTACCTGAAAGTGTCATCAAGATTGGGTCAAAAAATGTGTGCTGAGATTTCAGGAAACTCGTAGTTTTTTGGAAGCTTGGGAACCCCTTTCCATGAACGTGATTTGCGCCAGTCTCTGCTTAGGGCTGTAACAATAGGAAAAAAAAAACATAGAAATAGAACTTGGAACTACTTGATTGTGTCAAGTTACAAAGAGCTAGCACAAACTGTGTTTGATTTAGAGTTCCAACTACATGTATCCATATAGGAGAAAACAGAGTGAAACCTAAAAATTAAAACTGTTACTGCCAACGAACGGTTTAACCTAGAAGAACGAAATTTGGTGAGAAAAGTGGGATTGGGGTACTGATCATTACCTGAAAGTGTCATCAAGATTGGGTGAAAAACTGTGTGCTGAGATTTAGGAAACTCGTAGTTTTTTGGAAGCTTGGCAACCTCTTTCCATGAAAGTGATTTGCGCAATTCTCTGCTTAGGGCTACATCAATAGGAAACAAACCATAGAGATAGAAGTTGGAACTACTTGATTGTGACAAGTTTCAAAGACCTAGCACAAACCAAGTTTGATTCAGAGTTCCAACTACTTGTATCCATATAGGAGAAAACAGAGTGAAACCTAAAAATTAAAACTGTTACTGCCAACGAACGGTTTAACCTAGAAGAACGAAATTTGGTGAGAAAAGTGGGATTGGGGTACTGATCATTACCTGAAAGTGTCATCAATTTGGGTGAAAAAATGTGTGCTGAGATTTCAGGAAACTCGTAGTTTTTTGGAAGCTTGGCAACCCCTTTCCATGAAAGTGATTTGCGCCAGTCTCTGCTTAGGGCTACATCAATAGGAAACAAACCATAGAGATAGAACTTGGAACTACTTGATTGCGACAAGTTTCAAAGAGCTAGCACAAACCGTGTTTGATTTAGAGTTCCAACTACATGTATCCATATAGGAGAAAACAGAGTGAAACCTAAAAATTAAAACTGTTACTGAAAACGAACGGTTTAAACTAGAAGAACGAAATTTGGTGAGCCAAGTGGGATTGGGGTACTGATCATTACCTGAAAGTGTTATCAAGATTGGGTGAAAAAATGTGTGCTGATATTACAGGAAACTCGTAGTTTTTTGGAAGCTTGGCAACCCCTTTCCATGAAAGTGATATGCGCCAATCTCTGCTTAGGGCTACATCAATAGGAAACAAACCATAGAGATAGAACTTGGAACTACTTGGTTGTGTCAAGTTTCAAAGAGCTAGCACAAACCGTGTTTGTTTATAGTTCAAAATACATGTATCCATATAGGAGAAAAGAGAGTGAAACCTAAAAAGTAAAACTGTTACTGCCAATGAACTGTTTAACCTAGAAACGAAATTTGGTGAGCCAAGTGGGATTGGGGTACTGATCATTACCTGAAAGTGTCATCAAGATTGGGTGAAAAAATGTGTGCTGAGATTTCAGGAAACTCGTAGTTTTTCGGAAGCTTGGCAACCTCTTTCCATGAAAGTGATTTGTGCCAGTCTCTGCTTAGGGCTACATCAATAGGAAACAAACAATAGAGACAGAACTTGGAACTACTTGATTGTGCCAAGTATCAAAGAGATACCACACACCGTGTTTGATTTAGAGTTCCAACTACATGTATCCATATAGGAGAAAACAGAGTGAAACCTAAAAATTAAAACTGTTACTGCCAACGAACGGTTTAACCTAGAAGAACGAAATTTGGTGAGCCAAGTGGGATTATGGTACTGATCATTACCGGAAAGTGTCATCAAGATTGGGTGAAAAAATGTGTGCTGAGATTTCAGAAAACTCGTAGTTTTTTGGAAGCAGGCAACCCCTTTCAATGAATGTGATTTGTGCCAGTCTCTGATTAGGGCTAAATCAATAGGAAACAAACCATAGAGATAGAACTTGGAACTCCTTGATTGTGACAAGTTTCAAAGAGCTAGCACAAACCGTGTTTGATTTAGTGTTCCAACTACATGTATCCATATAGGAGAAAACAGAGTGAAACCTAAAACTAAAACTGTTACTGCCAACGAACGGTTTAATCTAGAAGAACGAAATTTGGTGAGCCAAGTGTGATTGGGATACTGATCATTACCTGAAAGTGTCATCAAGATTGGGTGAAAAAATGTGTGCTGAGATTTCAGGAAACTCGTAGTTTTTTGGAAGCTTGGCAACCCCTTTCCATGAAAGTGATTTGCACCAGTCTCTGCTTAGGGCTACATCAATTGGAAACAAACAATAGAGATAGAACTTGGAACTACTTTATTGTGTCAAGTTTCAAAGAGCTAGCACAAACCATGTTTGATTTAGAGTTCCAACTACTTGTATCCATATAGGAGAAAACAGAGTGAAACCTAAAAATTAAAACTGTTACTGCCAACGAACGGTTTAACCTAGAAAACGAAATTTGGTGAGCCAAGTGGGATTGGGGTACTGATCATTACCTGAAAGTGTCATCAAGATTGGGTGAAAAAATGTTTGCTGAGATTTCAGGAAACTCGTATTTTTTTGGAAGCTTGGCAACCCCTTTCCATGAAAGTGATTTGCGCCAGTCTCTGCTTAGGGGTACATCAATAGGAAACAAACCATAGAGATAGAACTTGGAACTACTTGATTGTGGCAAGTTTCAAAGAGCTAGCACAAACTGTGTTTGATTTAGAGTTCCAACTACATGTATCCATATAGGAGAAAACAGAGTGAAACCTAAAAATTAAAACTGTTACTGCCAACGAACGGTTTAACCTAGAAGAACGAAATTTGGTGAGCCAAGTGGGATTGGGGTACTGATCATTAACTGAAAGTGTTATCAAGATTGGGTGAAAAAATGTGTGCTGAGATTTCAGGAAACTCGTAGTTTTTTGGAAGCTTGGCAACCACTTTCCATTAAAGTGATTTGCGCCAGTCTCTGCTTAGGGCTACATCAATAGGAAACAAACCATAGAGATAGAACTTGGAACTACTTGATTGTGACAAGTTTCAAAAAGCTAGCACAAACCGTGTTTGATTTAGAGTTCCAACTACATGTATCCATATAAGAGAAAACAGAGTGAAACCTAAAAATTAAAACTGTTACTGCCAACGAACGGTTTAACTTAGAAGAACGAAATTTGGTGAGCCAAGTGGGATTGGGGTTCTGATCATTACCTGAAAGTGTTATCAAGATTGGGTGAAAAAATGTGTGCTGAGATTTCAGGAAACTCGTAGTTTTTTGGAAGCTTGGCAACCCCTTTCCATGAAAGTGATTTGCGCCAACCGCTTTCCATGAAAGTGATTTGCGCCAATCTCTGCTAGGTTTAACCTAGAAGAACGAAATTTGGTGAGCCAAGTGGGATTGGGGTTCTGATCATTACCTGAAAGTGTCATCAAGATTGGGTGTAAAAATGTGTGCTGAGATTTCAGGAAACTCGTAGTTTTTTGGAAGCTTGGCAAACCCTTTCCATGAAAGTGATTTGCACCAGTCTCTGCTTAGGGCTACATCAATAGGAAACAAACCATAGAGATAGAACTTGGAACTACTTGGTTGTGTCAAGTTTCAAAGACCTAGCACAAACCGTGTTTGATTTAGAGTTCCAACTATATGTATCCATATAGGAGAAAACAGAGTGAAACCTAAAAATTAAAACTGTTACTGCCAATGAACGGTTTAACCTAGAAGAACGAAATTTGGTGAGCCAAGTCGGATTGGGGTACTGATCATTACCTGAAAGTGTCATCAAGATTGGGTGAAAAAATGTGCGCTGAGATTTCAGGAAACTCGTAGTTTTTTGGAAGCTTGGCAACCCCTTTCCATGAAAGTGATTTGCACCAGTCTCTGCTTAGGGCTACATCAATTGGAAACAAACAATAGAGATAGAACTTGGAACTACTTTATTGTGTCAAGTTTCAAAGAGCTAGCACAAACCATGTTTGATTTAGAGTTCCAACTACTTGTATCCATATAGGAGAAAACAGAGTGAAACCTAAAAATTAAAACTGTTACTGCCAACGAACGGTTTAACCTAGAAAACGAAATTTGGTGAGCCAAGTGGGATTGGGGTACTGATCATTACCTGAAAGTGTCATCAAGATTGGGTGAAAAAATGTTTGCTGAGATTTCAGGAAACTCGTATTTTTTTGGAAGCTTGGCAACCCCTTTCCATGAAAGTGATTTGCGCCAGTCTCTGCTTAGGGGTACATCAATAGGAAACAAACCATAGAGATAGAACTTGGAACTACTTGATTGTGGCAAGTTTCAAAGAGCTAGCACAAACTGTGTTTGATTTAGAGTTCCAACTACATGTATCCATATAGGAGAAAACAGAGTGAAACCTAAAAATTAAAACTGTTACTGCCAACGAACGGTTTAACCTAGAAGAACGAAATTTGGTGAGCCAAGTGGGATTGGGGTACTGATCATTAACTGAAAGTGTTATCAAGATTGGGTGAATAAATGTGTGCTGAGATTTCAGGAAACTCGTAGTTTTTTGAAGCTTGGCAACCCCTTTCCATGAAAGTGATTTGCGCCAATCTCTGCTTAGGGGTACATCAATAGGAAACAAACCATAGAGATAGAACCTGGAACTACTTGATTGTGTCAAGTTACAAAGAGCTAGCTCAAACTGTGTTTGATTTAGAGTTCAAACTACATGTATCCATATAGGAGAAAACAGAGTGAAACCTAAAAATTAAAACTGTTACTGCCAACGAACGGTTTAACCAAGAAGAACGAAATTTGATGAGCCAAGTGGGATTCGGGTACTGATCATTACCTGAAAGTATCATCAAGATTGGGTGAAAAAATGTGTGCTGAGATTTCAGGAAACTCGTAGTTTTTTGGAAGCTTGGCAACCACTTTCCATTAAAGTGATTTGCGCCAGTCTCTGCTTAGGGCTACATCAATAGGAAACAAACCATAGAGATAGAACTTGGAACTACTTGATTGTGACAAGTTTCAAAAAGCTAGCACAAACCGTGTTTGATTTAGAGTTCCAACTACATGTATCCATATAAGAGAAAACAGAGTGAAACCTAAAAATTAAAACTGTTACTGCCAACGAACGGTTTAACTTAGAAGAACGAAATTTGGTGAGCCAAGTGGGATTGGGGTTCTGATCATTACCTGAAAGTGTTATCAAGATTGGGTGAAAAAATGTGTGCTGAGATTTCAGGAAACTCGTAGTTTTTTGGAAGCTTGGCAACCCCTTTCCATGAAAGTGATTTGCGCCAACCGCTTTCCATGAAAGTGATTTGCGCCAATCTCTGCTAGGTTTAACCTAGAAGAACGAAATTTGGTGAGCCAAGTGGGATTGGGGTTCTGATCATTACCTGAAAGTGTCATCAAGATTGGGTGTAAAAATGTGTGCTGAGATTTCAGGAAACTCGTAGTTTTTTGGAAGCTTGGCAAACCCTTTCCATGAAAGTGATTTGCACCAGTCTCTGCTTAGGGCTACATCAATAGGAAGCAAACCATAGAGATAGAACTTGGAACTACTTGGTTGTGTCAAGTTTCAAAGACCTAGCACAAACCGTGTTTGATTTAGAGTTCCAACTATATGTATCCATATAGGAGAAAACAGAGTGAAACCTAAAAATTAAAACTGTTACTGCCAATGAACGGTTTAACCTAGAAGAACGAAATTTGGTGAGCCAAGTCGGATTGGGGTACTGATCATTACCTGAAAGTGTCATCAAGATTGGGTGAAAAAATGTGCGCTGAGATTTCAGGAAACTCATAGTTTTTTGGAAGCTTGGCAACCCCTTTCCATGAACGTGATTTGCGCCAGTCTCTGCTTAGGGCTATATCAATAGGAAAAAAAAAAAAACATAGAGATAGAACTTGGAACTTCTTGATTGTGTCAATTTACTAAGAGCTAGCACAAACTGTGTTTGATTTAGAGTTCCAACTACATGTATCCATATAGGAGAAAACAGACTGAAACCTAAAAATTAAAACTGTTACTGCCAACGAACGGTTTAACTTAGAAGAACGAAATTTGGTGAGCCAAGTGGGATAGGGGTTCTGATCATTACTTGAAAGTGTTATCAAGATTGGGTGAAAAAATGTGTGCTGAGATTTCAGGAAACTCGTAGTTTTTTGGAAGCTTTGCAACCCCTTTCCATGAAAGTGATTTGCGCCAACCCCTTTCCATGAAAGTGATTTGCGCCAATCTCTGCTAGGTTTAACCTAGAAGAACGAAATTTGGTGAGCCAAGTGGGATTGGGGTACTGATCATTACCTGAAAGTGTCATCAAGATTGGGTGCAAAAATGTGTGCTGAGATTTCAGGAAACTCGTAGTTTTTTGGAAGCTTGGCAAACCCTTTCCATGAAAGTGATTTGCACCAGTCTCTGCTTAGGGCTACATCAATAGGAAACAAACCATAGAGATAGAACTTGGAACTACTTGGTTGTGTCAAGTTTCAAAGACCTAGCACAAACCGTGTTTGATTTAGAGTTCCAACTATATGTATCCATATAGGAGAAAACAGAGTGAAACCTAAAAATTAAAACTGTTACTGCCAATGAACGGTTTAACCTAGAAGAATGAAATTTGGTGAGCCAAGTCGGATTGGGGTACTGATCATTACCTGAAAGTGTCATCAAGATTGGGTGAAAAAATGTGTGCTGAGATTTCAGGAAACTCATAGTTTTTTGGAAGCTTGGCAACCCCTTTCCATGAACGTGATTTGCGCCAGTCTCTGCTTAGGGCTATATCAATAGGAAAAAAAAAAACCATAGAGATAGAACTTGGAACTTCTTGATTGTGTCAATTTACTAAGAGCTAGCACAAACTGTGTTTGATTTAGAGTTCCAACTACATGTATCCATATAGGAGAAAACAGAGTGAAACCTAAAAATTAAAACTGTTACAGCCAACGAAGAGTTTAACCTAGAAGAACGAAATTTGGTGAGCCAAGTGGGATTGGGGTACTGATCATTACCTGAATGTGTCATGAAGATTGGGTGAAAAAATGTGTGCTGAGATTTCAGGAAACTCGTAGTTTTTTGGAAGCTTGGCAACCTCTTTCCATGAAAGTGATTTGTGCCAGTCTCTGCTTAGGGCTACATCAATAGGAAACAAACCATAGAGATAGAACTTGGAACTACTTGATTGTGCCAAGTTTCAAAGAGCTAGCACACACCGTGTTTGATTTAGAGTTCCAACTACATGTATCCATATAGGAGAAAACAGAGTGAAACCTAAAAATTAAAACTGTTACTGCCAACGAACGGTTTAACCAAGAAGAACGAAATTTGATGAGCCAAGTGGGATTCGGGTACTGATCATTACCTGAAAGTGTCATCAAGGTTGGGTGAAAAAATGTGTGCTGAGATTTCAGGAAACTCGTAGTTTTTTGGAAGCTTGGCAACCACTTTCCATTAAAGTGATTTGCGCCAGTCTCTGCTTAGGGCTACATCAATAGGAAACAAACCATAGAGATAGAACTTGGAACTACTTGATTGTGACAAGTTTCAAAGAGCTAGCACAAACCGTGTTTGATTTAGAGTTCCAACTACATGTATCCATATAGGAGAAAACAGAGTGAAACCTAAAAATTAAAACTGTTACTGCCAACGAACGGTTTAACTTTGAAGAACGAAATTTGGTGAGCCAAGTGGGATTGGGGTTCTGATCATTACCTGAAAGTGTTATCAAGATTGGGTGAAAAAATGTGTGCTGATATTTCAGGAAACTCGTAGTTTTTTGGAAGCTTGGCAACCCCTTTCCATGAAAGTGATTTGCGCCAACCCCTTTCCATGAAAGTCATTTGCGCCAATCTCTGCTAGGTTTAACCTAGAAGAACGAAATTTGGTGAGCCAAGTGGGATTGGGGTACTGATCATTACCTGAAAGTGTCATCAAGATTGGGTGAAAAAATGTGTGCTGAGATTTCAGGAAACTCGTAGTTTTTTGAAGCTTGGCAAACCCTTTCCATGAAAGTGATTTGCACCAGTCTCTGCTTAGGGCTACATCAATAGGAAACAAACCATAGAGATAGAACTTGGAACTACTTGGTTGTGTCAAGTTTCAAAGACCTAGCACAAACCGTGTTTGATTTAGAGTTCCAACTATATGTATCCATATAGGAGAAAACAGTGTGAAACCTAAAAATTAAAACTGTTACTGCCAATGAACGGTTTAACCTAGAAGAACGAAATTTGGTGAGCCAAGTCGGATTGGGGTACTGATCATTACCTGAAAGTGTCATCAAGATTGGGTGAAAAAATGTGTGCTGAAATTTCAGGAAACTCATAGTTTTTTGGAAGCTTGGCAATCCCTTTCCATGAACGTGATTTGCGCCAGTCTCTGCTTAGGGCTATATCAATAGGAAAAAAAAAAAAAACATAGAGATAGAACTTGGAACTTCTTGATTGTGTCAATTTACTAAGAGCTAGCACAAACTGTGTTTGATTTAGAGTTCCAACTACATGTATCCATATAGGAGAAAACAGAGTGAAACAAAAATTAAAACTGTTACAGCCAACGAAGAGTTTAACCTAGAAGAACGAAATTTGGTGAGCCAAGTCGGATTGGGGTACTGATCATTACCTGAAAGTGTCATCAAGATTGGGTGAAAAAATGTGTGCTGAGATTTCAGGAAACTCATAGTTTTTTGGAAGCTTGGCAACCCCTTTCCATGAACGTGATTTGCGCCAGTCTCTGCTTAGGGCTATATCAATAGGAAAAAAAAAAACATAGAGATAGAACTTGGAACTTCTTGATTGTGTCAATTTACAAAGAGGTAGCACAAACTGTGTTTGATTTAGAGTTCCAACTACATGTATCCATATAGGAGAAAACAGAGTCAAACCTAAAAATTAAAACTGTTACAGCCAACGAAGAGTTTAACCTAGAAGAACGAAATTTGGTGAGCAAAGTGGGATTGGGGTACTGATCATTACCTGAATGTGTCATGAAGATTGGGTGAAAAAATGTGTGCTGAGATTTCAGGAAACTCGTAGTTTTTTGGAAGCTTGGCAACCTCTTTCCATGAAAGTGATTTGTGCCAGTCTCTGCTTAGGGCTACATCAATAGGAAACAAACCATAGAGATAGAACTTGGAACTACTTGATTGTGCCAAGTTTCAAAGAGCTAGCTCACACCGTGTTTGATTTAGAGTTCCAACTACATGTATCCATATAGGAGAAAACAGAGTGAAACCTAAAAATTAAAACTGTTACTGCCAACGAACGGTTTAACCAAGAAGAACGAAATTTGATGAGCCAAGTGGGATTCGGGTACTGATCATTACCTGAAAGTGTCATCAAGGTTGGGTGAAAAAATGTGTGCTGAGATTTCAGGAAACTCGTAGTTTTTTGGAAGCTTGGCAACCACTTTCCATTAAAGTGATTTGCGCCAGTCTCTGCTTAGGGCTACATCAATAGGAAACAAACCATAGAGATAGAACTTGTAACTACTTGATTTTGACAAGTTTCAAAGAGCTAGCACAAACCGTGTTTGATTTAGAGTTCCAACTACATGTATCCATATAGGAGAAAACAGAGTGAAACCTAAAAATTAAAACTGATACTGCCAACGAACGGTTTAACTTTGAAGAACGAAATTTGGTGAGCCAAGTGGGATTGGGGTTCTGATCATTACCTGAAAGTGTTATCAAGATTGGGTGAAAAAATGTGTGCTGATATTTCAGGAAACTCGTAGTTTTTTGGAAGCTTGGCAACCCCTTTCCATGAAAGTGATTTGCGCCAACCCCTTTCCATGAAAGTCATTTGCGCCAATCTCTGCTAGGTTTAACCTAGAAGAACGAAATTTGGTGAGCCAAGTGGGATTGGGGTACTGATCATTACCTGAAAGTGTCATCAAGATTGGGTGAAAAAATGTGTGCTGAGATTTCAGGAAACTCGTAGTTTTTTGAAGCTTGGCAAACCCTTTCCATGAAAGTGATTTGCACCAGTCTCTGCTTAGGGCTACATCAATAGGAAACAAACCATAGAGATAGAACTTGGAACTACTTGGTTGTGTCAAGTTTCAAAGACCTAGCACAAACCGTGTTTGATTTAGAGTTCCAACTATATGTATCCATATAGGAGAAAACAGAGTGAAACCTAAAAATTAAAACTGTTACTGCCAATGAACGGTTTAACCTAGAAGAACGAAATTTGGTGAGCCAAGTCGGATTGGGGTACTGATCATTACCTGAAAGTGTCATCAAGATTGGGTGAAAAAATGTGTGCTGAAATTTCAGGAAACTCATAGTTTTTTGGAAGCTTGGCAATCCCTTTCCATGAACGTGATTTGCGCCAGTCTCTGCTTAGGGCTATATCAATAGGAAAAAAAAAAAAACATAGAGATAGAACTTGGAACTTCTTGATTGTGTCAATTTACTAAGAGCTAGCACAAACTGTGTTTGATTTAGAGTTCCAACTACATGTATCCATATAGGAGAAAACAGAGTGAAACAAAAATTAAAACTGTTACAGCCAACGAAGAGTTTAACCTAGAAGAACGAAATTTGGTGAGCCAAGTGGGATTGGGGTACTGATCATTACCTGAATGTGTCATGAAGATTGGGTGAAAAAATGTGTGCTGAGATTTCAGGAAACTCGTAGTTTTTTGGAAGCTTGGCAACCTCTTTCCATGAAAGTGATTTGTGCCAGTCTCTGCTTAGGGCTACATCAATAGGAAACAAACCATAGAGATAGAACTTGGAACTACTTGATTGTGCCAAGTTTCAAAGATCTAGCACAAACCGTGTTTGATTTAGAGTTCCAACTACATGTATCCATATAAGAGAAAACAGAGTGAAAACTAAAAATTAAAACTGTTACTGCCAACGAACGGTTTAACCTAGAAGAACGAAATTTGGTGAGCCAAGTGGGATTGGGGTACTGATCATTACCTGAAAGTGTTATCAAGATTGGGTGAAAAAATGTGTGCTGAGATTTCAGGAAACTCGTAGTTTTTTGGAAGCTTGGCAACCCCTTTCCATGAAAGTGATTTGCGCCAACCCCTTTCCATGAAAGTGATTTGCGCCAATCTCTGCTAGGTTTAACCTAGAAGAACGAAATTTGGTGAGCCAAGTGGGATTGGGGTACTGATCATTACCTGAAAGTGTCATCAAGATTGGGTGCAAAAATGTGTGCTGAGATTTCAGGAAACTCGTAGTTTTTTGGAAGCTTGGCAAACCCTTTGCATGAAAGTGATTTGCACCAGTCTCTGCTTAGGGCTACATCAATAGGAAACAAACCATAGAGATAGAACTTGGAACTACTTGGATGTGTCAAGTTTCAAAGACCTAGCACAAACCGTGTTTGATTTAGAGTTCCAACTATATGTATCCATATAGGAGAAAACAGAGTGAAACCTAAAAATTAAAACTGTTACTGCCAATGAACGGTTTAACCTAGAAGAACGAAATTTGGTGAGCCAAGTCGGATTGGGGTACTGATCATTACCTGAAAGTGTCATCAAGATTGGGTGAAAAAATGTGTGCTGAGATTTCAGGAAACTCATAGTTTTTTGGAAGCTTGGCAACCCCTTTCCATGAACGTGATTTGCGCCAGTCTCTGCTTAGGGCTATATCAATAGGAAAAAAAAAAAAACATAGAGATAGAACTTGGAACTTCTTGATTGTGTCAATTTACTAAGACCTAGCACAAACCGTGTTTGATTTAGAGTTCCAACTACATGTATCCATATAAGAGAAAACAGAGTGAAACCTAAAAATTAAAACTGTTACTGCCAACGAACGGTTTAACTTAGAAGAACGAAATTTGGTGAGCCAAGTGGGATTGGGGTTCTGATCATTACCTGAAAGTGTTATCAAGATTGGGTGAAAAAATGTGTGCTGAGATTTCAGGAAACTCGTAGTTTTTTGGAAGCTTGGCAACCCCTTTCCATGAAAGTGATTTGCGCCAACCCCTTTCCATGAAAGTGATTTGCGCCAATCTCTGCTAGGTTTAACCTAGAAGAACGAAATTTGGTGAGCCAAGTGGGATTGGGGTACTGATCATTACCTGAAAGTGTCATCAAGATTGGGTGAAAAAATGTGTGCTGAGATTTCAGGAAACTCGTAGTTTTTTGAAGCTTGGCAAACCCTTTCCATGAAAGTGATTTGCACCAGTCTCTGCTTAGGGCTACATCAATAGGAAACAAACCATAGAGATAGAACTTGGAACTACTTGGTTGTGTCAAGTTTCAAAGACCTAGCACAAACCGTGTTTGATTTAGAGTTCCAACTACATGTATCCATATAGGAGAAAACAGAGTGAAACCTAAAAATTAAAACTGTTACTGCCAATGAACGGTTTAACCTAGAAGAACGAAATTTGGTGAGCCAAGTCGGATTGGGGTACTGATCATTACCTGAAAGTGTCATCAAGATTGGGTGAAAAAATGTGTGCTGAGATTTCAGGAAACTCATAGTTTTTTGGAAGCTTGGCAACCCCTTTCCATGAACGTGATTTGCGCCAGTCTCTGCTTAGGGCTATATCAATAGGAAAAAAAAAAAACATGGAGATAGAACTTGGAACTTCTTGATTGTGTCAATTTACTAAGAGCTAGCACAAACTGTGTTTGATTTAGAGTTCCAACTACATGTATCCATATAGGAGAAAACAGAGTGAAACCTAAAAATTAAAACTGTTACAGCCAACGAAGAGTTTAACCTAGAAGAACGAAATTTGGTGAGCCAAGTGGGATTGGGGTACTGATCATTACCTGAATGTGTCATGAAGATTGGGTGAAAAAATGTGTGCTGAGATTTCAGGAAACTCGTAGTTTTTTGGAAGCTTGGCAACCTCTTTCCATGAAAGTGATTTGTGCCAGTCTCTGCTTAGGGTTACATCAATAGGAAACAAACCATAGAGATAGAAGTTGGAACTACTTGATTGTGCCAAGTTTCAAAGAGCTAGCACAAACCGTGTTTGATTTAGAGTTCCAACTACATGTATCCATATAAGAGAAAACAGAGTGAAAACTAAAAATTAAAACTGTTACTGCCAACGAACGGTTTAACCTAGAAGAACGAAATTTGGTGAGCCAAGTGGGATTGGGGTACTGATCATTACCTGAAAGTGTTATCAAGATTGGGTGAAAAAATGTGTGCTGAGATTTCAGGAAACTCGTAGTTTTTTGGAAGCTTGGCAACCACTTTCCATTAAAGTGATTTGCGCCAGTCTCTGCTTAGGGCTACATCAATAGGAAACAAACCATAGAGATAGAACTTGGAATTACTTGATTGTGAAAAGTTTCAAAGAGCTAGCACAAACCGTGTTTGATTTAGAGTTCCAACTACATGTATCCATATAAGAGAAAACAGAGTGAAACCTAAAAATTAAATCTGTTACTGCCAACGAACGGTTTAACCTAGAAGAACGAAATTTGGTGAGCCAAGTGGGATTGGGGTTCTGATCATTACCTGAAAGTGTTATCAAGATTGGGTGAAAAAATGTGTGCTGAGATTTCAGGAAACTCGTAGTTTTTTGGAAGCTTGGCAACCCCTTTCCATGAAAGTGATTTGCGCCAACCCCTTTCCATGAAAGTGATTTGCGCCAATCTCTGCTAGGTTTAACCTAGAAGAACGAAATTTGGTGAGCCAAGTGGGATTGGGGTACTGATCATTACCTGAAAGTGTCATCAAGATTGGGTGAAAAAATGTGTGCTGAGATTTCAGGAAACTCGTAGTTTTTTGGAAGCTTGGCAAACCCTTTGCATGAAAGTGATTTGCACCAGTCTCTGCTTAGGGCTACATCAATAGGAAACAAACCATAGAGATAGAACTTGGAACTACTTGGTTGTGTCAAGTTTCAAAGACCTAGCACAAACCGTGTTTGATTTAGAGTTCCAACTATATGTATCCATATAGGAGAAAACAGAGTGAAACCTAAAAATTAAAACTGTTACTGCCAATGAACGGTTTAACCTAGAAGAACGAAATTTGGTGAGCCAAGTCGGATTGGGGTACTGATCATTACCTGAAAGTGTCATCAAGATTGGGTGAAAAAATGTGTGCTGAGATTTCAGGAAACTCATAGTTTTTTGGAAGCTTGGCAACCCCGTTCCATGAACGTGATTTGCGCCAGTCTCTGCTTAGGGCTATATCAATAGGAAAAAAAAAAAAACATAGAGATAGAACTTGGAACTTCTTGATTGTGTCAATTTACTAAGACCTAGCACAAACCGTGTTTGATTTAGAGTTCCAACTACATGTATCCATATAAGAGAAAACAGAGTGAAACCTAAAAATTAAAACTGTTACTGCCAACGAACGGTTTAACTTAGAAGAACGAAATTTGGTGAGCCAAGTGGGATTGGGGTTCTGATCATTACCTGAAAGTGTTATCAAGATTGGGTGAAAAAATGTGTGCTGAGATTTCAGGAAACTCGTAGTTTTTTGGAAGCTTGGCAACCCCTTTCCATGAAAGTGATTTGCGCCAACCCCTTTCCATGAAAGTGATTTGCGCCAATCTCTGCTAGGTTTAACCTAGAAGAACGAAATTTGGTGAGCCAAGTGGGATTGGGGTACTGATCATTACCTGAAAGTGTCATCAAGATTGGGTGCAAAAATGTGTGCTGAGATTTCAGGAAACTCGTAGTTTTTTGGAAGCTTGGCAAACCCTTTCCATGAAAGTGATTTGCACCAGTCTCTGCTTAGGGCTACATCAATAGGAAACAAACCATAGAGATAGAACTTGGAACTACTTGGTTGTGTCAAGTTTCAAAGACCTAGCACAAACCGTGTTTGATTTAGAGTTCCAACTATATGTATCCATATAGGAGAAAACAGAGTGAAACCTAAAAATTAAAACTGTTACTGCCAATGAACGGTTTAACCTAGAAGAACGAAATTTGGTGAGCCAAGTCGGATTGGGGTACTGATCATTACCTGAAAGTGTCATCAAGATTGGGTGAAAAAATGTGTGCTGAAATTTCAGGAAACTCATAGTTTTTTGGAAGCTTGGCAATCCCTTTCCATGAACGTGATTTGCGCCAGTCTCTGCTTAGGGCTATATCAATAGGAAAAAAAAAAAAAACATAGAGATAGAACTTGGAACTTCTTGATTGTGTCAATTTACTAAGAGCTAGCACAAACTGTGTTTGATTTAGAGTTCCAACTACATGTATCCATATAGGAGAAAACAGAGTGAAACAAAAATTAAAACTGTTACAGCCAACGAAGAGTTTAACCTAGAAGAACGAAATTTGGTGAGCCAAGTCGGATTGGGGTACTGATCATTACCTGAAAGTGTCATCAAGATTGGGTGAAAAAATGTGTGCTGAGATTTCAGGAAACTCATAGTTTTTTGGAAGCTTGGCAACCCCTTTCCATGAACGTGATTTGCGCCAGTCTCTGCTTAGGGCTATATCAATAGGAAAAAAAAAAAAAACATAGAGATAGAACTTGGAACTTCTTGATTGTGTCAATTTACTAAGAGCTAGCACAAACTGTGTTTGATTTAGAGTTCCAACTACATGTATCCATATAGGAGAAAACAGAGTCAAACCTAAAAATTAAAACTGTTACAGCCAACGAAGAGTTTAACCTAGAAGAACGAAATTTGGTGAGCAAAGTGGGATTGGGGTACTGATCATTACCTGAATGTGTCATGAAGATTGGGTGAAAAAATGTGTGCTGAGATTTCAGGAAACTCGTAGTTTTTTGGAAGCTTGGCAACCTCTTTCCATGAAAGTGATTTGTGCCAGTCTCTGCTTAGGGCTACATCAATAGGAAACAAACCATAGAGATAGAACTTGGAACTACTTGATTGTGCCAAGTTTCAAAGAGCTAGCTCACACCGTGTTTGATTTAGAGTTCCAACTACATGTATCCATATAGGAGAAAACAGAGTGAAACCTAAAAATTAAAACTGTTACTGCCAACGAACGGTTTAACCAAGAAGAACGAAATTTGATGAGCCAAGTGGGATTCGGGTACTGATCATTACCTGAAAGTGTTATCAAGATTGGGTGAAAAAATGTGTGCTGAGATTTCAGGAAACTCGTAGTTTTTTGGAAGCTTGGCAACCCCTTTCCATGAAAGTGATTTGCGCCAACCCCTTTCCATGAAAGTGATTTGCGCCAATCTCTGCTAGGTTTAACCTAGAAGAACGAAATTTGGTGAGCCAAGTGGGATTGGGGTACTGATCATTACCTGAAAGTGTCATCAAGATTGGGTGCAAAAATGTGTGCTGAGATTTCAGGAAACTCGTAGTTTTTTGGAAGCTTGGCAAACCCTTTCCATGAAAGTGATTTGCACCAGTCTCTGCTTAGGGCTACATCAATAGGAAACAAACCATAGAGATAGAACTTGGAACTACTTGGTTGTGTCAAGTTTCAAAGACCTAGCACAAACCGTGTTTGATTTAGAGTTCCAACTATATGTATCCATATAGGAGAAAACAGAGTGAAACCTAAAAATTAAAACTGTTACTGCCAATGAACGGTTTAACCTAGAAGAACGAAATTTGGTGAGCCAAGTCGGATTGGGGTACTGATCATTACCTGAAAGTGTCATCAAGATTGGGTGAAAAAATGTGTGCTGAAATTTCAGGAAACTCATAGTTTTTTGGAAGCTTGGCAATCCCTTTCCATGAACGTGATTTGCGCCAGTCTCTGCTTAGGGCTATATCAATAGGAAAAAAAAAAAAACATAGAGATAGAACTTGGAACTTCTTGATTGTGTCAATTTACTAAGAGCTAGCACAAACTGTGTTTGATTTAGAGTTCCAACTACATGTATCCATATAGGAGAAAACAGAGTGAAACAAAAATTAAAACTGTTACAGCCAACGAAGAGTTTAACCTAGAAGAACGAAATTTGGTGAGCCAAGTCGGATTGGGGTACTGATCATTACCTGAAAGTGTCATCAAGATTGGGTGAAAAAATGTGTGCTGAGATTTCAGGAAACTCATAGTTTTTTGGAAGCTTGGCAACCCCTTTCCATGAACGTGATTTGCGCCAGTCTCTGCTTAGGGCTATATCAATAGGAAAAAAAAAAAAAAAACATAGAGATAGAACTTGGAACTTCTTGATTGTGTCAATTTACTAAGAGCTAGCACAAACTGTGTTTGATTTAGAGTTCCAACTACATGTATCCATATAGGAGAAAACAGAGTCAAACCTAAAAATTAAAACTGTTACAGCCAACGAAGAGTTTAACCTAGAAGAACGAAATTTGGTGAGCAAAGTGGGATTGGGGTACTGATCATTACCTGAATGTGTCATGAAGATTGGGTGAAAAAATGTGTGCTGAGATTTCAGGAAACTCGTAGTTTTTTGGAAGCTTGGCAACCTCTTTCCATGAAAGTGATTTGTGCCAGTCTCTGCTTAGGGCTACATCAATAGGAAACAAACCATAGAGATAGAACTTGGAACTACTTGATTGTGCCAAGTTTCAAAGAGCTAGCTCACACCGTGTTTGATTTAGAGTTCCAACTACATGTATCCATATAGGAGAAAACAGAGTGAAACCTAAAAATTAAAACTGTTACTGCCAACGAACGGTTTAACCAAGAAGAACGAAATTTGATGAGCCAAGTGGGATTCGGGTACTGATCATTACCTGAAAGTGTTATCAAGATTGGGTGAAAAAATGTGTGCTGAGATTTCAGGAAACTCGTAGTTTTTTGGAAGCTTGGCAACCCCTTTCCATGAAAGTGATTTGCGCCAACCCCTTTCCATGAAAGTGATTTGCGCCAATCTCTGCTAGGTTTAACCTAGAAGAACGAAATTTGGTGAGCCAAGTGGGATTGGGGTACTGATCATTACCTGAAAGTATCATCAAGATTGGGTGCAAAAATGTGTGCTGAGATTTCAGGAAACTCGTAGTTTTTTGGAAGCTTGGCAAACCCTTTGCATGAAAGTGATTTGCACCAGTCTCTGCTTAGGGCTACATCAATAGGAAACAAACCATAGAGATAGAACTTGGAACTACTTGGATGTGTCAAGTTTCAAAGACCTAGCACAAACCGTGTTTGATTTAGAGTTCCAACTATATGTATCCATATAGGAGAAAACAGAGTGAAACCTAAAAATTAAAACTGTTACTGCCAATGAACGGTTTAACCTAGAAGAACGAAATTTGGTGAGCCAAGTCGGATTGGGGTACTGATCATTACCTGAAAGTGTCATCAAGATTGGGTGAAAAAATGTGTGCTGAGATTTCAGGAAACTCATAGTTTTTTGGAAGCTTGGCAACCCCTTTCCATGAACGTGATTTGCGCCAGTCTCTGCTTAGGGCTATATCAATAGGAAAAAAAAAAAAACATAGAGATAGAACTTGGAACTTCTTGATTGTGTCAATTTACTAAGACCTAGCACAAACCGTGTTTGATTTAGAGTTCCAACTACATGTATCCATATAAGAGAAAACAGAGTGAAACCTAAAAATTAAAACTGTTACTGCCAACGAACGGTTTAACTTAGAAGAACGAAATTTGGTGAGCCAAGTGGGATTGGGGTTCTGATCATTACCTGAAAGTGTTATCAAGATTGGGTGAAAAAATGTGTGCTGAGATTTCAGGAAACTCGTAGTTTTTTGGAAGCTTGGCAACCCCTTTCCATGAAAGTGATTTGCGCCAACCCCTTTCCATGAAAGTGATTTGCGCCAATCTCTGCTAGGTTTAACCTAGAAGAACGAAATTTGGTGAGCCAAGTGGGATTGGGGTACTGATCATTACCTGAAAGTGTCATCAAGATTGGGTGAAAAAATGTGTGCTGAGATTTCAGGAAACTCGTAGTTTTTTGAAGCTTGGCAAACCCTTTCCATGAAAGTGATTTGCACCAGTCTCTGCTTAGGGCTACATCAATAGGAAACAAACCATAGAGATAGAACTTGGAACTACTTGGTTGTGTCAAGTTTCAAAGACCTAGCACAAACCGTGTTTGATTTAGAGTTCCAACTACATGTATCCATATAGGAGAAAACAGAGTGAAACCTAAAAATTAAAACTGTTACTGCCAATGAACGGTTTAACCTAGAAGAACGAAATTTGGTGAGCCAAGTCGGATTGGGGTACTGATCATTACCTGAAAGTGTCATCAAGATTGGGTGAAAAAATATGTGCTGAGATTTCAGGAAACTCATAGTTTTTTGGAAGCTTGGCAACCCCTTTCCATGAACGTGATTTGCGCCAGTCTCTGCTTAGGGCTATATCAATAGGAAAAAAAAAAAACATGGAGATAGAACTTGGAACTTCTTGATTGTGTCAATTTACTAAGAGCTAGCACAAACTGTGTTTGATTTAGAGTTCCAACTACATGTATCCATATAGGAGAAAACAGAGTGAAACCTAAAAATTAAAACTGTTACAGCCAACGAAGAGTTTAACCTAGAAGAACGAAATTTGGTGAGCCAAGTGGGATTGGGGTACTGATCATTACCTGAATGTGTCATGAAGATTGGGTGAAAAAATGTGTGCTGAGATTTCAGGAAACTCGTAGTTTTTTGGAAGCTTGGCAACCTCTTTCCATGAAAGTGATTTGTGCCAGTCTCTGCTTAGGGTTACATCAATAGGAAACAAACCATAGAGATAGAACTTGGAACTACTTGATTGTGCCAAGTTTCAAAGAGCTAGCACAAACCGTGTTTGATTTAGAGTTCCAACTACATGTATCCATATAAGAGAAAACAGAGTGAAAACTAAAAATTAAAACTGTTACTGCCAACGAACGGTTTAACCTAGAAGAACGAAATTTGGTGAGCCAAGTGGGATTGGGGTACTGATCATTACCTGAAAGTGTTATCAAGATTGGGTGAAAAAATGTGTGCTGAGATTTCAGGAAACTCGTAGTTTTTTGGAAGCTTGGCAACCACTTTCCATTAAAGTGATTTGCGCCAGTCTCTGCTTAGGGCTACATCAATAGGAAACAAACCATAGAGATAGAACTTGGAATTACTTGATTGTGAAAAGTTTCAAAGAGCTAGCACAAACCGTGTTTGATTTAGAGTTCCAACTACATGTATCCATATAAGAGAAAACAGAGTGAAACCTAAAAATTAAATCTGTTACTGCCAACGAACGGTTTAACCTAGAAGAACGAAATTTGGTGAGCCAAGTGGGATTGGGGTTCTGATCATTACCTGAAAGTGTTATCAAGATTGGGTGAAAAAATGTGTGCTGAGATTTCAGGAAACTCGTAGTTTTTTGGAAGCTTGGCAACCCCTTTCCATGAAAGTGATTTGCGCCAACCCCTTTCCATGAAAGTGATTTGCGCCAATCTCTGCTAGGTTTAACCTAGAAGAACGAAATTTGGTGAGCCAAGTGGGATTAGGGTACTGATCATTACCTGAAAGTGTCATCAAGATTGGGTGCAAAAATGTTTGCTGAGATTTCAGGAAACTCGTAGTTTTTTGGAAGCTTGGCAAACCCTTTGCATGAAAGTGATTTGCACCAGTCTCTGCTTAGGGCTACATCAATAGGAAACAAACCATAGAGATAGAACTTGGAACTACTTGGTTGTGTCAAGTTTCAAAGACCTAGCACAAACCGTGTTTGATTTAGAGTTCCAACTATATGTATCCATATAGGAGAAAACAGAGTGAAACCTAAAAATTAAAACTGTTACTGCCAATGAACGGTTTAACCTAGAAGAACGAAATTTGGTGAGCCAAGTCGGATTGGGGTACTGATCATTACCTGAAAGTGTCATCAAGATTGGGTGAAAAAATGTGTGCTGAGATTTCAGGAAACTCATAGTTTTTTGGAAGCTTGGCAACCCCGTTCCATGAACGTGATTTGCGCCAGTCTCTGCTTAGGGCTATATCAATAGGAAAAAAAAAAAAACATAGAGATAGAACTTGGAACTTCTTGATTGTGTCAATTTACTAAGACCTAGCACAAACCGTGTTTGATTTAGAGTTCCAACTACATGTATCCATATAAGAGAAAACAGAGTGAAACCTAAAAATTAAAACTGTTACTGCCAACGAACGGTTTAACTTAGAAGAACGAAATTTGGTGAGCCAAGTGGGATTGGGGTTCTGATCATTACCTGAAAGTGTTATCAAGATTGGGTGAAAAAATGTGTGCTGAGATTTCAGGAAACTCGTAGTTTTTTGGAAGCTTGGCAACCCCTTTCCATGAAAGTGATTTGCGCCAACCCCTTTCCATGAAAGTGATTTGCGCCAATCTCTGCTAGGTTTAACCTAGAAGAACGAAATTTGGTGAGCCAAGTGGGATTGGGGTACTGATCATTACCTGAAAGTGTCATCAAGATTGGGTGCAAAAATGTGTGCTGAGATTTCAGGAAACTCGTAGTTTTTTGGAAGCTTGGCAAACCCTTTCCATGAAAGTGATTTGCACCAGTCTCTGCTTAGGGCTACATCAATAGGAAACAAACCATAGAGATAGAACTTGGAACTACTTGGTTGTGTCAAGTTTCAAAGACCTAGCACAAACCGTGTTTGATTTAGAGTTCCAACTACATGTATCCATATAGGAGAAAACAGAGTGAAACCTAAAAATTAAAACTGTTACTGCCAATGAACGGTTTAACCTAGAAGAACGAAATTTGGTGAGCCAAGTCGGATTGGGGTACTGATCATTACCTGAAAGTGTCATCAAGATTGGGTGAAAAAATATGTGCTGAGATTTCAGGAAACTCATAGTTTTTTGGAAGCTTGGCAACCCCTTTCCATGAACGTGATTTGCGCCAGTCTCTGCTTAGGGCTATATCAATAGGAAAAAAAAAAAACATGGAGATAGAACTTGGAACTTCTTGATTGTGTCAATTTACTAAGAGCTAGCACAAACTGTGTTTGATTTAGAGTTCCAACTACATGTATCCATATAGGAGAAAACAGAGTGAAACCTAAAAATTAAAACTGTTACAGCCAACGAAGAGTTTAACCTAGAAGAACGAAATTTGGTGAGCCAAGTGGGATTGGGGTACTGATCATTACCTGAATGTGTCATGAAGATTGGGTGAAAAAATGTGTGCTGAGATTTCAGGAAACTCGTAGTTTTTTGGAAGCTTGGCAACCTCTTTCCATGAAAGTGATTTGTGCCAGTCTCTGCTTAGGGTTACATCAATAGGAAACAAACCATAGAGATAGAACTTGGAACTACTTGATTGTGCCAAGTTTCAAAGAGCTAGCACAAACCGTGTTTGATTTAGAGTTCCAACTACATGTATCCATATAAGAGAAAACAGAGTGAAAACTAAAAATTAAAACTGTTACTGCCAACGAACGGTTTAACCTAGAAGAACGAAATTTGGTGAGCCAAGTGGGATTGGGGTACTGATCATTACCTGAAAGTGTTATCAAGATTGGGTGAAAAAATGTGTGCTGAGATTTCAGGAAACTCGTAGTTTTTTGGAAGCTTGGCAACCACTTTCCATTAAAGTGATTTGCGCCAGTCTCTGCTTAGGGCTACATCAATAGGAAACAAACCATAGAGATAGAACTTGGAATTACTTGATTGTGAAAAGTTTCAAAGAGCTAGCACAAACCGTGTTTGATTTAGAGTTCCAACTACATGTATCCATATAAGAGAAAACAGAGTGAAACCTAAAAATTAAATCTGTTACTGCCAACGAACGGTTTAACCTAGAAGAACGAAATTTGGTGAGCCAAGTGGGATTGGGGTTCTGATCATTACCTGAAAGTGTTATCAAGATTGGGTGAAAAAATGTGTGCTGAGATTTCAGGAAACTCGTAGTTTTTTGGAAGCTTGGCAACCCCTTTCCATGAAAGTGATTTGCGCCAACCCCTTTCCATGAAAGTGATTTGCGCCAATCTCTGCTAGGTTTAACCTAGAAGAACGAAATTTGGTGAGCCAAGTGGGATTAGGGTACTGATCATTACCTGAAAGTGTCATCAAGATTGGGTGCAAAAATGTTTGCTGAGATTTCAGGAAACTCGTAGTTTTTTGGAAGCTTGGCAAACCCTTTGCATGAAAGTGATTTGCACCAGTCTCTGCTTAGGGCTACATCAATAGGAAACAAACCATAGAGATAGAACTTGGAACTACTTGGTTGTGTCAAGTTTCAAAGACCTAGCACAAACCGTGTTTGATTTAGAGTTCCAACTATATGTATCCATATAGGAGAAAACAGAGTGAAACCTAAAAATTAAAACTGTTACTGCCAATGAACGGTTTAACCTAGAAGAACGAAATTTGGTGAGCCAAGTCGGATTGGAGTACTGATCATTACCTGAAAGTGTCATCAAGATTGGGTGAAAAAATGTGTGCTGAGATTTCAGGAAACTCATAGTTTTTTGGAAGCTTGGCAACCCCGTTCCATGAACGTGATTTGCGCCAGTCTCTGCTTAGGGCTATATCAATAGGAAAAAAAAAAAAACATAGAGATAGAACTTGGAACTTCTTGATTGTGTCAATTTACTAAGACCTAGCACAAACCGTGTTTGATTTAGAGTTCCAACTACATGTATCCATATAAGAGAAAACAGAGTGAAACCTAAAAATTAAAACTGTTACTGCCAACGAACGGTTTAACTTAGAAGAACGAAATTTGGTGAGCCAAGTGGGATTGGGGTTCTGATCATTACCTGAAAGTGTTATCAAGATTGGGTGAAAAAATGTGTGCTGAGATTTCAGGAAACTCGTAGTTTTTTGGAAGCTTGGCAACCCCTTTCCATGAAAGTGATTTGCGCCAACCCCTTTCCATGAAAGTGATTTGCGCCAATCTCTGCTAGGTTTAACCTAGAAGAACGAAATTTGGTGAGCCAAGTGGGATTGGGGTACTGATCATTACCTGAAAGTGTCATCAAGATTGGGTGCAAAAATGTGTGCTGAGATTTCAGGAAACTCGTAGTTTTTTGGAAGCTTGGCAAACCCTTTCCATGAAAGTGATTTGCACCAGTCTCTGCTTAGGGCTACATCAATAGGAAACAAACCATAGAGATAGAACTTGGAACTACTTGGTTGTGTCAAGTTTCAAAGACCTAGCACAAACCGTGTTTGATTTAGAGTTCCAACTATATGTATCCATATAGGAGAAAACAGAGTGAAACCTAAAAATTAAAACTGTTACTGCCAATGAACGGTTTATCCTAGAAGAACGAAATTTGGTGAGCCAAGTCGGATTGGGGTACTGATCATTACCTGAAAGTGTCATCAAGATTGGGTGAAAAAATGTGTGCTGAAATTTCAGGAAACTCATAGTTTTTTGGAAGCTTGGCAATCCCTTTCCATGAACGTGATTTGCGCCAGTCTCTGCTTAGGGCTATATCAATAGGAAAAAAAAAAAAACATAGAGATAGAACTTGGAACTTCTTGATTGTGTCAATTTACTAAGAGCTAGCACAAACTGTGTTTGATTTAGAGTTCCAACTACATGTATCCATATAGGAGAAAACAGAGTGAAACAAAAATTAAAACTGTTACAGCCAACGAAGAGTTTAACCTAGAAGAACGAAATTTGGTGAGCCAAGTCGGATTGGGGTACTGATCATTACCTGAAAGTGTCATCAAGATTGGGTGAAAAAATGTGTGCTGAGATTCCAGGAAACTCATAGTTTTTTGGAAGCTTGGCAACCCCTTTCCATGAACGTGATTTGTGCCAGTCTCTGCTTAGGGCTACATCAATAGGAAACAAACCATAGAGATAGAACTTGGAACTACTTGATTGTGCCAAGTTTCAAAGAGCTAGCTCACACCGTGTTTGATTTAGAGTTCCAACTACATGTATCCATATAGGAGAAAACAGAGTGAAACCTAAAAATTAAAACTGTTACTGCCAACGAACGGTTTAACCAAGAAGAACGAAATTTGATGAGCCAAGTGGGATTCGGGTACTGATCATTACCTGAAAGTGTCATCAAGGTTGGGTGAAAAAATGTGTGCTGAGATTTCAGGAAACTCGTAGTTTTTTGGAAGCTTGGCAACCACTTTCCATTAAAGTGATTTGCGCCAGTCTCTGCTTAGGGCTACATCAATAGGAAACAAACCATAGAGATAGAACTTGGAACTACTTGATTGTGACAAGTTTCAAAGAGCTAGCACAAACCGTGTTTGATTTAGAGTTCCAACTACATGTATCCATATAGGAGAAAACAGAGTGAAACCTAAAAATTAAAACTGTTACTGCCAACGAACGGTTTAACTTTGAAGAACGAAATTTGGTGAGCCAAGTGGGATTGGGGTTCTGATCATTACCTGAAAGTGTTATCAAGATTGGGTGAAAAAATGTGTGCTGATATTTCAGGAAACTCGTAGTTTTTTGGAAGCTTGGCAACCCCTTTCCATGAAAGTGATTTGCGCCAACCCCTTTCCATGAAAGTGATTTGCGCCAATCTCTGCTAGGTTTAACCTAGAAGAACGAAATTTGGTGAGCCAAGTGGGATTGGGGTACTGATCATTACCTGAAAGTGTCATCAAGATTGGGTGAAAAAATGTGTGCTGAGATTTCAGGAAACTCGTAGTTTTTTGAAGCTTGGCAAACCCTTTCCATGAAAGTGATTTGCACCAGTCTCTGCTTAGGGCTACATCAATAGGAAACAAACCATAGAGATAGAACTTGGAACTACTTGGTTGTGTCAAGTTTCAAAGACCTAGCACAAACCGTGTTTGATTTAGAGTTCCAACTATATGTATCCATATAGGAGAAAACAGAGTGAAACCTAAAAATTAAAACTGTTACTGCCAATGAACGGTTTAACCTAGAAGAACGAAATTTGGTGAGCCAAGTCGGATTGGGGTACTGATCATTACCTGAAAGTGTCATCAAGATTGGGTGAAAAAATGTGTGCTGAAATTTCAGGAAACTCATAGTTTTTTGGAAGCTTGGCAATCCCTTTCCATGAACGTGATTTACGCCAGTCTCTGCTTAGGGCTATATCAATAGGAAAAAAAAAAAAACATAGAGATAGAACTTGGAACTTCTTGATTGTGTCAATTTACTAAGAGCTAGCACAAACTGTGTTTGATTTAGAGTTCCAACTACATGTATCCATATAGGAGAAAACAGAGTGAAACAAAAATTAAAACTGTTACAGCCAACGAAGAGTTTAACCTAGAAGAACGAAATTTGGTGAGCCAAGTGGGATTGGGGTACTGATCATTACCTGAATGTGTCATGAAGATTGGGTGAAAAAATGTGTGCTGAGATTTCAGGAAACTCGTAGTTTTTTGGAAGCTTGGCAACCTCTTTCCATGAAAGTGATTTGTGCCAGTCTCTGCTTAGGGCTACATCAATAGGAAACAAACCATAGAGATAGAACTTGGAACTACTTGATTGTGCCAAGTTTCAAAGATCTAGCACAAACCGTGTTTGATTTAGAGTTCCAACTACATGTATCCATATAAGAGAAAACAGAGTGAAAACTAAAAATTAAAACTGTTACTGCCAACGAACGGTTTAACCTAGAAGAACGAAATTTGGTGAGCCAAGTGGGATTGGGGTACTGATCATTACCTGAAAGTGTTATCAAGATTGGGTGAAAAAATGTGTGCTGAGATTTCAGGAAACTCGTAGTTTTTTGGAAGCTTGGCAACCCCTTTCCATGAAAGTGATTTGCGCCAACCCCTTTCCATGAAAGTGATTTGCGCCAATCTCTGCTAGGTTTAACCTAGAAGAACGAAATTTGGTGAGCCAAGTGGGATTGGGGTACTGATCATTACCTGAAAGTGTCATCAAGATTGGGTGCAAAAATGTGTGCTGAGATTTCAGGAAACTCGTAGTTTTTTGGAAGCTTGGCAAACCCTTTGCATGAAAGTGATTTGCACCAGTCTCTGCTTAGGGCTACATCAATAGGAAACAAACCATAGAGATAGAACTTGGAACTACTTGGTTGTGTCAAGTTTCAAAGACCTAGCACAAACCGTGTTTGATTTAGAGTTCCAACTATATGTATCCATATAGGAGAAAACAGAGTGAAACCTAAAAATTAAAACTGTTACTGCCAACGAACGGTTTAACCAAGAAGAACGAAATTTGATGAGCCAAGTGGGATTCGGGTACTGATCATTACCTGAAAGTGTCATCAAGGTTGGGTGAAAAAATGTGTGCTGAGATTTCAGGAAACTCGTAGTTTTTTGGAAGCTTGGCAACCACTTTCCATTAAAGTGATTTGCGCCAGTCTCTGCTTAGGGCTACATCAATAGGAAACAAACCATAGAGATAGAACTTGGAACTACTTGATTGTGACAAGTTTCAAAGAGCTAGCACAAACCGTGTTTGATTTAGAGTTCCAACTACATGTATCCATATAAGAGAAAACAGAGTGAAACCTAAAAATTAAAACTGTTACTGCCAACGAACGGTTTAACTTAGAAGAACGAAATTTGGTGAGCCAAGTGGGATTGGGGTTCTGATCATTACCTGAAAGTGTTATCAAGATTGGGTGAAAAAATGTGTGCTGAGATTTCAGGAAACTCGTAGTTTTTTGGAAGCTTGGCAACCCCTTTCCATGAAAGTGATTTGCGCCAACCCCTTTCCATGAAAGTGATTTGCGCCAATCTCTGCTAGGTTTAACCTAGAAGAACGAAATTTGGTGAGCCAAGTGGGATTGGGGTACTGATCATTACCTGAAAGTGTCATCAAGATTGGGTGAAAAAATGTGTGCTGAGATTTCAGGAAACTCGTAGTTTTTTGAAGCTTGGCAAACCCTTTCCATGAAAGTGATTTGCACCAGTCTCTGCTTAGGGCTACATCAATAGGAAACAAACCATAGAGATAGAACTTGGAACTACTTGGTTGTGTCAAGTTTCAAAGACCTAGCACAAACCGTGTTTGATTTAGAGTTCCAACTACATGTATCCATATAGGAGAAAACAGAGTGAAACCTAAAAATTAAAACTGTTACTGCCAATGAACGGTTTAACCTAGAAGAACGAAATCTGGTGAGCCAAGTGGGATTGGGGTACTGATCATTACCTGAAAGTGTCATCAAGATTGGGTGAAAAAATGTGTGCTGAGATTTCAGGAAACTCATAGTTTTTTGGAAGCTTGGCAACCCCTTTCCATGAACGTGATTTGCGCCAGTCTCTGCTTAGGGCTATATCAATAGGAAAAAAAAAAAACATAGAGATAGAACTTGGAACTTCTTGATTGTGTCAATTTACTAAGAGCTAGCACAAACTGTGTTTGATTTAGAGTTCCAACTACATGTATCCATATAGGAGAAAACAGAGTGAAACCTAAAAATTAAAACTGTTACAGCCAACGAAGAGTTTAAACTAGAAGAACGAAATTTGGTGAGCCAAGTGGGATTGGGGTACTGATCATTACCTGAATGTGTCATGAAGATTGGGTGAAAAAATGTGTGCTGAGATTTCAGGAAACTCGTAGTTTTTTGGAAGCTTGGCAACCTCTTTCCATGAAAGTGATTTGTGCCAGTCTCTGCTTAGGGTTACATCAATAGGAAACAAACCATAGAGATAGAACTTGGAACTACTTGATTGTGCCAAGTTTCAAAGAGCTAGCACAAACCGTGTTTGATTTAGAGTTCCAACTACATGTATCCATATAAGAGAAAACAGAGTGAAAACTAAAAATTAAAACTGTTACTGCCAACGAACGGTTTAACCTAGAAGAACGAAATTTGGTGAGCCAAGTGGGATTGGGGTACTGATCATTACCTGAAAGTGTTATCAAGATTGGGTGAAAAAATGTGTGCTGAGATTTCAGGAAACTCGTAGTTTTTTGGAAGCTTGGCAACCACTTTCCATTAAAGTGATTTGCGCCAGTCTCTGCTTAGGGCTACATCAATAGGAAACAAACCATAGAGATAGAACTTGGAATTACTTGATTGTGAAAAGTTTGAAAGAGCTAGCACAAACCGTGTTTGATTTAGAGTTCCAACTACATGTATCCATATAAGAGAAAACAGAGTGAAACCTAAAAATTAAATCTGTTACTGCCAACGAACGGTTTAACCTAGAAGAACGAAATTTGGTGAGCCAAGTGGGATTGGGGTTCTGATCATTACCTGAAAGTGTTATCAAGATTGGGTGAAAAAATGTGTGCTGAGATTTCAGGAAACTCGTAGTTTTTTGGAAGCTTGGCAACCCCTTTCCATGAAAGTGATTTGCGCCAACCCCTTTCCATGAAAGTGATTTGCGCCAATCTCTGCTAGGTTTAACCTAGAAGAACGAAATTTGGTGAGCCAAGTGGGATTGGGGTACTGATCATTACCTGAAAGTGTCATCAAGATTGGGTGCAAAAATGTGTGCTGAGATTTCAGGAAACTCGTAGTTTTTTGGAAGCTTGGCAAACCCTTTGCATGAAAGTGATTTGCACCAGTCTCTGCTTAGGGCTACATCAATAGGAAACAAACCATAGAGATAGAACTTGGAACTACTTGGTTGTGTCAAGTTTCAAAGACCTAGCACAAACCGTGTTTGATTTAGAGTTCCAACTATATGTATCCATATAGGAGAAAACAGAGTGAAACCTAAAAATTAAAACTGTTACTGTCAATGAACGGTTTAACCTAGAAGAACGAAATTTGGTGAGCCAAGTCGGATTGGGGTACTGATCATTACCTGAAAGTGTCATCAAGATTGGGTGAAAAAATGTGTGCTGAGATTTCAGGAAACTCATAGTTTTTTGGAAGCTTGGCAACCCCGTTCCATGAACGTGATTTGCGCCAGTCTCTGCTTAGGGCTATATCAATAGGAAAAAAAAAAAACATAGAGATAGAACTTGGAACTTCTTGATTGTGTCAATTTACTAAGACCTAGCACAAACCGTGTTTGATTTAGAGTTCCAACTACATGTATCCATATAAGAGAAAACAGAGTGAAACCTAAAAATTAAAACTGTTACTGCCAACGAACGGTTTAACTTAGAAGAACGAAATTTGGTGAGCCAAGTGGGATTGGGGTTCTGATCATTACCTGAAAGTGTTATCAAGATTGGGTGAAAAAATGTGTGCTGAGATTTCAGGAAACTCGTAGTTTTTTGGAAGCTTGGCAACCCCTTTCCATGAAAGTGATTTGCGCCAACCCCTTTCCATGAAAGTGATTTGCGCCAATCTCTGCTAGGTTTAACCTAGAAGAACGAAATTTGGTGAGCCAAGTGGGATTGGGGTACTGATCATTACCTGAAAGTGTCATCAAGATTGGGTGCAAAAATGTGTGCTGAGATTTCAGGAAACTCGTAGTTTTTTGGAAGCTTGGCAAACCCTTTCCATGAAAGTGATTTGCACCAGTCTCTGCTTAGGGCTACATCAATAGGAAACAAACCATAGAGATAGAACTTGGAACTACTTGGTTGTGTCAAGTTTCAAAGACCTAGCACAAACCGTGTTTGATTTAGAGTTCCAACTATATGTATCCATATAGGAGAAAACAGAGTGAAACCTAAAAATTAAAACTGTTACTGCCAAAGAACGGTTTAACCTAGAAGAATGAAATTTGGTGAGCCAAGTCGGATTGGGGTACTGATCATTACCTGAAAGTGTCATCAAGATTGGGTGAAAAAATGTGTGCTGAGATTTCAGGAAACTCATAGTTTTTTGGAAGCTTGGCAACCCCTTTCCATGAACGTGATTTGCGCCAGTCTCTGCTTAGGGCTATATCAATAGGAAAAAAAAAAAAAACATAGAGATAGAACTTGGAACTTCTTGATTGTGTCAATTTACTAAGAGCTAGCACAAACTGTGTTTGATTTAGAGTTCCAACTACATGTATCCATATAGGAGAAAACAGAGTGAAACCTAAAAATTAAAACTGTTACAGCCAACGAAGAGTTTAACCTAGAAGAACGAAATTTGGTGAGCCAAGTGGGATTGGGGTACTGATCATTACCTGAATGTGTCATGAAGATTGGGTGAAAAAATGTGTGCTGAGATTTCAGGAAACTCGTAGTTTTTTGGAAGCTTGGCAACCTCTTTCCATGAAAGTGATTTGCGCCAACCCCTTTCCATGAAAGTGATTTGCGCCAATCTCTGCTAGGTTTAACCTAGAAGAACGAAATTTGGTGAGCCAAGTGGGATTGGGGTACTGATCATTACCTGAAAGTGTCATCAAGATTGGGTGCAAAAATGTGTGCTGAGATTTCAGGAAACTCGTAGTTTTTTGGAAGCTTGGCAAACCCTTTCCATGAAAGTGATTTGCACCAGTCTCTGCTTAGGGCTACATCAATAGGAAACAAACCATAGAGATAGAACTTGGAACTACTTGGTTGTGTCAAGTTTCAAAGACCTAGCACAAACCGTGTTTGATTTAGAGTTCCAACTATATGTATCCATATAGGAGAAAACAGAGTGAAACCTAAAAATTAAAACTGTTACTGCCAATGAACGGTTTAACCTAGAAGAATGAAATTTGGTGAGCCAAGTCGGATTGGGGTACTGATCATTACCTGAAAGTGTCATCAAGATTGGGTGAAAAAATGTGTGCTGAGATTTCAGGAAACTCATAGTTTTTTGGAAGCTTGGCAACCCCTTTCCATGAACGTGATTTGCGCCAGTCTCTGCTTAGGGCTATATCAATAGGAAAAAAAAAAAAACATAGAGATAGAACTTGGAACTTCTTGATTGTGTCAATTTACTAAGAGCTAGCACAAACTGTGTTTGATTTAGAGTTCCAACTACATGTATCCATATAGGAGAAAACAGAGTGAAACCTAAAAATTAAAACTGTTACAGCCAACGAAGAGTTTAACCTAGAAGAACGAAATTTGGTGAGCCAAGTGGGATTGGGGTACTGATCATTACCTGAATGTGTCATGAAGATTGGGTGAAAAAATGTGTGCTGAGATTTCAGAAACTCGTAGTTTTTTGGAAGCTTGGCAACCTCTTTCCATGAAAGTGATTTGCGCCAACCCCTTTCCATGAAAGTGATTTGCGCCAATCTCTGCTAGGTTTAACCTAGAAGAACGAAATTTGGTGAGCCAAGTGGGATTGGGGTACTGATCATTACCTGAAAGTGTCATCAAGATTGGGTGCAAAAATGTGTGCTGAGATTTCAGGAAACTCGTAGTTTTTTGGAAGCTTGGCAAACCCTTTCCATGAAAGTGATTTGCACCAGTCTCTGCTTAGGGCTACATCAATAGGAAACAAACCATAGAGATAGAACTTGGAACTACTTGGTTGTGTCAAGTTTCAAAGACCTAGCACAAACCGTGTTTGATTTAGAGTTCCAACTATATGTATCCATATAGGAGAAAACAGAGTGAAACCTAAAAATTAAAACTGTTACTGCCAATGAACGGTTTAACCTAGAAGAACGAAATTTGGTGAGCCAAGTCGGATTGGGGTACTGATCATTACCTGAAAGTGTCATCAAGATTGGGTGAAAAAATGTGTGCTGAAATTTCAGGAAACTCATAGTTTTTTGGAAGCTTGGCAATCCCTTTCCATGAACGTGATTTGCGCCAGTCTCTGCTTAGGGCTATATCAATAGGAAAAAAAAAAAACATAGAGATAGAACTTGGAACTTCTTGATTGTGTCAATTTACTAAGAGCTAGCACAAACTGTGTTTGATTTAGAGTTCCAACTACATGTATCCATATAGGAGAAAACAGAGTGAAACAAAAATTAAAACTGTTACAGCCAACGAAGAGTTTAACCTAGAAGAACGAAATTTGGTGAGCCAAGTCGGATTGGGGTACTGATCATTACCTGAAAGTGTCATCAAGATTGGGTGAAAAAATGTGTGCTGAGATTCCAGGAAACTCATAGTTTTTTGGAAGCTTGGCAACCCCTTTCCATGAACGTGATTTGTGCCAGTCTCTGCTTAGGGCTACATCAATAGGAAACAAACCATAGAGATAGAACTTGGAACTACTTGATTGTGCCAAGTTTCAAAGAGCTAGCTCACACCGTGTTTGATTTAGAGTTCCAACTACATGTATCCATATAGGAGAAAACAGAGTGAAACCTAAAAATTAAAACTGTTACTGCCAACAAACGGTTTAACCAAGAAGAACGAAATTTGATGAGCCAAGTGGGATTCGGGTACTGATCATTACCTGAAAGTGTCATCAAGGTTGGGTGAAAAAATGTGTGCTGAGATTTCAGGAAACTCGTAGTTTTTTGGAAGCTTGGCAACCACTTTCCATTAAAGTGATTTGCGCCAGTCTCTGCTTAGGGCTACATCAATAGGAAACAAACCATAGAGATAGAACTTGGAACTACTTGATTGTGACAAGTTTCAAAGAGCTAGCACAAACCGTGTTTGATTTAGAGTTCCAACTACATGTATCCATATAGGAGAAAACAGAGTGAAACCTAAAAATTAAAACTGTTACTGCCAACGAACGGTTTAACTTTGAAGAACGAAATTTGGTGAGCCAAGTGGGATTGGGGTTCTGATCATTACCTGAAAGTGTTATCAAGATTGGGTGAAAAAATGTGTGCTGATATTTCAGGAAACTCGTAGTTTTTTGGAAGCTTGGCAACCCCTTTCCATGAAAGTGATTTGCGCCAACCCCTTTCCATGAAAGTGATTTGCGCCAATCTCTGCTAGGTTTAACCTAGAAGAACGAAATTTGGTGAGCCAAGTGGGATTGGGGTACTGATCATTACCTGAAAGTGTCATCAAGATTGGGTGAAAAAATGTGTGCTGAGATTTCAGGAAACTCGTAGTTTTTTGAAGCTTGGCAAACCCTTTCCATGAAAGTGATTTGCACCAGTCTCTGCTTAGGGCTACATCAATAGGAAACAAACCATAGAGATAGAACTTGGAACTACTTGGTTGTGTCAAGTTTCAAAGACCTAGCACAAACCGTGTTTGATTTAGAGTTCCAACTATATGTATCCATATAGGAGAAAACAGAGTGAAACCTAAAAATTAAAACTGTTACTGCCAATGAACGGTTTAACCTAGAAGAACGAAATTTGGTGAGCCAAGTCGGATTGGGGTACTGATCATTACCTGAAAGTGTCATCAAGATTGGGTGAAAAAATGTGTGCTGAAATTTCAGGAAACTCATAGTTTTTTGGAAGCTTGGCAATCCCTTTCCATGAACGTGATTTACGCCAGTCTCTGCTTAGGGCTATATCAATAGGAAAAAAAAAAAAAACATAGAGATAGAACTTGGAACTTCTTGATTGTGTCAGTTTACTAAGAGCTAGCACAAACTGTGTTTGATTTAGAGTTCCAACTACATGTATCCATATAAGAGAAAACAGAGTGAAAACTAAAAATTAAAACTGTTACTGCCAACGAACGGTTTAACCTAGAAGAACGAAATTTGGTGAGCCAAGTGGGATTGGGGTACTGATCATTACCTGAAAGTGTTATCAAGATTGGGTGAAAAAATGTGTGCTGAGATTTCAGGAAACTCGTAGTTTTTTGGAAGCTTGGCAACCCCTTTCCATGAAAGTGATTTGCGCCAACCCCTTTCCATGAAATTGATTTGCGCCAATCTCTGCTAGGTTTAACCTAGAAGAACGAAATTTGGTGAGCCAAGTGGGATTGGGGTACTGATCATTACCTGAAAGTGTCATCAAGATTGGGTGCAAAAATGTGTGCTGAGATTTCAGGAAACTCGTAGTTTTTTGGAAGCTTGGCAAACCCTTTGCATGAAAGTGATTTGCACCAGTCTCTGCTTAGGGCTACATCAATAGGAAACAAACCATAGAGATAGAACTTGGAACTACTTGGTTGTGTCAAGTTTCAAAGACCTAGCACAAACCGTGTTTGATTTAGAGTTCCAACTATATGTATCCATATAGGAGAAAACAGAGTAAAACCTAAGAATTAAAACTGTTACTGCCAATGAACGGTTTAACCTAGAAGAACGAAATTTGGTGAGCCAAGTCGGATTGGGGTACTGATCATTACCTGAAAGTGTCATCAAGATTGGGTGAAAAAATGTGTGCTGAGATTTCAGGAAACTCATAGTTTTTTGGAAGCTTGGCAACCCCTTTCCATGAACGTGATTTGCGCCAGTCTCTGCTTAGGGCTATATCAATAGGAAAAAAAAAAAAACATAGAGATAGAACTTGGAACTTCTTGATTTGTCAATTTACTAAGACCTAGCACAAACCGTGTTTGATTTAGAGTTCCAACTACATGTATCCATATAAGAGAAAACAGAGTGAAACCTAAAAATTAAAACTGTTACTGCCAACGAACGGTTTAACTTAGAAGAACGAAATTTGGTGAGCCAAGTGGGATTGGGGTTCTGATCATTACCTGAAAGTGTTATCAAGATTGGGTGAAAAAATGTGTGCTGAGATTTCAGGAAACTCGTAGTTTTTTGGAAGCTTGGCAACCCCTTTCCATGAAAGTGATTTGCGCCAACCCCTTTCCATGAAAGTGATTTGCGCCAATCTCTGCTAGGTTTAACCTAGAAGAACGAAATTTGGTGAGCCAAGTGGTATTGGGGTACTGATCATTACCTGAAAGTGTCATCAAGATTGGGTGAAAAAATGTGTGCTGAGATTTCAGGAAACTCGTAGTTTTTTGAAGCTTGGCAAACCCTTTCCATGAAAGTGATTTGCACCAGTCTCTGCTTAGGGCTACATCAATAGGAAACAAACCATAGAGATAGAACTTGGAACTACTTGGTTGTGTCAAGTTTCAAAGACCTAGCACAAACCGTGTTTGATTTAGAGTTCCAACTACATGTATCCATATAGGAGAAAACAGAGTGAAACCTAAAAATTAAAACTGTTACTGCCAATGAACGGTTTAACCTAGAAGAACGAAATCTGGTGAGCCAAGTGGGATTGGGGTACTGATCATTACCTGAAAGTGTCATCAAGATTGGGTGAAAAAATGTGTGCTGAGATTTCAGGAAACTCATAGTTTTTTGGAAGCTTGGCAACCCCTTTCCATGAACGTGCTTTGCGCCAGTCTCTGCTTAGGGCTATATCAATACGAAAAAAAAAAAAACATAGAGATAGAACTTGGAACTTCTTGATTGTGTCAATTTACTAAGAGCTAGCACAAACTGTGTTTGATTTAGAGTTCCAACTACATGTATCCATATAGGAGAAAACAGAGTGAAACCTAAAAATTAAAACTGTTACAGCCAACGAAGAGTTTAAACTAGAAGAACGAAATTTGGTGAGCCAAGTGGGATTGGGGTACTGATCATTACCTGAATGTGTCATGAAGATTGGGTGAAAAAATGTGTGCTGAGATTTCAGGAAACTCGTAGTTTTTTGGAAGCTTGGCAACCTCTTTCCATGAAAGTGATTTGTGCCAGTCTCTGCTTAGGGTTACATCAATAGGAAACAAACCATAGAGATAGAACTTGGAACTACTTGATTGTGCCAAGTTTCAAAGAGCTAGCACAAACCGTGTTTGATTTAGAGTTCCAACTACATGTATCCATATAAGAGAAAACAGAGTGAAAACTAAAAATTAAAACTGTTACTGCCAACGAACGGTTTAACCTAGAAGAACGAAATTTGGTGAGCCAAGTGGGATTGGGGTACTGATCATTACCTGAAAGTGTTATCAAGATTGGGTGAAAAAATGTGTGCTGAGATTTCAGGAAACTCGTAGTTTTTTGGAAGCTTGGCAACCACTTTCCATTAAAGTGATTTGCGCCAGTCTCTGCTTAGGGCTACATCAATAGGAAACAAACCATAGAGATAGAACTTGGAATTACTTGATTGTGAAAAGTTTGAAAGAGCTAGCACAAACCGTGTTTGATTTAGAGTTCCAACTACATGTATCCATATAAGAGAAAACAGAGTGAAACCTAAAAATTAAATCTGTTACTGCCAACGAACGGTTTAACCTAGAAGAACGAAATTTGGTGAGCCAAGTGGGATTGGGGTTCTGATCATTACCTGAAAGTGTTATCAAGATTGGGTGAAAAAATGTGTGCTGAGATTTCAGGAAACTCGTAGTTTTTTGGAAGCTTGGCAACCCCTTTCCATGAAAGTGATTTGCGCCAACCCCTTTCCATGAAAGTGATTTGCGCCAATCTCTGCTAGGTTTAACCTAGAAGAACGAAATTTGGTGAGCCAAGTGGGATTGGGGTACTGATCATTACCTGAAAGTGTCATCAAGATTGGGTGCAAAAATGTGTGCTGAGATTTCAGGAAACTCGTAGTTTTTTGGAAGCTTGGCAAACCCTTTGCATGAAAGTGATTTGCACCAGTCTCTGCTTAGGGCTACATCAATAGGAAACAAACCATAGAGATAGAACTTGGAACTACTTGGTTGTGTCAAGTTTCAAAGACCTAGCACAAACCGTGTTTGATTTAGAGTTCCAACTATATGTATCCATATAGGAGAAAACAGAGTGAAACCTAAAAATTAAAACTGTTACTGCCAATGAACGGTTTAACCTAGAAGAACGAAATTTGGTGAGCCAAGTCGGATTGGGGTACTGATCATTACCTGAAAGTGTCATCAAGATTGGGTGAAAAAATGTGTGCTGAGATTTCAGGAAACTCATAGTTTTTTGGAAGCTTGGCAACCCCGTTCCATGAACGTGATTTGCGCCAGTCTCTGCTTAGGGCTATATCAATAGGAAAAAAAAAAAACATAGAGATAGAACTTGGAACTTCTTGATTGTGTCAATTTACTAAGACCTAGCACAAACCGTGTTTGATTTAGAGTTCCAACTACATGTATCCATATAAGAGAAAACAGAGTGAAACCTAAAAATTAAAACTGTTACTGCCAACGAACGGTTTAACTTAGAAGAACGAAATTTGGTGAGCCAAGTGGGATTGGGGTTCTGATCATTACCTGAAAGTGTTATCAAGATTGGGTGAAAAAATGTGTGCTGAGATTTCAGGAAACTCGTAGTTTTTTGGAAGCTTGGCAACCCCTTTCCATGAAAGTGATTTGCGCCAACCCCTTTCCATGAAAGTGATTTGCGCCAATCTCTGCTAGGTTTAACCTAGAAGAACGAAATTTGGTGAGCCAAGTGGGATTGGGGTACTGATCATTACCTGAAAGTGTCATCAAGATTGGGTGCAAAAATGTGTGCTGAGATTTCAGGAAACTCGTATTTTTTGGAAGCTTGGCAAACCCTTTCCATGAAAGTGATTTGCACCAGTCTCTGCTTAGGGCTACATCAATAGGAAACAAACCATAGAGATAGAACTTGGAACTACTTGGTTGTGTCAAGTTTCAAAGACCTAGCACAAACCGTGTTTGATTTAGAGTTCCAACTATATGTATCCATATAGGAGAAAACAGAGTGAAACCTAAAAATTAAAACTGTTACTGCCAATGAACGGTTTAACCTAGAAGAATGAAATTTGGTGAGCCAAGTCGGATTGGGGTACTGATCATTACCTGAAAGTGTCATCAAGATTGGGTGAAAAAATGTGTGCTGAGATTGCAGGAAACTCATAGTTTTTTGGAAGCTTGGCAACCCCTTTCCATGAACGTGATTTGCGCCAGTCTCTGCTTAGGGCTATATCAATAGGAAAAAAAAAAAAAAACATAGAGATAGAACTTGGAACTTCTTGATTGTGTCAATTTACTAAGAGCTAGCACAAACTGTGTTTGATTTAGAGTTCCAACTACATGTATCCATATAGGAGAAAACAGAGTGAAACCTAAAAATTAAAACTGTTACAGCCAACGAAGAGTTTAACCTAGAAGAACGAAATTTGGTGAGCCAAGTGGGATTGGGGTACTGATCATTACCTGAATGTGTCATGAAGATTGGGTGAAAAAATGTGTGCTGAGATTTCAGGAAACTCGTAGTTTTTTGGAAGCTTGGCAACCTCTTTCCATGAAAGTGATTTGTGCCAGTCTCTGCTTAGGGCTACATCAATAGGAAACAAACCATAGAGATAGAACTTGGAACTACTTGATTGTGCCAAGTTTCAAAGAGCTAGCACAAACCGTGTTTGATTTAGAGTTCCAACTACATGTATCCATATAAGAGAAAACAGAGTGAAAACTAAAAATTAAAACTGTTACTGCCAACGAACGGTTTAACCTAGAAGAACGAAATTTGGTGAGCCAAGTGGGATTGGGGTACTGATCATTACCTGAAAGTGTTATCAAGATTGGGTGAAAAAATGTGTGCTGAGATTTCAGGAAACTCGTAGTTTTTTGGAAGCTTGGCAACCACTTTCCATTAAAGTGATTTGCGCCAGTCTCTGCTTAGGGCTACATCAATAGGAAACAAACCATAGAGATAGAACTTGGAACTACTTGATTGTGACAAGTTTCAAAGAGCTAGCACAAACCGTGTTTGATTTAGAGTTCCAACTACATGTATCCATATAAGAGAAAACAGAGTGAAACCTAAAAATTAAAACTGTTACTGCCAACGAACGGTTTAACCTAGAAGAACGAAATTTGGTGAGCCAAGTGGGATTGGGGTTCTGCTCATTACCTGAAAGTGTTATCAAGATTGGGTGAAAAAATGTGTGCTGAGATTTCAGGAAACTCGTAGTTTTTTGGAAGCTTGGCAACCCCTTTCCATGAAAGTGATTTGCGCCAACCCCTTTCCATGAAAGTGATTTGCGCCAATCTCTGCTAGGTTTAACCTAGAAGAACGAAATTTGGTGAGCCAAGTCGGATTGGGGTACTGATCATTACCTGAAAGTGTCATCAAGATTGGGTGCAAAAATGTGTGCTGAGATTTCAGGAAACTCGTAGTTTTTTGGAAGCTTGGCAAACCCTTTGCATGAAAGTGATTTGCACCAGTCTCTGCTTAGGGCTACATCAATAGGAAACAAACCATAGAGATAGAACTTGGAACTACTTGGTTGTGTCAAGTTTCAAAGACCTAGCACAAACCGTGTTTGATTTAGAGTTCCAACTATATGTATCCATATAGGAGAAAACAGAGTGAAACCTAAAAATTAAAACTGTTACTGCCAATGAACGGTTTAACCTAGAAGAACAAAATTTGGTGCGCCAAGTCGGATTGGGGTACTGATCATTACCTGAAAGTGTCATCAAGATTGGGTGAAAAAATGTGTGCTGAGATTTCAGGAAACTCATAGTTTTTTGGAAGCTTGGCAACCCCTTTCCATGAACGTGATTTGCGCCAGTCTCTGCTTAGGGCTATATCAATAGGAAAAAAAAAAAAAACATAGAGATAGAACTTGGAACTTCTTGATTGTGTCAATTTACTAAGACCTAGCACAAACCGTGTTTGATTTAGAGTTCCAACTACATGTATCCATATAAGAGAAAACAGAGTGAAACCTAAAAATTAAAACTGTTACTGCCAACGAACGGTTTAACTTAGAAGAACGAAATTTGGTGAGCCAAGTGGGATTGGGGTTCTGATCATTACCTGAAAGTGTTATCAAGATTGGGTGAAAAAATGTGTGCTGAGATTTCAGGAAACTCGTAGTTTTTTGGAAGCTTGGCAACCCCTTTCCATGAAAGTGATTTGCGCCAACCCCTTTCCATGAAAGTGATTTGCGCCAATCTCTGCTAGGTTTAACCTAGAAGAACGAAATTTGGTGAGCCAAGTGGGATTGGGGTACTGATCATTACCTGAAAGTGTCATCAAGATTGGGTGAAAAAATGTGTGCTGAGATTTCAGGAAACTCGTAGTTTTTTGAAGCTTGACAAACCCTTTCCATGAAAGTGATTTGCACCAGTCTCTGCTTAGGGCTACATCAATAGGAAACAAACCATAGAGATAGAACTTGGAACTACTTGGTTGTGTCAAGTTTCAAAGACCTAGCACAAACCGTGTTTGATTTAGAGTTCCAACTACATGTATCCATATAGGAGAAAACAGAGTGAAACCTAAAAATTAAAACTGTTACTGCCAATGAACGGTTTAACCTAGAAGAACGAAATTTGGTGAGCCAAGTCGGATTGGGGTACTGATCATTACCTGAAAGTGTCATCAAGATTGGGTGAAAAAATGTGTGCTGAGATTTCAGGAAACTCATAGTTTTTTGGAAGCTTGGCAACCCCTTTCCATGAACGTGATTTGCGCCAGTCTCTGCTTAGGGCTATATCAATAGGAAAAAAAAACCATAGAGATAGAACTTGGAACTTCTTGA
Source organism: Spermophilus citellus (assembly GCF_964194105.1). Classification (NCBI taxonomy): domain Eukaryota; kingdom Metazoa; phylum Chordata; class Mammalia; order Rodentia; family Sciuridae; genus Spermophilus; species Spermophilus citellus. Next base: position 21,940,809 of record NC_138188.1, on the reverse strand, counting down.
TTGTGTCAATTTACTAAGAGCTAGCACAAACTGTGTTTGATTTAGAGTTCCAACTACATGTATCCATATAGGAGAAAATAGAGTGAAACCTAAAAATTAAAACTGTTACAGCCAACGAAGAGTTTAACCTAGAAGAACGAAATTTGGTGAGCCAAGTGGGATTGGGGTACTGATCATTACCTGAATGTGTCATGAAGATTGGGTGAAAAAATGTGTGCTGAGATTTCAGGAAACTCGTAGTTTTTTGGAAGCTTGGCAACCTCTTTCCATGAAAGTGATTTGTGCCAGTCTCTGCTTAGGGTTACATCAATAGGAAACAAACCATAGAGATAGAACTTGGAACTACTTGATTGTGCCAAGTTTCAAAGAGCTAGCACAAACCGTGTTTGATTTAGAGTTCCAACTACATGTATCCATATAAGAGAAAACAGAGTGAAAACTAAAAATTAAAACTGTTACTGCCAACGAACGGTTTAACCTAGAAGAACGAAATTTGGTGAGCCAAGTGGGATTGGGGTACTGATCATTACCTGAAAGTGTTATCAAGATTGGGTGAAAAAATGTGTGCTGAGATTTCAGGAAACTCGTAGTTTTTTGGAAGCTTGGCAACCACTTTCCATTAAAGTGATTTGCGCCAGTCTCTGCTTAGGGCTACATCAATAGGAAACAAACCATAGAGATAGAACTTGGAACTACTTGATTGTGAAAAGTTTCAAAGAGCTAGCACAAACCGTGTTTGATTTAGAGTTCCAACTACATGTATCCATATAAGAGAAAACAGAGTGAAACCTAAAAATTAAATCTGTTACTGCCAACGAACGGTTTAACCTAGAAGAACGAAATTTGGTGATCCAAGTGGGATTGGGGTTCTGATCATTACCTGAAAGTGTTATCAAGATTGGGTGAAAAAATGTGTGCTGAGATTTCAGGAAACTCGTAGTTTTTTGGAAGCTTGGCAACCCCTTTCCATGAAAGTGATTTGCGCCAACCCCTTTCCATGAAAGTGATTTGCGCCAATCTCTGCTAGGTTTAACCTAGAAGAACGAAATTTGGTGAGCCAAGTGGGATTGGTGTACTGATCATTACCTGAAAGTGTCATCAAGATTGGGTGAAAAATGTGTGCTGAGATTTCAGGAAACTCGTAGTTTTTTGAAGCTTGGCAAACCCTTTCCATGAAAGTGATTTGCACCAGTCTCTGCTTAGGGCTACATCAATAGGAAACAAACCATAGAGATAGAAATTGGAACTACTTGGTTGTGTCAAGTTTCAAAGACCTAGCACAAACCGTGTTTGATTTAGAGTTCCAACTATATGTATCCATATAGGAGAAAACAGACTGAAACCTAAAAATTAAAACTGTTACTGCCAATGAACGGTTTAACCTAGAAGAACGAAATTTGGTGAGCCAAGTCGGATTGGGGTACTGATCATTACCTGAAAGTGTCATCAAGATTGGGTGAAAAAATGTGTGCTGAGATTTCAGGAAACTCATAGTTTTTTGGAAGCTTGGCAACCCCTTTCCATGAACGTGATTTGCGCCAGTCTCTGCTTAGGGCTATATCAATAGGAAAAAAAAAAAAAACATAGAGATAGAACTTGGAACTTCTTGATTGTGTCAATTTACTAAGAGCTAGCACAAACTGTGTTTGATTTAGAGTTCCAACTACATGTATCCATATAGGAGAAAACAGAGTGAAACCTAAAAATTAAAACTGTTACAGCCAACGAAGAGTTTAACCTAGAAGAACGAAATTTGGTGAGCCAAGTGGGATTGGGGTACTGATCATTACCTGAATGTGTCATGAAGATTGGGTGAAAAAATGTGTGCTGAGATTTCAGGAAACTCGTAGTTTTTTGGAAGCTTGGCAACCTCTTTCCATGAAAGTGATTTGTGCCAGTCTCTGCTTAGGGTTACATCAATAGGAAACAAACCATAGAGATAGAACTTGGAACTACTTGATTGTGCCAAGTTTCAAAGAGCTAGCACAAACCGTGTTTGATTTAGAGTTCCAACTACATGTATCCATATAAGAGAAAACAGAGTGAAAACTAAAAATTAAAACTGTTACTGCCAACGAACGGTTTAACCTAGAAGAACGAAATTTGGTGAGCCAAGTGGGATTGGGGTACTGATCATTACCTGAAAGTGTTATCAAGATTGGGTGAAAAAATGTGTGCTGAGATTTCAGGAAACTCGTAGTTTTTTGGAAGCTTGGCAACCACTTTCCATTAAAGTGATTTGCGCCAGTCTCTGCTTAGGGCTACATCAATAGGAAACACACCATAGAGATAGAACTTGGAACTAATTGATTGTGACAAGTTACAAAGAGCTAGCACAAACCGTGTTTGATTTAGAGTTCCAACTACATGTATCCATATAAGAGAAAACAGAGTGAAACCTAAAAATTAAAACTGTTACTGCCAACGAACGGTTTAACCTAGAAGAACGAAATTTGGTGAGCCAAGTGGGATTGGGGTTCTGATCATTACCTGAAAGTGTTATCAAGATTGGGTGAAAAAATGTGTGCTGAGATTTCAGGAAACTCGTAGTTTTTTGGAAGCTTGGCAACCCCTTTCCATGAAAGTGATTTGCGCCAACCCCTTTCCATGAAAGTGATTTGCGCCAATCTCTGCTAGGTTTAACCTAGAAGAACGAAATTTGGTGAGCCAAGTGGGATTGGGGTACTGATCATTACCTGAAAGTGTCATCAAGATTGGGTGCAAAAATGTGTGCTGAGATTTCAGGAAACTCGTAGTTTTTTGGAAGCTTGGCAAACCCTTTCCATGAAAGTGATTTGCACCAGTCTCTGCTTAGGGCTACATCAATAGGAAACAAACCATAGAGATAGAACTTGGAACTACTTGGTTGTGTCAAGTTACAAAGACCTAGCACAAACCGTGTTTGATTTAGAGTTCCAACTATATGTATCCATATAGGAGAAAACAGAGTGAAACCTAAAAATTAAAACTGTTACTGCCAATGAACGGTTTAACCTAGAAGAACGAAATTTGGTGAGCCAAGTCGGATTGGGGTTCTGATCATTACCTGAAAGTGTCATCAAGATTGGGTGAAAAAATGTGTGCTGAGATTTCAGGAAACTCATAGTTTTTTGGAAGCTTGGCAACCCCTTTCCATGAACGTGATTTGCGCCAGTCTCTGCTTAGGGCTATATCAATAGGAAAAAAAAAACATAGAGATAGAACTTGGAACTTCTTGATTGTGTCAATTTACTAAAAGCTAGCACAAACTGTGTTTGATTTAGAGTTCCAACTACATGTATCCATATAGGAGAAAACAGAGTGAAACCTAAAAATTAAAACTGTTACAGCCAACGAAGAGTTTAACCTAGAAGAACGAAATTTGGTGAGCCAAGTGGGATTGGGGTACTGATCATTACCTGAATGTGTCATGAAGATTGGGTGAAAAAATGTGTGCTGAGATTTCAGGAAACTCGTAGTTTTTTGGAAGCTTGGCAACCTCTTTCCATGAAAGTGATTTGTGCCAGTCTCTGCTTAGGGCTACATCAATAGGAAACAAACCATAGAGATAGAACTTGGAACTACTTGATTGTGCCAAGTTTCAAAGAGCTAGCACAAACCGTGTTTGATTTAGAGTTCCAACTACATGTATCCATATAAGAGAAAACAGAGTGAAAACTAAAAATTAAAACTGTTACTGCCAACGAACGGTTTAACCTAGAAGAACGAAATTTGGTGAGTCAAGTGGGATTGGGGTACTGATCATTACCTGAAAGTGTTATCAAGATTGGGTGAAAAAATGTGTGCTGAGATTTCAGGAAACTCGTAGTTTTTTGGAAGCTTGGCAACCACTTTCCATTAAAGTGATTTGCGCCAGTCTCTGCTTAGGGCTACATCAATAGGAAACAAACCATAGAGATAGAACTTGGAACTACTTGATTGTGACAAGTTTCAAAGAGCTAGCACAAACCGTGTTTGATTTAGAGTTCCAACTACATGTATCCATATAAGAGAAAACAGAGTGAAACCTAAAAATTAAAACTGTTACTGCCAACGAACGGTTTAACTTAGAAGAACGAAATTTGGTGAGCCAAGTGGGATTGGGGTTCTGATCATTACCTGAAAGTGTTATCAAGATTGGGTGAAAAAATGTGTGCTGATATTTCAGGAAACTCGTAGTTTTTGGAAGCTAGGCAACCCGTTTCCATGAAAGTGATTTGCGCCAACCCCTTTCCATGAAAGTGATTTGCGCCAATCTCTGCTAGGTTTAACCTAGAAGAACGAAATTTGGTGAGCCAAGTGGGATTGGGGTACTGATCATTACCTGAAAGTGTCATCAAGATTGGGTGCAAAAATGTGTGCTGAGATTTCAGGAAACTCGTAGTTTTTTGGAAGCTTGGCAAACCCTTTCCATGAAAGTGATTTGCACCAGTCTCTGCTTAGGGCTACATCAATAGGAAACAAACCATAGAGATAGAACTTGGAACTACTTGGTTGTGTCAAGTTTCAAAGACCTAGCACAAACCGTGTTTGATTTAGAGTTCCAACTATATGTATCCATATAGGAGAAAACAGAGTGAAACCTAAAAATTAAAACTGTTACTGCCAATGAACGGTTTAACCTAGAAGAACGAAATTTGGTGAGCCAAGTCGGATTGGGGTACTGATCATTACCTGAAAGTGTCATCAAGATTGGGTGAAAAAATGTGTGCTGAGATTTCAGGAAACTCATAGTTTTTTGGAAGCTTGGCAACCCCTTTCCATGAACGTGAGTTGCGCCAGTCTCTGCTTAGGGCTATATCAATAGGAAAAAAAAAAAAACATAGAGATAGAACTTGGAACTTCTTGATTGTGTCAATTTACTAAGAGCTAGCACAAACTGTGTTTGATTTAGAGTTCCAACTACATGTATCCATATAGGAGAAAACAGAGTGAAACCTAAAAATTAAAACTGTTACAGCCAACGAAGAGTTTAACCTAGAAGAACGAAATTTGGTGAGCCAAGTGGGATTGGGGTACTGATCATTACCTGAATGTGTCATGAAGATTGGGTGAAAAAATGTGTGCTGAGATTTCAGGAAACTCGTAGTTTTTTGGAAGCTTGGCAACCTCTTTCCATGAAAGTGATTTGTGCCAGTCTCTGCTTAGGGCTACATCAATAGGAAACAAACCATAGAGATAGAACTTGGAACTACTTGATTGTGCCAAGTTTCAAAGAGCTAGCACAAACCGTGTTTGATTTAGAGTTCCAACTACATGTATCCATATAAGAGAAAACAGAGTGAAAACTAAAAATTAAAACTGTTACTGCCAACGAACGGTTTAACCTAGAAGAACGAAATTTGGTGAGCCAAGTGGGATTGGGGTACTGATCATTAACTGAAAGTGTTATCAAGATTGGGTGAAAAAATGTGTGCTGAGATTTCAGGAAACTCGTAGTTTTTTGGAAGCTTGGCAACCACTTTCCATTAAAGTGATTTGCGCCAGTCTCTGCTTAGGGCTACATCAATAGGAAACAAACCATAGAGATAGAACTTGGAACTACTTGATTGTGACAAGTTTCAAAGAGCTAGCACAAACCGTGTTTGATTTAGAGTTCCAACTACATGTATCCATATAAGAGAAAACAGAGTGAAACCTAAAAATTAAAACTGTTACTGCCAACGAACGGTTTAACCTAGAGGAACGAAATTTGGTGAGCCAAGTGGGATTGGGGTTCTGATCATTACCTGAAAGTGTTATCAAGATTGGGTGAAAAAATGTGTGCTGATATTTCAGGAAACTCGTAGTTTTTTGGAAGCTTGGCAACCCCTTTCCATGAAAGTGATTTGCGCCAACCCCTTTCCATGAAAGTGATTTGCGCCAATCTCTGCTAGGTTTAACCTAGAAGAACGAAATTTGGTGAGCCAAGTGGGATTGGGGTACTGATCATTACCTGAAAGTGTCATCAAGATTGGGTGCAAAAATGTTTGCTGAGATTTCAGGAAACTCGTAGTTTTTTGGAAGCTTGGCAAACCCTTTCCATGAAAGTGATTTGCACCAGTCTCTGCTTAGGGCTACATCAATAGGAAACAAACCATAGAGATAGAACTTGGAACTACTTGGTTGTGTCAAGTTTCAAAGACCTAGCACAAACCGTGTTTGATTTAGAGTTCCAACTATATGTATCCATATAGGAGAAAACAGAGTGAAACCTAAAAATTAAAACTGTTACTGCCAATGAACGGTTTAACCTAGAAGAACGAAATTTGGTGAGCCAAGTCGGATTGGGGTACTGATCATTACCTGAAAGTGTCATCAAGATTGGGTGAAAAAATGTGTGCTGAGATTTCAGGAAACTCATAGTTTTTTGGAAGCTTGGCAACCCCTTTCCATGAACGTGATTTGCGCCAGTCTCTGCTTAGGGCTATATCAATAGGAAAAAAAAAAAACATAGAGATAGAACTTGGAACTTCTTGATTGTGTCAATTTACTAAGAGCTAGCACAAACTGTGTTTGATTTAGAGTTCCAACTACATGTATCCATATAGGAGAAAACAGAGTGAAACCTAAAAATTAAAACTGTTACTGCCAACGAACGGTTTAACCTAGAAGAACGAAATTTGGTGAGCCAAGTGGGATTGGGGTTCTGATCATTACCTGAAAGTGTTATCAAGATTGGGTGAAAAAATGTGTGCTGAGATTTCAGGAAACTCGTAGTTTTTTGGAAGCTTGGCAACCCCTTTCCATGAAAGTGATTTGCGCCAACCCCTTTCCATGAAAGTGATTTGCGCCAATCTCTGCTAGGTTTAACCTAGAAGAACGAAATTTGGTGAGCCAAGTGGGATTGGGGTACTGATCATTACCTGAAAGTGTCATCGAGATTGGGTGCAAAAATGTGTGCTGAGATTTCAGGAAACTCGTAGTTTTTTGGAAGCTTGGCAAACCCTTTCCATGAAAGTGATTTGCACCAGTCTCTGCTTAGGGCTACATCAATAGGAAACAAACCATAGAGATAGAACTTGGAACTACTTGGTTGTGTCAAGTTTCAAAGACCTAGCACAAACCGTGTTTGATTTAGAGTTCCAACTATATGTATCCATATAGGAGAAAACAGACTGAAAACTAAAAATTAAAACTGTTACTGCCAATGAACGGTTTAACCTAGAAGAACGAAATTTGGTGAGCCAAGTCGGATTGGGGTACTGATCATTACCTGAAAGTGTCATCAAGATTGGGTGAAAAAATGTGTGCTGAGATTTCAGGAAACTCATAGTTTTTTGGAAGTTGGCAACCCCTTTCCATGAACGTGATTTGCGCCAGTCTCTGCTTAGGGCTATATCAATAGGAAAAAAAAAAAAACATAGAGATAGAACTTGGAACTTCTTGATTGTGTCAATTTACTAAGAGCTAGCACAAACTGTGTTTGATTTAGAGTTCCAACTACATGTATCCATATAGGAGAAAACAGAGTGAAACCTAAAAATTAAAACTGTTACTGCCAACGAACGGTTTAACTTAGAAGAACGAAATTTGGTGAGCCAAGTGGGATTGGGGTTCTGATCATTACCTGAAAGTGTTATCAAGATTGGGTGAAAAAATGTGTGCTGAGATTTCAGGAAACTCGTAGTTTTTTGGAAGCTTGGCAACCCCTTTCCATGAAAGTGATTTGCGCCAACCCCTTTCCATGAAAGTGATTTGTGCCAATCTCTGCTAGGTTTAACCTAGAAGAACGAAATTTGGTGAGGCAAGTGGGATTGGGGTACTGATCATTACCTGAAAGTGTCATCAAGATTGGGTTTAAAAATGTGTACTCAGATTCCACGAAACTCGTAGTTTTTTGGAAGCTTGGCAACCCCTTTCCATGAAAGTGATTTGCGCCAGTCTCTGCTTAGGGCTACATCAATAGAAAACAAACCATAGAGATAGAACATGGAACTACTTGATTGTGTCAAGTTTCAAAGAGCTAGCACAAATCGTGTTTGATTTAGAGTTCCAAATACATGTACCCACATAGGAGAAAACAGAGTGAAACCTAAAGATTAAAACTGTGACTGCCAACGAACGGTTTAACCTAGAAGAACGAAATTTGGTGAGCCAAGTGGGATTGGGGTACTGATCATTACCTGAAAGTGTCATCAAGATTGGGTGAAAAAATGTGTGCCGAGATTTCACGAAACTCGTAGTTTTTTGGAAGCTTGGCAACCCCTTTCCATGAAAGTGATTTGCGCCAGTCTCTGCTTAGGGCTACATCAATAGAAAACATACCATAGAGATAGAACTTGGAACTACTTGATTGTGTCAAGTTTCAAAGAGCTAGCACAAACCGTGTTTGATTTAGAGTTCCAACTACATGTATGCATATAGGAGAAAACAGAGTGAAACCTAAAAATTAAAACTGTTACTGTCAACGAACGGTTTAACCTAGAAGAACGAATTTTGGTGAGACAAGTGGGATTGGGGTACTGATCATTACCTGAAAGTGTCATCAAGATTGGGTGAAAAAATGTGTGCTCAGATTTCACGAAACTCGTATTTTTTTGGAAGCTTGACAACCCCTTTCTATGAAAGTGATTTGCGACAGTCTCTGCTTAGGCTACATCAATAGGAAACCAACCATAGAGATAGAACTTGGAACTACGTTATTGTGTCAAGTTTCAAAGAGCTAGCACATACCGTGTTTGATTTACAGTTCCAACTCCATGTATCCATATAGGAGAAAACAGAGTGAAACCTAAAAATTAAAACTGTTACTGTCAACGAAAGGTTTAACCTAGAAGAACGAAATTTGGTGAGCCAAGTGGGATTGGGGTACTGATCATTACCTGAAAGTGTCATCTAGATTGGGTGAAAAAATGTGTACTCAGATTCCACGAAACTCGTAGTTTTTTGGAAGCTTGGAAACCCCTTTCCATGAAAGTGATTTGCGCCAGTCTCTGCTTACGGCTACATCAATAGGAAACAAACCATAGAGATAGAACATGGAACTACTTGATTGTGTCAAGTTTCAAAGAGCTAGCACAAACCGTGTTTGATTTAGAGTTCCAACTACATGTACCCACATAGGAGAAAACAGAGTGAAACCTAAAAATTAAAAATGTGACTGCCAACGAACGTTTTAACCTTGAAGAACGAAATTTGGTGAGCCAAGTGGGATTGGGGTACTGATCATTACCTGAAAGTGTCATCAAGATTGGGTGAAAATATGTGTGCTGAGATTTCACGAAACTCGTAGTTTTTTGGAAGCTTGGCAACCCCTTTCCATGAAAGTGATTTGCGCCAGTCTCTGCTTAGGGCTACATCAATAGGAAACATACCATAGAGAAAGAACTTGGAACTACTTGATTGTGTCAAGTTTCAAAGAGCTAGCACAAACCGTGTTTGATTTAGAGTTCCAACTCCATGTATCCATATAGGAGAAAACAGAGTGAAACCTAAAAATTAAAACTGTTACTGTCAACGAAAGGTTTAACCTAGAAGAACGAAATTTGGTGAGCCAAGTGGGATTGGGGTACTGATCATTACCTGAAAGTGTCATCAAGATTGGGTGAAAAAATGTGTACTCAGATTCCACGAAACTCGTAGATTTTTGGAAGCTTGGCAACCCCTTTCCATGAAAGTGATTTGCGACAGTCTCTGCTTAGGGCTACATCAATAGGAAACAAACCATAGAGATAGAACTTGGAACTACTTTATTGTGTCAAGTTTCAAAGAGCTAGCACAAACCGTGGTTGATTTAGAGTTCCAACTACATGTATCCATATAGGAGAAAACAGACTGAAACCTAAAAATTAAAACTGTTACTGCCAACGAACGGTTTAAGCTAGAAGAATGAAATTTGGTGAGCCAAGTGGGATTGGGGAACTGATCATTACCTGAAAGTGTCATCAAGACTGGGTGAAAATTTGTGTGCAGAGATTTCAGGAAACTCGTAGTTTTTTGGAAGCTTGGCAATCCATTTCCATGAAAGAGATTTGTGCCAGTCTCTGCTTAGGGCTACATCAATAGGAAACAAACCATAGAGATAGAACTTGGAACTACTTGATTGTGTCAAGTTTCAAAGAGCTAGCACAAACCGTGTTTGATTTAGAGTTCCAACTCCATGTATCCATATAGGAGAAAACAGAGTGACCTAAAAATTAAAACTGTGACTGCCAACGAACGGTTTAACCTAGAAGAACGAAATTTGGTGAGCCTAGTGGGATTGGGGTACTGATCATTTCCTGAAAGTGTCATCAAGATAGGGTGAAAAAATGTGTGCTCAGATTTCAAAAAACTCGTAGTTTTTGGAAGCTTGGCAACCCCTTTCCATGAAAGTGATTTGCGCCAATCTCTGCTTAGAGCTACATCAATAGGAAACAAACCATAGAGATAGAACTTGGAACTACTTGATTGTGTCAAGTTTCAAAGAGCTAGCACAAACCGTGTTTTATTTAGAGTTCCAACGACATGTACCCACATAGGAGAAAACAGGGTGAAACCTAAAAATTAAAACTGTGACTGCCAACGAACGGTTTAAACTAGAAGAACGAAATTTGGTGATCCAAGTGGGATTGGGGTACTGATCATTACCTGAAAGTGTCATCAAGATTGGGAGAAAAAATGTGTGCTGAGATTTTACGAAACTCGTAGTTTTTTGGAAGCTTGGCAACCCCTTTCCATGAAGGTGATTTGCGCCAGTCTCTGCTTAGGGCTACATCAATAGGAAAAAAACCATAGAGATAGAACTTGGAACTACTTGATTGTGTAAAGTTGCAAAGAGCTAGCACAAACCATGTTTGATTTAGAGTTCCAAATACATGTATCCATATAGGAGAAAACAGAGTGAATCCTAAATATTAAAACTGTTACTGCCAACGAACGGTTTAACCTAGAAGAACGAAATTTGGTGAGCCAAGTGGGATTGGGGTACTGATCATTACCTGAAAGTGTCATGAAGATTGGGTGAAAAAATGTGTGCTCAGATTTCACAAAACTCGTAGTTTTTTGGAAGCTTGGCAACCCCTTTCCATGAAAGTGATTTGCGCCAGTCTCTGCTAAGGGCTACATCAATAGGAAACAAACCATAGAGATAGAACTTGGAACTACTTGATTGTGTCAAGTTTTAAAGAGCTAGCAAAAACCGTGTTTGATTTACAGTGAAAACTCCATGTATACATATAGGAGAAAACAGAGTGAAACCTAAAAATTAAAACTGTTACTGCCAACAAACGGTTTAACCTAGAAGAACGAAATTTGGTGATCCAAGTGGGATTGGTGTACTGATCATTACCTGAAAGTGCCATCAAGATTGGGTGAAAAAATGTGTTCTCAGATTTCACCAAACTCGTAGTTTTTTGGAAGCTTATCAACCCCTTTCCATGAAAGTGATTTGCACCAGTCTCTGCTTAGGGCTACATCAATAGGAAACAACCCATAGAGAGAGAACTTGGAACTACTTGATTGTGTCAAGTTTCAAAGAGCTAGAACAAACCGTGTTTGATTTAGAGATCCAACTCCATGTATCCATATAGGAGAAAACAGAGTGAAACCTAAAAATTAAAACTGTTACTGCCAACGAACGGTTTAACCTAGAAGAACGAAATTTGGTGAGCCAAGTGGGATTGGGGTACTGATCCTTACCTGAAAGTGTCATGAAGATTGGGTGAAAAAATGTGTGCTCAGATTTCACGAAACTCGTAGTTTTTGGAAGCTTGGCCACCCCTTTCCATGAAAGTGATTTGCGCCAGTCTCTGCTTAGGGCTACATCAATAGGAAACAAACCATAGAGATAGAACTTGGAACTACTTGATTGTGTCAAGTTTTAAAGAGCTAGCAAAACCGTGTTTGATTTTGAGTGAAAACTCCATGTATCCATATAGGAGAAAACAGAGTGAAACCTAAAAATTAAAACTGTTACCGCCAACGAACGGTTTAACCTAGAAGAACGAAATTTGGTCAGCCAAGTGGGATTGGGGTACTGATCATTACCTGAAAGTGTCATGAAGATTGGGTGAAAAAATGTGTGCTGAGATTTCAGGAAACTCGTAGTTTTTTGGAAGCTTGGCAACCCCTTTCCATGAAAGTGATTTTCGCCAGTCTCTGCTTAGGGCTACATCAATAGGAAACAAACCATAGAGATAGAACTTGGAACTACTTGATTTTGTCAAGTTTGAAAGAGCTAGCACAAACCGTGTTTGATTTAGAGTTCCAAATATATGTATCCATAAAGGAGAAAACAGAGTGAAACCTAAAAATTAAAACTGTTACTGCCAACGAACGGTTTAACCTAGAAGAACGAAATTTGGTGATCCAAGTGGGATTGGGGTACTGATCATTACCTGAAAGTGTCATCAAGATTGGGAGAAAAAATGTGTGCTGAGATTTTACGAAACTCGTAGTTTTTTGGAAGCTTGGCAACCACTTTCCATGAAGGTGATTTGCGCCAGTCTCTGCTTAGGGCTACATCAATAGGAAAAAAACCATAGAGATAGAACTTGGAACTACTTGATTGTGTAAAGTTGCAAAGAGCTAGCACAAACCATGTTTGATTTAGAGTTCCAAATACATGTATCCATATAGGAGAAAACAGAGTGAATCCTAAATATTAAAACTGTTACTGCCAACGAACGGTTTAACCTAGAAGAACGAAATTTGGTGAGCCAAGTGGGATTGGGGTACTGATCATTACCTGAAAGTGTCATGAAGATTGGGTGAAAAAATGTGTGCTCAGATTTCACAAAACTCGTAGTTTTTTGGAAGCTTGGCAACCCCTTTCCATGAAAGTGATTTGCGCCAGTCTCTGCTAAGGGCTACATCAATAGGAAACAAACCATAGAGATAGAACTTGGAACTACTTGATTGTGTCAAGTTTTAAAGAGCTAGCAAAAACCGTGTTTGATTTACAGTGAAAACTCCATGTATCCATATAGGAGAAAACAGAGTGAAACCTAAAAATTAAAACTGTTACTGCCACCGAACAGTTTAACCTAGAAGAACGAAATTTGGTGATCCAAGTGGGATTGGTGTACTGATCATTACCTGAAAGTGCCATCAAGATTGGGTGAAAAAATGTGTGCTCAGATTTCACCAAACTCGTAGTTTTTTGGAAGCTTATCAACCCCTTTCCATGAAAGTGATTTGCACCAGTCTCTGCTTAGGGCTACATCAATAGGAAACAACCCATAGAGAGAGAACTTGGAACTACTTGATTGTGTCAAGTTTCAAAGAGCTAGAACAAACCGTGTTTGATTTAGAGATCCAACTCCATGTATCCATATAGGAGAAAACAGAGTGAAACCTAAAAATTAAAACTGTTACTGCCAACGAACGGTTTAACCTAGAAGAACGAAATTTGGTGAGCCAAGTGGGATTGGGGTACTGATCCTTACCTGAAAGTGTCATGAAGATTGGGTGAAAAAATGTGTGCTCAGATTTCACGAAACTCGTAGTTTTTGGAAGCTTGGCCACCCCTTTCCATGAAAGTGATTTGCGCCAGTCTCTGCTTAGGGCTACATCAATAGGAAACAAACCATAGAGATAGAACTTGGAACTACTTGATTGTGTCAAGTTTTAAAGAGCTAGCAAAACCGTGTTTGATTTTGAGTGAAAACTCCATGTATCCATATAGGAGAAAACAGAGTGAAACCTAAAAATTAAAACTGTTACCGCCAACGAACGGTTTAACCTAGAAGAACGAAATTTGGTCAGCCAAGTGGGATTGGGGTACTGATCATTACCTGAAAGTGTCATGAAGATTGGGTGAAAAAATGTGTGCTGAGATTTCAGGAAACTCGTAGTTTTTTGGAAGCTTGGCAACCCCTTTCCATGAAAGTGATTTTCGCCAGTCTCTGCTTAGGGCTACATCAATAGGAAACAAACCATAGAGATAGAACTTGGAACTACTTTATTGTGTCAAGTTTGAAAGAGCTAGCACAAACCGTGTTTGATTTAGAGTTCCAAATATATGTATCCATAAAGGAGAAAACAGAGTGAAACCTAAAAATTAAAACTGTTACTGCCAACGAACGGTTTAACCTTGAAAAACGAAATTTGGTGAGCCAAGTGGATTGGGGTACTGATCATTACCTGAAAGTGTCATCAAGACTGGGTGAAAAAATGTGTGCTGAGATTTCAGGAAACTCGTAGTTTTTTGGAAGCTTGGCAATCCCTTTCCATGAAAGTGATTTGCGCCAGTCTCTGCTTAGTGCTAGATCAATAGGAAACAAGCCATAGAGATAGAACTTGGAACTACTTTATTGTGTCAAGTTTCAAAGAGCTAGCACAAACCGTGGTTGATTTAGAGTTCCAACTACATGTATCCATATATGAGAAAACAGAGTGAAACCTAAAAATTAAAACTGTTACTGACAACGAACGGTTTAACCAGAAGAACGAAATTTGGTGAGCCAAGTGGGATTGGGGTACTGATCATTACCTTAAAGTGTCATCAAGACTGGGTGAAAAAACGTGTGCTGAGATTTCAGGAAACTCGTAATTTTTTGTAAGCTAGGCAACCCCTTTCCATAAAAGTTATTTGCGCCAGTCTCTGCTTAGGGCTACATCAATAGGAAAAAAAAACCATAAAGATAGAACTTGGAACTACTTGATTGTGTCAAGTTTCAAAGAGCTAGCACAAACCGTGTTTGATTTAGAGTTCCAACTACATGTACCCACATAGGAGAAAACAGAATGAAACCTAAAAATTAAAACTGTGACTGCCAACGAACGGTTTAACCTAGAACAACTAAATTTGGTGTGCCAAGTGGGATTGGGGTACTGATCATTACCTGAAAGTGTCATCAAGATTGGGTGAAAAAAATATGTGCTGTGATTTCAGGAAACTCGTAGTTTTTTGGAAGCTTGGCAACCTCTTTCCATGAAAGTGATTTGCGCCAGTCTCTGCTTAGGGCTACATCATTAGGAAACAAACCATAGAGATAGAACTTGGAACTACTTGATTGTGTCAAGTTTTTAAGAGCTAGCACAAATCGTGTTTGATTTAGAGTGAAAACTCCATGTATCCATATAGGAGAAAACAGAGTGAAACCTAAAAATTTAAACCGTTACTGCCAACGAACGGTTTAACCTAGAAGAACGAAATTTGGTGATCCAAGTGGGATTGAGGTACTGATCATTACCTGAAAGTGCCATCAAGATTGGGTGAAAAAATTTGTGCTCAGATTTCACGAAACTCGTAGTTTTTTGGAAGCTTATCAACCCCTTTCCATGAAAGTGATTTGCACCAGTCTCTGCTTAGGGCTACATCAATAGGAAACAAACCATAGAGATAGAACTTGGAACTACTTGATTGTGTCAAGTTTCAAAGAGCTAGCAAAAACCATGTTTGATTTAGAGTTCCAACTACATGTACCCACATAGGAGAAAACAGGGTGAAACCTAAAAATTAAAACTGTGACTGCCAACGAACGGTTTAACCTAGAAGAACGAAATTTGGTGAGCCAAGTGGGGTTGGGGTACTGCTCATTACCTGAAAGTGTCATCAAGATTGGGTGAAAAAATGTGTGCTGAGATTTCACGAAACTCGTAGTTTTTTGGAAGCTTGGCAACCCCTTTCCATGAAAGTGATTTGCGCCAGTCTCTGCTTAGGGCTATATCAATAGGAAAAAACCATAGAGATTGAACTTGGAACTACTTGATTGTGTAAAGTTGCAAAGAGCTAGCACAAACCGTGTTTGATTTAGAGTTCCAACTACATGTATCCATATAGGAGAAAACAGAGTGAAACCTAAAAATTAAAACTGTTACTGCCAACGAACGGTTTAACCTAGAAGAACGAAATTTGGTGAGCCAAGTGGGATTGGGGTACTGATCATTACCTGAAAGTGTCATCAAGATTGGGTGAAAAAATGTGTGCTGAGATGTAAGGAAACTCGTAGTTTTTTGGAAGCTTGGCAACCCCTTTCCATGAAAGTGATTTGCGCCAGTCTCTGCTTAGGGCTACATCAATAGGAAACAAACCATAGAGACAGAACTTTGAACTACTTGATTGTGTCAAGTTTCAAAGAGCTAGCAAATACCGTGTTTGATTTAGAGTGAAAACTCCATGTATCCATATAGGAGAAAACAGAGTGAAACCTAAAAATTAAAACTGTTACTGCCAACGAACGGTTTAACCTAGAAGAACGAAATTTGGTGATCCAAGTGGGATTGGGGTACTGATCATTACCTGAAAGTGCCATCAAGATTGGGTGAAAAAATGTGTGCTCAGATTTCACGAAACTCGTAGTTTTTTGGAAGCTTATCAACCCCTTTCCATGAAAGTGATTTTCACCAGTCTCTGCTTAGGGCTACATCAATAGGAAACAAACCATAGAGATAGAACTTGGAACTACTTGATTGTGTCAAGTTTCAAAGAGCTAGCATAAACCTTGTTTGATTTAGAGTTCCAACTACCTGTACCCACATAGGATAAAACAGGGTGAAACCTAAAAATTTAAACTGTGACTGCCAACGAACGGTTTAACCTAGAAGAACGAAATTTGGTGATCCAAGTGGGATTGGGGTACTGATCATTACCTGAAAGTGCCATCAAGATTGGGTGAAAAAATGTGTGCTGAGATTTCACGAAACTCGTAGTTTTTTGGAAGCTTGGCAACCCCTTTCCATGAAGGTGATTTGCGCCAGTCTCTGCTTAGGGCTACATCAATAGGAAAAAAACCATAGAGATAGAACTTGGAACTACTTGATTGTGTAAAGTTGCAAAGAGCTAGCACAAACCGTGTTTGATTTAGAGTTCCAACTACATGTATCCATATGGGAGAAAACAGAGTGAAACCTAAAAATTAAAACTGTTACTGCCAACGAACGGTTTAACCTAGAAGAACGAAATTTGGTGAGCCAAGTTGGATTGGGGTACTGATCATTACCTGAAAGTGTCATCAAGATTGGGTGAAAAAATGTGTGCTGAGATTTCAGGAAACTCGTAGTTTTTTGGAAGCTTGGCAACCACTTTCCATGAAGGTGATTTGCGCCAGTCTCTGCTTAGGGCTACATCAATAGGAAACAAACCATAGAGATAGAACTTGGAACTACTTGATTGTGTCAAGTTTCAAAGAGCTAGCACAAACCTTGTTTGATTTAGAGTTCCAAATACATGTACCCACATAGGAGAAAACAGGGTGAAACCTAAAAATTAAAACTGTGACTGCCAACGAACGGTTTAACCTAGAAGAACGAAATTTGGTGAGCCAAGTGGGATTGGGGTACTGCTCATTACCTGAAAGTGTCATCAAGATTGGGAGAAAAAATGTGTGCTGAGATTTTACGAAACTCGTAGTTTTTTGGAAGCTTGGCAACCCCTTTCCATGAATGTGATTTGCGCCAGTCTCTGCTTAGGGCTACATCAATAGGAAACAAACCATAGAGATAGAACTTGGAACTAATTGATTGTGTCCAGTTTCTAAGAGCTAGCACAAACCGTGTTTGATTTAGAGTTCCAACTACATGTATGCATTTAGGAGAAAACAGAGTGAAATCTAAAAATTAAAACTCTTACTGCCAATGAACGGTTAAACGTAGAAGAACGAAATTTGATGAGCCAAGTGGGATTGGGGTACTGATCATTACCTGAAAGTGTCATCAAGTTTGGGTGAAAAAATGTGTGCTGAGATTTCAGGAAACTCGTAATTTTTTGGAAGCTTGGCAACCCCTTTCCATGAAAGTGATTTGCGCCAGTCTCTGCTTAGTGCTAGATCAATAGGAAACAAACCATAGAGATAGAACTTGGAACTACTTTATTGTGTCAAGTTTCAAAGAGCTAGCACAAACCGTGGTTGATTTAGAGTTCCAACTACATGTATCCATATAGGAGAAAACAGAGTGAAACCTAAAAATTAAAACTGTTACTGACAACGAACGGTTTAACCTAGAAGAACGAAATTTGGTGAGCCAAGTGGGATTGGTTTACTGATCATTACCTGAAAGTGTCATCAAGACTGGGTGAAAAAATATATGCTGATATTTCAGGAAACTCGTAGTTTTTTGGAAGCTTGGCAATCCCTTTCCATGAAAGTGATTTTGCCAGTCTCTGCTTAGGGCTACATCAATAGGAAACAAACCATAGAGATAGAACTTGGAACTAATTGATTGTGTCCAGTTTCTAAGAGCTAGCACAAACCGTGTTTGATTTAGAGTTCCAACTACATGTATGCATTTAGGAGAAAACAGAGTGAAACCTAAAAATTAAAACTGTTACTGCCAATGAACGGTTAAACGTAGAAGAACGAAATTTGATGAGCCAAGTGGGATTGGGGTACTGATCATTACCTGAAAGTGTCATCAAGTTTGGGTGAAAAAATGTGTGCTGAGATTTCAGGAAACTCGTAGTTTTTTGGAAGCTTGGCAATCCCTTTCCATGAAAGTGATTTGCGCCAGTCTCTGCTTAGTGCTAGATCAATAGGAAACAAACCATAGAGATAGAACTTGGAACCACTTTATTGTGTCAAGTTTCAAAGAGCTAGCACAAACCGTGGTTGATTTAGAGTTCCAACTACATGTATCCATATAGGAGAAAACAGAGTGAAACCTAAAAATTAAAACTGTTACTGACAACGAACTGTTTAACCTAGAAGAACGAAATTTGGTGAGCCAAGTGGGATTGGGGTACTGATCATTACCTGAAAGTGTCATCAAGACTGGGTGAAAAAATATATGCTGATATTTCAGGAAACTCGTAGTTTTTTGGAAGCTTGGCAATCCCTTTCCATGAAAGTGATTTTGCCAGTCTCTGCTTAGGGCTACATCAATAGGAAAAAAACCATAGATATAGAACTTGGAACTACTTGATTGTGTCAAGTTTCAAAGAGCTAGCAAAAACCGTGTTTGATTTAGAGTTCCAACTCCATGTATCCATATAGGAGAAAACAGAGTGGAACCTAAAAATTAAAACTGTTACTGCCAACGAACGGTTTAAACTAGAAGAACGAAATTTGGTGAGCCAAGTGGGATTGGGGTACTGATCATTACAAGAAAGTGTCATCAAGATTGGGTGAAAAAATGTTTGCTGTGATTTCAGGAAACTCATAGTTTTTTGGAAGGTTGGCAACCCCTTTCCATGAAAGTTATTTGCGCCAGTCTCTGCTTAGGGCTACATCAATAGGAAACAAACCATAGAGATAGAACTTGGAACTACTTGATTGTGTCACGTTTCAAAGAGCTAGCACAAACCGTGTTTGATTTAGAGTTCCAACGACATGTACCCACATAGGAGAAAACAGAGTGAAACCTAAAAATTAAAACTGTTACTGCCAACGAACGGTTTAACCTAGAAGAACAAAATTTGGTGAGCCATGTGGGATTGGTTTACTGATCATTACCTTAAAGTGTCATCAAGACTGGGTGAAAAAACGTGTGCTGAGATTTCAGGAAACTCGTAATTTTTTGTAAGCTAGGCAACCCCTTTCCATAAAAGTTATTTGCGCCAGTCTCTGCTTAGGGCTACATCAATAGGAAAAAAACCATAAAGATAGAACTTGGAACTACTTGATTGTGTCAAGTTTCAAAGAGCTAGCACAAACCGTGTTTGATTTAGAGTTCCAACTACATGTACCCACATAGGAGAAAACAGAATGAAACCTAAAAATTAAAACTGTGACTGCCAACGAACGGTTTAACCTAGAACAACTAAATTTGGTGTGCCAAGTGGGATTGGGGTACTGATCATTACCTGAAAGTGTCATCAAGATTGGGTGAAAAAATATGTGCTGTGATTTCAGGAAACTCGTAGTTTTTTGGAAGCTTGGCAACCTCTTTCCATGAAAGTGATTTGCGCCAGTCTCTGCTTAGGGCTACATCATTAGGAAACAAACCATAGAGATAGAACTTGGAACTACTTGATTGTGTCAAGTTTTTAAGAGCTAGCACAAATCGTGTTTGATTTAGAGTGAAAACTCCATGTATCCATATAGGAGAAAACAGAGTGAAACCTAAAAATTTAAACCGTTACTGCCAACGAACGGTTTAACCTAGAAGAACGAAATTTGGTGATCCAAGTGGGATTGAGGTACTGATCATTACCTGAAAGTGCCATCAAGATTGGGTGAAAAAATTTGTGCTCAGATTTCACGAAACTCGTAGTTTTTTGGAAGCTTATCAACCCCTTTCCATGAAAGTGATTTGCACCAGTCTCTGCTTAGGGCTACATCAATAGGAAACAAACCATAGAGATAGAACTTGGAACTACTTGATTGTGTCAAGTTTCAAAGAGCTAGCAAAAACCATGTTTGATTTAGAGTTCCAACTACATGTACCCACATAGGAGAAAACAGGGTGAAACCTAAAAATTAAAACTGTGACTGCCAACGAACGGTTTAACCTAGAAGAACGAAATTTGGTGAGCCAAGTGGGGTTGGGGTACTGCTCATTACCTGAAAGTGTCATCAAGATTGGGTGAAAAAATGTGTGCTGAGATTTCACGAAACTCGTAGTTTTTTGGAAGCTTGGCAACCCCTTTCCATGAAAGTGATTTGCGCCAGTCTCTGCTTAGTGCTAGATCAATAGGAAACAAACCATAGAGATAGAACTTGGAACCACTTTATTGTGTCAAGTTTCAAAGAGCTAGCACAAACCGTGGTTGATTTAGAGTTCCAACTACATGTATCCATATAGGAGAAAACAGAGTGAAACCTAAAAATTAAAACTGTTACTGACACCGAACTGTTTAACCTAGAAGAACGAAATTTGGTGAGCCAAGTGGGATTGGGGTACTGATCATTACCTGAAAGTGTCATCAAGACTGGGTGAAAAAATATATGCTGATATTTCAGGAAACTCGTAGTTTTTTGGAAGCTTGGCAATCCCTTTCCATGAAAGTGATTTTGCCAGTCTCTGCTTAGGGCTACATCAATAGGAAAAAAACCATAGATATAGAACTTGGAACTACTTGATTGTGTCAAGTTTCAAAGAGCTAGCAAAAACCGTGTTTGATTTAGAGTTCCAACTCCATGTATCCATATAGGAGAAAACAGAGTGGAACCTAAAAATTAAAACTGTTACTGCCAACGAACGGTTTAAACTAGAAGAACGAAATTTGGTGAGCCAAGTGGGATTGGGGTACTGATCATTACAAGAAAGTGTCATCAAAATTGGGTGAAAAAATGTTTGCTGTGATTTCAGGAAACTCATAGTTTTTTGGAAGGTTGGCAACCCCTTTCCATGAAAGTGATTTGCGCCAGTCTCTGCTTAGGGCTACATCAATAGGAAACAAACCATAGAGATAGAACTTGGAACTACTTGATTGTGTCAAGTTTCAAAGAGCTAGCACAAACCTTGTTTGATTTAGAGTTCCAACTACATGTACCCACATAGGAGAAAACAGGGTGAAACCTAAAAATTAAAACTGTGACTGCCAACGAACGGTTTAACCTAGAAGAACGAAATTTGGTGAGCCAAGTGGGATTGGGGTACTGCTCATTACCTGAAAGTGTCATCAAGATTGGGAGAAAAAATGTGTGCTGAGATTTTACGAAACTCGTAGTTTTTTGGAAACTTGGCAACCCCTTTCCATGAATGTGATTTGCGCCAGTCTCTGCTTAGGGCTACATCAATAGGAAACAAACCATAGAGATAGAACTTGGAACTAATTGATTGTGTCCAGTTTCTAAGAGCTAGCACAAACCGTGTTTGATTTAGAGTTCCAACTACATGTATGCATTTAGGAGAAAACAGAGTGAAATCTAAAAATTAAAACTCTTACTGCCAATGAACGGTTAAACGTAGAAGAACGAAATTTGATGAGCCAAGTGGGATTGGGGTACTGATCATTACCTGAAAGTGTCATCAAGTTTGGGTGAAAAAATGTGTGCTGAGATTTCAGGAAACTCGTAGTTTTTTGGAAGCTTGGCAACCCCTTTCCATGAAAGTGATTTGCGCCAGTCTCTGCTTAGTGCTAGATCAATAGGAAACAAACCATAGAGATAGAACTTGGAACTACTTTATTGTGTCAAGTTTCAAAGAGCTAGCACAAACCGTGGTTGATTTAGAGTTCCAACTACATTTATCCATATAGGAGAAAACAGAGTGAAACCTAAAAATTAAAACTGTTACTGACAACGAACGGTTTAACCTAGAAGAACGAAATTTGGTGAGCCAAGTGGGATTGGGGTACTGATCATTACCTGAAAGTGTCATCAAGACTGGGTGAAAAAATATATGCTGATATTTCAGGAAACTCGTAGTTTTTTGGAAGCTTGGCAATCCCTTTCCATGAAAGTGATTTTGCCAGTCTCTGCTTAGGGCTACATCAATAGGAAACAAACCATAGAGATAGAACTTGGAACTAATTGATTGTGTCCAGTTTCTAAGAGCTAGCACAAACCGTGTTTGATTTAGAGTTCCAACTACATGTATGCATTTAGGAGAAAACAGAGTGAAACCTAAAAATTAAAACTGTTACTGCCAATGAACGGTTAAACGTAGAAGAACGAAATTTGATGAGCCAAGTGGGATTGGGGTACTGATCATTACCTGAAAGTGTCATCAAGTTTGGGTGAAAAAATGTGTGCTGAGATTTCAGGAAACTCGTAGTTTTTTGGAAGCTTGGCAACCCCTTTCCATGAAAGTGATTTGCGCCAGTCTCTGCTTAGTGCTAGATCAATAGGAAACAAACCATAGAGATAGAACTTGGAACCACTTTATTGTGTCAAGTTTCAAAGAGCTAGCACAAACCGTGGTTGATTTAGAGTTCCAACTACATGTATCCATATAGGAGAAAACAGAGTGAAACCTAAAAATTAAAACTGTTACTGACAACGAACTGTTTAACCTAGAAGAACGAAATTTGGTGAGCCAAGTGGGATTGGGGTACTGATCATTACCTGAAAGTGTCATCAAGACTGGGTGAAAAAATATATGCTGATATTTCAGGAAACTCGTAGTTTTTTGGAAGCTTGGCAATCCCTTTCCATGAAAGTGATTTTGCCAGTCTCTGCTTAGGGCTACATCAATAGGAAAAAAACCATAGATATAGAACTTGGAACTACTTGATTGTGTCAAGTTTCAAAGAGCTAGCAAAAACCGTGTTTGATTTAGAGTTCCAACTCCATGTATCCATATAGGAGAAAACAGAGTGGAACCTAAAAATTAAAACTGTTACTGCCAACGAACGGTTTAAACTAGAAGAACGAAATTTGGTGAGCCAAGTGGGATTGGGGTACTGATCATTACAAGAAAGTGTCATCAAGATTGGGTGAAAAAATGTTTGCTGTGATTTCAGGAAACTCATAGTTTTTTGGAAGGTTGGCAACCCCTTTCCATGAAAGTGATTTGCGCCAGTCTCTGCTTAGGGCTACATCAATAGGAAACAAACCATAGAGATAGAACTTGGAACTACTTGATTGTGTCAAGTTTCAAAGAGCTAGCACAAACCGTGTTTGATTTAGAGTTCCAACGACATGTACCCACATAGGAGAAAACAGAGTGAAACCTAAAAATTAAAACTGTTACTGCCAACGAACGGTTTAACCTAGAAGAACAAAATTTGGTGAGCCATGTGGGATTGGTTTACTGATCATTACCTTAAAGTGTCATCAAGACTGGGTGAAAAAACGTGTGCTGAGATTTCAGGAAACTCGTAATTTTTTGTAAGCTAGGCAACCCCTTTCCATGAAAGTGATTTGCGCCAGTCTCTGCTTAGGGCTACATCAATAGGAAACAAACCATAGAGATAGAACTTGGAACTACTTGATTGTGTCAAGTTTCAAAGAGCTAGCACAAACCTTGTTTGATTTAGAGTTCCAACTACATGTACCCACATAGGAGAAAACAGGGTGAAACCTAAAAATTAAAACTGTGACTGCCAACGAACGGTTTAACCTAGAAGAACGAAATTTGGTGAGCCAAGTGGGATTGGGGTACTGCTCATTACCTGAAAGTGTCATCAAGATTGGGAGAAAAAATGTGTGCTGAGATTTTACGAAACTCGTAGTTTTTTGGAAGCTTGGCAACCCCTTTCCATGAATGTGATTTGCGCCAGTCTCTGCTTAGGGCTACATCAATAGGAAACAAACCATAGAGATAGAACTTGGAACTAATTGATTGTGTCCAGTTTCTAAGAGCTAGCACAAACCGTGTTTGATTTAGAGTTCCAACTACATGTATGCATTTAGGAGAAAACAGAGTGAAATCTAAAAATTAAAACTCTTACTGCCAATGAACGGTTAAACGTAGAAGAACGAAATTTGATGAGCCAAGTGGGATTGGGGTACTGATCATTACCTGAAAGTGTCATCAAGTTTGGGTGAAAAAATGTGTGCTGAGATTTCAGGAAACTCGTAGTTTTTTGGAAGCTTGGCAACCCCTTTCCATGAAAGTGATTTGCGCCAGTCTCTGCTTAGTGCTAGATCAATAGGAAACAAACCATAGAGATAGAACTTGGAACTACTTTATTGTGTCAAGTTTCAAAGAGCTAGCACAAACCGTGGTTGATTTAGAGTTCCAACTACATGTATCCATATAGGAGAAAACAGAGTGAAACCTAAAAATTAAAACTGTTACTGACAACGAACGGTTTAACCTAGAAGAACGAAATTTGGTGAGCCAAGTGGGATTGGGGTACTGATCATTACCTGAAAGTGTCATCAAGACTGGGTGAAAAAATATATGCTGATATTTCAGGAAACTCGTAGTTTTTTGGAAGCTTGGCAATCCCTTTCCATGAAAGTGATTTTGCCAGTCTCTGCTTAGGGCTACATCAATAGGAAACAAACCATAGAGATAGAACTTGGAACTAATTGATTGTGTCCAGTTTCTAAGAGCTAGCACAAACCGTGTTTGATTTAGAGTTCCAACTACATGTATGCATTTAGGAGAAAACAGAGTGAAACCTAAAAATTAAAACTGTTACTGCCAATGAACGGTTAAACGTAGAAGAACGAAATTTGATGAGCCAAGTGGGATTGGGGTACTGATCATTACCTGAAAGTGTCATCAAGTTTGGGTGAAAAAATGTGTGCTGAGATTTCAGGAAACTCGTAGTTTTTTGGAAGCTTGGCAACCCCTTTCCATGAAAGTGATTTGCGCCAGTCTCTGCTTAGTGCTAGATCAATAGGAAACAAACCATAGAGATAGAACTTGGAACTACTTGATTGTGTCAAGTTTCAAAGAGCTAGCACAAACCGTGTTTGATTTAGAGTTCCAACGACATGTACCCACATAGGAGAAAACAGAGTGAAACCTAAAAATTAAAACTGTTACTGCCAACGAACGGTTTAACCTAGAAGAACAAAATTTGGTGAGCCATGTGGGATTGGTTTACTGATCATTACCTTAAAGTGTCATCAAGACTGGGTGAAAAAACGTGTGCTGAGATTTCAGGAAACTCGTAATTTTTTGTAAGCTAGGCAACCCCTTTCCATAAAAGTTATTTGCGCCAGTCTCTGCTTAGGGCTACATCAATAGGAAAAAAACCATAAAGATAGAACTTGGAACTACTTGATTGTGTCAAGTTTCAAAGAGCTAGCACAAACCGTGTTTGATTTAGAGTTCCAACTACATGTACCCACATAGGAGAAAACAGAATGAAACCTAAAAATTAAAACTGTGACTGCCAACGAACGGTTTAACCTAGAACAACTAAATTTGGTGTGCCAAGTGGGATTGGGGTACTGATCATTACCTGAAAGTGTCATCAAGATTGGGTGAAAAAATATGTGCTGTGATTTCAGGAAACTCGTAGTTTTTTGGAAGCTTGGCAACCTCTTTCCATGAAAGTGATTTGCGCCAGTCTCTGCTTAGGGCTACATCATTAGGAAACAAACCATAGAGATAGAACTTGGAACTACTTGATTGTGTCAAGTTTTTAAGAGCTAGCAAATACCGTGTTTGATTTAGAGTGAAAACTCCATGTATCCATATAGGAGAAAACAGAGTGAAACCTAAAAATTAAAACTGTTACTGCCAACGAACGGTTTAACCTAGAAGAACGAAATTTGGTGATCCAAGTGGGATTGGGGTACTGATCATTACCTGAAAGTGCCATCAAGATTGGGTGAAAAAATGTGTGCTCAGATTTCACGAAACTCGTAGTTTTTTGGAAGCATATCAACCCCTTTCCATGAAAGTGATTTTCACCAGTCTCTGCTTAGGGCTACATCAATAGGAAACAAACCATAGAGATAGAACTTGGAACTACTTGATTGTGTCAAGTTTCAAAGAGCTAGCACAAACCTTGTTTGATTTAGAGTTCCAACTACATGTACCCACTTAGGAGAAAACACGGTGAAACCTAAAAATTTAAACTGTGACTGCCAACGAACGGTTTAACCTAGAAGAACGAAATTTGGTGATCCAAGTGGGATTGGGGTACTGATCATTACCTGAAAGTGCCATCAAGATTGGGTGAAAAAATGTGTGCTGAGATTTCACGAAACTCGTAGTTTTTTGGAAGCTTGGCAACCCCTTTCCATGAAGGTGATTTGCGCCAGTCTCTGCTTAGGGCTACATCAATAGGAAACAAACCATGGAGATAGAACTTGGAACTACTTGATTGTGTAAAGTTGCAAAGAGCTAGCACAAACCGTGTTTGATTTAGAGTTCCAACTACATGTATCCATATGGGAGAAAACAGAGTGAAACCTAAAAATTAAAACTGTTACTGCCAACGAACGGTTTAACCTAGAAGAACGAAATTTGGTGAGCCAAGTTGGATTGGGGTACTGATCATTACCTGAAAGTGTCATCAAGATTGGGTGAAAAAATGTGTGCTGAGATTTCAGGAAACTCGTAGTTTTTTGGAAGCTTGGCAACCACTTTCCATGAAGGTGATTTGCGCCAGTCTCTGCTTAGGGCTACATCAATAGGAAACAAACCATAGAGATAGAACTTGGAACTACTTGATTGTGTCAAGTTTCAAAGAGCTAGCACAAACCTTGTTTGATTTAGAGTCCAACTACATGTACCCACGTAGGAGAAAACAGGGTGAAACCTAAAAATTAAAACTGTGACTGCCAACGAACGGTTTAACCTAGAAGAACGAAATTTGGTGAGCCAAGTGGGATTGGGGTACTGCTCATTACCTGAAAGTGTCATCAAGATTGGGAGAAAAAATGTGTGCTGAGATTTTACGAAACTCGTAGTTTTTTGGAAGCTTGGCAACCCCTTTCCATGAATGTGATTTGCGCCAGTCTCTGCTTAGGGCTACATCAATAGGAAACAAACCATAGAGATAGAACTTGGAACTAATTGATTGTGTCCAGTTTCTAAGAGCTAGCACAAACCGTGTTTGATTTAGAGTTCCAACTACATGTATGCATTTAGGAGAAAACAGAGTGAAATCTAAAAATTAAAACTCTTACTGCCAATGAACGGTTTAACCTAGAAGAACAAAATTTGGTGAGCCAAGTGGGATTGGTTTACTGATCATTACCTTAAAGTGTCATCAAGACTGGGTGAAAAAACGTGTGCTGAGATTTCAGGAAACTCGTAATTTTTTGTAAGCTAGGCAACCCCTTTCCATAAATGTTATTTGCGCCAGTCTCTGCTTAGGGCTACATCAATAGGAAAAAAAACCATAAAGATAGAACTTGGAACTACTTGATTGTGTCAAGTTTCAAAGAGCTAGCACAAACCGTGTTTGATTTAGAGTTCCAACTACATGTACCCACATAGGAGAAAACAGAATGAAACCTAAAAATTAAAACTGTGACTGCCAACGAACGGTTTAACCTAGAACAACTAAATTTGGTGTGCCAAGTGGGATTGGGGTACTGATCATTACCTGAAAGTGTCATCAAATTGGGTGAAAAAAATATGTGCTGTGATTTCAGGAAACTCGTAGTTTTTTGGAAGCTTGGCAACCTCTTTCCATGAAAGTGATTTGCGCCAGTCTCTGCTTAGGGCTACATCATTAGGAAACAAACCATAGAGATAGAACTTGGAACTACTTGATTGTGTCAAGTTTTTAAGAGCTAGCACAAATCGTGTTTGATTTAGAGTGAAAACTCCATGTATCCATATAGGAGAAAACAGAGTGAAACCTAAAAATTTAAACCGTTACTGCCAACGAACGGTTTAACCTAGAAGAACGAAATTTGGTGATCCAAGTGGGATTGAGGTACTGATCATTACCTGAAAGTGCCATCAAGATTGGGTGAAAAAATTTGTGCTCAGATTTCACGAAACTCGTAGTTTTTTGGAAGCTTATCAACCCCTTTCCATGAAAGTGATTTGCACCAGTCTCTGCTTAGGGCTACATCAATAGGAAACAAACCATAGAGATAGAACTTGGAACTACTTGATTGTGTCAAGTTTCAAAGAGCTAGCAAAAACCATGTTTGATTTAGAGTTCCAACTACATGTACCCACATAGGAGAAAACAGGGTGAAACCTAAAAATTAAAACTGTGACTGCCAACGAACGGTTTAACCTAGAAGAACGAAATTTGGTGAGCCAAGTGAGGTTGGGGTACTGCTCATTACCTGAAAGTGTCATCAAGATTGGGTGAAAAAATGTGTGCTGAGATTTCACGAAACTCGTAGTTTTTTGGAAGCTTGGCAACCCCTTTCCATGAAAGTGATTTGCGCAAGTCTCTGCTTAGGGCTATATCAATAGGAAAAAAACCATAGAGATTGAACTTGGAACTACTTTATTGTGTAAAGTTGCAAAGAGATAGCACAAACCGTGTTTGATTTAGAGTTCCAACTACATGTATCCATATAGGAGAAAACAGAGTGAAACCTAAAAATTAAAACTGTTACTGCCAACGAACGGTTTAACCTAGAAGAACGAAATTTGGTGAGCCAAGTGGGATTGGGGTACTGATCATTACCTGAAAGTGTCATCAAGATTGGGTGAAAAAATGTGTGCTGAGATGTAAGGAAACTCGTAGTTTTTTGGAAGCTTGGCAACCCCTTTCCATGAAAGTGATTTGCGCCAGTCTCTGCTTAGGGCTACATCAATAGGAAACAAACCATAGAGATAGAACTTGGAACTACTTGATTGTGTCAAGTTTTAAAGAGCTAGCAAATACCGTGTTTGATTTAGAGTGAAAACTCCATGTATCCATATAGGAGAAAACAGAGTGAAACCTAAAAATTAAAACTGTTACTGCCAACGAACGGTTTAACCTAGAAGAACGAAATTTGGTGATCCAAGTGGGATTGGGGTACTGATCATTACCTGAAAGTGCCATCAAGATTGGGTGAAAAAATGTGTGCTCAGATTTCACGAAACTCGTAGTTTTTTGGAAGCTTATCAACCCCTTTCCATGAAAGTGATTTTCACCAGTCTCTGCTTAGGGCTACATCAATAGGAAACAAACCATAGAGATAGAACTTGGAACTACTTGATTGTGTCAAGTTTCAAAGAGCTAGCACAAACCTTGTTTGATTTAGAGTTCCAACTACATGTACCCACATAGGATAAAACAGGGTGAAACCTAAAAATTTAAACTGTGACTGCCAACGAACGGTTTAACCTAGAAGAACGAAATTTGGTGATCCAAGTGGGATTGGGGTACTGATCATTACCTGAAAGTGCCATCAAGATTGGGTGAAAAAATGTGTGCTGAGATTTCACGAAACTCGTAGTTTTTTGGAAGCTTGGCAACCCCTTTCCATGAAGGTGATTTGCGCCAGTCTCTGCTTAGGGCTACATCAATAGGAAAAAAACCATAGAGATAGAACTTGGAACTACTTGATTGTGTAAAGTTGCAAAGAGCTAGCACAAACCGTGTTTGATTTAGAGTTCCAACTACATGTATCCATATGGGAGAAAACAGAGTGAAACCTAAAAATTAAAACTGTTACTGCCAACGAACGGTTTAACCTAGAAGAACGAAATTTGGTGAGCCAAGTTGGATTGGGGTACTGATCATTACCTGAAAGTGTCATCAAGATTGGGTGAAAAAATGTGTGCTGAGATTTCAGGAAACTCGTAGTTTTTTGGAAGCTTGGCAACCACTTTCCATGAAGGTGATTTGCGCCAGTCTCTGCTTAGGGCTACATCAATAGGAAACAAACCATAGAGATAGAACTTGGAACTACTTGATTGTGTCAAGTTTCAAAGAGCTAGCACAAACCTTGTTTGATTTAGAGTTCCAACTACATGTACCCACATAGGAGAAAACAGGGTGAAACCTAAAAATTAAAACTGTGACTGCCAACGAACGGTTTAACCTAGAAGAACGAAATTTGGTGAGCCAAGTGGGATTGGGGTACTGCTCATTACCTGAAAGTGTCATCAAGATTGGGAGAAAAAATGTGTGCTGAGATTTTACGAAACTCGTAGTTTTTTGGAAGCTTGGCAACCCCTTTCCATGAATGTGATTTGCGCCAGTCTCTGCTTAGGGCTACATCAATAGGAAACAAACCATAGAGATAGAACTTGGAACTAATTGATTGTGTCCAGTTTCTAAGAGCTAGCACAAACCGTGTTTGATTTAGAGTTCCAACTACATGTATGCATTTAGGAGAAAACAGAGTGAAATCTAAAAATTAAAACTCTTACTGCCAATGAACGGTTAAACGTAGAAGAACGAAATTTGATGAGCCAAGTGGGATTGGGGTACTGATCATTACCTGAAAGTGTCATCAAGTTTGGGTGAAAAAATGTGTGCTGAGATTTCAGGAAACTCGTAGTTTTTTGGAAGCTTGGCAACCCCTTTCCATGAAAGTGATTTGCGCCAGTCTCTGCTTAGTGCTAGATCAATAGGAAACAAACCATAGAGATAGAACTTGGAACTACTTTATTGTGTCAAGTTTCAAAGAGCTAGCACAAACCGTGGTTGATTTAGAGTTCCAACTACATGTATCCATATAGGAGAAAACAGAGTGAAACCTAAAAATTAAAACTGTTACTGACAACGAACTGTTTAACCTAGAAGAACGAAATTTGGTGAGCCAAGTGGGATTGGGGTACTGATCATTACCTGAAAGTGTCATCAAGACTGGGTGAAAAAATATATGCTGATATTTCAGGAAACTCGTAGTTTTTTGGAAGCTTGGCAATCCCTTTCCATGAAAGTGATTTTGCCAGTCTCTGCTTAGGGCTACATCAATAGGAAAAAAACCATAGATATAGAACTTGGAACTACTTGATTGTGTCAAGTTTCAAAGAGCTAGCAAAAACCGTGTTTGATTTAGAGTTCCAACTCCATGTATCCATATAGGAGAAAACAGAGTGGAACCTAAAAATTAAAACTGTTACTGCCAACGAACGGTTTAAACTAGAAGAACGAAATTTGGTGAGCCAAGTGGGATTGGGGTACTGATCATTACAAGAAAGTGTCATCAAGATTGGGTGAAAAAATGTTTGCTGTGATTTCAGGAAACTCATAGTTTTTTGGAAGGTTGGCAACCCCTTTCCATGAAAGTGATTTGCGCCAGTCTCTGCTTAGGGCTACATCAATAGGAAACAAACCATAGAGATAGAACTTGGAACTACTTGATTGTGTCAAGTTTCAAAGAGCTAGCACAAACCGTGTTTGATTTAGAGTTCCAACGACATGTACCCACATAGGAGAAAACAGAGTGAAACCTAAAAATTAAAACTGTTACTGCCAACGAACGGTTTAACCTAGAAGAACAAAATTTGGTGAGCCATGTGGGATTGGTTTACTGATCATTACCTTAAAGTGTCATCAAGATTGGGTGAAAAAATGTGTGCTGAGATTTCAGGAAACTCGTAATTTTTTGTAAGCTAGGCAACCCCTTTCCATAAAAGTTATTTGCGCCAGTCTCTGCTTAGGGCTACATCAATAGGAAAAAAACCATAAAGATAGAACTTGGAACTACTTGATTGTGTCAAGTTTCAAAAAGCTAGCACAAACCGTGTTTGATTTAGAGTTCCAACTACATGTACCCACATAGAAGAAAACAGAATGAAACCTAAAAATTAAAACTGTGACTGCCAACGAACGGTTTAACCTAGAACAACTAAATTTGGTGTGCCAAGTGGGATTGGGGTACTGATCATTACCTGAAAGTGTCATCAAGATTGGGTGAAAAAATATGTGCTGTGATTTCAGGATTCTCGTAGTTTTTTGGAAGCTTGGCAACCTCTTTCCATGAAAGTGATTTGCGCCAGTCTCTGCTTAGGGCTACATCATTAGGAAACAAACCATAGAGATAGAACTTGGAACTACTTGATTGTGTCAAGTTTTTAAGAGCTAGCACAAACCGTGTTTGATTTAGAGTGAAAACTCCATGTATCCATATAGGAGAAAACAGAGTGAAACCTAAAAATTTAAACCGTTACTGCCAATGAACGGTTTAACCTAGAAGAACGAAATTTGGTGATCCAAGTGGGATTGAGGTACTGATCATTACCTGAAAGTGCCATCAAGATTGGGTGAAAAAATTTGTGCTCAGATTTCACGAAACTCGTAGTTTTTTGGAAGCTTATCAACCCCTTTCCATGAAAGTGATTTGCACCAGTCTCTGCTTAGGGCTACATCAATAGGAAACAAACCATAGAGATAGAACTTGGAACTACTTGATTGTGTCAAGTTTCAAAGAGCTAGCAAAAACCATGTTTGATTTAGAGTTCCAACTACATGTACCCACATAGGAGAAAACAGGGTGAAACCTAAAAATTAAAACTGTGACTGCCAACGAACGGTTTAACCTAGAAGAACGAAATTTGGTGAGCCAAGTGGGGTTGGGGTACTGCTCATTACCTGAAAGTGTCATCAAGATTGGGTGAAAAAATGTGTGCTGAGATTTCACGAAACTCGTAGTTTTTTGGAAGCTTGGCAACCCCTTTCCATGAAGGTGATTTGCGCCAGTCTCTGCTTAGGGCTATATCAATAGGAAAAAAACCATAGAGATTGAACTTGGAACTACTTTATTGTGTAAAGTTGCAAAGAGCTAGCACAAACCGTGTTTGATTTAGAGTTCCAACTACATGTATCCATATAGGAGAAAACAGAGTGAAACCTAAAAATTAAAACTGTTACTGCCAACGAACGGTTTAACCTAGAAGAACGAAATTTGGTGAGCCAAGTGGGATTGGGGTACTGATCATTACCTGAAAGTGTCATCAAGATTGGGTGAAAAAATGTGTGCTGAGATGTAAGGAAACTCGTAGTTTTTTGGAAGCTTGGCAACCCCTTTCCATGAAAGTGATTTGCGCCAGTCTCTGCTTAGGGCTACATCAATAGGAAACAAACCATAGAGATAGAACTTGGAACTACTTGATTGTGTCAAGTTTTAAAGAGCTAGCAAATACCGTGTTTGATTTAGAGTGAAAACTCCATGTATCCATATAGGAGAAAACAGAGTGAAACCTAAAAATTAAAACTGTTACTGCCAACGAACGGTTTAACCTAGAAGAACGAAATTTGGTGATCCAAGTGGGATTGGGGTACTGATCATTACCTGAAAGTGCCATCAAGATTGGGTGAAAAAATGTGTGCTCAGATTTCACGAAACTAGTAGTTTTTTCGAAGCTTATCAACCCCTTTCCATGAAAGTGATTTTCACCAGTCTCTGCTTAGGGCTACATCAATATGAAACAAACCATAGAGATAGAACTTGGAACTACTTGATTGTGTCAAGTTTCAAAGAGCTAGCACAAACCTTGTTTGATTTAGAGTTCCAACTACATGTACCCACATAGGAGAAAACAGGGTGAAACCTAAAAATTTAAACTGTGACTGCCAACGAACGGTTTAACCTAGAAGAACGAAATTTGGTGATCCAAGTGGGACTGGGGTACTGATCATTACCTGAAAGTGCGATCAAGATTGGGTGAAAAAATGTGTGCTCAGATTTCACGAAACTCGTAGTTTTTTGGAAGCTTATCAACCCCTTTCCATGAAAGTGATTTGCACCAGTCTCTGCTTAGGGCTACATCAATAGGAAACAACCCATAGAGAGAGAACTTGGAACTACTTGATTGTGTCAAGTTTCAAAGAGCTAGAACAAACCGTGTTTGATTTAGAGATCCAACTCCATGTATCCATATAGGAGAAAACAGAGTGAAACCTAAAAATTAAAACTGTTACTGCCAACGAACCGTTTAACCTAGAAGAATGAAATTTGGTGAGCCAAGTGGGATTGGGGTACTGATCCTTACCTGAAAGTGTCATGAAGATTGGGTGAAAAAATGTGTGCTCAGATTTCACGAAACTCGTAGTTTTTGGAAGCTTGGCCACCCCTTTCCATGAAAGTGATTTGCGCCAGTCTCTGCTTAGGGCTACATCAATAGGAAACAAACCATAGAGATAGAACTTGGAACTACTTGATTGTGTCAAGTTTTAAAGAGCTAGCAAAACCGTGTTTGATTTTGAGTGAAAACTCCATGTATCCATATAGGAGAAAACAGAGTGAAACCTAAAAATTAAAACTGTTACTGCCAACGAACGGTTTAACCTAGAAGAACGAAATTTGGTGAGCCAAGTAGGATTGGGGTACTGATCATTACCTGAAAGTGTCATCACGACTGGGTAAAAATTTGTGTGCTGAGATTTCAGGAAACTCGTAGTTTTTTGGAAGCTTGGCAATCCATTTCCATGAAAGAGATTTTCGCCAGTCTCTGCTTAGGGCTACATCAATAGGAAAAAAACCATAGTGACAGAACATGGAACTACTTGATTGTGTCAAGTTTCAAAGAGCTAGCAAAAACCGTGTTTGATTTAGAGTTCCAACTCCATGTATTTATATAGGAGAAAACAGAGTGAAACCGAATAATTAAAACTGTTACTGCCAACAAACGATTTAACCTAGAAGAACGAAATTTGGTGAGCCAAGTGGGATTGGGGTACTGATCATTACCTGAAAGTGTCATCAAGATTGGGAGAAAAAATGTGTGCTGAGATTTCAGGAGACTCGTAGTTTTTTGGAAGCTTGGCAACCCCTTTCCATGAAAGTGATTTGCGCCAGTCTCTGCTTAGGGCTACATCAATAGGAAACAAACCATAGAGATAGAACTTGGAACTAATTGATTGTGTCCAGTTTCTAAGAGCTAGCACAAACCGTGTTTCATTTAGAGTTCCAACTACATGTATGCATTTAGGAGAAAACAGAGTGAAATCAAAAATTAAAACTGTTACTGCCAATGAACGGTTAAACGTAGAAGAACGAAATTTGATGAGCCAAGTGGGATTGGGGTACTGATCATTACCTGAAAGTGTCATCAAGTTTGGGTGAAAAAATGTGTGCTGAGATTTCAGGAAACTCGTAGTTTTTTGGAAGCTTGGCAACCCCTTTCCATGAAAGTGATTTTCGCCAGTCTCTGCTTAGGGCTACATCAATAGGAAACAAACCATAGAGATAGAACTTGGAACTACTTTATTGTGTCAAGTTTGAAAGAGCTAGCACAAACCGTGTTTGATTTAGAGTTCCAAATATATGTATCCATATGGCAGAAAACAGAGTGAAATCTAAAAATTAAAACTGTTACTGCCAATGAACGGTTTAAACTAGAAGAACAAAATTTGGTGAGCCAAGTGGGATTGGGGTACTGATCATTACCTGAAAGTGTCATCAAGATTGGGTGAAAAAATGTGTGCTGAGATTTCAGGAAACTCGTAGTTTTTTGGAAGCTTGGCAACCCCTTTCCATGAAAGTGATTTGCCCCAGTCTCTGCTTAGGGCTACATCAATAGGAAACAAACCATAGAAATAGAACTTGGAACTACTTGATTGTGTCAAGTTTCAAAGAGCTAGCACAAACCTTGTTTGATTTACAGTTCCAACTCCATGTATCCATATAGGAGAAAACAGAGTGAAACCTACAAATTAAAACTGTTACTGCCAACGAACGGTTTAACCTTGAAAAACGAAATTTGGTGAGCCAAGTGGATTGGGGTACTGATCATTACCTGAAAGTGTCATCAAGACTGGGTGAAAAAATGTGTGCTGAGATTTCAGGAAACTCGTAGTTTTTTGGAAGGTTGGCAATCCCTTTCCATGAAAGTGATTTGCGCCAGTCTCTGCTTAGTGCTAGATCAATAGGAAACAAACCATAGAGATAGAACTTGGAACTACTTTATTGTGTCAAGTTTCAAAGAGCTAGCACAAACCGTGGTTGATTTAGAGTTCCAACTACATGTATCCATATAGGAGAAAACAGAGTGAAACCTAAAAATTAAAACTGTTACTGACAACGAACGGTTTAACCTAGAAGAACGAAATTTGGTGAGCCAAGTGGGATTGAGGTACTGATCATTACCTGAAAGGGTCATCAAGACTGGGTGAAAAAATATATGCTGATATTTCAGGAAACTCGTAGTTTTTTGGAAGCTTGGCAGTCCCTTTCCATGAAAGTGATTTTGCCAGTCTCTGCTTAGGGCTACATCAATAGGAAAAAAACCATAGAGATAGAACTTGGAACTACTTGATTGTGTCAAGTTTCAAAGAGCTAGCAAAAACCGTGTTTGATTTAGAGTTCCAACTCCATGTATCCATATAGGAGAAAACAGAGTGGAACCTAAAAATTAAAACTGTTACTGCCAACGAACGGTTTAACCTAGAAGAACGAAATTTGGTGAGCCAAGTGGGATTGGGGTACTGATCATTACAAGAAAGTGTCATCAAGATTGGGTGAAAAAATATTTGCTGTGATTTCAGGAAACTCATAGTTTTTTGGAAGGTTGGCAACCCCTTTCCATGAAAGTGATTTGCGCCAGTCTCTGCTTAGGGCTACATCAATAGGAAACAAACCATAGAGATAGAACTTGGAACTACTTGATTGTGTCAAGTTTCAAAGAGCTAGCACAAACCGTGTTTGATTTAGAGTTCCAACGACATGTACCCACATAGGAGAAAACAGAGTGAAACCTAAAAATTAAAACTGTTACTGCCAACGAACGGTTTAACCTAGAAGAACGAAATTTGGTGATCCAAGTGGGATTGAGGTACTGATCATTACCTGAAAGTGCCATCAACATTGGGTGAAAAAATTTGTGCTCAGATTTCACGAAACTCGTAGTTTTTTGGAAGCTTATCAACCCCTTTCCATGAAAGTGATTTGCACCAGTCTCTGCTTAGGGCTACATCAATAGGAAACAAACCATAGAGATAGAACGTGGAACTACTTGATTGTGTCAAGTTTCAAAGAGCTAGCACAAACCATGTTTGATTTAGAGTTCCAACTACATGTACCCACATAGGAGAAAACAGGGTGAAACCTAAAAATTAAAACTGTGACTGCCAACGAACGGTTTAACCTAGAAGAACGAAATTTGGTGAGCCAAGTTGGGTTGGGGTACTGCTCATTACCTGAAAGTGTCATCAAGATTGGGTGAAAAAATGTGTGCTGAGATTTCACGAAACTCGTAGTTTTTTGGAAGCTTGGCAACCCCTTTCCATGAAGGTGATTTGCGCCAGTCTCTGCTTAGGGCTATATCAATAGGAAAAAAACCATAGAGATTGAACTTGGAACTACTTGATTGTGTAAAGTTGCAAAGAGCTAGCACAAACCGTGTTTGATTTAGAGTTCCAACTACATGTATCCATATAGGAGAAAACAGAGTTAAACCTAAAAATTAAAACTGTTACTGCCAACGAACGGTTTAACCTAGAAGAACGAAATTTGGTGACCCAAGTGGGATTGGGGTACTGATCATTACCTGAAAGTGCCATCAAGATTGGGTGAAAAAATGTGTGCTCAGATTTCACGAAACTCGTAGTTTTATGGAAGCTTGGCAACCCCTTTCCATGAAGGTGATTTGCGCCAGTCTCTGCTTAGGGCTACATCAATAGGAAACAAACCATAGAGATAGAACTTGGAACTACTTGATTGTGTCAAGGTTCAAAGAGCTAGCACAAACCGTGTTTGATTTAGCGTTCCAACTACATGTATCCATATAGGAGAAAACAGAGTGAAACCTAAGAATTAAAACTCTTACTGCCAATGAACGGTTTAACCTAGAAGAACGAAATTTGGTGAGCCAAATGGGATTGGGGTACTGATGATTACCTGAAAGTGTCATCAAGATTGGTTGAAAAAATGTGTGCTGAGATTTCAGGAAACTCGTAGTTTTTTGGAAGCTTGGCAACCCCTTTCTATGAAAGTGATTTGCGCCAGTCTCTGCTTAGGGCTACATCAATACGAAACAAACCATAGAGATAGAACTTGGAACTACTTTATTGTGTGAAGTTTCAAGCTAGCACAAACTGTGTTTGATTAGAGTTCCAACTACATGTATCCATATAGGACTAAACAGAGTGAACCTAAAAATTAAAACTGTTACTGACAATGAACGGTTTAACCTAGAAGAACGAAATTTGGTGAGCCAAGTGGGATTGGGGTACTGATCATTACCTGGAAGAGTCTTCAAGATTGGGTGAAAAAATGTGTGCTGATATTTCAGGAAACTCGTAGTTTTTTGGAAGCTTGGCAACCCCTATTAATGAAAGTGCTTTGCATCAGTCTCTGCTTAGGGCTACATCAATAGGAAACAAACCATAGAGATAGAACTTGGAACTACTTGATTGTGTCAAGTTTCAAAGAGCTAGCACAAACCGTGTTTGATTTAGAGTTCCAACTACATGTATCCATATAGGAGAAAACAGAGTGAAACCTAAGAATTAAAACTCTTACTGCCAATGAACGGTTTAACCTAGAAGAACGAAATTTGGTGAGCCAAATGGGATTGGGGTACTGATGATTACCTGAAAGTGTCATCAAGATTGGTTGAAAAAATGTGTGCTGAGATTTCAGGAAACTCGTAGTTTTTTGGAAGCTTGGCAACCACTTTCTATGAAAGTGATTTGCGCCAGTCTCTGCTTAGGGCTACATCAATACGAAACAAACCATAGAGATAGAACTTGGAACTACTTGATTGTGTCAAGTTTCAAGCTAACACAAACTGTGTTTGATTTAGAGTTCCAACTACATGTATCCATATAGGAGAAAACAGAGTGAAACCTAAAAATTAAAACTGTTACTGCCAACGAAAGGTTAAACCTAGAAAAACGAAATTTGGTGAGCCAAGTGGGATTGGGGTACTGATCATTACCTGAAAGTGTCATCAAGATTGGGTGAAAATTTGTGTGCTGAGATTTCAGGAAACTCGTAGTTTTTTGGAAGCTTGGCAATCCATTTCCATGAAAGTGATTTGCGCCAGTCTCTGCTTAGGGCTACATCAATAGGAAACAAACCATAGAGATAGAACTTGGAACTACTTGATTGTGTCAAGTTTCAAAGAGCTAGCACAAACCGTGTTTGATTTAGAGTTCCAACTCCATGTATCCATATAGGAGAAAACAGAGTGAAACCTAAAAATTAAAACTGTTACGGCCTACGAACGGTTTAATCTAGAAGAACGAAATTTGGTGAGCCAAGTGGATTGGGGTACTGATCTTTACCTGAAAGTGTCATCAAGACTGGGTGAAAAAATGTGTGCTGAGATTTCAGGAAACTCGTAGTTTTTTGGAAGCTTGGCAATCCCTTTAAATGAAAGTGATTTTTGCCAGTCTCTGCTTAGTGCTAGATCAATAGGAAACAAACCATAGAGATAGAACTTAAAACTACTTGATTGTGTCCAGTTTCAAAGAGCTAGCACAAACCGTGTTTGATTTAGAGTTCCAACTACATATATCCATATAGGAGAAAACAGAGTGAAACCTAAAAATTAAAACTGTTACTGCCAACGAACGGTTTAACCTAGAAGAACGAAATTTGGTGAGCCAAGTGGGATTGGCATACTGATCATTACCTGAAAGTGTCATCAAGACTGGGTGAAAATATGTGTGCTGAGATTTCAGGAAACTCGTAGTTTTTTGGAAGCTTGGCAATCCATTTCCATGAAAGTGATTTGCGCCAGTCTCTGCTTAGGGCTACATCAATAGGAAACAAACCATAGAGATAGAACTTGGAACTACTTGATTGTGACAAGTTTCAAAGAGCTAGCACAAACCGTGTTTGATTTAGAGTTCCAACTACATGTATCCATATAGGAGAAAACAGAGTGAAACCTAAAAATTAATAATTTACTGCCAATGAACGGTTGAACCTAGAAGAACGAAATTGGTGAACCAAGTGGGTTTGGGGTACTGATAATTACCTGAAAGTGTCATGAAGATTGGGTGAAAAAATGTGTGCTGAGTTTTCAGGAAAATCATAGTTTTTTGGAAGCTTGGGAACCCCTTTCCTTTAAAGTGATTTGTTCCAGTCTCTGCTTAGGTCTACATCAATGGGAAACAAACCATAGAGATAGAACTTGGAACTACTTGATTGTGTCAAGTTTCAAAGAGCTAGCACAAGCCATGTTTGATTTAGAGTTCCAACTATATGTATCGATATAGGAGAAAACAGAGTGAAACCTAAATTTAAAACTGTTACTGCCCACGAATGGTTTAACCTAGAAGAACGAAATTTGGTGAGCCAAATGGGATTGGGGTACTGATCATTACCTGAAAGTGTCATCAAGATTGGGTGAAAAAATGTGTGCTCAGATTTCACGAAACTCGTAGTTTTTTGGAAGCTTGGCAACCCCTTTCCATGAAAGTGATTTGCGCCAGTCTCTGCTTAGGGCTACATCAATAGGAAACAAACCATAGAGATAGAACTTGGAACTACTTGATTGTGTCAAGTTTCAAAGAGCTA
This sequence comes from Spermophilus citellus, assembly GCF_964194105.1. Lineage (NCBI taxonomy): Eukaryota > Metazoa > Chordata > Mammalia > Rodentia > Sciuridae > Spermophilus > Spermophilus citellus. Next base: position 21,900,364 of record NC_138188.1, on the reverse strand, counting down.
GCACAATCCGTGTTTGATTTAGAGTTCCAACTATATGTATCCATATAGGAGAAAACATAGTGAAACTTAAGAATTAAAACTCTTACTGCCAATGAACGGTTTAACCTAGAAGAACGAAATTTGGTGAGCCAAATGGGATTGGGGTACTGATCATTACCTGAAAGTGTCATCAAGATTGGGTGAAAAAATGTGAGCTCAGATTTCACGAAACTCGTAGTTTTTTGGAAGCTTGGCAACCCCTTTCCATGAAAGTGATTTGCGCCAGTCTCTGCTTAGGGCTACATCAATAGGAAACAAACCATAGAGATAGAACTTGGAACTACTTGATTGTGTCAAGTTTCAAAGAGCTAGCACAAACCGTGTTTGATTTAGAGTTCCAACTACATGTATCCATATAGGAGAAAACAGATTGAAACCTAAGAATTAAAACTCTTACTGCCAATGAACGGTTTAACATAGAAGAACGAAATTTGGTGAGCCAAATGGGATTGGGGTACTGATGATTACCTGAAAGTGTCATCAAGATTGGTTGAAAAAATGTGTGCTGAGATTTCAGGAAACTCGTAGTTTTTTGGAAGCTTGGCAACCCCTTTCTATGAAAGAGATTTGCGCCAGTCTCTGCTTAGGGCTACATCAATACGAAACAAACCATAGAGATAGAACTTGGAAGTACTTTATTGTGTGAAGTTTCAAGCTAACACAAACTGTGTTTGATTTAGAGTTCCAACTACATGTATCCATATAGGAGAAAACAGAGTGAAACCTAAAAATTAAAACTGTTACTGCCAACGAATGGTTTAACCTAGAAGAACGCAATTGGTGAGCCAAGTGGGATTGGGGTACTGATCATTACCTGAAAGTGTCATCAAGATTGGGTGAAAAAATGTGTGCTCAGATTTCACGAAACTCGAAGTTTTTTGGAAGCTTGGCAACCCATTTCCATGAAAGTGATTTGCGCCAGTCTCTGCTTAGGGCTACATCAATAGGAAACAAACCATAGAGATAGAACTTGGAACTACTTGATTGTGTCAAGTTTCAAAGAGCTAGCACAACCCTTGTTTGATTTCGAGTTCCAACTACATGTATCAATATAGGACTAAACAGAGTGAACCTAAAAATTAAAACTGTTACTGACAATGAATGGTTTAACCTAGAAGAACGAAATTTGGTGAGCCAAGTGGGATTGGGGTACTGATCATTACCTGAAAGAGTCTTCAAGATTGGGTGAAAAAATGTGTGCTGATATTTCAGGAAACTCGTAGTTTTTTGGAAGCTTGGCAACCCCTATTAATGAAAGTGGTTTGCATCAGTCTCTGCTTATGGCTACATCAATAGGAAACAAACCATAGAGATAGAACTTGGAAGTACTTGATTGTGTCAAATTTCAAAGAGCTAGCACAAACCGTGTTTGATTTAGAGTTCCAACTACATGTATCCATATAGGAGAAAACAGAGTGAAACCTAAAAATTAAAACTGTTACTGCCAACGAACGATTTAACCTAGAAGAACGAAATTTGGTGAGCCAAGTGGGATTGGGGTAGTGACCATTACCTGAAAGTGTGATCAAGATTGGGTGAAAAATTGTGTGCTGAGATTTCAGGAGACTCGTAGTTTTTTGGAAGCTTGGCAACCCCTTTCCATGAAAGTGATTTGCGCCAGTCTCTGCTTAGGGCTACATCAATAGGAAACAAACCATAGAGATAGAACTTGGAACTACTTGATTGTGTCAAGTTTCAAAGAGCTAGCACAAACCGTGTTTGATTTAGAGTTCCAACTACATGTATCCATATAGGAGAAAACAGATTGAAACCTAAGAATTAAAACTCTTACTGCCAATGAACGGTTTAACATAGAAGAACGAAATTTGGTGAGCCAAATGGGATTGGGGTACTAGAGATAGAACTTGGAACTACTTCATTGTGTCCAGTTGCAAAGAGCTAGCACAAACCGTGTTTGATTTAGAGTTCCAACTACATGTATCCATATAGGACTAAACAGAGTGAACCTAAAAATTAAAACTGTTACTGACAATGAACGGTTTAACCTAGAAGAACCAAATTTGGTGAGCCAAGTGGGATTGGGGTACTGATCATTACCTGAAAGAGTCTTCAAGATTGGGTGAAAAAATGTGTGCTGAGATTTCAGGAACCTCGTAGTTTTTTGGAAGCTTGGCAACCCCTTTCCATGGAAGTGATTTGCACCAGTCTCTGCTTAGGGCTACATCAATAGGAAACAAAACATAGAGATAGAACTTGGAACTACTTGAATGTGTCAAGTTTCAAAGAGCTAGCACAAACCGTGTTTGATTTAGAGTTCCAACTACATGTATCCATATAGGAGAAAACAGAGTGAAACCTAAAAATTAAAACTGTTACTGCCAATGAACGGTTTAACCTAGAAGAACGAAATTTGGTGAGACAAATGGGATTGGGGTACTGATCATTACCTGAAAGTGTCATCAAGATTGGTTGAAAAAATGTGTGCTGAGATTTCAGGAAACTCGTAGTTTTTTGGAAGCTTGGCAACCCCTTTCTATGAAAGTGATTTGCGCCAGTCTCTGCTTAGGGCTACATCAATAGGAAACCAACCATAGAGATAGAACTTGGAACTACTTGATTGTGTCAAGTTTCAAAGAGCTAACACAAACCGTGTTTGATTTAGAGTTCCAACTACATGTATCCATAGAGGAGAAAACAGAGTGAAACCTGAAAATTAAAACTGTTACTGCCAACGAACGGTTTAACCTAGAACAACGAAATTTGGTGAGCCAAGTGGGATTGGGGTACTGATCATTACCTGAAAGTGTCATCAAGACTGGGTGAAAATTTGTGTGCTGAGATTTCAGGAAACTCGTAGTTTTTTGGAAGCTTGGCAATCCATTTCCATGAAAGTGATTTGCGCCAGTCTCTGCTTAGGGCTACATCAATTGGAAACAAACCATAGAGATAGAACTTGGAACTACTTGATTGTGTCAAGTTTCAAAGAGCTAGCACAAACCGTGTTTGATTTAGAGTTCCAACTCCATGTATCCATATAGGAGAAAACAGAGTGAAACCTAAAAATTAAAACTGTTACTGCCTACGAACGGTTTAATCTAGAAGAACGAAATTTGGTGAGCCAAGTGGATTGGGGTACTGATCTTTACCTGAAAGTGTCATCAAGACTGGGTGAAAAAATGTGTGCTGAGATTTCAGGAAACTCGTAGTTTTTTGGAAGCTTGGCAATCCCTTTCCATGAAAGAGATTTGCGCCAGTCTCTGCTTAGTGCTAGATCAATAGGAAACAAACCATAGAGATAGAACTTGGAACTACTTGATTGTGTCCAGTTTCAAAGAGCTAGCACAAACCGTGTTTGATTTAGAGTTCCAACTACATGTATCCATATAGGAGAAAACAGAGTGAAACCTACAAATTAAAACTGTTACTGCCAACGAACGGTTTAACCTAGAAGAACGAAATTTGGTGAGCCAAGTGGGATTGGGATACTGATCATTACCTGAAAGTGTCATCAAGACTGGGTGAAAATATGTGTGCTGAGATTTCAGGAAACTCGTAGTTTTTTGGAAGCTTGGCAATCCATTTCCATGAAAGTGATTTGCGCCAGTCTCTGCTTAGGGCTACATCAATAGGAAACAAACCATAGAGATAGAACTTGGAACTACTTGATTGTGACAAGTTTCAAAGAGCAAGCACAAACCGTGTTTGATTTAGAGTTCCAACTACATGTATCCATATAGGAGAAAACAGAGTGAAACCTAAAAATTAATAATTTACTGCCAATGAAGGGTTTAACCTAGAAGAACGAAATTGATGAACCAAGTGGGTTTGGGGTACTGATCATTACCTGAAAGTGTCATGAAGATTGGGTGAAAAAATGTGTGTTGAGTTTTCAGGAAAATCATAGTTTTTTGGAAGCTTGGGAACCCCTTTCCATGAAAGTGATTTGTTCCAGTCTCTGCTTAGGTCTACATCAATGGGAAACAAACCATAGAGATAGAACTTGGAACTACTTGATTGTGTCAAGTTTCAAAGAGCTAGCACAAGCCATGTTTGATTTAGAGTTCCAACTACATGTATCGATATAGGAGAAAACAGAGTGAAACCTAAATTTAAAACTGTTACTGCCCACGAATGGTTTAACCTAGAATAACGAAATTTGGTGAGCCAAATGATATTGGGGTACTGATCATTACCTGAAAGTGTCATCAAGATTGGGTGAAAAAATGTGTGCTCAGATTTCACGAAACTCGTAGTTTTTTGGAAGCTTGGCAACCCCTTTCCATGAAAGTGATTTGCGCCAGTCTCTTCTTAGGGCTACATCAATAGGAAACAAACCATAGAGATAGAACTTGGAACTACTTGATTGTGTCAAGTTTCAAAGAGCTAGCACAAACCGTGTTTGATTTAGAGTTCCAACTACATGTAACCATATAGGAGAAAACAGAGTGAAACTTAAGAATTAAAACTCTTAATGCCAATGAACGGTTTAACCTAGAAGAACGAAATTTGGTGAGCCAAATGGGATTGGGGTACTGATCATTACCTGAAAGTGTCATCAAGATTGGGTGAAAAAATGTGTGCTCAGATTTCACGAAACTCGTAGTTTTTTGGAAGCTTGGCAACCCCTTTCCATGAAAGTGATTTGCGCCAGTCTCTGCTTAGGGCTACATCAATAGGAAACAAACCATAGAGATAGAACTTGGAACTACTTGATTGTGTCAAGTTTCAAAGAGCTAGCACAAACCGTGTTTGATTTAGAGTTCCAACTACATGTATCCATATAGGAGAAAACAGAGTGAAACCTAAGAATTAAAACTCTTACTGCCTATGAACGGTTTAACCTAGAAGAACGAAATTTGGTGAGCCAAATGGGATTGGGGTACTGATGATTACCTGAAAGTGTCATCAAGATTGGTTGAAAAAATGTGTGCTGAGATTTCAGGAAACTCGTAGTTTTTTGGAAGCTTGGCAACCCCTTTCTATGAAAGTGATTTGCGCCAGTCTCTGCTTAGGGCTACATCAATACGAAACAAACCATAGAGATAGAACTTGGAACTACTTGATTGTGTCAAGTTTCAAGCTAACACAAACTGTGTTTGATTTAGAGTTCCAACTACATGTATCCATATAGGAGAAAACAGAGTGAAACCTGAAAATTAAAACTGTTACTGCCAACGAACGGTTTAACCTAGAAGAACGAAATTTGGTGAGCCAAGTGGGATTGGGGTACTGATCATTACCTGAAAGTGTCATCAAGACTGGGTGAAAATATGTGTGCTGAGATTTCAGGAAACTCGTAGTTTTTTGGAAGCTTGGCAATCCATTTCCATGAAAGTGATTTGCGCCAGTCTCTGCTTAGGGCTACATCAATAGGAAACAAACCATAGAGATAGAACTTGGAACTACTTGATTGTGTCAAGTTTCAAAGAGCTAGCACAAACCGTGTTTGATTTAGAGTTCCAACTCCATGTATCCATATAGGAGAAAACAGAGTGAAACCTAAAAATTAAAACTGTTACTGCCTACGAACGGTTTAATCTAGAAGAACGAAATTTGGTGAGCCAAGTGGATTGGGGTACTGATCTTTACCTGAAAGTGTCATCAAGACTGGGTGAAAAAATGTGTGCTGAGATTTCAGGAAACTCGTAGTTTTTTGGAAGCTTGGCAATCCCTTTCCATGAAAGAGATTTGCGCCAGTCTCTGCTTAGTGCTAGATCAATAGGAAACAAACCATAGAGATAGAACTTGGAACTACTTGATTGTGTCCAGTTTCAAAGAGCTAGCACAAACCGTGTTTGATTTAGAGTTCCAACTACATGTATCCATATAGGAGAAACAGAGTGAAACCTAAAAATTAAAACTGTTACTGCCAACGAACTGTTTAACCTAGAAGAACGAAATTTGGTGAGCCAAGTGGGATTGGGGTACTGATCATTACCTGAAAGTGTCATGAAGATTGGGTGAAAAAATGTGTGCTGAGATTTGAGGAAAATCAGAGATTTTGGAAGCTTGGCAACCCCTTTCCATGAAAGTGATTTGCGCCGCGCCTGTGTCTGCTTAGGTCTACATCAATAGGAAACCAACCATAGAGATAGAACTTGGAACTACTTTATTGTGCCAAGTTTCAAAGAGCTAGCACAAACCGTGTTTGATTTAGACTTCCAATTCCATATATCCATAGAGGAGAAAACAGAGTGACACCTAAAAATTAAAACTGTTACTGCCAACGAACGGTTTAACCTAGAACAACGAAATTTGGTGAGCCAAGTGGGATTGGGGTACTGATCATTACCTGAAAGTGTCATCAAGACTGGGTGAAAAAATGTGTGCTGAGATTTCAGGAAACTCATAGTTTTTTGGAAGCTTGGCAACCCCTTTCCATGAAAGAGATTTGCACCAGTCTCTGCTTAGGGCTACATCAATAGTAAACAAACCATAGAGATAGAACTTGGAACTACTTGATTGTGTCCAGTTTCAAAGAGCTAGCACAAACCGTGTTTGATTTAGAGTTCCAACTACATGTATCCATATAGGAGAAAACAGAGTGAAACCTAAAAATTAAAACTGTTACTGCCAACGAACGGTTTAACCTAGAAGAACGAAATTTGGTGAGCCAAGTGGGATTGGGGTACTGATCATTACCTGAAAGTGTCATCAAGATTGGGTGAAAAAATGTTTGCTGAGATTGCACGAAACTCGTAGGTTTTTGGAAGCTTGGCAACCCCTTTCCATGAAAGTGATTTGCGCCAGTCTCTGCTTAGGGCTACATCAGTAGGAAACAAACAATAGAGATAGAACTTGGAACTACTTTATTGTGTCAAGTTTCAAAGAGCTAGCAAAAACCGTGTTTGATTTAGAGTTCCAACTACATGTATCCATATAGGAGAAAACAGAGTGAAACCTAAAAATTAAAACTGTTACTACCAAAGATTGGGTTAAACTAGAAGAACGAAATTTTATGAGAAAAGTGGGATTGGGGTACTGATCATTACCTGAAAGTGTCATCAAGATTGGGTGAATAAATGTGTGCTGAGATTTCAGGAAACTCGTAGTTTTTTGGAAGCTTGGCAACCCCTTTCCATGAAAGTGTTTTGCGCCAGTCTCTGCTTAGGGCAACATCAAAAGGAAACAAACCATATAGATAGAACTTGGATCTACTTGATTGTGTCAAGTTTCAAAGAGCTAGCACAAACCGTGTTTGATTTAGAGTTCCAACTACATGTATCCATATAGGAGAAAACAGAGTGAAACCTAAAAATTAAAACTGTTACTCCCAACGAACGGTTTAACCTAGAAGAACGACATTTGGTGAGCCAAGTGGGATTGGGTACTGATCATTACCTGAAAGTGTCATCAAGATTGGGTGAAAAAATGTGTGCTGACATTTCACGAAACTCGTAGTCTTTTGGAAGCTTGGCAAACCCTTTCAATAAAAGTGATTTGTGCCAGTCTCTGCTTAGGGCTACATCAATAGGAAACAAACCATAGGGACAGAACTTGGAACTTCTTGATTGTGTCAAGGTTCAAAGAGCTAGCACAAACCGTGTTTGATTTAGAGTTCCAACTACATGTATCCATATAGGAGAAAACATAGTGAAACCTAAAAATTAAAACTGTTACTGCCAACGAACGGTTTAACCTAGAAGAACGAAATTTGGTGAGCCAAGTGGGATTGGGGTACTGATCATTACCTGAAAGTGTCATCAAGATTGGGTGAAAAAATGTGTGCTGAGATTTCAGGAAACTCGTAGTTTTTTGGAAGCTTGCCAACCCCTTTCCATGAAAGTGATTTGCGCCAGTCTCTGCTTAGGGCTACATCAATAGGAAACAAACCATAGAGATAGAACTTGGAACTACTTGATTGTGTCCAGTTTCAAAGAGCTAGCACAAACCGTGTTTGATTTAGAGTTCCAACTACATGTATCCATATAGGAGAAAACAGAGTGAAACCTAAAAATTAAAACTGTTACTCCCAACGAACGGTTTAACCTAGAAGAACGACATTTGGTGAGCCAAGTGGGATTGGGTACTGATCATTACCTGAAAGTGTCATCAAGATTGGGTGAAAAAATGTGTGCTGAGATTTCACGAAACTCGTAGTCTTTTGGAAGCTTGGCAAACCCTTTCAATAAAAGTGATTTGCGCCAGTCTCTGCTTAGGGCTACATCAATAGGAAACAAACCATAGAGACAGAACATGGAACTTCTTGATTGTGTCAAGGTTCAAAGAGCTAGCACAAACCGTGTTTGATTTAGAGTTCCAATAACATGTATCCATATAGGAGAAAACAGAGTGAAACCTAAAAATTAAAACTGTTACTTCCAACGAACGGTTTAACCTAGAAGAACGAAATTTGGTGAGCCAAGTGGGATTGGGGTACTGATCATTACCTGAAAGTGTCATCAAGATTGGGTGAAAAAATGTGTGCTGAGATTTCAGGAAACTCGTAGTTTTTTGGAAGCTAGGCAACCCCTTTCCATGAAAGTGATTTGCGCCAGTCTCTGCTTAGGGCTACATCAATAGGAAACAAACCATAGAGATAGAACTTGGAACTACTTTATTGTGTCAAGTTTCAAAGAGGTAGTCAAACCGCTTTTGATTTAGAGTTCCAAATACATGTATCCATATAGGAGAAACAGAGTGAAACCTAAAAATTAAAACTGTTACTGCCAACGAACGGTTTAACCTAGAAGAACGAAATTTGGTGAGCCAAGTGGGATTGGGGTACTGATCATTACCTGAAAGTGTCATGAAGATTGGGTGAAAAAATGTGTGCTGAGATTTGAAGAAAATCAGAGTTTTTTGGAAGCTTGGCAACCCCTTTCCATGAAAGTGATTTGCGCCTGTGTCTCCTTAGGTCTACATCAATAGGAAACCAACCATAGAGATAGAACTTGGAACTACTTTATTGTGCCAAGTTTCAAAGAGCTAGCACAAACCGTGTTTGATTTAGACTTCCAATTCCATATATCCATAGAGGAGAAAACAGAGTGAAACCTAAAACTTAAAACTGTTACTGCCAACGAACGGTTTAACCTAGAACAACGAAATTTGGTGAGCCAAGTGGGAATGGGGTACTGATCATTACCTGAAAGTGTCATCAAGACTGGGTGAAAAAATGGGTGCTGAGATTTCAGGAAACTCGTAGTTTTTTGGAAGCTTGGCAACCCCTTTCCATGAAAGAGATTTGCACCAGTCTCTGCTTAGGGCTACATCAATAGGAAACAAACCATAGAGATAGAACTTGGAACTACTTGATTTTGTCAAGTTTCAAAGAGATAGAACAAACCGTGTTTGATTTAGAGTTCCAACTACATGTATCCATATAGGAGAAAACAGAGTGAAACCTAAAAATTAAAACTGTTACTGCCAACGAACGGTTTAACCTAGATGAACGAAATTTGGTGAGCCAAGTGGGATTGGGTACTGATCATTACCTGAAAGTGTCATCAAGATTGGGTGAAAAAATGTGTGCTGAGATTTCAGGAAACTCGTAGTTTTTTGGAAGCTTGCCAACCCCTTTCCATGAAAGTGATTTGCGCCAGTCTCTGCTTAGGGCTACATCAATAGGAAACAAACCATAGAGATAGAACTTGGAACTACTTGATTGTGTCCAGTTTCAAAGAGCTAGCACAAACCGTGTTTGATTTAGATTTCCAACTACATGTATCCATATAGGAGAAAACAGAGTGAAACCTAAAAATTAAAACTGTTACTCCCAACGAACGGTTTAACCTAGAAGAACAACATTTGGTGAGCCAAGTGGGATTGGGTACTGATCATTACCTGAAAGTGTCATCAAGATTGGGTGAAAAAATGTGTGCTGAGATTTCACGAAACTCGTAGTCTTTTGGAAGCTTGGCAAACCCTTTCAATAAAAGTGATTTGCGCCAGTCTCTGCTTAGGGCTACATCAATAGGAAACAAACCATAGAGATAGAACTTGGAACTACTTGATTGTGTCAAGTTTCAAAGAGCTAGCACAAACCTTGTTTGATTTCGAGTTCCAACTACATGTATCCATATAGGACTAAACAGAGTGAACCTAAAAATTAAAACTGTTACTGACAATGAATGGTTTAACCTAGAAGAACGAAATTTGGTGAGCCAAGTGGGATTGGGGTACTGATCATTAACTGAAAGAGTCTTCAAGATTGGGTGAAAAAATGTGTGCTGATATTTCAGGAAACTCGTAGTTTTTTGGAAGCTTGGCAACCCCTATTAATGAAAGTGCTTTGCATCAGTCTCTGCTTAGGGCTACATCAATAGGAAACAAACCATAGAGATAGAACTTGGAACTACTTGATTGTGTCAAGTTTCAAAGAGCTAGCACAAACCGTGTTTGATTTAGAGTTCCAACTACATGTATCCATATAGGAGAAAACAGAGTGAAACCTAAAAATTAAAACTGTTACTGCCAACGAACGGTTTAACCTAGAAGAACGAAATTTGGTGAGCCAAGTGGGATTGGGGTACTGATCATTACCTGAAAGTGTCATCAAGATTGGGTGAAAAAATGTGTGCTGAGATTTCAGGAAACTCGTAGTTTTTTGGAAGCTTGCCAACCCCTTTCCATGAAAGTAATTTGCGCCAGTCTCTGCTTAGGGCTACATCAATAGGAAACAAACCATAGAGATAGAACTTGGAACTACTTGATTGTGTCCAGTTTCAAAGAGCTAGCACAAACCGTGTTTGATTTAGAGTTCCAACTACATGTATCCATATAGGAGAAAACAGAGTGAAACCTAAAAATTAAAACTGTTACTCCCAACGAACGGTTTAACCTAGAAGAACGACATTTGGTGAGCCAAGTGGGATTGGGTACTGATCATTACCTGAAAGTGTCATCAAGATTGGGTGAAAAAATGTGTGCTGAGATTTCACGAAACTCGTAGTCTTTTGGAAGCTTGGCAAACCCTTTCAATAAAAGTGATTTGCGCCAGTCTCTGCTTAGGGCTACATCAATAGGAAACAAACCATAGAGACAGAACTTGGAACTTCTTGATTGTGTCAAGGTTCAAAGAGCTAGCACAAACCGTGTTTGATTTAGAGTTCCAACTACATGTATCCATATAGGAGAAAACAGAGTGAAACCTAAAAATTAAAACTGTTACTGCCAACGAACGGTTTAACCTAGAAGAACGAAATTTGGTGAGCCAAGTGGGATTGGGGTACTGATCATTACCTGAAAGTGTCATCAAGATTGGGTGAAAAAATGTGTGCTGAGATTTCACGAAACTCGTAGTCTTTTGGAAGCTTGGCAAACCCTTTCAATAAAAGTGATTTGCGCCAGTCTCTGCTTAGGGCTACATCAATAGGAAACAAACCATAGAGATAGAACTTGGAACTACTTGATTGTGTCAAGTTTCAAAGAGCTAGCACAAACCTTGTTTGATTTCGAGTTCCAACTACATGTATCCATATAGGACTAAACAGAGTGAACCTAAAAATTAAAACTGTTACTGACAATGAATGGTTTAACCTAGAAGAACGAAATTTGGTGAGCCAAGTGGGATTGGGGTACTGATCATTACCTGAAAGAGTCTTCAAGATTGGGTGAAAAAATGTGTGCTGATATTTCAAGAAACTCGTAGTTTTTTGGAAGCTTGGCAACCCCTATTAATGAAAGTGCTTTGCATCAGTCTCTGCTTAGGGCTACATCAATAGGAAACAAACCATAGAGATAGAACTTGGAACTACTTGATTGTGTCAAGTTTCAAAGAGCTAGCACAAACCGTGTTTGATTTAGAGTTCCAACTACATGTATCCATATAGGAGAAAACAGAGTGAAACCTAAAAATTTAAACTGTTACTGCCAACGAACGGTTTAACCTAGAAGAACGAAATTTGGTGAGCCAAGTGGGATTGGGGTACTGATCATTACCTGAAAGTGTCATCAAGATTGGGTGAAAAAATGTGTGCTGAGATTTCAGGAAACTCGTAGTTTTTTGGAAGCTTGCCAACCCCTTTCCATGAAAGTGATTTGCGCCAGTCTCTGCTTAGGGCTACATCAATAGGAAACAAACCATAGAGATAGAACTTGGAACTACTTGATTGTGTCCAGTTTCAAAGAGCTAGCACAAACCGTGTTTGATTTAGAGTTCCAACTACATGTATCCATATAGGAGAAAACAGAGTGAAACCTAAAAATTAAAACTGTTACTCCCAACGAACGGTTTAACCTAGAAGAACGACATTTGGTGAGCCAAGTGGGATTGGGTACTGATCATTACCTGAAAGTGTCATCAAGATTGGGTGAAAAAATGTGTGCTGAGATTTCACGAAACTCGTAGTCTTTTGGAAGCTTGGCAAACCCTTTCAATAAAAGTGATTTGCGCCAGTCTCTGCTTAGGGCTACATCAATAGGAAACAAACCATAGAGACAGAACTTGGAACTTCTTGATTGTGTCAAGGTTCAAAGAGCTAGCACAAACCGTGTTTGATTTAGAGTTCCAACTACATGTATCCATATAGGAGAAAACAGAGTGAAACCTAAAAATTAAAACTGTTACTGCCAACGAACGGTTTAACCTAGAAGAACGAAATTTGGTGAGCCAAGTGGGATTGGGGTACTGATCATTACCTGAAAGTGTCATCAAGATTGGGTGAAAAAATGTGGGCTGAGATTTCAGGAAACTCGTAGTTTTTTGGAAGCTCGGCAACCCCTTTCCATGAACGTGATTTGCGCCAGTCTCTGCTTAGGGCTATATCAATAGGAAAAAAAAAACATAGAGATAGAACTTGGAACTACTTGATTGTGTCAATTTACAAAGAGCTAGCACAAACTGTGTTTGATTTAGAGTTCCAACTACATGTATCCATATAGGAGAAAACAGAGTGAAACCTAAAAATTAAAACTGTTACTGCCAAAGATCGGTTTAACCTAGAAGAACGAAATTTGGTGAGCCAAGTGGGATTGGGGTACTGATCATTACCGGAAAGTGTCATGAAGATTGGGTGAAAAAATGTGTTCTGAGATTTCAGGAAACTCGTAGTTTTTTGGAAGCTTGGCAACCCCTTTCCATGAAAGTGATTTGTGCCAGTCTCTACTTAGAGCTACATCAATACGAAACAAACCATAGAGATAGAACTTGGAACTACTTGATTGTTTCAAGTTTCAAAGAGCTAGCACAAACCGTGTTTGATTTAGAGTTCCAATTACATGTATCCATATAGGAGAAAACAGAGTGAAACCTAAAAATTAAAACTATTACTGCCAACCACGGTTTAATCTAGAAGAACGAAATTTGGTGAGCCAAGTGGGATTGGGTACTGACCATTACCTGAAAGTGTCATCAAGATTGGGTGAAAAAATATGTGCTGAGATTTCAGGAAACTCGTAGTTTTTTGGAAGATTGGCAACCCCTTTTCATGAAAGTGATTTGCGCTAGTCTCTGCTTAGGGCTACATCAATAGGAAACAAACCATAGAGATAGAACTTGGAACTACTTGATTGTGACAACTTTCAAAAAGCTAGCACAAACCATGTTTGATTTAGAGTTCCAAATACTTGTATCCATATAGGAGAAAACAGAGTGAAACCTAAAAATTAAAACTGTTACTGCCAACGAACGGTTTAACCTAGAAGAACGAAATTTGGTGAGCCAAGTGGGATTGGGGTCCTGATCATTACCTGAAAGTGTCATCAAGATTGGGTGAAAAAATGTGTGCTGAGATTTCAGGAAAATAGTAGTTTTTTGGAAGCTTGGCAACCCCTTTCCATGAAAGTGATTTGCGACAGTCTCTGCTTATGGCTACATCAATAGGAAACCAACCATAGAGATAGAACTTGGAACTACTTTATTGTGTCAAGTTTCAAAGAGCTAGCACAAACCGTGTTTGATTTAGAGTTCCAACTACATGTATCCATATAGGAGAAAACAGAGTGAAACCTAAAAATTAAAACTGTTACTAGCAAAGATCGGATTAACCTAGAAGAAAGAAATTTGGTGAGAAAAGTGGGATTGGGGTACTGATCATTACCTGAAAGTGTCATCAAGATTGGGTGAAAAAATGTGTGCTGAGATTTCAGGAAACTCGTAGTTTTTTGAAAGCTTGGCAACCGCTTTCCATGATAGTGATTTTCGCCAGTCTCTGCTTAGGGCTACATCAATAGGAAACAAACCATAGAGATAGAACTTGGAACTACTTGATTGTGACAAGTCTCAAAAAGCTAGCACAAACCGTGTTTGATTTAGAGTTCCAACTACATGTATCCATATAGGAGAAAACAGAGTGAAACCTAAAAATTAAAACTGTTACTGCCAAAGATCGGTTTAACTTAGAAGAAAGAAATTTGGTGAGAAAAGTGGGATTGGGGTACTGATCATTACCTGAAAGTGTCATCAAGATTGGGTGAAAAAATGTGTGCTGAGATTTCAGGAAACTCGTAGTTTTTTGAAAGCTTGGCAACCTCTTTCCATGAAAGTGATTTGCGCCAGTCTCTGCTTAGGGCTACATCAATAGGAAACAAACCATAGAGATAGAACTTGGAACTACTTGATTGTGACAAGTCTCAAAAAGCTAGCACAAACCGTGTTTGAATTAGAGTTCCAACTACATGTATCCATATAGGAGAAAACAGAGTGAAACCTAAAAATTAAAACTGTTACTGCCAACGAACGGTTTAACCTAAAAGAATGAAATTTGGTGAGCCAAGTGGGATTGGGGTACTTATCATTACCTGAAAGTGTCATCAAGATTGGGTGAAAAAATGTGGGCTGAGATTTCAGGAAACTCGTAGTTTTTTGGAAGCTCGGCAACCCCTTTCCATGAACGTGATTTGCGCCAGTCTCTGCTTAGGGCTATATCAATAGGAAAAAAAAACATAGAGATAGAACTTGGAACTACTTGATTGTGTCAATTTACAAAGAGCTAGCACAAACTGTGTTTGATTTAGAGTTCCAACTACATGTATCCATATAGGAGAAAACAGAGTGAAACCTAAAAATTAAAACTGTTACTGCCAAAGATCGGTTTAACCTAGAAGAACGAAATTTGGTGAGAAAAGTGGGATTGGGGTACTGATCATTACCTGAAAGTGTCATCAAGATTGGGTGAAAAAATGTGTGCTGAGATTTCAGGAAACTCGTAGTATTTTGGAAGCTTGGCAACCTCTTTCCATGAAAGTGATTTGTGCAAGTCTCTGCTTAGGGCTACATCAATAGGAAACAAACCATAGAGATAGAACTTGGAACTACTTGATTGTGACAAGTTTCAAAAAGCTAGCACAAACCGTGTTTGATTTAGAGTTCCAACTACATGTATCCATATAGGAGAAAACAGACTGAAACCTAAAAATTAAAACTGTTACTGCCAACGAACGGTTTAACCTAGAAGAATGAAATTTGGTGAGCCAAGTGGGATTGGGGTACTGATCATTACCTGAAAGTGTCATGAAGATTGGGTGAAAAAATGTGTTCTGAGATTTCAGGAAACTCGTAGTTTTTTGGAAGCTTGGCAACCCCTTTCCATGAAAGTGATTTGCGCCAGTCTCTACTTAGAGCTACATCAATACGAAACAAACCATAGAGATAGAAGTTGGAACTACTTGATTGTGCCAAGTTTCAAAGAGCTAGCACAAACCGTGTTTGATTTAGAGTTCCAACTACATGTATCCATATAGGAGAAAACAGAGTGAAACCTAAAAACTAAAACTGTTACTGCAAACGAACGGTTTAACCTAGAAGAACGAAATTTGGTGAGCCAAGTGGGATTGGGGTACTGATCATTACCGGAAAGTGTCATCAAGATTGGGTGAAAAAATGTGTGCTGAGATTTCAGGAAAGTCGTAGTTTTATGGAAGCAGGCAACCCCTTTCAATGAATGTGATTTGCGCCAGTCTCTGCTTAGGGCTACATCAATAGGAAACAAACCATAGAGATAGAACTTGGAACTACTTGATTGTGTCAAGTTTCAAAGAGCTAGCACAAACCGTGTTTGATTTAGTGTTCCAACTACATGTATCCATATAGGAGAAAACAGAGTGAAACCTAAAAATTAAAAATGTTACAGCCAACGAAGGGTTTAACCTAGAAGAACGAAATTTGGTGAGCCAAGTGTGATTGGGGTACTGATCATTACCTGAAAGTGTCATGAAGATTGGGTGAAAAAATGTGTGCTGAGATTTCAGGAAACTCGTAGTTTTTTGGAAGCTTGGCAACCCCTTTCCATGAAAGTGATTTGCGCCAATCTCTGCTTAGGGCTACATCAATAGGAAACAAACCATAGAGATAGAACTTGGAACTACTTGGTTGTGTCAAGTTTCAAAGAGCTAGCACAAATGTGTTGAATTTAGAGTTCCAACTACATGTATCCATATAGGAGAAAACAGAGTGAAACCTAAAAATTAAAACTGTTACTGCCAATGAACGGTTTATCCTAGAAGAACGAAATTTGGTGAGCCAAGTGGAATGGGTTACTGATCATTATCTGAAAGTGTCATCAAGATGGGGTGAGAAAATGTGTGCTGAGATTTCAGGAAACACGTAGTTTTTTGGAAGCTTGGCAAACCCTTTCCATGAAAGTGATTTGCGCCAGTCTCTGCTTAGGGCTACATCAATAGGAAACAAACCATACAGATAGAACTTGGAACTACTTGACTGTGTCAAGTTTCAAAGAGCTAGCACAAACCGTGTTTGATTTAGAGTTCCAACTACATGTACCCATATAGGAGAAAACAGAGTGAAACCTAAAAATTAAAACTGTTACTGCCAACGAACGGTTTTACAAAGAAGAACGAAATTTGGTGAGCCAAGTGGGATTGGGGTTCTGATCATTACCTTAAAGTGTCATCAAGATGGGGTGAAAAAATGTGTGCTGAGATTTCAGGAAACTCGTAGTTTTTTGGAAGCTTGGCAAACCCTTTCCATGAAAGTGATTTGCACCAGTCTCTGCTTAGGGCTACATCAATAGGAAACAAACCATAGAGATAGAACTTGGAACTACTTTATTGTGCCAAGTTTCAAAGAGCTACCACAAACCGTGTTTGATTTAGAGTTCCAACTACATGTATCCATATAGGAGAAAACAGAGTGAAATCTAAAAATTAAAACTGTTACTGCCAATGAACGGTTTAACCTAGAAGAACGAAATTTGGTGAGCCAAGTGGGATTGGGGTACTGATCATTACCTGAAAGTGTCATCAAGATTGGGTGAAAAAATGTGTGCTGAGATTTCAGGAAACTCGTAGTTTTTTGGAAGCTTGGCAACCCCTTTCCATGAACGTGATTTGCGCAAGTCTCTGCTTAGGGCTATATCAATAGGAAAAAAAAAACAGAGGGATAGAACTTGGAACTACTTGATTGTGTCAATTTACAAAGAGCTAGCACAAACTGTGTTTGATTTAGAGTTCCAACTACATGTATCCATATAGGAGAAAACAGAGTGAAACTTAAAAATTAAAACTGTTACTGCCAACGAAGAGTTTAACCTAGAAGAACGAAATTTGGTGAGCCAAGTGGGATTGGGGTACTGATCATTACCGGAAAGTGTCATGAAGATTGGGTGAAAAAATGTGTTCTGAGATTTCAGGAAACTCGTAGTTTTTTGGAAGCTTGGCAACCCCTTTCCATGAAAGTGATTTGCGCCAGTCTCTACTTAGAGCTACATCAATACGAAACAAACCATCGAGATAGAACTTGGAACTACTTGATTGTGTCAAGTTTCAAAGAGCTAGCACAAACCGTGTTTGATTTAGAGTTCCAAGTACATGTATCCATATAGGAGAAAACAGAGTGAAACCTAAAAATTAAAACTATTACTGCCAACCACGGTTTAACCTAGAAGAACGAAATTTGGTGAGCCAAGTGGGATTGGGTACTGACCATTACCTGAAAGTGTCATCAAGATTGGGTGAAAAAATATGTGCAGAGATTTCAGGAAACTCGTAGTTTTTTGGAAGCTTGGCAACCACTTTTCTTGAAAGTGATTTGCGCCAGTCTCTGCTTAGGGCTACATCAATAGGAAACAAACCATAGAGATAGAACTTGGAACTACTTGATTGTGACAACTTTCAAAGAGCTAGCACAAACCATGTTTGATTTAGAGTTCCAAATACTTGTATCCATATAGGAGAAACAGAGTGAAACCTAAAAATTAAAACTGTTACTGCCAACGAACGGTTTACCCTAGAAGAACGAAATTTGGTGAGCCAAGTGGGATTGGGGTACTGATCATTAACTGAAAGTGTCATCAAGATTGGGTGAAAAAATGTGTGCTCAGATTTCACGAAACTCGTAGTTTTTTGGAAGCTTGGCAACCCCTTTCCATGAAAGTGATTTGCGCCAGTCTCTGCTTAGGGCTACTTCAATAGGAAACAAACCATAGAGATAGAACTTGGAACTACTTGATTGTGACAAGTTTCAAAGAGCTAGCACAAACCGTGTTTGATTTAGAGTTCCAACTACATGTATCCATATAGGAGAAAACAGAGTGAAACCTAAAAATTAAAACTGTTACTGAAAAACGAATGGTTTAACCTAGAAGAACGAAATTTGGAGAGCCAAGTGGGATTGGGTTTCTGATCATTACCTTAAAGTGTGATCAAGATTGGGTGAAAAAATGTGTGCTGAGATTTCAGGAAACTCGTAGTTTTTTGGAAGCTTGGCAACCCCTTTCCATGAAAGTGATTTGCGCCAGTCTGTGCTTAGGGCTATATCAATAGGAAAAAAAAAACAGAGGGATAGAACTTGGAACTACTTGATTGTGTCAATTTACAAAGAGCTATCACAAACTGTGTTTGATTTAGAGTTCCAACTACATGTATCCATATAGGAGAAAACAGAGTGAAACCTAAAAATTAAAACTGTTACTGCCAACGAAGAGTTTAACCTAGAAGAACGAAATTTGGTGAGCCAAGTGGGATTGGGGTACTGATCATTACCTGAAAGTGTCATGAAGATTGGGTGAAAAAATGTGTGCTGAGATTTCAGGAAACTCGTAATTTTTTGGAAGCTTGGCAACCCCTTTCCATGAAAGTGATTTGTGCCAGTCTCTGCTTAGGGCTACATCAATGGGAAACAAACCATAGAGATAGAACTTGGAACTACTTGATTGTGCCAAGTTTCAAAGAGCTAGCAGAAACCGTGTTTGATTTAGAGTTCCAACTACATGTATCCATATAGGAGAAAACAGAGTGAAACCTAAAAATTAAAACTGTTACTGAAAAACGAATGGTTTAACCTAGAAGAACGAAATTTGGAGAGCCAAGTGGGATTGGGGTACTGATCATTACCGGAAAGTGGCATCAAGATTGGGTGAAAAAATGTGTGCTGAGATTTCAGGAAACTAGTAGTTTTTTGGAAGCTTTCAACCACTTTCCGTGAAAGTGATTTGCGCCAGTCTCTGCTTATGGCTACATCAATAGGAAACAAACAACAGTGATAGAACTTGGAACTACTTTATTGTGTCAAGTTTCAAAGAGCTAGCACAAACCGTGTTTGATTTAGAGTTCCAACTACATATATCCATATAGGAGAAAACAGAGTGAAACCTAAAAATTAAAACTGTTACTGCCAAAGATCGGTGTAACCTAGAAGAACGAAATTTGGTGAGAAAAGTGGGATTGGGGTACTGATCATTACCTGAAAGTGTCATCAAGATTGGGTGAAAAAATGTGTGCTGAGATTTCAGGAAACTCATAGTTTTTTGGAAGCTTGGCAACCTCTTTCCATGAAAGTGATTTGCGCAAGTCTCTGCTGAGGGCTACATCAATAGGAAACAAACCATAGAGATAGAACTTGGAACTACTTGATTGTGACAAGTTTCAAAAAGCTAGCACAAACCGTGTTTGATTTAGAGTTCCAACTACATGTGTCCATATAGGAGAAAACAGAGTGAAACCTAAAAATTAAATGTGATACTGCCAACGAACGGTTTAACCTAGAAGAATGAAATTTGGTGAGCCAAGTGGGATTGGGGTACTGATCATTACCTGAAAGTGTCATGAAGATTGGGTGAAAAAATGTGTTCTGAGATTTCAGGAAACTCATAGTTTTTTGGAAGCTTGGCAACCCATTTTTATGAAAGTGATTTGCGCCAGTCTCTGCTTAGGGCTACATCAATACGAAACAAACCATAGAGATAGAACTTGGAACTACTTGATTGTGTCAAGTTTCAAAGAGCTAGCACAAACCGTGTTTGATTTAGAGTTCCAACTCCATGTATCCATATAGGAGAAAACAGAGTGACCTAACAATTAAAACTGTGACTGCCAACGAACGGTTTAACCTAGAAGAACGAAATTTGGTGAGCCAAGTAGGATTGGGGTAGTGATCATTACCTGAAAGTGTCATGGAGATTGGGTGAAAAAATGTGTGCTGAGATTTCAGGAAACTCGTAGTTTTTTGGAAGCTTGGCAACCCCTTTCCATGAAAGTGATTTGCGCCAGTCTCTGCTTAGGGCTACATCAATAGGAAACAAACCATAGAGATAGAACTTGGAACTACTTGATTGTGACAAGTTTCAAAGAGCTAGCACAAACCATGTTTGATTTAGAGTTCCAACTACTTGTATCCATATAGGAGAAAACAGAGAGAAACCTAAAAATTTAAACTGTTACTGCCAACGAACGGTTTAACCTAGAAGAACGAAATTTGGTGAGCCAAGTGGGATTGGACTACTGATCATTACCTGAAAGTGTCATCAAGATTGGGTGAAAAAAATGTGTGCTGAGATTTCAGGAATCTCGTAGTTTTTTGGAAGCTTGGCAACCCCTTTCCATGAAAGTGATTTGCGCCAGTCTCTGCTTAGGGCTACATCAATAGGAAACAAAACATAGGGATAGAACTTGGAACTACTTGATTGTGACAAGTTTCAAAGAGCTAGCACAAACCGTGTTTGATTTAGAGTTCCAACTACAATATCCATATAATGAAAACAGAGTGAAACCTAAAAATTAAAACTGTCACTGCCAACGAACGGTTTAAACTAGAAGAACGACATTTGGTGAGCCAATTGGGATTGGGGTACTGATCTTTACCTGAAAGTGTTATCAAGATTGGGTGAAAAAATGTGTGCTGAGATTTCAGGAAACTCGTAGTTTTTTGGAAGCTTGGGAACCCCTTTCCATGAACGTGATTTGCGCCAGTCTCTGCTTAAGGCTACATCAATAGGAAACATACCATAGAGATAGAACTTGGAACTACTTGATTGTGTCAAGTTTCAAAGAGCTAGCACAAACCATGTTTGATTTAGAGTTCCAACTACTTTTATCCATATAGGAGAAAACAGAGTGAAACCTAAAAATTAAAACTGTTACTGCCAACGAACGGTTTAACATAGAAGAACGAAATTTGGTGAGCCAAGTGGGATTGGGGTACTGATCATTACCTGAAAGTGTCATCAAGATTGGGTGAAAAAATGTGTGCTGAGATTTCAGGAAACTCGTAGTTTTTTGGAAGCTTGGCAACCCCTTTCCATTAAAGTGATTTGCGCCAGTCTCTGCTTAGGGCTACATCAATAGGAAACAAACCATAGAGACAGAACTTGGAACTACTTGATTGTGTCAAGTTTCAAAGAGCTAGCACAAACCGTGTTTGATTTAGAGTTCCAACTACATGTATCCATATAGGAGAAAACAGAGTGAAACCTAAAAATTAAAACTATTACTGCCAAGGAACGGTTTAACTTAGAAGAACGAAATTTGGTGAGCCAAGTGGGATTGGGTACTGACCATTACCTGAAAGTGTTATCAAGATTGGGTGAAAAAATGTGTGCTGAGATTTCAGGAAACTCGTAGTTTTTTGGAAGCTTGGCAAACCCTTTCCATGAAAGTGATTTGCACCAGTCTCTGCTTAGGGCTACATCAATAGGAAACAAACCATAGTGATAATACTTGGAACTACTTGGTTGTGTCAAGTTTCAAAGACCTAGCAGAAACCGTGTTTGATTTAGAGTTCCAACTATATGTATCCATATAGGAGAAAACAGAGTGAAACCTAAAAATTAAAACTGTTACTGCCAATGAACGGTTTAACCTAGAAGAACGAAATTTGGTGAGCCAAGTGGGATTGGGGAAATGATCTTTACCTGAAAGTGTCATCAAGATTGGGTGAAAAAATGTGTGCTGAGATTTCAGGAAACTCATAGTTTTTTGGAAGCTTGGCAACCCTTTTCCATGAAGGTGATTTGCGCCAGTCTCTGCTTAGGGCTATATCAATAGGAAAAAAAAAAAAACATAGAGATAGAACTTGGAACTACTTGATTGTGTCAATTTACAAAGAGCTAACACAAACTGTGTTTGAATTAGAGTTCCAACTACATGTATCCATATAGGAGAAAACAGAGTGAAACCTAAAAATTAAAACTGTTACAGCCAACGAAGAGTTTAACCTAGAAGAACGAAATTTGGTGAGCCAAGTGGGATTGGGGTACTGATCATTACCTGAAAGTGTCATGAAGATTGGGTGAAAAAATGTGTGCTGAGATTTCAGGAAACTCGTAGTTTTTTGGAACCTTGGCAACCTCTTTCCATGAAAGTGATTTGTGCCAGTCTCTGCTTAGGGCTACATCAATAGGAAACAAACCATAGAGATAGAACTTGGAACTACTTGATTGTGCCAAGTTTCAAAGAGCTAGCACAAACCATGTTTGATTTAGAGTTCCAACTACTTGTATCCATATAGGAGAAAACAGAGTGAAACCTAAAAATTAAAACTGTTACTGCCAACGAACGGTTTAACCTAGAAGAACGAAATTTGGTGAGCCAAGTGGGATTGGGGTACTGATCATTACCTGAAAGTGTCATCAAGATTGGGTGAAAAAATGTGTGCTGAGATTTCAGGAAACTCGTAGTTTTTTGGAAGCTTGGCAACCCCTTTCCATGAAAGTGATTTGCGCCAGTCTCTGCTTAGGGGTACATCAATAGGAAACAAACCATAGAGATAGAACTTGGAACTCCTTGATTGTGGCAAGTTTCAAAGAGCTAGCACAAACTGTGTTTGATTTAGAGTTCCAACTACATGTATCCATATAGGAGAAAACAGAGTGAAACCTAAAAATTAAAACTGTTACTGCCAACGAACGGCTTAACCTAGAAGAACGAAATTTGGTGAGCCAAGTGGGATTGGGGTACTGATCATTAACTGAAAGTGTTATCAAGATTGGGTGAAAAGATGTGTGCTGAGATTTCAGGAAACTCGTAGTTTTTTGGAAGCTTGGCAACCCCTTTCCATGAAAGTGATTTGCACCAGTCTCTGCTTAGGGCTACATCAATAGGAAACAAACCATAGTGATAATACTTGGAACTACTTGGTTGTGTCAAGTTTCAAAGACCTAGCAGAAACCGTGTTTGATTTAGAGTTCCAACTATATGTATCCATATAGGAGAAAACAGAGTGAAACCTAAAAATTAAAACTGTTACTGCCAATGAACGGTTTAACCTAGAAGAACGAAATTTGGTGAGCCAAGTGGGATTGGGGAAATGATCTTTACCTGAAAGTGTCATCAAGATTGGGTGAAAAAATGTGTGCTGAGATTTCAGGAAACTCATAGTTTTTTGGAAGCTTGGCAACCCTTTTCCATGAAGGTGATTTGCGCCAGTCTCTGCTTAGGGCTATATCAATAGGAAAAAAAAAAAAACATAGAGATAGAACTTGGAACTACTTGATTGTGTCAATTTACAAAGAGCTAACACAAACTGTGTTTGAATTAGAGTTCCAACTACATGTATCCATATAGGAGAAAACAGAGTGAAACCTAAAAATTAAAACTGTTACAGCCAACGAAGAGTTTAACCTAGAAGAACGAAATTTGGTGAGCCAAGTGGGATTGGGGTACTGATCATTACCTGAAAGTGTCATGAAGATTGGGTGAAAAAATGTGTGCTGAGATTTCAGGAAACTCGTAGTTTTTTGGAACCTTGGCAACCTCTTTCCATGAAAGTGATTTGTGCCAGTCTCTGCTTAGGGCTACATCAATAGGAAACAAACCATAGAGATAGAACTTGGAACTACTTGATTGTGCCAAGTTTCAAAGAGCTAGCACAAACCATGTTTGATTTAGAGTTCCAACTACTTGTATCCATATAGGAGAAAACAGAGTGAAACCTAAAAATTAAAACTGTTACTGCCAACGAACGGTTTAACCTAGAAGAACGAAATTTGGTGAGCCAAGTGGGATTGGGGTACTGATCATTACCTGAAAGTGTCATCAAGATTGGGTGAAAAAATGTGTGCTGAGATTTCCGGAAACTCGTAGTTTTTTGGAAGCTTGGCAACCCCTTTCCATGAAAGTGATTTGCGCCAGTCTCTGCTTAGGGGTACATCAATAGGAAACAAACCATAGAGATAGAACTTGGAACTCCTTGATTGTGGCAAGTTTCAAAGAGCTAGCACAAACTGTGTTTGATTTAGAGTTCCAACTACATGTATCCATATAGGAGAAAACAGAGTGAAACCTAAAAATTAAAACTGTTACTGCCAACGAACGGCTTAACCTAGAAGAACGAAATTTGGTGAGCCAAGTGGGATTGGGGTACTGATCATTAACTGAAAGTGTTATCAAGATTGGGTGAAAAGATGTGTGCTGAGATTTCAGGAAACTCGTAGTTTTTTGGAAGCTTGGCAACCCCTTTCCATGAAAGTGATTTGCGCCAATCTCTGCTTAGGGGTACATCAATAGGAAACAAACCATAGAGATAGAACCTGGAACTACTTGGTTGTGTCAAGTTACAAAGAGCTAGCACAAACTGTGTTTGATTTAGAGTTCCAAATACATGTATCCATATAGGAGAAAACAGAGTGAAACCTAAAAATTAAAACTGTTACTGCCAACGAACGGTTTAACCAAGAAGAACGAAATTTGATGAGCCAAGTGGGATTCGGGTACTGATCATTACCTGAAAGTGTCATCAAGGTTGGGTGAAAAAATGTGTGCTGAGATTTCAGGAAACTCGTAGTTTTTTGGAAGCTTGGCAACCACTTTCCATTAAAGTGATTTGCGCCAGTCTCTGCTTAGGGCTACATCAATAGGAAACAAACCATAGTGATAGAACTTGGAACTACTTGATTGTGACAAGTTTCAAAGAGCTAGCACAAACCGTGTTTGATTTAGAGTTCCAACTACATGTATCCATATAAGAGAAAACAGAGTGTAACCTAAAAATTAAAACTGTTACTGCCAACGAACGGTTTAACCTAGAAGAACGAAATTTGGTGAGCCAAGGGGGATTGGGGTTCTGATCATTACCTGAAAGTGTTATGAAGATTGGGTGAAAAAATGTGTGCTGAGATTTCAGGAAACTCGTAGTTTTTTGGAAGCTTGGCAACCCCTTTCCATGAAAGTGATTTGCGCCAACCCCTTTCCATGAAAGTGATTTGCGCCAATCTCTGCTAGGTTTAAACTAGAAGAACGAAATTTGGTGAGCCAAGTGGGATTGGGGTACTGATCATTACCTGAAAGTGTCATCAAGATTGGGTGCAAAAATGTGTGCTGAGATTTCAGGAAACTCGTAGTTTTTTGGAAGCTCGGGAACCCCTTTCCATGAACGTGATTTGCGCCAGTCTCTGCTTAGGGCTATATCAATAGGAAAAAAAAAAACCTAGAGATAGAACTTGGAACTACTTGATTGTGTCAAGTTACAAAGAGCTAGCACAAACTGTGTTTGATTTAGAGTTCCAACTACATGTATCCATATAGGAGAAAACAGAGTGAAACCTAAAAATTAAAACTGTTACTGCCAACGAACGGTTTAACCTAGAAGAACGAAATTTGGTGAGCCAAGTGGGATTGGGGTCCTGATCATTACCTGAAAGTGTCACCAAGATTGGGTGAAAAAATGTGTGCTGAGATTTCAGGAAACTCGTAGTTTTTTGGAAGCTTGGCAACCCCTTTCCATGAAAGTGATTTGCGCCAGTCTCTGCTTATGGCTACATCAATAGGAAACAAACCATAGAGATAGAACTTGGAACTACTTGATTGTGTCAAGTTTCAAAGAGCTAGCACAAACCGTGTTTGATTTAGAGTTCCAACTACATGTATCCATATAGGAGAAAACAGAGTGAAACCTAAATATTAAAACTGTTACTGCCAACGAACGGTTTAAACTAGAAGAATGAAATTTGATCAGCCAAGTGGGATTGGGGTACTGATCATTACCTGAAAGTGTCATCAAGGTTTGGTAAAAAAATGTGTGCTGAGATTTCAGGAAACTCGTAGTTTTTTGGAAGCTTGGCAACCCCTTTCCATGAAAGTGATTTGCGCCAGTCTCTGCTTATGGCTACACCAATAGGAAACAAACCATAGAGATAGAACTTGGAACTACTTGATTGTGTCAAGTTTCAAAGAGCTAGCACAAACCGTGTTTGATTTAGAGTTCCAACTACATGTATCCATAAAGGTGAAAACAGAGTGAAACCTAAAAATTAAAACTGTTACTGCCAACGAACGGTTTAAACTAGAAGAAAGAAATTTGTTGAGCCAAGTGGGATTGGGGTTCTGATCATTACCTGAAAGTGTCATCAAGATTGGGTGAAAAAATGTGTGCTGAGATTTCAGGAAACTCGTAGTTTTTTGGAAGCTTGGCAACCCCTTTCCATGATAGTGATTTGCACCAGTCTCTGCTTAGGGCTACATCAATTGGAAACAAACAATAGAGATAGAACTTGGAACTACTTTATTGTGTCAAGTTTCAAAGAGCTAGCACAAACCATGTTTGATTTAGAGTTCCAACTACTTGTATCCATATAGGAGAAAACAGAGTGAAACCTAAAAATTAAAACTGTTACTGCCAACGAACGGTTTAACCTAGAAGAACGAAATTTGGTGAGCCAAGTGGGATTGGGGTACTGATCATTACCTGAAAGTGTCATCAAGATTGGGTGAAAAAATGTGTGCTGAGATTTCAGGAAACTCGTAGTTTTTTGGAAGCTTGGCAACCCCTTTCCATGAAAGTGATTTGCGCCAGTCTCTGCTTAGGGGTACATCAATAGGAAACAAACCATAGAGATAGAACTTGGAACTACTTGATTGTGGCAAGTTTCAAAGAGCTAGCACAAACTGTGTTTGATTTAGAGTTCCAACTACATGTATCCATATAGGAGAAAACAGAGTGAAACCTAAAAATTAAAACTGTTACAGCCAACGAAGAGTTTAACCTAGAAGAACGAAATTTGGTGAGCCAAGTGGGATTGGGGTACTGATCATTACCTGAATGTGTCATGAAGATTGGGTGAAAAGATGTGTGCTGAGATTTCAGGAAACTCGTAGTTTTTTGGAAGCTTGGCAACCTCTTTCCATGAAAGTGATTTGTGCCAGTCTCTGCTTAGGGCTACATCAATAGGAAACAAACCATAGAGATAGAACTTGGAACTACTTGATTGTGCCAAGTTTCAAAGAGCTAGCACAAACCGTGTTTGATTTAGAGTTCCAACTACATGTATCCATATAAGAGAAAACAGAGTGAAACCGAAAAATTAAAACTGTTACTGCCAACGAACGGTTTAACCTAGAAGAACGAAATTTGGTGAGCCAAGTGGGATTGGGGTACTGATCATTACCTGAAAGTGTCATGAAGTTTGGGTGAAAAAATGTGTTCTGAGATTTCAGGAAATTCGTAGTTTTTTGGAAGCTTGGCAACCCCTTTCCATGAAAGTGATTTGCGCAAGTCTCTGCTTAGGGCTACATCAATAGGAAACAAACCATAGAGATAGAACTTGGAACTACTTGATTGTGACAAGTTTCAAAAAGCTAGCACAAACCGTGTTTGATTTAGAGTTCCAACTACATGTATCCATATAGGAGAAAACAGAGTGAAACCTAAATATTAAAACTGTTACTGCCAACGAACGGTTTAACCTAGAAGAATGAAATTTGGTGAGCCAAGTGGGATTGGGGTACTGATCATTACCTGAAAGTGTCATGAAGATTGGGTGAAAAAATGTGTTCTGAGATTTCAGGAAACTCGTAGTTTTTTGGAAGCTTGGCAACCCCTTTTTATGAAAGAGATTTGCGCCAGTCTCTGCTTAGGGCTACAACAATACGAAACAAACCATAGAGATAGAACTTGGAACTACTTGATTGTGTCAAATTTCAAAGAGCTAGCACAAACCGTGTTTGATTTAGAGTTCCAAATACATGTATCCATATAGGAGAAAAAAGAGTTAAACCTAAAAATTAAAACTATTACTGCCAACGAACGGTTTAACCTAGAAGAACGAAATTTGGTGAGCCAAGTGGGATTGGGTACTGACCATTACCTGAAAGTGTTATCAAGATTGGGTGAAAAAATGTGTGGTGAGATTTCAGGAAACTCGTATTTTTTTGGAAGCTTGGCAACCCCTTTCCATGAAAGTGATTTGCGCCAGTCTCTGCTTAGGGCTACATCAATAGGAAACAAACCATAGAGATAGAACTTGGAACTACTTGATTGTGTCAAGTTTCAAAGAGCTACCACAAACCGTGTTTGATTTAGAGTTCCAACTACATGTATCCATATAGGAGAAAACAGAGTGAAACCTAAAAATTAAAACTATTACTGCCAACGAACGGTTTAACCTAGAAGAACAAAATTATTGAGCCAAGTGGGATTTTGTACTGACCATTACCTGAAAGTGTCATCAAGATTGGGTGAAAAAATGTGTGCTGAGATTTCAGGAAACTCGTAGTTTTTTGGAAGCTTGGCAACCCCTTTCCATGAAAGTGATTTGCGCCAGTCTCTGCTTAGGGCTACATCAATAGGAAACAAACCATAGAGATAGAACTTGGAACTACTTGATTGTGACAAGTTTCAAAGAGCTAGCACAAACCATGTTTGATTTAGAGTTACAACTACATGTATCCATAAAGGAGAAAACAGAGTGAAACCTAAAAATTAAAACTGTTACTGCCAACGAACGGTTTAACCTAGAAGAACGAAATTTGGTGAGCCAAGTGGGATTGGGGTACTGATCATTACCTGAAAGTGTCATGAAGATTGGGTGAAAAAATGTGTGCTGAGATTTCAGGAAACTCGTAGTTTTTTGGAAGCTTGGCAACCCCTTTCCATGAAAGTGATTTGCGCCAGTCTTTGCTTAGGGCTACATCAATAGGAAACAAAGCATAGAGATAGAACTTGGAACTACTTGATTGTGACAAGTTTCAAAGAGCTAGCACAAACCGTGTTTCATTTAGAGTTCCAACTACATGTATCCATATAAGAGAAAACAGAGTGAAACCTAAAATTTAAAACTGTTACTGCCAACGAACGGTTTAAACTAGAAGAACGAAATTTGGTGAGCCAAGTGGGATTGGGGAACTGATCTTTACCTGAAAGTGTCATCAAGATTGGGTGAAAAAATGTGTTCTGAGATTTCAGGAAACTCATAGTTTTTTGGAAGCTTGGCAACCCTTTTCCATGAACGTGATTTGCGCCAGTCTCTGCTTAGGGCTATATCAATAGGAAAAAAAAAACATAGAGATAGAACTTGGATCTACTTGATTGTGTCAATTTACAAAGAGCTAGCACAAACTGTGTTTGAATTAGAGTTCCAACTATATGTATCCATATAGGAGAAAACAGAGTGAAACCTAAAATTTAAAACTGTTACTGCCAACGAACGGTTTAACCTAGAAGAATGAAATTTGGTTAGCCAAGTGGGATTGGGGTACTGATCATTACCTGAAAGTGTCATGAAGTTTGGGTGAAAAAATGTGTTCTGAGATTTCAGGAAATTCGTAGATTTTTGGAAGCTTGGCAACCCCTTTCCATGAAAGTGATTTGCGCAAGTCTCTGCTTAGGGCTACATCAATAGGAAACAAACCATAGAGATAGAACTTGGAACTACTTGATTGTGACAAGTTTCAAAAAGCTAGCACAAACTGTGTTTGATTTAGAGTTCCAACTACATGTATCCATATAGGAGAAAACAGAGTGAAACCTAAATATTAAAACTGTTACTGCCAACGAACGGTTTAACCTAGAAGAATGAAATTTGGTGAGCCAAGTGGGATTGGGGTACTGATCATTACCTGAAAGTGTCATGAAGATTGGGTGAAAAAATGTGTTCTGAGATTTCAGGAAACTCGTAGTTTTTTGGAAGCTTGGCAACCCCTTTTTATGAAAGAGATTTGCGCCAGTCTCTGCTTAGGGCTACAACAATACGAAACAAACCATAGAGATAGAACTTGGAACTACTTGATTGTGTCAAATTTCAAAGAGCTAGCACAAACCGTGTTTGATTTAGAGTTCCAACTACATGTATCCATATAGGAGAAAAAAGAGTTAAACCTAAAAATTAAAACTATTACTGCCAACGAACGGTTTAACCTAGAAGAACGAAATTTGGTGAGCCAAGTGGGATTGGGTACTGACCATTACCTGAAAGTGTTATCAAGATTGGGTGAAAAAATGTGTGGTCAGATTTCAGGAAACTCGTAGTTTTTTGGAAGCTTGGCAACCCCTTTCCATGAAAGTGATTTGCGCCAGTCTCTGCTTAGGGCTACATCAATAGGAAACAAACCATAGAGATAGAACTTGGAACTACTTGATTGTGTCAAGTTTCAAAGAGCTAGCACAAACCGTGTTTGATTTAGTGTTCCAACTACATGTATCCATATAGGAGAAAACAGAGTGAAACCTAAAAATTAAAAATGTTACAGCCAACGAAGGGTTTAACCTAGAAGAACGAAATTTGGTGAGCCAAGTGTGATTGGGGTACTGATCATTACCTGAAAGTGTCATGAAGATTGGGTGAAAAAATGTGTGCTGAGATTTCAGGAAACTCGTAGTTTTTTGGAAGCTTGGCAACCCCTTTCCATGAAAGTGATTTGCGCCAATCTCTGCTTAGGGCTACATCAATAGGAAACAAACCATAGAGATAGAACTTGGAACTACTTGGTTGTGTCAAGTTTCAAAGAGCTAGCACAAATGTGTTGAATTTAGAGTTCCAACTACATGTATCCATATAGGAGAAAACAGAGTGAAACCTAAAAATTAAAACTGTTACTGCCAATGAACGGTTTATCCTAGAAGAACGAAATTTGGTGAGCCAAGTGGAATGGGTTACTGATCATTATCTGAAAGTGTCATCAAGATGGGGTGAGAAAATGTGTGCTGAGATTTCAGGAAACACGTAGTTTTTTGGAAGCTTGGCAAACCCTTTCCATGAAAGTGATTTGCGCCAGTCTCTGCTTAGGGCTACATCAATAGGAAACAAACCATACAGATAGAACTTGGAACTACTTGACTGTGTCAAGTTTCAAAGAGCTAGCACAAACCGTGTTTGATTTAGAGTTCCAACTACATGTACCCATATAGGAGAAAACAGAGTGAAACCTAAAAATTAAAACTGTTACTGCCAACGAACGGTTTTACAAAGAAGAACGAAATTTGGTGAGCCAAGTGGGATTGGGGTTCTGATCATTACCTTAAAGTGTCATCAAGATGGGGTGAAAAAATGTGTGCTGAGATTTCAGGAAACTCGTAGTTTTTTGGAAGCTTGGCAAACCCTTTCCATGAAAGTGATTTGCACCAGTCTCTGCTTAGGGCTACATCAATAGGAAACAAACCATAGAGATAGAACTTGGAACTACTTTATTGTGCCAAGTTTCAAAGAGCTACCACAAACCGTGTTTGATTTAGAGTTCCAACTACATGTATCCATATAGGAGAAAACAGAGTGAAATCTAAAAATTAAAACTGTTACTGCCAATGAACGGTTTAACCTAGAAGAACGAAATTTGGTGAGCCAAGTGGGATTGGGGTACTGATCATTACCTGAAAGTGTCATCAAGATTGGGTGAAAAAATGTGTGCTGAGATTTCAGGAAACTCGTAGTTTTTTGGAAGCTTGGCAACCCCTTTCCATGAACGTGATTTGCGCAAGTCTCTGCTTAGGGCTATATCAATAGGAAAAAAAAAACAGAGGGATAGAACTTGGAACTACTTGATTGTGTCAATTTACAAAGAGCTAGCACAAACTGTGTTTGATTTAGAGTTCCAACTACATGTATCCATATAGGAGAAAACAGAGTGAAACTTAAAAATTAAAACTGTTACTGCCAACGAAGAGTTTAACCTAGAAGAACGAAATTTGGTGAGCCAAGTGGGATTGGGGTACTGATCATTACCGGAAAGTGTCATGAAGATTGGGTGAAAAAATGTGTTCTGAGATTTCAGGAAACTCGTAGTTTTTTGGAAGCTTGGCAACCCCTTTCCATGAAAGTGATTTGCGCCAGTCTCTACTTAGAGCTACATCAATACGAAACAAACCATCGAGATAGAACTTGGAACTACTTGATTGTGTCAAGTTTCAAAGAGCTAGCACAAACCGTGTTTGATTTAGAGTTCCAAGTACATGTATCCATATAGGAGAAAACAGAGTGAAACCTAAAAATTAAAACTATTACTGCCAACCACGGTTTAACCTAGAAGAACGAAATTTGGTGAGCCAAGTGGGATTGGGTACTGACCATTACCTGAAAGTGTCATCAAGATTGGGTGAAAAAATATGTGCAGAGATTTCAGGAAACTCGTAGTTTTTTGGAAGCTTGGCAACCACTTTTCTTGAAAGTGATTTGCGCCAGTCTCTGCTTAGGGCTACATCAATAGGAAACAAACCATAGAGATAGAACTTGGAACTACTTGATTGTGACAACTTTCAAAGAGCTAGCACAAACCATGTTTGATTTAGAGTTCCAAATACTTGTATCCATATAGGAGAAACAGAGTGAAAC
The DNA here is from genome assembly GCF_964194105.1 of Spermophilus citellus. Lineage (NCBI taxonomy): Eukaryota > Metazoa > Chordata > Mammalia > Rodentia > Sciuridae > Spermophilus > Spermophilus citellus. Next base: position 21,867,713 of record NC_138188.1, on the reverse strand, counting down.
CTAAAAATTAAAACTGTTACTGCCAACGAACGGTTTACCCTAGAAGAACGAAATTTGGTGAGCCAAGTGGGATTGGGGTACTGATCATTAACTGAAAGTGTCATCAAGATTGGGTGAAAAAATGTGTGCTCAGATTTCACGAAACTCGTAGTTTTTTGGAAGCTTGGCAACCCCTTTCCATGAAAGTGATTTGCGCCAGTCTCTGCTTAGGGCTACTTCAATAGGAAACAAACCATAGAGATAGAACTTGGAACTACTTGATTGTGACAAGTTTCAAAGAGCTAGCACAAACCGTGTTTGATTTAGAGTTCCAACTACATGTATCCATATAGGAGAAAACAGAGTGAAACCTAAAAATTAAAACTGTTACTGAAAAACGAATGGTTTAACCTAGAAGAACGAAATTTGGAGAGCCAAGTGGGATTGGGTTTCTGATCATTACCTTAAAGTGTGATCAAGATTGGGTGAAAAAATGTGTGCTGAGATTTCAGGAAACTCGTAGTTTTTTGGAAGCTTGGCAACCCCTTTCCATGAAAGTGATTTGCGCCAGTCTGTGCTTAGGGCTATATCAATAGGAAAAAAAAAACAGAGGGATAGAACTTGGAACTACTTGATTGTGTCAATTTACAAAGAGCTATCACAAACTGTGTTTGATTTAGAGTTCCAACTACATGTATCCATATAGGAGAAAACAGAGTGAAACCTAAAAATTAAAACTGTTACTGCCAACGAAGAGTTTAACCTAGAAGAACGAAATTTGGTGAGCCAAGTGGGATTGGGGTACTGATCATTACCTGAAAGTGTCATGAAGATTGGGTGAAAAAATGTGTGCTGAGATTTCAGGAAACTCGTAATTTTTTGGAAGCTTGGCAACCCCTTTCCATGAAAGTGATTTGTGCCAGTCTCTGCTTAGGGCTACATCAATGGGAAACAAACCATAGAGATAGAACTTGGAACTACTTGATTGTGCCAAGTTTCAAAGAGCTAGCAGAAACCGTGTTTGATTTAGAGTTCCAACTACATGTATCCATATAGGAGAAAACAGAGTGAAACCTAAAAATTAAAACTGTTACTGAAAAACGAATGGTTTAACCTAGAAGAACGAAATTTGGAGAGCCAAGTGGGATTGGGGTACTGATCATTACCGGAAAGTGGCATCAAGATTGGGTGAAAAAATGTGTGCTGAGATTTCAGGAAACTAGTAGTTTTTTGGAAGCTTTCAACCACTTTCCGTGAAAGTGATTTGCGCCAGTCTCTGCTTATGGCTACATCAATAGGAAACAAACAACAGTGATAGAACTTGGAACTACTTTATTGTGTCAAGTTTCAAAGAGCTAGCACAAACCGTGTTTGATTTAGAGTTCCAACTACATATATCCATATAGGAGAAAACAGAGTGAAACCTAAAAATTAAAACTGTTACTGCCAAAGATCGGTGTAACCTAGAAGAACGAAATTTGGTGAGAAAAGTGGGATTGGGGTACTGATCATTACCTGAAAGTGTCATCAAGATTGGGTGAAAAAATGTGTGCTGAGATTTCAGGAAACTCATAGTTTTTTGGAAGCTTGGCAACCTCTTTCCATGAAAGTGATTTGCGCAAGTCTCTGCTGAGGGCTACATCAATAGGAAACAAACCATAGAGATAGAACTTGGAACTACTTGATTGTGACAAGTTTCAAAAAGCTAGCACAAACCGTGTTTGATTTAGAGTTCCAACTACATGTGTCCATATAGGAGAAAACAGAGTGAAACCTAAAAATTAAATGTGATACTGCCAACGAACGGTTTAACCTAGAAGAATGAAATTTGGTGAGCCAAGTGGGATTGGGGTACTGATCATTACCTGAAAGTGTCATGAAGATTGGGTGAAAAAATGTGTTCTGAGATTTCAGGAAACTCATAGTTTTTTGGAAGCTTGGCAACCCATTTTTATGAAAGTGATTTGCGCCAGTCTCTGCTTAGGGCTACATCAATACGAAACAAACCATAGAGATAGAACTTGGAACTACTTGATTGTGTCAAGTTTCAAAGAGCTAGCACAAACCGTGTTTGATTTAGAGTTCCAACTCCATGTATCCATATAGGAGAAAACAGAGTGACCTAACAATTAAAACTGTGACTGCCAACGAACGGTTTAACCTAGAAGAACGAAATTTGGTGAGCCAAGTAGGATTGGGGTAGTGATCATTACCTGAAAGTGTCATGGAGATTGGGTGAAAAAATGTGTGCTGAGATTTCAGGAAACTCGTAGTTTTTTGGAAGCTTGGCAACCCCTTTCCATGAAAGTGATTTGCGCCAGTCTCTGCTTAGGGCTACATCAATAGGAAACAAACCATAGAGATAGAACTTGGAACTACTTGATTGTGACAAGTTTCAAAGAGCTAGCACAAACCATGTTTGATTTAGAGTTCCAACTACTTGTATCCATATAGGAGAAAACAGAGAGAAACCTAAAAATTTAAACTGTTACTGCCAACGAACGGTTTAACCTAGAAGAACGAAATTTGGTGAGCCAAGTGGGATTGGACTACTGATCATTACCTGAAAGTGTCATCAAGATTGGGTGAAAAAAATGTGTGCTGAGATTTCAGGAATCTCGTAGTTTTTTGGAAGCTTGGCAACCCCTTTCCATGAAAGTGATTTGCGCCAGTCTCTGCTTAGGGCTACATCAATAGGAAACAAAACATAGGGATAGAACTTGGAACTACTTGATTGTGACAAGTTTCAAAGAGCTAGCACAAACCGTGTTTGATTTAGAGTTCCAACTACAATATCCATATAATGAAAACAGAGTGAAACCTAAAAATTAAAACTGTCACTGCCAACGAACGGTTTAAACTAGAAGAACGACATTTGGTGAGCCAATTGGGATTGGGGTACTGATCTTTACCTGAAAGTGTTATCAAGATTGGGTGAAAAAATGTGTGCTGAGATTTCAGGAAACTCGTAGTTTTTTGGAAGCTTGGGAACCCCTTTCCATGAACGTGATTTTCGCCAGTCTCTGCTTAAGGCTACATCAATAGGAAACATACCATAGAGATAGAACTTGGAACTACTTGATTGTGTCAAGTTTCAAAGAGCTAGCACAAACCATGTTTGATTTAGAGTTCCAACTACTTTTATCCATATAGGAGAAAACAGAGTGAAACCTAAAAATTAAAACTGTTACTGCCAACGAACGGTTTAACATAGAAGAACGAAATTTGGTGAGCCAAGTGGGATTGGGGTACTGATCATTACCTGAAAGTGTCATCAAGATTGGGTGAAAAAATGTGTGCTGAGATTTCAGGAAACTCGTAGTTTTTTGGAAGCTTGGCAACCCCTTTCCATTAAAGTGATTTGCGCCAGTCTCTGCTTAGGGCTACATCAATAGGAAACAAACCATAGAGACAGAACTTGGAACTACTTGATTGTGTCAAGTTTCAAAGAGCTAGCACAAACCGTGTTTGATTTAGAGTTCCAACTACATGTATCCATATAGGAGAAAACAGAGTGAAACCTAAAAATTAAAACTATTACTGCCAAGGAACGGTTTAACTTAGAAGAACGAAATTTGGTGAGCCAAGTGGGATTGGGTACTGACCATTACCTGAAAGTGTTATCAAGATTGGGTGAAAAAATGTGTGCTGAGATTTCAGGAAACTCGTAGTTTTTTGGAAGCTTGGCAACCCCTTTCCATGAAAGTGATTTGCGCCAGTCTCTGCTTAGGGCTACATCAATAGGAAACAAATCATAGAGATAGAACTTGGAACTACTTGATTGTGACAAGTTTCAAAGAGCTAGCACAAACCATGTTTGATTTAGAGTTCCACCAACTTGTATCCATATAGGAGAAAACAGAGTGAAACCTAAAAATTAAAACTGTTACTGCCAACGAACGGTTTAACCTAGAAGAACGAAATTTGGTGAGCCAAGTGGGATTGGGGTACTGATCATTACCTGAAAGTGTTATCAAGATTGGGTGAAAAAAATGTGTGCTGAGATTTCAGGAAACTCGTAGTTTTTTGGAAGCTTGGCAACCCCTTTCCATGAAAGTGATTTGCGCCAATCTCTGCTTAGGGCTACATCAATAGGAAACAAACCATAGAGATAGAACTTGGAACTACTTGGTTGTGTCAAGTTTCAAAGAGCTAGCACAAACCGTGTTTGATTTAGAGTTCCAAGTACATGTATCCATATAGGAGAAAACAGAGTGAAACCTAAAAATTAAAACTCTTACTGCTAATGAACGGTTTAACCTAGAAGAACGAAATTTGGTGAGCCAAGTGGGATTGGGGTACTGATCATTACCTGAAAGTGTCATCAAGATTGGGTGCAAAAATGTGTGCTGAGATTTCAGGAAACTCGTAGTTTTTTGGAAGCTCGGGAACCCCTTTCCATGAACGTGATTTGCGCCAGTCTCTGCTTAGGGGTATATCAATAGGATAAAAAAAAACCTAGAGATAGAACTTGGAACTACTTGATTGTGTCAAGTTACAAAGAGCTAGCACAAACTGTGTTTGATTTAGAGTTCCAACTACATGTATCCATATAGGAGAAAACAGAGTGAAACCTAAAAATTAAAACTGTTACTGTCAACGAATGGTTTAACCTAGAAGAACGAAATTTGGTGAGCCAAGTGGGATTGCGGTCCTGATCATTACCTGAAAGTGTCATCAAGATTTGGTGAAAAAATATGTGCTGAGATTTCAGGAAACTCGTAGTTTTTTGGAAGCTTGGCAACCCTTTTCCATGAAAGTGATTTGCGACAGTCTCTGCTTATGGCTACATCAATAGGAAACAAACCATAGAGATAGAACTTGGAACTACTTGATTGTGTCAAGTTTCAAAGAGCTAGCACAAACCGTGTTTGATTTAGAGTTCCAACTACATGTATCCATATAGGAGAAAACAGAGTGAAACCTAAAAATTTAAACTGTTACTGCCAAAGAACGGTTTAACCTAGAAGAACGAAATTTGGTGAGCCAAGTGGGATTGGGGTACTGATCATTACCTTAAAGTGTCTAAGATTGGGTGAAAAAATGTGTGCTGAGATTTCAGGAAACTCGTAGTTTTTTGGAAGCTTGGCAACCCCTTTCCATGAAAGTGATTTGCGCCAGTCTCTGCTTAGGGCTACATCAATAGGAAAAAACCATAGAGATAGAACTTGGAACTACATGATTGTGTCAAGTTTCAAAGAGCTAGCACAAACCGTGTTTGATTTAGAGTTCCAACTACATGTATCCATAAAGGAGAAAACAGAGTGAAACCTAAAAATTTAAACTGTTACTGCCAACGAACGGTTTAACCTAGAAGAACGAAATTTGGTGAGCCAAGTGGGATTGGGGTTCTGATCATTACCTGAAAGTGTCATCAAGATTGGGTGAAAAAATGTGTGCTGAGATTTCAGGAAACTCGTAGTTTTTTGGAAGCTTGGCAAACTCTTTCCATGAAAGTGATTTGCACCAGTCTCTGCTTAGGGCTATATCAATAGGAAACAAACCATAGAGATAGAACTTGGAACTACTTGGTTGTGTCAAGTTTCAAAGACCTAGCACAAACCGTGTTTGATTTAGAGTTCCAACTATAGGTATCCTTATAGGAGAAAACAGAGTGAAACCTAAAAATTAAAACTGTTACTGCCAATGAACGGTTTAACCTAGAAGAACGATATTTGGTGAGCCAAGTCGGATTGGGGTACTGATCATTACCTGAAAGTGTCATCAAGATTGGGTGAAAAAATGTGTGCTGAGATTTCAGGAAACTCGTAGTTTTTTGGAAGCTTGGCAAAACCTTTCCATTAAAGTGATTTGCGCCAGTCTCTGCTTAGGGCTACATCAATAGGAAACAAACCATAGAGACAGAACTTGGAACTACTTGATTGTGTCAAGTTTCAAAGAGCTAGCACAAACCGTGTTTGATTTAGAGTTCCAACTACATGTATCCATATAGGAGAAAACAGAGTGAAACCTAAAAATTAAAACTATTACTGCCAAGGAACGGTTTAACTTAGAAGAACGAAATTTGGTGAGCCAAGTGGGATTGGGTACTGACCATTACCTGAAAGTGTTATCAAGATTGGGTGAAAAAATGTGTGCTGAGATTTCAGGAAACTCGTAGTTTTTTGGAAGCTTGGCAACCCCTTTCCATGAAAGTGATTTGCGCCAGTCTCTGCTTAGGGCTACATCAATAGGAAACAAATCATAGAGATAGAACTTGGAACTACTTGATTGTGACAAGTTTCAAAGAGCTAGCACAAACCATGTTTGATTTAGAGTTCCACCAACTTGTATCCATATAGGAGAAAACAGAGTGAAACCTAAAAATTAAAACTGTTACTGCCAACGAACGGTTTAACCTAGAAGAACGAAATTTGGTGAGCCAAGTGGGATTGGGGAACTGATCATTAACTGAAAGTTTCATCAAGATTGGGTGAAAAAATGTGTGCTGAGATTTCAGGAAACTCGTAGTTTTTTGGAAGCTTGGCAACCCCTTTCGATTAAAGTGATTTGCGCCAGTCTCTGCTTAGGGCTACATCAATAGGAAACAAACCATAGAGATAGAACTTGGAACTACTTGATTGTGACAAGTTTCAAAGAGCTAGCACAAACCGTGTTTGATTTAGAGTTCCGACTACATGTATCCATATAAGAGAAAACAGAGTGAATCCTAAAAATTAAAACTGTTACTGCCAACGAACGGTTTAACCTAGAAGAACGAAATTTGGTGAGCCAAGTGGGATTGGGGTACTGATCATTACCTGAAAGTGTTATCAAGATTGGGTGAAAAAATGTGTGCTGAGATTTCAGGAAACTCGTAGTTTTTTGGAAGCTTGGCAACCCCTTTCCATGAAAGTGATTTGCGCCAATCTCTGCTTAGGGCTACATCAATAGGAAACAAACCATAGAGATAGAACTTGGAACTACTTGGTTGTGTCAAGTTTCAAAGAGCTAGCACAAACCGTGTTTGATTTAGAGTTCCAAGTACATGTATCCATATAGGAGAAAACAGAGTGAAACCTAAAAATTAAAACTCTTACTGCTAATGAACGGTTTAACCTAGAAGAACGAAATTTGGTGAGCCAAGTGGGATTGGGGTACTGATCATTACCTGAAAGTGTCATCAAGATTGGGTGCAAAAATGTGTGCTGAGATTTCAGGAAACTCGTATTTTTTTGGAAGCTCGGGAACCCCTTTCCATGAACGTGATTTGCGCCAGTCTCTGCTTAGGGGTATATCAATAGGATAAAAAAAAACCTAGAGATAGAACTTGGAACTACTTGATTGTGTCAAGTTACAAAGAGCTAGCACAAACTGTGTTTGATTTAGAGTTCCAACTACATGTATCCATATAGGAGAAAACAGAGTGAAACCTAAAAATTAAAACTGTTACTGTCAACGAATGGTTTAACCTAGAAGAACGAAATTTGGTGAGCCAAGTGGGATTGCGGTCCTGATCATTACCTGAAAGTGTCATCAAGATTTGGTGAAAAAATATGTGCTGAGATTTCAGGAAACTCGTAGTTTTTTGGAAGCTTGGCAACCCTTTTCCATGAAAGTGATTTGCGACAGTCTCTGCTTATGGCTACATCAATAGGAAACAAACCATAGAGATAGAACTTGGAACTACTTGATTGTGTCAAGTTTCAAAGAGCTAGCACAAACCGTGTTTGATTTAGAGTTCCAACTACATGTATCCATATAGGAGAAAACAGAGTGAAACCTAAAAATTTAAACTGTTACTGCCAAAGAACGGTTTAACCTAGAAGAACGAAATTTGGTGAGCCAAGTGGGATTGGGGTACTGATCATTACCTTAAAGTGTCTAAGATTGGGTGAAAAAATGTGTGCTGAGATTTCAGGAAACTCGTAGTTTTTTGGAAGCTTGGCAACCCCTTTCCATGAAAGTGATTTGCGCCAGTCTCTGCTTAGGGCTACATCAATAGGAAACAAACCATAGAGATAGAACTTGGAACTACATGATTGTGTCAAGTTTCAAAGAGCTAGCACAAACCGTGTTTGATTTAGAGTTCCAACTACATGTATCCATAAAGGAGAAAACAGAGTGAAACCTAAAAATTTAAACTGTTACTGCCAACGAACGGTTTAACCTAGAAGAACGAAATTTGGTGAGCCAAGTGGGATTGGGGTTCTGATCATTACCTGAAAGTGTCATCAAGATTGGGTGAAAAAATGTGTGCTGAGATTTCAGGAAACTCGTAGTTTTTTGGAAGCTTGGCAAACTCTTTCCATGAAAGTGATTTGCACCAGTCTCTGCTTAGGGCTATATCAATAGGAAACAAACCATAGAGATAGAACTTGGAACTACTTGGTTGTGTCAAGTTTCAAAGACCTAGCACAAACCGTGTTTGATTTAGAGTTCCAACTATAGGTATCCTTATAGGAGAAAACAGAGTGAAACCTAAAAATTAAAACTGTTACTGCCAATGAACGGTTTAACCTAGAAGAACGATATTTGGTGAGCCAAGTCGGATTGGGGTACTGATCATTACCTGAAAGTGTCATCAAGATTGGGTGAAAAAATGTGTGCTGAGATTTCAGGAAACTCGTAGTTTTTTGGAAGCTTGGCAAACCCTTTCCATGAAAGTGATTTGCAGCAGTCTCTGCTTAGGGCTATATCAATAGGAAACAAACCATAGAGATAGAACTTGGAACTACTTGGTTGTGTCAAGTTTCAAAGACCTAGCACAAACCGTGTTTGATTTAGAGTTCCAACTATATGTATCCATATAGGAGAAAACAGAGTGAAACCTAAAAATTAAAACTGTTACTGCCAATGAACGGTTTAATGTAGAAGAACGAAATTTGGTGAGCCAAGTCGGATTGGGGTACTGATCATTACCTGAAAGTGTCATCAAGATTGGGTGAAAAAATGTGTGCTGAGATTTCAGGAAACTCATAGTTTTTTGGAAGCTTGGCAACCCCTTACTATGAACGTGATTTGCGCCAGTCTCTGCTTAGGGCTATATCAATAGGAAAAAAAAAAAAACATAGAGATAGAACTTGGAACTACTTGATTGTGTCAATTTACAAAGAGCTAGCACAAACTGTGTTTGATTTAGAGTTCCAACTACATGTATCCATATAGGAGAAAACAGAGTGAAACCTAAAAATTAAAACTGTTACTGCCAACGAACGGTTTAACCTAGAAGAACGAAATTTGGTGAGCCAAGTGGGATTGGGTACTGATCATTACCTGAAAGTGTTATCATGATTGGGTGAAAAAATGTGTGCTGAGATTTCAGGAAACTCGTAGTTTTTTGGAAGCTTGGCATCCCCTTTCCATGAAAGTGATTTGCGCCAATCTCTGCTTAGGGCTACATCAATAGGAAACAAACCATAGAGATAGAACTTGGAACTACTTGGTTTTGTCAAGTTTCAAAGAGCTAGCACAAACCGTGTTTGATTTAGAGTTCCAAGTACATGTATCCATATAGGAGAAAACAGAGTGAAACCTAAAAATTAAAACTGTTACTGCCAATGAACGGTTTAACCTAGAAGAACGAAATCTGGTGAGCCAAGTGGGATTGGGGTACTGATCATTACCTGAAAGTGTCATCAAGATTGGGTGAAAAAATGTGTGCTGAGATTTCAGGAAACTCGTAGTTTTTTGGAAGCTTGGGAACCCCTTTCCATGAACGTGATTTGCGCCAGTCTCTGCTTAGGGCTATATCAATAGGAAAAAAAAAAACCTAGAGATAGAACTTGGAACTACTTGATTGTGTCAAGTTACAAAGAGCTAGCACAAACTGTGTTTGATTTAGAGTTCCAACTACATGTATCCATATAGGAGAAAACACAGTGAAACGTAAAAATTAAAACTGTTACTGCCAACGAACGGTTTAACCTAGAAGAACGAAATTTGGTGAGCCAAGTGGGATTGGGGTCCTGATCATTACCTGAAAGTGTCATCAAGATTGGGTGAAAAAATGTGTGCTGAGATTTCAGGAAACTCGTAGTTTTTTGGAAGCTTGGCAACCCCTTTCCATGAAAGTGATTTGCGACAGTCTCTGCTTATGGCTACATCAATAGGAAACAAACCATAGAGATAGAACTTGGAACTACTTGATTGTGTCAAGTTTCAAAGAGCTAGCACAAACCGTGTTTGATTTAGTGTTCCAACTACATGTATCCATATAGGAGAAAACAGAGTGAAACCTAAAAATTAAAACTGTTACTGCCAACGAACGGTTTAACATAGAAGAACGAAATTTGGTGAGCCAAGTGTGATTGGGATACTGATCATTACCTGAAAGTGTCATCAAGATTGGTTGAAAAAATGTGTGCTGAGATTTCAGAAAACTCGTAGTTTTTTGGAAGCTTGGCAACCCCTTTCCATGAAAGTGTTTTGCGCCAGTCTCTGCTTAGGTCTACATCAATAGGAAACAAACAATAGAGATAGAACTTGGAACTACTTGATTGTGTCAAGTTTCAAAGAGCTAGCACAAACCGTGTTTGATTTAGAGTTCCAACTACATGTATCCATATAGGAGAAAACAGAGTGAAACCTAAAAATTAAAACTGTTACTGCCAAAGATCGGTTTAACCTAGAAGAACGAAATTTGGTGAGAAAAGTGGGATTGGGGTACTGATCATTACCTGAAAGTGTCATCAGATTGGGTGAAAAAATATGTGCTGAGATTTCAGGAAACTCGTAGTTTTTTAAAAGCTTGGCAACCTCTTTCCATGAAAGTGATTTGCGCAAGTCTCTGCTTAGGGCTACATCAATAGGAAACAAACCATAGAGATAGAACTTGGAAATACTTGATTGTGACAAGTTTCAAAGAGCTAGCAGAAACCATGTTTGATTTAGAGTTCCAACTACTTGTATCCATATAGGAGAAAACAGAGTGAAACCTAAAAATTAAAACTGTTACTGCTAACGAACGGTTTAACCTAGAAGTACGAAATTTGGTGAGCCAAGTGAAATTGGGGTACTGATCATTACCTGAAAGTGTCATCAAGATTGGGTGAAAAAATGTGTGCTGAGATTTCAGGAAACTCGTAGTTTTTTGGAAGCTTGGCAACCCCTTTCCATGAAAGTGATTTGCGCCAGTCTCTGCTTAGGGCTACATCAATAGGAAACAAACCATAGAGATAGAACTTGGAACTACTTGATTTTGACAAGTTTCAAAGAGCTAGCACAAACCGTGTTTGATTTAGAGTTCCAACTACATGTATCCATATAGGAGAAAACAGAGTTAAATCTAAAAATTAAAACTGTTACTGAAAACGAACGGTTTAACCTAGAAGAACGAAATTTGGTGAGCCAAGTGGGATTGGGGTACTGATCATTACCTGAAAGTGTTATCAAGATTGGGTGAAAAAATGTGTGCTGAGATTTCAGGAAACTCGTAGTTTTTTGGAAGCTTGGCAACCCCTTTCCATGAAAGTGATTTGCGCCAATCTCTGCGTAGGGCTACATCAATAGGAAACAAACCATAGAGATAGAACTTGGAACTACTTGGTTGTGTCAAATTTCAAAGAGCTAGCACAAACCGTGTTTGTTTTAGAGTTCCAAATACATGTATCCATATAGGAGAAAACAGAGTGAATCCTAAAAATTAAAACTGTTAGTGCCAATGAACGGTTTAACCTAGAAACGAAATTTGGTGAGCCAAGTGGGATTGGGGTACTGATCATTACCTGAAAGTGTCATCAAGATTGGGTCAAAAAATGTGTGCTGAGATTTCAGGAAACTCGTAGTTTTTTGGAAGCTTGGGAACCCCTTTCCATGAACGTGATTTGCGCCATTCTCTGCTTAGGGCTGTAACAATAGGAAAAAAAAAACATAGAAATAGAACTTGGAACTACTTGATTGTGTCAAGTTACAAAGAGCTAGCACAAACTGTGTTTGATTTAGAGTTCCAACTACATGTATCCATATAGGAGAAAACAGAGTGAAACCTTAAAATTAAAACTGTTACTGCCAACGAACGGTTTAACCTAGAAGAACGAAATTTGGTGAGAAAAGTGGGATTGGGGTCCTGATCATTACCTGAAAGTGTCATCAAGATTGGGTGAAAAAATGTGTGCTGAGATTTAGGAAACTCGTAGTTTTTTGGAAGCTTGGCAACCCCTTTCCATGAAAGTGATATGCGCCAATCTCTGCTTAGGGCTACATCAATAGGAAACAAACCATAGAGATAGAACTTGGAACTACTTGGTTGTGTCAAGTTTCAAAGAGCTAGCACAAACCGTGTTTGTTTAGAGTTCAAAATACATGTATCCATATAGGAGAAAAGAGAGTGAAACCTAAAAAGTAAAACTGTTACTGCCAATGAACAGTTTAACCTAGAAACGAAATTTGGTGAGCCAAGTGGGATTGGGGTACTGATCATTACCTGAAAGTGTCATCAAGATTGGGTGAAAAAATGTGTGCTGAGATTTCAGGAAACTCGTAGTTTTTTGGAAGCTTGGGAACCCCTTTCCATGAACGTGATTTGCGCCAGTCTCTGCTTGGGGCTATAACAATAGGAAAAAAAAAAAAAACATAGAGATAGAACTTGGAACTACTTGATTGTGTCAAGTTACAAAGAGCTAGCACAAACTGTGTTTGATTTAGAGTTCCAACTACATGTATTCATATAGGAGAAAACAGAGTGAAACCTAAAAATTAAAACTGTTACTGCCAACGAACGGTTTAACCTAGAAGAACGAAATTTGGTGAGCCAAGTGGGATTGGGGTCCTGATCATTACCTGAAAGTGTCATCAAGGTTTGGTGAAAAAATGTGTGCTGAGATTTCAGGAAACTCGTATTTTTTGGAAGCTTGGCAACCCCTTTCCATGAAAGTGATTTGCGACAGTTTCTGCTTATGGCTACATCAATAGGAAACAAACCATAGAGATAGAACTTGGAACTACTTGATTGTGTCAAGTTTCAAAGAGCTAGCACAAACCGTGTTTGATTTAGAGTTCCAACTACATGTATCCATATAGGAGAAAACAGAGTGAAACCTAAAAATTAAAACTGTTACTGCCAACGAACGGTTTAACCTAGAAGAACGAAATTTGGTGAGCCATGTGGGATTGGGGTTCTGATCATTACCTTAAAGTGTCATCAAGATTGGGTGAAAAAATGTGTGCTGAGATTTCAGGAAACTTGTAGTTTTTTGGAAGCTTGGCAACCCCTTTCCATGAAAGTGATTTGCGCCAGTCTCTGCTTAGGGCTACATCAATAGGAAACAAACCATAGAGATAGAACTTGGAACTACTTGATTGTGTCAAGTTTCAAAGAGCTAGCACAAACCGTGTTTGATTTAGAGTTCCAACTACATGTATCCATAAAGGAGAAAACAGAGTGAAACCTAAAAATTAAAACTGTTACTGCCAACGAACGGTTTAACCTAGAAGGACGAAATTTGGTGAGCCAAGTGGGATTGGGGTACTGATCATTACCTGAAAGTGTCATCAAGATTGGGTGAAAAAATGTGTGCTGAGATTTCAGGAAACTCGTAGTTTTTTGGAAGCTTGGCAAACCCTTTCCATGAAAGTGATTTGCAGCAGTCTCTGCTTAGGGCTATATCAATAGGAAACAAACCATAGAGATAGAACTTGGAACTACTTGGATGTGTCAAGTTTCAAAGAGCTAGCACAAACCGTGTTTGATTTAGAGTTCCAAGTACATGTATCCATATAGGAGAAAACAGAGTGAAACCTAAAAATTAAAACTGTTACTGCCAATGAACGGTTTAACCTAGAAGAACGAAATTTGGTGAGCCAAGTGGGATTGGGGTACTGATCATTACCTGAAAGTGTCATCAAGATTGGGTCAAAAAATGTGTGCTGAGATTTCAGGAAACTCGTAGTTTTTTGGAAGCTTGGGAACCCCTTTCCATGAACGTGATTTGCGCCAGTCTCTGCTTAGGGCTATATCAATAGGAAAAAAAAAAACCTAGAGATAGAACTTGGAACTACTTGATTGTGTCAAGTTACAAAGAGCTAGCACAAACTGTGTTTGATTTAGAGTTCCAACTACATGTATCCATATAGGAGAAAACAGAGTGAAACGTAAAAATTAAAACTGTTACTGCCAACGAACGGTTTAACCTAGAAGAACGAAATTTGGTGAGCCAAGTGGGATTGGGGTCCTGATCATTACCTGAAAGTGTCATCAAGATTGGGTGAAAAAATGTGTGCTGAGATTTCAGGAAACTCGTAGTTTTTTGGAAGCTTGGCAACCCCTTTCCATGAAAGTGATTTGCGACAGTCTCTGCTTATGGCTACATCAATAGGAAACAAACCATAGAGATAGAACTTGGAACTACTTGATTGTGTCAAGTTTCAAAGAGCTAGCACAAACCGTGTTTGATTTAGTGTTCCAACTACATGTATCCATATAGGAGAAAACAGAGTGAAACCTAAAAATTAAAACTGTTACTGCCAACGAACGGTTTAACCTAGAAGGACGAAATTTGGTGAGCCAAGTGGGATTGGGGTACTGATCATTACCTGAAAGTGTCATCAAGATTGGGTGAAAAAATGTGTGCTGAGATTTCAGGAAACTCATAGTTTTTTGGAAGCTTGGCAACCCCTTTCCATGAACGTGATTTGCGCCAGTCTCTGCTTAGGGCTATATCAATAGGAAAAAAAAAAAAAAACATAGAGATAGAACTTGGAACTACTTGATTGTGTCAATTTACAAAGAGCTAGCACAAACTGTGTTTGATTTAGAGTTCCAAATACATGTATCCATATAGGAGAAAACAGAGTGAAACCTAAAAATTAAAACTGTTACTGCCAACGAACGGTTTAACCTAGAAGAACGAAATTTGGTTAGCCAAGTGGGATTGGGGTACTGATCATTACCTGAAAGTGTTATCATGATTGGGTGAAAAAATGTGTGCTGAGATTTCAGGAAACTCGTAGTTTTTTGGAAGCTTGGCAACCCCTTTCCATGAAAGTGATTTGCGCCAATCTCTGCTTAGGGCTACATCAATAGGAAACAAACCATAGAGATAGATCTTGGAACTACTTGGTTTTGTCAAGTTTCAAAGAGCTAGCACAAACCGTGTTTGATTTAGAGTTCCAAGTACATGTATCCATATAGGAGAAAACAGAGTGAAACCTAAAAATTAAAACTGTTACTGCCAATGAACGGTTTAACCTAGAAGAACGAAATCTGGTGAGCCAAGTGGGATTGGGGTACTGATCATTACCTGAAAGTGTCATCAAGATTGGGTGAAAAAATGTGTGCTGAGATTTCAGGAAACTCGTAGTTTTTTGGAAGCTTGGCCCCCCTTTTTATGAAAGTGATTTGCGCCAGTCTCTGCTTAGGGCTACAACAATACGAAACAAACCATAGAGATAGAACTTGGAACTACTTGATTGTGTCAAATTTCAAAGAGCTAGCACAAACCGTGTTTGATTTAGAGTTCCAACTACATGTATCCATATAGGAGAAAACAGAGTGAAACCTAAAAATTAAAACTGTTACTGCCAATGAACGGTTTAACCTAGAAGAACGAAATTTGGTGAGCCAAGTGGGATTGGGTACTGACCTTTACCTGAAAGTGTTATCAAGATTGGGTGAAAAAATGTGTGGTGAGATTTCAGGAAACTCATAGTTTTTTGGAAGCTTGGCAACCCCTTTCCATGAAAGTGATTTGCGCCAGTCTCTGCTTCGGGCTACATCAATAGGAAACAAACCATAGAGATAGAACTTGGAACTACTTGGTTGTGTCAAGTTTCAAAGACCTAGCACAAACCGTGTTTGATTTAGAGTTCCAAATATATGTATCCATATAGGAGAAAACAGAGTGAAATCTAAAAATTAAAACTGTTACTGCCAATGAACGGTTTAACCTAGAAGAACGAAATTTGGTGAGCCAAGTGGGATTGGGGTACTGATCATTACCTGAAAGTGTCATCAAGATTGGGTGAAAAAATGTGTGCTGAGATTTCAGGAAACTCGTAGTTTTTTGGAAGCTTGGCAACCCCTTTCCATGAACGTGATTTGCGCCAGTCTCTGCTTAGGGCTATATCAATAGGAAAAAAAAAAACAGAGGGATAGAACATGGCACTACTTCATTGTGTCAATTTACAAAGAGCTAGCACAAACTGTGTTTGATTTAGAGTTCCAACTACATGTATCCATATAGGAGAAAACAGAGTGAAACCTAAAAATTAAAACTGTTACTGCCAATGAACGGTTTAACCTAGAAGAACGAAATTTGGTGAGCCAAGTGGGATTGGGGTACTGATCATTACCGGAAAGTGTCATGAAGATTGGGTGAAAAAATGTGTTCTGAGATTTCAGGAAACTCGTAGTTTTTTGGAAGCTTGGCAACCCCTTTCCATGAAAGTGATTTGTGCCAGTCTCTACTTAGAGCTACATCAATACGAAACAAACCATAGAGATAGAACTTGGAACTACTTGATTGTTTCAAGTTTCAAAGAGCTAGCACAAACCGTGTTTGATTTAGAGTTCCAACTACATGTATCCATATAGGAGAAAACAGAGTGAAACCTAAAAATTAAAACTATTACTGCCAACCACGGTTTAATCTAGAAGAACGAAATTTGGTGAGCCAAGTGGGATTGGGTACTGACCATTACCTGAAAGTGTCATCAAGATTGGGTGAAAAAATATGTGCTGAGATTTCAGGAAACTCGTAGTTTTTTGGAAGATTGGCAACCCCTTTTCATGAAAGTGATTTGCGCTAGTCTCTGCTTAGGGCTACATCAATAGGAAACAAACCATAGAGATAGAACTTGGAACTACTTGATTGTGACAACTTTCAAAAAGCTAGCACAAACCATGTTTGATTTAGAGTTCCAAATACTTGTATCCATATAGGAGAAAACAGAGTGAAACCTAAAAATTAAAACTGTTACTGCCAACGAACGGTTTAACCAAGAAGAACGAAATTTGGTGAGCCAAGTGGGATTGGGGTCCTGATCATTACCTGAAAGTGTCATCAAGATTGGGTGAAAAAATGTGTGCTGAGATTTCAGGAAACTAGTAGTTTTTTGGAAGCTTGGCAACCCCTTTCCATGAAAGTGATTTGCGACAGTCTCTGCTTATGGCTACATCAATAGGAAACCAACCATAGAGATAGAACTTGGAACTACTTTATTGTGTCAAGTTTCAAAGAGCTAGCACAAACCGTGTTTGATTTAGAGTTCCAACTACATGTATCCATATAGGAGAAAACAGAGTGAAACCTAAAAATTAAAACTGTTACTGCCAAAGATCGGTTTAACTTAGAAGAAAGAAATTTGGTGAGAAAAGTGGGATTGGGGTACTGATCATTACCTGAAAGTGTCATCAAGATTGGGTGAAAAAATGTGTGCTGAGATTTCAGGAAACTCGTAGTTTTTTGAAAGCTTGGCAACCTCTTTCCATGAAAGTGATTTGCGCCAGTCTCTGCTTAGGGCTACATCAATAGGAAACAAACCATAGAGATAGAACTTGGAACTACTTGATTGTGACAAGTCTCAAAAAGCTAGCACAAACCGTGTTTGAATTAGAGTTCCAACTACATGTATCCATATAGGAGAAAACAGAGTGAAACCTAAAAATTAAAACTGTTACTGCCAACGAACGGTTTAACCTAAAAGAATGAAATTTGGTGAGCCAAGTGGGATTGGGGTACTTATCATTACCTGAAAGTGTCATCAAGATTGGGTGAAAAAATGTGGGCTGAGATTTCAGGAAACTCGTAGTTTTTTGGAAGCTCGGCAACCCCTTTCCATGAACGTGATTTGCGCCAGTCTCTGCTTAGGGCTATATCAATAGGAAAAAAAAAACATAGAGATAGAACTTGGAACTACTTGATTGTGTCAATTTACAAAGAGCTAGCACAAACTGTGTTTGATTTAGAGTTCCAACTACATGTATCCATATAGGAGAAAACAGAGTGAAACCTAAAAATTAAAACTGTTACTGCCAAAGATCGGTTTAACCTAGAAGAACGAAATTTGGTGAGAAAAGTGGGATTGGGGTACTGATCATTACCTGAAAGTGTCATCAAGATTGGGTGAAAAAATGTGTGCTGAGATTTCAGGAAACTCGTAGTATTTTGGAAGCTTGGCAACCTCTTTCCATGAAAGTGATTTGTGCAAGTCTCTGCTTAGGGCTACATCAATAGGAAACAAACCATAGAGATAGAACTTGGAACTACTTGATTGTGACAAGTTTCAAAAAGCTAGCACAAACCGTGTTTGATTTAGAGTTCCAACTACATGTATCCATATAGGAGAAAACAGACTGAAACCTAAAAATTAAAACTGTTACTGCCAACGAACGGTTTAACCTAGAAGAATGAAATTTGGTGAGCCAAGTGGGATTGGGGTACTGATCATTACCTGAAAGTGTCATGAAGATTGGGTGAAAAAATGTGTTCTGAGATTTCAGGAAACTCGTAGTTTTTTGGAAGCTTGGCAACCCCTTTCCATGAAAGTGATTTGCGCCAGTCTCTACTTAGAGCTACATCAATACGAAACAAACCATAGAGATAGAAGTTGGAACTACTTGATTGTGCCAATTTTCAAAGAGCTAGCACAAACCGTGTTTGATTTAGAGTTCCAACTACATGTATCCATATAGGAGAAAACAGAGTGAAACCTAAAAACTAAAACTGTTACTGCAAACGAATGGTTTAACCTAGAAGAACGAAATTTGGTGAGCCAAGTGGGATTGGGGTACTGATCATTACCGGAAAGTGTCATCAAGATTGGGTGAAAAAATGTGTGCTGAGATTTCAGGAAAGTCGTAGTTTTTTGGAAGCAGGCAACCCCTTTCAATGAATGTGATTTGCGCCAGTCTCTGCTTAGGGCTACATCAATAGGAAACAAACCATAGAGATAGAACTTGGAACTACTTGATTGTGTCAAGTTTCAAAGAGCTAGCACAAACCGTGTTTGATTTAGTGTTCCAACTACATGTATCCATATAGGAGAAAACAGAGTGAAACCTAAAAATTAAAAATGTTACAGCCAACGAAGGGTTTAACTTAGAAGAACGAAATTTGGTGAGCCAAGTGTGATTGGGGTACTGATCATTACCTGAAAGTGTCATGAAGATTGGGTGAAAAAATGTGTGCTGAGATTTCAGGAAACTCGTAGTTTTTTGGAAGCTTGGCAACCCCTTTCCATGAAAGTGATTTGCGCCAATCTCTGCTTAGGGCTACATCAATAGGAAACAAACCATAGAGATAGAACTTGGAACTACTTGGTTGTGTCAAGTTTCAAAGAGCTAGCACAAATGTGTTGAATTTAGAGTTCCAACTACATGTATCCATATAGGAGAAAACAGAGTGAAACCTAAAAATTAAAACTGTTACTGCCAATGAACGGTTTATCCTAGAAGAACGAAATTTGGTGAGCCAAGTGGAATGGGTTACTGATCATTATCTGAAAGTGTCATCAAGATGGGGTGAGAAAATGTGTGCTGAGATTTCAGGAAACACGTAGTTTTTTGGAAGCTTGGCAAACCCTTTCCATGAAAGTGATTTGCGCCAGTCTCTGCTTAGGGCTACATCAATAGGAAACAAACCATACAGATAGAACTTGGAACTACTTGACTGTGTCAAGTTTCAAAGAGCTAGCACAAACCGTGTTTGATTTAGAGTTCCAACTACATGTACCCATATAGGAGAAAACAGAGTGAAACCTAAAAATTAAAACTGTTACTGCCAACGAACGGTTTTACAAAGAAGAACGAAATTTGGTGAGCCAAGTGGGATTGGGGTTCTGATCATTACCTTAAAGTGACATCAAGATGGGGTGAAAAAATGTGTGCTGAGATTTCAGGAAACTCGTAGTTTTTTGGAAGCTTGGCAAACCCTTTCCATGAAAGTGATTTGCACCAGTCTCTGCTTAGGGCTACATCAATAGGAAACAAACCATAGAGATAGAACTTGGAACTACTTGATTGTGCCAAGTTTCAAAGAGCTAGCACAAACCGTGTTTGATTTAGAGTTCCAACTACATGTATCCATATAAGAGAAAACAGAGTAAAAACTAAAAATTAAAACTGTTACTGCCAACGAACGGTTTAACCTAGAAGAACGAAATTTGGTGAGCCAAGTGGGATTGGGGTACTGATCATTACCTGAAAGTGTCATCAAGATTGGGTGAAAAAATGTGTGCTGAGATTTCAGGAAACTCGTAGTTTTTTGGAAGCTTGGCAACCCCTTTCCATGAACGTGATTTGCGCAAGTCTCTGCTTAGGGCTATATCAATAGGAAAAAAAAAACAGAGGGATAGAACTTGGAACTACTTGATTGTGTCAATTTACAAAGAGCTAGCACAAACTGTGTTTGATTTAGAGTTCCAACTACATGTATCCATATAGGAGAAAACAGAGTGAAACCTAAAAATTAAAACTGTTACTGCCAACGAAGAGTTTAACCTAGAAGAACGAAATTTGGTGAGCCAAGTGGGATTGGGGTACTGATCATTACCGGAAAGTGTCATGAAGATTGGGTGAAAAAATGTGTTCTGAGATTTCAGGAAACTCGTAGTTTTTTGGAAGCTTGGCAACCCCTTTCCATGAAAGTGATTTGCGCCAGTCTCTACTTAGAGCTACATCAATACGAAACAAACCATCGAGATAGAACTTGGAACTACTTGATTGTGTCAAGTTTCAAAGAGCTAGCACAAACCGTGTTTGATTTAGAGTTCCAAGTACATGTATCCATATAGGAGAAAACAGAGTGAAACCTAAAAATTAAAACTATTACTGCCAACCACGGTTTAACCTAGAAGAACGAAATTTGGTGAGCCAAGTGGGATTGGGTACTGACCATTACCTGAAAGTGTCATCAAGATTGGGTGAAAAAATATGTGCTGAGATTTCAGGAAACTCGTAGTTTTTTGGAAGCTTGGCAACCACTTTTCTTGAAAGTGATTTGCGCCAGTCTCTGCTTAGGGCTACATCAATAGGAAACAAACCATAGAGATAGAACTTGGAACTACTTGATTGTGACAACTTTCAAAGAGCTAGCACAAACCATGTTTGATTTAGAGTTCCAAATACTTGTATCCATATAGGAGAAACAGAGTGAAACCTAAAAATTAAAACTGTTACTGCCAACGAACGGTTTACCCTAGAAGAACGAAATTTGGTGAGCCAAGTGGGATTGGGGTACTGATCATTAACTGAAAGTGTCATCAAGATTGGGTGAAAAAATGTGTGCTCAGATTTCACGAAACTCGTAGTTTTTTGGAAGCTTGGCAACCCCTTTCCATGAAAGTGATTTGCGCCAGTCTCTGCTTAGGGCTACTTCAATAGGAAACAAACCATAGAGATAGAACTTGGAACTACTTGATTGTGACAAGTTTCAAAGAGCTAGCACAAACCGTGTTTGATTTAGAGTTCCAACTACATGTATCCATATAGGAGAAAACAGAGTGAAACCTAAAAATTAAAACTGTTACTGAAAAACGAATGGTTTAACCTAGAAGAACGAAATTTGGAGAGCCAAGTGGGATTGGGTTTCTGATCATTACCTTAAAGTGTGATCAAGATTGGGTGAAAAAATGTGTGCTGAGATTTCAGGAAACTCGTAGTTTTTTGGAAGCTTGGCAACCCCTTTCCATGAACGTGATTTGCGCCAGGCTCTGCTTAGGGCTATATCAATAGGAAAAAAAAAACAGAGGGATAGAACTTGGAACTACTTGATTGTGTCAATTTACAAAGAGCTATCACAAACTGTGTTTGATTTAGAGTTCCAACTACATGTATCCATATAGGAGAAAACAGACTGAAACCTAAAAATTAAAACTGTTACTGCCAACGAAGAGTTTAACCTAGAAGAACGAAATTTGGTGAGCCAAGTGGGATTGGGGTACTGATCATTACCTGAAAGTGTCATGAAGATTGGGTGAAAAAATGTGTGCTGAGATTTCAGGAAACTCGTAATTTTTTGGAAGCTTGGCAACCCCTTTCCATGAAAGTGATTTGTGCCAGTCTCTGCTTAGGGCTACATCAATGGGAAACAAACCATAGAGATAGAACTTGGAACTACTTGATTGTGCCAAGTTTCAAAGAGCTAGCAGAAACCGTGTTTGATTTAGAGTTCCAACTACATGTATCCATATAGGAGAAAACAGAGTGAAACCTAAAAATTAAAACTGTTACTGAAAAACAAATGGTTTAACCTAGAAGAACGAAATTTGGAGAGCCAAGTGGGATTGGGGTACTGATCATTACCGGAAAGTGGCATCAAGATTGGGTGAAAAAATGCGTGCTGATATTTCAGGAAACTAGTAGTTTTTTGGAAGCTTTCAACCACTTTCCGTGAAAGTGATTTGCGCCAGTCTCTGCTTATGGCTACATCAATAGGAAACAAACAACAGTGATAGAACTTGGAACTACTTTATTGTGTCAAGTTTCAAAGAGCTAGCACAAACCGTGTTTGATTTAGAGTTCCAACTACATATATCCATATAGGAGAAAACAGAGTGAAACCTAAAAATTAAAACTGTTACTGCCAAAGATCGGTGTAACCTAGAAGAACGAAATTTGGTGAGAAAAGTGGGATTGGGGTACTGATCATTACCTGAAAGTGTCTTCAAGATTGGGTGAAAAAATGTGTGCTGAGATTTCAGGAAACTCGTAGTTTTTTGGAAGCTTGGCAACCTCTTTCCATGAAAGTGATTTGCGCAAGTCTCTGCTGAGGGCTACATCAATAGGAAACAAACCATAGAGATAGAACTTGGAACTACTTGATTGTGACAAGTTTCAAAAAGCTAGCACAAACCGTGTTTGATTTAGAGTTCCAACTACATGTGTCCATATAGGAGAAAACAGAGTGAAACCTAAAAATTAAAAGTGATACTGCCAACGAACGGTTTAACCTAGAAGAATGAAATTTGGTGAGCCAAGTGGGATTGGGGTACTGATCATTTCCTGAAAGTGTCATGAAGATTGGGTGAAAAAATGTGTTCTGAGATTTCAGGAAACTCATAGTTTTTTGGAAGCTTGGCAACCCATTTTTATGAAAGTGATTTGCGCCAGTCTCTGCTTAGGGCTACATCAATACGAAACAAACCATAGAGATAGAACTTGGAACTACTTGATTGTGTCAAGTTTCAAAGAGCTAGCACAAACCGTGTTTGATTTAGAGTTCCAACTCCATGTATCCATATAGGAGAAAACAGAGTGACCTAACAATTAAAACTGTGACTGCCAACGAACGGTTTAACCTAGAAGAACGAAATTTGGTGAGCCAAGTAGGATTGGGGTAGTGATCATTACCTGAAAGTGTCATGGAGATTGGGTGAAAAAATGTGTGCTGAGATTTCAGGAAACTCGTAGTTTTTTGGAAGCTTGGCAACCCCTTTCCATGAAAGTGATTTGCGCCAGTCTCTGCTTAGGGCTACATCAATAGGAAACAAACCATAGAGATAGAACATGGAACTACTTGATTGTGACAAGTTTCAAAGAGCTAGCACAAACCATATTTGATTTAGAGTTCCAACTACTTGTATCCATATAGGAGAAAACAGAGAGAAACCTAAAAATTTAAACTGTTACTGCCAACGAACGGTTTAACCTAGAAGAACGAAATTTGGTGAGCCAAGTGGGATTGGACTACTGATCATTACCTGAAAGTGTCATCAAGATTGGGTGAAAAAAATGTGTGCTGAGATTTCAGGAATCTCGTAGTTTTTTGGAAGCTTGGCAACCCCTTTCCATGAAAGTGATTTGCGCCAGTCTCTGCTTAGGGCTACATCAATAGGAAACAAAACATAGAGATAGAACTTGGAACTACTTGATTTTGACAAGTTTCAAAGAGCTAGCACAAACCGTGTTTGATTTAGAGTTCCAACTACAATATCCATATAATGAAAACAGAGTGAAACCTAAAAATTAAAACTGTCACTGCCAACGAACGGTTTAAACTAGAAGAACGAAATTTGGTGAGCCAATTGGGATTGGGGTACTGATCTTTACCTGAAAGTGTTATCAAGATTGGGTGAAAAAATGTGTGCTGAGATTTCAGGAAACTCGTAGTTTTTTGGAAGCTTGGCAACCCCTTTCCATGAAAGTGATTTGCGCCAATCTCTGCTTAGGGCTACATCAATAGGAAACAAACCATAGAGATAGAACTTGGAACTACTTGGTTGTGTCAAGTTGCAAAGATATAGCACAAACCGTGTTTGATTTAGAGTTCCATGTACATGTATCCATATAGGAGAAAACAGAGTGAAACCTAAAAATTAAAACTGTTACTGCCAATGAACAGTTTAACCTAGAAGAACGAAATTTGGTGAGCCAAGTGGGATTGGGGTACTGATCATTACCTGAAAGTGTCATCAAGATTGGTTGAAAAAATGTGTGCTGAGATTTCTGGAAACTCGTAGTTTTTTGGAAGCTTGGGAACCCCTCTCCATGAACGTGATTTGCGCCAGTCTCTGCTTAGGGCTATATCAATAGGAAAAAAAAAACCTAGAGATAGAACTTGGAACTACTTGATTGTGTCAAGTTACAAAGAGCTTGCACAAACGGTGTTTGATTTAGAGTTCCAACTACATGTATCCATATAGGAGAAAACAGAGTGAAACCTAAAAATTAAAACTGTTACTGCCAACGAACGGTTTAACCTAGAAGAACGAAATTTGGTGAGCCAAGTGGGATTGGGGACCTGATCATTACCTGAAAGTGTCATCAAGATTGGGTGAAAAAATGTGTGCTGAGATTTCAGGAAACTCGTAGTTTTTTGGAAGCTTGGCAACCCCTTTCCATGAAAGTGATTTGCGACAGTCTCTGCTTATGGCTACATCAATAGGAAACAAACCATAGAGATAGAACTTATAACTACTTGATTGTGTCAAGTTTCAAAGAGCTAGCACACACCGTGTTTGATTTAGAGTTCCAACTACATTTATCCATATAGGAGAAAACAGAGTGAAACCTAAAAATTAAAACTGTTACTGCCAACGAACGGTTTAACCTAGAAGAACGAAATTTGGTGAGCAAAGTGGGATTGGGGTTCTGATCATTACCTTAATGTGTCATCAAGATTGGGTGAAAAAATGTGTGCTGAGATTTCAGGAAACTCGTAGTTTTTTGGAAGCTTGGCAACCCCTTTCCATGAAAGTGATTTGCGCCAGTCTCTGCTTAGGGCTACATCAATAGGAAACAAACCATAGAGATAGAACTTGGAACTACTTGATTGTGTCAAGTTTCAAAGAGCTAGCACAAACCGTGTTTGATTTAGAGTTCCAACTACATGTATCCATATAGGAGTAAACAGAGTGAAACCTAAAAATTAAAACTATTACTGCCAACGAACGGTTTAACCTAGAAGAACGAAATTTGGTGAGCCAAGTGGGATTGGGTACTGACCATTACCTGAAAGTATTATCAAGATTGGGTGAAAAAATGTGTGCTGAGATTTCAGGAAACTCGTAGTTTTTTGGAAGCTTGGCAACCCCTTTCAATGAAAGTGATTTGCGCCAATCTCTGCTTAGGGCTACATCAATTGGAAACAAACCATAGAGATAGAACTTGGAACTACTTGGTTGTGTCAAGTTTCAAAGAGCTAGCACAAACCGTGTTTGATTTAGAGTTCCAAGTACATGTATCCATATAGGAGAAAACAGAGTGAAACCTAAAAATTTAAACTGTTACTGCCAATGAACAGTTTAACCTAGGAGAACGAAATTTGGTGAGCCAAGTGGGATTGGGGTACTGATCATTACCTGAAAGTGTCATCAAGATTGGTTGAAAAAATGTGTGCTGAGATTTCAGGAAACTCGTAGTTTTTTGGAAGCTTGGGAACCCCTTTCCATGAACGTGATTTGCGCCAGTCTCTGCTTAAAGCTACATCAATAGGAAACATACCATAGAGATAGAACTTGGAACTACTTGATTGTGTCAAGTTTCAAAGAGCTAGCACAAACCATGTTTGATTTAGAGTTCCAACTACTTTTATCCATATAGGAGAAAACAGAGTGAAACCTAAAAATTAAAACTGTTACTGCCAACGAACGGTTTAACATAGAAGAACGAAATTTGGTGAGCCAAGTGGGATTGGGGTACTGATCATTACCTGAAAGTGTCATCAAGATTGGGTGAAAAAATGTGTGCTGAGATTTCAGGAAACTCGTAGTTTTTTGGAAGCTTGGCAACCCCTTTCCATTAAAGTGATTTGCGCCAGTCTCTGCTTAGGGCTACATCAATAGGAAACAAACCATAGAGACAGAACTTGGAACTACTTGATTGTGTCAAGTTTCAAAGAGCTAGCACAAACCGTGTTTGATTTAGAGTTCCAACTACATGTATCCATATAGGAGAAAACAGAGTGAAACCTAAAAATTAAAACTATTACTGCCAAGGAACGGTTTAACTTAGAAGAACGAAATTTGGTGAGCCAAGTGGGATTGGGTACTGACCATTACCTGAAAGTGTTATCAAGATTGGGTGAAAAAATGTGTGCTGAGATTTCAGGAAACTCGTAGTTTTTTGGAAGCTTGGCAACCCCTTTCCATGAAAGTGATTTGCGCCAGTCTCTGCTTAGGGCTACATCAATAGGAAACAAATCATAGAGATAGAACTTGGAACTACTTGATTGTGACAAGTTTCAAAGAGCTAGCACAAACCATGTTTGATTTAGAGTTCCACCAACTTGTATCCATATAGGAGAAAACAGAGTGAAACCTAAAAATTAAAACTGTTACTGCCAACGAACGGTTTAACCTAGAAGAACGAAATTTGGTGAGCCAAGTGGGATTGGGGAACTGATCATTACCTGAAAGTTTCATCAAGATTGGGTGAAAAAATGTGTGCTGAGATTTCAGGAAACTCGTAGTTTTTTGGAAGCTTGGCAACCCCTTTCGATTAAAGTGATTTGCGCCAGTCTCTGCTTAGGGCTACATCAATAGGAAACAAACCATAGAGATAGAACTTGGAACTACTTGATTGTGACAAGTTTCAAAGAGCTAGCACAAACCGTGTTTGATTTAGAGTTCCGACTACATGTATCCATATAAGAGAAGACAGAGTGAATCCTAAAAATTAAAACTGTTACTGCCAACGAATGGTTTAACCTAGAAGAACGAAATTTGGTGAGCCAAGTGGGATTGGGGTACTGATCATTACCTGAAAGTGTCATCAAGATTGGGTGCAAAAATGTGTGCTGAGATTTCAGGAAACTCGTAGTTTTTTGGAAGCTCGGGAACCCCTTTCCATGAACGTGATTTGTGCCAGTCTCTGCTTAGGGGTATATCAATAGGATAAAAAAAAAACCTAGAGATAGAACTTGGAACTACTTGATTGTGTCAAGTTACAAAGAGCTAGCACAAACTGTGTTTGATTTAGAGTTCCAACTACATGTATCCATATAGGAGAAAACAGAGTGAAACCTAAAAATTAAAACTGTTACTGTCAACGAATGGTTTAACCTAGAAGAACGAAATTTGGTGAGCCAAGTGGGATTGCGGTCCTGATCATTACCTGAAAGTGTCATCAAGATTTGGTGAAAAAATATGTGCTGAGATTTCAGGAAACTCGTAGTTTTTTGGAAGCTTGGCAACCCTTTTCCATGAAAGTGATTTGCGACAGTCTCTGCTTATGGCTACATCAATAGGAAACAAACCATAGAGATAGAACTTGGAACTACTTGATTGTGTCAAGTTTCAAAGAGCTAGCACAAACCGTGTTTGATTTAGAGTTCCAACTACATGTATCCATATAGGAGAAAACAGAGTGAAACCTAAAAATTTAAACTGTTACTGCCAACGAACGGTTTAACCTAGAAGAACGAAATTTGGTGAGCCAAGTGGGATTGGGGTACTGATCATTACCTTAAAGTGTCTAAGATTGGTTGAAAAAATGTGTGCTGAGATTTCAGGAAACTCGTAGTTTTTTGGAAGCTTGGCAACCCCTTTCTATGAACGTGATTTGCGCCAGTCTCTGCTTAGGGCTATATCAATAGGAAAAAAAAAAAAAAAACATAGAGATAGAACTTGGAACTACTTGATTGTGTCAATTTACAAAGAGCTAGCACAAACTGTGTTTGATTTAGAGTTCCAACTACATGTATCCATATAGGAGAAAACAGAGTGAAACCTAAAAATTAAAACTGTTACTGCCAACGAACGGTTTAACCTAGAAGAACGAAATTTGGTGAGCCAAGTGGGATTGGGTACTGATCATTACCTGAAAGTGTTATCATGATTGGGTGAAAAAATGTGTGCTGAGATTTCAGGAAACTCGTAGTTTTTTGGAAGCTTGGCATCCCCTTTCCATGAAAGTGATTTGCGCCAATCTCTGCTTAGGGCTACATCAATAGGAAACAAACCATAGAGATAGAACTTGGAACTACTTGGTTTTGTCAAGTTTCAAAGAGCTAGCACAAACCGTGTTTGATTTAGAGTTCCAAGTACATGTATCCATATAGGAGAAAACAGAGTGAAACCTAAAAATTAAAACTGTTACTGCCAATGAACGGTTTAACCTAGAAGAACGAAATCTGGTGAGCCAAGTGGGATTGGGGTACTGATCATTACCTGAAAGTGTCATCAAGATTGGGTGAAAAAATGTGTGCTGAGATTTCAGGAAACTCGTAGTTTTTTGGAAGCTTGGGAACCCCTTTCCATGAACGTGATTTGCGCCAGTCTCTGCTTAGGGCTATATCAATAGGAAAAAAAAAAACCTAGAGATAGAACTTGGAACTACTTGATTGTGTCAAGTTACAAAGAGCTAGCACAAACTGTGTTTGATTTAGAGTTCCAACTACATGTATCCATATAGGAGAAAACACAGTGAAACGTAAAAATTAAAACTGTTACTGCCAACGAACGGTTTAACCTAGAAGAACGAAATCTGGTGAGCCAAGTGGGATTGGGGTACTGATCATTACCGGAAAGTGTCATCAAGATTGGGTGAAAAAATGTGTGCTGAGATTTCAGGAAACTCGTAGTTTTTTGGAAGCTTGGGAACCCCTTTCCATGAACGTGATTTGCGCCAGTCTCTGCTTAGGGCTATATCAATAGGAAAAAAAAAAAACCTAGAGATAGAACTTGGAACTACTTGATTGTGTCAAGTTACAAAGAGCTAGCACAAACTGTGTTTGATTTAGAGTTCCAACTACATGTATCCATATAGGAGAAAACACAGTGAAACGTAAAAATTAAAACTGTTACTGCCAACGAACGGTTTAACCTAGAAGAACGAAATTTGGTGAGCCAAGTGGGATTGGGGTCCTGATCATTACCTGAAAGTGTCATCAAGATTGGGTGAAAAAATGTGTGCTGAGATTTCAGGAAACTCGTAGTTTTTTGGAAGATGGCAACCCCTTTCCATGAAAGTGATTTGCGACAGTCTCTGCTTATGGCTACATCAATAGGAAACAAACCATAGAGATAGAACTTGGAACTACTTGATTGTGTCAAGTTTCAAAGAGCTAGCACAAACCGTGTTTGATTTAGTGTTCCAACTACATGTATCCATATAGGAGAAAACAGAGTGAAACCTAAAAATTAAAACTGTTACTGCCAACGAACGGTTTAATCTAGAAGAACGAAATTTGGTGAGCCAAGTGTGATTGGGATACTGATCATTACCTGAAAGTGTCATCAAGATTGGTTGAAAAAATGTGTGCTGAGATTTCAGAAAACTCGTAGTTTTTTGGAAGCTTGGCAACCCCTTTCCATGAAAGTGTTTTGCGCCAGTCTCTGCTTAGGTCTACATCAATAGGAAACAAACAATAGAGATAGAACTTGGAACTACTTGATTGTGTCAAGTTTCAAAGAGCTAGCACAAACCGTGTTTGATTTAGAGTTCCAACTACATGTATCCATATAGGAGAAAACAGAGTGAAACCTAAAAATTAAAACTGTTACTGCCAAAGATCGGTTTAACCTAGAAGAACGAAATTTGGTGAGAAAAGTGGGATTGGGGTACTGATCATTACCTGAAAGTGTCATCAGATTGGGTGAAAAAATATGTGCTGAGATTTCAGGAAACTCGTAGTTTTTTAAAAGCTTGGCAACCTCTTTCCATGAAAGTGATTTGCGCAAGTCTCTGCTTAGGGCTACATCAATAGGAAACAAACCATAGAGATAGAACTTGGAAATACTTGATTGTGACAAGTTTCAAAGAGCTAGCAGAAACCATGTTTGATTTAGAGTTCCAACTACTTGTATCCATATAGGAGAAAACAGAGTGAAACCTAAAAATTAAAACTGTTACTGCCAACGAACGGTTTAACCTAGAAGTACGAAATTTGGTGAGCCAAGTGAAATTGGGGTACTGATCATTACCTGAAAGTGTCATCAAGATTGGGTGAAAAAATGTGTGCTGAGATTTCAGGAAACTCGTAGTTTTTTGGAAGCTTGGCAACCCCTTTCCATGAAAGTGATTTGCGCCAGTCTCTGCTTAGGGCTACATCAATAGGAAACAAACCATAGAGATAGAACTTGGAACTACTTGATTTTGACAAGTTTCAAAGAGCTAGCACAAACCGTGTTTGATTTAGAGTTCCAACTACATGTATCCATATAGGAGAAAACAGAGTTAAATCTAAAAATTAAAACTGTTACTGAAAACGAACGGTTTAACCTAGAAGAACGAAATTTGGTGAGCCAAGTGGGATTGGGGTACTGATCATTACCTGAAAGTGTTATCAAGATTGGGTGAAAAAATGTGTGCTGAGATTTCAGGAAACTCGTAGTTTTTTGGAAGCTTGGCAACCCCTTTCCATGAAAGTGATTTGCGCCAATCTCTGCGTAGGGCTACATCAATAGGAAACAAACCATAGAGATAGAACTTGGAACTACTTGGTTGTGTCAAATTTCAAAGAGCTAGCACAAACCGTGTTTGTTTTAGAGTTCCAAATACATGTATCCATATAGGAGAAAACAGAGTGAATCCTAAAAATTAAAACTGTTAGTGCCAATGAACGGTTTAACCTAGAAACGAAATTTGGTGAGCCAAGTGGGATTGGGGTACTGATCATTAACTGAAAGTGTCATCAAGATTGGGTCAAAAAATGTGTGCTGAGATTTCAGGAAACTCGTAGTTTTTTGGAAGCTTGGGAACCCCTTTCCATGAACGTGATTTGCGCCAGTCTCTGCTTAGGGCTGTAACAATAGGAAAAAAAAAACATAGAAATAGAACTTGGAACTACTTGATTGTGTCAAGTTACAAAGAGCTAGCACAAACTGTGTTTGATTTAGAGTTCCAACTACATGTATCCATATAGGAGAAAACAGAGTGAAACCTAAAAATTAAAACTGTTACTGCCAACGAACGGTGTAACCTAGAAGAACGAAATTTGGTGAGAAAATTGGGATTGGGGTACTGATCATTACCTGAAAGTGTCATCAAGATTGGGTGAAAAAATGTGTGCTGAGATTTAGGAAACTCGTAGTTTTTTGGAAGCTTGGCAACCCCTTTCCATGAAAGTGATATGCGCCAATCTCTGCTTAGGGCTACATCAATAGGAAACAAACCATAGAGATAGAACTTGGAACTACTTGGTTGTGTAAAGTTTCAAAGAGCTAGCACAAACCGTGTTTGTTTAGAGTTCAAAATACATGTATCCATATAGGAGAAAAGAGAGTGAATCCTAAAAAGTAAAACTGTTACTGCCAATGAACAGTTTAACCTAGAAACGAAATTTGGTGAGCCAAGTGGGATTGGGGTACTGATCATTACCTGAAAGTGTCATCAAGATTGGGTGAAAAAATGTGTGCTGAGATTTCAGGAAACTCGTAGTTTTTTGGAAGCTTGGGAACCCCTTTCCATGAACGTGATTTGCGCCAGTCTCTGCTTGGGGCTATAACAATAGGAAAAAAAAAAAAACATAGAGATAGAACTTGGAACTACTTGATTGTGTCAAGTTACAAAGAGCTAGCACAAACTGTGTTTGATTTAGAGTTCCAACTACATGTATTCATATAGGAGAAAACAGAGTGAAACCTAAAAATTAAAACTGTTACTGCCAACGAACGGTTTAACCTAGAAGAACGAAATTTGGTGAGCCAAGTGGGATTGGGGTCCTGATCATTACCTGAAAGTGTCATCAAGGTTTGGTGAAAAAATGTGTGCTGAGATTTCAGGAAACTCGTATTTTTTGGAAGCTTGGCAACCCCTTTCCATGAAAGTGATTTGCGACAGTTTCTGCTTATGGCTACATCAATAGGAAACAAACCATAGAGATAGAACTTGGAACTACTTGATTGTGTCAAGTTTCAAAGAGCTAGCACAAACCGTGTTTGATTTAGAGTTCCAACTACATGTATCCATATAGGAGAAAACAGAGTGAAACCTAAAAATTAAAACTGTTACTGCCAACGAACGGTTTAACCTAGAAGAACGAAATTTGGTGAGCCATGTGGGATTGGGGTTCTGATCATTACCTTAAAGTGTCATCAAGATTGGGTGAAAAAATGTGTGCTGAGATTTCAGGAAACTCGTAGTTTTTTGGAAGCTTGGCAACCCCTTTCCATGAAAGTGATTTGCGCCAGTCTCTGCTTAGGGCTACATCAATAGGAAACAAACCATAGAGATAGAACTTGGAACTACTTGATTGTGTCAAGTTTCAAAGAGCTAGCACAAACCGTGTTTGATTTAGAGTTCCAACTACATGTATCCATAAAGGAGAAAACAGAGTGAAACCTAAAAATTAAAACTGTTACTGCCAACGAACGGTTTACCCTAGAAGAACGAAATTTGGTGAGCCAAGTGGGATTGGGGTACTGATCATTACCTGAAAGTGTCATCAAGATTGGGTGAAAAAATGTGTGCTGAGATTTCAGGAAACTCGTAGTTTTTTGGAAGCTTGGCAAACCCTTTCCATGAAAGTGATTTGCAGCAGTCTCTGCTTAGGGCTATATCAATAGGAAACAAACCATAGAGATAGAACTTGGAACTACTTGGATGTGTCAAGTTTCAAAGACCTAGCACA
Source organism: Spermophilus citellus (assembly GCF_964194105.1). Taxonomy (NCBI): domain Eukaryota; kingdom Metazoa; phylum Chordata; class Mammalia; order Rodentia; family Sciuridae; genus Spermophilus; species Spermophilus citellus. The sequence continues at coordinate 21,834,846 of NC_138188.1, read as the reverse complement.
AACCGTGTTTGATTTAGAGTTCCAACTATATGTATCCATATAGGAGAAAACAGAGTGAAACCTAAAAATTAAAACTGTTACTGCCAATGAACGGTTTAACGTAGAAGAACGAAATTTGGTGAGCCAAGTCGGATTGGGGTACTGATCATTACCTGAAAGTGTCATCAAGATTGGGTGAAAAAATGTGTGCTGAGATTTCAGGAAACTCATAGTTTTTTGGAAGCTTGGCAACCCCTTTCCATGAACGTGATTTGCGCCAGTCTCTGCTTAGGGCTATATCAATAGGAAAAAAAAAAACATAGAGATAGAACTTGGAACTACTTGATTGTGTCAATTTACAAAGAGCTAGCACAAACTGTGTTTGATTTAGAGTTCCAACTACATGTATCCATATAGGAGAAAACAGAGTGAAACCTAAAAATTAAAACTGTTACTGCCAACGAACGGTTTAACCTAGAAGAACGAAATTTGGTGAGCCAAGTGGGATTGGGGTACTGATCATTACCTGAAAGTGTTATCATGATTGGGTGAAAAAATGTGTGCTGAGATTTCAGGAAACTCGTAGTTTTTTGGAAGCTTGGCAACCCCTTACTATGAACGTGATTTGCACCAGTCTCTGCTTAGGGCTATATCAATAGGAAAAAAAAAAAAAACATAGAGATAGAACTTGGAACTACTTGATTGTGTCAATTTACAAAGAGCTAGCACAAACTGTGTTTGATTTAGAGTTCCAACTACATGTATCCATATAGGAGAAAACAGAGTGAAACCTAAAAATTAAAACTGTTACTGCCAACGAACGGTTTAACCTAGAAGAACGAAATTTGGTGAGCCAAGTGGGATTGGGTACTGATCATTACCTGAAAGTGTTATCATGATTGGGTGAAAAAATGTGTGCTGAGATTTCAGGAAACTCGTAGTTTTTTGGAAGCTTGGCATCCCCTTTCCATGAAAGTGATTTGCGCCAATCTCTGCTTAGGGCTACATCAATAGGAAACAAACCATAGAGATAGAACTTGGAACTACTTGGTTTTGTCAAGTTTCAAAGAGCTAGCACAAACCGTGTTTGATTTAGAGTTCCAAGTACATGTATCCATATAGGAGAAAACAGAGTGAAACCTAAAAATTAAAACTGTTACTGCCAATGAACGGTTTAACCTAGAAGAACGAAATCTGGTGAGCCAAGTGGGATTGGGGTACTGATCATTACCTGAAAGTGTCATCAAGATTGGGTGAAAAAATGTGTGCTGAGATTTCAGGAAACTCGTAGTTTTTTGGAAGCTTGGGAACCCCTTTCCATGAACGTGATTTGCGCCAGTCTCTGCTTAGGGCTATATCAATAGGAAAAAAAAAAACCTAGAGATAGAACTTGGAACTACTTGATTGTGTCAAGTTACAAAGAGCTAGCACAAACTGTGTTTGATTTAGAGTTCCAACTACATGTATCCATATAGGAGAAAACACAGTGAAACGTAAAAATTAAAACTGTTACTGCCAACGAACGGTTTAACCTAGAAGAACGAAATCTGGTGAGCCAAGTGGGATTGGGGTACTGATCATTACCGGAAATTGTCATCAAGATTGGGTGAAAAAATGTGTGCTGAGATTTCAGGAAACTCGTAGTTTTTTGGAAGCTTGGGAACCCCTTTCCATGAACGTGATTTGCGCCAGTCTCTGCTTAGGGCTATATCAATAGGAAAAAAAAAAAAACCTAGAGATAGAACTTGGAACTACTTGATTGTGTCAAGTTACAAAGAGCTAGCACAAACTGTGTTTGATTTAGAGTTCCAACTACATGTATCCATATAGGAGAAAACACAGTGAAACGTAAAAATTAAAACTGTTACTGCCAACGAACGGTTTAACCTAGAAGAACGAAATTTGGTGAGCCAAGTGGGATTGGGGTCCTGATCATTACCTGAAAGTGTCATCAAGATTGGGTGAAAAAATGTGTGCTGAGATTTCAGGAAACTCGTAGTTTTTTGGAAGATGGCAACCCCTTTCCATGAAAGTGATTTGCGACAGTCTCTGCTTATGGCTACATCAATAGGAAACAAACCATAGAGATAGAACTTGGAACTACTTGATTGTGTCAAGTTTCAAAGAGCTAGCACAAACCGTGTTTGATTTAGTGTTCCAACTACATGTATCCATATAGGAGAAAACAGAGTGAAACCTAAAAATTAAAACTGTTACTGTCAACGAACGGTTTAATCTAGAAGAACGAAATTTGGTGAGCCAAGTGTGATTGGGATACTGATCATTACCTGAAAGTGTCATCAGATTGGGTGAAAAAATATGTGCTGAGATTTCAGGAAACTCGTAGTTTTTTAAAAGCTTGGCAACCTCTTTCCATGAAAGTGATTTGCGCAAGTCTCTGCTTAGGGCTACATCAATAGGAAACAAACCATAGAGATAGAACTTGGAAATACTTGATTGTGACAAGTTTCAAAGAGCTAGCAGAAACCATGTTTGATTTAGAGTTCCAACTACTTGTATCCATATAGGAGAAAACAGAGTGAAACCTAAAAATTAAAACTGTTACTGCCAACGAACGGTTTAACCTAGAAGAACGAAATTTGGTGAGAAAAGTGGGATTGGGGTACTGATCATTACCTGAAAGTGTCATCAAGATTGGGTGAAAAAATGTGTGCTGAGATTTAGGAAACTCGTAGTTTTTTGGAAGCTTGGCAACCCCTTTCCATGAAAGTGATATGCGCCAATCTCTGCTTAGGGCTACATCAATAGGAAACAAACCATAGAGATAGAACTTGGAACTACTTGGTTGTGTCAAGTTTCAAAGAGCTAGCACAAACCGTGTTTGTTTAGAGTTCAAAATACATGTATCCATATAGGAGAAAAGAGAGTGAAACCTAAAAAGTAAAACTGTTACTGCCAATGAACAGTTTAACCTAGAAACGAAATTTGGTGAGCCAAGTGGGATTGGGGTACTGATCATTACCTGAAAGTGTCATCAAGATTGGGTGAAAAAATGTGTGCTGAGATTTCAGGAAACTCGTAGTTTTTTGGAAGCTTGGGAACCCCTTTCCATGAACGTGATTTGCGCCAGTCTCTGCTTGGGGCTATAACAATAGGAAAAAAAAAAAACATAGAGATAGAACTTGGAACTACTTGATTGTGTCAAGTTACAAAGAGCTAGCACAAACTGTGTTTGATTTAGAGTTCCAACTACATGTATTCATATAGGAGAAAACAGAGTGAAACCTAAAAATTAAAACTGTTACTGCCAACGAACGGTTTAACCTAGAAGAACGAAATTTGGTGAGCCAAGTGGGATTGGGGTCCTGATCATTACCTGAAAGTGTCATCAAGGTTTGGTGAAAAAATGTGTGCTGAGATTTCAGGAAACTCGTATTTTTTGGAAGCTTGGCAACCCCTTTCCATGAAAGTGATTTGCGACAGTTTCTGCTTATGGCTACATCAATAGGAAACAAACCATAGAGATAGAACTTGGAACTACTTGATTGTGTCAAGTTTCAAAGAGCTAGCACAAACCGTGTTTGATTTAGAGTTCCAACTACATGTATCCATATAGGAGAAAACAGAGTGAAACCTAAAAATTAAAACTGTTACTGCCAACGAACGGTTTAACCTAGAAGAACGAAATTTGGTGAGCCATGTGGGATTGGGGTTCTGATCATTACCTTAAAGTGTCATCAAGATTGGGTGAAAAAATGTGTGCTGAGATTTCAGGAAACTCGTAGTTTTTTGGAAGCTTGGCAACCCCTTTCCATGAAAGTGATTTGCGCCAGTCTCTGCTTAGGGCTACATCAATAGGAAACAAACCATAGAGATAGAACTTGGAACTACTTGATTGTGTCAAGTTTCAAAGTGCTAGCACAAACCGTGTTTGATTTAGAGTTCCAACTACATGTATCCATAAAGGAGAAAACAGAGTGAAACCTAAAAATTAAAACTGTTACTGCCAACGAACGGTTTACCCTAGAAGAACGAAATTTGGTGAGCCAAGTGGGATTGGGGTACTGATCATTACCTGAAAGTGTCATCAAGATTGGGTGAAAAAATGTGTGCTGAGATTTCAGGAAACTCGTAGTTTTTTGGAAGCTTGGCAAACCCTTTCCATGAAAGTGATTTGCAGCAGTCTCTGCTTAGGGCTATATCAATAGGAAACAAACCATAGAGATAGAACTTGGAACTACTTGGATGTGTCAAGTTTCAAAGACCTAGCACAAACCGTGTTTGATTTAGAGTTCCAACTATATGTATCCATATAGGAGAAAACAGAGTGAAACCTAAAAATTAAAACTGTTACTGCCAATGAACGGTTTAACGTAGAAGAACGAAATTTGGTGAGCCAAGTCGGATTGGGGTACTGATCATTACCTGAAAGTGTCATCAAGATTGGGTGAAAAAATGTGTGCTGAGATTTCAGGAAACTCATAGTTTTTTGGAAGCTTGGCAACCCCTTTCCATGAACGTGATTTGCGCCAGTCTCTGCTTAGGGCTATATCAATAGGAAAAAAAAAAAAACCTAGAGATAGAACTTGGAACTACTTGATTGTGTCAAGTTACAAAGAGCTAGCACAAACTGTGTTTGATTTAGAGTTCCAACTACATGTATCCATATAGGAGAAAACAGAGTGAAACCTAAAAATTAAAACTGTTACTGCCAACGAACGGTTTAACCTAGAAGAACGAAATTTGGTGAGCCAAGTGGGATTGGGGTACTGATCATTACCTGAAAGTGTTATCATGATTGGGTGAAAAAATGTGTGCTGAGATTTCAGGAAACTCGTAGTTTTTTGGAAGCTTGGCAACCCCTTTCCATGAAAGTGATTTGCGCAAGTCTCTGCTTAGGGCTACATCAATAGGAAACAAACCATAGAGATAGAACTTGGAACTACTTGGTTTTGTCAAGTTTCAAAGAGCTAGCACAAACCGTGTTTGATTTAGAGTTCCAAGTACATGTATCCATATAGGAGAAAACAGAGTGAAACCTAAAAATTAAAACTGTTACTGCCAATGAACGGTTTAACCTAGAAGAACGAAATCTGGTGAGCCAAGTGGGATTGGGGTACTGATCATTACCTGAAAGTGTCATCAAGATTGGGTCAAAAAATGTGTGCTGAGATTTCAGGAAACTCGTAGTTTTTTGGAAGCTTGGGAACCCCTTTCCATGAACGTGATTTGCGCCAGTCTCTGCTTAGGGCTATATCAATAGGAAAAAAAAAACCTAGAGATAGAACTTGGAACTACTTGATTGTGTCAAGTTACAAAGAGCTAGCACAAACTGTGTTTGATTTAGAGTTCCAACTACATGTATCCATATAGGAGAAAACAGAGTGAAACGTAAAAATTAAAACTGTTACTGCCAACGAACGGTTTAACCTAGAAGAACGAAATTTGGTGAGCCAAGTGGGATTGGGGTCCTGATCATTACCTGAAAGTGTCATCAAGATTGGGTGAAAAAATGTGTGCTGAGATTTCAGGAAACTCGTAGTTTTTTGGAAGCTTGGCAACCCCTTTCCATGAAAGTGATTTGCGACAGTCTCTGCTTATGGCTACATCAATAGGAAACAAACCATAGAGATAGAACTTGGAACTACTTGATTGTGTCAAGTTTCAAAGAGCTAGCACAAACCGTGTTTGATTTAGTGTTCCAACTACATGTATCCATATAGGAGAAAACAGAGTGAAACCTAAAAATTAAAACTGTTACTGCCAACGAACGGTTTAACCTAGAAGGACGAAATTTGGTGAGCCAAGTGGGATTGGGGTACTGATCATTACCTGAAAGTGTCATCAAGATTGGGTGAAAAAATGTGTGCTGAGATTTCAGGAAACTCATAGTTTTTTGGAAGCTTGGCAACCCCTTTCCATGAACGTGATTTGCGCCAGTCTCTGCTTAGGGCTATATCAATAGGAAAAAAAAAAAAAAAAAACATAGAGATAGAACTTGGAACTACTTGATTGTGTCAATTTACAAAGAGCTAGCACAAACTGTGTTTGATTTAGAGTTCCAACTACATGTATCCATATAGGAGAAAACAGAGTGAAACCTAAAAATTAAAACTGTTACTGCCAACGAACGGTTTAACCTAGAAGAACGAAATTTGGTGAGCCAAGTGGGATTGGGGTATTGATCATTACCTGAAAGTGTTATCATGATTGGGTGAAAAAATGTGTGCTGAGATTTCAGGAAACTCGTAGTTTTTTGGAAGCTTGGCAACCCCTTTCCATGAAAGTGATTTGCGCCAATCTCTGCTTAGGGCTACATCAATAGGAAACAAACCATAGAGATAGATCTTGGAACTACTTGGTTTTGTCAAGTTTCAAAGAGCTAGCACAAACCGTGTTTGATTTAGAGTTCCAAGTACATGTATCCATATAGGAGAAAACAGAGTGAAACCTAAAAATTAAAACTGTTACTGCCAATGAACGGTTTAACCTAGAAGAACGAAATCTGGTGAGCCAAGTGGGATTGGGGTACTGATCATTACCTGAAAGTGTCATCAAGATTGGGTGAAAAAATGTGTGCTGAGATTTCAGGAAACTCGTAGTTTTTTGGAAGCTTGGCAACCCCTTTTTATGAAAGTGATTTGCGCCAGTCTCTGCTTAGGGCTACAACAATACGAAACAAACCATAGAGATAGAACTTGGAACTACTTGATTGTGTCAAATTTCAAAGAGCTAGCACAAACCGTGTTTGATTTAGAGTTCCAACTACATGTATCCATATAGGAGAAAACAGAGTGAAACCTAAAAATTAAAACTGTTACTGCCAATGAACGGTTTAACCTAGAAGAACGAAATTTGGTGAGCCAAGTGGGATTGGGTACTGACCATTACCTGAAAGTGTTATCAAGATTGGGTGAAAAAATGTGTGGTGAGATTTCAGGAAACTCATAGTTTTTTGGAAGCTTGGCAACCCCTTTCCATGAAAGTGATTTGCGCCAGTCTCTGCTTCGGGCTACATCAATAGGAAACAAACCATAGAGATAGAACTTGGAACTACTTGATTGTGTCAAGTTTCAAAGAGCTAGCACAAACCGTGTTTGATTTAGAGTTCCAACTACATGTATCCATATAGGAGAAAACAGAGTGAAACCTAAAAATTAAAACTGTTACTGCCAATGAACGGTTTAATCTAGAAGAACGAAATTTGGTGAGCCAAGTGTGATTGGGATACTGATCATTACCTGAAAGTGTCATCAAGATTGGTTGAAAAAATGTGTGCTGAGATTTCAGAAAACTCGTAGTTTTTTGGAAGCTTGGCAACCCCTTTCCATGAAAGTGTTTTGCGCCAGTCTCTGCTTAGGGCTACATCAATAGGAAACAAACAATAGAGATAGAACTTGGAACTACTTTATTGTGTCAAGTTTCAAAGAGCTAGCACAAACCGTGTTTGATTTAGAGTTCCAACTACATGTATCCATATAGGAGAAAACAGAGTGAAACCTAAAAATTAAAACTGTTACTGCCAAAGATTGGTTTAACCTAGAAGAACGAAATTTGGTGAGAAAAGTGGGATTGGGGTACTGATCATTACCTGAAAGTGTCATCAGATTGGGTGAAAAAATATGTGCTGAGATTTCAGGAAACTCGTAGTTTTTTAAAAGCTTGCCAACCTCTTTCCATGAAAGTGATTTGCGCAAGTCTCTGCTTAGGGCTACATCAATAGGAAACAAACCATAGAGATAGAACTTGGAAATACTTGATTGTGACAAGTTTCAAAGAGCTAGCAGAAACCATGTTTGATTTAGAGTTCCAACTACTTGTATCCATATAGGAGAAAACAGAGTTAAATCTAAAAATTAAAACTGTTACTGCCAATGAACGGTTTAACCTAGAAGTACGAAATTTGGTGAGCCAAGTGAAATTGGGGTACTGATCATTACCTGAAAGTGTCATCAAGATTGGGTGAAAAAATGTGTGCTGAGATTTCAGGAAACTCGTAGTTTTTTGGAAGCTTGGCAACCCCTTTCCATGAAAGTGATTTGCGCCAGTCTCTGCTTCGGGCTACATCAATAGGAAACAAACCATAGAGATAGAACTTGGAACTACTTGATTTTGACAAGTTTCAAAGAGCTAGCACAAACCGTGTTTGATTTAGAGTTCCAACTACATGTATCCATATAGGAGAAAACAGAGTTAAATCTAAAAATTAAAACTGTTACTGAAAACGAACGGTTTAACCTAGAAGAACGAAATTTGGTGAGCCAAGTGGGATTGGGGTACTGATCATTACCTGAAAGTGTTATCAAGATTGGGTGAAAAAATGTATGCTGAGATTTCAGGAAACTCGTAGTTTTTTGGAAGCTTGGCAACCCCTTTCCATGAAAGTGATTTGCGCCAATCTCTGCTTAGGGCTACATCAATAGGAAACAAACCATAGAGATAGAACTTGGAACTACTTGGTTGTGTCAAATTTCAAAGAGCTAGCACAAACCGTGTTTGTTTTAGAGTTCCAAATACATGTATCCATATAGGAGAAAATAGAGTGAATCCTAAAAATTAAAACTGTTAGTGCCAATGAACGGTTTAACCTAGAAACGAAATTTGGTGAGCCAAGTGGGATTGGGGTACTGATCATTACCTGAAAGTGTCATCAAGATTGGGTCAAAAAATGTGTGCTGAGATTTCAGGAAACTCGTAGTTTTTTGGAAGCTTGGGAACCCCTTTCCATGAACGTGATTTGCGCCAGTCTCTGCTTAGGGCTATAACAATAGGAAAAAAAAAAACATAGAAATAGAACTTGGAACTACTTGATTGTGTCAAGTTACAAAGAGCTAGCACAAACTGTGTTTGATTTAGAGTTCCAACTACATGTATCCATATAGGACAAAACAGAGTGAAACCTAAAAATTAAAACTGTTACTGCCAACGAACGGTGTAACCTAGAAGAAGGAAATTTGGTGAGAAAAGTGGGATTGGGGTACTGATCATTACCTGAAAGTGTCATCAAGATTGGGTGAAAAAATGTGTGCTGAGATTTAGGAAACTCGTAGTTTTTTGGAAGCTTGGCAACCTCTTTCCATGAAAGTGATTTGCGCAATTCTCTGCTTAGGGCTACATCAATAGGAAACAAACCATAGAGATAGAACTTGGAAGTACTTAATTGTGACAAGTTTCAAAGAGCTAGCAAAAACCAAGTTTGATTCAGAGTTCCAACTACTTGTATCCATATAGGAGAAAACAGAGTGAAACCTAAAAATTAAAATTGTTACTGCCAACGAACGGTTTAACATAGAAGAACGAAATTTGGTGAGCCAAGTGGGATTGGGGTACTGATCATTACCTGAAAGTGTCATCAATTTGGGTGAAAAAATGTGTGCTGAGATTTCAGGAAACTCGTAGTTTTTTGGAAGCTTGGCAACCCCTTTCCATGAAAGTGATTTGCGCCAGTCTCTGCTTAGGGCTACATCAATAGGAAACAAACCATAGAGATAGAACTTGGAACTACTTGATTGCGACAAGTTTCAAAGAGCTAGCACAAACCGTGTTTGATTTAGAGTTCCAACTACATGTATCCATATAGGAGAAAACAGAGTGAAACCTAAAAATTAAAACTGTTACTTAAAACGAACGGTTTAAACTAGAAGAACGAAATTTGGTGAGCCAAGTGGGATTGGGGTACTGATCATTACCTGAAAGTGTTATCAAGATTGGGTGAAAAAATGTGTGCTGATATTACAGGAAACTCGTAGTTTTTTGGAAGCTTGGCAACCCCTTTCCATGAAAGTGATATGCGCCAATCTCTGCTTAGGGCTACATCAATAGGAAACAAACCATAGAGATAGAACTTGGAACTACTTGGTTGTGTCAAGTTTCAAAGAGCTAGCACAAACCGTGTTTGTTTAGAGTTCAAAATACATGTATCCATATAGGAGAAAGAGAGTGAAACCTAAAAAGTAAAACTGTTACTGCCAATGAACAGTTTAACCTAGAAACGAAATTTGGTGAGCCAAGTGGGATTGGGGTACTGATCATTACCTGAAAGTGTCATCAAGATTGGGTGAAAAAATGTGTGCTGAGATTTCAGGAAACTCGTAGTTTTTTGGAAGCTTGGGAACCCCTTTCCATGAACGTGATTTGCGCCAGTCTCTGCTTAGGGCTATAACAATAGGAAAAAAAAAACATAGAGATAGAACTTGGAACTACTTGATTGTGTCAAGTTACAAAGAGCTAGCACAAACTGTGTTTGATTTAGAGTTCCAACTACATGTATCCATATAGGAGAAAACAGAGTGAAACCTAAAAATTAAAACTGCTACTGCGAACGAACGGTTTAACCTAGAAGAATGAAATTTGGTTAGCCAAGTTGGATTGGGGTACTGATCATTACCTGAAAGTGTCATCAAGATTGGGTGAAAAAATGTGTTCTGAGATTTCAGGAAATTCGTAGTTTTTTGGAAGCATGGCAACCCCTTTCCATAAAAGTGATTTGCGCAAGTCTCTGCTTAGGGCTACATCAATAGGAAACAAACCATAGAGATAGAACTTGGAACTACTTGATTGTGACAAGTTTCAAAAAGCTAGCACAAACCGTGTTTGATTTAGAGTTCCAACTACATGTATCCATATAGGAGAAAACAGAGTGAAACCTAAATATTAAAACTGTTACTGCCAACGAACGGTTTAACCTAGAAGAATGAAATTTGGTGAGCCAAGTGGGATTGGGGTACTGATCATTACCTGAAAGTGTCATGAAGATTGGGTGAAAAAATGTGTGCTGAGATTTCAGGAAACTCGTAGTTTTTTGGAAGCTTGGCAACCCCTTTTTATGAAAGTGATTTGCGCCAGTCTCTGCTTAGGGCTACATCAATAGGAAACAAACCATAGAGATAGAACTTGGAACTACTTGATTGTGTCAAGTTTCAAAGAGCTAGCACAAACCGTGTTTGATTTAGAGTTCCAACTACATGTATCCATATAGGAGAAAAAAGAGTTAAACCTAAAAATTAAAACTATTACTGCCAACGAACGGTTTAACCTAGAAGAACGAAATTTGGTGAGCCAAGTGGGATTGGGTACTGACCATTACCTGAAAGTGTTATCAAGATTGGGTGAAAAAATGTGTGGTGAGATTTCAGGAAACTCGTAGTTTTTTGGAAGCTTGGCAACCCCTTTCCATGAAAGTGATTTGCGTTAGTCTCTGCTTAGGGCTACATCAATAGGAAACAAACCATAGAGATAGAACTTGGAACTACTTGATTGTGTCAAGTTTCAAAGAGCTAGCACAAACCGTGTTTGATTTAGAGTTCCAACTACATGTATCCATATAGGAGAAAACAGAGTGAAACCTAAAAATTAAAACTGTTACTGCCAAAGATCGGTTTAACCTAGAAGAACGAAATTTGGTGAGAAAAGTGGGATTGGGGTACTGATCATTACCTGAAAGTGTCATCAGATTGGGTGCAAAAATATGTGCTGAGATTTCAGGAAACTCGTAGTTTTTTAAAAGCTTGGCAACCTCTTTCCATGAAAGTGATTTGCGCAAGTCTCTGCTTAGGGCTACATCAATAGGAAACAAACCATAGAGACAGAACTTGGAACTACTTGATTGTGTCAAGTTTCAATGAGCTAGCAGAAACCATGTTTGATTTAGAGTTCCAACTACTTGTATCCATATAGGAGAAAACAGAGTGAAACCTAAAAATTAAAACTGTTACTGCCAATGAACGGTTTAACCTAGAAGTACGAAATTTGGTGAGCCAAGTGAAATTGGGGTACTGATCATTACCTGAAAGTGTCATCAAGATTGGGTGAAAAAATGTGTGCTGAGATTTCAGGAAACTCGTAGTTTTTTGGAAGCTTGGCAACCCCTTTCCATGAAAGTGATTTGCGCCAATCTCTGCTTAGGGCTACATCAATAGGAAACAAACCATAGAGATAGAACTTGGAACTACTTGGTTGTGTCAAATTTCAAAGAGCTAGCACAAACCGTGTTTGTTTTAGAGTTCCAAATACATGTATCCATATAGGAGAAAGAAGAGTGAATCCTAAAAATTAAAACTGTTAGTGCCAATGAACGGTTTAACCTAGAAACGAAATTTGGTGAGCCAAGTGGGATTGGGGTACTGATCATTACCTGAAAGTGTCATCAAGATTGGGTCAAAAAATGTGTGCTGAGATTTCAGGAAACTCGTAGTTTTTTGGAAGCTTGGGAACCCCTTTCCATGAACGTGATTTGCGCCAGTCTCTGCTTAGGGCTGTAACAATAGGAAAAAAAAAACATAGAAATAGAACTTGGAACTACTTGATTGTGTCAAGTTACAAAGAGCTAGCACAAACTGTGTTTGATTTAGAGTTCCAACTACATGTATCCATATAGGAGAAAACAGAGTGAAACCTAAAAATTAAAACTGTTACTGCCAACGAACGGTTTAACCTAGAAGAACGAAATTTGGTGAGAAAAGTGGGATTGGGGTACTGATCATTTCCTGAAAGTGTCATCAAGATTGGGTGAAAAAATGTGTGCTGAGATTTAGGAAACTCGTAGTTTTTTGGAAGCTTGGCAACCTCTTTCCATGAAAGTGATTTGCGCAATTCTCTGCTTAGGGCTACATCAATAGGAAACAAACCATAGAGATAGAAGTTGGAACTACTTGATTGTGACAAGTTTCAAAGACCTAGCACAAACCAAGTTTGATTCAGAGTTCCAACTACTTGTATCCATATAGGAGAAAACAGAGTGAAACCTAAAAATTAAAACTGTTACTGCCAACGAACGGTTTAACCTAGAAGAACGAAATTTGGTGAGAAAAGTGGGATTGGGGTACTGATCATTACCTGAAAGTGTCATCAATTTGGGTGAAAAAATGTGTGCTGAGATTTCAGGAAACTCGTAGTTTTTTGGAAGCTTGGCAACCCCTTTCCATGAAAGTGATTTGCGCCAGTCTCTGCTTAGGGCTACATCAATAGGAAACAAACCATAGAGATAGAACTTGGAACTACTTGATTGCGACAAGTTTCAAAGAGCTAGCACAAACCGTGTTTGATTTAGAGTTCCAACTACATGTATCCATATAGGAGAAAACAGAGTGAAACCTAAAAATTAAAACTGTTACTGAAAACAAACGGTTTAAACTAGAAGAACGAAATTTGGTGAGCCAAGTGGGATTGGGGTACTGATCATTACCTGAAAGTGTTATCAAGATTGGGTGAAAAAATGTGTGCTGATATTACAGGAAACTCGTAGTTTTTTGGAAGCTTGGCAACCCCTTCCCATGAAAGTGATATGCGCCAATCTCTGCTTAGGGCTACATCAATAGGAAACAAACCATAGAGATAGAACTTGGAACTACTTGGTTGTGTCAAGTTTCAAAGAGCTAGCACAAACCGTGTTTGTTTAGAGTTCAAAATACATGTATCCATATAGGAGAAAAGAGAGTGAAACCTAAAAAGTAAAACTGTTACTGCCAATGAACAGTTTAACCTAGAAACGAAATTTGGTGAGCCAAGTGGGATTGGGGTACTGATCATTACCTGAAAGTGTCATCAAGATTGGGTGAAAAAATGTGTGCTGAGATTTCAGGAAACTCGTAGTTTTTTGGAAGCTTGGCAACCCCTTTCCATGAAAGTGATTTGCGCCAGTCTCTGCTTAGGGCTACATCAATAGGAAACAAACCATAGAGATAGAACTTGGAACTACTTGATTGTGTCAAGTTTCAAAGAGCTAGCACAAACCGTGTTTGATTTAGAGTTCCAACTACATGTATCCATAAAGGAGAAAACAGAGTGAAACCTAAAAATTAAAACTGTTACTGCCAACGAACGGTTTAACCTAGAAGGACGAAATTTGGTGAGCCAAGTGGGATTGGGGTTCTGATCATTACCTGAAAGTGTCATCAAGATTGGGTGAAAAAATGTGTTCTGAGATTTCCGGAAACTTGTAGTTTTTTGGAAGCTTGGCAAACCCTTTCCATGAAAGTGATTTGCAGCAGTCTCTGCTTAGGGCTATATCAATAGGAAACACACCATAGAGATAGAACGTGGAACTACTTGGTTGTTTTAAGTTTCAAAGACCTAGCACAAACCGTGTTTGATTTAGAGTTCCAACTATATGTATCCATATAGGAGAAAACAGAGTGAAACCTAAAAATTAAAACTGTTACTGCCAATGAACGGTTTAACGTAGAAGAACGAAATTTGGTGAGCCAAGTCGGATTGGGGTACTGATCATTACCTGAAAGTGTCATCAAGATTGGGTGAAAAAATGTGTGCTGAGATTTCAGGAAACTCATAGTTTTTTGGAAGCTTGGCAACCCCTTTCCATGAACGTGATTTGCGCCTGTCTCTGCTTAGGGCTATATCAATAGGAAAAAAAAAAAAACATAGAGATAGAACTTGGAACTACTTGATTGTGTCAATTTACAAAGAGCTAGCACAAACTGTGTTTGATTTAGAGTTCCAACTACATGTATCCATATAGGAGAAAACAGAGTGAAACCTAAAAATTAAAACTGTTACTGCCAACGAACGGTTTAACCTAGAAGAACGAAATTTGGTGAGCCAAGTGGGATTGGGGTACTGATCATTACCTGAAAGTGTTATCAAGATTGGGTGAAAAAATGTGTGCTGAGATTTCAGGAAACTCGTAGTTTTTTGGAAGCTTGTCAAACCCTTTCCATGAAAGTGATTTGCACCAGTCTCTGCTTAGGGCTACATCAATAGGAAACAAACCATAGAGATAGAACTTGGAAATACTTGGTTTTGTCAAGTTTCAAAGAGCTAGCACAAACCGTGTTTGATTTAGAGTTCCAAGTACATGTATCCATATAGGAGAAAACAGAGTGAAACCTAAAAATTAAAACTGTTACTGCCAATGAACGGTTTAACGTAGAAGAACGAAATCTGGTGAGCCAAGTGGGATTGGGGTACTGATCATTACCTGAAAGTGTCATCAAGATTGGGTGAAAAAATGTGTGCTGAGATTTCAGGAAACTCGTAGTTTTTTGGAAGCTTGGGAACCCCTTTCCATGAACGTGATTTGCGCCAGTCTCTGCTTAGGGCTATATCAATAGGAAAAAAAAAACCTAGAGATAGAACTTGGAACTACTTGATTGTGTCAAGTTTCAAAGAGCTAGCACAAACCGTGTTTGATTTAGTGTTGCAACTACATGTATCCATATAGGAGAAAACAGAGTGAAACCTAAAAATTAAAACTGTTACTGCCAACGAACGGTTTAATCTAGAAGAACGAAATTTGGTGAGCCAAATGTGATTGGGATACTGATCATTACCTGAAAGTGTCATCAAGATTGGTTGAAAAAATGTGTGCTGAGATTTCAGAAAACTCGTAGTTTTTTGGAAGCTTGGCAACCCCTTTCCATGAAAGTGTTTTGCGCCAGTCTCTGCTTAGGGCTACATCAATAGGAAACAAACAATAGAGACAGAACTTGGAACTACTTGATAGTGCCAAGTATCAAAGAGATACCACAAACCGTGTTTGATTTAGAGTTCCAACTACATGTATCCATATCGGAGAAAACAGAGTGAAACCTAAAAATTAAAACTGTTACTGCCAACGAACGGTTTAACCTAGAAGAACGAAATTTGGTGAGCCAAGTGGGATTATGGTACTGATAATTACCGGAAAGTGTCATCAAGATTGGGTGAAAAAATGTGTGCTGAGATTTCAGAAAACTCGTAGTTTTTTGGAAGCAGGCAACCCCTTTCAATGAATGTGATTTGTGCCAGTCTCTGATTAAGGCTAAATCAATAGGAAACAAACCATAGAGATAGAACTTGGAACTCCTTGATTGTGACAAGTTTCAAGGAGCTAGCACAAACCGTGTTTGATTTAGTGTTCCAACTACATGTATCCATATAGGAGAAAACAGAGTGAAACCTAAAACTAAAACTGTTACTGCCAACGAACGGTTTAATCTAGAAGAACGAAATTTGGTGAGCCAAGTGTGATTGGGATACTGATCATTACCTGAAAGTGTCATCAAGATTTGGTGAAAAAATGTGTGCTGAGATTTCAGGAAACTCGTAGTTTTTTGGAAGCTTGGCAACCCCTTTCCATGAAAGTGATTTGCACCAGTCTCTGCTTAGGGCTACATCAATTGGAAACAAACAATAGAGATAGAACTTGGAACTACTTTATTGTGTCAAGTTTCAAAGAGCTAGCACAAACCATGTTTGATTTAGAGTTCCAACTACTTGTATCCATATAGGAGAAAACAGAGTGAAACCTAAAAATTAAAACTGTTACTGCCAACGAATGGTTTAACCTAGAAAACGAAATTTGGTGAGCCAAGTGGGATTGGGGTACTGATCATTACCTGAAAGTGTCATCAAGATTGGGTGAAAAAATGTTTGCTGAGATTTCAGGAAACTCGTATTTTTTTGGAAGCTTGGCAACCCCTTTCCATGAAAGTGATTTGCGCCAATCTCTGCTTAGGGGTACATCAATAGGAAACAAACCATAGAGATAGAACCTGGAACTACTTGATTGTGTCAAGTTACAAAGAGCTAGCTCAAACTGTGTTTGATTTAGAGTTCAAACTACATGTATCCATATAGGAGAAAACAGAGTGAAACCTAAAAATTAAAACTGTTACTGCCAACGAACGGTTTAACCAAGAAGAACGAAATTTGATGAGCCAAGTGGGATTCGGGTACTGATCATTACCTGAAAGTGTCATCAAGATTGGGTGAAAAAATGTGTGCTGAGATTTCAGGAAACTCGTAGTTTTTTGGAAGCTTGGCAACCACTTTCCATTAAAGTGATGTGCGCCAGTCTCTGCTTAGGGCTACATCAATAGGAAACAAACCATAGAGATAGAACTTGGAACTACTTGATTGTGACAATTTTCAAAAAGCTAGCACAAACCGTGTTTGATTTAGAGTTCCAACTACATGTATCCATATAAGAGAAAACAGAGTGAAACCTAAAAATTAAAACTGTTACTGCCAACGAACGGTTTAACCTAGAAGAACGAAATTTGGTGAGCCAAGTGGGATTGTGGTACTGATCATTACCGGAAAGTGTCATCAAGATTGGGTGAAAAAATGTGTGCTGAGATTTCAGGAAACTCGTAGTTTTTTGGAAGCTTGGCAACCCCTTTCCATGAAAGTGATTTGCGCCAACCCCTTTCCATGAAAGTGATTTGCGCCAATCTCTGCTAGTTTTAACGTAGAAGAACGAAATTTGGTGAGCCAAGTGGGATTGGGGTTCTGATCATTACCTGAAAGTGTCATCAAGATTGGGTGTAAAAATGTGTGCTGAGATTTCAGGAAACTCGTAGTTTTTTGGAAGCTTGGCAAACCCTTTCCATGAAAGTGATTTGCACCAGTCTCTGCTTAGGGCTACATCAATAGGAAACAAACCATAGTGATAGAACTTGGAACTACTTGGTTGTGTCAAGTTTCAAAGACCTAGCACAAACCGTGTTTGATTTAGAGTTCCAACTATATGTATCCATATAGGAGAAAACAGAGTGAAACCTAAAAATTAAAACTGTTACTGCCAATGAACGGTTTAACCTAGAAGAACGAAATTTGGTGAGCCAAGTCGGATTGGGGTACTGATCATTACCTGAAAGTGTCATCAAGATTGGGTGAAAAAATGTGTGCTGAGATTTCAGGAAACTCATAGTTTTTTGGAAGCTTGGCAACCCCTTTCCATGAACGTGATTTGCGCCAGTCTCTGCTTAGGGCTATATCAATAGGAAAAAAAAAAAACATAGAGATAGAACTTGGAACTTCTTGATTGTGTCAATTTACTAAGAGCTAGCACAAACTGTGTTTGATTTAGAGTTCCAACTACATGTATCCATATAGGAGAAAACAGACTGAAACCTAAAAATTAAAACTGTTACTGCCAACGAACGGTTTAACTTAGAAGAACGAAATTTGGTGAGCCAAGTGGGATTGGGGTTCTGATCATTACCTGAAAGTGTTATCAAGATTGGGTGAAAAAATGTGTGCTGAGATTTCAGGAAACTCGTAGTTTTTTGGAAGCTTGGCAACCCCTTTCCATGAAAGTGATTTGCGCCAACCCCTTTCCATGAAAGTGATTTGCGCCAATCTCTGCTAGGTTTAACCTAGAAGAACGAAATTTGGTGAGCCAAGTGGGATTGGGGTACTGATCATTACCTGAAAGTGTCATCAAGATTGGGTGCAAAAATGTGTGCTGAGATTTCAGGAAACTCGTAGTTTTTTGGAAGATTGGCAAACCCTTTCCATGAAAGTGATTTGCACCAGTCTCTGCTTAGGGCTACATCAATAGGAAACAAAGCATAGAGATAGAACTTGGAACTACTTGGTTGTGTCAAGTTTCAAAGACCTAGCACAAACCGTGTTTGATTTAGAGTTCCAACTATATGTATCCATATAGGAGAAAACAGAGTGAAACCTAAAAATTAAAACTGTTACTGCCAATGAACGGTTTAACCTAGAAGAATGAAATTTGGTGAGCCAAGTCGGATTGGGGTACTGATCATTACCTGAAAGTGTCATCAAGATTGGGTGAAAAAATGTGTGCTGAGATTTCAGGAAACTCATAGTTTTTTGGAAGCTTGGCAACCCCTTTCCATGAACGTGATTTGCGCCAGTCTCTGCTTAGGGCTATATCAATAGGAAAAAAAAAAAAAAAACATAGAGATAGAACTTGGAACTTCTTGATTGTGTCAATTTACTAAGAGCTAGCACAAACTGTGTTTGATTTAGAGTTCCAACTACATGTATCCATATAGGAGAAAACAGAGTGAAACCTAAAAATTAAAACTGTTACAGCCAACGAAGAGTTTAACCTAGAAGAACAAAATTTGGTGAGCCAAGTGGGATTGGGGTACTGATCATTACCTGAATGTGTCATGAAGATTGGGTGAAAAAATGTGTGCTGAGATTTCAGGAAACTCGTAGTTTTTTGGAAGCTTGGCAACCTCTTTCCATGAAAGTGATTTGTGCCAGTCTCTGCTTAGGGCTACATCAATAAGAAACAAACCATAGAGATAGAACTTGGAACTACTTGATTGTGCCAAGTTTCAAAGAGCTAGCACAAACCGTGTTTGATTTAGAGTTCCAACTACATGTATCCATATAAGAGAAAACAGAGTGAAAACTAAAAATTAAAACTGTTACTGCCAACGAACGGTTTAACCTAGAAGAACGAAATTTGGTGAGCCAAGTGGGATTGGGGTACTGATCATTACCTGAAAGTGTTATCAAGATTGGGTGAAAAAATGTGTGCTGAGATTTCAGGAAACTCGTAGTTTTTTGGAAGCTTGGCAACCACTTTCCATTAAAGTGATTTGCGCCAGTCTCTGCTTAGGGCTACATCAATAGGAAACAAACCATAGAGATAGAACTTGGAACTACTTGATTGTGACAAGTTTCAAAGAGCTAGCACAAACCGTGTTTGATTTAGAGTTCCAACTACATGGATCCATATAAGAGAAAACAGAGTGAAACCTAAAAATTAAAACTGTTACTGCCAACGAACGGTTTAACCTAGAAGAACGAAATTTGGTGAGCCAAGTGGGATTGGGGTTCTGATCATTACCTGAAAGTGTTATCAAGATTGGGTGAAAAAATGTGTGCTGAGATTTCAGGAAACTCGTAGTTTTTTGGAAGCTTGGCAACCCCTTTCCATGAAAGTGATTTGCGCCAACCCCTTTCCATGAAAGTGATTTGCGCCAATCTCTGCTAGGTTTAACCTAGAAGAACGAAATTTGGTGAGCCAATTGGGATTGGGGTACTGATCATTACCTGAAAGTGTCATCAAGATTGGGTGCAAAAATGTGTGCTGAGATTTCAGGAAACTCGTAGTTTTTTGGAAGCTTGGCAAACCCTTTGCATGAAAGTGATTTGCACCAGTCTCTGCTTAGGGCTACATCAATAGGAAACAAACCATAGAGATAGAACTTGGAACTACTTGGTTGTGTCAAGTTTCAAAGACCTAGCACAAACCGTGTTTGATTTAGAGTTCCAACTATATGTATCCATATAGGAGAAAACAGAGTGAAACCTAAAAATTAAAACTGTTACTGCCAATGAACGGTTTAACCTAGAAGAACGAAATTTGGTGAGCCAAGTCGGATTGGGGTACTGATCATTACCTGAAAGTGTCATCAAGATTGGGTGAAAAAATGTGTGCTGAGATTTCAGGAAACTCGTAGTTTTTTGGAAGCTTGGCAACCCCTTTCCATGAAAGTGATTTGCGCCAATCTCTGCTTAGGGGTACATCAATAGGAAACAAACCATAGAGATAGAACCTGGAACTACTTGATTGTGTCAAGTTACAAAGAGCTAGCTCAAACTGTGTTTGATTTAGAGTTCAAACTACATGTATCCATATAGGAGAAAACAGAGTGAAACCTAAAAATTAAAACTGTTACTGCCAACGAACGGTTTAACCAAGAAGAACGAAATTTGATGAGCCAAGTGGGATTCGGGTACTGATCATTACCTGAAAGTGTCATCAAGATTGGGTGAAAAAATGTGTGCTGAGATTTCAGGAAACTCGTAGTTTTTTGGAAGCTTGGCAACCACTTTCCATTAAAGTGATTTGCGCCAGTCTCTGCTTAGGGCTACATCAATAGGAAACAAACCATAGAGATAGAACTTGGAACTACTTGATTGTGACAATTTTCAAAAAGCTAGCACAAACCGTGTTTGATTTAGAGTTCCAACTACATGTATCCATATAAGAGAAAACAGAGTGAAACCTAAAAATTAAAACTGTTACTGCCAACGAACGGTTTAACCTAGAAGAACGAAATTTGGTGAGCCAAGTGGGATTGTGGTACTGATCATTACCGGAAAGTGTCATCAAGATTGGGTGAAAAAATGTGTGCTGAGATTTCAGGAAACTCGTAGTTTTTTGGAAGCTTGGCAACCCCTTTCCATGAAAGTGATTTGCGCCAACCCCTTTCCATGAAAGTGATTTGCGCCAATCTCTGCTAGGTTTAACCTAGAAGAACGAAATTTGGTGAGCCAAGTGGGATTGGGGTTCTGATCATTACCTGAAAGTGTCATCAAGATTGGGTGTAAAAATGTGTGCTGAGATTTCAGGAAACTCGTAGTTTTTTGGAAGCTTGGCAAACCCTTTCCATGAAAGTGATTTGCACCAGTCTCTGCTTAGGGCTACATCAATAGGAAACAAACCATAGTGATAGAACTTGGAACTACTTGGTTGTGTCAAGTTTCAAAGACCTAGCACAAACCGTGTTTGATTTAGAGTTCCAACTATATGTATCCATATAGGAGAAAACAGAGTGAAACCTAAAAATTAAAACTGTTACTGCCAATGAACGGTTTAACCTAGAAGAACGAAATTTGGTGAGCCAAGTCGGATTGGGGTACTGATCATTACCTGAAAGTGTCATCAAGATTGGGTGAAAAAATGTGTGCTGAGATTTCAGGAAACTCATAGTTTTTTGGAAGCTTGGCAACCCCTTTCCATGAACGTGATTTGCGCCAGTCTCTGCTTAGGGCTATATCAATAGGAAAAAAAAAAAACATAGAGATAGAACTTGGAACTTCTTGATTGTGTCAATTTACTAAGAGCTAGCACAAACTGTGTTTGATTTAGAGTTCCAACTACATGTATCCATATAGGAGAAAACAGACTGAAACCTAAAAATTAAAACTGTTACTGCCAACGAACGGTTTAACTTAGAAGAACGAAATTTGGTGAGCCAAGTGGGATTGGGGTTCTGATCATTACCTGAAAGTGTTATCAAGATTGGGTGAAAAAATGTGTGCTGAGATTTCAGGAAACTCGTAGTTTTTTGGAAGCTTGGCAACCCCTTTCCATGAAAGTGATTTGCGCCAACCCCTTTCCATGAAAGTGATTTGCGCCAATCTCTGCTAGGTTTAACCTAGAAGAACGAAATTTGGTGAGCCAAGTGGGATTGGGGTACTGATCATTACCTGAAAGTGTCATCAAGATTGGGTGCAAAAATGTGTGCTGAGATTTCAGGAAACTCGTAGTTTTTTGGAAGCTTGGCAAACCCTTTCCATGAAAGTGATTTGCACCAGTCTCTGCTTAGGGCTACATCAATAGGAAACAAACCATAGAGATAGAACTTGGAACTACTTGGTTGTGTCAAGTTTCAAAGACCTAGCACAAACCGTGTTTGATTTAGAGTTCCAACTATATGTATCCATATAGGAGAAAACAGAGTGAAACCTAAAAATTAAAACTGTTACTGCCAATGAACGGTTTAACCTAGAAGAATGAAATTTGGTGAGCCAAGTCGGATTGGGGTACTGATCATTACCTGAAAGTGTCATCAAGATTGGGTGAAAAAATGTGTGCTGAGATTTCAGGAAACTCATAGTTTTTTGGAAGCTTGGCAACCCCTTTCCATGAACGTGATTTGCGCCAGTCTCTGCTTAGGGCTATATCAATAGGAAAAAAAAAAAAAAAACATAGAGATAGAACTTGGAACTTCTTGATTGTGTCAATTTACTAAGAGCTAGCACAAACTGTGTTTGATTTAGAGTTCCAACTACATGTATCCATATAGGAGAAAACAGAGTGAAACCTAAAAATTAAAACTGTTACAGCCAACGAAGAGTTTAACCTAGAAGAACGAAATTTGGTGAGCCAAGTGGGATTGGGGTACTGATCATTACCTGAGTGTGTCATGAAGATTGGGTGAAAAAATGTGTGCTGAGATTTCAGGAAACTCGTAGTTTTTTGGAAGCTTGGCAACCTCTTTCCATGAAAGTGATTTGTGCCAGTCTCTGCTTAGGGCTACATCAATAAGAAACAAACCATAGAGATAGAACTTGGAACTACTTGATTGTGCCAAGTTTCAAAGAGCTAGCACAAACCGTGTTTGATTTAGAGTTCCAACTACATGTACCATATAAGAGAAAACAGAGTGAAAACTAAAAATTAAAACTGTTACTGCCAACGAACGGTTTAACCTAGAAGAACGAAATTTGGTGAGCCAAGTGGGATTGGGGTACTGATCATTACCTGAAAGTGTTATCAAGATTGGGTGAAAAAATGTGTGCTGAGATTTCAGGAAACTCGTAGTTTTTTGGAAGCTTGGCAACCACTTTCCATTAAAGTGATTTGCGCCAGTCTCTGCTTAGGGCTACATCAATAGGAAACAAACCATAGAGATAGAACTTGGAACTACTTGATTGTGACAAGTTTCAAAGAGCTAGCACAAACCGTGTTTGATTTAGAGTTCCAACTACATGGATCCATATAAGAGAAAACAGAGTGAAACCTAAAAATTAAAACTGTTACTGCCAACGAACGGTTTAACCTAGAAGAACGAAATTTGGTGAGCCAAGTGGGATTGGGGTTCTGATCATTACCTGAAAGTGTTATCAAGATTGGGTGAAAAAATGTGTGCTGAGATTTCAGGAAACTCGTAGTTTTTTGGAAGCTTGGCAACCCCTTTCCATGAAAGTGATTTGCGCCAACCCCTTTCCATGAAAGTGATTTGCGCCAATCTCTGCTAGGTTTAACCTAGAAGAACGAAATTTGGTGAGCCAATTGGGATTGGGGTACTGATCATTACCTGAAAGTGTCATCAAGATTGGGTGCAAAAATGTGTGCTGAGATTTCAGGAAACTCGTAGTTTTTTGGAAGCTTGGCAAACCCTTTGCATGAAAGTGATTTGCACCAGTCTCTGCTTAGGCCTACATCAATAGGAAACAAACCATAGAGATAGAACTTGGAACTACTTGGTTGTGTCAAGTTTCAAAGACCTAGCACAAACCGTGTTTGATTTAGAGTTCCAACTATATGTATCCATATAGGAGAAAACAGAGTGAAACCTAAAAATTAAAACTGTTACTGCCAATGAACGGTTTAACCTAGAAGAACGAAATTTGGTGAGCCAAGTCGGATTGGGGTACTGATCATTACCTGAAAGTGTCATCAAGATTGGGTGAAAAAATGTGTGCTGAGATTTCAGGAAACTCATAGTTTTTTGGAAGCTTGGCAACCCCTTTCCATGAACGTGATTTGCGCCAGTCTCTGCTTAGGGCTATATCAATAGGAAAAAAAAAAAAAACATAAAGATAGAACTTGGAACTTCTTGATTGTGTCAATTTACTAAGACCTAGCACAAACCGTGTTTGATTTAGAGTTCCAACTACATGTATCCATATAAGAGAAAACAGAGTGAAACCTAAAAATTAAAACTGTTACTGCCAACGAACGGTTTAACTTAGAAGAACGAAATTTGGTGAGCCAAGTGGGATTGGGGTTCTGATCATTACCTGAAAGTGTTATCAAGATTGGGTGAAAAAATGTGTGCTGAGATTTCAGGAAACTCGTAGTTTTTTGGAAGCTTGGCAACCCCTTTCCATGAAAGTGATTTGCGCCAACCCCTTTCCATGAAAGTGATTTGCACCAATCTCTGCTAGGTTTAACCTAGAAGAACGAAATTTGGTGAGCCAAGTGGGATTGGGGTACTGATCATTACCTGAAAGTGTCATCAAGATTGGGTGCAAAAATGTGTGCTGAGATTTCAGGAAACTCGTAGTTTTTTGGAAGCTTGGCAAACCCTTTCCATGAAAGTGATTTGCACCAGTCTCTGCTTAGGGCTACATCAATAGGAAACAAACCATAGAGATAGAACTTGGAACTACTTGGTTGTGTCAAGTTTCAAAGACCTAGCACAAACCGTGTTTGATTTAGAGTTCCAACTACATGTATCCATATAGGAGAAAACAGAGTGAAACCTAAAAATTAAAACTGTTACTGCCAATGAACGGTTTAAACTAGAAGAACGAAATATGGTGAGCCAAGTCGGATTGGGGTACTGATCATTACCTGAAAGTGTCATCAAGATTGGGTGAAAAAATGTGTGCTGAGATTTCAGGAAACTCATAGTTTTTTGGAAGCTTGGCAACCCCTTTCCATGAACGTGATTTGCGCCAGTCTCTGCTTAGGGCTATATCAATAGGAAAAAAAAAAACATAGAGATAGAACTTGGAACTTCTTGATTGTGTCAATTTACTAAGAGCTAGCACAAACTGTGTTTGATTTAGAGTTCCAACTACATGTATCCATATAGGAGAAAACAGAGTGAAACCTAAAAATTAAAACTGTTACAGCCAACGAAGAGTTTAACCTAGAAGATCGAAATTTGGTGAGCCAAGTGGGATTGGGGTACTGATCATTACCTGAATGTGTCATGAAGATTGGGTGAAAAAATGTGTGCTGAGATTTCAGGAAACTCGTAGTTTTTTGGAAGCTTGGCAACCTCTTTCCATGAAAGTGATTTGTGCCAGTCTCTGCTTAGGGTTACATCAATAGGAAACAAACCATAGAGATAGAACTTGGAACTACTTGATTGTGCCAAGTTTCAAAGAGCTAGCACAAACCGTGTTTGATTTAGAGTTCCAACTACATGTATCCATATAAGAGAAAACAGAGTGAAAACTAAAAATTAAAACTGTTACTGCCAACGAACGGTTTAACCTAGAAGAACGAAATTTGGTGAGCCAAGTGGGATTGGGGTACTGATCATTACCTGAAAGTGTTATCAAGATTGGGTGAAAAAATGTGTTCTGAGATTTCAGGAAACTCGTAGTTTTTTGGAAGCTTGGCAACCACTTTCCATTAAAGTGATTTGCGCCAGTCTCTGCTTAGGGCTACATCAATAGGAAACAAACCATAGAGATAGAACTTGGAACTACTTGATTGTGAAAAGTTTCAAAGAGCTAGCACAAACCGTGTTTGATTTAGAGTTCCAACTACATGTATCCATATAAGAGAAAACAGAGTGAAACCTAAAAATTTAATCTGTTACTGCCAACGAACGGTTTAACCTAGAAGAACGAAATTTGGTGAGCCAAGTGGGATTGGGGTTCTGATCATTACCTGAAAGTGTTATCAAGATTGGGTGAAAAAATGTGTGCTGAGATTTCAGGAAACTCGTAGTTTTTTGGAAGCTTGGCAACCCCTTTCCATGAAAGTGATTTGCGCCAACCCCTTTCCATGAAAGTGATTTGCGCCAATCTCTGCTAGGTTTAACCTAGAAGAACGAAATTTGGTGAGGCAAGTGGGATTGGGGTACTGATCATTACCTGAAAGTGTCATCAAGATTGGGTGAAAAATGTGTGCTGAGATTTCAGGAAACTCATAGTTTTTTGAAGCTTGGCAAACCCTTTCCATGAAAGTGATTTGCACCAGTCTCTGCTTAGGGCTACATCAATAGGAAACAAACCATAGAGATAGAACTTGGAACTACTTGGTTGTGTCAAGTTTCAAAGACCTAGCACAAACCGTGTTTGATTTAGAGTTCCAACTATATGTATCCATATAGGAGAAAACAGAGTGAAACCTAAAAATTAAAACTGTTACTGCCAATGAACGGTTTAACCTAGAAGAACGAAATTTGGTGAGCCAAGTCGGATTGGGGTACTGATCATTACCTGAAAGTGTCATCAAGATTGGGTGAAAAAATGTGTGCTGAAATTTCAGGAAACTCATAGTTTTTTGGAAGCTTGGCAATCCCTTTCCATGAAAGTGATTTGCGCCAGTCTCTGCTTAGGGCTATATCAATAGGAAAAAAAAAAACATAGAGATAGAACTTGGAACTTCTTGATTGTGTCAATTTACTAAGAGCTAGCACAAACTGTGTTTGATTTAGAGTTCCAACTACATGTATCCATATAGGAGAAAACAGAGTGAAACAAAAATTAAAACTGTTACAGCCAACGAAGAGTTTAACCTAGAAGAACGAAATTTGGTGAGCCAAGTGGGATTGGGGTACTGATCATTACCTGAATGTGTCATGAAGATTGGGTGAAAAAATGTGTGCTGAGATTTCAGGAAACTCGTAGTTTTTTGGAAGCTTGGCAACCTCTTTCCATGAAAGTGATTTGTGCCAGTCTCTGCTTAGGGCTACATCAATAGGAAACAAACCATAGAGATAGAACTTGGAACTACTTGATTGTGCCAAGTTTCAAAGAGCTAGCACAAACCGTGTTTGATTTAGAGTTCCAACTACATGTATCCATATAAGAAAAAACAGAGTGAAAACTAAAAATTAAAACTGTTACTGCCAACGAACGGTTTAACCTAGAAGAACGAAATTTGGTGAGCCAAGTGGGATTGGGGTTCTGATCATTACCTGAAAGTGTTATCAAGATTGGGTGAAAAAATGTGTGCTGAGATTTCAGGAAACTCGTAGTGTTTTTGAAGCTTGGCAACCCCTTTCCATGAAAGTGATTTGTGCCAACCCCTTTCCATGAAAGTGATTTGCGCCAATCTCTGCTAGGTTTAACCTAGAAGAACGAAATTTGGTGAGCCAAGTGGGATTGGGGTACTGATCATTACCTGAAAGTGTCATCAAGATTGGGTGCAAAAATGTGTGCTGAGATTTCAGGAAACTCGTAGTTTTTTGGAAGCTTGGCAAACCCTTTGCATGAAAGTGATTTGCACCAGTCTCTGCTTAGGGCTACATCAATAGGAAACAAACCATAGAGATAGAACTTGGAACTACTTGGTTGTGTCAAGTTTCAAAGACCTAGCACAAACCGTGTTTGATTTAGAGTTCCAACTATATGTATCCATATAGGAGAAAACAGAGTGAAACCTAAAAATTAAAACTGTTACTGCCAATGAACGGTTTAACCTAGAAGAACGAAATTTGGTGAGCCAAGTCGGATTGGGGTACTGATCATTACCTGAAAGTGTCATCAAGATTGGGTGAAAAAATGTGTGCTGAGATTTCAGGAAACTCATAGTTTTTTGGAAGCTTGGCAACCCCTTTCCATGAACGTGATTTGCGCCAGTCTCTGCTTAGGGCTATATCAATAGGAAAAAAAAAAAAAAACATAGAGATAGAACTTGGAACTTCTTGATTGTGTCAATTTACTAAGACCTAGCACAAACCGTGTTTGATTTAGAGTTCCAACTACATGTATCCATATAAGAGAAAACAGAGTGAAACCTAAAAATTAAAACTGTTACTGCCAACGAACGGTTTAACATAGAAGAACGAAATTTGGTGAGCCAAGTGGGATTGGGGTTCTGATCATTACCTGAAAGTGTTATCAAGATTGGGTGAAAAAATGTGTGCTGAGATTTCAGGAAACTCGTAGTTTTTTGGAAGCTTGGTAACCCCTTTCCATGAAAGTGATTTGCGCCAACCCCTTTCCATGAAAGTGATTTGCGCCAATCTCTGCTAGGTTTAACCTAGAAGAACGAAATTTGGTGAGCCAAGTGGGATTGGGGTACTGATCATTACCTGAAAGTGTCATCAAGATTGGGTGAAAAATGTGTGCTGAGATTTCAGGAAACTCGTAGTTTTTTGAAGCTTGGCAAACCC
This sequence comes from Spermophilus citellus, assembly GCF_964194105.1. Taxonomy (NCBI): domain Eukaryota; kingdom Metazoa; phylum Chordata; class Mammalia; order Rodentia; family Sciuridae; genus Spermophilus; species Spermophilus citellus. The sequence continues at coordinate 21,806,593 of NC_138188.1, read as the reverse complement.
TTTCCATGAAAGTGATTTGCACCAGTCTCTGCTTAGGGCTACATCAATAGGAAACAAACCATAGAGATAGAACTTGGAACTACTTGGTTGTGTCAAGTTTCAAAGACCTAGCACAAACCGTGTTTGATTTAGAGTTCCAACTATATGTATCCATATAGGAGAAAACAGACTGAAACCTAAAAATTAAAACTGTTACTGCCAATGAACGGTTTAACCTAGAAGAATGAAATTTGGTGAGCCAAGTCGGATTGGGGTACTGATCATTACCTGAAAGTGTCATCAAGATTGGGTGAAAAAATGTGTGCTGAGATTTCAGGAAACTCATAGTTTTTTGGAAGCTTGGCAACCCCTTTCCATGAACGTGATTTGCGCCAGTCTCTGCTTAGGGATATATCAATAGGAAAAAAAAAAAAACATAGAGATAGAACTTGGAACTTCTTGATTGTGTCAATTTACTAAGAGCTAGCACAAACTGTGTTTGATTTAGAGTTCCAACTACATGTATCCATATAGGAGAAAACAGAGTGAAACCTAAAAATTAAAACTGTTACAGCCAACGAAGAGTTTAACCTAGAAGAACGAAATTTGGTGAGCCAAGTGGGATTGGGGTACTGATCATTACCTGAATGTGTCATGAAGATTGGGTGAAAAAATGTGTGCTGAGATTTCAGGAAACTCGTAGTTTTTTGGAAGCTTGGCAACCTCTTTCCATGAAAGTGATTTGTGCCAGTCTCTGCTTAGGGTTACATCAATAGGAAACAAACCATAGAGATAGAACTTGGAACTACTTGATTGTGCCAAGTTTCAAAGAGCTAGCACAAACCGTGTTTGATTTAGAGTTCCAACTACATGTATCCATATAAGAGAAAACAGAGTGAAAACTAAAAATTAAAACTGTTACTGCCAACGAACGGTTTAACCTAGAAGAACGAAATTTGGTGAGCCAAGTGGGATTGGGGTACTGATCATTACCTGAAAGTGTTATCAAGATTGGGTGAAAAAATGTGTGCTGAGATTTCAGGAAACTCGTAGTTTTTTGGAAGCTTGGCAACCACTTTCCATTAAAGTGATTTGCGCCGGTCTCTGCTTAGGGCTACATCAATAGGAAACACACCATAGAGATAGAACTTGGAACTACTTGATTGTGACAAGTTTCAAAGAGCTAGCACAAACCGTGTTTGATTTAGAGTTCCAACTACATGTATCCATATAAGAGAAAACAGAGTGAAACCTAAAAATTAAAACTGTTACTGCCAACGAACGGTTTAACCTAGAAGAACGAAATTTGGTGAGCCAAGTGGGATTGGGGTTCTGATCATTACCTGAAAGTGTTATCAAGATTGGGTGAAAAAATGTGTGCTGAGATTTCAGGAAACTCGTAGTTTTTTGGAAGCTTGGCAACCCCTTTCCATGAAAGTGATTTGCGCCAACCCCTTTCCATGAAAGTGATTTGCGCCAATCTCTGCTAGGTTTAACCTAGAAGAACGAAATTTGGTGAGCCAAGTGGGATTGGGGTACTGATCATTACCTGAAAGTGTCATCAAGATTGGGTGCAAAAATGTGTGCTGAGATTTCAGGAAACTCGTAGTTTTTTGGAAGCTTGGCAAACCCTTTCCATGAAAGTGATTTGCACCAGTCTCTGCTTAGGGCTACATCAATAGGAAACAAACCATAGAGATAGAACTTGGAACTACTTGGTTGTGTCAAGTTTCAAAGACCTAGCACAAACCGTGTTTGATTTAGAGTTCCAACTATATGTATCCATATAGGAGAAAACAGAGTGAAACCTAAAAATTAAAACTGTTACTGCCAATGAACGGTTTAACCTAGAAGAACGAAATTTGGTGAGCCAAGTCGGATTGGGGTACTGATCATTACCTGAAAGTGTCATCAAGATTGGGTGAAAAAATTTGTGCTGAGATTTCAGGAAACTCATAGTTTTTTGGAAGCTTGGCAACCCCTTTCCATGAACGTGATTTGCGCCAGTCTCTGCTTAGGGCTATATCAATAGGAAAAAAAAAAACATAGAGATAGAACTTGGAACTTCTTGATTGTGTCAATTTACTAAGAGCTAGCACAAACTGTGTTTGATTTAGAGTTCCAGCTACATGTATCCATATAGGAGAAAACAGAGTGAAACCTAAAAATTAAAACTGTTACAGCCAACGAAGAGTTTAACCTAGAAGAACGAAATTTGGTGAGCCAAGTGGGATTGGGGTACTGATCATTACCTGAATGTGTCATGAAGATTGGGTGAAAAAATGTGTGCTGAGATTTCAGGAAACTCGTAGTTTTTTGGAAGCTTGGCAACCTCTTTCCATGAAAGTGATTTGTGCCAGTCTCTGCTTAGGGCTACATCAATAGGAAACAAACCATAGAGATAGAACTTGGAACTACTTGATTGTGCCAAGTTTCAAAGAGCTAGCACAAACCGTGTTTGATTTAGAGTTCCAACTACATGTATCCATATAAGAGAAAACAGAGTGAAAACTAAAAATTAAAACTGTTACTGCCAACGAACGGTTTAACCTAGAAGAACGAAATTTGGTGAGTCAAGTGGGATTGGGGTACTGATCATTACCTGAAAGTGTTATCAAGATTGGGTGAAAAAATGTGTGCTGAGATTTCAGGAAACTCGTAGTTTTTTGGAAGCTTGGCAACCCCTTTCCATGAAAGTGATTTGCGCCAACCCCTTTCCATGAAAGTGATTTGCGCCAATCTCTGCTAGGTTTAACCTAGAAGAACGAAATTTGGTGAGCCAAGTGGGATTGGGGTACTGATCATTACCTGAAAGTGTCATCAAGATTGGGTGAAAAATGTGTGCTGAGATTTCAGGAAACTCGTAGTTTTTTGAAGCTTGGCAAACCCTTTCCATGAAAGTGATTTGCACCAGTCTCTGCTTAGGGCTACATCAATAGGAAACAAACCATAGAGATAGAACTTGGAACTACATGGTTGTGTCAAGTTTCAAAGACCTAGCACAAACCGTGTTTGATTTAGAGTTCCAACTATATGTATCCATATAGGAGAAAACAGACTGAAACCTAAAAATTAAAACTGTTACTGCCAATGAACGGTTTAACCTAGAAGAACGAAATTTGGTGAGCCAAGTCGGATTGGGGTACTGATCATTACCTGAAAGTGTCATCAAGATTGGGTGAAAAAATGTGTGCTGAGATTTCAGGAAACTCATAGTTTTTTGGAAGCTTGGCAACCCCTTTCCATGAACGTGATTTGCGCCAGTCTCTGCTTAGGGATATATCAATAGGAAAAAAAAAAAAACATAGAGATAGAACTTGGAACTTCTTGATTGTGTCAATTTACTAAGAGCTAGCACAAACTGTGTTTGATTTAGAGTTCCAACTACATGTATCCATATAGGAGAAAACAGAGTGAAACCTAAAAATTAAAACTGTTACAGCCAACGAAGAGTTTAACCTAGAAGAACGAAATTTGGTGAGCCAAGTGGGATTGGGGTACTGATCATTACCTGAATGTGTCATGAAGATTGGGTGAAAAAATGTGTGCTGAGATTTCAGGAAACTCGTAGTTTTTTGGAAGCTTGGCAACCTCTTTCCATGAAAGTGATTTGTGCCAGTCTCTGCTTAGGGTTACATCAATAGGAAACAAACCATAGAGATAGAACTTGGAACTACTTGATTGTGCCAAGTTTCAAAGAGCTAGCACAAACCGTGTTTGATTTAGAGTTCCAACTACATGTATCCATATAAGAGAAAACAGAGTGAAAACTAAAAATTAAAACTGTTACTGCCAACGAACGGTTTAACCTAGAAGAACGAAATTTGGTGAGCCAAGTGGGATTGGGGTACTGATCATTACCTGAAAGTGTTATCAAGATTGGGTGAAAAAATGTGTGCTGAGATTTCAGGAAACTCGTAGTTTTTTGGAAGCTTGGCAACCACTTTCCATTAAAGTGATTTGCGCCGGTCTCTGCTTAGGGCTACATCAATAGGAAACACACCATAGAGATAGAACTTGGAACTACTTGATTGTGACAAGTTTCAAAGAGCTAGCACAAACCGTGTTTGATTTAGAGTTCCAACTACATGTATCCATATAAGAGAAAACAGAGTGAAACCTAAAAATTAAAACTGTTACTGCCAACGAACGGTTTAACCTAGAAGAACGAAATTTGGTGAGCCAAGTGGGATTGGGGTTCTGATCATTACCTGAAAGTGTTATCAAGATTGGGTGAAAAAATGTGTGCTGATATTTCAGGAAACTCGTAGTTTTTTGGAAGCTTGGCAACCCCTTTCCATGAAAGTGATTTGCGCCAACCCCTTTCCATGAAAGTGATTTGCGCCAATCTCTGCTAGGTTTAACCTAGAAGAACGAAATTTGGTGAGCCAAGTGGGATTGGGGTACTGATCATTACCTGAAAGTGTCATCAAGATTGGGTGCAAAAATGTGTGCTGAGATTTCAGGAAACTCGTAGTTTTTTGGAAGCTTGGCAAACCCTTTCCATGAAAGTGATTTGCACCAGTCTCTGCTTAGGGCTACATCAATAGGAAACAAACCATAGAGATAGAACTTGGAACTACTTGGTTGTGTCAAGTTTCAAAGACCTAGCACAAACCGTGTTTGATTTAGAGTTCCAACTATATGTATCCATATAGGAGAAAACAGAGTGAAACCTAAAAATTAAAACTGTTACTGCCAATGAACGGTTTAACCTAGAAGAACGAAATTTGGTGAGCCAAGTCGGATTGGGGTACTGATCATTACCTGAAAGTGTCATCAAGATTGGGTGAAAAAATTTGTGCTGAGATTTCAGGAAACTCATAGTTTTTTGGAAGCTTGGCAACCCCTTTCCATGAACGTGATTTGCGCCAGTCTCTGCTTAGGGCTATATCAATAGGAAAAAAAAAAAAAACATAGAGATAGAACTTGGAACTTCTTGATTGTGTCAATTTACTAAGAGCTAGCACAAACTGTGTTTGATTTAGAGTTCCAACTACATGTATCCATATAGGAGAAAACAGAGTGAAACCTAAAAATTAAAACTGTTACAGCCAACGAAGAGTTTAACCTAGAAGAACGAAATTTGGTGAGCCAAGTGGGATTGGGGTACTGATCATTACCTGAATGTGTCATGAAGATAGGGTGAAAAAATGTGTGCTGAGATTTCAGGAAACTCGTAGTTTTTTGGAAGGTTGGCAACCTCTTTCCATGAAAGTGATTTGTGCCAGTCTCTGCTTAGGGCTACATCAATAGGAAACAAACCATAGAGATAGAACTTGGAACTACTTGATTGTGCCAAGTTTCAAAGAGCTAGCACAAACCGTGTTTGATTTAGAGTTCCAACTACATGTATCCATATAAGAGAAAACAGAGTGAAAACTAAAAATTAAAACTGTTACTGCCAACGAACGGTTTAATCTAGAAGAACGAAATTTGGTGAGCCAAGTGGGATTGGGGTACTGATCATTACCTGAAAGTGTTATCAAGATTGGGTGAAAAAATGTGTGCTGAGATTTCAGGAAACTCGTAGTTTTTTGGAAGCTTGGCAACTACTTTCCATTAAAGTGATTTGCGCCAGTCTCTGCTTAGGGCTACATCAATAGGAAACAAACCATAGAGATAGAACTTGGAACTACTTGATTGTGACAAGTTTCAAAGAGCTAGCACAAACCGTGTTTGATTTAGAGTTCCAACTACATGTATCCATATAAGAGAAAACAGAGTGAAACCTAAAAATTAAAACTGTTACTGCCAACGAACGGTTTAACCTAGAAGAACGAAATTTGGTGAGCCAAGTGGGATTGGGGTTCTGATCATTACCTGAAAGTGTTATCAAGATTGGGTGAAAAAATGTGTGCTGAGATTTCAGGAAACTCGTAGTTTTTTGGAAGCTTGGCAACCCCTTTCCATGAAAGTGATTTGCGCCAACCCCTTTCCATGAAAGTGATTTGCGCCAATCTCTGCTAGGTTTAACCTAGAAGAACGAAATTTGGTGAGCCAAGTGGGATTGGGGTACTGATCATTACCTGAAAGTGTCATCAAGATTGGGTGCAAAAATGTGTGCTGAGATTTCAGGAAACTCGTAGTTTTTTGGAAGCTTGGCAAACCCTTTCCATGAAAGTGATTTGCACCAGTCTCTGCTTAGGGCTACATCAATAGGAAACAAACCATAGAGATAGAACTTGGAACTACTTGGTTGTGTCAAGTTTCAAAGACCTAGCACAAACCGTGTTTGATTTAGAGTTCCAACTATATGTATCCATATAGGAGAAAACAGAGTGAAACCTAAAAATTAAAACTGTTACTGCCAATGAACGGTTTAACCTAGAAGAACGAAATTTGGTGAGCCAAGTCGGATTGGGGTACTGATCATTACCTGAAAGTGTCATCAAGATTGGGTGAAAAAATGTGTGCTGAGATTTCAGGAAACTCATAGTTTTTTGGAAGCTTGGCAACCCCTTTCCATGAACGTGATTTGCGCCAGTCTCTGCTTAGGGCTATATCAATAGGAAAAAAAAAAACATAGAGATAGAACTTGGAACTTCTTGATTGTGTCAATTTACTAAGAGCTAGCACAAACTGTGTTTGATTTAGAGTTCCAACTACATGTATCCATATAGGAGAAAACAGAGTGAAACCTAAAAATTAAAACTGTTACTGCCAACGAACGGTTTAACTTAGAAGAACGAAATTTGGTGAGCCAAGTGGGATTGGGGTTCTGATCATTACCTGAAAGTGTTATCAAGATTGGGTGAAAAAATGTGTGCTGAGATTACAGGAAACTCGTAGTTTTTTGGAAGCTTGGCAACCCCTTTCCATGAAAGTGATTTGCGCCAACCCCTTTCCATGAAAGTGATTTGCGCCAATCTCTGCTAGGTTTAACCTAGAAGAACGAAATTTGGTGAGCCAAGTGGGATTGGGATACTGATCATTACCTGAAAGTGTCATCAAGATTGGGTGCAAAAATGTGTGCTGAGATTTCAGGAAACTCGTAGTTTTTTGGAAGCTTGGCAAACCCTTTCCATGAAAGTGATTTGCACCAGTCTCTGCTTAGGGCTACATCAATAGGAAACAAACCATAGAGATAGAACTTGGAACTACTTGGTTGTGTAAAGTTTCAAAGACCTAGCACAAACCGTGTTTGATTTAGAGTTCCAACTATATGTATCCATATAGGAGAAAACAGAGTGAAACCTAAAAATTAAAACTGTTACTGCCAATGAACGGTTTAACCTAGAAGAACGAAATTTGGTGAGCCAAGTCGGATTGGGGTACTGATCATTACCTGAAAGTGTCATCAAGATTGGGTGAAAAAATGTGTGCTGAGATTTCAGGAAACTCATAGTTTTTTGGAAGCTTGGCAACCCCTTTCCATGAACGTGATTTGCGCCAGTCTCTGCTTAGGGCTATATCAATAGGAAAAAAAAAAAACATAGAGATAGAACTTGGAACTTCTTGATTGTGTCAATTTACTAAGAGCTAGCACAAACTGTGTTTGATTTAGAGTTCCAACTACATGTATCCATATAGGAGAAAACAGAGTGAAACCTAAAAATTAAAACTGTTACAGCCAACGAAGAGTTTAACCTAGAAGAACGAAATTTGGTGAGCCAAGTGGGATTGGGGTACTGATCATTACCTGAATGTGTCATGAAGATTGGGTGAAAAAATGTGTGCTGAGATTTCAGGAAACTCGTAGTTTTTTGGAAGCTTGGCAACCTCTTTCCATGAAAGTGATTTGTGCCAGTCTCTGCTTAGGGCTACATCAATAGGAAACAAACCATAGAGATAGAACTTGGAACTACTTGATTGTGCCAAGTTTCAAAGAGCTAGCACAAACCGTGTTTGATTTAGAGTTCCAACTACATGTATCCATATAAGAGAAAACAGAGTGAAAACTAAAAATTAAAACTGTTACTGCCAACGAACGGTTTAACCTAGAAGAACGAAATTTGGTGAGCCAAGTGGGATTGGGGTACTGATCATTACCTGAAAGTGTTATCAAGATTGGGTGAAAAAATGTGTGCTGAGATTTCAGGAAACTCGTAGTTTTTTGGAAGCTTGGCAACCACTTTCCATTAAAGTGATTTGCGCCAGTCTCTGCTTAGGGCTACATCAATAGGAAACAAACCATAGAGATAGAACTTGGAACTACTTGATTGTGACAAGTTTCAAAGAGCTAGCACAAACCGTGTTTGATTTAGAGTTCCAACTACATGTATCCATATAAGAGAAAACAGAGTGAAACCTAAAAATTAAAACTGTTACTGCCAACGAACGGTTTAACCTAGAAGAACGAAATTTGGTGAGCCAAGTGGGATTGGGGTTCTGATCATTACCTGAAAGTGTTATCAAGATTGGGTGAAAAAATGTGTGCTGAGATTTCAGGAAACTCATAGTTTTTTGGAAGCTTGGCAACCCCTTTCCATGAAAGTGATTTGCGCCAACCCCTTTCCATGAAAGTGATTTGCGCCAATCTCTGCTAGGTTTAACCTAGAAGAACGAAATTTGGTGAGCCAAGTGGGATTGGGGTACTGATCATTACCTGAAAGTGTCATCCAGATTGGGTGCAAAAATGTGTGCTGAGATTTCAGGAAACTCGTAGTTTTTTGGAAGCTTGGCAAACAATTTCCATGAAAGTGATTTGCACCAGTCTCTGCTTAGGGCTACATCAATAGGAAACAAACCATAGAGATAGAACTTGGAACTACTTGGTTGTGTCAAGTTTCAAAGACCTAGCACAAACCGTGTTTGATTTAGAGTTCCAACTATATGTATCCATATAGGAGAAAACAGAGTGAAACCTAAAAATTAAAACTGTTACTGCCAATGAAAGGTTTAACCTAGAAGAACGAAATTTGGTGAGCCAAGTCGGATTGGGGTACTGATCATTACCTGAAAGTGTCATCAAGATTGGGTGAAAAAATGTGTGCTGAGATTTCAGGAAACTCATAGTTTTTTGGAAGCTTGGCAACCCCTTTCCATGAACGTGATTTGCGCCAGTCTCTGCTTAGGGCTATATCAATAGGAAAAAAAAATCATAGAGATAGAACTTGGAACTTCTTGATTGTGTCAATTTACTAAGAGCTAGCACAAACTGTGTTTGATTTAGAGTTCCAACTACATGTATCCATATAGGAGAAAACAGAGTGAAACCTAAAAATTAAAACTGTTACAGCCAACGAAGAGTTTAACCTAGAAGAACGAAATTTGGTGAGCCAAGTGGGATTGGGGTACTGATCATTACCTGAAAGTGTCATCCAGATTGGGTGCAAAAATGTGTGCTGAGATTTCAGGAAACTCGTAGTTTTTTGGAAGCTTGGCAACCTCTTTCCATGAAAGTGATTTGTGCCAGTCTCTGCTTAGGGCTACATCAATAGGAAACAAACCATAGAGATAGAACTTGGAACTACTTGATTGTGCCAAGTTTCAAAGAGCTAGCACAAACCGTGTTTGATTTAGAGTTCCAACTACATGTATCCATATAAGAGAAAACAGAGTGAAAACTAAAAATTAAAACTGTTACTGCCAACGAACGGTTTAATCTAGAAGAACGAAATTTGGTGAGCCAAGTGGGATTGGGGTACTGATCATTACCTGAAAGTGTTATCAAGATTGGGTGAAAAAATGTGTTCTGAGATTTCAGGAAACTCGTAGTTTTTTGGAAGCTTGGCAACCACTTTCCATTAAAGTGATTTGCGCCAGTCTCTGCTTAGGGCTACATCAATAGGAAACAAACCATAGAGATAGAACTTGGAACTACTTGATTGTGACAAGTTTCAAAGAGCTAGCACAAACCGTGTTTGATTTAGAGTTCCAACTACATGTATCCATATAAGAGAAAACAGAGTGAAACCTAAAAATTAAAACTGTTACTGCCAACGAACGGTTTAACCTAGAAGAACGAAATTTGGTGAGCCAAGTGGGATTGGGGTTCTGATCATTACCTGAAAGTGTTATCAAGATTGGGTGAAAAAATGTGTGCTGAGATTTCAGGAAACTCGTAGTTTTTTGGAAGCTTGGCAACCCCTTTCCATGAAAGTGATTTGCGCCAACCCCTTTCCATGAAAGTGATTTGCGCCAATCTCTTCTAGGTTTAACCTAGAAGAACGAAATTTGGTGAGCCAAGTGGGATTGGGGTACTGATCATTACCTGAAAGTGTCATCAAGATTGGGTGCAAAAATGTGTGCTGAGATTTCAGGAAAATCGTAGTTTTTTGGAAGCTTGGCAAACCCTTTCCATGAAAGTGATTTGCACCAGTCTCTGCTTAGGGCTACATCAATAGGAAACAAACCATAGAGATAGAACTTGGAACTACTTGGTTGTGTCAAGTTTCAAAGACCTAGCACAAACCGTGTTTGATTTAGAGTTCCAACTATATGTATCCATATAGGAGAAAACAGAGTGAAACCTAAAAATTAAAACTGTTACTGCCAATGAACGGTTTAACCTAGAAGAACGAAATTTGGTGAGCCAAGTCGGATTGGGGTACTGATCATTACCTGAAAGTGTCATCAAGATTGGGTGAAAAAATGTGTGCTGAGATTTCAGGAAACTCATAGTTTTTTGGAAGCTTGGCAACCCCTTTCCATGAACGTGATTTGCGCCAGTCTCTGCTTAGGGCTATATCAATAGGAAAAAAAAAAAAACATAGAGATAGAACTTGGAACTTCTTGATTGTGTCAATTTACTAAGAGCTAGCAGAAACTGTGTTTGATTTAGAGTTCCAACTACATGTATCCATATAGGAGAAAACAGAGTGAAACCTAAAAATTAAAACTGTTACTGCCAACGAACGGTTTAACTTAGAAGAACGAAATTTGGTGAGCCAAGTGGGATTGGGGTTCTGATCATTACCTGAAAGTGTTATCAAGATTGGGTGAAAAAATGTGTGCTGAGATTTCAGGAAACTCGTAGTTTTTTGGAAGCTTGGCAACCCCTTTCCATGAAAGTGATTTGCGCCAACCCCTTTCCATGAAAGTGATTTGCGCCAATCTCTGCTAGGTTTAACCTAGAAGAACGAAATTTGGTGAGCCAAGTGGGATTGGGATACTGATCATTACCTGAAAGTGTCATCAAGATTGGGTGCAAAAATGTGTGCTGAGATTTCAGGAAACTCGTAGTTTTTTGGAAGCTTGGCAAACCCTTTCCATGAAAGTGATTTGCACCAGTCTCTGCTTAGGGCTACATCAATAGGAAACAAACCATAGAGATAGAACTTGGAACTACTTGGTTGTGTAAAGTTTCAAAGACCTAGCACAAACCGTGTTTGATTTAGAGTTCCAACTATATGTATCCATATAGGAGAAAACAGAGTGAAACCTAAAAATTAAAACTGTTACTGCCAATGAACGGTTTAACCTAGAAGAACGAAATTTGGTGAGCCAAGTCGGATTGGGGTACTGATCATTACCTGAAAGTGTCATCAAGATTGGGTGAAAAAATGTGTGCTGAGATTTCAGGAAACTCATAGTTTTTTGGAAGCTTGGCAACCCCTTTCCATGAACGTGATTTGCGCCAGTCTCTGCTTAGGGCTATATCAATAGGAAAAAAAAAAAACATAGAGATAGAACTTGGAACTTCTTGATTGTGTCAATTTACTAAGAGCTAGCACAAACTGTGTTTGATTTAGAGTTCCAACTACATGTATCCATATAGGAGAAAACAGAGTGAAACCTAAAAATTAAAACTGTTACAGCCAACGAAGAGTTTAACCTAGAAGAACGAAATTTGGTGAGCCAAGTGGGATTGGGGTACTGATCATTACCTGAATGTGTCATGAAGATTGGGTGAAAAAATGTGTGCTGAGATTTCAGGAAACTCGTAGTTTTTTGGAAGCTTGGCAACCTCTTTCCATGAAAGTGATTTGTGCCAGTCTCTGCTTAGGGCTACATCAATAGGAAACAAACCATAGAGATAGAACTTGGAACTACTTGATTGTGCCAAGTTTCAAAGAGCTAGCACAAACCGTGTTTGATTTAGAGTTCCAACTACATGTATCCATATAAGAGAAAACAGAGTGAAAACTAAAAATTAAAACTGTTACTGCCAACGAACGGTTTAACCTAGAAGAACGAAATTTGGTGAGCCAAGTGGGATTGGGGTACTGATCATTACCTGAAAGTGTTATCAAGATTGGGTGAAAAAATGTGTGCTGAGATTTCAGAAAACTCGTAGTTTTTTGGAAGCTTGGCAACCACTTTCCATTAAAGTGATTTGCGCCAGTCTCTGCTTAGGGCTACATCAATAGGAAACAAACCATAGAGATAGAACTTGGAACTACTTGATTGTGACAAGTTTCAAAGAGCTAGCATAAACCGTGTTTGATTTAGAGTTCCAACTACATGTATCCATATAAGAGAAAACAGAGTGAAACCTAAAAATTTAAACTGTTACTGCCAACGAACGGTTTAACCTAGAAGAACGAAATTTGGTGAGCCAAGTGGGATTGGGGTTCTGATCATTACCTGAAAGTGTTATCAAGATTGGGTGAAAAAATGTGTGCTGAGATTTCAGGAAACTCATAGTTTTTTGGAAGCTTGGCAACCCCTTTCCATGAAAGTGATTTGCGCCTACCCCTTTCCATGAAAGTGATTTGCGCCAATCTCTGCTAGGTTTAACCTAGAAGAACGAAATTTGGTGAGCCAAGTGGGATTGGGGTACTGATCATTACCTGAAAGTGTCATCCAGATTGGGTGCAAAAATGTGTGCTGAGATTTCAGGAAACTCGTAGTTTTTTGGAAGCTTGGCAAACAATTTCCATGAAAGTGATTTGCACCAGTCTCTGCTTAGGGCTACATCAATAGGAAACAAACCATAGAGATAGAACTTGGAACTACTTGGTTGTGTCAAGTTTCAAAGACCTAGCACAAACCGTGTTTGATTTAGAGTTACAACTATATGTATCCATATAGGAGAAAACAGAGTGAAACCTAAAAATTAAAACTGTTACTGTCAATGAAAGGTTTAACCTAGAAGAACGAAATTTGGTGAGCCAAGTCGGATTGGGGTACTGATCATTACCTGAAAGTGTCATCAAGATTGGGTGAAAAAATGTGTGCTGAGATTTCAGGAAACTCATAGTTTTTTGGAAGCTTGGCAACCCCTTTCCATGAACGTGATTTGCACCAGTCTCTGCTTAGGGCTATATCAATAGGAAAAAAAAAATCATAGAGATAGAACTTGGAACTTCTTGATTGTGTCAATTTACTAAGAGCTAGCACAAACTGTGTTTGATTTAGAGTTCCAACTACATGTATCCATATAGGAGAAAACAGAGTGAAACCTAAAAATTAAAACTGTTACAGCCAACGAAGAGTTTAACCTAGAAGAACGAAATTTGGTGAGCCAAGTGGGATTGGGGTACTGATCATTACCTGAATGTGTCATGAAGATTGGGTGAAAAAATGTGTGCTGAGATTTCAGGAAACTCGTAGTTTTTTGGAAGCTTGGCAACCTCTTTCCATGAAAGTGATTTGTGCCAGTCTCTGCTTAGGGCTACATCAATAGGAAACAAACCATAGAGATAGAATTTGGAACTACTTGATTGTGCCAAGTTTCAAAGAGCCAGCACAAACCGTGTTTGATTTAGAGTTCCAACTACATGTATCCATATAAGAGAAAACAGAGTGAAAACTAAAAATTAAAACTGTTACTGCCAACGAACGGTTTAACCTAGAAGAACAAAATTTGGTGATCCAAGTGGGATTAGGGTACTGATCATTACCTGAAAGTGTTATCAAAATTGGGTGAAAAAATGTGTGCTGAGATTTCAGGAAACTCGTAGTTTTTTGGAAGCTTGGCAACCACTTTCCATTAAAGTGATTTGCGCCAGTCTCTGCTTAGGGCTACATCAATAGGAAACAAACCATAGAGATAGAACTTGGAACTACTTGATTGTGACAAGTTTCAAAGAGCTAGCACAAACCGTGTTTGATTTAGAGTTCCAACTACATGTATCCATATAAGAGAAAACAGAGTGAAACCTAAAAATTAAAACTGTTACTGCCAACGAACGGTTTAACCTAGAAGAACGAAATTTGGTGAGCCAAGTGGGATTGGGGTTCTGATCATTACCTGAAAGTGTTATCAAGATTGGGTGAAAAAATGTGTGCTGAGATTTCAGGAAACTCGTAGTTTTTTGGAAGTTTGGCAACCCCTTTCCAAGAAAGTGATTTGCGCCAACCCCTTTCCATGAAAGTGATTTGCACCAATCTCTGCTAGGTTTAACCTAGAAGAACGAAATTTGGTGAGCCAAGTGGGATTGGGGTACTGATCATTACCTGAAAGTGTCATCAAGATTGGGTGCAAAAATGTGTGCTGAGATTTCAGGAAACTCGTAGTTTTTTGGAAGCTTGGCAAACCCTTTCCATGAAAGTGATTTGCACCAGTCTCTGCTTAGGGCTACATCAATAGGAAACAAACCATAGAGATAGAACTTGGAACTACTTGGTTGTGTCAAGTTTCAAAGAGCTAGCACAAACCGTGTTTGATTTAGAGTTCCAAGTACATGTATCCATATAGGAGAAAACAGAGTGAAACCTAAAAATTAAAACTGTTACTGCCAATGAACGGTTTAACCTAGAAGAACGAAATCTGGTGAGCCAAGTGGGATTGGGGTACTGATCATTACCTGAAAGTGTTATCAAGATTGGGTGAAAAAATGTGTGCTGAGATTTCAGGAAACTCGTAGTTTTTTGGAAGCTTGGCAACCCCTATCCATGAACGTGATTTGCGCCAGTCTCTGCTTAGGGCTATATCAATAGAAAAAAAATACATAGAGATAGAACTTGGAACTACTTGATTGTGACAAGTTTCAAAGAGCTAACACAAACTATGTTTGATTTAGAGTTCCAACTACTTGTATCCATATAGGAGAAAACAGAGTGAAACCTAAAAATTAAAACTGTTACTGCCAACGAACGGTTTAACCTAGAAGAACGAAATTTGGTGAGCCAAGTGGGATTGGGGTACTGATCATTACCTGAAAGTGTCATCAAGATTGGGTGAAAAAATGTGTGCTGAAATTTCAGGAAACACATAGTTTTTTGGAAGCTTGGCAACCCCTTTCCATGAAAGTGATTTGTGCCAGTCTCTGCTTAGGACTACATCAATAGGAAACAAACCATAAAGATAGAACTTGGAACTACTTGATTTTGACAAGTTTCAAAGAGCTAGCAAAAACCGTGTTTGATTTAGAGTTCCAACTACATGTATCCATATAGGAGAAAACAGAGTTATATCTAAAAATTAAAACTGTTACTGAAAACGAACGGTTTAACCTAGAAGAACGAAATTTGGTGAGCCAAGTGGGATTGGGGTACTGATCATTACCTGAAAGTGTTATCAAGATTGGGTGAAAAAATGTGTGCTGAGATTTCAGGAAACTCGTAGTTTTTTGGAAGCTTGGCAACCCCTTTCCATGAAAGTGATTTGCGCCAATCTCTGCTTAGGGCTACATCAATAGGAAACAAACCATAGAGATAGAACTTGGAACTACTTGGTTGTGTCAAATTTCAAAGAGCTAGCACAAACCGTGTTTGTTTTAGAGTTCCAAATACATGTATCCATATAGGAGAAAAGAGAGTGAAACCTAAAAAGTAAAACTGTTACTGCCAATGAACAGTTTAACCTAGAAACGAAATTTGGTGAGCCAAGTGGGATTGGGGTACTGATCATTACCTGAAAGTGTCATCAAGATTGGGTGAAAAAATATTTGCTGTGATTTCAGGAAACTCATAGTTATTTGGAAGGTTGGCAACCCCTTTCCATGAACGTGATTTGCGCCAGTGTCTGCTTAGGGCTATATCAATAGGAAAAAAAAAAAAAAAACATAGAGATAGAACTTGGAACTTCTTGATTGTGTCAATTTACTAAGAGCTAGCACAAACTGTGTTTGATTTAGAGTTCCAACTACATGTATCCATATAGGAGAAAACAGAGTGAAACCTAAAAATTAAAACTGTTACTGCCAACGAACGGTTTAACTTAGAAGAACGAAATTTGGTGAGCCAAGTGGGATTGGGGTTCTGATCATTACCTGAAAGTGTTATCAAGATTGGGTGAAAAAATGTGTGCTGAGATTTCAGGAAACTCGTAGTTTTTTGGAAGCTTGGCAACCCCTTTCCATGAAAGTGATTTGCGCCAACCCCTTTCCATGAAAGTGATTTGCGCCAATCTCTGCTAGGTTTAACCTAGAAGAACGAAATTTGGTGAGCCATGTGGGATTGGGGTACTGATCATTACCTGAAAGTGTCATCAAGATTGGGTGCAAAAATGTGTGCTGAGATTTCAGGAAACTCGTAGTTTTTTGGAAGCTTGGCAAACCCTTTCCATGAAAGTGATTTGCACCAGTCTCTGCTTAGGGCTACATCAATAGGAAACAAACCATAGAGATAGAACTTGGAACTACTTGGTTGTGTCAAGTTTCAAAGACCTAGCACAAACCGTGTTTGATTTAGAGTTCCAACTATATGTATCCATATAGGAGAAAACAGAGTGAAACCTAAAAATTAAAACTGTTACTGCCAATGAACGGTTTAACCTAGAAGAACGAAATTTGGTGAGCCAAGTCGGATTGGGGTACTGATCATTACCTGAAAGTGTCATCAAGATTGGGTGAAAAAATGTGTGCTGAGATTTCAGGAAACTCATAGTTTTTTGGAAGCTTGGCAACCCCTTTCCATGAACGTGATTTGCGCCAGTCTCTGCTTAGGGCTATATCAATAGGAAAAAAAAAAACATAGAGATAGAACTTGGAACTTCTTGATTGTGTCAATTTACTAAGAGCTAGCACAAACTGTGTTTGATTTAGAGTTCCAACTACATGTATCCATATAGGAGAAAACAGAGTGAAACCTAAAAATTAAAACTGTTACAGCCAACGAAGAGTTTAACCTAGAAGAACGAAATTTGGTGAGCCAAGTGGGATTGGGGTACTGATCATTACCTGAATGTGTCATGAAGATTGGGTGAAAAAATGTGTGCTGAGATTTCAGGAAACTCGTAGTTTTTTGGAAGCTTGGCAACCCCTTTCCATGAAAGTGATTTGCGCCAACCCCTTTCCATGAAAGTGATTTGCGCCAATCTCTGCTAGGTTTAACCTAGAAGAACGAAATTTGGTGAGCCAAGTGGGATTGGGGTACTGATCATTACCTGAAAGTGTCATCCAGATTGGGTGCAAAAATGTGTGCTGAGATTTCAGGAAACTCGTAGTTTTTTGGAAGCTTGGCAAACAATTTCCATGAAAGTGATTTGCACCAGTCTCTGCTTAGGGCTACATCAATAGGAAACAAACCATAGAGATAGAACTTGGAACTACTTGGTTGTGTCAAGTTTCAAAGACCTAGCACAAACCGTGTTTGATTTAGAGTTCCAACTATATGTATCCATATAGGAGAAAACAGAGTGAAACCTAAAAATTAAAACTGTTACTGCCAATGAACGGTTTAACCTAGAAGAACGAAATTTGGTGAGCCAAGTCGGATTGGGGTACTGATCATTACCTGAAAGTGTCATCAAGATTGGGTGAAAAAATGTGTGCTGAGATTTCAGGAAACTCATAGTTTTTTGGAAGCTTGGCAACCACTTTCCATGAACGTGATTTGCGCCAGTCTCTGCTTAGGGCTATATCAATAGGAAAAAAAAAAACATAGAGATAGAACTTGGAACTTCTTGATTGTGTCAATTTACTAAGAGCTAGCACAAACTGTGTTTGATTTAGAGTTCCAACTACATGTATCCATATAGGAGAAAACAGAGTGAAACCTAAAAATTAAAACTGTTACTGCCAACGAACGGTTTAACTTAGAAGAACGAAATTTGGTGAGCCAAGTGGGATTGGGGTTCTGATCATTACCTGAAAGTGTTATCAAGATTGGGTGAAAAAATGTGTGCTGAGATTTCAGGAAACTCGTAGTTTTTTGGAAGCTTGGCAACCCCTTTCCATGAAAGTGATTTGCGCCAACCCCATTCCATGAAAGTGATTTGCGCCAATCTCTGCTAGGTTTAACCTAGAAGAACGAAATTTGGTGAGCCATGTGGGATTGGGGTACTGATCATTACCTGAAAGTGTCATCAAGATTGGGTGCAAAAATGTGTGCTGAGATTTCAGGAAACTCGTAGTTTTTTGGAAGCTTGGCAAACCCTTTCCATGAAAGTGATTTGTACCAGTCTCTGCTTAGGGCTACATCAATAGGAAACAAACCATAGAGATAGAACTTGGAACTACTTGGTTGTGTCAAGTTTCAAAGACCTAGCACAAACCGTGTTTGATTTAGAGTTCCAACTATATGTATCCATATAGGAGAAAACAGAGTGAAACCTAAAAATTAAAACTGTTACTGCCAATGAACGGTTTAACCTAGAAGAACGAAATTTGGTGAGCCAAGTCGGATTGGGGTACTGATCATTACCTGAAAGTGTCATCAAGATTGGGTGAAAAAATGTGTGCTGAGATTTCAGGAAACTCATAGTTTTTTGGAAGCTTGGCAACCCCTTTCCATGAACGTGATTTGCGCCAGTCTCTGCTTAGGGCTATATCAATAGGAAAAAAAAAAAAAACATAGAGATAGAACTTGGAACTTCTTGATTGTGTCAATTTACTAAGAGCTAGCACAAACTGTGTTTGATTTAGAGTTCCAACTACATGTATCCATATAGGAGAAAACAGAGTGAAACCTAAAAATTAAAACTGTTACAGCCAACGAAGAGTTTAACCTAGAAGAACGAAATTTGGTGA
Source organism: Spermophilus citellus (assembly GCF_964194105.1). Lineage (NCBI taxonomy): Eukaryota > Metazoa > Chordata > Mammalia > Rodentia > Sciuridae > Spermophilus > Spermophilus citellus. The sequence goes on along the minus strand of NC_138188.1, from coordinate 21,787,871 downwards.
GCCAAGTGGGATTGGGGTACTGATCATTACCTGAATGTGTCATGAAGATTGGGTGAAAAAATGTGTGCTGAGATTTCAGGAAACTCGTAGTTTTTTGGAAGCTTGGCAACCTCTTTCCATGAAAGTGATTTGTGCCAGTCTCTGCTTAGGGCTACATCAATAGGAAACAAACCATAGAGATAGAACTTGGAACTACTTGATTGTGACAAGTTTCAAAGAGCTAGCACAAACCGTGTTTGATTTAGAGTTCCAACTACCTGTATCCATATAAGAGAAAACAGAGTGAAACCTAAAAATTAAAACTGTTACTGCCAACGAACGGTTTAACCTAGAAGAACGAAATTTGGTGAGCCAAGTGGGATTGGGGTTCTGATCATTACCTGAAAGTGTTATCAAGATTGGGTGAAAAAATGTGTGCTGAGATTTCAGGAAACTCGTAGTTTTTTGGAAGCTTGGCAACCCCTTTCCATGAAAGTGATTTGCGCCAACCCCTTTCCATGAAAGTGATTTGCGCCAATCTCTGCTAGGTTTAACCTAGAAGAACGAAATTTGGTGAGCCAAGTGGGATTGGGGTACTGATCATTACCTGAAAGTGTCATCCAGATTGGGTGCAAAAATGTGTGCTGAGATTTCAGGAAACTCGTAGTTTTTTGGAAGCTTGGCAAACAATTTCCATGAAAGTGATTTGCACCAGTCTCTGCTTAGGGCTACATCAATAGGAAATAAACCATAGAGATAGAACTTGGAACTACTTGGTTGTGTCAAGTTTCAAAGACCTAGCACAAACCGTGTTTGATTTAGAGTTCCAACTATATGTATCCATATAGGAGAAAACAGAGTGAAACCTAAAAATTAAAACTGTTACTGCCAATGAACGGTTTAACCTAGAAGAACGAAATTTGGTGAGCCAAGTTGGATTGGGGTACTGATCATTACCTGAAAGTGTCATCAAGATTGGGTGAAAAAATGTGTGCTGAGATTTCAGGAAACTCATAGTTTTTTGGAAGCTTGGCAACCACTTTCCATGAACGTGATTTGCGCCAGTCTCTGCTTAGGGCTATATCAATAGGAAAAAAAAAAAAACATAGAGATAGAACTTGGAACTTCTTGATTGTGTCAATTTACTAAGAGCTAGCACAAACTGTGTTTGATTTAGAGTTCCAACTACATGTATCCATATAGGAGAAAACAGAGTGAAACCTAAAAATTAAAACTGTTACTGCCAACGAACGGTTTAACTTAGAAGAACGAAATTTGGTGAGCCAAGTGGGATTGGGGTTCTGATCATTACCTGAAAGTGTTATCAAGATTGGGTGAAAAAATGTGTGCTGAGATTTCAGGAAACTCGTACTTTTTTGGAAGCTTGGCAACCCCTTTCCATGAAAGTGATTTGCGCCAACCCCTTTCCATGAAAGTGATTTGCGCCAATCTCTGCTAGGTTTAACCTAGAAGAACGAAATTTGGTGAGCCATGTGGGATTGGGGTACTGATCATTACCTGAAAGTGTCATCAAGATTGGGTGCAAAAATGTGTGCTGAGATTTCAGGAAACTCGTAGTTTTTTTGAAGCTTGGCAAACCCTTTCCATGAAAGTGATTTGCACCAGTCTCTGCTTAGGGCTACATCAATAGGAAACAAACCATAGAGATAGAACTTGGAACTACTTGGTTGTGTCAAGTTTCAAAGACCTAGCACAAACCGTGTTTGATTTAGAGTTCCAACTATATGTATCCATATAGGAGAAAACAGAGTGAAACCTAAAAATTAAAACTGTTACTGCCAATGAACGGTTTAACCTAGAAGAACGAAATTTGGTGAGCCAAGTCGGATTGGGGTACTGATCATTACCTGAAAGTGTCATCAAGATTGGGTGAAAAAATGTGTGCTGAGATTTCAGGAAACTCATAGTTTTTTGGAAGCTTGGCAACCCCTTTCCATGAACGTGATTTGCGCCAGTCTCTGCTTAGGGCTATATCAATAGGAAAAAAAAAAAAACATAGAGATAGAACTTGGAACTTCTTGATTGTGTCAATTTACTAAGAGCTAGCACAAACTGTGTTTGATTTAGAGTTCCAACTACATGTATCCATATAGGAGAAAACAGAGTGAAACCTAAAAATTAAAACTGTTACAGCCAACGAAGAGTTTAACCTAGAAGAACGAAATTTGGTGAGCCAAGTGGGATTGGGGTACTGATCATTACCTGAATGTGTCATGAAGATTGGGTGAAAAAATGTGTGCTGAGATTTCAGGAAACTCGTAGTTTTTTGGAAGCTTGGCAACCTCTTTCCATGAAAGTGATTTGTGCCAGTCTCTGCTTAGGGCTACATCAATAGGAAACAAACCATAGAGATAGAACTTGGAACTACTTGATTGTGCCAAGTTTCAAAGAGCTAGCACAAACCGTGTTTGATTTAGAGTTCCAACTACATGTATCCATATAAGAGAAAACAGAGTGAAAACTAAAAATTAAAACTGTTACTGCCAACGAACGGTTTAACCTAGAAGAACGAAATTTGGTGAGCCAAGTGGGATTGGGGTACTGATCATTACCTGAAAGTGTTATCAAGATTGGGTGAAAAAATGTGTGCTGAGATTTCAGGAAACTCGTAGTTTTTTGGAAGCTTGGCAACCACTTTCCATTAAAGTGATTTGCGCCAGTCTCTGCTTAGGGCTACATCAATAGGAAACAAACCATAGAGATAGAACTTGGAACTACTTGATTGTGACAAGTTTTAAAGAGCTAGCACAAACCGTGTTTGATTTAGAGTTCCAACTACATGTATCCATATAAGAGAAAACAGAGTGAAACCTAAAAATTAAAACTGTTACTGCCAACGAACGGTTTAACCTAGAAGAACGAAATTTGGTGAGCCAAGTGGGATTGGGGTTCTGATCATTACCTGAAAGTGTTATCAAGATTGGGTGAAAAAATGTGTGCTGAGATTTCAGGAAACTCGTAGTTTTTTGGAAGCTTGGCAACCCCTTTCCATGAAAGTGATTTGCGCCAACCCCTTTCCATGAAAGTGATTTGCGCCAATCTCTGCTAGGTTTAACCTAGAAGAACGAAATTTGGTGAGCCAAGTGGGATTGGGGTACTGATCATTACCTGAAAGTGTCATCCAGATTGGGTGCAAAAATGTGTGCTGAGATTTCAGGAAACTCGTAGTTTTTTGGAAGCTTGGCAAACAATTTCTATGAAAGTGATTTGCACCAGTCTCTGCTTAGGGCTACATCAATAGGAAACAAACCATAGAGATAGAACTTGGAACTACTTGGTTGTGTCAAGTTTCAAAGACCTAGCACAAACCGTGTTTGATTTAGAGTTCCAACTATATGTATCCATATAGGAGAAAACAGAGTGAAACCTAAAAATTAAAACTGTTACTGCCAATGAACGGTTTAACCTAGAAGAACGAAATTTGGTGAGCCAAGTCGGATTGGGGTACTGATCATTACCTGAAAGTGTCATCAAGATTGGGTGAAAAAATGTGTGCTGAGATTTCAGGAAACTCATAGTTTTTTGGAAGCTTGGCAACCACTTTCCATGAACGTGATTTGCGCCAGTCTCTGCTTAGGGCTATATCAATAGGAAAAAAAAAAAAAACATAGAGATAGAACTTGGAACTTCTTGATTGTGTCAATTTACTAAGAGCTAGCACAAACTGTGTTTGATTTAGAGTTCCAACTACATGTATCCATATAGGAGAAAACAGAGTGAAACCTAAAAATTAAAACTGTTACTGCCAACGAACGGTTTAACTTAGAAGAACGAAATTTGGTGAGCCAAGTGGGATTGGGGTTCTGATCATTACCTGAAAGTGTTATCAAGATTGGGTGAAAAAATGTGTGCTGAGATTTCAGGAAACTCGTAGTTTTTTGGAAGCTTGGCAACCCCTTTCCATGAAAGTGATTTGCGCCAACCCCTTTCCATGAAAGTGATTTGCGCCAATCTCTGCTAGGTTTAACCTAGAAGAACGAAATTTGGTGAGCCATGTGGGATTGGGGTACTGATCATTACCTGAAAGTGTCATCAAGATTGGGTGCAAAAATGTGTGCTGAGATTTCAGGAAACTCGTAGTTTTTTGGAAGCTTGGCAAACCCTTTCCATGAAAGTGATTTGCACCAGTCTCTGCTTAGGGCTACATCAATAGGAAACAAACCATAGAGATAGAACTTGGAACTACTTGGTTGTGTCAAGTTTCAAAGACCTAGCACAAACCGTGTTTGATTTAGAGTTCCAACTATATGTATCCATATAGGAGAAAACAGAGTGAAACCTAAAAATTAAAACTGTTACTGCCAATGAACGGTTTAACCTAGAAGAACGAAATTTGGTGAGCCAAGTCGGATTGGGGTACTGATCATTACCTGAAAGTGTCATCAAGATTGGGTGAAAAAATGTGTGCTGAGATTTCAGGAAACTCATAGTTTTTTGGAAGCTTGGCAACCCCTTTCCATGAACGTGATTTGCGCCAGTCTCTGCTTAGGGCTATATCAATAGGAAAAAAAAAAAAACATAGAGATAGAACTTGGAACTTCTTGATTGTGTCAATTTACTAAGAGCTAGCACAAACTGTGTTTGATTTAGAGTTCCAACTACATGTATCCATATAGGAGAAAACAGAGTGAAACCTAAAAATTAAAACTGTTACAGCCAACGAAGAGTTTAACCTAGAAGAACGAAATTTGGTGAGCCAAGTGGGATTGGGGTACTGATCATTACCTGAATGTGTCATGAAGATTGGGTGAAAAAATGTGTGCTGAGATTTCAGGAAACTCGTAGTTTTTTGGAAGCTTGGCAACCTCTTTCCATGAAAGTGATTTGTGCCAGTCTCTGCTTAGGGCTACATCAATAGGAAACAAACCATAGAGATAGAACTTGGAACTACTTGATTGTGACAAGTTTCAAAGAGCTAGCACAAACCGTGTTTGATTTAGAGTTCCAACTACATGTATCCATATAAGAGAAAACAGAGTGAAAACTAAAAATTAAAACTGTTACTGCCAACGAACGGTTTAACCTAGAAGAACGAAATTTGGTGAGCCAAGTGGGATTGGGGTACTGATCATTACCTGAAAGTGTTATCAAGATTGGGTGAAAAAATGTGTGCTGAGATTTCAGGAAACTCGTAGTTTTTTGGAAGCTTGGCAACCACTTTCCATTAAAGTGATTTGCGCCAGTCTCTGCTTAGGGCTACATCAATAGGAAACAAACCATAGAGATAGAACTTGGAACTACTTGATTGTGACAAGATTTAAAGAGCTAGCACAAACCGTGTTTGATTTAGAGTTCCAACTACATGTATCCATATAAGAGAAAACAGAGTGAAACCTAAAAATTAAAACTGTTACTGCCAACGAACGGTTTAACCTAGAAGAACGAAATTTGGTGAGCCAAGTGGGATTGGGGTTCTGATCATTACCTGAAAGTGTTATCAAGATTGGGTGAAAAAATGTGTGCTGAGATTTCAGGAAACTCGTAGTTTTTTGGAAGCTTGGCAACCCCTTTCCATGAAAGTGATTTGCGCCAACCCCTTTCCATGAAAGTGATTTGCGCCAATCTCTGCTAGGTTTAACCTAGAAGAACGAAATTTGGTGAGCCAAGTGGGATTGGGGTACTGATCATTACCTGAAAGTGTCATCCAGATTGGGTGCAAAAATGTGTGCTGAGATTTCAGGAAACTCGTAGTTTTTTGGAAGCTTGGCAAACAATTTCTATGAAAGTGATTTGCACCAGTCTCTGCTTAGGGCTACATCAATAGGAAACAAACCATAGAGATAGAACTTGGAACTACTTGGTTGTGTCAAGTTTCAAAGAGCTAGCACAAACCGTGTTTGATTTAGAGTTCCAAGTACATGTATCCATATAGGAGAAAACAGAGTGAAACCTAAAAATTAAAACTGTTACTGCCAATGAACGGTTTAACCTAGAAGAACGAAATCTGGTGAGCCAAGTGGGATTGGGGTACTGATCATTACCTGAAAGTGTTATCAAGATTGGGTGAAAAAATGTGTGCTGAGATTTCAGGAAACTCGTAGTTTTTTGGAAGCTTGGCAACCCCTATCCATGAACGTGATTTGCGCCAGTCTCTGCTTAGGGCTATATCAATAGAAAAAAAATACATAGAGATAGAAGTTGGAACTACTTGATTGTGACAAGTTTCAAAGAGCTAACACAAACTACGTTTGATTTAGAGTTCCAACTACTTGTATCCATATAGGAGAAAACAGAGTGAAACCTAAAAATTAAAACTGTTACTGCCAACGAACGGTTTAACCTAGAAGAACGAAATTTGGTGAGCCAAGTGGGATTGGGGTACTGATCATTACCTGAAAGTGTCATCAATATGGGTGAAAAAATGTGTGCTGAGATTTCAGGAAACTCGTAGTTTTTTGGAAGCTTGGCAACCCCTTTCCATGAAAGTGATTTGCGCCAGTCTCTGCTTAGGGCTACATCAATAGGAAACAAACCATAGAGATAGAACTTGGAACTACTTGATTGCGACAAGTTTCAAAGAGCTAGCACAAACCGTGTTTGATTTAGAGTTCCAACTACATGTATCCATATAGGAGAAAACAGAGTGAAACCTAAAATTTAAAACTGTTACTGCCAACGAACGGTTTAAACTAGAAGAACGAAATTTGGTGAGCCAAGTGGGATTGGGGTACTGATCATTACCTGAAAGTGTTATCAAGATTGGGTGAAAAAATGTGTGCTGATATTATAGGAAACTCGTAGTTTTTTGGAAGCTTGGCAACCCCTTTCCATGAAAGTGATATGCGCCAATCTCTGCTTAGGGCTACATCAATAGGAAACAAACCATAGAGATAGAACTTGGAACTACTTGGTTGTGTCAAGTTTCAAAGAGCTAGCACAAACCGTGTTTGTTTAGAGTTCAAAATACGTGTATCCATATAGGAGAAAAGAGAGTGAAACCTAAAAAGTAAAACTGTTACTGCCAATGAACAGTTTAACCTAGAAACGAAATTTGGTGAGCCAAGTGGGATTGGGGTACTGATCATTACCTGAAAGTGTCATCAAGATTGGGTGAAAAAATGTGTGCTGAGATTTCAGGAAACTCGTAGGTTTTTGGAAGCTTGGGAACCCCTTTCCATGAACGTGATTTGCGCCAGTCTCTGCTTAGGGCTATAACAATAGGAAAAAAAAAACATAGAGATAGAACTTGGAACTACTTGATTGTGTCAAGTTACAAAGAGCTAGCACAAACTGTGTTTGATTTAGAGTTCCAACTACATGTATCCATATAGGAGAAAACAGAGTGAAACCTAAAAATTAAAACTGTTACTGCGAACGAACGGTTTAACCTAGAAGAATGAAATTTGGTTAGCCAAGTGGGATTGGGGTACTGATCATTACCTGAAAGTGTCATGAAGATTGGGTGAAAAAATGTGTTCTGAGATTTCAGGAAATTCGTAGTTTTTTGGAAGCTTGGCAACCCCTTTCCATGAAAGTGATTTGCACAAGTCTCTGCTTAGGGCTACATCAATAGGAAACAAACCATAGAGATAGAACTTGGAACTACTTGATTGTGTCAAGTTACAAAGAGCTAGCACAAACTGTGTTTGATTTAGAGTTCCAACTACATGTATCCATATAGGAGAAAAAAGAGTTAAACCTAAAAATTAAAACTATTACTGCCAACGAACGGTTTAACCTAGAAGAACGAAATTTGGTGAGCCAAGTGGGATAGGGTACTGACCATTACCTGAAAGTGTTATCAAGATTGGGTGAAAAAATGTGTGGTGAGATTTCAGGAAACTCGTAGTTTTTTGGAAGCTTGGCAAACCCTTTCCATGAAAGTGATTTGCGCCAGTCTCTGCTTAGGGCTACATCAATAGGAAACAAACCATAGAGATAGAACTTGGAACTACTTGATTGTGTCAAGTTTCAAAGAGCTAGCACAAACCGTGTTTGATTTAGAGTTCCAACTACATGTATCCATATAGGAGAAAACAGAGTGAAACCTAAAAATTAAAACTGTTACTGCCAACGAACGGTTTATCCTAGAAGAATAAAATTTGGTTAGCCAAGTGGGATTGGGGTACTGATCATTACCTGAAAGTGTCATGAAGTTTGGGTGAAAAAATGTGTTCTGAGATTTCAGGAAATTCGTAGTTTTTTGGAAGCTTGGCAACCCCTTTCCATGAAAGTGATTTGCGCAAGTCTCTGCTTAGGGCTACATCAATAGGAAACAAACCATAGAGATAGAACTTGGAACTACTTGATTGTGACAAGTTTCAAAAAGCTAGCACAAACCGTGTTTGATTTAGAGTTCCAACTACATGTATCCATATAGGAGAAAACAGAGTGAAACCTAAATATTAAAACTGTTACTGCCAATGAACGGTTTAACCTAGAAGAATGAAATTTGGTGAGCCAAGTGGGATTGGGGTACTGATCATTACCTGAAAGTGTCATGAAGATTGGTTAAAAAAATGTGTTCTGAGATTTCAGGAAACTCGTAGTTTTTTGGAAGCTTGGCAACCCCTTTTTATGAAAGAGATTTGCGCCAGTCTCTGCTTAGGGCTACAACAATACGAAACAAACCATAGAGATAGAACTTGGAACTACTTGATTGTGTCAAATTTCAAAGAGCTAGCACAAACCGTGTTTGATTTAGAGTTCCAACTACATGTATCCATATAGGAGAAAAAAGAGTTAAACCTAAAAAATAAAAATATTACTGCCAACGAACGGTTTAACCTAGAAGAACGAAATTTGGTGAGCCAAGTGGGATTGGGTACTGACCATTACCTGAAAGTGTTATCAAGATTGGGTGAAAAAATGTGTGGTGAGATTTCAGGAAACTCGTAGTTTTTTGGAAGCTTGGCAACCCCTTTCCATGAAAGTGATTTGCGCCAGTCTCTGCTTAGGGCTACATCAATAGGAAACAAACCATAGAGATAGAACTTGGAACTACTTGATTGTGTCAAGTTTCAAAGAGCTACCACAAACCGTGTTTGATTTAGAGTTCCAACTACATGTATCCATATAGGAGAAAACAGAGTGAAACCTAAAAATTAAAACTATTACTGCCAACGAACGGTTTAACCTAGAAGAACAAAATTTGGTGAGCCAAGTGGGATTGGGTACTGACCATTACCTGAAAGTGTCATCAAGATTGGGTGAAAAAATGTGTGCTGAGATTTCAGGAAACTCGTAGTTTTTTGGAAGCTTGGCAACCCCTTTCCATGAAAGTGATTTGCGCCAGTCTCTGCTTAGGGCTACATCAATAGGAAACAAACCATAGAGATAGAACTTGGAACTACTTGATTGTGACAAGTTTCAAAGAGCTAGCACAAACCATGTTTGATTTAGAGTTCCAACTACATGTATCCATAAAGGAGAAAACAGAGTGAAACCTAAAAATTAAAACTGTTACTGCCAACGAACGATTTAACCTAGAAGAACGAAATTTGGTGAGCCAAGTGGGATTGGGGTACTGATCATTACCTGAAAGTGTCTTCAAGATTGGGTGAAAAAATGTGTGCTGAGATTTCAGGAAACTCGTAGTTTTTTGGAAGCTTGGCAACCCCTTTCCATGAAAGTGATTTGCGCCAGTCTTTGCTTAGGGCTACATCAATAGGAAACAAAGCATAGAGATAGAACTTGGAACTACTTGATTGTGACAAGTTTCAAAGAGCTAGCACAAACCGTGTTTCATTTAGAGTTCCAACTACATGTATCCATATAAGAGAAAACAGAGTGAAACCTAAAATTTAAAACTGTTACTGCCAACGAACGGTTTAAACTAGAAGAACGAAATTTGGTGAGCCAAGTGGTTTTGGGGAACTTATCTTTACCTGAAAGTGTCATCAAGATTGGGTGAAAAAATGTGTTCTGAGATTTCAGGAAACTCATAGTTTTTTGGAAGCTTGGCAACCCTTTTCCATGAACGTGATTTGCGCCAGTCTCTGCTTAGGGCTATATCAATAGGAAAAAAAAAACATAGAGATAGAACTTGGATCTACTTGATTGTGTCAATTTACAAAGAGCTAGCACAAACTGTGTTTGAATTAGAGTTCCAACTATATGTATCCATATAGGAGAAAACAGAGTGAAACCTAAAATTTAAAACTGTTACTGCCAACGAACGGTTTAACCTAGAAGAACGAAATTTGGTGAGAAAAGTGGGATTGGGGTACTGATCATTAACTGAAAGTGTTATCAAGATTGGGTGAAAAAATGTGTGCTGAGATTTCAGGAAACTCGTAGTTTTTTGGAAGCTTGGCAACCCCTTTCCATGAAAGTGATTTGCGCCAGTCTCTGCTTAGGGCTACATCAATAGGAAACAAACCATAGAGATAGAACTTGGAACTACTTGATTGTGACAAGTTTCAAAGAGCTAGCACAAACCGTGTTTCATTTAGAGTTCCAACTACATGTATCCATATAAGAGAAAACAGAGTGAAACCTAAAATATAAAACTGTTACTGCCAACGAACGGTTTAAACTAGAAGAACGAAATTTGGTGAGCCAAGTGGGATTGGGGAACTGATCTTTACCTGAAAGTGTCATCAAGATTGGGTGAAAAAATGTGTGCTGAGATTTCAGGAAACTCATAGTTTTTTGGAAGCTTGGCAACCCTTTTCCATGAACGTGATTTGCGCCAGTCTCTGCTTAGGGCTATATCAATAGGAAAAAAAAAACATAGAGATAGAACTTGGAACTACTTGATTGTGTCAATTTACAAAGAGCTAGCACAAACTGTGTTTGAATTAGAGTTCCAACTACATGTATCCATATAGGAGAAAACAGAGTGAAACCTAAAAATTAAAACTGTTACAGCCAACGAAGAGTTTAACCTAGAAGAACGAAATTTGTTGAGCCAAGTGGGATTGGGGTACTGATCATTACCTGAAAGTGTCATGAAGATTGGGTGAAAAAATGTGTGCTGAGATTTCAGGAAACTCGTAGTTTTTTGGAAGCTTGGCAACCTCTTCCATGAAAGTGATTTGTGCCAGTCTCTGCTTAGGGCTACATCAATAGGAAACAAACCATAGAGATAGAACTTGGAACTACTTGATTGTGCCAAGTTTCAAAGAGCTAGCACAAACCGTGTTTGATTTAGAGTTCCAACTGCATGTATCCATATAGGAGAAAACAGAGTGAAACCTAAAAATTAAAACTGTTACTGCCAACGAACGGTTTAACCTAGAAGAACGAAATTTGGTGAGCCAAGTGGGATTGGGGTACTGATCATTACCGGAAAGTGTCATCAAGATTGGGTGAAAAAATGTGTGCTGAGATTTCAGGAAACTCGTAGTTTTTTGGAAGCAGGCAAACCCTTTCAATGAATGTGATTTGTGCCAGTCTCTGCTTAGGGCTACATCAATAGGAAACAAACCATAGAGATAGAACTTGGAACTCCTTGATTGTGTCAAGTTTCAAAGAGCTAGCACAAACCGTGTTTGATTTAGTGTTCCAACTACATGTATCCATATAGGAGAAAACAAAGTGAAACCTAAAAATTAAAACTGTTACTGCCAACGAACGGTTTAATCTAGAAGAACGAAATTTGGTGAGCCAAGTGTGATTGGGATACTGATCATTACCTGAAAATGTCATCAACATTGGGTGAAAAAATGTGTGCTGAGATTTCAGGAAACTCGTAGTTTTTTGGAAGCTTGGCAACCCCTTTCCATGAAAGTGATTTGCGCCAGTCTCTGCTTAGGGCTACATCAATAGGAAACAAACCATAGAGATAGAACTTGGAACTACTTGATTGTGACAAGTTTCAAAGAGCTAGCACAAACCATGTTTGATTTAGAGTTCCAACTACATGTATCCATAAAGGAGAAAACAGAGTGAAACCTAAAAATTACAACTGTTACTGCCAACGAACGGTTTAACCTAGAAGAACGAAATTTGGTGAGCCAAGTGGGATTGGGGTACTGATCATTACCTGAAAGTGTCATGAAGATTGGGTGAAAAAATGTGTGCTGAGATTTCAGGAAACTCGTAGTTTTTTGGTAGCTTGGCCACCCCTTTCCTTGAAAGTGATTTGCGCCAGTCTCTGCTTAGGGCTACATCAATAGGAAACAAACCATAGAGTTAGAACTTGGAACTACTTGATTGTGACAAGTTTCAAAGAGCTAGCACAATCCGTGTTTCATTTAGAGTTCCAACTACATGTATCCATATAAGAGAAAACAGAGTGAAACCTAAAATTTAAAACTGTTACTGCCAACGAACGGTTTAAACTAGAAGAATGAAATTTGGTGAGCCAAGTGGGATTGGGGAAATGATCTTTACCTGAAAGTGTCATCAAGATTGGGTGAAAAAATGTGTGCTGAGATTTCAGGAAACTCGTAGTTTTTTGGAAGCTTGGCAACCCTTTTCCATGAACGTGATTTGCGCCAGTCTCTGCTTAGGGCTATATCAATAGGAAAAAAAAAAACATAGAGATAGAACTTGGATCTACTTGATTGTGTCAATTTACAAAGAGCTAGCACAAACTGTGTTTGAATTAGAGTTCCAACTATATGTATCCATATAGGAGAAAACAGAGTGAAACCTAAAATTTAAAACTGTTACTGCCAACGAACGGTTTAACCTAGAAGAACGAAATTTGGTGAGAAAAGTGGGATTGGGGTACTGATCATTACCTGAAAGTGTCTTCAAGATTGGGTGAAAAAATGTGTGCTGAGATTTCAGGAAACTCGTAGTTTTTTGGAAGCTTGGCAACCCCTTTCCATGAAAGTGATTTGCGCCAGTCTCTGCTTAGGGGTACATCAATAGGAAACAAACCATAGAGATAGAACTTGGAACTACTTGATTGTGTCAAGTTTCAAAGAGCTAGCACAAACCGTGTTTGATTTAGAGTTCCAAGTACATGTATCCATATAGGAGAAAACAGTGTGAAACCTAAAAATTAAAACTGTTACTGCCAACGAAAGGTTTAACATAGAAGAACGAAATTTGGTGAGCCAAGTGGGATTGGGGTACTGATCATTAACTGAAAGTGTTATCAAGATTGGGTGAAAAAATGTGTGCTGAGATTTCAGGAAACTCGTAGTTTTTTGGAAGCTTGGCAACCCCTTTCCATGAAAGTGATTTGCGCCAGTCTCTGCTTAGGGCTACATCAATAGGAAACAAACCATAGAGATAGAACTTGGAACTACTTGATTGTGACAAGTTTCAAAGAGCTAGCACAAACCGTGTTTCATTTAGAGTTCCAACTACATGTATCCATATAAGAGAAAACAGAGTGAAACCTAAAATTTAAAACTGTTACTGCCAACGAACGGTGTAAACTAGAAGAACGAAATTTGGTGAGCCAAGTGGGATTGGGGAACTGATCTTTACCTGAAAGTGTCATCAAGATTGGGTGAAAAAATGTGTGCTGAGATTTCAGGAAACTCATAGTTTTTTGGAAGCTTGGCAACCCTTTTCCATGAACGTGATTTGCGCCAGTCTCTGCTTAGGGCTATATCAATAGGAAAAAAAAAAACATAGAGATAGAACTTGGAACTACTTGATTGTGTCAATTTACAAAGAGCTAGCACAAACTGTGTTTGAATTAGAGTTCCAACTACATGTATCCATATAGGAGAAAACAGAGTGAAACCTAAAAATTAAAACTGTTACAGCCAACGAAGAGTTTAACCTAGAAGAACGAAATTTGTTGAGCCAAGTGGGATTGGGGTACTGATCATTACCTGAAAGTGTCATGAAGATTGGGTGAAAAAATGTGTGCTGAGATTTCAGGAAACTCGTAGTTTTTTGGAAGCTTGGCAACCTCTTCCATGAAAGTGATTTGTGCCAGTCTCTGCTTAGGGCTACATCAATAGGAAACAAACCATAGAGATAGAACTTGGAACTACTTGATTGTGCCAAGTTTCAAAGAGCTAGCACAAACCGTGTTTGATTTAGTGTTCCAACTACATGTATCCATATAGGAGAAAACAAAGTGAAACCTAAAAATTACAACTGTTACTGCCAACGAACGGTTTAACCTAGAAGAACGAAATTTGGTGAGCCAAGTGGGATTGGGGTACTGATCATTACCTGAAAGTGTCATGAAGATTGGGTGAAAAAATGTGTGCTGAGATTTCAGGAAACTCGTAGTTTTTTGGTAGCTTGGCCACCCCTTTCCATGAAAGTGATTTGCGCCAGTCTCTGCTTAGGGCTACATCAATAGGAAACAAACCATAGAGTTAGAACTTGGAACTACTTGATTGTGACAAGTTTCAAAGAGCTAGCACAAATCGTGTTTGATTTAGAGTTCCAACTACATGTATCCATAAAGGAGAAAACAGAGTGAAACCTAAAAATTAAAACTGTTACTGCCAATGAACGGTTTAACCTAGAAGAACGAAATTTGGTGAGCCAAGTCGGATTGGGGAACTGATCTTTACCTGAAAGTGTCATCAAGATTGGGTGAAAAAATGTGTGCTGAGATTTCAGGAAACTCATAGTTTTTTGGAAGCTTGGCAACCCTTTTCCATGAAGGTGATTTGCGCCAGTCTCTGCTTAGGGCTATATCAATAGGAAAAAAAAAAAACATAGAGATAGAACTTGGAACTACTTGATTGTGTCAATTTACAAAGAGCTAGCACAAACTGTGTTTGAATTAGAGTTCCAACTACATGTATCCATATAGGAGAAAACAGAGTGAAACCTAAAAATTAAAACTGTTACAGCCAACGAAGAGTTTAACCTAGAAGAACGAAATTTGGTGAGCCAAGTGGGATTGGGGTACTGATCATTACCTGAAAGTGTCATGAAGATTGGGTGAAAAAATGTGTGCTGAGATTTCAGGAAACTCGTAGTTTTTTGGAAGCTTGGCAACCTCTTTCCATGAAAGTGATTTGTGCCAGTCTCTGCTTAGGGCTACATCAATAGGAAACAAACCATAGAGATAGAACTTGGAACTACTTGATTGTGCCAAGTTTCAAAGAGCTAGCACAAACCGTGTTTGATTTAGAGTTCCAACTGCATGTATCCATATAGGAGAAAACAGAGTGAAACCTAAAAATTAAAACTGTTACTGCCAACGAACGGTTTAACCTAGAAGAACGAAATTTGGTGAGCCAAGTGGGATTGTGGTACTGATCATTACCGGAAAGTGTCATCAAGATTGGGTGAAAAAATGTGTGCTGAGATTTCAGGAAACTCGTAGTTTTTTGGAAGCAGGCAAACCCTTTCAATGAATGTGATTTGTGCCAGTCTCTGCTTAGGGCTACATCAATAGGAAACAAACCATAGAGATAGAACTTGGAACTCCTTGATTGTGTCAAGTTTCAAAGAGCTAGCACAAACCGTGTTTGATTTAGTGTTCCAACTACATGTATCCATATAGGAGAAAACAAAGTGAAACCTAAAAATTAAAACTGTTACTGCCAACGAACGGTTTAATCTAGAAGAACGAAATTTGGTGAGCCAAGTGTGATTGGGATACTGATCATTACCTGAAAATGTCATCAACATTGGGTGAAAAAATGTGTGCTGAGATTTCAGGAAACTCGTAGTTTTTTGGAAGCTTGGCAACCCCTTTCCATGAAAGTGATTTGCGCCAGTCTCTGCTTAGGGGTACATCAATAGGAAACAAACAATAGAGATAGAACTTGGAACTACTTGATTGTGGCAAGTTTCAAAGAGCTAGCACAAACCGTGTTTGATTTAGAGTTCCAACTACATGTATCCATATAGGAGAAAACAGAGTGAAACCGAAAAATTAAAACTGTTACTGCCAACGAACGGTTTAACCTAGAAGAACGAAATTTGGTGAGCCAAGTGTGATTGGGGTACTGATCATTACCGGAAAGTGTCATGAAGATTGGGTGAAAAAATGTGTGCTGAGATTTCAGGAAACTCGTAGTTTTTTGGAAGCTTGGCAACCTCTTCCATGAAAGTGATTTGTGCCAGTCTCTGCTTAGGGCTACATCAATAGGAAACAAACCATAGAGATAGAACTTGGAACTACTTGATTGTGCCAAGTTTCAAAGAGCTAGCACAAACCGTGTTTGATTTAGAGTTCCAACTGCATGTATCCATATAGGAGAAAACAGAGTGAAACCTAAAAATTAAAACTGTTACTGCCAACGAACGGTTTAACCTAGAAGAACGAAATTTGGTGAGCCAAGTGGGATTGGGGTACTGATCATTACCGGAAAGTGTCATCAAGATTGGGTGAAAAAATGTGTGCTGAGATTTCAGGAAACTCGTAGTTTTTTGGAAGCAGGCAAACCCTTTCAATGAATGTGATTTGTGCCAGTCTCTGCTTAGGGCTACATCAATAGGAAACAAACCATAGAGATAGAACTTGGAACTCCTTGATTGTGTCAAGTTTCAAAGAGCTAGCACAAACCGTGTTTGATTTAGTGTTCCAACTACATGTATCCATATAGGAGAAAACAAAGTGAAACCTAAAAATTAAAACTGTTACTGCCAACGAACGGTTTAATCTAGAAGAACGAAATTTGGTGAGCCAAGTGTGATTGGGATACTGATCATTACCTGAAAATGTCATCAACATTGGGTGAAAAAATGTGTGCTGAGATTTCAGGAAACTCGTAGTTTTTTGGAAGCTTGGCAACCCCTTTCCATGAAAGTGATTTGCGCCAGTCTCTGCTTAGGGCTACATCAATAGGAAACAAACCATAGAGATAGAACTTGGAACTACTTGATTGTGACAAGTTTCAAAGAGCTAGCACAAACCATGTTTGATTTAGAGTTCCAACTACATGTATCCATAAAGGAGAAAACAGAGTGAAACCTAAAAATTACAACTGTTACTGCCAACGAACGGTTTAACCTAGAAGAACGAAATTTGGTGAGCCAAGTGGGATTGGGGTACTGATCATTACCTGAAAGTGTCATGAAGATTGGGTGAAAAAATGTGTGCTGAGATTTCAGGAAACTCGTAGTTTTTTGGTAGCTTGGCCACCCCTTTCCTTGAAAGTGATTTGCGCCAGTCTCTGCTTAGGGCTACATCAATAGGAAACAAACCATAGAGTTAGAACTTGGAACTACTTGATTGTGACAAGTTTCAAAGAGCTAGCACAATCCGTGTTTGATTTAGAGTTCCAACTACATGTATCCATATAAGAGAAAACAGAGTGAAACCTAAAATTTAAAACTGTTACTGCCAACGAACGGTTTAAACTAGAAGAATGAAATTTGGTGAGCCAAGTGGGATTGGGGAAATGATCTTTACCTGAAAGTGTCATCAAGATTGGGTGAAAAAATGTGTGCTGAGATTTCAGGAAACTCGTAGTTTTTTGGAAGCTTGGCAACCCTTTTCCATGAACGTGATTTGCGCCAGTCTCTGCTTAGGGCTATATCAATAGGAAAAAAAAAAACATAGAGATAGAACTTGGATCTACTTGATTGTGTCAATTTACAAAGAGCTAGCACAAACTGTGTTTGAATTAGAGTTCCAACTATATGTATCCATATAGGAGAAAACAGAGTGAAACCTAAAATTTAAAACTGTTACTGCCAACGAACGGTTTAACCTAGAAGAACGAAATTTGGTGAGAAAAGTGGGATTGGGGTACTGATCATTACCTGAAAGTGTCTTCAAGATTGGGTGAAAAAATGTGTGCTGAGATTTCAGGAAACTCGTAGTTTTTTGGAAGCTTGGCAACCCCTTTCCATGAAAGTGATTTGCGCCAGTCTCTGCTTAGGGGTACATCAATAGGAAACAAACCATAGAGATAGAACTTGGAACTACTTGATTGTGTCAAGTTTCAAAGAGCTAGCACAAACCGTGTTTGATTTAGAGTTCCAAGTACATGTATCCATATAGGAGAAAACAGTGTGAAACCTAAAAATTAAAACTGTTACTGCCAACGAAAGGTTTAACATAGAAGAACGAAATTTGGTGAGCCAAGTGGGATTGGGGTACTGATCATTAACTGAAAGTGTTATCAAGATTGGGTGAAAAAATGTGTGCTGAGATTTCAGGAAACTCGTAGTTTTTTGGAAGCTTGGCAACCCCTTTCCATGAAAGTGATTTGCGCCAGTCTCTGCTTAGGGCTACATCAATAGGAAACAAACCATAGAGATAGAACTTGGAACTACTTGATTGTGACAAGTTTCAAAGAGCTAGCACAAACCGTGTTTCATTTAGAGTTCCAACTACATGTATCCATATAAGAGAAAACAGAGTGAAACCTAAAATTTAAAACTGTTACTGCCAACGAACGGTGTAAACTAGAAGAACGAAATTTGGTGAGCCAAGTGGGATTGGGGAACTGATCTTTACCTGAAAGTGTCATCAAGATTGGGTGAAAAAATGTGTGCTGAGATTTCAGGAAACTCATAGTTTTTTGGAAGCTTGCCAACCCTTTTCCATGAACGTGATTTGCGCCAGTCTCTGCTTAGGGCTATATCAATAGGAAAAAAAAAAACATAGAGATAGAACTTGGAACTACTTGATTGTGTCAATTTACAAAGAGCTAGCACAAACTGTGTTTGAATTAGAGTTCCAACTACATGTATCCATATAGGAGAAAACAGAGTGAAACCTAAAAATTAAAACTGTTACAGCCAACGAAGAGTTTAACCTAGAAGAACGAAATTTGTTGAGCCAAGTGGGATTGGGGTACTGATCATTACCTGAAAGTGTCATGAAGATTGGGTGAAAAAATGTGTGCTGAGATTTCAGGAAACTCGTAGTTTTTTGGAAGCTTGGCAACCTCTTCCATGAAAGTGATTTGTGCCAGTCTCTGCTTAGGGCTACATCAATAGGAAACAAACCATAGAGATAGAACTTGGAACTACTTGATTGTGCCAAGTTTCAAAGAGCTAGCACAAACCGTGTTTGATTTAGTGTTCCAACTACATGTATCCATATAGGAGAAAACAAAGTGAAACCTAAAAATTACAACTGTTACTGCCAACGAACGGTTTAACCTAGAAGAACGAAATTTGGTGAGCCAAGTGGGATTGGGGTACTGATCATTACCTGAAAGTGTCATGAAGATTGGGTGAAAAAATGTGTGCTGAGATTTCAGGAAACTCGTAGTTTTTTGGTAGCTTGGCCACCCCTTTCCATGAAAGTGATTTGCGCCAGTCTCTGCTTAGGGCTACATCAATAGGAAACAAACCATAGAGTTAGAACTTGGAACTACTTGATTGTGACAAGTTTCAAAGAGCTAGCACAAATCGTGTTTGATTTAGAGTTCCAACTACATGTATCCATAAAGGAGAAAACAGAGTGAAACCTAAAAATTAAAACTGTTACTGCCAATGAACGGTTTAACCTAGAAGAACGAAATTTGGTGAGCCAAGTGGGATTGGGGTTCTGATCATTACCTGAAAGTGTCATCAAGATTGGGTGAAAAAATGTGTGCTGAGATTTCAGGAAACTCGTAGTTTTTTGGAAGCTTGGCAAACCCTTTCCATGAAAGTGATTTGCACCAGTCTCTGCTTAGGGCTACATCAATAGGAAACAAACCATAGTGATAGAACTTGGAACTACTTGGTTGTGTCAAGTTTCAAAGACCTAGCAGAAACCGTGTTTGATTTAGATTTCCAACTATATGTATCCATATAGGAGAAAACAGAGTGAAACCTAAAAATTAAAACTGTTACTGCCAATGAACGGTTTAACCTAGAAGAACGAAATTTGGTGAGCCAAGTCGGATTGGGGAACTGATCTTTACCTGAAAGTGTCATCAAGATTGGGTGAAAAAATGTGTGCTGAGATTTCAGGAAACTCATAGTTTTTTGGAAGCTTGGCAACCCTTTTCCATGAAGGTGATTTGCGCCAGTCTCTGCTTAGGGCTATATCAATAGGAAAAAAAAAAAACATAGAGAAAGAACTTGGAACTACTTGATTGTGTCAATTTACAAAGAGCTAGCACAAACTGTGTTTGAATTAGAGTTCCAACTACATGTATCCATATAGGAGAAAACAGAGTGAAACCTAAAAATTAAAACTGTTACAGCCAACGAAGAGTTTAACCTAGAAGAACGAAATTTGGTGAGCCAAGTGGGATTGGGGTACTGATCATTACCTGAAAGTGTCATGAAGATTGGGTGAAAAAATGTGTGCTGAGATTTCAGGAAACTCGTAGTTTTTTGGAAGCTTGGCAACCTCTTTCCATGAAAGTGATTTGTGCCAGTCTCTGCTTAGGGCTACATCAATAGGAAACAAACCATAGAGATAGAACTTGGAACTACTTGATTGTGCCAAGTTTCAAAGAGCTAGCACAAACCGTGTTTGATTTAGAGTTCCAACTGCATGTATCCATATAGGAGAAAACAGAGTGAAACCTAAAAATTAAAACTGTTACTGCCAACGAACGGTTTAACCTAGAAGAACGAAATTTGGTGAGCCAAGTGGGATTGTGGTACTGATCATTACCGGAAAGTGTCATCAAGATTGGGTGAAAAAATGTGTGCTGAGATTTCAGGAAACTCGTAGTTTTTTGGAAGCAGGCAAACCCTTTCAATGAATGTGATTTGTGCCAGTCTCTGCTTAGGGCTACATCAATAGGAAACAAACCATAGAGATAGAACTTGGAACTCCTTGATTGTGTCAAGTTTCAAAGAGCTAGCACAAACCGTGTTTGATTTAGTGTTCCAACTACATGTATCCATATAGGAGAAAACAAAGTGAAACCTAAAAATTAAAACTGTTACTGCCAACGAACGGTTTAATCTAGAAGAACGAAATTTGGTGAGCCAAGTGTGATTGGGATACTGATCATTACCTGAAAATGTCATCAACATTGGGTGAAAAAATGTGTGCTGAGATTTCAGGAAACTCGTAGTTTTTTGGAAGCTTGGCAACCCCTTTCCATGAAAGTGATTTGCGCCAGTCTCTGCTTAGGGGTACATCAATAGGAAACAAACAATAGAGATAGAACTTGGAACTACTTGATTGTGGCAAGTTTCAAAGAGCTAGCACAAACCGTGTTTGATTTAGAGTTCCAACTACATGTATCCATATAGGAGAAAACAGAGTGAAACCGAAAAATTAAAACTGTTACTGCCAACGAACGGTTTAACCTAGAAGAACGAAATTTGGTGAGCCAAGTGGGATTGGGGTACTGATCATTACCTGAAAGTGTTATCAAGATTGGGTGAAAAAATGTGTGCTAAGATTTCAGGAAACTCGTAGTGTTTTGGAAGCTTGGCAACCCCTTTCCATGAAAGTGATTTGCGCCAGTCTCTGCTTAGGGCTACATCAATAGGAAACAAACCATAGAGATAGAACTTGGAACTACTTGATTGTGACAAGTTTCAAAGAGCTAGCACAAACCATGTTTGATTTAGAGTTCCAACTACATGTATCCATAAAGGAGAAAACAGAGTGAAACCTAAAAATTACAACTGTTACTGCCAACGAACGGTTTAACCTAGAAGAACGAAATTTGGTGAGCCAAGTGGGATTGGGGTACTGATCATTACCTGAAAGTGTCATGAAGATTGGGTGAAAAAATGTGTGCTGAGATTTCAGGAAACTCGTAGTTTTTTGGTAGCTTGGCCACCCCTTTCCTTGAAAGTGATTTGCGCCAGTCTCTGCTTAGGGCTACATCAATAGGAAACAAACCATAGAGTTAGAACTTGGAACTACTTGATTGTGACAAGTTTCAAAGAGCTAGCACAAACCGTGTTTGATTTAGAGTTCCAACTACATGTATCCATATAGGAGAAAACAGAGTGAAACCTAAAATTTAAAACTGTTACTGCCAACGAACGGTTTAAACTAGAAGAATGAAATTTGGTGAGCCAAGTGGGATTGGGGAAATGATCTTTACCTGAAAGTGTCATCAAGATTGGGTGAAAAAATGTGTGCTGAGATTTCAGGAAACTCGTAGTTTTTTGGAAGCTTGGCAACCCTTTTCCATGAACGTGATTTGCGCCAGTCTCTGCTTAGGGCTATATCAATAGGAAAAAAAAAAACATAGAGATAGAACTTGGATCTACTTGATTGTGTCAATTTACAAAGAGCTAGCACAAACTGTGTTTGAATTAGAGTTCCAACTATATGTATCCATATAGGAGAAAACAGAGTGAAACCTAAAATTTAAAACTGTTACTGCCAACGAACGGTTTAACCTAGAAGAACGAAATTTGGTGAGAAAAGTGGGATTGGGGTACTTATCATTACCTGAAAGTGTCTTCAAGATTGGGTGAAAAAATGTGTGCTGAGATTTCAGGAAACTCGTAGTTTTTTGGAAGCTTGGCAACCCCTTTCCATGAAAGTGATTTGCGCCAGTCTCTGCTTAGGGGTACATCAATAGGAAACAAACCATAGAGATAGAACTTGGAACTACTTGATTGTGTCAAGTTTCAAAGAGCTAGCACAAACCGTGTTTGATTTAGAGTTCCAAGTACATGTATCCATATAGGAGAAAACAGTGTGAAACCTAAAAATTAAAACTGTTACTGCCAACGAAAGGTTTAACATAGAAGAACGAAATTTGGTGAGCCAAGTGGGATTGGGGTACTGATCATTAACTGAAAGTGTTATCAAGATTGGGTGAAAAAATGTGTGCTGAGATTTCAGGAAACTCGTAGTTTTTTGGAAGCTTGGCAACCCCTTTCCATGAAAGTGATTTGCGCCAGTCTCTGCTTAGGGCTACATCAATAGGAAACAAACCATAGAGATAGAACTTGGAACTACTTGATTGTGACAAGTTTCAAAGAGCTAGCACAAACCGTGTTTCATTTAGAGTTCCAACTACATGTATCCATATAAGAGAAAACAGAGTGAAACCTAAAATTTAAAACTGTTACTGCCAACGAACGGTGTAAACTAGAAGAACGAAATTTGGTGAGCCAAGTGGGATTGGGGAACTGATCTTTACCTGAAAGTGTCATCAAGATTGGGTGAAAAAATGTGTGCTGAGATTTCAGGAAACTCATAGTTTTTTGGAAGCTTGGCAACCCTTTTCCATGAACGTGATTTGCGCCAGTCTCTGCTTAGGGCTATATCAATAGGAAAAAAAAAAACATAGAGATAGAACTTGGAACTACTTGATTGTGTCAATTTACAAAGAGCTAGCACAAACTGTGTTTGAATTAGAGTTCCAACTACATGTATCCATATAGGAGAAAACAGAGTGAAACCTAAAAATTAAAACTGTTACAGCCAACGAAGAGTTTAACCTAGAAGAACGAAATTTGTTGAGCCAAGTGGGATTGGGGTACTGATCATTACCTGAAAGTGTCATGAAGATTGGGTGAAAAAATGTGTGCTGAGATTTCAGGAAACTCGTAGTTTTTTGGAAGCTTGGCAACCTCTTCCATGAAAGTGATTTGTGCCAGTCTCTGCTTAGGGCTACATCAATAGGAAACAAACCATAGAGATAGAACTTGGAACTACTTGATTGTGCCAAGTTTCAAAGAGCTAGCACAAACCGTGTTTGATTTAGAGTTCCAACTGCATGTATCCATATAGGAGAAAACAGAGTGAAACCTAAAAATTAAAACTGTTACTGCCAACGAACGGTTTAACCTAGAAGAACGAAATTTGGTGAGCCTTGTGGGATTGTGGTACTGATCATTACCGGAAAGTGTCATCAAGATTGGGTGAAAAAATGTGTGCTGAGATTTCAGGAAACTCGTAGTTTTTTGGAAGCAGGCAAACCCTTTCAATGAATGTGATTTTTGCCAGTCTCTGCTTAGGGCTACATCAATAGGAAACAAACCACAGAGATAGAACTTGGAACTCCTTGATTGTGTCAAGTTTCAAAGAGCTAGCACAAACCGTGTTTGATTTAGTGTTCCAACTACATGTATCCATATAGGAGAAAACAAAGTGAAACCTAAAAATTAAAACTGTTACTGCCAACGAACGGTTTAATCTAGAAGAACGAAATTTGGTGAGCCAAGTGTGAGTGGGATACTGATCATTACCTGAAAGTGTCATCAAGATTGGGTGAAAAAATGTGTGCTGAGATTTCAGGAAACTCGTAGTTTTTTGGAAGCTTGGCAACCCCTTTCCATGAAAGTGATTTGCGCCAGTCTCTGCTTAGGGGTACATCAATAGGAAACAAACAATAGAGATAGAACTTGGAACTACTTGATTGTGGCAAGTTTCAAAGAGCTAGCACAAACCGTGTTTGATTTAGAGTTCCAACTACATGTATCCATATAGGAGAAAACAGAGTGAAACCGAAAAATTAAAACTGTTACTGCCAACGAACGGTTTAACCTAGAAGAACGAAATTTGGTGAGCCAAGTGGGATTGGGGTACTGATCATTACCTGAAAGTGTTATCAAGATTGGGTGAAAAAATGTGTGCTAAGATTTCAGGAAACTCGTAGTTTTTTGGAAGCTTGGCAACCCCTTTCCATGAAAGTGATTTGCGCCAGTCTCTGCTTAGGGCTACATCAATAGGAAACAAACCATAGAGATAGAACTTGGAACTACTTGATTGTGACAAGTTTCAAAGAGCTAGCACAAACCATGTTTGATTTAGAGTTCCAACTACATGTATCCATAAAGGAGAAAACAGAGTGAAACCTAAAAATTACAACTGTTACTGCCAACGAACGGTTTAACCTAGAAGAACGAAATTTGGTGAGCCAAGTGGGATTGGGGTACTGATCATTACCTGAAAGTGTCCTGAAGATTGGGTGAAAAAATGTGTGCTGAGATTTCAGGAAACTCGTAGTTTTTTGGTAGCTTGGCCACCCCTTTCCTTGAAAGTGATTTGCGCCAGTCTCTGCTTAGGGCTACATCAATAGGAAACAAACCATAGAGTTAGAACTTGGAACTACTTGATTGTGACAAGTTTCAAAGAGCTAGCACAAATCGTGTATGATTTAGAGTTCCAACTACATGTATCCATAAAGGAGAAAACAGAGTGAAACCTAAAAATTAAAACTGTTACTGCCAATGAACGGTTTAACCTAGAAGAACGAAATTTGGTGAGCCAAGTGGGATTGGGGTTCTGATCATTACCTGAAAGTGTCATCAAGATTGGGTGAAAAAATGTGTGCTGAGATTTCAGGAAACTCGTAGTTTTTTGGAAGCTTGGCAAACCCTTTCCATGAAAGTGATTTGCACCAGTCTCTGCTTAGGGCTACATCAATAGGAAACAAACCATAGTGATAGAACTTGGAACTACTTGGTTGTGTCAAGTTTCAAAGTCCTAGCAGAAACCGTGTTTGATTTAGATTTCCAACTATATGTATCCATATAGGAGAAAACAGAGTGAAACCTAAAAATTAAAACTGTTACTGCCAATGAACGGTTTAACCTAGAAGAACGAAATTTGGTGAGCCAAGTCGGATTGGGGAACTGATCTTTACCTGAAAGTGTCATCAAGATTGGGTGAAAAAATGTGTGCTGAGATTTCAGGAAACTCATAGTTTTTTGGAAGCTTGGCAACCCTTTTCCATGAAGGTGATTTGCGCCAGTCTCTGCTTAGGGCTATATCAATAGGAAAAAAAAAAAAAAAACATAGAGATAGAACTTGGAACTACTTGATTGTGTCAATTTACAAAGAGCTAGCACAAACTGTGTTTGAATTAGAGTTCCAACTACATGTATCCATATAGGAGAAAACAGAGTGAAACCTAAAAATTAAAACTGTTACAGCCAACGAAGAGTTTAACCTAGAAGAACGAAATTTGGTGAGCCAAGTGGGATTGGGGTACTGATCATTACCTGAAAGTGTCATGAAGATTGGGTGAAAAAATGTGTGCTGAGATTTCAGGAAACTCGTAGTTTTTTGGAAGCTTGGCAACCTCTTTCCATGAAAGTGATTTGTGCCAGTCTCTGCTTAGGGCTACATCAATAGGAAACAAACCATAGAGATAGAACTTGGAACTACTTGATTGTGCCAAGTTTCAAAGAGCTAGCACAAACCGTGTTTGATTTAGAGTTCCAACTACATGTATCCATATAGGAGAAAACAGAGTGAAACCTAAAAATTAAAACTGTTACTGCCAACGAACGGTTTAACCTAGAAGAACGAAATTTGGTGAGCCAAGTGGCATTATGGTACTGATCATTACCGGAAAGTGTCATCAAGATTGGGTGAAAAAATGTGTGCTGAGATTTCAGGAAACTCGTAGTTTTTTGGAAGCAGGCAAACCCTTTCAATGAATGTGATTTGTGCCAGTCTCTGCTTAGGGCTACATCAATAGGAAACAAACCACAGAGATAGAACTTGGAACTCCTTGATTGTGTCAAGTTTCAAAGAGCTAGCACAAACCGTGTTTGATTTAGTGTTCCAACTACATGTATCCATATAGGAGAAAACAAAGTGAAACCTAAAAATTAAAACTGTTACTGCCAACGAACGGTTTAATCTAGAAGAACGAAATTTGGTGAGCCAAGTGTGAGTGGGATACTGATCATTACCTGAAAGTGTCATCAAGATTGGGTGAAAAAATGTGTGCTGAGATTTCAGGAAACTCGTAGTTTTTTGGAAGCTTGGCAACCCCTTTCCATGAAAGTGATTTGCGCCAGTCTCTGCTTAGGGCTACATCAATAGGAAACAAACCATAGAGATAGAACTTGGAACTACTTGATTGTGACAAGTTTCAAAGAGCTAGCACAAACCATGTTTGATTTAGAGTTCCAACTACATGTATCCATAAAGGAGAAAACAGAGTGAAACCTAAAAATTACAACTGTTACTGCCAACGAACGGTTTAACCTAGAAGAACGAAATTTGGTGAGCCAAGTGGGATTGGGGTACTGATCATTACCTGAAAGTGTCCTGAAGATTGGGTGAAAAAATGTGTGCTGAGATTTCAGGAAACTCGTAGTTTTTTGGTAGCTTGGCCACCCCTTTCCTTGAAAGTGATTTGCGCCAGTCTCTGCTTAGGGCTACATCAATAGGAAACAAACCATAGAGTTAGAACTTGGAACTACTTGATTGTGACAAGTTTCAAAGAGCTAGCACAAATCGTGTATGATTTAGAGTTCCAACTACATGTATCCATAAAGGAGAAAACAGAGTGAAACCTAAAAATTAAAACTGTTACTGCCAATGAACGGTTTAACCTAGAAGAACGAAATTTGGTGAGCCAAGTGGGATTGGGGTTCTGATCATTACCTGAAAGTGTCATCAAGATTGGGTGAAAAAATGTGTGCTGAGATTTCAGGAAACTCGTAGTTTTTTGGAAGCTTGGCAAACCCTTTCCATGAAAGTGATTTGCACCAGTCTCTGCTTAGGGCTACATCAATAGGAAACAAACCATAGTGATAGAACTTGGAACTACTTGGTTGTGTCAAGTTTCAAAGTCCTAGCAGAAACCGTGTTTGATTTAGATTTCCAACTATATGTATCCATATAGGAGAAAACAGAGTGAAACCTAAAAATTAAAACTGTTACTGCCAATGAACGGTTTAACCTAGAAGAACGAAATTTGGTGAGCCAAGTCGGATTGGGGAACTGATCTTTACCTGAAAGTGTCATCAAGATTGGGTGAAAAAATGTGTGCTGAGATTTCAGGAAACTCGTAGTTTTTTGGAAGCTTGGCAACCTCTTTCCATGAAAGTGATTTGTGCCAGTCTCTGCTTAGGGCTACATCAATAGGAAACAAACCATAGAGATAGAACTTGGAACTATTTGATTGTGCCAAGTTTCAAAGAGCTAGCACAAACCGTGTTTGATTTAGAGTTCCAACTACATGTATCCATATAGGAGAAAACAGAGTGAAACCTAAAAATTAAAACTGTTACTGCCAACGAACGGTTTAACCTAGAAGAACGAAATTTGGTGAGCCAAGTGGCATTGTGGTACTGATCATTACCGGAAAGTGTCATCAAGATTGGGTGAAAAAATGTGTGCTGAGATTTCAGAAAACTCGTAGTTTTTTGGAAGCAGGCAACCCCTTTCAATGAATGTGATTTGTGCCAGTCTCTGCTTAGGGCTACATCAATAGGAAACAAACCATAGAGATAGAACTTGGAACTCCTTGATTGTGTCAAGTTTCAAAGAGCTAGCACAAACCGTGTTTGATTTAGTGTTCCAACTACATGTATCCATATAGGAGAAAACAGAGTGAAACCTAAAAACTAAAACTGTTACTGTCAACGAACGGTTTAATCTAGAAGAACGAAATTTGGTGAGCCAAGTGTGATTGGGATAGTGATCATTACCTGAAAGTGTCATCAAGATTGGGTGAAAAAATGTGTGCTGAGATTTCAGGAAACTCGTAGTTTTTTGGAAG
The DNA here is from genome assembly GCF_964194105.1 of Spermophilus citellus. Lineage (NCBI taxonomy): Eukaryota > Metazoa > Chordata > Mammalia > Rodentia > Sciuridae > Spermophilus > Spermophilus citellus. The sequence goes on along the minus strand of NC_138188.1, from coordinate 21,759,747 downwards.
CTTGGCAACCCCTTTCCATGAAAGTGATTTGCACCAGTCTCTGCTTAGGCCTACATCAATTGGAAACAAACAATAGAGATAGAACTTGGAACTACTTTATTGTGTCAAGTTTCAAAGAGCTAGCACAAACCATGTTTGATTTAGAGTTCCAACTACTTGTATCCATATAGGAGAAAACAGAGTGAAACCTAAAAATTAAAACTGTTACTGCCAACGAACGGTTTAACCTAGAAGAACGAAATTTGGTGAGCCAAGTGGGATTGGGGTACTGATCATTACCTGAAAGTGTCATCAAGATTGGGTGAAAAAATGTGTGCTGAGATTTCAGGAAACTCGTAGTTTTTTGGAAGCTTGGCAACCCCTTTCCATGAAAGTGATTTGCGCCAGTCTCTGCTTAGGGGTACATCAATAGGAAACAAACCATAGAGATAGAACTTGGAACTACTTGATTGTGGCAAGTTTCAAAGAGCTAGCACAAACTGTGTTTGATTTAGAGTTCCAAATACATGTATCCATATAGGAGAAAACACAGTGAAACCTAAAAATTAAAACTCTTACAGCCAACGAAGTGTTTAACCTAGAAGAAAGAAATTTGGTGAGCCAAGTGGGATTGGGGTACTGATCATTACCTGAATGTGTCATGAAGATTGGGTGAAAAGATGTGTGCTGAGATTTCAGGAAACTCGTAGTTTTTTGGAAGCTTGGCAACCTCTTTCCATGAAAGTGATTTGTGCCAGTCTCTGCTTAGGGCTACATCAATAGGAAACAAACCATAGAGATAGAACTTGGAACTACTTGATTGTGCCAAGTTTCAAAGAGCTAGCACAAACCGTGTTTGATTTAGAGTTCCAACTACATGTATCCATATAAGAGAAAACAGAGTGAAAACTAAAAATTAAAACTGTTACTGCCAACGAACGGTTTAACCTAGAAGAACGAAATTTGGTGAGCCAAGTGGGATTGGGGTACTGATCATTACCTGAAAGTGTTATCAAGATTGGGTGAAAAAATGTGTGCTGAGATTTCAGGAAACTCGTAGTTTTTTGGAAGCTTGGCAACCACTTTCCTTTAAAGTGATTTGCGCCAGTCTGTGCTTAGGGCTACATCAATAGGAAACAAACCATAGAGATAGAACTTGGAACTACTTGATTGTGACAAGTTTCAAAGAGCTAGCACAAACCGTGTTTGATTTAGAGTTCCAACTACATGTATCCATATAAGAGAAAACAGAGTGAAACCTAAAAATTAAAACTGTTACTGCCAACGAACGGTTTAACCTAGAAGAACGAAATTTGGTGAGCCAAGTGGGATTGGGGTTCTGATCATTACCTGAAAGTGTTATCAAGATTGGGTGAAAAAATGTGTGCTGAGATTTCAGGAAACTCGTAGTTTTTTGGAAGCTTGGCAACCCCTTTCCATGAAAGTGATTTGCGCCAACCCCTTTCCATGAAAGTGATTTGCGCCAATCTCTGCTAGGTTTAACCTAGAAGAACGAAATTTGGTGAGCCAAGTGGGATTGGTGTACTGATCATTACCTGAAAGTGTCATCAAGATTGGGTGCAAAAATGTGTGCTGAGATTTCAGGAAACTCGTAGTTTTTTGGAAGCTTGGCAACCCCTTTCCATGAAAGTGATTTGCACCAGTCTCTGCTTAGGGCTACATCAATAGGAAACAAACCATAGAGATAGAACTTGGAACTACTTGGTTGTGTCAAGTTTCAAAGAGCTAGCACAAACCGTGTTTGATTTAGAGTTCCAAGTACATGTATCCATATAGGAGAAAACAGAGTGAAACCTAAAAATTAAAACTGTTACTGCCAACGAACGGTTTAACCTAGAAGAACGAAATCTGGTGAGCCAAGTGGGATTGGGGTACTGATCATTACCTGAAAGTGTTATCAAGATTGGGTGAAAAAATGTGTGCTGAGATTTCAGGAAACTCGTAGTTTTTTGGAAGCTTGGCAACCCCTATCCATGAACGTGATTTGCGCCAGTCTCTGCTTAGGGCTATATCAATAGAAAAAAAAATACATAGAGATAGAACTTGGAACTACTTGATTGTGACAAGTTTCAAAGAGCTAACACAAACTATGTTTGATTTAGAGTTCCAACTACTTGTATCCATATAGGAGAAAACAGAGTGAAACCTAAAAATTAAAACTTTTACTGCCAACGAACGGTTTAACCTAGAAGAACGAAATTTGGTGAGCCAAGTGGGATTGGGGTTCTGATCATTACCTGAAAGTGTCATCAAGATTGGGTGAAAAAATGTGTGCTGAGATTTCAGGAAACTCGTAGTTTTTTGGAAGCTTGGCAAACCCTTTCCATGAAAGTGATTTGCACCAGTCTCTGCTTAGGGCTACATCAATAGGAAACAAACCATAGTGATAGAACTTGGAACTACTTGGTTGTGTCAAGTTTCAAAGACCTAGCAGAAACCGTGTTTGATTTAGATTTCCAACTATATGTATCCATATAGGAGAAAACAGAGTGAAACCTAAAAATTAAAACTGTTACTGCCAATGAACGGTTTAACCTAGAAGAACGAAATTTGGTGAGCCAAGTCGGATTGGGGAACTGATCTTTACCTGAAAGTGTCATCAAGATTGGGTGAAAAAATGTGTGCTGAGATTTCAGGAAACTCATAGTTTTTTGGAAGCTTGGCAACCCTTTTCCATGAAGGTGATTTGCGCCAGTCTCTGCTTAGGGCTATATCAATAGGAAAAAAAAAAAAAAAAAAAACATAGAGATAGAACTTGGAACTACTTGATTGTGTCAATTTACAAAGAGCTAGCACAAACTGTGTTTGAATTAGAGTTCCAACTACATGTATCCATATAGGAGAAAACAGAGTGAAACCTAAAAATTAAAACTGTTACAGCCAACGAAGAGTTTAACCTAGAAGAACGAAATTTGGTGAGCCAAGTGGGATTGGGGTACTGATCATTACCTGAAAGTGTCATGAAGATTGGGTGAAAAAATGTGTGCTGAGATTTCAGGAAACTCGTAGTTTTTTGGAAGCTTGGCAACCTCTTTCCATGAAAGTGATTTGTGCCAGTCTCTGCTTAGGGCTACATCAATAGGAAACAAACCATAGAGATAGAACTTGGAACTACTTGATTGTGCCAAGTTTCAAAGAGCTAGCACAAACCGTGTTTGATTTAGTGTTCCAACTACATGTATCCATATAGGAGAAAACAGAGTGAAACCTAAAAACTAAAACTGTTACTGTCAACGAACGGTTTAATCTAGAAGAACGAAATTTGGTGAGCCAAGTGTGATTGGGATAGTGATCATTACCTGAAAGTGTCATCAAGATTGGGTGAAAAAATGTGTGCTGAGATTTCAGGAAACTCGTAGTTTTTTGGAAGCTTGGCAACCCCTTTCCATGAAAGTGATTTGCACCAGTCTCTGCTTAGGCCTACATCAATTGGAAACAAACAATAGAGATAGAACTTGGAACTTCTTTATTGTGTCAAGTTTCAAAGAGCTAGCACAAACCATGTTTGATTTAGAGTTCCAACTACTTGTATCCATATAGGAGAAAACAGAGTGAAACCTAAAAATTAAAACTGTTACTGCCAACGAACGGTTTAACCTAGAAGAACGAAATTTGGTGAGCCAAGTGGGATTGGGGTACTGATCATTACCTGAAAGTGTCATCAAGATTGGGTGAAAAAATGTGTGCTGAGATTTCAGGAAACTCGTAGTTTTTTGGAAGCTTGGCAACCCCTTTCCATGAAAGTGATTTGCGCCAGTCTCTGCTTAGGGGTACATCAATAGGAAACAAACCATAGAGATAGAACTTGGAACTACTTGATTGTGGCAAGTTTCAAAGAGCTAGCACAAACTGTGTTTGATTTAGAGTTCCAACTACATGTATCCATATAGGAGAAAACAGAGTGAAACCTAAAAATTAAAACTCTTACAGCCAACGAAGTGTTTAACCTAGAAGAAAGAAATTTGGTGAGCCAAGTGGGATTGGGGTACTGATCATTACCTGAATGTGTCATGAAGATTGGGTGAAAAGATGTGTGCTGAGATTTCAGGAAACTCGTAGTTTTTTGGAAGCTTGGCAACCTCTTTCCATGAAAGTGATTTGTGCCAGTCTCTGCTTAGGGCTACATCAATAGGAAACAAACCATAGAGATAGAACTTGGAACTACTTGATTGTGCCATGTTTCAAAGAGCTAGCAAAAACCGTGTTTGATTTAGAGTTCCAACTACATGTATCCATATAAGAGAAAACAGAGTGAAAACTAAAAATTAAAACTGTTACTGCCAACGAACGGTTTAACCTAGAAGAACGAAATTTGGTGAGCCAAGTGGGATTGGGGTACTGATCATTACCTGAAAGTGTTATCAAGATTGGGTGAAAAAATGTGTGCTGAGATTTCAGGAAACTCGTAGTTTTTTGGAAGCTTGGCAACCACTTTCCATTAAAGTGATTTGCGCCAGTCTGTGCTTAGGGCTACATCAATAGGAAACAAACCATAGAGATAGAACTTGGAACTACTTGATTGTGACAAGTTTCAAAGAGCTAGCACAAACCGTGTTTGATTTAGAGTTCCAACTACATGTATCCATATAAGAGAAAACAGAGTGAAACCTAAAAATTAAAACTGTTACTGCCAACGAACGGTTTAACCTAGAAGAACGAAATTTGGTGAGCCAAGTGGGATTGGGGTTCTGATCATTACCTGAAAGTGTTATCAAGATTGGGTGAAAAAATGTGTGCTGAGATTTCAGGAAACTCGTAGTTTTTTGGAAGCTTGGCAACCCCTATCCATGAACGTGATTTGTGCCAGTCTCTGCTTAGGGCTATATCAATAGAAAAAAAAATACATAGAGATAGAACTTGGAACTACTTGATTGTGACAAGTTTCAAAGAGCTAACACAAACTATGTTTGATTTAGAGTTCCAACTACTTGTATCCATATAGGAGAAAACAGAGTGAAACCTAAAAATTAAAACTTTTACTGCCAACGAACGGTTTAACCTAGAAGAACGAAATTTGGTGAGCCAAGTGGGATTGGGTTACTGATCATTACCTGAAAGTGTCATCAAGATTGGGTGAAAAAATGTGTGCTGAAATTTCAGGAAACTCATAGTTTTTTGGAAGCTTGGCAACCCCTTTCCATGAAAGTGATTTGTGCCAGTCTCTGCTTAGGACTACATCAATAGGAAACAAACCATAGAGATAGAACTTGGAACTACTTGATTTTGACAAGTTTCAAAGAGCTAGCACAAACCGTGTTTGATTTAGAGTTCCAACTACATGTATCCATATAGGAGAAAACAGAGTTAAATCTAAAAATTAAAACTGTTACTGAAAACGAACGGTTTAACCTAGAAGAACGAAATTTGGTGAGCCAAGTGGGATTGGGGTACTGATCATTACCTGAAAGTGTTATCAAGATTGGGTGAAAAAATGTGTGCTGAGATTTCAGGAAACTCGTAGTTTTTTGGAAGCTTGGCAACCCCTTTCCATGAAAGTGATTTGCGCCAATCTCTGCTTAGGGCTACATCAATAGGAAACAAACCATAGAGATAGAACTTGGAACTACTTGGTTGTGTCAAATTTCAAAGAGCTAGCACAAACCTTGTTTGTTTTAGAGTTCCAAATACATGTATCCATATAGGAGAAAAGAGAGTGAAACCTAAAAAGTAAAACTGTTACTGACAGTGAACAGTTTAACCTAGAAACGAAATTTGGTGAGCCAAGTGGGATTGGGGTACTGATCATTACCTGAAAGTGTCATCAAGATTGGGTGAAAAAATGTGTGCTGAGATTTCAGGAAACTCGTAGTTTTTTGGAAGCTTGGGAACCCCTTTCCATGAACGTGATTTGCGCGAGTCTCTGCTTAGGGCTGTAACAATAGGAAAAAAAAACATAGAAATAGAACTTGGAACTACTTGATTGTGTAAAGTTACAAAGAGCTAGCACAAACTGTGTTTGATTTAGAGTTCCAACTACATGTATCCATATAGGAGAAAACAGAGTGAAACCTAAAAATTAAAACTGTTACTGCCAACGAACGGTTTAACCTAGAAGAACGAAATTTGGTGAGAAAAGTGGGATTGGGGTTCTGATCATTACCTGAAAGTGTCATCAAGATTGGGTGAAAAAATGTGTGCTGAGATTTCAGGAAACTCATAGTTTTTTGGAAGCTTGGCAAACCCTTTCCATGAAAGTGATTTGCACCAGTCTCTGCTTAGGGCTACATCAATAGGAAACAAACCATAGAGATAGAACTTGGAACTACTTGATTGTGTCAAGTTTCAAAGAGCTAGCACAAATCGTGTTTGATTTAGAGTTCCAACTACATGTATCCATAAAGGAGAAAACAGAGTGAAACCTAAAAATTACAACTGTTACTGCCAACGAACGGTTTAACCTAGAAGAACGAAATTTGGTGAGCCAAGTGGGATTGGGGTACTGATCATTACCTGAAAGTGTCATGAAGATTGGGTGAAAAAATGTGTGCTGAGATTTCAGGAAACTCGTAGTTTTTTGGTAGCTTGGCCACCCCTTTCCTTGAAAGTGATTTGCGCCAGTCTCTGCTTAGGGCTACATCAATAGGAAACAAACCATAGAGTTAGAACTTGGAACTACTTGATTGTGACAAGTTTCAAAGAGCTAGCACAAACCGTGTTTCATTTAGAGTTCCAACTACATGTATCCATATAAGAGAAAACAGAGTGAAACCTAAAATTTAAAACTGTTACTGCCAACGAACGGTTTAAACTAGAAGAATGAAATTTGGTGAGCCAAGTGGGATTGGGGAAATGATCTTTACCTGAAAGTGTCATCAAGATTGGGTGAAAAAATGTGTGCTGAGATTTCAGGAAACTCACAGTTTTTTGGAAGCTTGGCAACCCTTTTCCATGAAGGTGATTTGCGCCAGTCTCTGCTTAGGGCTATATCAATAGGAAAAAAAAAAAAAACATAGAGATAGAACTTGGAACTACTTGATTGTGTCAATTTACAAAGAGCTAGCACAAACTGTGTTTGAATTAGAGTTCCAACTACATGTATCCATATAGGAGAAAACAGAGTGAAACCTAAAAATTAAAACTGTTACAGCCAACGAAGAGTTTAACCTAGAAGAACGAAATTTGGTGAGCCAAGTGGGATTGGGGTACTGATCATTACCTGAAAGTGTCATGAAGATTGGGTGAAAAAATGTGTGCTGAGATTTCAGGAAACTCGTAGTTTTTTGGAAGCTTGGCAACCTCTTTCCATGAAAGTGATTTGTGCCAGTCTCTGCTTAGGGCTACATCAATAGGAAACAAACCATAGAGATAGAACTTGGAACTACTTGATTGTGCCAAGTTTCAAAGAGCTAGCACAAACTGTGTTTGATTTAGAGTTCCAACTACATGTATCCATATAGGAGAAAACAGAGTGAAACCTAAAAATTAAAACTGTTACTGCCAACGAACGGTTTAACCTAGAAGAACGAAATTTGGTGAGAAAAGTGGGATTGGGGTACTGATCATTACCTGAAAGTGTCATCAAGATTGGGTGAAAAAATGTGTGCTGAGATTTAGGAAACTCATAGTTTTTTGGAAGCTTGGCAACCTATTTCCATGAAAGTGATTTGCACAATTCTCTGCTTAGGGCTACATCAATAGGAAACAAACCATAGAGATAGAACTTGGAACTACTTGATTGTGACAAGTTTCAAAGAGCTAGCACAAACCAAGTTTGATTCAGAGTTCCAACTACTTGTATCCATATAGGAGAAAACAGAGTGAAACCTAAAAATTAAAACTGTTACTGCCAACGAACGGTTTAACATAGAAGAACGAAATTTGGTGAGCCAAGTGGGATTGGGGTAATGATCATTACCAGAAAGTGTCATCAATTTGGGTGAAAAAATGTGTGCTTAGGTTTCAGGAAACTCGTAGTTTTTTGGAAGCTTGGCAACCCCTTTCCATGAAAGTGATTTGCGCCAGTCTCTGCTTAGGGCTACATCAATAGGAAACAAACCATAGAGATAGAACTTGGAACTACTTGATTGCGACAAGTTTCAAAGAGCTAGCACAAACCGTGTTTGATTTAGAGTTCCAACTACATTTATCCATATAGGAGAAAACAGAGTTAAACCTAAAAATTAAAACTGTTACTGAAAACGAACGGTTTAAACTAGAAGAACGAAATTTGGTGAGCCAAGTGGGATTGGGGTACTGATCATTACCTGAAAGTGTTATCAAGATTGGGTGAAAAAATGTGTGCTGATATTACAGGAAACTCGTAGTTTTTTGGAAGCTTGGCAACCCCTTTCCATGAAAGTGATATGTGCCAATCTCTGCTTAGGGCTACATCAATAGGAAACAAACCATAGAGATAGAACTTGGAACTACTTGGTTGTGTCAAGTTTCAAAGAGCTAGCACAAACCGTGTTTGTTTAGAGTTCAAAATACATGTATCCATATAGGAGAAAAGAGAGTGAAACCTAAAAAGTAAAACTGTTACTGCCAATGAACAGTTTAACCTAGAAACGAAATTTGGTGAGCCAATTGGGATTGGGGTACTGATCATTACCTGAAAGTGTCATCAAGATTGGGTGAAAAAATGTGTGCAGAGATTTCAGGAAACTCGTAGTTTTTTGGAAGCTTGGGAACCCCTTTCCATGAACGTGATTTGCGCCAGTCTCTGCTTAGGGCTATAACAATAGGAAAAAAAAAACATAGAGATAGAACTTGGAACTACTTGATTGTGTCAAGTTACAAAGAGCTAGCACAAACTGTGTTTGATTTAGAGTTCCAACTACATGTATCCATATAGGAGAAAACAGAGTGAAACCTAAAAATTAAAACTGTTACTGCGAACGAACGGTTTAACCTAGAAGAATGAAATTTGGTTAGCCAAGTGGGATTGGGGTACTGATCATTACCTGAAAGTGTCATGAAGATTGGGTGAAAAAAATGTGTTCTGAGATTTCAGGAAATTCGTAGTTTTTTGGAAGCTTGGCAACCCCTTTCCATGAAAGTGATTTGCGCAAGTCTCTGCTTAGGGCTACATCAATAGGAAACAAACCATAGAGATAGAACTTGGAACTACTTGATTGTGACAAGTTTCAAAAAGCTAGCACAAACCGTGTTTGATTTAGAGTTCCAACTACATGTATCCATATAGGAGAAAACAGAGTGAAACCTAAATATTAAAACTGTTACTGCCAACGAACGGTTTAACCTAGAAGAATGAAATTTGGTGAGCCAAGTGGGATTGGGGTACTGATCATTACCTGAAAGTGTCATGAAGATTAGGTGAAAAAATGTGTTCTGAGATTTCAGGAAACTCGTAGTTTTTTGGAAGCTTGGCAACCCCTTTTTATGAAAGAGATTTGCGCCAGTCTCTGCTTAGGGCTACAACAATACGAAACAAACCATAGAGATAGAACTTGGAACTACTTGATTGTGTCAAATTTCAAAGAGCTAGCACAAACCGTGTTTGATTTAGAGTTCCAACTACATGTATCCATATAGGAGAAAAAAGAGTTAAACCTAAAATTTAAAACTATTACTGCCAACGAACGGTTTAACCTAGAAGAACGAAATTTGGTGAGCCAAGTGGGATTGTGGTACTGATCATTACCGGAAAGTGTCATCAAGATTGGGTGAAAAAATGTGTGCTGAGATTTCAGAAAACTCGTAGTTTTTTGGAAGCAGGCAACCCCTTTCAATGAATGTGATTTGTGCCAGTCTCTGCTTAGGGCTACATCAATAGGAAACAAACCATAGAGATAGAACTTGGAACTCCTTGATTGTGTCAAGTTTCAAAGAGCTAGCACAAACCGTGTTTGATTTAGTGTTCCAACTACATGTATCCATATAGGAGAAAACAGAGTGAAACCTAAAAACTAAAACTGTTACTGTCAACGAACGGTTTAATCTAGAAGAACGAAATTTGGTGAGCCAAGTGTGATTGGGATAGTGATCATTACCTGAAAGTGTCATCAAGATTGGGTGAAAAAATGTGTGCTGAGATTTCAGGAAACTCGTAGTTTTTTGGAAGCTTGGCAACCCTTTTCCATGAACGTGATTTGCGCCAGTCTCTGCTTAGGGCTATATCAATAGGAAAAAAAAAAAACATAGAGATAGAACTTGGATCAACTTGATTGTGTCAATTTACAAAGAGCTAGCACAAACTGTGTTTGAATTCGAGTTCCAACTATATGTATCCATATAGGAGAAAACAGAGTGAAACCTAAAATTTCAAACTGTTACTGCCAACGAACGGTTTAAACTAGAAGAACGAAATTTGGTGAGAAAAGTGGGATTGGGGTACTGATCATTACCTGAAAGTGTCTTCAAGATTGGGTGAAAAAATGTGTGCTGAGATTTCAGGAAACTCGTAGTTTTTTGGAAGCTTGGCAACCCCTTTCCATGAAAGTGATTTGCGCCAGTCTCTGCTTAGGGGTACATCAATAGGAAACAAACCATAGAGATAGAACTTGGAACTTCTTGATTGTGTCAAGTTTCAAAGAGCTAGCACAAACCGTGTTTGATTTAGAGTTCCAACTACATGTATCCATATAGGAGAAAACAGAGTGAAACCTAAAAATTAAAACTGTTACTGCCAACGAAAGGTTTAACCTAGAAGAACGAAATTTGGTGAGCCAAGTGGGATTGGGGTACTGATCATTAACTGAAAGTGTTATCAAGATTGGGTGAAAAAATGTGTGCTGAGATTTCAGGAAACTCGTAGTTTTTTGGAAGCTTGGCAACCCCTTTCCATGAAAGTGATTTGCGCCAGTCTCTGCTTAGGGCTACATCAATAGGAAACAAACCATAGAGATAGAATTTGGAACTACTTGATTGTGACAAGTTTCAAAGAGCTAGCACAAACCGTGTTTCATTTAGAGTTCCAACTACATGTATCCATATAAGAGAAAACAGAGTGAAACCTAAAATTTAAAACTGTTACTGCCAACGAACGGTTTAAACTAGAAGAACGAAATTTGGTGAGCCAAGTGGGATTGGGGAACTGATCTTTACCTGAAAGTGTCATCAAGATTGGGTGAAAAAATGTGTGCTGAGATTTCAGGAAACTCATAGTTTTTTGGAAGCTTGGCAACCCTTTTCCATGAACGTGATTTGCGCCAGTCTCTGCTTAGGGCTATATCAATAGGAAAAAAAAAAAAACATAGAGATAGAACTTGGAACTACTTGATTGTGTCAATTTACAAAGAGCTAGCACAAACTGTGTTTGAATTAGAGTTCCAACTACATGTATCCATATAGGAGAAAACAGAGTGAAACCTAAAAATTAAAACTGTTACTGCCAATGAACGGTTTAACCTAGAAGAACGAAATTTGGTGAGCCAAGTCGGATTGGGGTACTGATCATTACCTGAAAGTGTCATCAAGATTGGGTGAAAAAATGTGTGCTGAGATTTCAGGAAACTCATAGTTTTTTGGAAGCTTGGCAACCCCTTTCCATGAACGTGATTTGCGCCAGTCTCTGCTTAGGGCTATATCAATAGGAAAAAAAAAACATAGAGATAGAACTTGGATCAACTTGATTGTGTCAATTTACAAAGAGCTAGCACAAACTGTGTTTGAATTCGCGTTCCAACTATATGTATCCATATAGGAGAAAACAGAGTGAAACCTAAAATTTCAAACTGTTACTGCCAACGAACGGTTTAACCTAGAAGAACGAAATTTGGTGAGAAAAGTGGGATTGGGGTACTGATCATTACCTGAAAGTGTCTTCAAGATTGGGTGAAAAAATGTGTGCTGAGATTTCAGGAAACTCGTAGTTTTTTGGAAGCTTGGCAACCCCTTTCCATTAAAGTGATTTGCGCCAGTCTCTGCTTAGGGGTACATCAATAGGAAACAAACCATAGAGATAGAACTTGGAACTACTTGACTGTGTCAAGTTTCAAAGAGCTAGCAAAAACCGTGTTTGATTTAGAGTTCCAAATACATGTATCCATATAGGAGAAAACAGAGTGAAACCTAAAAATTAAAACTGTTACTGCCAACGAAAGGTTTAACCTAGAAGAACGAAATTTGGTTAGCCAAGTGGGATTGGGGTACTGATCATTAACTGAAAGTGTTATCAAGATTGGGTGAAAAAATGTGTGCTGAGATTTCAGGAAACTCGTAGTTTTTTGGAAGCTTGGCAACCCCTTTCCATGAAAGTGATTTGCGCCAGTCTCTGCTTAGGGCTACATCAATAGGAAACAAACCATAGAGATAGAACTTGGAACTACTTGATTGTGACAAGTTTCAAAGAGCTAGCACAAACCGTGTTTCATTTAGAGTTCCAACTACATGTATCCATATAAGAGAAAACAGAGTGAAACCTAAAATTTAAAACTGTTACTGCCAACGAACGGTTTAAACTAGAAGAACGAAATTTGGTGAGCCAAGTGGGATTGGGGAACTGATCTTTACCTGAAAGTGTCATCAAGATTGGGTGAAAAAATGTGTGCTGAGATTTCAGGAAACTCATAGTTTTTTGGAAGCTTGGCAACCCTTTTCCATGAACGTGATTTGTGCCAGTCTCTGCTTAGGGCTACATCAATAGGAAACAAACCATAGAGATAGAACTTGGAACTACTTGATTGTGTCAAGTTTCAAAGAGCTAGCACAAACCGTGTTTGATTTAGTGTTCCAACTACATGTATTCATATAGGAGAAAACAGAGTGAAACCTAAAAATTAAAACTGTTACTGCCAACGAACGGTTTAATCTAGAAGAACGAAATTTGGTGAGCCAAGTGTGATTGGGATACTGATCATTACCTGAAAGTGTCATCAAGATTGGGTGAAAAAATGTGTGCTGAGATTTCAGGAAACTCGTAGTTTTTTGGAAGCTTGGCAACCCCTTTCCATGAAAGTGATTTGCACCAGTCTCTGCTTAGGGCTACATCAATTGGAAACAAACAATAGAGATAGAACTTGGAACTACTTTATTGTGTCAAGTTTCAAAGAGCTAGCAAAAACCATGTTTGATTTAGAGTTCCAACTACTTGTATCCATATAGGAGAAAACAGAGTGAAACCTAAAAATTAAAACTGTTACTGCCAACGAACGGTTTAACCTAGAAGAACGAAATTTGGTGAGCCAAGTGGGATTGTGGTACTGATCATTACCGGAAAGTGTCATCAAGATAGGGTGAAAAAATGTTTGCTGAGATTTCAGAAAACTCGTAGTTTTTTGGAAGCAGGCAACCCCTTTCAATGAATGTGATTTGTGCCAGTCTCTGCTTAGGGCTACATCAATAGGAAACAAACCATAGAGATAGAACTTGGAACTACTTGATTGTGGCAAGTTTCAAAGAGCTAGCACAAACCGTGTTTGATTTAGTGTTCCAACTACATGTATCCATATAGGAGAAAACAGAGTGAAACCTAAAAATTAAAACTGTTACTGCCAACGAACGGTTTAACCTAGAAGAAGGAAATTTGGTGAGCCAAGTGGGATTGGGGTACTGATCATTACCTGAAAGTGTCATCAAGATTGGGTGAAAAAATGTGTGCTGAGATTTCAGGAAACTCGTAGTTTTTTGGAAGCTTGGCAACCCCTTTCCATGAAAGTGATTTGCGCCAGTCTCTGCTTAGGGGTACATCAATAGGAAACAAATCATGGAGATAGAACTTGGAACTACTTGATTGTGGCAAGTTTCAAAGAGCTAGCACAAACCGTGTTTGATTTAGAGTTCCAACTACATGTATCCATAAAGGAGAAAACAGAGTGAAACCTAAAAATTAAAACTGTTACTGCCAATGAACGGTTTAACCTAGAAGAACGAAATTTGGTGAGCCAAGTGGGATTGGGGTTCTGATCATTACCTGAAAGTGTCATCAAGATTGGGTGAAAAAATGTGTGCTGAGATTTCAGGAAACTCGTAGTTTTTTGGAAGCTTGGCAAACCCTTTCCATGAAAGTGATTTGCAGCAGTCTCTGCTTAGGGCTATATCAATAGGAAACAAACCATAGTGATAGAACTTGGAACTACTTGGTTGTGTCAAGTTTCAAAGACCTAGCAGAAACCGTGTTTGATTTAGAGTTCCAACTATATGTATCCATATAGGAGAAAACAGAGTGAAACCTAAAAATTAAAACTGTTACTGCCAATGAACGGTTTAACCTAGAAGAACGAAATTTGGTGAGCCAAGTGGGATTGGGGAAATGATCTTTACCTGAAAGTGTCATCAAGATTGGGTGAAAAAATGTGTGCTGAGATTTCAGGAAACTCATAGTTTTTTGATGCTTGGCAACCTCTTTCCATGAAAGTGATTTCTGCCAGTCTCTGCTTAGAGCTACATCAATAGGAAACAAACCATAGAGATAGAACGTGGAACTACTTGATTGTGCCAAGTTTCAAAGAGCTAGCACAAACCGTGTTTGATTTAGAGTTCCAACTACATGTATCCATATAGGAGAAAACAGAGTGAAACCTAAAAATTAAAACTGTTACTGCCAACGAACGGTTTAACCTAGAAGAACGAAATTTGGTGAGCCAAGTGGGATTGTGGTACTGATCATTACCGGAAAGTGTCATCAAGATTGGGTGAAAAAATGTGTGCTGAGATTTCAGAAAACTCGTAGTTTTTTGGAAGCAGGCAACCCCTTTCAATGAATGTGATTTGTGCCAGTCTCTGCTTAGGGCTACATCAATAGGAAACAAACCATAGAGATAGAACTTGGAACTCCTTGATTGTGTCAAGTTTCAAAGAGCTAGCACAAACCGTGTTTGATTTAGAGTTCCAACTATATGTATCCATATAGGAGAAAACAGAGTGAAACCTAAAAATTAAAACTGTTACTGCCAATGAACGGTTTAACCTAGAAGAACGAAATTTGGTGAGCCAAGTGGGATTGGGGAAATGATCTTTACCTGAAAGTGTCATCAAGATTGGGTGAAAAAATGTGTGCTGAGATTTCAGGAAACTCATAGTTTTTTGGAAGCTTGGCAACCCTTTTCCATGAAGGTGATTTGCGCCAGTCTCTGCTTAGGGCTATATCAATAGGAAAAAAAAAAAAAAAACATAGAGATAGAACTTGGAACTACTTGATTGTGTCAATTTACAAAGAGCTAACACAAACTGTGTTTGAATTAGAGTTCCAACTACATGTATCCATATAGGAGAAAACAGAGTGAAACCTAAAAATTAAAACTGTTACAGCCAACGAAGAGTTTAACCTAGAAGAACGAAATTTGGTGAGCCAAGTGGGATTGGGGTACTGATCATTACCTGAAAGTGTCATGAAGATTGGGTGAAAAAATGTGTGCTGAGATTTCAGGAAACTCGTAGTTTTTTGGAAGCTTGGCAACCTCTTTCCATGAAAGTGATTTGTGCCAGTCTCTGCTTAGGGCTACATCAATAGGAAACAAACCATAGAGATAGAACTTGGAACTACTTGATTGTGCCAAGTTTCAAAGAGCTAGCACAAACCGTGTTTGATTTAGAATTCCAACTACATGTATCCATATAGGAGAAAACAGAGTGAAACCTAAAAATTAAAACTGTTACTGCCAACGAACGGTTTAACCTAGAAGAACGAAATTTGGTGAGCCAAGTGGGATTGTGGTACTGATCATTACCGGAAAGTGTCATCAAGATTGGGTGAAAAAATGTGTGCTGAGATTTCAGAAAACTCGTAGTTTTTTGGAAGCAGGCAACCCCTTTCAATGAATGTGATTTGTGCCAGTCTCTGCTTAGGGCTACATCAATAGGAAACAAACCATAGAGATAGAACTTGGAACTCCTTGATTGTGTCAAGTTTCAAAGAGCTAGCACAAACCGTGTTTGATTTAGTGTTCCAACTACATGTATCCATATAGGAGAAAACAGAGTGAAACCTAAAAACTAAAACTGTTACTGGCAACGAACGGTTTAATCTAGAAGAACGAAATTTGGTGAGCCAAGTGTGATTGGGATACTGATCATTACCTGAAAGTGTCATCAAGATTGGGTGAAAAAATGTGTGCTGAGATTTCAGGAAACTCGTAGTTTTTTGGAAGCTTGGCAACCCCTTTCCATGAAAGTGATTTGCACCAGTCTCTGCTTAGGGCTACATCAATTGGAAACAAACAATAGAGATAGAACTTGGAACTACTTTATTGTGTCAAGTTTCAAAGAGCTAGCACAAACCATGTTTGATTTAGAGTTCCAACTACTTGTATCCATATAGGAGAAAACAGAGTGAAACCTAAAAATTAAAACTGTTACTGCCAACGAACGGTTTAACCTAGAAGAACGAAATTTGGTGAGCCAAGTGGGATTGGGGTACTGATCATTACCTGAAAGTGTCATCAAGATTGGGTGAAAAAATGTGTGCTGAGATTTCAGGAAACTCGTAGTTTTTTGGAAGCTTGGCAACCCCTTTCCATGAAAGTGATTTGCGCCAACCCCTTTCCATGAAAGTGATTTGCGCCAATCTCTGCTAGGTTTAAACTAGAAGAACGAAATTTGGTGAGCCAAGTGGGATTGGGGTACTGATCATTACCTAAAAGTGTCATCAAGATTGGGTGCAAAAATGTGTGCTGAGATTTCAGGAAACTCGTAGTTTTTTGGAAGCTCGGGAACCCCTTTCCATGAACGTGATTTGCGCCAGTCTCTGCTTAGGGCTATATCAATAGGAAAAAAAAAACCTAGAGATAGAACTTGGAACTACTTGATTGTGTCAAGTTACAAAGAGCTAGCACAAACTGTGTTTGATTTAGAGTTCCAACTACATGTATCCATATAGGAGAAAACAGAGTGAAACCTAAAAATTAAAACTGTTACTGCCAACGAACGGTTTAACCTAGAAGAACGAAATTTGGTGAGCCAAGTGGGATTGGGGTCCTGATCATTACCTGAAAGTGTCACCAAGATTGGGTGAAAAAATGTGTGCTGAGATTTCAGGAAACTCGTAGTTTTTTGGAAGCTTGGCAACCCCTTTCCATGAAAGTGATTTGCGACAGTCTCTGCTTATGGCTACATCAATAGGAAACAAACCATAGAGATAGAACTTGGAACTACTTGATTGTGTCAAGTTTCAAAGAGCTAGCACAAACCGTGTTTGATTTAGAGTTCCAACTACATGTATCCATATAGGAGAAAACAGAGTGAAACCTAAAAATTAAAACTGTTACTAGCAACGAAAGGTTTAACCTAGAAGAACGAAATTTGGTGAGCCAAGTGGGATTGGGGTTCTGATCATTACCTTAAAGTGTCATCAAGATTGGGTGAAAAAATGTGTGCTGAGATTTCAGGAAACTCGTAGTTTTTTGGAAGCTTGGCAACCCCTTTCCATGAAAGTGATTTGCGCCAGTCTCTGCTTAGGGCTACATCAACAGGAAACAAACCATAGAGATAGAACTTGGAAGTACTTTATTGTGTCAAGTTTCAAAGAGCTAGCAAAAACCATGTTTGATTTAGAGTTCCAACTACTTGTATCCATATAGGAGAAAACAGAGTGAAACCTAAAAATTAAAACTGTTACTGCCAACGAACGGTTTAACCTAGAAGAACGAAATTTGGTGAGCCAAGTGGGATTGGGGTACTGATCATTACCTGAAAGTGTCATCAAGATTGGGGGAAAAAATGTGTGCTGAGATTTCAGGAAACTCGTAGTTTTTTGGAAGCTTGGCAACCCCTTTCCATGAAAGTGATGTGCGCCAATCTCTGCTTAGGGGTACATCAATAGGAAACAAACCATAGAGATAGAACCTGGAACTACTTGGTTGTGTCAAGTTACAAAGAGCTAGCACAAACTGTGTTTGATTTAGAGTTCCAACTACATGTATCCATATAGGAGAAAACAGAGTGAAACCTAAAAATTAAAACTGTTACTGCCAACGAACGGTTTAACCAAGAAGAATGAAATTTGATGAGCCAAGTGGGATTGGGGTACTGATCATTACGTGAAAGTGTCATCAAGTTTGGGTGAAAAAATGTGTGCTGAGATTTCAGGAAACTCGTAGTTTTTTGGAAGCTTGGCAACCCCTTTCCATGAAAGTGATTTGCGACAGTCTCTGCTTATGGCTACATCAATAGGAAACAAACCATAGAGATAGAACTTGGAACTACTTGATTGTGTCAAGTTTCAAAGAGCTAGCACAAACCGTGTTTGATTTAGAGTTCCAACTACATGTATCCATATAGGAGAAAACAGAGTGAAACCTAAAAATTAAAACTGTTACTGCCAACGAAAGGTTTAACCTAGAAGAACGAAATTTGGTGAGCCAAGTGGGATTGGGGTTCTGATCATTACCTTAAAGTGTCATCAAGATTGGGTGAAAAAATGTGTGCTGAGATTTCAGGAAACTCGTAGTTTTTTGGAAGCTTGGCAACCCCTTTCCATGAAAGTGATTTGCGCCAGTCTCTGCTTAGGGCTACATCAATAGGAAACAAACCATAGAGATAGAACTTGGAACTACTTGATTGTGACAAGTTTCAAAGAGCTAGCACAAACCGTGTTTGATTTAGAGTTCCAATTACATGTATCCATATAAGAGAAAACAGAGTGAAACCTAAAAATTAAAACTGTTTCTGCCAACGAACTGTTTAACCTAGAAGAACGAAATTTGGTGAGCCAAGTGGGATTGGGGAAATGATCTTTACCTGAAAGTGTCATCAAGATGGGTGAAAAAATGTGTGCTGAGATTTCAGGAAACTCACAGTTTTTTGGAAGCTTGGCAACCCTTTTCCATGAAGGTGATTTGCACCAGTCTCTGCTTAGGGCTATATCAATAGGAAAAAAAAAACATAGAGATAGAACTTGGAACTACTTGATTGTGTCAATTTACAAAGAGCTAGCACAAACTGTGTTTGAATTAGAGTTCCAACTACATGTATCCATATAGGAGAAAACAGAGTGAAACCTAAAAATTAAAACTGTTACAGCCAACGAAGAGTTTAACCTAGAAGAACGAAATTTGGTGAGCCAAGTGGGATTGGGGTACTGATCATTACCTGAAAGTGTCATGAAGATTGGGTGAAAAAATGTGTGCTGAGATTTCAGGAAACTCGTAGTTTTTTGGAAGCTTGGCAACCTCTTTCCATGAAAGTGATTTGTGCCAGTCTCTGCTTAGGGCTACATCAATAGGAAACAAACCATAGAGATAGAACTTGGAACTACTTGATTGTGCCAAGTTTCAAAGAGCTAGCACAAACTGTGTTTGATTTAGAGTTCCAACTACATGTATCCATATAGGAAAAAACAGAGTGAAACCTAAAAATTAAAACTGTTACTGCCAACGAACGGTTTAACCTAGAAGAACGAAATTTGGTGAGCCAAGTGGGATTGTGGTACTGATCATTACCGGAAAGTGTCATCAAGATTGGGTGAAAAAATGTGTGCTGAGATTTCAGAAAACTCGTCGTTTTTTGGAAGCAGGCAACCCCTTTCAATGAATGTGATTTGTGCCAGTCTCTGCTTAGGGCTACATCAATAGGAAACAAACCATAGAGATAGAACTTGGAACTCCTTGATTGTGTCAAGTTTCAA
The DNA here is from genome assembly GCF_964194105.1 of Spermophilus citellus. Lineage (NCBI taxonomy): Eukaryota > Metazoa > Chordata > Mammalia > Rodentia > Sciuridae > Spermophilus > Spermophilus citellus. The sequence goes on along the minus strand of NC_138188.1, from coordinate 21,740,285 downwards.
AGAGCTAGCACAAACCGTGTTTGATTTAGTGTTCCAACTACATGTATCCATATAGGAGAAAACAGAGTGAAACCTAAAAATTAAAACTGTTACTGCCAACGAACGCTTTAACCTAGAAGAACGAAATTTGGTGAGCCAAGTGGGATTGGGGTACTGATCATTACCTGAAAGTGTCATCAAGATTGGGTGAAAAAATGTGTGCTGAGATTTCAGAAACTCGTTGTTTTTTGGAAGCTTATCAACCCCTTTCCAAAAAAGTGATTTGCACCAGTCTCTGCTTAGGGCTACATCAATATTAAACAACCCATAGAGATAGAACTTGGAACTACTTGATTGTGGCAAGTTTCAAAGAGCTAGCACAAACTGTGTTTGATTTAGAGTTCCAACTACATGTATCCATATAGGAGAAAACAGAGTGAAACCTAAAAATTAAAACTGTTACTGCCAACGAACGGTTTAACCAAGAAGAACGAAATTTGATGAGCCAAGTGGGATTCGGGTACTGATCATTACCTGAAAGTGTCATCAAGGTTGGGTGAAAAAATGTGTGCTGAGATTTCAGGAAACTCGTAGTTTTTTGGAAGCTTGGCAACCCCTTTCCATGAAAGTGATTTGCGCCAGTCTCTGCTTAGGGCTACATCAATAGGAAACAAACCATAGAGATAGAACTTGGAACTACTTGATTGTGCCAAGTTTCAAAGAGCTAGCACAAACTGTGTTTGATTTAGAGTTCCAACTACATGTATCCATATAGGAAAAAACAGAGTGAAACCTAAAAATTAAAACTGTTACTGCCAACGAACGGTTTAACCTAGAAGAACGAAATTTGGTGAGCCAAGTGGGATTGTGGTACTGATCATTACCGGAAAGTGTCATCAAGATTGGGTGAAAAAATGTGTGCTGAGATTTCAGAAAACTCGTAGTTTTTTGGAAGCAGGCAACCCCTTTCAATGAATGTGATTTGTGCCAGTCTCTGCTTAGGGCTACATCAATAGGAAACAAACCATAGAGATAGAACTTGGAACTCCTTGATTGTGTCAAGTTTCAAAGAGCTAGCACAAACCGTGTTTGATTTAGTGTTCCAACTACATGTATCCATATAGGAGAAAACAGAGTGAAACCTAAAAATTAAAACTGTTACTGCCAACGAACGGTTTAACCTAGAAGAACGAAATTTGGTGAGCCAAGTGGGATTGGGGTACTGATCATTACCTGAAAGTGTCATCAAGATTGGGTGAAAAAATGTGTGCTGAGATTTCAGGAAACTCGTAGTTTTTTGGAAGCTTGGCAACCCCTTTCCATGAAAGTGATTTGCGCCAGTCTCTGCTTAGGGGTACATCAATAGGAAACAAACCATAGAGATAGAACTTGGAACTACTTGATTGTGGCAAGTTTCAAAGAGCTAGCACAAACTGTGTTTGATTTAGAGTTCCAACTACATGTATCCATATAGGAGAAAACAGAGTGAAACCTAAAAATTAAAACTGTTACTGCCAACGAACGGTTTAACCAAGAAGGACGAAATTTGATGAGCCAAGTGGGATTCGGGTACTGATCATTACCTGAAAGTGTCATCAAGGTTGGGTGAAAAAATGTGTGCTGAGATTTCAGGAAACTCGTAGTTTTTTGGAAGCTTGGCAACCCCTTTCCATGAAAGTGATTTGCGCCAGTCTCTGCTTAGGGCTACATCAATAGGAAACAAACCATAGAGATAGAACTTGGAACTACTTGATTGTGTCAAGTTTCAAAGTACTAGCACAAACCGTGTTTGATTTAGAGTTCCAACTACATGTATCCATAAAGGAGAAAACAGAGTGAAACCTAAAAATTAAAACTGTTACTGCCAACGAACGGTTTAACATAGAAGAACGAAATTTGGTGAGCCAAGTGGGATTGGGGTTCTGATCATTACCTGAAAGTGTCATCAAGATTGGGTGAAAAAATGTGTGTTGAGATTTCAGGAAACTCGTAGTTTTTTGGAAGCTTGGCAAACCCTTTCCATGAAAGTGATTTGCACCAGTCTCTGCTTAGGGCTACATCAATAGGAAACAAACCATAGAGATAGAACTTGGAACTACTTGATTGTGTCAAGTTTCAAAGAGCTAGCACAAACCGTGTTTGATTTAGAGTTCCAACTACATGTATCCATAAAGGAGAAAACAGAGTGAAACCTAAAAATTAAAACTGTTACTGCCAATGAACGGTTTAACCTAGAAGAACGAAATTTGGTGAGCCAAGTGGGATTGGGGTTCTGATCATTACCTGAAAGTGTCATCAAGATTGGGTGAAAAAATGTGTGCTGAGATTTCAGGAAACTCGTAGTTTTTTGGAAGCTTGGCAAACCCTTTCCATGAAAGTGATTTGCACCAGTCTCTGCTTAGGGCTACATCAATAGGAAACAAACCATAGTGATAATACTTGGAACTACTTGGTTGTGTCAAGTTTCAAAGACCTAGCAGAAACCGTGTTTGATTTAGAGTTCCAACTATATGTATCCATATAGGAGAAAACAGAGTGAAACCTAAAAATTAAAACTGTTACTGCCAATGAACGGTTTAACCTAGAAGAACGAAATTTGGTGAGCCAAGTGGGATTGGGGAAATGATCTTTACCTGAAAGTGTCATCAAGATTGGGTGAAAAAATGTGTGCTGAGATTTCAGGAAACTCATAGTTTTTTGGAAGCTTGGCAACCCTTTTCCATGAAGGTGATTTGCGCCAGTCTCTGCTTAGGGCTATATCAATAGGAAAAAAAAAACAAAACATAGAGATAGAACTTGGAACTACTTGATTGTGTCAATTTACAAAGAGCTAACACAAACTGTGTTTGAATTAGAGTTCCAACTACATGTATCCATATAGGAGAAAACAGAGTGAAACCTAAAAATTAAAACTGTTACAGCCAACGAAGAGTTTAACCTAGAAGAACGAAATTTGGTGAGCCAAGTGGGATTGGGGTACTGATCATTACCTGAAAGTGTCATGAAGATTGGGTGAAAAAATGTGTGCTGAGATTTCAGGAAACTCGTAGTTTTTTGGAAGCTTGGCAACCTCTTTCCATGAAAGTGATTTGTGCCAGTCTCTGCTTAGGGCTACATCAATAGGAAACAAACCATAGAGATAGAACTTGGAACTACTTGATTGTGCCAAGTTTCAAAGAGCTAGCACAAACCGTGTTTGATTTAGAATTCCAACTACATGTATCCATATAGGAGAAAACAGAGTGAAACCTAAAAATTAAAACTGTTACTGCCAACGAACGGTTTAACCTAGAAGAACGAAATTTGGTGAGCCAAGTGGGATTGTGGTACTGATCATTACCGGAAAGTGTCATCAAGATTGGGTGAAAAAATGTGTGCTGAGATTTCAGAAAACTCGTAGTTTTTTGGAAGCAGGCAACCCCTTTCAATGAATGTGATTTGTGCCAGTCTCTGCTTAGGGCTACATCAATAGGAAACAAACCATAGAGATAGAACTTGGAACTCCTTGATTGTGTCAAGTTTCAAAGAGCTAGCACAAACCGTGTTTGATTTAGTGTTCCAACTACATGTATCCATATAGGAGAAAACAGAGTGAAACCTAAAAACTAAAACTGTTACTGCCAACGAACGGTTTAATCTAGAAGAACGAAATTTGGTGAGCCAAGTGTGATTGGGATACTGATCATTACCTGAAAGTGTCATCAAGATTGGGTGAAAAAATGTGTGCTGAGATTTCAGGAAACTCGTAGTTTTTTGGAAGCTTGGCAACCCCTTTCCATGAAAGTGATTTGCACCAGTCTCTGCTTAGGGCTACATCAATTGGAAACAAACAATAGAGATAGAACTTGGAACTACTTTATTGTGTCAAGTTTCAAAGAGCTAGCACAAACCATGTTTGATTTAGAGTTCCAACTACTTGTATCCATATAGGAGAAAACAGAGTGAAACCTAAAAATTAAAACTGTTACTGCCAACGAACGGTTTAACCTAGAAGAACGAAATTTGGTGAGCCAAGTGGGATTGGGGTACTGATCATTACCTGAAAGTGTCATCAAGATTGGGTGAAAAAATGTGTGCTGAGATTTCAGGAAACTCGTAGTTTTTTGGAAGCTTGGCAACCCCTTTCCATGAAAGTGATTTGCGCCAGTCTCTGCTTAGGGGTACATCAATAGGAAACAAACCATAGAGATAGAACTTGGAACTCCTTGATTGTGGCAAGTTTCAAAGAGCTAGCACAAACTGTGTTTGATTTAGAGTTCCAACTACATGTATCCATATAGGAGAAAACAGAGTGAAACCTAAAAATTAAAACTGTTACTGCCAACGAACGACTTAACCTAGAAGAACGAAATTTGGTGAGCCAAGTGGGATTGGGGTACTGATCATTAACTGAAAGTGTTATCAAGATTGGGTGAAAAGATGTGTGCTGAGATTTCAGGAAACTCGTAGTTTTTTGGAAGCTTGGCAACCCCTTTCCATGAAAGTGATTTGCGCCAATCTCTGCTTAGGGGTACATCAATAGGAAACAATCCATAGAGATAGAACCTGGAACTACTTGGTTGTGTCAAGTTACATAGAGCTAGCACAAACTGTGTTTGATTTAGAGTTCCAACTACATGTATCCATATAGGAGAAAACAGAGTGAAACCTAAAAATTAAAACTGTTACTGCCAACGAACGGTTTAACCAAGAAGAACGAAATTTGATGAGCCAAGTGGGATTCGGGTACTGATCATTACCTGAAAGTGTCATCAAGGTTGGGTGAAAAAATGTGTGCTGAGATTTCAGGAAACTCGTAGTTTTTTGGAAGCTTGGCAACCACTTTCCATTAAAGTGATTTGCGCCAGTCTCTGCTTAGGGCTACATCAATAGGAAACAAACCATAGTGATAGAACTTGGAACTACTTGATTGTGACAAGTTTCAAAGAGCTAGCACAAACCGTGTTTGATTTAGAGTTCCAACTACATGTATCCAATAAGAGAAAACAGAGTGTAACCTAAAAGTTAAAACTGTTACTGCCAACGAACGGTTTAACCTAGAAGAACGAAATTTGGTGAGCCAAGGGGGATTGGGGTTGTGATCATTACCTGAAAGTGTTATGAAGATTGGGTGAAAAAATGTGTGCTGAGATTTCAGGAAACTCGTAGTTTTTTGGAAGCTTGGCAACCCCTTTCCATGAAAGTGATTTGCGCCAACCCCTTTCCATGAAAGTGATTTGCGCCAATCTCTGCTAGGTTTAAACTAGAAGAACGAAATTTGGTGAGCCAAGTGGGATTGGGGTACTGATCATTACCTGAAAGTGTCATCAAGATTGGGTGCAAAAATGTGTGCTGAGATTTCAGGAAACTCGTAGTTTTTTGGAAACAGGCAACCCCTTTCAATGAATGTGATTTGTGCCAGTCTCTGCTTAGGGCTACATCAATAGGAAACAAACCATAGAGATAGAACTTGGAACTCCTTGATTGTGTCAAGTTTCAAAGAGCTAGCACAAACCGTGTTTGATTTAGTGTTCCAACTACATGTATCCATATAGGAGAAAACAGAGTGAAACCTAAAAATTAAAACTGTTACTGCCAACGAACGGTTTAACCTAGAAGAACGAAATTTGGTGAGCCAAGTGGGATTGGGGTACTGATCATTACCTGAAAGTGTCATCAAGATTGGGTGAAAAAATGTGTGCTGAGATTTCAGGAAACTCGTAGTTTTTTGGAAGCTTGGCAACCCCTTTCCATGAAAGTGATTTGCGCCAGTCTCTGCTTAGGGGTACATCAATAGGAAACAAACCATAGAGATAGAACTTGGAACTACTTGATTGTGGCAAGTTTCAAAGAGCTAGCACAAACTGTGTTTGTTTTAGAGTTCCAACTACATGTATCCATATAGGAGAAAACAGAGTGAAACCTAAAAATTAAAACTGTTACTGCCAACGAACGGTTTAACCAAGAAGAACGAAATTTGATGAGCCAAGTGGGATTCGGGTACTGATCATTACCTGAAAGTGTCATCAAGGTTGGGTGAAAAAATGTGTGCTGAGATTTCAGGAAACTCGTAGTTTTTTGGAAGCTTGGCAACCCCTTTCCATGAAAGTGATTTGCGCCAGTCTCTGCTTAGGGCTACATCAATAGGAAACAAACCATAGAGATAGAACTTGGAACTACTTGATTGTGTCAAGTTTCAAAGTACTAGCACAAACCGTGTTTGATTTAGAGTTCCAACTACATGTATCCATAAAGGAGAAAACAGAGTGAAACCTAAAAATTAAAACTGTTACTGCCAACGAACGGTTTAACCTAGAAGAACGAAATTTGGTGAGCCAAGTGGGATTGGGGTTCTGATCATTACCTGAAAGTGTCATCAAGATTGGGTGAAAAAATGTGTGCTGAGATTTCAGGAAACTCGTAGTTTTTTGGAAGCTTGGCAAACCCTTTCCATGAAAGTGATTTGCACCAGTCTCTGCTTAGGGCTACATCAATAGGAAACAAACCATAGAGATAGAACTTGGAACTACTTGATTGTGTCAAGTTTCAAAGAGCTAGCACAAACCGTGTTTGATTTAGAGTTCCAACTACATGTATCCATAAAGGAGAAAACAGAGTGAAACCTAAAAATTAAAACTGTTACTGCCAATGAACGGTTTAACCTAGAAGAACGAAATTTGGTGAGCCAAGTGGGATTGGTGTTCTGATCATTACCTGAAAGTGTCATCAAGATTGGGTGAAAAAATGTGTGCTGAGATTTCAGGAAACTCGTAGTTTTTTGGAAGCTTGGCAAACCCTTTCCATGAAAGTGATTTGCACCAGTCTCTGCTTAGGGCTACATCAATAGGAAACAAACCATAGTGATAATACTTGGAACTACTTGGTTGTGTCAAGTTTCAAAGACCTAGCAGAAACCGTGTTTGATTTAGAGTTCCAACTATATGTATCCATATAGGAGAAAACAGAGTGAAACCTAAAAATTAAAACTGTTACTGCCAATGAACGGTTTAACCTAGAAGAACGAAATTTGGTGAGCCAAGTGGGATTGGGGAAATGATCTTTACCTGAAAGTGTCATCAAGATTGGGTGAAAAAATGTGTGCTGAGATTTCAGGAAACTCATAGTTTTTTGGAAGCTTGGCAACCCTTTTCCATGAAGGTGATTTGCGCCAGTCTCTGCTTAGGGCTATATCAATAGGAAAAAAAAAAAAAAACATAGAGATAGAACTTGGAACTACTTGATTGTGTCAATTTACAAAGAGCTAACACAAACTGTGTTTGAATTAGAGTTCCAACTACATGTATCCATATAGGAGAAAACAGAGTGAAACCTAAAAATTAAAACTGTTACAGCCAACGAAGAGTTTAACCTAGAAGAACGAAATTTGGTGAGCCAAGTGGGATTGGGGTACTGATCATTACCTGAAAGTGTCATGAAGATTGGGTGAAAAAATGTGTGCTGAGATTTCAGGAAACTCGTAGTTTTTTGGAAGCTTGGCAACCTCTTTCCATGAAAGTGATTTGTGCCAGTCTCTGCTTAGGGCTACATCAATAGGAAACAAACCATAGAGATAGAACTTGGAACTACTTGATTGTGCCAAGTTTCAAAGAGCTAGCACAAACCATGTTTGATTTAGAGTTCCAACTACTTGTATCCATATAGGAGAAAACAGAGTGAAACCTAAAAATTAAAACTGTTACTGCCAACGAACGGTTTAACCTAGAAGAACGAAATTTGGTGAGCCAAGTGGGATTGGGGTACTGATCATTACCTGAAAGTGTCATCAAGATTGGGTGAAAAAATGTGTGCTGAGATTTCAGGAAACTCGTAGTTTTTTGGAAGCTTGGCAACCCCTTTCCATTAAAGTGATTTGCGCCAGTCTCTGGTTAGGGCTACATCAATAGGAAACAAACCATAGTGATAGAACTTGGAACTACTTGATTGTGACAAGTTTCAAAGAGCTAGCACAAACCGTGTTTGATTTAGAGTTCCAACTACATGTATCCATATAAGAGAAAACAGAGTGTAACCTAAAAATTAAAACTGTTACTGCCAACGAACGGTTTAACCTAGAAGAACGAAATTTGGTGAGCCAAGGGGGATTGGGGTTCTGATCATTACCTGAAAGTGTTATGAAGAATGGGTGAAAAAATGTGTGCTGAGATTTCAGGAAACTCGTAGTTTTTTGGAAGCTTGGCAACCCCTTTCCATGAAAGTGATTTGCGCCAACCCCTTTCCATGAAAGTGATTTGCGCCAATCTCTGCTAGGTTTAAACTAGAAGAACGAAATTTGGTGAGCCAAGTGGGATTGGGGTACTGATCATTACCTGAAAGTGTCATCAAGATTGGGTGCAAAAATGTGTGCTGAGATTTCAGGAAACTCGTAGTTTTTTGGAAGCTCGGGAACCCCTTTCCATGAACGTGATTTGCGCCAGTCTCTGCTTAGGGCTATATCAATAGGAAAAAAAAAACCTAGAGATAGAACTTGGAACTACTTGATTGTGTCAAGTTACAAAGAGCTAGCACAAACTGTGTTTGATTTAGAGTTCCAACTACATGTATCCATATAGGAGAAAACAGAGTGAAACCTAAAAATTAAAACTGTTACTGCCAACGAACGGTTTAACCTAGAAGAACGAAATTTGGTGAGCCAAGTGGGATTGGGGTCCTGATCATTACCTGAAAGTGTCACCAAGATTGGGTGAAAAAATGTGTGCTGAGATTTCAGGAAACTCGTAGTTTTTTGGAAGCTTGGCAACCCCTTTCCATGAAAGTGATTTGCGACAGTCTCTGCTTATGGCTACATCAATAGGAAACAAACCATAGAGATAGAACTTGGAACTACTTGATTGTGTCAAGTTTCAAAGAGCTAGCACAAACCGTGTTTGATTTAGAGTTCCAACTACATGTATCCATATAGGAGAAAACAGAGTGAAACCTAAATATTAAAACTGTTACTGCCAACGAACGGTTTAAACTAGAAGAATGAAATTTGATCAGCCAAGTGGGATTGGGGTACTGATCATTACCTGAAAGTGTCATCAAGGTTGGGTGAAAAAATGTGTGCTGAGATTTCAGGAAACTCGTAGTTTTTTGGAAGCTTGGCAACCCCTTTCCATGAAAGTGATTTGCGCCAGTCTCTGCTTATGGCTACACCAATAGGAAACAAACCATAGAGATAGAACTTGGAACTACTTGATTGTGTCAAGTTTCAAAGAGCTAGCACAAACCGTGTTTGATTTAGAGTTCCAACTACATGTATCCATAAAGGTGAAAACAGAGTGAAACCTAAAAATTAAAACTGTTACTGCCAACGAACGGTTTAAACTAGAAGAACGAAATTTGGTGAGCCAAGTGGGATTGGGGTTCTGATCATTACCTGAAAGTGTCATCAAGATTGGGTGAAAAAATGTGTGCTGAGATTTCAGGAAACTCGTAGTTTTTTGGAAGCTTGTCAACCCCTTTCCATGATAGTGATTTGCACCAGTCTCTGCTTAGGGCTACATCAATTGGAAACAAACAATAGAGATAGAACTTGGAACTACTTTATTGTGTCAAGTTTCAAAGAGCTAGCACAAACCATGTTTGATTTAGAGTTCCAACTACTTGTATCCATATAGGAGAAAACAGAGTGAAACCTAAAAATTAAAACTGTTACTGCCAACGAACGGTTTAACCTAGAAGAACGAAATTTGGTGAGCCAAGTGGGATTGGGGTACTGATCATTACCTGAAAGTGTCATCAAGATTGGGTGAAAAAATGTGTGCTGAGATTTCAGGAAACTCGTAGTTTTTTGGAAGCTTGGCAACCCCTTTCCATGAAAGTGATTTGCGCCAGTCTCTGCTTAGGGGTACATCAATAGGAAACAAACCATAGAGATAGAACTTGGAACTACTTGATTGTGGCAAGTTTCAAAGAGCTAGCACAACTGTGTTTGATTTAGAGTTCCAACTACATGTATCCATATAGGAGAAAACAGAGTGAAACCTAAAAATTAAAACTGTTACAGCCAACGAAGAGTTTAACCTAGAAGAACGAAATTTGGTGAGCCAAGTGGGATTGGGGTACTGATCATTACCTGAATGTGTCATGAAGATTGGGTGAAAAGATGTGTGCTGAGATTTCAGGAAACTCGTAGTTTTTTGGAAGCTTGGCAACCTCTTTCCATGAAAGTGATTTGTGCCAGTCTCTGCTTAGGGCTACATCAATAGGAAACAAACCATAGAGATAGAACTTGGAACTACTTGATTGTGCCAAGTTTCAAAGAGCTAGCACAAACCGTGTTTGATTTAGAGTTCCAACTACATGTATCCATATAAGAGAAAACAGAGTGAAACCGAAAAATTAAAACTGTTACTGCCAACGAACGGTTTAACCTAGAAGAACGAAATTTGGTGAGCCAAGTGGGATTGGGGTACTGATCATTACCTGAAAGTGTTATCAAGATTGGGTGAAAAAATGTGTGCTGAGATTTCAGGAAACTCGTAGTTTTTTGGAAGCTTGGCAACTACTTTCCATTAAAGTGATTTGCGCCAGTCTCTGCTTAGGGCTACATCAATAGGAAACAAACCATAGAGATAGAACTTGGAACTACTTGATTGTGACAAGTTTCAAAGAGCTAGCACAAACCGTGTTTGATTTAGAGTTCCAACTACATGTATCCATATAAGAGAAAACAGAGTGAAACCTAAAAATTAAAACTGTTACTGCCAACGAACGGTTTAACCTAGAAGAATGAAATTTGGTTAGCCAAGTGGGATTGGGGTACTGATCATTACCTGAAAGTGTCTTGAAGTTTGGGTGAAAAAATGTGTTCTGAGATTTCAGGAAATTCGTAGTTTTTTGGAAGCTTGGCAACCCCTTTCCATGAAAGTGATTTGCGCAAGTCTCTGCTTAGGGCTACATCAATAGGAAACAAACCATAGAGATAGAACTTGGAACTACTTGATTGTGACAAGTTTCAAAAAGCTAGCACAAACCGTGTTTGATTTAGAGTTCCAACTACATGTATCCATATAGGAGAAAACAGAGTGAAACCTAAATATTAAAACTGTTACTGCCAACGAACGGTTTAACCTAGAAGAATGAAATTTGGTGAGCCAAGTGGGATTGGGGTACTGATCATTACCTGAAAGTGTCATGAAGATTGGGTGAAAAAATGTGTTCTGAGATTTCAGGAAACTCGTAGTTTTTTGGAAGCTTGGCAACCCCTTTTTATGAAAGAGATTTGCGCCAGTCTCTGCTTAGGGCTACAACAATACGAAACAAACCATAGAGATAGAACTTGGAACTACTTGATTGTGTCAAATTTCAAAGAGCTAGCACAAACCGTGTTTGATTTAGAGTTCCAACTACATGTATCCATATAGGAGAAAAAAGAGTTAAACCTAAAAATTAAAACTATTACTGCCAACGAACGGTTTAACCTAGAAGAACGAAATTTGGTGAGCCAAGTGGGATTGGGTACTGACCATTACCTGAAAGTGTTATCAAGATTGGGTGAAAAAATGTGTGGTGAGATTTCAGGAAACTCGTATTTTTTTGGAAGCTTGGCAACCCCTTTCCATGAAAGTGATTTGCGCCAGTCTCTGCTTAGGGCTACATCAATAGGAAACAAACCATAGAGATAGAACTTGGAACTACTTGATTGTGTCAAGTTTCAAAGAGCTACCACAAACCGTGTTTGATTTAGAGTTCCAACTACATGTATCCATATAGGAGAAAACAGAGTGAAACCTAAAAATTAAAACTATTACTGCCAACGAACGGTTTAACCTAGAAGAACAAAATTTGGTGAGCCAAGTGGGATTTTGTACTGACCATTACCTGAAAGTGTCATCAAGATTGGGTGAAAAAATGTGTGCTGAGATTTCAGGAAACTCGTAGTTTTTTGGAAGCTTGGCAACCCCTTTCCATGAAAGTGATTTGCGCCAGTCTCTGCTTAGGGCTACATCAATAGGAAACAAACCATAGAGATAGAACTTGGAACTACTTGATTGTGACAAGTTTCAAAGAGCTAGCACAAACCATGTTTGATTTAGAGTTCCAACTACATGTATCCATAAAGGAGAAAACAGAGTGAAACCTAAAAATTAAAACTGTTACTGCCAACGAACGGTTTAACCTAGAAGAACGAAATTTGGTGAGCCAAGTGGGATTGGGGTACTGATCATTACCTGAAAGTGTCATGAAGATTGGGTGAAAAAATGTGTGCTGAGATTTCAGGAAACTCGTAGTTTTTTGGAAGCTTGGCAACCCCTTTCCATGAAAGTGATTTGCGCCAGTCTTTGCTTAGGGCTACATCAATAGGAAACAAAGCATAGAGATAGAACTTGGAACTACTTGATTGTGACAAGTTTCAAAGAGCTAGCACAAACCGTGTTTCATTTAGAGTTCCAACTACATGTATCCATATAAGAGAAAACAGAGTGAAACCTAAAATTTAAAACTGTTACTGCCAACGAACGGTTTAAACTAGAAGAACGAAATTTGGTGAGCCAAGTGGGATTGGGGAACTGATCTTTACCTGAAAGTGTCATCAAGATTGGGTGAAAAAATGTGTTCTGAGATTTCAGGAAACTCATAGTTTTTTGGAAGCTTGGCAACCCTTTTCCATGAACGTGATTTGCGCCAGTCTCTGCTTAGGGCTATATCAATAGGAAAAAAAAAAACATAGAGATAGAACTTGGATCTACTTGATTGTGTCAATTTACAAAGAGCTAGCACAAACTGTGTTTGAATTAGAGTTCCAACTATATGTATCCATATAGGAGAAAACAGAGTGAAACCTAAAATTTAAAACTGTTACTGCCAACGAACGGTTTAACCTAGAAGAATGAAATTTGGTTAGCCAAGTGGGATTGGGGTACTGATCATTACCTGAAAGTGTCATGAAGTTTGGGTGAAAAAATGTGTTCTGAGATTTCAGGAAATTCGTAGTTTTTTGGAAGCTTGGCAACCCCTTTCCATGAAAGTGATTTGCGCAAGTCTCTGCTTAGGGCTACATCAATAGGAAACAAACCATAGAGATAGAACTTGGAACTACTTGATTGTGACAAGTTTCAAAAAGCTAGCACAAACTGTGTTTGATTTAGAGTTCCAACTACATGTATCCATATAGGAGAAAACAGAGTGAAACCTAAATATTAAAACTGTTACTGCCAACGAACGGTTTAACCTAGAAGAATGAAATTTGGTGAGCCAAGTGGGATTGGGGTACTGATCATTACCTGAAAGTGTCATGAAGATTGGGTGAAAAAATGTGTTCTGAGATTTCAGGAAACTCGTAGTTTTTTGGAAGCTTGGCAACCCCTTTTTATGAAAGAGATTTGCGCCAGTCTCTGCTTAGGGCTACAACAATACGAAACAAACCATAGAGATAGAACTTGGAACTACTTGATTGTGTCAAATTTCAAAGAGCTAGCACAAACCGTGTTTGATTTAGAGTTCCAACTACATGTATCCATATAGGAGAAAACAGAGTGAAACCTAAAAATTAAAACTGTTACTGCCAACGAACGGTTTAACCAAGAAGAACGAAATTTGATGAGCCAAGTGGGATTCGGGTACTGATCATTACCTGAAAGTGTCATCAAGGTTGGGTGAAAAAATGTGTGCTGAGATTTCAGGAAACTCGTAGTTTTTTGGAAGCTTGGCAACCACTTTCCATTAAAGTGATTTGCGCCAGTCTCTGCTTAGGGCTACATCAATAGGAAACAAACCATAGTGATAGAACTTGGAACTACTTGATTGTGACAAGTTTCAAAGAGCTAGCACAAACCGTGTTTGATTTAGAGTTCCAACTACATGTATCCAATAAGAGAAAACAGAGTGTAACCTAAAAATTAAAACTGTTACTGCCAACGAACGGTTTAACCTAGAAGAACGAAATTTGGTGAGCCAAGGGGGATTGGGGTTCTGATCATTACCTGAAAGTGTTATGAAGATTGGGTGAAAAAATGTGTGCTGAGATTTCAGGAAACTCGTAGTTTTTTGGAAGCTTGGCAACCCCTTTCCATGAAAGTGATTTGCGCCAACCCCTTTCCATGAAAGTGATTTGCGCCAATCTCTGCTAGGTTTAAACTAGAAGAACGAAATTTGGTGAGCCAAGTGGGATTGGGGTACTGATCATTACCTGAAAGTGTCATCAAGATTGGGTGCAAAAATGTGTGCTGAGATTTCAGGAAACTCGTAGTTTTTTGGAAGCAGGCAACCCCTTTCAATGAATGTGATTTGTGCCAGTCTCTGCTTAGGGCTACATCAATAGGAAACAAACCATAGAGATAGAACTTGGAACTCCTTGATTGTGTCAAGTTTCAAAGAGCTAGCACAAACCGTGTTTGATTTAGTGTTGAAACTACATGTATCCATATAGGAGAAAACAGAGTGAAACCTAAAAATTAAAACTGTTACTGCCAACGAACGGTTTAAACTAGAAGAACGAAATTTGGTGAGCCAAGTGGGATTGGGGTACTGATCATTACCTGAAAGTGTCATCAAGATTGGGTGAAAAAATGTGTGCTGAGATTTCAGGAAACTCGTAGTTTTTTGGAAGCTTGGCAACCCCTTTCCATGAAAGTGATTTGCGCCAGTCTCTGCTTAGGGGTACATCAATAGGAAACAAACCATAGAGATAGAACTTGGAACTACTTGATTGTGGCAAGTTTCAAAGAGCTAGCACAAACTGTGTTTGATTTAGAGTTCCAACTACATGTATCCATATAGGAGAAAACAGAGTGAAACCTAAAAATTAAAACTGTTACTGCCAACGAACGGTTTAACCAAGAAGAACGAAATTTGATGAGCCAAGTGGGATTCGGGTACTGATCATTACCTGAAAGTGTCATCAAGGTTGGGTGAAAAAATGTGTGCTGAGATTTCAGGAAACTCGTAGTTTTTTGGAAGCTTGGCAACCCCTTTCCATGAAAGTGATTTGCGCCAGTCTCTGCTTAGGGCTACATCAATAGGAAACAAACCATAGAGATAGAACTTGGAACTACTTGATTGTGTCAAGTTTCAAAGTACTAGCACAAACCGTGTTTGATTTAGAGTTCCAACTACATGTATCCATAAAGGAGAAAACAGAGTGAAACCTAAAAATTAAAACTGTTACTGCCAACGAACGGTTTAACCTAGAAGAACGAAATTTGGTGAGCCAAGTGGGATTGGGGTTCTGATCATTACCTGAAAGTGTCATCAAGATTGGGTGAAAAAATGTGTGCTGAGATTTCAGGAAACTCGTAGTTTTTTGGAAGCTTGGCAAACCCTTTCCATGAAAGTGATTTGCACCAGTCTCTGCTTAGGGCTACATCAATAGGAAACAAACCATAGAGATAGAACTTGGAACTACTTGATTGTGTCAAGTTTCAAAGAGCTAGCACAAACCGTGTTTGATTTAGAGTTCCAACTACATGTATCCATAAAGGAGAAAACAGAGTGAAACCTAAAAATTAAAACTGTTACTGCCAATGAACGGTTTAACCTAGAAGAACGAAATTTGGTGAGCCAAGTGGGATTGGGGTTCTGATCATTACCTGAAAGTGTCATCAAGATTGGGTGAAAAAATGTGTGCTGAGATTTCAGGAAACTCGTAGTTTTTTGGAAGCTTGGCAAACCCTTTCCATGAAAGTGATTTGCACCAGTCTCTGCTTAGGGCTACATCAATAGGAAACAAACCATAGTGATAATACTTGGAACTACTTGGTTGTGTCAAGTTTCAAAGACCTAGCAGAAACCGTGTTTGATTTAGAGTTCCAACTATATGTATCCATATAGGAGAAAACAGAGTGAAACCTAAAAATTAAAACTGTTACTGCCAATGAACGGTTTAACCTAGAAGAACGAAATTTGGTGAGCCAAGTGGGATTGGGGAAATGATCTTTACCTGAAAGTGTCATCAAGATTGGGTGAAAAAATGTGTGCTGAGATTTCAGGAAACTCATAGTTTTTTGGAAGCTTGGCAACCCTTTTCCATGAAGGTGATTTGCGCCAGTCTCTGCTTAGGGCTATATCAATAGGAAAAAAAAAAAAAACATAGAGATAGAACTTGGAACTACTTGATTGTGTCAATTTACAAAGAGCTAACACAAACTGTGTTTGAATTAGAGTTCCAACTACATGTATCCATATAGGAGAAAACAGAGTGAAACCTAAAAATTAAAACTGTTACAGCCAACGAAGAGTTTAACCTAGAAGAACGAAATTTGGTGAGCCAAGTGGGATTGGGGTACTGATCATTACCTGAAAGTGTCATGAAGATTGGGTGAAAAAATGTGTGCTGAGATTTCAGGAAACTCGTAGTTTTTTGGAACCTTGGCAACCTCTTTCCATGAAAGTGATTTGTGCCAGTCTCTGCTTAGGGCTACATCAATAGGAAACAAACCATAGAGATAGAACTTGGAACTACTTGATTGTGCCAAGTTTCAAAGAGCTAGCACAAACCATGTTTGATTTAGAGTTCCAACTACTTGTATCCATATAGGAGAAAACAGAGTGAAACCTAAAAATTAAAACTGTTACTGCCAACGAACGGTTTAACCTAGAAGAACGAAATTTGGTGAGCCAAGTGGGATTGGGGTACTGATCATTACCTGAAAGTGTCATCAAGATTGGGTGAAAAAATGTGTGCTGAGATTTCAGGAAACTCGTAGTTTTTTGGAAGCTTGGCAACCCCTTTCCATGAAAGTGATTTGCGCCAGTCTCTGCTTAGGGGTACATCAATAGGAAACAAACCATAGAGATAGAACTTGGAACTCCTTGATTGTGGCAAGTTTCAAAGAGCTAGCACAAACTGTGTTTGATTTAGAGTTCCAACTACATGTATCCATATAGGAGAAAACAGAGTGAAACCTAAAAATTAAAACTGTTACTGCCAACGAACGGCTTAACCTAGAAGAACGAAATTTGGTGAGCCAAGTGGGATTGGGGTACTGATCATTAACTGAAAGTGTTATCAAGATTGGGTGAAAAGATGTGTGCTGAGATTTCAGGAAACTCGTAGTTTTTTGGAAGCTTGGCAACCCCTTTCCATGAAAGTGATTTGCACCAGTCTCTGCTTAGGGCTACATCAATAGGAAACAAACCATAGTGATAATACTTGGAACTACTTGGTTGTGTCAAGTTTCAAAGAC
This sequence comes from Spermophilus citellus, assembly GCF_964194105.1. NCBI lineage: Eukaryota > Metazoa > Chordata > Mammalia > Rodentia > Sciuridae > Spermophilus > Spermophilus citellus. The sequence goes on along the minus strand of NC_138188.1, from coordinate 21,723,198 downwards.
CTAGCAGAAACCGTGTTTGATTTAGAGTTCCAACTATATGTATCCATATAGGAGAAAACAGAGTGAAACCTAAAAATTAAAACTGTTACTGCCAATGAACGGTTTAACCTAGAAGAACGAAATTTGGTGAGCCAAGTGGGATTGGGGAAATGATCTTTACCTGAAAGTGTCATCAAGATTGGGTGAAAAAATGTGTGCTGAGATTTCAGGAAACTCATAGTTTTTTGGAAGCTTGGCAACCCTTTTCCATGAAGGTGATTTGCGCCAGTCTCTGCTTAGGGCTATATCAATAGGAAAAAAAAAAAAACATAGAGATAGAACTTGGAACTACTTGATTGTGTCAATTTACAAAGAGCTAACACAAACTGTGTTTGAATTAGAGTTCCAACTACATGTATCCATATAGGAGAAAACAGAGTGAAACCTAAAAATTAAAACTGTTACAGCCAACGAAGAGTTTAACCTAGAAGAACGAAATTTGGTGAGCCAAGTGGGATTGGGGTACTGATCATTACCTGAAAGTGTCATGAAGATTGGGTGAAAAAATGTGTGCTGAGATTTCAGGAAACTCGTAGTTTTTTGGAACCTTGGCAACCTCTTTCCATGAAAGTGATTTGTGCCAGTCTCTGCTTAGGGCTACATCAATAGGAAACAAACCATAGAGATAGAACTTGGAACTACTTGATTGTGCCAAGTTTCAAAGAGCTAGCACAAACCATGTTTGATTTAGAGTTCCAACTACTTGTATCCATATAGGAGAAAACAGAGTGAAACCTAAAAATTAAAACTGTTACTGCCAACGAACGGTTTAACCTAGAAGAACGAAATTTGGTGAGCCAAGTGGGATTGGGGTACTGATCATTACCTGAAAGTGTCATCAAGATTGGGTGAAAAAATGTGTGCTGAGATTTCCGGAAACTCGTAGTTTTTTGGAAGCTTGGCAACCCCTTTCCATGAAAGTGATTTGCGCCAGTCTCTGCTTAGGGGTACATCAATAGGAAACAAACCATAGAGATAGAACTTGGAACTCCTTGATTGTGGCAAGTTTCAAAGAGCTAGCACAAACTGTGTTTGATTTAGAGTTCCAACTACATGTATCCATATAGGAGAAAACAGAGTGAAACCTAAAAATTAAAACTGTTACTGCCAACGAACGGCTTAACCTAGAAGAACGAAATTTGGTGAGCCAAGTGGGATTGGGGTACTGATCATTAACTGAAAGTGTTATCAAGATTGGGTGAAAAGATGTGTGCTGAGATTTCAGGAAACTCGTAGTTTTTTGGAAGCTTGGCAACCCCTTTCCATGAAAGTGATTTGCGCCAATCTCTGCTTAGGGGTACATCAATAGGAAACAAACCATAGAGATAGAACCTGGAACTACTTGGTTGTGTCAAGTTACAAAGAGCTAGCACAAACTGTGTTTGATTTAGAGTTCCAAATACATGTATCCATATAGGAGAAAACAGAGTGAAACCTAAAAATTAAAACTGTTACTGCCAACGAACGGTTTAACCAAGAAGAACGAAATTTGATGAGCCAAGTGGGATTCGGGTACTGATCATTACCTGAAAGTGTCATCAAGGTTGGGTGAAAAAATGTGTGCTGAGATTTCAGGAAACTCGTAGTTTTTTGGAAGCTTGGCAACCACTTTCCATTAAAGTGATTTGCGCCAGTCTCTGCTTAGGGCTACATCAATAGGAAACAAACCATAGTGATAGAACTTGGAACTACTTGATTGTGACAAGTTTCAAAGAGCTAGCACAAACCGTGTTTGATTTAGAGTTCCAACTACATGTATCCATATAAGAGAAAACAGAGTGTAACCTAAAAATTAAAACTGTTACTGCCAACGAACGGTTTAACCTAGAAGAACGAAATTTGGTGAGCCAAGGGGGATTGGGGTTCTGATCATTACCTGAAAGTGTTATGAAGATTGGGTGAAAAAATGTGTGCTGAGATTTCAGGAAACTCGTAGTTTTTTGGAAGCTTGGCAACCCCTTTCCATGAAAGTGATTTGCGCCAACCCCTTTCCATGAAAGTGATTTGCGCCAATCTCTGCTAGGTTTAAACTAGAAGAACGAAATTTGGTGAGCCAAGTGGGATTGGGGTACTGATCATTACCTGAAAGTGTCATCAAGATTGGGTGCAAAAATGTGTGCTGAGATTTCAGGAAACTCGTAGTTTTTTGGAAGCTCGGGAACCCCTTTCCATGAACGTGATTTGCGCCAGTCTCTGCTTAGGGCTATATCAATAGGAAAAAAAAAAACCTAGAGATAGAACTTGGAACTACTTGATTGTGTCAAGTTACAAAGAGCTAGCACAAACTGTGTTTGATTTAGAGTTCCAACTACATGTATCCATATAGGAGAAAACAGAGTGAAACCTAAAAATTAAAACTGTTACTGCCAACGAACGGTTTAACCTAGAAGAACGAAATTTGGTGAGCCAAGTGGGATTGGGGTCCTGATCATTACCTGAAAGTGTCACCAAGATTGGGTGAAAAAATGTGTGCTGAGATTTCAGGAAACTCGTAGTTTTTTGGAAGCTTGGCAACCCCTTTCCATGAAAGTGATTTGCGCCAGTCTCTGCTTATGGCTACATCAATAGGAAACAAACCATAGAGATAGAACTTGGAACTACTTGATTGTGTCAAGTTTCAAAGAGCTAGCACAAACCGTGTTTGATTTAGAGTTCCAACTACATGTATCCATATAGGAGAAAACAGAGTGAAACCTAAATATTAAAACTGTTACTGCCAACGAACGGTTTAAACTAGAAGAATGAAATTTGATCAGCCAAGTGGGATTGGGGTACTGATCATTACCTGAAAGTGTCATCAAGGTTTGGTAAAAAAATGTGTGCTGAGATTTCAGGAAACTCGTAGTTTTTTGGAAGCTTGGCAACCCCTTTCCATGAAAGTGATTTGCGCCAGTCTCTGCTTAGGGCTACATCAATAGGAAACAAACCATAGTGATAGAACTTGGAACTACTTGATTGTGACAAGTTTCAAAGAGCTAGCACAAACCGTGTTTGATTTAGAGTTCCAACTACATGTATCCATATAAGAGAAAACAGAGTGTAACCTAAAAATTAAAACTGTTACTGCCAACGAACGGTTTAACCTAGAAGAACGAAATTTGGTGAGCCAAGGGGGATTGGGGTTCTGATCATTACCTGAAAGTGTTATGAAGATTGGGTGAAAAAATGTGTGCTGAGATTTCAGGAAACTCGTAGTTTTTTGGAAGCTTGGCAACCCCTTTCCATGAAAGTGATTTGCGCCAACCCCTTTCCATGAAAGTGATTTGCGCCAATCTCTGCTAGGTTTAAACTAGAAGAACGAAATTTGGTGAGCCAAGTGGGATTGGGGTACTGATCATTACCTGAAAGTGTCATCAAGATTGGGTGCAAAAATGTGTGCTGAGATTTCAGGAAACTCGTAGTTTTTTGGAAGCTCGGGAACCCCTTTCCATGAACGTGATTTGCGCCAGTCTCTGCTTAGGGCTATATCAATAGGAAAAAAAAAAACCTAGAGATAGAACTTGGAACTACTTGATTGTGTCAAGTTACAAAGAGCTAGCACAAACTGTGTTTGATTTAGAGTTCCAACTACATGTATCCATATAGGAGAAAACAGAGTGAAACCTAAAAATTAAAACTGTTACTGCCAACGAACGTTTTAACCTAGAAGAACGAAATTTGGTGAGCCAAGTGGGATTGGGGTCCTGATCATTACCTGAAAGTGTCACCAAGATTGGGTGAAAAAATGTGTGCTGAGATTTCAGGAAACTCGTAGTTTTTTGGAAGCTTGGCAACCCCTTTCCATGAAAGTGATTTGCGCCAGTCTCTGCTTATGGCTACATCAATAGGAAACAAACCATAGAGATAGAACTTGGAACTACTTGATTGTGTCAAGTTTCAAAGAGCTAGCACAAACCGTGTTTGATTTAGAGTTCCAACTACATGTATCCATATAGGAGAAAACAGAGTGAAACCTAAATATTAAAACTGTTACTGCCAACGAACGGTTTAAACTAGAAGAATGAAATTTGATCAGCCAAGTGGGATTGGGGTACTGATCATTACCTGAAAGTGTCATCAAGGTTTGGTAAAAAAATGTGTGCTGAGATTTCAGGAAACTCGTAGTTTTTTGGAAGCTTGGCAACCCCTTTCCATGAAAGTGATTTGCGCCAGTCTCTGCTTATGGCTACACCAATAGGAAACAAACCATAGAGATAGAACTTGGAACTACTTGATTGTGTCAAGTTTCAAAGAGCTAGCACAAACCGTGTTTGATTTAGAGTTCCAACTACATGTATCCATAAAGGTGAAAACAGAGTGAAACCTAAAAATTAAAACTGTTACTGCCAACGAACGGTTTAAACTAGAAGAAAGAAATTTGGTGAGCCAAGTGGGATTGGGGTTCTGATCATTACCTGAAAGTGTCATCAAGATTGGGTGAAAAAATGTGTGCTGAGATTTCAGGAAACTCGTAGTTTTTTGGAAGCTTGGCAACCCCTTTCCATGATAGTGATTTGCACCAGTCTCTGCTTAGGGCTACATCAATTGGAAACAAACAATAGAGATAGAACTTGGAACTACTTTATTGTGTCAAGTTTCAAAGAGCTAGCACAAACCATGTTTGATTTAGAGTTCCAACTACTTGTATCCATATAGGAGAAAACAGAGTGAAACCTAAAAATTAAAACTGTTACTGCCAACGAACGGTTTAACCTAGAAGAACGAAATTTGGTGAGCCAAGTGGGATTGGGGTACTGATCATTACCTGAAAGTGTCATCAAGATTGGGTGAAAAAATGTGTGCTGAGATTTCAGGAAACTCGTAGTTTTTTGGAAGCTTGGCAACCCCTTTCCATGAAAGTGATTTGCGCCAGTCTCTGCTTAGGGGTACATCAATAGGAAACAAACCATAGAGATAGAACTTGGAACTACTTGATTGTGGCAAGTTTCAAAGAGCTAGCACAAACTGTGTTTGATTTAGAGTTCCAACTACATGTATCCATATAGGAGAAAACAGAGTGAAACCTAAAAATTAAAACTGTTACAGCCAACGAAGAGTTTAACCTAGAAGAACGAAATTTGGTGAGCCAAGTGGGATTGGGGTACTGATCATTACCTGAATGTGTCATGAAGATTGGGTGAAAAGATGTGTGCTGAGATTTCAGGAAACTCGTAGTTTTTTGGAAGCTTGGCAACCTCTTTCCATGAAAGTGATTTGTGCCAGTCTCTGCTTAGGGCTACATCAATAGGAAACAAACCATAGAGATAGAACTTGGAACTACTTGATTGTGCCAAGTTTCAAAGAGCTAGCACAAACCGTGTTTGATTTAGAGTTCCAACTACATGTATCCATATAAGAGAAAACAGAGTGAAACCGAAAAATTAAAACTGTTACTGCCAACGAACGGTTTAACCTAGAAGAACGAAATTTGGTGAGCCAAGTGGGATTGGGGTACTGATCATTACCTGAAAGTGTCATGAAGTTTGGGTGAAAAAATGTGTTCTGAGATTTCAGGAAATTCGTAGTTTTTTGGAAGCTTGGCAACCCCTTTCCATGAAAGTGATTTGCGCAAGTCTCTGCTTAGGGCTACATCAATAGGAAACAAACCATAGAGATAGAACTTGGAACTACTTGATTGTGACAAGTTTCAAAAAGCTAGCACAAACCGTGTTTGATTTAGAGTTCCAACTACATGTATCCATATAGGAGAAAACAGAGTGAAACCTAAATATTAAAACTGTTACTGCCAACGAACGGTTTAACCTAGAAGAATGAAATTTGGTGAGCCAAGTGGGATTGGGGTACTGATCATTACCTGAAAGTGTCATGAAGATTGGGTGAAAAAATGTGTTCTGAGATTTCAGGAAACTCGTAGTTTTTTGGAAGCTTGGCAACCCCTTTTTATGAAAGAGATTTGCGCCAGTCTCTGCTTAGGGCTACAACAATACGAAACAAACCATAGAGATAGAACTTGGAACTACTTGATTGTGTCAAATTTCAAAGAGCTAGCACAAACCGTGTTTGATTTAGAGTTCCAAATACATGTATCCATATAGGAGAAAAAAGAGTTAAACCTAAAAATTAAAACTATTACTGCCAACGAACGGTTTAACCTAGAAGAACGAAATTTGGTGAGCCAAGTGGGATTGGGTACTGACCATTACCTGAAAGTGTTATCAAGATTGGGTGAAAAAATGTGTGGTGAGATTTCAGGAAACTCGTATTTTTTTGGAAGCTTGGCAACCCCTTTCCATGAAAGTGATTTGCGCCAGTCTCTGCTTAGGGCTACATCAATAGGAAACAAACCATAGAGATAGAACTTGGAACTACTTGATTGTGTCAAGTTTCAAAGAGCTACCACAAACCGTGTTTGATTTAGAGTTCCAACTACATGTATCCATATAGGAGAAAACAGAGTGAAACCTAAAAATTAAAACTATTACTGCCAACGAACGGTTTAACCTAGAAGAACAAAATTATTGAGCCAAGTGGGATTTTGTACTGACCATTACCTGAAAGTGTCATCAAGATTGGGTGAAAAAATGTGTGCTGAGATTTCAGGAAACTCGTAGTTTTTTGGAAGCTTGGCAACCCCTTTCCATGAAAGTGATTTGCGCCAGTCTCTGCTTAGGGCTACATCAATAGGAAACAAACCATAGAGATAGAACTTGGAACTACTTGATTGTGACAAGTTTCAAAGAGCTAGCACAAACCATGTTTGATTTAGAGTTACAACTACATGTATCCATAAAGGAGAAAACAGAGTGAAACCTAAAAATTAAAACTGTTACTGCCAACGAACGGTTTAACCTAGAAGAACGAAATTTGGTGAGCCAAGTGGGATTGGGGTACTGATCATTACCTGAAAGTGTCATGAAGATTGGGTGAAAAAATGTGTGCTGAGATTTCAGGAAACTCGTAGTTTTTTGGAAGCTTGGCAACCCCTTTCCATGAAAGTGATTTGCGCCAGTCTTTGCTTAGGGCTACATCAATAGGAAACAAAGCATAGAGATAGAACTTGGAACTACTTGATTGTGACAAGTTTCAAAGAGCTAGCACAAACCGTGTTTCATTTAGAGTTCCAACTACATGTATCCATATAAGAGAAAACAGAGTGAAACCTAAAATTTAAAACTGTTACTGCCAACGAACGGTTTAAACTAGAAGAACGAAATTTGGTGAGCCAAGTGGGATTGGGGAACTGATCTTTACCTGAAAGTGTCATCAAGATTGGGTGAAAAAATGTGTTCTGAGATTTCAGGAAACTCATAGTTTTTTGGAAGCTTGGCAACCCTTTTCCATGAACGTGATTTGCGCCAGTCTCTGCTTAGGGCTATATCAATAGGAAAAAAAAAACATAGAGATAGAACTTGGATCTACTTGATTGTGTCAATTTACAAAGAGCTAGCACAAACTGTGTTTGAATTAGAGTTCCAACTATATGTATCCATATAGGAGAAAACAGAGTGAAACCTAAAATTTAAAACTGTTACTGCCAACGAACGGTTTAACCTAGAAGAATGAAATTTGGTTAGCCAAGTGGGATTGGGGTACTGATCATTACCTGAAAGTGTCATGAAGTTTGGGTGAAAAAATGTGTTCTGAGATTTCAGGAAATTCGTAGATTTTTGGAAGCTTGGCAACCCCTTTCCATGAAAGTGATTTGCGCAAGTCTCTGCTTAGGGCTACATCAATAGGAAACAAACCATAGAGATAGAACTTGGAACTACTTGATTGTGACAAGTTTCAAAAAGCTAGCACAAACTGTGTTTGATTTAGAGTTCCAACTACATGTATCCATATAGGAGAAAACAGAGTGAAACCTAAATATTAAAACTGTTACTGCCAACGAACGGTTTAACCTAGAAGAATGAAATTTGGTGAGCCAAGTGGGATTGGGGTACTGATCATTACCTGAAAGTGTCATGAAGATTGGGTGAAAAAATGTGTTCTGAGATTTCAGGAAACTCGTAGTTTTTTGGAAGCTTGGCAACCCCTTTTTATGAAAGAGATTTGCGCCAGTCTCTGCTTAGGGCTACAACAATACGAAACAAACCATAGAGATAGAACTTGGAACTACTTGATTGTGTCAAATTTCAAAGAGCTAGCACAAACCGTGTTTGATTTAGAGTTCCAACTACATGTATCCATATAGGAGAAAAAAGAGTTAAACCTAAAAATTAAAACTATTACTGCCAACGAACGGTTTAACCTAGAAGAACGAAATTTGGTGAGCCAAGTGGGATTGGGTACTGACCATTACCTGAAAGTGTTATCAAGATTGGGTGAAAAAATGTGTGGTCAGATTTCAGGAAACTCGTAGTTTTTTGGAAGCTTGGCAACCCCTTTCCATGAAAGTGATTTGCGCCAGTCTCTGCTTAGGGCTACATCAATAGGAAACAAACCATAGAGATAGAACTTGGAACTACTTGATTGTGTCAAGTTTCAAAGAGCTACCACAAACCGTGTTTGATTTAGAGTTCCAACTACATGTATCCATATAGGAGAAAACAGAGTGAAACCTAAAAATTAAAACTATTACTGCCAACGAACGGTTTAACCTAGAAGAACAAAATTTGGTGAGCCAAGTGGGATTGGGTACTGACCATTACCTGAAAGTGTCATCAAGATTGGGTGAAAAAATGTGTGCTGAGATTTCAGGAAACTCGTAGTTTTTTGGAAGCTTGGCAACCCCTTTCCATGAAAGTGATTTGCGCCAGTCTCTGCTTAGGGCTACATCAATAGGAAACAAACCATAGAGATAGAACTTGGAACTACTTGATTGTGACAAGTTTCAAAGAGCTAGCACAAACCGTGTTTGATTTAGTGTTCCAACTACATGTATCCATATAGGAGAAAACAAAGTGAAACCTAAAAATTAAAACTGTTACTGCCAACGAACAGTTTAATCTAGAAGAACGAAATTTGGTGAGCCAAGTGTGATTGGGATACTGATCATTACCTGAAAGTGTCATCAAGATTGGGTGAAAAAATGTGTGCTGAGATTTCAGGAAACTCGTAGTTTTTTGGAAGCTTGGCAACCCCTTTCCATGAAAGTGATTTGCGCCAGTCTCTGCTTAGGGGTACATCAATAGGAAACAAACAATAGAGATAGAACTTGGAACTACTTGATTGTGGCAAGTTTCAAAGAGCTAGCACAAACCGTGTTTGATTTAGAGTTCCAACTACATGTATCCATATAGGAGAAAACAGAGTGAAACCGAAAAATTAAAACTGTTACTGCCAACGAACGGTTTAACCTAGAAGAACGAAATTTGGTGAGCCAAGTGGGATTGGGGTACTGATCATTACCTGAAAGTGTCATCAAGATTGGGTGAAAAAATGTGTGCTGAGATTTCAGGAAACTCGTAGTTTTTTGGAAGCTTGGCAACCCCTTTCCATGAAAGTGATTTGCGCCAGTCTCTGCTTAGGGCTACATCAATAGGAAACAAACCATAGAGATAGAACTTGGAACTACTTGATTGTGACAAGTTTCAAAGAGCTAGCACAAACCATGTTTGATTTAGAGTTCCAACTACATGTATCCATAAAGGAGAAAACAGAGTGAAACCTAAAATTACAACTGTTACTGCCAACGAACGGTTTAACCTAGAAGAACGAAATTTGGTGAGCCAATTGGGATTGGGGTACTGATCATTACCTGAAAGTGTCATGAAGATTGGGTGAAAAAATGTGTGCTGAGATTTCAGGAAACTCGTAGTTTTTTGGTAGCTTGGCCACCCCTTTCCTTGAAAGTGATTTGCGCCAGTCTCTGCTTAGGGCTACATCAATAGGAAACAAACCATAGAGTTAGAACTTGGAACTACTTGATTGTGACAAGTTTCAAAGAGCTAGCACAAACCGTGTTTCATTTAGAGTTCCAACTACATGTATCCATATAAGAGAAAACAGAGTGAAACCTAAAGTTTAAAACTGTTACTGCCAACGAACGGTTTAAACTAGAAGAATGAAATTTGGTGAGCCAAGTGGGATTGGGGAAATGATCTTTACCTGAAAGTGTCATCAAGATTGGGTGAAAAAATGTGTGCTGAGATTTCAGGAAACTCACAGTTTTTTGGAAGCTTGGCAACTCTTTTCCATGAAGGTGATTTGCGCCAGTCTCTGCTTAGGGCTATATCAATAGGAAAAAAAAAAAACATAGAGATAGAACATGGAACTACTTGATTGTGTCAATTTACAAAGAGCTAGCACAAACTGTGTTTGAATTAGAGTTCCAACTACATGTATCCATATAGGAGAAAACAGAGTGAAACCTAAAAATTAAAACTGTTACTGCCAACGAACGGTTTAACCTAGAAGAACGAAATTTGGTGAGCCAAGTGGGATTGGGGTACTGATCATTACCTGAAAGTGTCATCAAGACTGGGTGAAAATATGTGTGCTGAGATTTCAGGAAACTCGTAGTTTTTTGGAAGCTTGGCAATCCATTTCCATGAAAGTGATTTGCGCCAGTCTCTGCTTAGGGCTACATCAATAGGAAACAAACCATAGAGATAGAACTTGGAACTACTTGATTGTGTCAAGTTTCAAAGAGCTAGCACAAACCATGTTTGATTTAGAGTTCCAACTACATGTATCCATATAGGAGAAAACAGATTGAAACCTAAAAATTTGAACTGTTACTGCCAACGAACGGTTTAACCTAGAAGAACGAAATTTGGTGAGCCAAGTGGGATTGGGGTACTGATCATTACCTGAACGTGTCATCAAGATTGGGTGAAAAAATGTGTGCTGAGATTTCAGGAAACTCGTAGTTTTTTGGAAGCTTGGCAACCTCTTTCCATGAAAGTGATTTGTGCCAGTCTCTGCTTAGGGCTACATCAATAGGAAACAAACCATAGAGATAGAACTTGGAACTACTTGATTGTGCCAAGTTTCAAAGAGCTAGCACAAACTGTGTTTGATTTAGAGTTCCAACTACATGTATCCATATAGGAGAAAACAGAGTGAAACCTAAAAATTAAAACTGTTACTGCCAACGAACGGTTTAACCTAGAAGAACGAAATTTGGTGAGCCAAGTGGGATTGTGGTACTGATCATTACCGGAAAGTGTCATCAAGATTGGGTGAAAAAATGTGTGCTGAGATTTCAGAAAACTCGTTGTTTTTTGGAAGCAGGCAACCCCTTTCAATGAATGTGATTTGTGCCAGTCTCTGCTTAGGGCTACATCAATAGGAAACAAACCATAGAGATAGAACTTGGAACTCCTTGATTGTGTCAAGTTTCAAAGAACTAGCACAAACCGTGTTTTATTTAGTGTTCCAACTACATGTATCCATATAGGAGAAAACAGAGTGAAACCTAAAAATTAAAACTGTTACTGCCAACGAACGGTTTAACCTAGAAGAACGAAATTTGGTGAGCCAAGTGGGATTGGGGTACTGATCATTACCTGAAAGTGTCATCAAGATTGGGTGAAAAAATGTGTGCTGAGATTTCAGGAAACTCGTAGTTTTTTGGAAGCTTGGCAAACCCTTTCCATGAAAGTGATTTGCACCAGTCTCTGCTTAGGGCTACATCAATAGGAAACAAACCATAGAGATAGAACTTGGAACTACTTGATTGTGTCAAGTTTCAAAGAGCTAGCACAAATCGTGTTTGATTTAGAGTTCCAACTACATGTATCCATAAAGGAGAAAACAGAGTGAAACCTAAAAATTAAAACTGTTACTGCCAATGAACGGTTTAACCTAGAAGAACGAAATTTGGTGAGCCAAGTGGGATTGGGGTTCTGATCATTACCTGAAAGTGTCATCAAGATTGGGTGAAAAAATGTGTGCTGAGATTTCAGGAAACTCGTAGTTTTTTGGAAGCTTGGCAAACCCTTTCCATGAAAGTGATTTGCACCAGTCTCTGCTTAGGGCTACATCAATAGGAAACAAACCATAGTGATAGAACTTGGAACTACTTGGTTGTGTCAAGTTTCAAAGACCTAGCAGAAACCGTGTTTGATTTAGAGTTCCAACTATATGTATCCATATAGGAGAAAACAGAGTGAAACCTAAAAATTAAAACTGTTACTGCCAATGAACGGTTTAACCTAGAAGAACGAAATTTGGTGAGCCAAGTCGGATTGGGGTACTGATCATTACCTGAAAGTGTCATGAAGATTGGGTGAAAAAATGTGTGCTGAGATTTCAGGAAACTCGTAGTTTTTTGGAAGCTTGGCAACCTCTTTCCATGAAAGTGATTTGTGCCAGTCTCTGCTTAGGGCTACATCAATAGGAAACAAACCATAGAGATAGAACTTGGAACTACTTGATTGTGCCAAGTTTCAAAGAGCTAGCACAAACCGTGTTTGATTTAGAGTTCCAACTACATGTATCCATATAGGAGAAAACAGAGTGAAACCTAAAAATTAAAACTGTTACTGCCAACGAACGGTTTAACCTAGAAGAACGAAATTTGGTGAGCCAAGTGGGATTGGGGTACTGATCATTACCTGAAAGTGTCATCAAGATTGGGTGAAAAAATGTGTGCTGAGATTTCAGGAAACTCGTAGTTTTTTGGAAGCTTGGCAACCCCTTTCCATGAAAGTGATTTGCGCCAGTCCCTGCTTAGGGGTACATCAATAGGAAACAAACCATAGAGATAGAACTTGGAACTACTTGATTGTGGCAAGTTTCAAAGAGCTAGCACAAACTGTGTTTGATTTAGAGTTCCAACTACATGTATCCATATAGGAGAAAACAGAGTGAAACCTAAAAATTAAAACTGTTACTGTCAACGAACGGTTTAACCAAGAAGAACGAAATTTGATCAGCCAAGTGGGATTGGGGTACTGATCATTACCTGAAAGTGTCATCAAGGTTGGGTGAAAAAATGTGTGCTGAGATTTCAGGAAATTCGTAGTTTTTTGGAAGCTTGGCAAACCCTTTCCATGAAAGTGATTTGCGCCAGTCTCTGCTTAGGGCTACATCAATAGGAAACAAACCATAGAGATAGAACTTGGAACTACTTGATTGTGTCAAGTTTCAAAGAGCTAGCACAAACCGTGTTTGATTTAGAGTTCCAACTACATGTATCCATAAAGGTGAAAACAGAGTGAAACCTAAAAATTAAAACTGTTACTGCCAACGAACGGTTTAACCTAGAAGAACGAAATTTGGTGAGCCAAGTGGGATTGGGGTTCTGATCATTACCTGAAAGTGTCATCAAGATTGGGTGAAAAAATGTGTGCTGAGATTTCAGGAAACTCGTAGTTTTTTGGAAGCTTGGCAAACCCTTTCCATGAAAGTGATTTGCAACAGTCTCTGCTTAGGGCTACATCAATAGGAAACAAACCATAGAGATAGAACTTGGAACTACTTGATTGTGTCAAGTTTCAAAGAGCTAGCACAAATCGTGTTTGATTTAGAGTTCCAACTACATGTATCCATAAAGGAGAAAACAGAGTGAAACCTAAAAATTAAAACTGTTACTGCCAATGAACGGTTTAACCTAGAAGAACGAAATTTGGTGAGCCAAGTGGGATTGGGGTTCTGATCATTACCTGAAAGTGTCATCAAGATTGGGTGAAAAAATGTGTGCTGAGATTTCAGGAAACTCGTAGTTTTTTGGAAGCTTGGCAAACCCTTTCCATGAAAGTGATTTGCACCAGTCTCTGCTTAGGGCTACATCAATAGGAAACAAACCATAGTGATAGAACTTGGAACTACTTGGTTGTGTCAAGTTTCAAAGACCTAGCAGAAACCGTGTTTGATTTAGAGTTCCAACTATATGTATCCATATAGGAGAAAACAGAGTGAAACCTAAAAATTAAAACTGTTACTGCCAATGAACGGTTTAACCTAGAAGAACGAAATTTGGTGAGCCAAGTCGGATTGGGGTACTGATCATTACCTGAAAGTGTCATGAAGATTGGGTGAAAAAATGTGTGCTGAGATTTCAGGAAACTCGTAGTTTTTTGGAAGCTTGGCAACCTCTTTCCATGAAAGTGATTTGTGCCAGTCTCTGCTTAGGGCTACATCAATAGGAAACAAACCATAGAGATAGAACTTGGAACTACTTGATTGTGACAAGTTTCAAAGAGCTAGCACAAACCGTGTTTGATTTAGAGTTCCAACTACATGTATCCATATAAGAGAAAACAGAGTGAAACCTAAAAATTAAAACTGTTACTGCCAACGAACGGTTTAACCTAGAAGAACGAAATTTGGTGAGCCAAGTGGGATTGGGGTTCTGATCATTACCTGAAAGTGTTATCAAGATTGGGTGAAAAAATGTGTGCTGAGATTTCAGGAAACTCGTAGTTTTTTGGAAGCTTGGCAACCCCTTTCCATGAAAGTGATTTGCGCCAACCCCTTTCCATGAAAGTGATTTGCACCAATCTCTGCTAGGTTTAACCTAGAAGAACGAAATTTGGTGAGCCAAGTGGGATTGGGGTACTGATCATTACCTGAAAGTGTCATCAAGATTGGGAGCAAAAATGTGTGCTGAGATTTCAGGAAACTCGTAGTTTTTTGGAAGCTTGGCAAACCCTTTCCATGAAAGTGATTTGCACCAGTCTCTGCTTAGGGCTACATCAATAGGAAACAAACCATAGAGATAGAACTTGGAACTACTTGGTTGTGTCAAGTTTCAAAGAGCTAGCACAAACCGTGTTTGATTTAGAGTTCCAAGTACATGTATCCATATAGGAGAAAACAGAGTGAAACCTAAAAATTAAAACTGTTACTGCCAACGAACGGTTTAACCTAGAAGAACGAAATCTGGTGAGCCAAGTGGGTTTGGGGTACTGATCATTACCTGAAAGTGTTATCAAGATTGGGTGAAAAAATGTGTGCTGAGATTTCAGGAAACTCGTAGTTTTTTGGAAGCTTGGCAACCCCTATCCATGAACGTGATTTGTGCCAGTCTCTGCTTAGGGCTATTTCAATAGAAAAAAAAATACATAGAGATAGAACTTGGAACTACTTGATTGTGACAAGTTTCAAAGAGCTAACACAAACTATGTTTGATTTAGAGTTCCAACTACTTGTATCCATATAGGAGAAAACAGAGTGAAACCTAAAAATTAAAACTGTTACTGCCAACGAATGGTTTAACCTAGAAGAACGAAATTTGGTGAGCCAAGTGGGATTGGGTTACTGATCATTACCTGAAAGTGTCATCAAGATTGGGTGAAAAAATGTGTGCTGAAATTTCAGGAAACTCATAGTTTTTTGGAAGCTTGGCAACCCCTTTCCATGAAAGTGATTTGTGCCAGTCTCTGCTTAGGACTACATCAATAGGAAACAAACCATAGAGATAGAACTTGGAACTACTTGATTTTGACAAGTTTCAAAGAGCTAGCACAAACCGTGTTTGATTTAGAGTTCCAACTACATGTATCCATATAGGAGAAAACAGAGTTAAATCTAAAAATTAAAACTGTTACTGAAAACGAACGGTTTAACCTAGAAGAACGAAATTTGGTGAGCCAAGTGGGATTGGGGTACTGATCATTACCTGAAAGTGTTATCAAGATTGGGTGAAAAAATGTGTGCTGAGATTTCAGGAAACTCGTAGTTTTTTGGAAGCTTGGCAACCCCTTTCCATGAAAGTGATTTGCGCCAATCTCTGCTTAGGGCTACATCAATAGGAAACAAACCATAGAGATAGAACTTGGAACTACTTGGTTGTGTCAAATTTCAAAGAGCTAGCACAAACCTTGTTTGTTTTAGAGTTCCAAATACATGTATCCATATAGGAGAAAAGAGAGTGAAACCTAAAAAGTAAAACTGTTACTGCCAGTGAACAGTTTAACCTAGAAACGAAATTTGGTGAGCCAAGTGGGATTGGGGTACTGATCATTACCTGAAAGTGTCATCAAGATTGGGTGAAAAAATGTGTGCTGAAATTTCAGGAAACTCGTAGTTTTTTGGAAGCTTGGCAACCCCTTTCCATGAAAGTGATTTGCGCCAGTCCCTGCTTAGGGGTACATCAATAGGAAACAAACCATAGAGATAGAACTTGGAACTACTTGATTGTGGCAAGTTTCAAAGAGCTAGCACAAACTGTGTTTGATTTAGAGTTCCAACTACATGTATCCATATAGGAGAAAACAGAGTGAAACCTAAAAATTAAAACTGTTACTGTCAACGAACGGTTTAACCAAGAAGAACGAAATTTGATCAGCCAAGTGGGATTGGGGTACTGATCATTACCTGAAAGTGTCATCAAGATTGGGTGAAAAAATGTGTGCTGAGATTTCAGGAAACTCGTAGTTTTTTGGAAGCTTGGCAAACCCTTTCCATGAAAGTGATTTGCAACAGTCTCTGCTTAGGGCTACATCAATAGGAAACAAACCATAGAGATAGAACTTGGAACTACTTGATTGTGTCAAGTTTCAAAGAGCTAGCACAAATCGTGTTTGATTTAGAGTTCCAACTACATGTATCCATAAAGGAGAAAACAGAGTGAAACCTAAAAATTAAAACTGTTACTGCCAATGAACGGTTTAACCTAGAAGAACGAAATTTGGTGAGCCAAGTGGGATTGGGGTTCTGATCATTACCTGAAAGTGTCATCAAGATTGGGTGAAAAAATGTGTGCTGAGATTTCAGGAAACTCGTAGTTTTTTGGAAGCTTGGCAAACCCTTTCCATGAAAGTGATTTGCACCAGTCTCTGCTTAGGGCTACATCAATAGGAAACAAACCATAGTGATAGAACTTGGAACTACTTGGTTGTGTCAAGTTTCAAAGACCTAGCAGAAACCGTGTTTGATTTAGAGTTCCAACTATATGTATCCATATAGGAGAAAACAGAGTGAAACCTAAAAATTAAAACTGTTACTGCCAATGAACGGTTTAACCTAGAAGAACGAAATTTGGTGAGCCAAGTCGGATTGGGGTACTGATCATTACCTGAAAGTGTCATGAAGATTGGGTGAAAAAATGTGTGCTGAGATTTCAGGAAACTCGTAGTTTTTTGGAAGCTTGGCAACCCCTTTCCATGAAAGTGATTTGCGCCAACCCCTTTCCATGAAAGTGATTTGCACCAATCTCTGCTAGGTTTAACCTAGAAGAACGAAATTTGGTGAGCCAAGTGGGATTGGGGTACTGATCATTACCTGAAAGTGTCATCAAGATTGGGAGCAAATTGTGTGCTGAGATTTCAGGAAACTCGTAGTTTTTTGGAAGCTTGGCAAACCCTTTCCATGAAAGTGATTTGCACCAGTCTCTGCTTAGGGCTACATCAATAGGAAACAAACCATAGAGATAGAACTTGGAACAACTTGGTTGTGTCAAGTTTCAAAGAGCTAGCACAAACCGTGTTTGATTTAGAGTTCCAAGTACATGTATCCATATAGGAGAAAACAGAGTGAAACCTAAAAATTAAAACTGTTACTGCCAACAAACGGTTTAACCTAGAAGAACGAAATCTGGTGAGCCAAGTGGGTTTGGGGTACTGATCATTACCTGAAAGTGTTATCAAGATTGGGTGAAAAAATGTGTGCTGAGATTTCAGGAAACTCGTAGTTTTTTGGAAGCTTGGCAACCCCTTTCCATGAAAGTGATTTGCGCCAGTCTCTGCTTAGGGCTATTTCAATAGAAAAAAAAATACATAGAGATAGAACTTGGAACTACTTGATTGTGACAAGTTTCAAAGAGCTAACACAAACTATGTTTGATTTAGAGTTCCAACTACTTGTATCCATATAGGAGAAAACAGAGTGAAACCTAAAAATTAAAACTGTTACTGCCAACGAATGGTTTAACCTAGAAGAACGAAATTTGGTGAGCCAAGTGGGATTGGGTTACTGATCATTACCTGAAAGTGTCATCAAGATTGGGTGAAAAAATGTGTGCTGAAATTTCAGGAAACTCATAGTTTTTTGGAAGCTTGGCAACCCCTTTCCATGAAAGTGATTTGTGCCAGTCTCTGCTTAGGACTACATCAATAGGAAACAAACCATAGAGATAGAACTTGGAACTACTTGATTTTGACAAGTTTCAAAGAGCTAGCACAAACCGTGTTTGATTTAGAGTTCCAACTACATGTATCCATATAGGAGAAAACAGAGTTAAATCTAAAAATTAAAACTGTTACTGAAAACGAACGGTTTAACCTAGAAGAACGAAATTTGGTGAGCCAAGTGGGATTGGGGTACTGATCATTACCTGAAAGTGTTATCAAGATTGGGTGAAAAAATGTGTGCTGAGATTTCAGGAAACTCGTAGTTTTTTGGAAGCTTGGCAACCCCTTTCTATGAAAGTGATTTGCGCCAATCTCTGCTTAGGGCTACATCAATAGGAAACAAACCATAGAGATAGAACTTGGAACTACTTGGTTGTGTCAAATTTCAAAGAGCTAGCACAAACCTTGTTTGTTTTAGAGTTCCAAATACATGTATCCATATAGGAGAAAAGAGAGTGAAACCTAAAAAGTAAAACTGTTACTGCCAGTGAACAGTTTAACCTAGAAACGAAATTTGGTGAGCCAAGTGGGATTGGGGTACTGATCATTACCTGAAAGTGTCATCAAGATTGGGTCAAAAAATGTGTGCTGAGATTTCAGGAAACTCGTAGTTTTTTGGAAGCTTGGGAACCCCTTTCCATGAACGTGATTTGCGCCAGTCTCTGCTTAGGGCTGTAACAATAGGAAAAAAAAAAACATAGAAATAGAACTTGGAACTACTTGATTGTGTCAAGTTACAAAGAGCTAGCACAAACTGTGTTTGATTTAGAGTTCCAACTACATGTATCCATATAGGAGAAAACAGAGTGAAACCTAAAAATTAAAACTGTTACTGCCAACGAACGGTTTAACCTAGAAGAACGAAATTTGGTGAGAAAAGTGGGATTGGGGTACTGATCATTACCTGAAAGTGTCATCAAGATTGGGTGAAAAAATGTGTGCTGAGATTTAGGAAACTCGTAGTTTTTTGGAAGCTTGGCAACCTCTTTCCATGAAAGTGATTTGCACAATTCTCTGCTTAGGGCTACATCAATAGGAAACAAACCATAGAGATAGAACTTGGAACTACTTGATTGTGCCAAGTTTCAAAGAGCTAGCACAAACCGTGTTTGATTTAGAGTTCCAACTACATTTATCCATATAGGAGAAAACAGAGTTAAACCTAAAAATTAAAACTGTTACTGAAAACGAACGGTTTAAACTAGAAGAACGAAATTTGGTGAGCCAAGTGGGATTAGGGTACTGATCATTACCTGAAAGTGTCATCAAGATTGGGTGAAAAAATGTGTGCTGAGATTTCAGGAAACTCGTAGTTTTTTGGAAGCTTGGGAACCCCTTTCCATGAACGTGATTTGTGCCAGTCTCTGCTTAGGGCTATAACAATAGGAAAAAAAAAACATAGAGATAGAACTTGGAACTACTTGATTGTGTCAAGTTACAAAGAGCTAGCACAAACTGTGTTTGATTTAGAGTTCCAACTACATGTATCCATATAGGAGAAAACAGAGTGAAACCTAAAAATTAAAACTGTTACTGCGAACGAACGGTTTAACCTAGAAGAATGAAATTTGGTTAGCCAAGTGGGATTGGGGTACTGATCATTACCTGAAAGTGTCATGAAGATTGGGTCAAAAAAATGTGTTCTGAGATTTCAGGAAATTTGTAGTTTTTTGGAAGCTTGGCAACCCCTTTCCATGAAAGTGATTTGCGCAAGTCTCTGCTTAGGGCTACATCAATAGGAAACAAACCATAGAGATAGAACTTGGAACTACTTGATTGTGACAAGTTTCAAAAAGCTAGCACAAACCGTGTTTGATTTAGAGTTCCAACTACATGTATCCATATAGGAGAAAACAGAGTGAAACCTAAATATTAAAACTGTTACTGCCAACGAACGGTTTAACCTAGAAGAATGAAATTTGGTGAGCCAAGTGGGATTGGGGTACTGATCATTACCTGAAAGTGTCATGAAGATTAGGTGAAAAAATGTGTTCTGAGATTTCAGGAAACTCGTAGTTTTTTGGAAGCTTGGCAACCCCTTTTTATGAAAGAGATTTGCGCCAGTCTCTGCTTAGGGCTACAACAATACGAAACAAACCATAGAGATAGATCTTGGAACTACTTGATTGTGTCAAATTTCAAAGAGCTAGCACAAACCGTGTTTGATTTAGAGTTCCAACTACATGTATCCATATAGGAGAAAAAAGAGTTAAACCTAAAAATTAAAACTATTACTGCCAACGAACGGTTTAACCTAGAAGAACGAAATTTGGTGAGCCAAGTGGGATTGGGTACTGACCATTACCTGAAAGTGTTATCAAGATTGGGTGAAAAAATGTGTGGTGAGATTTCAGGAAACTCATAGTTTTTTGGAAGCTTGGCAACCCCTTTCCATGAAAGTGATTTGCGCCAGTCTCTGCTTAGGGCTACATCAATAGGAAACAAACCATAGAGATAGAACTTGGAACTACTTGATTGTGTCAAGTTTCAAAGAGCTAGCACAAACCGTGTTTGATTTAGAGTTCCAACTACATGTATCCATATAGGAGAAAACAGAGTGAAACCTAAAAATTAAAACTATTACTGCCAACGAACGGTTTAACCTAGAAGAACGAAATTTGGTGAGCCAAGTGGGATTGGGTACTGACCATTACCTGAAAGTGTCATCAAGATTGGGTGAAAAAATGTTTGCTGAGATTTCAGGAAACTCGTAGTTTTTTGGAAGCTTGGCAACCCCTTTCCATGAAAGTGATTTGCGCCAGTCTCTGCTTAGGGCTACATCAATAGGAAACAAACCATAGAGATAGAACTTGGAACTACTTGATTGTGTCAAGTTTCAAAGAGCTAGCACAAACCATGTTTGATTTAGAGTTCCAACTACATGTATCCATAAAGGAGAAAACAGAGTGAAACCTAAAAATTAAAACTGTTACTGCCAACGAACGGTTTAACCTAGAAGAACGAAATTTGGTGAGCCAAGTGGGATTGGGGTACTGATCATTACCTGAAAGTGTCATGGAGATTGGGTGAAAAAATGTGTGCTGAGATTTCAGGAAACTCGTAGTTTTTTGGAAGCTTGGCAACCCCTTTCCATGAAAGTGATTTGCGCCAGTCTTTGCTTAGGGCTACATCAATAGGAAAGAAACCATAGAGATAGAACTTGGAACTACTTGATTGTGACAAGTTTCAAAGAGCTAGCACAAACCGTGTTTCATTTAGAGTTCCAACTACATGTATCCATATAAGAGAAAACAGAGTGAAACCTAAAATTTAAAACTGTTACTGCCAACGAACGGTTTAAACTAGAAGAACGAAATTTGGTGAGCCAAGTGGGATTGGGGAACTGATCTTTATCTGAAAGTGTCATCAAGATTGGGTGAAAAAATGTGTTCTGAGATTTCAGGATACTCATAGTTTTTTGGAAGCTTGGCAACCCTTTTCCATGAACGTGATTTGCGCCAGTCTCTGCTTAGGGCTATATCAATAGGAAAAAAAAAACATAGAGATAGAACTTGGATCTACTTGATTGTGTCAATTTACAAAGAGCTAGCACAAACTGTGTTTGAATTCGAGTTCCAAATATGTATCCATATAGGAGAAAACAGAGTGAAACCTAAAATTTCAAACTGTTACTGCCAACGAACGGTTTAACCTAGAAGAACGAAATTTGGTGAGAAAAGTGGGATTGGGGTACTGATCATTACCTGAAAGTGTCTTCAAGATTGGGTGAAAAAATGTGTGCTGAGATTTCAGGAAACTCGTAGTTTTTTGGAAGCTTGGCAACCCCTTTCCATGAAAGTGATTTGCGCCAGTCTCTGCTTAGGGGTACATCAATAGGAAACAAACCATAGAGATAGAACTTGGAACTACTTGATTGTGTCAAGTTTCAAAGAGCTAGCACAAACCGTGTTTGATTTAGAGTTCCAACTACATGTATCCATATAGGAGAAAACAGAGTGAAACCTAAAAATTAAAACTGTTACTGCCAACGAAAGGTTTAACCTAGAAGAACGAAATTTGGTGAGCCAAGTGGGATTGGGGTACTGATCATTAACTGAAAGTGTTATCAAGATTGGGTGAAAAAATGTGTGCTGAGATTTCAGGAAACTCGTAGTTTTTTGGAAGCTTGGCAACCCCTTTCCATGAAAGTGATTTGCGCCAGTCTCTGCTTAGGGCTACATCAATAGGAAACAAACCATAGAGATAGAACTTGGAACTACTTGATTGTGACAAGTTTCAAAGAGCTAGCACAAACCGTGTTTCATTTAGAGTTCCAACTACATGTATCCATATAAGAGAAAACAGAGTGAAACCTAAAATTTAAAACTGTTACTGCCAACGAACGGTTTAAACTAGAAGAACGAAATTTGGTGAGCCAAGTGGGATTGGGGAACTGATCTTTACCTGAAAGTGTCATCAAGATTGGGTGAAAAAATGTGTGCTGAGATTTCAGGAAACTCATAGTTTTTTGGAAGCTTGGCAACCCTTTTCCATGAACGTGATTTGCGCCAGTCTCTGCTTAGGGCTATATCAATAGGAAAAAAAAAAAAAACATAGAGATAGAACTTGGAACTACTTGATTGTGTCAATTTACAAAGAGCTAGCACAAACTGTGTTTGAATTAGAGTTCCAACTACATGTATCCATATAGGAGAAAACAGAGTGAAACCTAAAAATTAAAACTGTTACAGCCAACGAAGAGTTTAATATAGAAGAACGAAATTTGTTGAGCCAAGTGGGATTGGGGTACTGATCATTACCTGAAAGTGTCATGAAGATTGGGTGAAAAAATGTGTGCTGAGATTTCAGGAAACTCGTAGTTTTTTGGAAGCTTGGCAACCTCTTCCATGAAAGTGATTTGTGCCAGTCTCTGCTTAGGTCTACATCAATAGGAAACAAACCATAGAGATAGAACTTGGAACTACTTGATTGTGCCAAGTTTCAAAGAGCTAGCACAAACCGTGTTTGATTTAGAGTTCCAACTACATGTATCCATATAGGAGAAAACAGAGTGAAACCTAAAAATTAAAACTGTTACTGCCAACGAACGGTTTAACCTAGAAGAACGAAATTTGGTGAGCCAAGTGGGATTGTGGTACTGATCATTACCGGAAAGTGTCATCAAGATTGGGTGAAAAAATGTGTGCTGAGATTTCAGGAAACTCGTAGTTTTTTGGAAGCAGGCAACCCCTTTCAATGAATGTGATTTGTGCCAGTCTCTGCTTAGGGCTACATCAATAGGAAACAAATTATAGAGATAGAACTTGGAACTCCTTGATTGTGTCAAGTTTCAAAGAGCTAGCACAAACCGTGTTTGATTTAGTGTTCCAACTACATGTATCCATATAGGAGAAAACAGAGTGAAACCTAAAAATTAAAACTGTTACTGCCAACGAACGGTTTAATCTAGAAGAACGAAATTTGGTGAGCCAAGTGTGATTGGGATACTGATCATTACCTGAAAGTGTCATCAAGATTGGGTGAAAAAATGTGTGCTGAGATTTCAGGAAACTCGTAGTTTTTTGGAAGCTTGGCAACTTCTTTCCATGAAAGTGATTTGCACCAGTCTCTGCTTAGGGCTACATCAATTGGAAACAAACAATAGAGATAGAACTTGGAACTACTTTATTGTGTCAAGTTTCAAAGAGCTAGCACAAACCATGTTTGATTTAGAGTTCCAACTACTTGTATCCATATAGGAGAAAACAGAGTGAAACCTAAAAATTAAAACTGTTACTGCCAACGAACGGTTTAACATAGAAGAACGAAATTTGGTGAGCCAAGTGGGATTGGGGTACTGATCATTACCTGAAAGTGTCATCAAGATTGGGTGAAAAAATGTGTGCTGAGATTTCAGGAAACTCGTAGTTTTTTGGAAGTTTGGCAACCACTTTCCATTAAAGTGATTTGCGCCAGTCTCTGCTTAGGGCTACATCAATAGGAAACAAACCATAGAGATAGAACTTGGAACTACTTGATTGTGACAAGTTTCAAAGAGCTAGCACAAACCGTGTTTGATTTAGAGTTCCAACTACATGTATCCATATAAGAGAAAACAGAGTGAAACCTAAAAATTAAAACTGTTTCTGCCAACGAACGGTTTAACCAAGAAGAATGAAATTTGATGAGCCAAGTGGGATTGGGGTACTGATCATTACCTGAAAGTGTCATCAAGATTGGGTGAAAAAATGTGTGCTGAGATTTCAGGAAACTCGTAGTTTTTTGGAAGTTTGGCAACCACTTTCCATTAAAGTGATTTGCGCCAGTCTCTGCTTAGGGCTACATCAATATGAAACAAACCATAGAGATAGAACTTGGAACTACTTGATTGTGACAAGTTTCAAAGAGCTAGCACAAACCGTGTTTGATTTAGAGTTCCAACTACATGTATCCATATAAGAGAAAACAGAGTGAAACCTAAAAATTAAAACTGTTTCTGCCAACGAACGGTTTAACCTAGAAGAACGAAATTTGGTGAGCCAAGTGGGATTGGGGTACTGATCATTACCTGAAAGTGTTATCAAGATTGGGTGAAAAAATGTGTGCTGAGATTTCAGGAAACTCGTAGTTTTTTGGAAGCTTGGCAACCCCTTTCCATGAAAGTGATTTGCGCCAGTCTCTGCTTAGGGCTACATCAATAGGAAACAAACCATAGAGATAGAACTTGGAACTACTTGATTGTGACAAGTTTCAAAGAGCTAGCACAAACCATGTTTGATTTAGAGTTCCAACTACATGTATCCATAAAGGAGAAAACAGAGTGAAACCTAAAAATTACAACTGTTACTGCCAACGAACGGTTTAACCTAGAAGAACGAAATTTGGTGAGCCAAGTGGGATTGGGGTACTGATCATTACCTGAAAGTGTCATGAAGATTGGGTGAATAAATGTGTGCTGAGATTTCAGGAAACTCGTAGTTTTTTGGAAGCTTGGCCACCCCTTTCCTTGAAAGTGATTTGCGCCAGTCTCTGCTTAGGGCTACATCAATAGGAAACAAACCATAGAGATAGAACTTGGAACTACTTGATTGTGACAAGTTTCAAAGAGCTAGCACAAACCGTGTTTCATTTAGAGTTTCAACTACATGTATCCATATAAGAGAAAACAGAGTGAAACCTAAAATTTAAAACTGTTACTGCCAATGAACGGTTTAAACTAGAAGAATGAAATTTGGTGAGCCAAGTGGGATTGGGGAAATGATCTTTACCTGAAAGTGTCATCAAGATTGGGTGAAAAAATGTGTGCTGAGATTTCAGGAAACTCACAGTTTTTTGGAAGCTTGGCAACCCTTTTCCATGAAGGTGATTTGCGCCAGTCTCTGCTTAGGGCTATATCAATAGGAAAAAAAAAAAAAACATAGAGATAGAACTTGGAACTACTTGATTGTGTCAATTTACAAAGAGCTAGCACAAACTGTGTTTGAATTAGAGTTCCAACTACATGTATCCATATAGGAGAAAAGAGAGTGAAACCTAAAAATTAAAACTGTTACAGCCAACGAAGAGTTTAACCTAGAAGAACGAAATTTGGTGAGCCAAGTGGGATTGGGGTACTGATCATTACCTGAAAGTGTCATGAAGATTGGGTGAAAAAATGTGTGCTGAGATTTCAGGAAACTCGTAGTTTTTTGGAAGCTTGGCAACCTCTTTCAATGAAAGTGATTTGTGCCAGTCTCTGCTTAGGGCTACATCAATAGGAAACAAACCATAGAGATAGAACTTGGAACTACTTGATTGTGCCAAGTTTCAAAGAGCTAGCACAAACTGTGTTTGATTTAGAGTTCCAACTACATGTATCCATATAGGAGAAAACAGAGTGAAACCTAAAAATTACAACTGTTACTGCCAACGAACGGTTTAACCTAGAAGAACGAAATTTGGTGAGCCAAGTGGGATTGGGGTACTGATCATTACCTGAAAGTGTCATGAAGATTGGGTGAATAAATGTGTGCTGAGATTTCAGGAAACTCGTAGTTTTTTGGAAGCTTGGCCACCCCTTTCCTTGAATGTGATTTGCGCCAGTCTCTGCTTAGGGCTACATCAATAGGAAACAAACCATAGAGATAGAACTTGGAACTACTTGATTGTGACAAGTTTCAAAGAGCTAGCACAAACCGTGTTTCATTTAGAGTTCCAACTACATGTATCCATATAAGAGAAAACAGAGTGAAACCTAAAATTTAAAACTGTTACTGCCAATGAACGGTTTAAACTAGAAGAATGAAATTTGGTGAGCCAAGTGGGATTGGGGAAATGATCTTTACCTGAAAGTGTCATCAAGATTGGGTGAAAAAATGTGTGCTGAGATTTCAGGAAACTCACAGTTTTTTGGAAGCTTGGCAACCCTTTTCCATGAAGGTGATTTGCGCCAGTCTCTGCTTAGGGCTATATCAATAGGAAAAAAAAAAAAAACATAGAGATAGAACTTGGAACTACTTGATTGTGTCAATTTACAAAGAGCTAGCACAAACTGTGTTTGAATTAGAGTTCCAACTACATGTATCCATATAGGAGAAAACAGAGTGAAACCTAAAAATTAAAACTGTTACAGCCAACGAAGAGTTTAACCTAGAAGAACGAAATTTGGTGAGCCAAGTGGGATTGGGGTACTGATCATTACCTGAAAGTGTCATGAAGATTGGGTGAAAAAATGTGTGCTGAGATTTCAGGAAACTCGTAGTTTTTTGGAAGCTTGGCAACCTCTTTCAATGAAAGTGATTTGTGCCAGTCTCTGCTTAGGGCTACATCAATAGGAAACAAACCATAGAGATAGAACTTGGAACTACTTGATTGTGCCAAGTTTCAAAGAGCTAGCACAAACTGTGTTTGATTTAGAGTTCCAACTACATGTATCCATATAGGAGAAAACAGAGTGAAACCTAAAAATTAAAACTGTTACTGCCAACGAACGGTTTAACCTAGAAGAACGAAATTTGGTGAGCCAAGTGGGATTGTGGTACTGATCATTACCGGAAAGTGTCATCAAGATAGGGTGAAAAAATGTTTGCTGAGATTTCAGAAAACTCGTAGTTTTTTGGAAGCAGGCAACCCCTTTCAATGAATGTGATTTGTGCCAGTCTCTGCTTAGGGCTACATCAATAGGAAACAAACCATAGAGATAGAACTTGGAACTACTTGATTGTGGCAAGTTTCAAAGAGCTAGCACAAACCGTGTTTTATTTAGTGTTCCAACTACATGTATCCATATAGGAGAAAACAGAGTGAAACCTAAAAATTAAAACTGTTACTGCCAACGAACGGTTTAACCTAGAAGAACGAAATTTGGTGAGCCAAGTGGGATTGGGGTACTGATCATTACCTGAAAGTGTCATCAAGATTGGGTGAAAAAATGTGTGCTGAGATTTCAGGAAACTCGTAGTTTTTTGGAAGCTTGGCAAACCCTTTCCATGAAAGTGATTTGCACCAGTCTCTGCTTAGGGCTACATCAATAGGAAACAAACCATAGAGATAGAACTTGGAACTACTTGATTGTGTCAAGTTTCAAAGAGCTAGCACAAACCGTGTTTGATTTAGAGTTCCAACTACATGTATCCATAAAGGAGAAAACAGAGTGAAACCTAAAAATTAAAACTGTTACTGCCAATGAACGGTTTAACCTAGAAAAACGAAATTTGGTGAGCCAAGTGGGATTGGGGTTCTGATCATTACCTGAAAGTGTCATCAAGATTGGGTGAAAAAATGTGTGCTGAGATTTCAGGAAACTCGTAGTTTTTTGGAAGCTTGGCAAACCCTTTCCATGAAAGTGATTTGCACCAGTCTCTGCTTAGGGCTACATCAATAGGAAACAAACCATAGAGATAGAACTTGGAACTACTTGGTTGTGTCAAGTTTCAAAGAGCTAGCACAAACCGTGTTTGATTTAGAGTTCCAAGTACATGTATCCATATAGGAGAAAACAGAGTGAAACCTAAAAATTAAAACTATTACTGCCAACGAACGGTTTAACCTAGAAGAACGAAATCTGGTGAGCCAAGTGGGATTGGGGTACTGACCATTACCTGAAAGTGTCATCAAGATTGGGTGAAAAAATGTGTGCTTAGATTTCAGGAAACTCGTAGTTCTTTGGAAGCTTGGCAACCCCTTTCCATGAAAGTGATTTGCGCCAGTCTCTGCTTAGGGCTACATCAATAGGAAACAAACCATAGAGATAGAACTTGGAACTACTTGATTGTGACAAGTTTCAAAGAGCTAGCACAAACCATGTTTGATTTAGAGTTCCAACTACTTGTATCCATATAGGAGAAAACAGAGTGAAACCTAAAAATTAAAACTGTTACTGCCATCGAACGGTTTAACATAGAAGAACGAAATTTGGTGAGCCAAGTGGGATTGGGGTACTGATCATTACCTTAAAGTGTCATCAAGATTGGGTGAAAAAATGTGTGCTGAGATTTCAGGAAACTCGTAGTTTTTTGGAAGCTTGGCAACCCCTTTCCATGAACGTGATTTGCGCCAGTCTCTGCTTAGGGATATATCAATAGGAAAAAAAAAACCTAGAGATAGAACTTGGAACTACTTGATTGTGTCAAGTTACAAAGTGCTAGCACAAACTGTGTTTGATTTAGAGTTGCAACTACATGTATCCATATAGGAGAAAACAGAGTGAAACGTAAAAATTAAAACTGTTACTGCCAACGAACGGTTTAACCTAGAAGAACGAAATTTGGTGAGCCAAGTGGGATTGGGGTCCTGATCATTACCTGAAAGTGTCATCAAGATTGGGTGAAAAAATGTGTGCTGAGATTTCAGGAAACTCGTAGTTTTTTGGAAGCTTGGCAACCCCTTTCCATGAAAGTGATTTGCGACAGTCTCTGCTTATGGCTACATCAATAGGAAACAAACCATAGAGATAGAACTTGGAACTACTTGATTGTGTCAAGTTTCAAAGAGCTAGCACAAACCGTGTTTGATTTAGTGTTCCAACTACATGTATCCATATAGGAGAAAACAGAGTGAAACCTAAAAATTAAAACTGTTACTGCCAACGAACGGTTTAATCTAGAAGAACGAAATTTGGTGAGCCAAGTGTGATTGGGATACTGATCATTACCTGAAAGTGTCATCAAGATTGGTTGAAAAAATGTGTGCTGAGATTTCAGAAAAATCGTAGTTTTTTGGAAGCAGGCAACCCCTTTCAATGAATGTGATTTGTGCCAATCTCTGCTTAGGGCTACATCAATAGGAAACAAACCATAGAGATAGAACTTGGAACTCCTTGATTGTGTCAAGTTTCAAAGAGCTAGCACAAACCGTGTTTGATTTAGTGTTCCAAATACATGTATCCATATAGGAGAAAACAGAGTGAAACCTAAAAATTAAAACTGTTACTGCCAACGAACGGTTTAATCTAGAAGAACGAAATTTGGTGAGCCAAGTGTGATTGGGATACTGATCATTACCTGAAAGTGTCATCAAGATTGGGTGAAAAAATGGGTGCTGAGATTTCAGTAAACTCGTAGTTTTTTAAAAGCTTGGCAACCTCTTTCCATGAAAGTGATTTGCGCAAGTCTCTGCTTAGGGCTACATCAATAGGAAACAAACCATAGAGATAGAACTTGGAAATACTTGATTGTGACAAGTTTCAAAGAGCTAGCACAAACCGTGTTTGATTTAGAGTTCCAACTACTTGTATCCATATAGGAGAAAACAGAGTGAAACCTAAAAATTAAAACTGTTACTGCCAACGAACGGTTTAACCTAGAAGAACGAAATTTGGTGAGCCAAGTGGGATTGGGGTACTGATCATTTCCTGAAAGTGTCATCAAGATTGGGTGAAAAAATATGTGCTGAGATTTCAGGAAACTCGTAGTTTTTTGGAAGCTTGGCAACCTCTTTCCATGAAAGTGATTTGCGCCAGTCTCTGCTTAGGGCTACATCAATAGGAAACAAACCATAGAGATAGAACTTGGAACTACTTGATTGTGTCAAGTTTCAAAGAGCTAGCACAAACCGTGTTTGATTTAGAGTTCCAACTACATGTATCCATATAGGAGAAAACAGAGTGAAACCTAAAAATTAAAACTATTACTGCCAACCAACGGTTTAACCTAGAAGAACGAAATTTGGTGAGCCAAGTGGGATTGGGTACTGACCATTACCTGAAAGTGTTATCAAGATTGGGTGAAAAAATGTGTGCTGAGATTTCAGGAAACTCGTAGTTTTTTGGAAGCTTGGCAACCCCTTTCCATGAAAGTGATTTGCGCCAGTCTCTGCTTAGGGCTACATCAATAGGAAACAAACCAGAGAGATAGAACTTGGAACTACTTGATTGTGTCAAGTTTCAAAGAGCTAGCACAAACCGTGTTTGATTTAGAGTTCCAACTACATGTATCCATATAGGAGAAAACAGAGTGAAACCTAAAAATTAAAACTGTTACTGCCAACGAACGGTTTAATCTAGAAGAACGAAATTTGGTGAGCCAAGTGTGATTGGGATACTGATCATTACCTGAAAGTGTCATCAAGATTGGTTGAAAAAATGTGTGCTGAGATTTCAGAAAAATCGTAGTTTTTTGGAAGCAGGCAACCCCTTTCAATGAATGTGATTTGTGCCAATCTCTGCTTAGGGCTACATCAATAGGAAACAAACCATAGAGATAGAACTCTGAACTCCTTGATTGTGTCAAGTTTCAAAGAGCTAGCACAAACCGTGTTTGATTTAGTGTTCCAAATACATGTATCCATATAGGAGAAAACAGAGTGAAACCTAAAAATTAAAACTGTTACTGCCAACGAACGGTTTAATCTAGAAGAACGAAATTTGGTGAGCCAAGTGTGATTGGGATACTGATCATTACCTGAAAGTTTCATCAAGATTGGGTGAAAAAATGGATGCTGAGATTTCATGAAACTCGTAGTTTTTTAAAAGCTTGGCAACCTCTTTCCATGAAAGTGATTTGCGCCAGTCTCTGCTTAGGGCTACATCAATAGGAAACAAACCATAGAGATAGAACTTGGAACTACTTGATTGTGTCAAGTTTCAAAGAGCTAGCACAAACCGTGTTTGATTTAGAGTTCCAACTACATGTATCCATATAGGAGAAAACAGAGTGAAACCTAAAAATTAAAACTGTTACTGCCAACGAACGGTTTAAACTAGAAGAACGAAATTTGGTGAGCCAAGTGGGATTGGGGTACTGATCATTACCTGAAAGTGTCATCAAGATTGGGTGAAAAAATATGTGCTGAGATTTCAGGAAACTCGTAGTTTTTTGGAAGCTTGGCAACCTCTTTCCATGAAAGTGATTTGCGCCAGTCTCTGCTTAGGGCTACATCAATAGGAAACAAACCATAGAGATAGAACTTGGAACTACTTGATTGTGTCAAGTTTCAAAGAGCTAGCACAAACCGTGTTTGATTTAGAGTTCCAACTACATGTATCCATATAGGAGAAAACAGAGTGAAACCTAAAAATTAAAACTATTACTGCCAACCAACGGTTTAACCTAGAAGAACGAAATTTGGTGAGCCAAGTGGGATTGGGTACTGACCATTACCTGAAAGTGTTATCAAGATTGGGTGAAAAAATGTGTGCTGAGATTTCAGGAAACTCGTAGTTTTTTGGAAGCTTGGCAACCCCTTTCCATGAAAGTGATTTGCGCCAGTCTCTGCTTAGGGCTACATCAATAGGAAACAAACCAGAGAGATAGAACTTGGAACTACTTGATTGTGTCAAGTTTCAAAGAGCTAGCACAAACCGTGTTTGATTTAGAGTTCCAACTACATGTATCCATATAGGAGAAAACAGAGTGAAACCTAAAAATTAAAACTGTTACTGCCAACGAACGGTTTAATCTAGAAGAATGAAATTTGGTGAGCCAAGTGTGATTGGGATACTGATCATTACCTGAAAGTGTCATCAAGATTGGTTGAAAAAATGTGTGCTGAGATTTCAGAAAATTCGTAGTTTTTTTGAAGCAGGCAACCCCTTTCAATGAATGTGATTTGTGCCAATCTCTGCTTAGGGCTACATCAATAGGAAACAAACCATAGAGATAGAACTCTGAACTCCTTGATTGTGTCAAGTTTCAAAGAGCTAGCACAAACCGTGTTTGATTTAGTGTTCCAAATACATGTATCCATATAGGAGAAAACAGAGTGAAACCTAAAAATTAAAACTGTTACTGCCAACGAACGGTTTAATCTAGAAGAACGAAATTTGGTGAGGCAAGTGTGATTGGGATACTGATCATTACCTGAAAGTGTCATCAAGATTGGGTGAAAAAATGGGTGCTGAGATTTCAGGAAACTCGTAGTTTTTTAAAAGCTTGGCAACCTCTTTCCATGAAAGTGATTTGCGCAAGTCTCTGCTTAGGGCTACATCAATAGGAAACAAACCATAGAGATAGAACTTGGAAATACTTGATTGTGACAAGTTTCAAAGAGCTAGCACAAACCGTGTTTGATTTAGAGTTCCAACTACTTGTATCCATATAGGAGAAAACAGAGTGAAACCTAAAAATTAAAACTGTTACTGCCAACGAACGGTTTAACCTAGAAGAACGAAATTTGGTGAGCCAAGTGGGATTGGGGTACTGATCATTACCTGAAAGTGTCATCAAGATTGGGTGAAAAAATATGTGCTGAGATTTCAGGAAACTCGTAGTTTTTTGGAAGCTTGGCAACCTCTTTCCATGAAAGTGATTTGCGCCAGTCTCTGCTTAGGGCTACATCAATAGGAAACAAACCATAGAGATAGAACTTGGAACTACTTGATTGTGTCAAGTTTCAAAGAGCTAGCACAAACCGTGTTTGATTTAGAGTTCCAACTACATGTATCCATATAGGAGAAAACAGAGTGAAACCTAAAAATTAAAACTATTACTGCCAACCAACGGTTTAACCTAGAAGAACGAAATTTGGTGAGCCAAGTGGGATTGGGTACTGACCATTACCTGAAAGTGTCATCAAGATTGGGTGAAAAAATGTGTGCTGAGATTTCAGGAAACTCGTAGTTTTTTGGAAGCTTGGGAACCTTTTTCCATGAACGTGATTTGCGCCAGTCTCTGCTTAGGGATATATCAATAGGAAAAAAAAACCTAGAGATAGAACTTGGAACTACTTGATTGTGTCAAGTTACAAAGTGCTAGCACAAACTGTGTTTGATTTAGAGTTGCAACTACATGTATCCATATAGGAGAAAACAGAGTGAAACGTAAAAATTAAAACTGTTACTGCCAACGAACGGTTTAACCTAGAAGAACGAAATTTGGTGAGCCAAGTGGGATTGGGGTCCTGATCATTACCTGAAAGTGTCATCAAGATTGGGTGAAAAAATGTGTGCTGAGATTTCAGGAAACTCGTAGTTTTTTGGAAGCTTGGCAACCCCTTTCCATGAAAGTGATTTGCGACAGTCTCTGCTTATGGCTACATCAATAGGAAACAAACCATAGAGATAGAACTTGGAACTACTTGATTGTGTCAAGCTTCAAAGAGCTAGCACAAACCGTGTTTGATTTAGTGTTCCAACTACATGTATCCATATAGGAGAAAACAGAGTGAAACCTAAAAATTAAAACTGTTACTGCCAACGAACGGTTTAATCTAGAAGAACGAAATTTGGTGAGCCAAGTGTGATTGGGATACTGATCATTACCTGAAAGTGTCATCAAGATTGGTTGAAAAAATGTGTGCTGAGATTTCAGAAAAATCGTAGTTTTTTGGAAGCAGGCAACCCCTTTCAATGAATGTGATTTGTGCCAATCTCTGCTTAGGGCTACATCAATAGGAAACAAACCATAGAGAGAGAACTTGGAACTACTTGATTGTGTCAAGTTTCAAAGAGCTAGCACAATCCGTGTTTGATTTAGAGCTCCAACTACATGTATCCATATAAGAGAAAACAGAGTGAAACCTAAAAATTAAAACTGTTACTGCCAACGAACGGTTTAACCTAGAAGAACGAAATTTGGTGAGCCAAGTGGGATTGGGGTTCTGATCATTACCTGAATGTGTCATGAAGATTGGGTGAAAAAATGTGTGCTGAGATTTCAGGAAGCTCGTAGTTTTTTGGAAGCTTGGCAACCACTTTCCATGAAAGTGATTTGTGCCAGTCTCTGCTTAGGGCTACATCAATAGGAAACAAACCATAGAGATAGAACTTGGAACTACTTGATTGTGCCAAGTTTCAAAGAGCTAGCACAAACCGTGTTTGATTTAGAGTTCCAACTACATGTATCCATATAAGAGAAAACAGAGTGAAAACTAAAAATTAAAACTGTTACTGCCAACGAACGGTTTAACCTAGAAGAACGAAATTTGGTGAGCCAAGTGGGATTGGGGTACTGATCATTACCTGAAAGTGTTATCAAGATTGGGTGAAAAAATGTGTGCTGAGATTTCAGGAAACTCGTAGTTTTTTGGAAACTTGGCAACCCCTTTCCATGAAAGTGATTTGCGCCAATCTCTGCTTAGGGCTACAACAATAGGAAACAAACCATAGAGATAGAACTTGGAACTACTTGGTTGTGTCAAGTTTCAAAGAGCTAGCACAAACCGTGTTTGATTTAGAGTTCCAAGTACATGTGTCCATATAGGAGAAAACAGAGTGAAACCTAAAAATTAAAACTGTTACTGCCAGTGAACGGTTTAACCTAGAAGAACGAAATCTGGTGAGCCAAGTGGGATTGGGGTACTGATCATTACCTGAAAGTGTTATCAAGATTGCGTGAAAAAATGTGTGCTGAGATTTCAGGAAACTCGTAGTTTTTTGGAAGCTTGGCAACCCCTATCCATGAACGTGATTTGCGCCAGTCTCTGCTTAGGGCTATATCAATAGAAAAAAAATACATAGAGATAGAACTTGGAACTACTTGATTGTGACAAGTTTCAAAAAGCTAGCACAAACCATGTTTGATTTAGAGTTCCAACTACTTGTATCCATATAGGAGAAAACAGAGTGAAACCTAAAAATTAAAACTGTTACTGCCAACGAACGGTTTAACCTAGAAGAACGAAATTTGGTGAGCCAAGTGGGATTGGGGTACTGATCATTACCTGAAAGTGTCATCAAGATTGGGTGAAAAAATGTGTGCTGAAATTTCAGGAAACTCATAGTTTTTTGGAAGCTTGGCAACCCCTTTCCATGAAAGTGATTTGTGCCAGTCTCTGCTTAGGACTACATCAATAGGAAACAAACCATAGAGATAGAACTTGGAACTACTTGATTGTGACAAGTTTCAAAGAGCTAGCACAAACCGTGTTTGATTTAGAGTTCCAAATACATATATCCATATAGGAGAAAACAGAGTGAAACCTAAAAATTTAAACTGTTACTGCCAACGAACGGTTTAATCTAGAAGAATGAAATTTGGTGAGCCAAGTGGGATTGGGATACTTATCATTACCTGAAAATGTCATCAAGATTGGGTGAAGAAATGTGTGCTGAGTTTTCAGGAAACCCGTAGTTTTTTGGAAGCTTGGCAACCCATTTCCATGAAAGTGATTTGCGCCTGTCTGTGCTTAGTGCTACATCAATAGGAAACAAACCATAGAGATAGAACTTGGAACTACTTGGTTGTGTCAAGTTTCAAAGAGCTAGCACAAACCGTGTTTGATTTAGAGTTCCAAGTACATGTGTCCATATAGGAGAAAACAGAGTGAAACCTAAAAATTAAAACTGTTACTGCCAATGAACGGTTTAACCTAGAAGAACGAAATCTGGTGAGCCAAGTGGGATTGGGGTACTGATCATTACCTGAAAGTGTTATCAAGATTGCGTGAAAAAATGTGTTCTGTGATTTCAGGAAACTCGTAGTTTTTTGGAAGCTTGGCAACCCCTTTCCATGAAAGTGATTTGCGCAAGTCTCTGCTTAGGGCTACATCAATAGGAAACAAACCATAGAGATAGAACTTGGAACTACTTGATTGTGTCAAGTTTCAAAGAGCTAGCACAAACCGTCTTTGATTTAGAGTTCCAACTACATGTATCCATATAGGAGAAAACAGAGTGAAACCTAAAAATTAAAACTATTACTGCCAACGAACGGTTTAACCTAGAAGAACGAAATTTGGTGAGCCAAGTGGGATTGGGTACTGACCATTACCTGAAAGTGTTATCAAGAATGGGTGAAAAAATGTGTGCTGAGATTTCAGGAAACTCGTAGTTTTTTGGAAGCTTGGCAACCCCTTTCCATGAAAGTGATTTGCGCCAGTCTCTGCTTAGGGCTACATCAATAGGAAACAAACCATAGAGATAGAACTTGGAACTACTTGA
Source organism: Spermophilus citellus (assembly GCF_964194105.1). Taxonomy (NCBI): domain Eukaryota; kingdom Metazoa; phylum Chordata; class Mammalia; order Rodentia; family Sciuridae; genus Spermophilus; species Spermophilus citellus. Next base: position 21,687,021 of record NC_138188.1, on the reverse strand, counting down.
TTGTGTCAAGTTTCAAAGAGCTAGCACAAACCGTGTTTGATTTAGAGTTCCAACTACATGTATCCATATAGGAGAAAACAGAGTGAAACCTAAAAATGAAAACTATTACTGCCAACGAACGGTTTAACCTAGAAGAACGAAATTTGGTGAGCCAAGTGGGATTGGGTACTGACCATTACCTGAAAGTGTCATCAAGATTGGGTGAAAAAATGTGTGCTTAGATTTCAGGAAACTCGTAGTTCTTTGGAAGCTTGGCAACCCCTTTCCATGAAAGTGATTTGCGCCAGTCTCTGCTTAGGGCTACATCAATAGGAAACAAACCTTCGAGATAGAACTCGGAACTACTTGATTGTGACAAGTTTCAAAGAGCTAGCACAAACCATGTTTGATTTAGAGTTCCAACTACTTGTATCCATATAGGAGAAAACAGAGTGAAACTTAAAATTAAAACTGTTACTGCCAACGAACGGTTTAACATAGAAGAACGAAATTTGGTGAGCCAAGTGGGATTAGGGTACTGATCATTACCTGAAAGTGTCATCAAGATTGGGTGAAAAAATGTGTGCTGAGATTTCAGGAAACTCGTAGTTTTTTGGAAGCTTGGCAACCCCTTTCCATTAAAGTGATTTGCGCCAGTCTCTGCTTAGGGCTACATCAATAGGAAACAAACCATAGAGACAGAACTTGGAACTACTTGATTTTGTCAAGTTTCAAAGAGCTAGCACAAACCGTGTTTGATTTAGAGTTCCAACTACATGTATCCATATAAGAGAAAACAGAGTGAAACCTAAAAATTAAAACTGTTACTGCCAACGAACGGTTTAACATAATAGAACGAAATTTGGTGAGCCAAGTGGGATTGGGGTACTGATCATTACCTGAAAGTGTTATCAAGATTGGGTGAAAAAATGTGTGCTGAGATTTCAGGAAACTCGTAGTTTTTTGGAAGCTTGGCAACCCCTTTCCATGAAAGTGATTTGCGCCAATCTCTGCTTAGGGCTACATCAATAGGAAACAAACCACAGAGATAGAACTTGGAACTACTTGATTGTGTCAAGTTTCAAAGAGCTAGCACAAACCGTGTTTGATTTAGTGTTCCAACTACATGTATCCATATAGGAGAAAACAGAGTGAAACCTAAAAATTAAAACTGTTACTGCCAACGAACGGTTTAATCTAGAAGAACGAAATTTGGTGAGCCAAGTGTGATTGGGATACTGATCATTACCTGAAAGTGTCATCAAGATTGGTTGAAAAAATGTGTGCTGAGATTTCAGAAAAATCGTAGTTTTTTGGAAGCAGGCAACCCCTTTCAATGAATGTGATTTGTGCCAATCTCTGCTTAGGGCTACATCATTAGGAAACAAACCATAGAGATAGAACTTGGAACTCCTTGATTGTGTCAAGTTTCAAAGAGCTAGCACAAACCGTGTTTGATTTAGTGTTCCAAATACATGTATCCATATAGGAGAAAACAGAGTGAAACCTAAAAATTAAAACTGTTACTGCCAACGAACGGTTTAATCTAGAAGAACGAAATTTGGTGAGCCAAGTGTGATTGGGATACTGATCATTACCTGAAAGTGTCATCAAGATTGGGTGAAAAAATGTGTGCTGAGATTTCAGGAAACTCGTAGTTTTTTGGAAGCTTGGCAACCCCTTTCCATGAAAGTGATTTGCGCCAATCTCTGCTTAGGGCTACATCAATAGGAAACAAACCATAGAGATAGAACTTGGAACTACTTGGTTGTGTCAAGTTTCAAAGAGCTAGCACAAACCGTGTTTGATTTAGTGTTCCAAGTACATGTATCCATATAGGAGAAAACAGAGTGAAACCTAAAAATTAAAACTGTTACTGCCAAAGATCGGTTTAACCTAGAAGAACGAAATTTGGTGAGAAAAGTGGGAATGGGGTACTGATCATTACCTGAAAGTGTCATCAAGATTGGGTGAAAAAATGTGTGCTGATATTTCAGGAAACTCGTAGTTTTTTAAAAGCTTGGCAACCTCTTTCCATGAAAGTGATTTGCGCAAGTCTCTGCTTAGGGCTACATCAATAGGAAACAAACCATAGAGATAGAACTTGGAACTACTTGATTGTGTCAAGTTTCAAAGAGCTAGCACAAACCGTGTTTGATTTAGAGTTCCAACTACTTGTATCCATATAGGAGAAAACAGAGTGAAACCTAAAAATTAAAACTGTTACTGCCAACGAACGGTTTAACCTAGAAGAACGAAATTTGGTGAGCCAAGTGGGATTGGGGTACTGATCATTACCTGAAAGTGTCATCAAGATTGGGTGCAAAAATGTGTGCTGAGATTACAGGAAACTCGTAGTTTTTTGGAAGCTCGGGAACCCCTTTCCATGAACGTGATTTGCGCCAGTCTCTGCTTAGGGCTATATCATTTTGAAAAAAAAAAAACCTAGAGATAGAACTTGGAACTACTTGATTGTGTCAAGTTACAAAGAGCTAGCACAAACTGTGTTTGATTTAGAGTTCCAACTACATGTATCCATATAGGAGAAAACAGAGTGAAACCTAAAAATTAAAACTGTTACTGCCAACGAACGGTTTAACCTAGAAGAACGAAATTTGGTGAGCCAAGTGGGATTGGGGTCCTGATCATTACCTGAAAGTGTCATCAAGATTGGGTGAAAAATGTGTGCTGAGATTTCAGGAAACTCGTAGTTTTTTGGAAGCTTGGCAACCCCTTTCCATGAAAGTGATTTGCGACAGTCTCTGCTTATGGCTACATCAATAGAAAACAAACCATAGAGATAGAACTTGGAACTACTTGATTGTGTCAAGTTTCAAAGAGCTAGCACAAACCGTGTTTGATTTAGAGTTCCAACTACATGTATCCATATGGGAGAAAACAGAGTGAAACCTAAAAATTAAAACTGTTACTGCCAACGAACGGTTTAACCTAGAAGAACGAAATTTGGTGAGCCAAGTGGGATTGGGGTTCTGATCATTACCTTAAAGTGTCATCAAGATTGGGTGAAAAAATGTGTGCTGAGATTTCAGGAAACTCGTAGTTTTTTGGAAGCTTGGCAACCCCTTTCCATGAAAGTGATTTGCGCCAGTCTCTGCTTAGGGCTACATCAATAGGAAACAAACCATAGAGATAGAACTTGGAACTACTTGGTTGTGTCAAGTTTCAAAGACCTAGCACAAACAGTGTTTGATTTAGAGTTCCAACTATATGTATCCATATAGGAGAAAACAGAGTGAAACCTAAAAATTAAAACTGTTACTGCCAATGAACGGTTTAACCTAGAAGAACGAAATTTGGTGAGCCAAGTCGGATTGGGGTACTGATCATTACCTGAAAGTGTCATCAAGATTGGGTGAAAAAATGTGTGCTGAGATTTCAGGAAACTCGTAGTTTTTTGGAAGCGTGGCAACCCCTTCCATGAAAGTGATTTGCGCCAGTCTCTGCTTAGGGCTACATCAATAGGAAACAAACCATAGAGATAGAACTTGGAACTACTTGATTGTGACAAGTTTCAAAGAGCTAGCACAAACCGTGTTTGATTTAGAGTTCCAACTACATATATCCATATAGGAGAAAACAGAGTGAAACCTAAAAATTTAAACTGTTACTGCCAACGAACGGTTTAATCTAGAAGAATGAAATTTGGTGAGCCAAGTGGGATTGGGATACTTATCATTACCTGAAAGTGTCATCAAGATTGGGTGAAGAAATGTGTGCTGAGTTTTCAGGAAACCCGTAGTTTTTTGGAAGCTTTGCAACCCCTTTCCATGAAAGTGATTTGCGCCTGTCTGTGCTTAGTGCTACATCAATAGGAAACAAACAATAGAGATAGAACTTGGAACTACTTTATTGTGTCAAGTTTCAAAGAGCTAGTACAAACCGTGTTTGATTTAGAGTTCCAACTACATGTATCTATATAGGAGAAAACAGAGTGAAACCTAAAAATTAACACTGTTACTGCCAAAGATTGGTTTAACCTAGAAGAATGAAATTTGGTGAGCCAAGTGGGATTCGGGTACTGATCATTACCTGAAAGTGTCATGAAGATTGGGTGAAAAAATGTGTTCTGTGATTTCAGGAAACTCGTAGTTTTTTGGAAGCTTGGCAACCCCTTTCCATGAAAGTGATTTGCGACAGTCTCTGCTTAGGGCTACATCAATAGGAAACAAACCATAGAGATAGAACTTGGAACTACTTGATTGTGTCAAGTTTCAAAGAGCTAGCAAAAACCGTGTTTGATTTAGAGTTCCAACTACATGTATCCATATAAGAGAAAACAGAGTGAAACCTAAAAATTAAAACTATTACTGCCAACAAACGGTTTAACCTAGAAGAACGAAATTTGGTGAGCCAAGTGGGATTGGGTACTGACCATTACCTGAAAGTGTCATCAAGATTGGGTGAAAAAATGTGTGCTGATATTTCAGGAAACTCGTAGTTTTTTGGAAGCTTGGCAACCCCTTTCCATGAAAGTGATTTGCGACAGTCTCTGCTTATGGCTACATCAATAGGAAACAAACCATAGAGATAGAACTTGGAACTACTTGATTGTGACAAGTTTCAAAGAGCTAACACAAACTATGTTTGATTTAGAGTTCCAACTACTTGTATCCATATAGGAGAAAACAGAGTGAAACCTAAAAATTAAAACTGTTACTGCCAACGAACGGTTTAACCTAGAAGAACGAAATTTGGTGAGCCAAGTGGGATTGGGGTACTGATCATTACCTGAAAGTGTCATCAAGTTTGGGTGAAAAAATGTGTTCTGAGATTTCAGGAAACTCGTAGTTTTTTGGAAGCTTGGCAACCCCTTTCCATGAAAGTGATTTGCAACAGTCTCTGCTTATGGCTACATCAATAGGAAACAAACCATAAAGATAGAACTTGGAACTACTTGATTGTGTCAAGTTTCAAAGAGCTAGCACAAACCGTGTTTGATTTAGTGTTCCAACTACATGTATCCATATAGGAGAAAACAGAGTGAAACCTAAAAATTAAAACTGTTACTGCCAACGAACGGTTTAATCTAGAAGAAAGAAATTTGGTGAGCCAAGTGTGATTGGGATACTGATCATTACCTGAAAGTGTTATCAAGATTGGGTGAAAAAATGTGTGCTGAGATTTCAGGAAACTCGTAGTTTTTTGGAAGCTTGGCAACCCCTTTCCATGAAAGTGATTTGCGCCAATCTCTGCTTAGGGCTACATCAATAGGAAACAAACCATAGAGATAGAACTTGGAACTTCTTGGTTGTGTCAAGTTTCAAAGAGCTAGCACAAACCGTGTTTGATTTAGTGTTCCAACTACATGTATCCATATAGGAGAAAACAGAGTGAAACCTAAAACTAAAACTGTTACTGCCAAAGATCGGTTTAACCTAGAAGAACGAAATTTGGTGAGAAAAGTGGGATTGGGGTACTGATCATTACATGAAAGTGTCATCAAGATTGGGTGAAAAAATGTGTGCTGAGATTTCAGGAAACTCGTAGTTTTTTAAAAGCTTGGCAACCTCTTTCCATGAAAGTGATTTGCGCAAGTCTCTGCTTAGGGCTACATCAATAGGAAACAAACCATAGAGATAGAACTTGGAAATACTTGATTGTGACAAGTTTCAAAGAGCTAGCACAAACCATGTTTGATTTAGAGTTCCAACTACTTGTATCCATATAGGAGAAAACAGAGTGAAACCTAAAAATTAAAACTGTTACTGCCAACGAACGGTTTAACCTAGAAGAACGAAATTTGGTGAGCCAAGTGGGATTGGGGTACTGATCATTACCTGAAAGTGTCATCAAGATTGGGTGCAAAAATGTGTGCTGAGATTACAGGAAACTCGTAGTTTTTTGGAAGCTCGGGAACCCCTTTCCATGAACGTGATTTGCGCCAGTCTCTGCTTAGGGCTATATCATTTTGAAAAAAAAAAAAACCTAGAGATAGAACTTGGAACTACTTGATTGTGTCAAGTTACAAAGAGCTAGCACAAACTGTGTTTGATTTAGAGTTCCAAATACATGTATCCATATAGGAGAAAACAGAGTGAAACCTAAAAATTAAAACTGTTACTGCCAACGAACGGTTTAACCTAGAAGAACGAAATTTGGTGAGCCAAGTGGGATTGGGGTCCTGATCATTACCTGAAAGTGTCATCAAGATTGGGTGAAAAATGTGTGCTGAGAATTCAGGAAACTCGTAGTTTTTTGGAAGCTTGGCAACCCCTTTCCATGAAAGTGATTTGCGACAGTCTCTGCTTATGGCTACATCAATAGGAAACAAACCATAGAGATAGAACTTGGAACTACTTGATTGTGTCAAGTTTCAAAGAGCTAGCACAAACCATGTTTGATTTAGAGTTCCAACTACATGTATCCATATAGGAGAAAACAGAGTGAAACCTAAAAATTAAAACTGTTACTGCCAACGAACGGTTTAACCTAGAAGAACGAAATTTGGTGAGCCAAGTGGGATTGGGGTTCTGATCATTACCTTAAAGTGTCATCAAGATTGGGTGAAAAAATGTGTGCTGAGATTTCAGGAAACTCGTAGTTTTTTGGAAGCGTGGCAACCCCTTCCATGAAAGTGATTTGCGCCAGTCTCTGCTTAGGGCTACATCAATAGGAAACAAACCATAGAGATAGAACTTGGAACTACTTGATTGTGACAAGTTTCAAAGAGCTAGCACAAACCGTGTTTTATTTAGAGTTCCAACTACATATATCCATATAGGAGAAAACAGAGTGAAACCTAAAAATTTAAACTGTTACTGCCAACGAACGGTTTAATCTAGAAGAATGAAATTTGGTGAGCCAAGTGGGATTGGGATACTTATCATTACCTGAAAGTGTCATCAAGATTGGGTGAAGAAATGTGTGCTGAGTTTTCAGGAAACCCATAGTTTTTTGGAAGCTTTGCAACCCCTTTCCATGAAAGTGATTTGCGCCTGTCTGTGCTTAGTGCTACATCAATAGGAAACAAACAATAGAGATAGAACTTGGAACTACTTGGTTGTGTCAAGTTTCAAAGACCTAGCACAAACAGTGTTTGATTTAGAGTTCCAACTATATGTATCCATATAGGAGAAAACAGAGTGAAACCTAAAAATTAAAACTGTTACTGCCAATGAACGGTTTAACCTAGAAGAACGAAATTTGGTGAGCCAAGTCGGATTGGGGTACTGATCATTACCTGAAAGTGTCATCAAGATTGGGTGAAAAAATGTGTGCTGAGATTTCAGGAAACTCGTAGTTTTTTGGAAGCGTGGCAACCCCTTCCATGAAAGTGATTTGCGCCAGTCTCTGCTTAGGGCTACATCAATAGGAAACAAACCATAGAGATAGAACTTGGAACTACTTGATTGTGACAAGTTTCAAAGAGCTAGCACAAACCGTGTTTGATTTAGAGTTCCAACTACATATATCCATATAGGAGAAAACAGAGTGAAACCTAAAAATTTAAACTGTTACTGCCAACGAACGGTTTAATCTAGAAGAATGAAATTTGGTGAGCCAAGTGGGATTGGGATACTTATCATTACCTGAAAGTGTCATCAAGATTGGGTGAAGAAATGTGTGCTGAGTTTTCAGGAAACCCGTAGTTTTTTGGAAGCTTTGCAACCCCTTTCCATGAAAGTGATTTGCGCCTGTCTGTGCTTAGTGCTACATCAATAGGAAACAAACAATAGAGATAGAACTTGGAACTACTTTATTGTGTCAAGTTTCAAAGAGCTAGTACAAACCGTGTTTGATTTAGAGTTCCAACTACATGTATCTATATAGGAGAAAACAGAGTGAAACCTAAAAATTAACACTGTTACTGCCAAAGATTGGTTTAACCTAGAAGAATGAAATTTGGTGAGCCAAGTGGGATTCGGGTACTGATCATTACCTGAAAGTGTCATGAAGATTGGGTGAAAAAATGTGTTCTGTGATTTCAGGAAACTCGTAGTTTTTTGGAAGCTTGGCAACCCCTTTCCATGAAAGTGATTTGCGACAGTCTCTGCTTAGGGCTACATCAATAGGAAACAAACCATAGAGATAGAACTTGGAACTACTTGATTGTGTCAAGTTTCAAAGAGCTAGCAAAAACCGTGTTTGATTTAGAGTTCCAACTACATGTATCCATATAAGAGAAAACAGAGTGAAACCTAAAAATTAAAACTATTACTGCCAACAAACGGTTTAACCTAGAAGAACGAAATTTGGTGAGCCAAGTGGGATTGGGTACTGACCATTACCTGAAAGTGTCATCAAGATTGGGTGAAAAAATGTGTGCTGATATTTCAGGAAACTCGTAGTTTTTTGGAAGCTTGGCAACCCCTTTCCATGAAAGTGATTTGCGACAGTCTCTGCTTACGGCTACATCAATAGGAAACAAACCATAGAGATAGAACTTGGAACTACTTGATTGTGACAAGTTTCAAAGAGCTAACACAAACTATGTTTGATTTAGAGTTCCAACTACTTGTATCCATATAGGAGAAAACAGAGTGAAACCTAAAAATTAAAACTGTTACTGCCAACGAACGGTTTAACCTAGAAGAACGAAATTTGGTGAGCCAAGTGGGATTGGGGTACTGATCATTACCTGAAAGTGTCATCAAGTTTGGGTGAAAAAATGTGTTCTGAGATTTCAGGAAACTCGTAGTTTTTTGGAAGCTTGGCAACCCCTTTCCATGAAAGTGATTTGAAACAGTCTCTGCTTATGGCTACATCAATAGGAAACAAACCATAAAGATAGAACTTGGAACTACTTGATTGTGTCAAGTTTCAAAGAGCTAGCACAAACCGTGTTTGATTTAGTGTTCCAACTACATGTATCCATATAGGAGAAAACAGAGTGAAACCTAAAAATTAAAACTGTTACTGCCAACGAACGGTTTAATCTAGAAGAAAGAAATTTGGTGAGCCAAGTGTGATTGGGATACTGATCATTACCTGAAAGTGTTATCAAGATTGGGTGAAAAAATGTGTGCTGAGATTTCAGGAAACTCGTAGTTTTTTGGAAGCTTGGCAACCCCTTTCCATGAAAGTGATTTGCGCCAATCTCTGCTTAGGGCTACATCAATAGGAAACAAACCATAGAGATAGAACTTGGAACTTCTTGGTTGTGTCAAGTTTCAAAGAGCTAGCACAAACCGTGTTTGATTTAGTGTTCCAACTACATGTATCCATATAGGAGAAAACAGAGTGAAACCTAAAACTAAAACTGTTACTGCCAAAGATCGGTTTAACCTAGAAGAATGAAATTTGGTGAGAAAAGTGGGATTGGGGTACTGATCATTACATGAAAGTGTCATCAAGATTGGGTGAAAAAATGTGTGCTGAGATTTCAGGAAACTCGTAGTTTTTTAAAAGCTTGGCAACCTCTTTCCATGAAAGTGATTTGCGCAAGTCTCTGCTTAGGGCTACATCAATAGGAAACAAACCATAGAGATAGAACTTGGAAATACTTGATTGTGACAAGTTTCAAAGAGCTAGCACAAACCATGTTTGATTTAGAGTTCCAACTACTTGTATCCATATAGGAGAAAACAGAGTGAAACCTAAAAATTAAAACTGTTACTGCCAACGAACGGTTTAACCTAGAAGAACGAAATTTGGTGAGCCAAGTGGGATTGGGGTACTGATCATTACCTGAAAGTGTCATCAAGATTGGGTGCAAAAATGTGTGCTGAGATTACAGGAAACTCGTAGTTTTTTGGAAGCTCGGGAACCCCTTTCCATGAACGTGATTTGCGCCAGTCTCTGCTTAGGGCTATATCATTTTGAAAAAAAAAAAAACCTAGAGATAGAACTTGGAACTACTTGATTGTGTCAAGTTACAAAGAGCTAGCACAAACTGTGTTTGATTTAGAGTTCCAAATACATGTATCCATATAGGAGAAAACAGAGTGAAACCTAAAAATTAAAACTGTTACTGCCAACGAACGGTTTAACCTAGAAGAACGAAATTTGGTGAGCCAAGTGGGATTGGGGTCCTGATCATTACCTGAAAGTGTCATCAAGATTGGGTGAAAAATGTGTGCTGAGAATTCAGGAAACTCGTAGTTTTTTGGAAGCTTGGCAACCCCTTTCCATGAAAGTGATTTGCGACAGTCTCTGCTTATGGCTACATCAATAGGAAACAAACCATAGAGATAGAACTTGGAACTACTTGATTGTGTCAAGTTTCAAAGAGCTAGCACAAACCATGTTTGATTTAGAGTTCCAACTACATGTATCCATATAGGAGAAAACAGAGTGAAACCTAAAAATTAAAACTGTTACTGCCAACGAACGGTTTAACCTAGAAGAACGAAATTTGGTGAGCCAAGTGGGATTGGGGTTCTGATCATTACCTTAAAGTGTCATCAAGATTGGGTGAAAAAATGTGTGCTGAGATTTCAGGAAACTCGTAGTTTTTTGGAAGCGTGGCAACCCCTTCCATGAAAGTGATTTGCGCCAGTCTCTGCTTAGGGCTACATCAATAGGAAACAAACCATAGAGATAGAACTTGGAACTACTTGATTGTGACAAGTTTCAAAGAGCTAGCACAAACCGTGTTTTATTTAGAGTTCCAACTACATATATCCATATAGGAGAAAACAGAGTGAAACCTAAAAATTTAAACTGTTACTGCCAACGAACGGTTTAATCTAGAAGAATGAAATTTGGTGAGCCAAGTGGGATTGGGATACTTATCATTACCTGAAAGTGTCATCAAGATTGGGTGAAGAAATGTGTGCTGAGTTTTCAGGAAACCCATAGTTTTTTGGAAGCTTTGCAACCCCTTTCCATGAAAGTGATTTGCGCCTGTCTGTGCTTAGTGCTACATCAATAGGAAACAAACAATAGAGATAGAACTTGGAACTACTTTATTGTGTCAAGTTTCAAAGAGCTAGTACAAACCGTGTTTGATTTAGAGTTCCAACTACATGTATCTATATAGGAGAAAACAGAGTGAAACCTAAAAATTAACACTGTTACTGCCAAAGATTGGTTTAACCTAGAAGAATGAAATTTGGTGAGCCAAGTGGGATTCGGGTACTGATCATTACCTGAAAGTGTCATGAAGATTGGGTGAAAAAATGTGTTCTGTGATTTCAGGAAACTCTTAGTTTTTTGGAAGCTTGGCAACCCCTTTCCATGAAAGTGATTTGCGCCAGTCTCTGCTTAGGGCTACATCAATAGGAAACAAACAATAGAGATAGAACTTGGAACTACTTTATTGTGTCAAGTTTCAAAGAGCTAGTACAAACCGTGTTTGATTTAGAGTTCCAACTACATGTATCCATATAGGAGAAAACAGAGTGAAACCTAAAAATTAAAACTATTACTGCCAACGAACGGTTTAACCTAGAAGAACGAAATTTGGTGAGCCAAGTGGGATTGGTTACTGACCATTACCTGAAAGTGTTATCAAGATTGGGTGAAAAAATGTGTGCTGAGATTTCAGGAAACTCGTAGTTTTTTGGAAGCTTGGCAACCACTTTCCATGAAAGTGATTTGCGCCAGTCTCTGCTTAGGGCTACATCAATAGGAAACAAACCATAGAGATAGAACTTGGAACTACTTGATTGTGTCAAGTTTCAAAGAGCTAGCACAAACCGTGTTTGATTTAGAGTTCCAACTACATGTATCCATATAGGAGAAAACAGAGTGAAACCTAAAAATGAAAACTATTACTGCCAACGAACGGTTTAACCTAGAAGAACGAAATTTGGTGAGCCAAGTGGGATTGGGTACTGACCATTACCTGAAAGTGTCATCAAGATTGGGTGAAAAAATGTGTGCTTAGATTTCAGGAAACTCGTAGATCTTTGGAAGCTTGGCAACCCCTTTCCATGAAAGTGATTTGCGCCAGTCTCTGCTTAGGGCTACATCAATAGGAAACAAACCATAGAGATAGAACTTGGAACTACTTGATTGTGACAAGTTTCAAAGAGCTAGCACAAACCATGTTTGATTTAGAGTTCCAACTACTTGTATCCATATAGGAGAAAACAGAGTGAAACCTAAAAATTAAAACTGTTACTGCCAACGAACGGTTTAACATAGAAGAACGAAATTTGGTGAGCCAAGTGGGATTGGGGTACTGATCATTACCTGAAAGTGTCATCAAGACTGGGTGAAAAAATTTGTGCTGAGATTTCAGGAAACTCGTAGTTTTTTGGAAGCTTGTCAACCCCTTTCCATTAAAGTGATTTGCGCCAGTCTCTGCTTAGGGCTACATCAATAGGAAACAAACCATAGAGACAGAACTTGGAACTACTTGATTGTGTCAAGTTTCAAAGAGCTAGCACAAACCGTGTTTTATTTAGAGTTCCAACTACATGTATCCATATAAGAGAAAACAGAGTGAAACCTAAAAATTAAAACTGTTACTGCCAACGAACGGTTTAACCTAGAAGAACGAAATTTGGTGAGCCAAGTGGGATTGAGGTTCTGATCATTACCTGAAAGTGTTATCAAGATTGGGTGAAAAAATGTGTGCTGAGATTTCAGGAAACTCGTAGTTTTTTGGAAGCTTGGCAACCCCTTTCCATGAAAGTGATTTGCGCCAATCTCTGCTTAGGGCTACATCAATAGGAAACAAACCACAGAGATAGAACTTGGAACTACTTGGTTTTGTCAAGTTTCAAAGAGCTAGCACAAACCGTGTTTGATTTAGAGTTCCAAGTACATGTATCCATATAGGAGAAAACAGAGTGAAACCTAAAAATTAAAACTGTTACTGCCAATGAACGGTTTAACCTAGAAGAACGAAATCTGGTGAGCCAAGTGGGATTGGGGTACTGATCATTACCTGAAAGTGTCATCAAGATTGGGTGAAAAAATGTGTGCTGAGATTTCAGGAAACTCGTAGTTTTTTGGAAGCTTGGGAACCCCTTTCCATGAACGTGATTTGCGCCAGTCTCTGCTTAGGGCTATATCAATAGGAAAAAAAAAACCTAGAGATAGAACTTGGAACTACTTGATTGTGTCAAGTTACAAAGAGCTAGCACAAACTGTGTTTGATTTAGAGTTCCAACTACATGTATCCATATAGAAGAAAACAGAGTGAAACCTAAAAATTAAAACTGTTACTGACAACAAACGGTTTAACCTAGAAGAACGAAATTTGGTGAGCCAAGTGGGATTGGGGTTCTGATCATTACCTTAAAGTGTCATCAAGATTGGGTGAAAAAATGTGTGCTGAGATTTCAGGAAACTCGTAGTTTTTTGGAAGCTTGGCAACCCCTTTCCATGAAAGTGATTTGCGCCAGTCTCTGCTTAGGGCTACATCAATAGGAAACAAACCATAGAGATAGAACTTGGAACTACTTGATTGTGACAAGTTTCAAAGAGCTAGCACAAACCGTGTTTGATTTAGAGTTCCAACTACATATATCCATATAGGAGAAAACAGAGTGAAACCTAAAAATTTAAACTGTTACTGCCAACGAACGGTTTAATCTAGAAGAATGAAATTTGGTGAGCCAAGTGTGATTGGGATACTTATCATTACCTGAAAGTGTCATCAAGATTGGGTGAAAAAATGTGTGCTGAAATTTCAGGAAACTCGTAGTTTTTTGGAAGCTTGGCAACCCCTTTCCATGAAAGTGATTTGCGCCAGTCTCTGCTTAGGGCTACATCAATAGGAAACAAACCATAGAGATAGAACTTGGAACTACTTGATTGTGTCAAGTTTCAAAGAGCTAGCACAAACCGTGTTTGATTTAGAGTTCCAACTATATGTATCCATATAGGAGAAAACAGAGTGAAACCTAAAAATTAAAACTGTTACTGCCAATGAACGGTTTAACTTAGAAGAACGAAATTTGGTGAGCCAAGTCGGATTGGGGTACTGATCATTACCTGAAAGTGTCATCAAGATTGGGTGAAAAAATGTGTGCTGAGATTTCAGGAAACTCGTAGTTTTTTGGAAGCTTGGCAACCCATTTCCATGAAAGTGATTTGCGCCAGTCTCTGCTTAGGGCTACATCAATAGGAAACAAACCATAGAGATAGAACTTGGAACTACTTGGTTGTGTCAAGTTCCAAAGAGCTAGCAAAAACCGTGTTTGATTTAGAGTTCCAACTACATGTATCCATATAAGAGGAAACAGAGTGAAAACTAAAAATTAAAACTGTTACTGCCAACGAACGGTTTAACCTAGAAGAACAAAATTTGGTGAGCCAAGTGGGATTGGGGTACTGATCATTACCTGAAAGTGTCATGAAGATTGGGTGAAAAAATGTGTGCTGAGATTTCAGGAAACTCGTAGTTTTTTGGAAGCGTGGCAACACCTTTCCATGAAAGTGATTTGCGCCAGTCTCTGCTTAGGGCTACATCAATAGGAAACAAACCATAGAGATAGAACTTGGAACTACTTGATTGTGTCAAGTTTCAAAGAGCTAGCACAAACCATGTTTGATTTAGAGTTCCAACTACATGTATCCATATAGGAGAAAACAGTTTGAAACCTAAAAATTAAAACTATTACTGCCAACGAACGGTTTAACCTAGAAGAACGAAATTTGGTGAGCCAAGTGGGATTAGGTACTGACCATTACCTGAAAGTGTCATCAATATTGGGTGAAAAAATGTGTGCTGAGATTTCATGAAACTCGTAGTTTTTTGGAAGCTTGGCAACCCCTTTCCATGAAAGTGATTTGCGCCAGTCTCTGCTTACGGCTACATCAATAGGAAACAAACCATAGAGATAGAACTTGGAACTACTTGATTGTGACAAGTTTCAAAGAGCTAACACAAACTATGTTTGATTTAGAGTTCCAACTACTTGTATCCATATAGGAGAAAACAGAGTGAAACCTAAAAATTAAAACTGTTACTGCCAACGAACGGTTTAACCTAGAAGAACGAAATTCGGTGAGCCAAGTGGGATTGGGGTACTGATCATTACCTGAAAGTGTCATCAAGTTTGGGTGAAAAAATGTGTGCTGAAATTTCAGGAAACTCATAGTTTTTTGGAAGCTTGGCAACCCCTTTCCATGAAAGTGATTTGTGCCAGTCTCTGCTTAGGACTACATCAATAGGAAACAAACCATAGAGATAGAACTTGGAACTACTTGATTGTGACAAGTTTCAAAGAGCTAGCACAAACCGTGTTTGATTTAGAGTTCCAACTACATATATCCATATAGGAGAAAACAGAGTGAAACCTAAAAATTTAAACTGTTACTGCCAACGAAAGTTTTAATCTAGAGGAACGAAATTTGGTGAGCCAAGTGGGATTGGGATACTTATCATTACCTGAAAGTGTCATCAAGATTGGGTGAAGAAATGTGTGCTGAGTTTTCGGGAAACCCGTAGTTTTTTGGAAGCTTTGCAACCCCTTTCCATGAAAGTGATTTGCGCCTGTCTGTGCTTAGTGCTACATCAATAGGAAACAAACAATAGAGATAGAACTTGGAACTACTTTATTGTGTCAAGTTTCAAAGAGCTAGTACAAACCGTGTTTGATTTAGAGTTCCAACTACATGTATCTATATAGGAGAAAACAGAGTGAAACCTAAAAATTAACACTGTTACTGCCAAAGATTGGTTTAACCTAGAAGAATGAAATTTGGTGAGCCAAGTGGGATTCGGGTACTGATCATTACCTGAAAGTGTCATGAAGATTGGGTGAAAAAATGTGTTCTGTGATTTCAGGAAACTCTTAGTTTTTTGGAAGCTTGGCAACCCCTTTCCATGAAAGTGATTTGCGCCAGTCTCTGCTTAGGGCTACATCAATAGGAAACAAACAATAGAGATAGAACTTGGAACTACTTTATTGTGTCAAGTTTCAAAGAGCTAGTACAAACCGTGTTTGATTTAGAGTTCCAACTACATGTATCCATATAGGAGAAAACAGAGTGAAACCTAAAAATTAAAACTATTACTGCCAACGAACGGTTTAACCTAGAAGAACGAAATTTGGTGAGCCAAGTGGGATTGGGTACTGACCATTACCTGAAAGTGTTATCAAGATTGGGTGAAAAAATGTGTGCTGAGATTTCAGGAAACTCGTAGTTTTTTGGAAGCTTGGCAACCACTTTCCATGAAAGTGATTTGCGCCAGTCTCTGCTTAGGGCTACATCAATAGGAAACAAACCATAGAGATAGAACTTGGAACTACTTGATTGTGTCAAGTTTCAAAGAGCTAGCACAAACCGTGTTTGATTTAGAGTTCCAACTACATGTATCCATATAGGAGAAAACAGAGTGAAACCTAAAAATGAAAACTATTACTGCCAACGAACGGTTTAACCTAGAAGAACGAAATTTGGTGAGCCAAGTGGGATTGGGTACTGACCATTACCTGAAAGTGTCATCAAGATTGGGTGAAAAAATGTGTGCTTAGATTTCAGGAAACTCGTAGATCTTTGGAAGCTTGGCAACCCCTTTCCATGAAAGTGATTTGCGCCAGTCTCTGCTTAGGGCTACATCAATAGGAAACAAACCATAGAGATAGAACTTGGAACTACTTGATTGTGACAAGTTTCAAAGAGCTAGCACAAACCATGTTTGATTTAGAGTTCCAACTACTTGTATCCATATAGGAGAAAACAGAGTGAAACCTAAAAATTAAAACTGTTACTGCCAACGAACGGTTTAACATAGAAGAACGAAATTTGGTGAGCCAAGTGGGATTGGGGTACTGATCATTACCTGAAAGTGTCATCAAGACTGGGTGAAAAAATTTGTGCTGAGATTTCAGGAAACTCGTAGTTTTTTGGAAGCTTGTCAACCCCTTTCCATTAAAGTGATTTGCGCCAGTCTCTGCTTAGGGCTACATCAATAGGAAACAAACCATAGAGACAGAACTTGGAACTACTTGATTGTGTCAAGTTTCAAAGAGCTAGCACAAACCGTGTTTTATTTAGAGTTCCAACTACATGTATCCATATAAGAGAAAACAGAGTGAAACCTAAAAATTAAAACTGTTACTGCCAACGAACGGTTTAACCTAGAAGAACGAAATTTGGTGAGCCAAGTGGGATTGAGGTTCTGATCATTACCTGAAAGTGTTATCAAGATTGGGTGAAAAAATATGTGCTGAGATTTCAGGAAACTCGTAGTTTTTTGGAAGCTTGGCAACCCCTTTCCATGAAAGTGATTTGCGCCAATCTCTGCTTAGGGCTACATCAATAGGAAACAAACCACAGAGATAGAACTTGGAACTACTTGGTTTTGTCAAGTTTCAAAGAGCTAGCACAAACCGTGTTTGATTTAGAGTTCCAAGTACATGTATCCATATAGGAGAAAACAGAGTGAAACCTAAAAATTAAAACTGTTACTGCCAATGAACGGTTTAACCTAGAAGAACGAAATCTGGTGAGCCAAGTGGGATTGGGGTACTGATCATTACCTGAAAGTGTCATCAAGATTGGGTGAAAAAATGTGTGCTGAGATTTCAGGAAACTCGTAGTTTTTTGGAAGCTTGGGAACCCCTTTCCATGAACGTGATTTGCGCCAGTCTCTGCTTAGGGCTATATCAATAGGAAAAAAAAAAACCTAGAGATAGAACTTGGAACTACTTGATTGTGTCAAGTTACAAAGAGCTAGCACAAACTGTGTTTGATTTAGAGTTCCAACTACATGTATCCATATAGAAGAAAACAGAGTGAAACCTAAAAATTAAAACTGTTACTGACAACAAACGGTTTAACCTAGAAGAACGAAATTTGGTGAGCCAAGTGGGATTGGGGTTCTGATCATTACCTTAAAGTGTCATCAAGATTGGGTGAAAAAATGTGTGCTGAGATTTCAGGAAACTCGTAGTTTTTTGGAAGCTTGGCAACCCCTTTCCATGAAAGTGATTTGCGCCAGTCTCTGCTTAGGGCTACATCAATAGGAAACAAACCATAGAGATAGAACTTGGAACTACTTGATTGTGACAAGTTTCAAAGAGCTAGCACAAACCGTGTTTGATTTAGAGTTCCAACTACATATATCCATATAGGAGAAAACAGAGTGAAACCTAAAAATTTAAACTGTTACTGCCAACGAACGGTTTAATCTAGAAGAATGAAATTTGGTGAGCCAAGTGTGATTGGGATACTTATCATTACCTGAAAGTGTCATCAAGATTGGGTGAAAAAATGTGTGCTGAAATTTCAGGAAACTCGTAGTTTTTTGGAAGCTTGGCAACCCCTTTCCATGAAAGTGATTTGCGCCAGTCTCTGCTTAGGGCTACATCAATAGGAAACAAACCATAGAGATAGAACTTGGAACTACTTGATTGTGTCAAGTTTCAAAGAGCTAGCACAAACCGTGTTTGATTTAGAGTTCCAACTATATGTATCCATATAGGAGAAAACAGAGTGAAACCTAAAAATTAAAACTGTTACTGCCAATGAACGGTTTAACTTAGAAGAACGAAATTTGGTGAGCCAAGTCGGATTGGGGTACTGATCATTACCTGAAAGTGTCATCAAGATTGGGTGAAAAAATGTGTGCTGAGATTTCAGGAAACTCGTAGTTTTTTGGAAGCTTGGCAACCCATTTCCATGAAAGTGATTTGCGCCAGTCTCTGCTTAGGGCTACATCAATAGGAAACAAACCATAGAGATAGAACTTGGAACTACTTGGTTGTGTCAAGTTCCAAAGAGCTAGCAAAAACCGTGTTTGATTTAGAGTTCCAACTACATGTATCCATATAAGAGGAAACAGAGTGAAAACTAAAAATTAAAACTGTTACTGCCAACGAACGGTTTAACCTAGAAGAACGAAATTTGGTGAGCCAAGTGGGATTGGGGTACTGATCATTACCTGAAAGTGTCATGAAGATTGGGTGAAAAAATGTGTGCTGAGATTTCAGGAAACTCGTAGTTTTTTGGAAGGTTGGCAACACCTTTCCATGAAAGTGATTTGCGCCAGTCTCTGCTTAGGGCTACATCAATAGGAAACAAACCATAGAGATAGAACTTGGAACTACTTGATTGTGACAAGTTTCAAAGAGCTAGCACAAACCGTGTTTTATTTAGAGTTCCAACTACATATATCCATATAGGAGAAAACAGAGTGAAACCTAAAAATTTAAACTGTTACTGCCAACGAACGGTTTAATCTAGAAGAATGAAATTTGGTGAGCCAAGTGGGATTGGGATACTTATCATTACCTGAAAGTGTCATCAAGATTGGGTGAAGAAATGTGTGCTGAGTTTTCAGGAAACCCATAGTTTTTTGGAAGCTTTGCAACCCCTTTCCATGAAAGTGATTTGCGCCTGTCTGTGCTTAGTGCTACATCAATAGGAAACAAACAATAGAGATAGAACTTGGAACTACTTGGTTGTGTCAAGTTTCAAAGACCTAGCACAAACAGTGTTTGATTTAGAGTTCCAACTATATGTATCCATATAGGAGAAAACAGAGTGAAACCTAAAAATTAAAACTGTTACTGCCAATGAACGGTTTAACCTAGAAGAACGAAATTTGGTGAGCCAAGTCGGATTGGGGTACTGATCATTACCTGAAAGTGTCATCAAGATTGGGTGAAAAAATGTGTGCTGAGATTTCAGGAAACTCGTAGTTTTTTGGAAGCGTGGCAACCCCTTCCATGAAAGTGATTTGCGCCAGTCTCTGCTTAGGGCTACATCAATAGGAAACAAACCATAGAGATAGAACTTGGAACTACTTGATTGTGACAAGTTTCAAAGAGCTAGCACAAACCGTGTTTGATTTAGAGTTCCAACTACATATATCCATATAGGAGAAAACAGAGTGAAACCTAAAAATTTAAACTGTTACTGCCAACGAACGGTTTAATCTAGAAGAATGAAATTTGGTGAGCCAAGTGGGATTGGGATACTTATCATTACCTGAAAGTGTCATCAAGATTGGGTGAAGAAATGTGTGCTGAGTTTTCAGGAAACCCGTAGTTTTTTGGAAGCTTTGCAACCCCTTTCCATGAAAGTGATTTGCGCCTGTCTGTGCTTAGTGCTACATCAATAGGAAACAAACAATAGAGATAGAACTTGGAACTACTTTATTGTGTCAAGTTTCAAAGAGCTAGTACAAACCGTGTTTGATTTAGAGTTCCAACTACATGTATCTATATAGGAGAAAACAGAGTGAAACCTAAAAATTAACACTGTTACTGCCAAAGATTGGTTTAACCTAGAAGAATGAAATTTGGTGAGCCAAGTGGGATTCGGGTACTGATCATTACCTGAAAGTGTCATGAAGATTGGGTGAAAAAATGTGTTCTGTGATTTCAGGAAACTCGTAGTTTTTTGGAAGCTTGGCAACCCCTTTCCATGAAAGTGATTTGCGACAGTCTCTGCTTAGGGCTACATCAATAGGAAACAAACCATAGAGATAGAACTTGGAACTACTTGATTGTGTCAAGTTTCAAAGAGCTAGCAAAAACCGTGTTTGATTTAGAGTTCCAACTACATGTATCCATATAAGAGAAAACAGAGTGAAACCTAAAAATTAAAACTATTACTGCCAACAAACGGTTTAACCTAGAAGAACGAAATTTGGTGAGCCAAGTGGGATTGGGTACTGACCATTACCTGAAAGTGTCATCAAGATTGGGTGAAAAAATGTGTGCTGATATTTCAGGAAACTCGTAGTTTTTTGGAAGCTTGGCAACCCCTTTCCATGAAAGTGATTTGCGACAGTCTCTGCTTAGGGCTACATCAATAGGAAACAAACCATAGAGATAGAACTTGGAACTACTTGATTGTGTCAAGTTTCAAAGAGCTAGCACAAACCGTGTTTGATTTAGAGTTCCAACTACATGTATCCATATAGGAGAAAACAGAGTGAAACCTAAAAATGAAAACTATTACTGCCAACGAACGGTTTAACCTAGAAGAACGAAATTTGGTGAGCCAAGTGGGATTGGGTACTGACCATTACCTGAAAGTGTCATCAAGATTGGGTGAAAAAATGTGTGCTTAGATTTCAGGAAACTCGTAGATCTTTGGAAGCTTGGCAACCCCTTTCCATGAAAGTGATTTGCGCCAGTCTCTGCTTAGGGCTACATCAATAGGAAACAAACCATAGAGATAGAACTTGGAACTACTTGATTGTGACAAGTTTCAAAGAGCTAGCACAAACCATGTTTGATTTAGAGTTCCAACTACTTGTATCCATATAGGAGAAAACAGAGTGAAACCTAAAAATTAAAACTGTTACTGCCAACGAATGGTTTAACATAGAAGAACGAAATTTGGTGAGCCAAGTGGGATTGGGGTACTGATCATTACCTGAAAGTGTCATCAAGATTGGGTGAAAAAATTTGTGCTGAGATTTCAGGAAACTCGTAGTTTTTTGGAAGCTTGTCAACCCCTTTCCATTAAAGTGATTTGCGCCAGTCTCTGCTTAGGGCTACATCAATAGGAAACAAACCATAGAGACAGAACTTGGAACTACTTGATTGTGTCAAGTTTCAAAGAGCTAGCACAAACCGTGTTTTATTTAGAGTTCCAACTACATGTATCCATATAAGAGAAAACAGAGTGAAACCTAAAAATTAAAACTGTTACTGCCAACGAACGGTTTAACCTAGAAGAACGAAATTTGGTGAGCCAAGTGGGATTGAGGTTCTGATCATTACCTGAAAGTGTTATCAAGATTGGGTGAAAAAATGTGTGCTGAGATTTCAGGAAACTCGTAGTTTTTTGGAAGCTTGGCAACCCCTTTCCATGAAAGTGATTTGCGCCAATCTCTGCTTAGGGCTACATCAATAGGAAACAAACCACAGAGATAGAACTTGGAACTACTTGGTTTTGTCAAGTTTCAAAGAGCTAGCACAAACCGTGTTTGATTTAGAGTTCCAAGTACATGTATCCATATAGGAGAAAACAGAGTGAAACCTAAAAATTAAAACTGTTACTGCCAATGAACGGTTTAACCTAGAAGAACGAAATCTGGTGAGCCAAGTGGGATTGGGGTACTGATCATTACCTGAAAGTGTCATCAAGATTGGGTGAAAAAATGTGTGCTGAGATTTCAGGAAACTCGTAGTTTTTTGGAAGCTTGGGAACCCCTTTCCATGAACGTGATTTGCGCCAGTCTCTGCTTAGGGCTATATCAATAGGAAAAAAAAAACCTAGAGATAGAACTTGGAACTACTTGATTGTGTCAAGTTACAAAGAGCTAGCACAAACTGTGTTTGATTTAGAGTTCCAACCACATGTATCCATATAGAAGAAAACAGAGTGAAACCTAAAAATTAAAACTGTTACTGACAACAAACGGTTTAACCTAGAAGAACGAAATTTGGTGAGCCAAGTGGGATTGGGGTTCTGATCATTACCTTAAAGTGTCATCAAGATTGGGTGAAAAAATGTGTGCTGAGATTTCAGGAAACTCGTAGTTTTTTGGAAGCTTGGCAACCCCTTTCCATGAAAGTGATTTGCGCCAGTCTCTGCTTAGGGCTACATCAATAGGAAACAAACCATAGAGATAGAACTTGGAACTACTTGATTGTGACAAGTTTCAAAGAGCTAGCACAAACCGTGTTTGATTTAGAGTTCCAACTACATATATCCATATAGGAGAAAACAGAGTGAAACCTAAAAATTTAAACTGTTACTGCCAACGAACGGTTTAATCTAGAAGAATGAAATTTGGTGAGCCAAGTGTGATTGGGATACTTATCATTACCTGAAAGTGTCATCAAGATTGGGTGAAAAAATGTGTGCTGAAATTTCAGGAAACTCGTAGTTTTTTGGAAGCTTGGCAACCCCTTTCCATGAAAGTGATTTGCGCCAGTCTCTGCTTAGGGCTACATCAATAGGAAACAAACCATAGAGATAGAACTTGGAACTACTTGATTGTGTCAAGTTTCAAAGAGCTAGCACAAACCGTGTTTGATTTAGAGTTCCAACTATATGTATCCATATAGGAGAAAACAGAGGGAAACCTAAAAATTAAAACTGTTACTGCCAATGAACGGTTTAACTTAGAAGAACGAAATTTGGTGAGCCAAGTCGGATTGGGGTACTGATCATTACCTGAAAGTGTCATCAAGATTGGGGGAAAAAATGTGTGCTGAGATTTCAGGAAACTCGTAGTTTTTTGGAAGCTTGGCAACCCATTTCCATGAAAGTGATTTGCGCCAGTCTCTGCTTAGGGCTACATCAATAGGAAACAAAACATAGAGATAGAACTTGGAACTACTTGGTTGTGTCAAGTTCCAAAGAGCTAGCAAAAACCGTGTTTGATTTAGAGTTCCAACTACATGTATCCATATAAGAGGAAACAGAGTGAAAACTAAAAATTAAAACTGTTACTGCCAACGAACGGTTTAACCTAGAAGAACGAAATTTGGTGAGCCAAGTGGGATTGGGGTACTGATCATTACCTGAAAGTGTCATGAAGATTGGGTGAAAAAATGTGTGCTGAGATTTCAGGAAACTCGTAGTTTTTTGGAAGGTTGGCAACACCTTTCCATGAAAGTGATTTGCGCCAGTCTCTGCTTAGGGCTACATCAATAGGAAACAAACCATAGAGATAGAACTTGGAACTACTTGATTGTGTCAAGTTTCAAAGAGCTAGCACAAACCATGTTTGATTTAGAGTTCCAACTACATGTATCCATATAGGAGAAAACAGATTGAAACCTAAAAATTAAAACTATTACTGCCAACGAACGGTTTAACCTAGAAGAACGAAATTTGGTGAGCCAAGTGGGATTAGGTACTGACCATTACCTGAAAGTGTCATCAATATTGGGTGAAAAAATGTGTGCTGAGATTTCAGGAAACTCGTAGTTTTTTGGAAGCTTGGCAACCCCTTTCCATGAAAGTGATTTGCGCCAGTCTCTGCTTACGGCTACATCAATAGGAAACAAACCATAGAGATAGAACTTGGAACTACTTGATTGTGACAAGTTTCAAAGAGCTAACACAAACTATGTTTGATTTAGAGTTCCAAATACTTGTATCCATATAGGAGAAAACAGAGTGAAACCTAAAAATTAAAACTGTTACTGCCAACGAACGGTTTAACCTAGAAGAACGAAATTTGGTGAGCCAAGTGGGATTGGGGTACTGATCATTACCTGAAAGTGTCATCAAGTTTGGGTGAAAAAATGTGTGCTGAAATTTCAGGAAACTCATAGTTTTTTGGAAGCTTGGCAACCCCTTTCCATGAAAGTGATTTGTGCCAGTCTCTGCTTAGGACTACATCAATAGGAAACAAACCATAGAGATAGAACTTGGAACTACTTGATTGTGCCAAGTTTAAAGGAGCTAGCACAAACCGTGTTTGATTTAGAGTTCCAACTACATGTATCCATATAGGAGAAAACAGAGTGAAATCTAAAAATTAAAACTGTTACTGCCAACGAAGGGTTTAACCTAGAAGAACGAAATTTGGTGAGCCAAGTGGGTTTGGGTACTGACCATTACCTGAAAGTGTTATCAATATTGGGTGAAAAAATGTGTGCTGAGATTTCAGGAAACTCGTAGTTTTTTGGAAGCTTGGCAACACCTTTCCATGAAAGTGATTTGCGCCAGTCTCTGCTTAGGGCTACATCAATAGGAAACAAACCATAGAGATAGAACTTGGAACTACTTGATTGTGTCAAGTTTCAAAGAGCTAGCACAAACCATGTTTGATTTAGAGTTCCAACTACATGTATCCATATAGGAGAAAACAGATTGAAACCTAAAAATTAAAACTATTACTACCAACGAACGGTTTAACCTAGAAGAACAAAATTTGGTGAGCCAAGTGGGATTGGGTACTGACCATTACCTGAAAGTGTCATCAAGATTGGGTGAAAAAATGTGTGCTGAGATTTCAGGAAACTCGTAGTTTTTTGGAAGCTTGGCAACCCCTTTCCATGAAAGTGATTTGCGCCAGTCTCTGCTTACGGCTACATCAATAGGAAACAAACCATAGAGATAGAACTTGGAACTACTTGATTGTGACAAGTTTCAAAGAGCTAACACAAACTATGTTTGATTTAGAGTTCCAACTACTTGTATCCATATAGGAGAAAACAGAGTGAAACCTAAAAATTAAAACTGTTACAGCCAACGAACGGTTTAACCTAGAAGAACGAAATTTGGTGAGCCAAGTGGGATTGGGTACTGACGATTACCTGAAAGTGTCATCCAGATTGGGTGAAAAAATGTGTGCTGAGATTTCAGGAAACTCATAGTTTTTTGGAAGCTTGGCAACCCCTTTCCATGAAAGTGATTTGTGCCAGTCTCTGCTTAGGACTACATCAATAGGAAACAAACCATAGAGATAGAACTTGGAACTACTTGATTGTGACAAGTTTCAAAGAGCTAGCACAAACCGTGTTTGATTTAGAGTTCCAACTACATATATCCATATAGGAGAAATCAGAGTGAAACCTAAAAATTTAAACTGTTACTGCCAACGAACGGTTTAATCTAGAAGAATGAAATTTGGTGAGCCAGGTGGGATTGGGATACTTATCATTACCTGAAAGTGTCATCAAGATTGGGTGAAGAAATGTGTGCTGAGTTTTCAGGAAACCCGTAGTTTTTTGGAAGCTTTGCAACCCCTTTCCATGAAAGTGATTTGCGCCTGTCTGTGCTTAGTGCTACATCAATAGGAAACAAAAAATGGAAATAGAACTTGGAACTACTTTATTGTGTCAAGTTTCAAAGAGCTAGTACAAACCGTGTTTGATTTAGAGTTCCAACTACATGTATCCATATAGGAGAAAACAGAGTGAAACCTAAAAATTAACACTGTTACTGCCAAAGATTGGTTTAACCTAGAAGAATGAAATTTGGTGAGCCAAGTGGTATTCGGGTACTGATCATTACCTGAAAGTGTCATGAAGATTGGGTGAAAAAATGTGTTCTGTGATTTCAGGAAACTCGTAGTTTTTGGAAGTTTGGCAACCCCTTTCCATGAAAGTGATTTGCGCCAGTCTCTGCTTAGGGCTACATCAATAGGAAACAAACAATAGAGATAGAACTTGGAACTAATTTATTGTGTCAAGTTTCAAAGAGCTAGTACAAACCGTGTTTGATTTAGAGTTCCAACTACATGTATCCATATAGGAGAAAACAGAGTGAAACCTAAAAATTAAAACTATTACTGCCAACGAACGGTTTAACCTAGAAGAATGAAATTTGGTGAGCCAAGTGGGATTGGGTACTGACCATTACCTGAAAGTGTTATCAAGATTGGGTGAAAAAATGTGTGCTGAGATTTCAGGAAACTCGTAGTTTTTTGGAAGCTTGGCAACCCCTTTCCATGAAAGTGATTTGCGCCAGTCTCTGCTTAGGGCTACATCAATAGGAAACAAACCATAGAGATAGAACTTGGAACTACTTGATTGTGTCAAGTTTCAAAGAGCTAGCACAAACCGTGTTTGATTTAGAGTTCCAACTACATGTATCCATATAGGAGAAAACAGAGTGAAACCTAAAAATGAAAACTATTACTGCCAACGAACGGTTTAACCTAGAAGAACGAAATTTGGTGAGCCAAGTGGGATTGGGTACTGACCATTACCTGAAAGTGTCATCAAGATTGGGTGAAAAAATGTGTGCTGAGATTTCAGGAAACTCGTAGTTTTTTGGAAGCTTGGCAACCCCTTTCCATGAAAGTGATTTGCGCCAGTCTCTGCTTAGGGCTACATCAATAGGAAACAAACCATAGAGATAGAACTTGGAACTACTTGATTGTGACAAGTTTCAAAGAGCTAGCACAAACCATGTTTGATTTAGAGTTCCAACTACTTGTATCCATATAGGAGAAAACAGAGTGAAACCTAAAAATTAAAACTGTTACTGCCAACGAACGGTTTAACATAGAAGAACGAAATTTGGTGAGCCAAGTGGGATTGGGGTACTGATCATTACCTGAAAGTGTCATCAAGATTGGGTGAAAAAATGTGTGCTGAGATTTCAGGAAACTCGTAGTTTTTTGGAAGCTTGGCAACCCCTTTCCATTAAAGTGATTTGCGCCAGTCTCTTCTTAGGGCTACATCAATAGGAAACAAACCATAGAGACAGAACTTGGAACTACTTGATTGTGTCAAGTTTCAAAGAGCTAGCACAAACCGTGTTTGATTTAGAGTTCCAACTACATGTATCCATATAAGAGAAAACAGAGTGAAACCTAAAAATTAAAACTGTTACTGCCAACGAACGGTTTAACCTAGAAGAACGAAATTTGGTGAGCTAAGTGGGATTGGGGTACTGATCATTACCTGAAAGTGTTATCAAGATTGGGAGAAAAAATATGTGCTGAGATTTCAGGAAACTCGTAGTTTTTTGGAAGCTTGGCAACCCCTTTCCATGAAAGTGATTTGCGCCAATCTCTGCTTAGGGCTACATCAATAGGAAACAAACCACAGAGATAGAACTTGGAACTACTTGGTTTTGTCAAGTTTCAAAGAGCTAGCACAAACCGTGTTTGATTTAGAGTTCCAAGTACATGTATCAATATAGGAGAAAACAGAGTGAAACCTAAAAATTAAAACTGTTACTGCCAATGAACGGTTTAACCTAGAAGAACGAAATCTGGTGAGCCAAGTGGGATTGGGGTACTGATCATTACCTGAAAGTGTCATCAAGATTGGGTGAAAAAATCTGTGCTGAGATTTCAGGAAACTCGTAGTTTTTTGGAAGCTTGGGAACCCCTTTCCATGAACGTGATTTGCACCAGTCTCTGCTTAGGGCTATATCAATAGGAAAAAAAAAAACCTAGAGATAGAACTTGGAACTACTTGATTGTGTCAAGTTACAAAGAGCTAGCACAAACTGTGTTTGATTTAGAGTTCCAACTACATATATCCATATAGAAGAAAACAGAGTGAAACCT
Source organism: Spermophilus citellus (assembly GCF_964194105.1). NCBI lineage: Eukaryota > Metazoa > Chordata > Mammalia > Rodentia > Sciuridae > Spermophilus > Spermophilus citellus. The sequence goes on along the minus strand of NC_138188.1, from coordinate 21,659,285 downwards.
AAAAATTAAAACTGTTACTGACAACGAACGGTTTAACCTAGAAGAACGAAATTTGGTGAGCCAAGTGGGATTGGGGTTCTGATCATTACCTTAAAGTGTCATCAAGATTGGGTGAAAAAATGTGTGCTGAGATTTCAGGAAACTCGTAGTTTTTTGGAAGCTTGGCAACCCCTTTCCATGAAAGTGATTTGCGCCAGTCTCTGCTTAGGGCTACATCAATAGGAAACAAACCATAGAGATAGAACTTGGAACTACTTGATTGTGACAAGTTTCAAAGAGCTAGCACAAACCGTGTTTGATTTAGAGTTACAAATACATATATCCATATAGGAGAAAACAGAGTGAAACCTAAAAATTTAAACTGTTACTGCCAACGAACGGTTTAATCTAGAAGAATGAAATTTGGTGAGCCAAGTGGGATTGGGATACTTATCATTACCTGAAAGTGTCATCAAGATTGGGTGAAGAAATGTGTGCTGAGTTTTCAGGAAACCCATAGTTTTTTGGAAGCTTTGCAACCCCTTTCCATGAAAGTGATTTGCGCCTGTCTGTGCTTAGTGCTACATCAATAGGAAACAAACAATAGAGATAGAACTTGGAACTACTTTATTGTGTCAAGTTTCAAAGAGCTAGTACAAACCGTGTTTGATTTAGAGTTTCAACTACATGTATCTATATAGGAGAAAACAGAGTGAAACCTAAAAATTAACACTGTTACTGCCAAAGATTGGTTTAACCTAGAAGAATGAAATTTGGTGAGCCAAGTGGGATTCGGGTAATGATCATTACCTGAAAGTGTCATGAAGATTGGGTGAAAAAATGTGTTCTGTGATTTCAGGTAACTCGTAGTTTTTTGTAAGCTTGGCAACCCCTTTCCATGAAAGTGATTTGCGCCAGTCTCTGCTTAGGGCTACATCAATAGGAAACAAACAATAGAGATAGAACTTGGAACTACTTTATTGTGTCAAGTTTCAAAGAGCTAGTACAAACCGTGTTTGATTTAGAGTTCCAACTACATGTATCCATATAGGAGAAAACAGAGTGAAACCTAAAAATTAAAACTATTACTGCCAACGAACGGTTTAACCTAGAAGAACGAAATTTGGTGAGCCAAGTGGGATTGGGTACTGACCATTACCTGAAAGTGTCATCAAGATTGGGGGAAAAAATGTGTGCTGAGATTTCAGGAAACTCGTAGTTTTTTGGAAGCTTGGCAACCCCTTTCCATGAAAGTGATTTGCGCCAGTCTCTGCTTAGGGCTACATCAATAGGAAACAAACCATAGAGATAGAACTTGGAACTACTTGGTTGTGTCAAGTTTCAAAGAGCTAGCAAAAACCGTGTTTGATTTAGAGTTCCAACTACATGTATCCATATAAGAGAAAACAGAGTGAAAACTAAAAATTAAAACTGTTACTGCCAACGAACGGTTTAACCTAGAAGAACGAAATTTGGTGAGCCAAGTGGGATTGGGGTACTGATCATTACCTGAAAGTGTCATGAAGATTGGGTGAAAAAATGTGTGCTGAGATTTCAGGAAACTCATAGTTTTTTGGAAGCTTGGCAACCCCTTTCGATGAAAGTGATTTGCGCCAGTCTCTGCTTAGGGCTACATCAATAGGAAACAAACCATAGAGATAGAACTTGGAACTACTTGATTGTGTCAAGTTTCAAAGAGCTAGCACAAACCATGTTTGATTTAGAGTTCCAACTACATGTATCCATATAGGAGAAAACAGATTGAAACCTAAAAATTTAAACTATTACTGCCAACGAACGGTTTAACCTAGAAGAAAGAAATTTGGTGAGCCAAGTGGGATTGGGTACTGACCATTACCTGAAAATGTCATCAAGATTGGGTGAAAAAATGTGTGCTGAGATTTCAGGAAACTCGTAGATTTTTGGAAGCTTGGCAACCCCTTTCCATGAAAGTGATTTGCGCCAGTCTCTGCTTAGGGCTACATCAATAGGAAACAAACCATAGAGATAGAACTTGGAACTACTTGATTGTGACAAGTTTCAAAGAGCTAGCACAAACCATGTTTGATTTAGAGTTCCAACTACATGTATCCATATAGGAGAAAACAGAGTGAAACCTAAAAATTAAAACTGTTACTTGCAACGAACGGTTTAACCTAGAAGAACGAAATTTGGTGAGCCAAGTGGGATTGGGGTACTGATCATTACCTGAACGTGTCATCAAGATTGGGTGAAAAAATGTGTGCTGAGATTTCAGGAAACTCATAGTTTTTTGGAAGCTTGGCAACCCCTTTCCATGAAAGTGATTTGTGCCAGTCTCTGCTTAGGACTACATCAATAGGAAACAAACCATAGAGATAGAACTTGGAACTACTTGATTGTGACAAGTTTCAAAGAGCTAGCACAAACCGTGTTTGACTTAGAGTTCCAACTACATATATCCATATAGGAGAAAACAAAGTGAAACCTAAAAATTTAAACTGTTACTGCCAACGAACGGTTTAATCTAGAAGAATGAAATTTGGTTAGCCAAGTGGGATTGGGATACTTATCATTACCTGAAAGTGTCATCAAGATTGGGTGAAGAAATGTGTGCTGAGTTTTCAGGAAACCCGTAGTTTTTTTGAAGCTTTGCAACCCCTTTCCATGAAAGTGATTTGCGCCTGTCTGTGCTTAGTGCTACATCAATAGGAAACAAACAATAGAGATAGAACTTGGAACTACTTGGTTGTGTCAAGTTTCAAAGACCTAGCACAAACCGTGTTTGATTTAGAGTTCCAACTATATGTATCCATATAGGAGAAAACAGAGTGAAACCTAAAAATTAAAACTGTTACTGCCAACGAACGGTTTAACCTAGAAGAACGAAATTTGGTGAGCCAAGTCGGATTGGGGTACTGATCATTACCTGAAAGTGTCATCAAGATTGGGGGAAAAAATGTGTGCTGAGATTTCAGGAAACTCGTAGTTTTTTGGAAGCTTGGCAACCCCTTTCCATGAAAGTGATTTGCGCCAGTCTCTGCTTAGGGCTACATCAATAGGAAACAAACCATAGAGATAGAACTTGGAACTACTTGGTTGTGTCAACTTTCAAAGAGCTAGCAAAAACCGTGTTTGATTTAGAGTTCCAACTACATGTATCCATATAAGAGAAAACAGAGTGAAAACTAAAAATGAAAACTGTTACTGCCAACGAACGGTTTAACCTAGAAGAACGAAATTTGGTGAGCCAAGTGGGATTGGGGTACTGATCATTACCTGAAAGTGTCATGAAGATTGGGTGAAAAAATGTGTGCTGAGATTTCAGGAAACTCGTAGTTTTTTGGAAGCTTGGCAACCCCTTCCATGAAAGTGATTTGCGCCAGTCTCTGCTTAGGGCTACATCAATAGGAAACAAACCATAGAGATAGAACTTGGAACTACTTGATTGTGCCAAGTTTAAAAGAGCTAGCACAAACCGTGTTTGATTTAGAGTTCCAACTACATGTATCCATATAGGAGAAAACAGAGTGAAATCTAAAAATTAAAAAAGTTACTGCCAACAAAGGGTTTAACCTAGAAGAACGAAATTTGGTGAGCCAAGTGGGTTTGGGTACTGACCATTACCTGAAAGTGTTATCAAGATTGGGTGAAAAAATGTGTGCTGAGATTTCAGGAAACTCGTAGATTTTTGGAAGCTTGGCAACCCCTTTCCATGAAAGTGCTTTGCGCCAGTCTCTGCTTACGGCTACATCAATAGGAAACAAACCATAGAGATAGAACTTGGAACTACTTGATTGTGACAAGTTTCAAAGAGCTAACACAAACTATGTTTGATTTAGAGTTCCAACTACATGTATCCATATAGGAGAAAACAGAGTGAAACCTAAAAATTAAAACTGTTACTTGCAACGAACGGTTTAACCTAGAAGAACGAAATTTGGTGAGCCAAGTGGGATTGGGGTACTGATCATTACCTGAACGTGTCATCAAGATTGGGTGAAAAAATGTGTGCTGAGATATCAGGAAACTCATAGTTTTTTTAAAAGCTTGGCAACCCCTTTCCATGAAAGTGATTTGTGCCAGTCTCTGCTTAGGACTACATCAATAGGAAACAAACCATAGAGATAGAACTTGGAACTACTTGATTGTGACAAGTTTCAAAGAGCTAGCACAAACCGTGTTTGATTTAGAGTTCCAACTACATATATCCATATAGGAGAAAACAAAGTGAAACCTAAAAATTTAAACTGTTACTGCCAACGAACGGTTTAATCTAGAAGAATGAAATTTGGTTAGCCAAGTGGGATTGGGATACTTATCATTACCTGAAAGTGTCATCAAGATTGGGTGAAGAAATGTGTGCTGAGTTTTCAGGAAACCCGTAGTTTTTTTGAAGCTTTGCAACCCCTTTCCATGAAAGTGATTTGCGCCTGTCTGTGCTTAGTGCTACATCAATAGGAAACAAACAATAGAGATAGAACTTGGAACTACTTGATTGTGTCAAGTTTCAAAGAGCTAGTACAAACCGTGTTTGATTTAGAGTTCCAACTACATGTATCCATATAGGAGAAAACAGAGTGAAACCTAAAAATTAACACTGTTACTGCCAAAGATTGGTTTAACCTAGAAGAATGAAATTTGGTGAGCCAAGTGGGATTCGGGTACTGATCATTACCTGAAAGTGTCATGAAGATTGGGTGAAAAAATGTGTTCTGTGATTTCAGGAAACTCGTAGTTTTTTGTAAGCTTGGCAACCCCTTTCCATGAAAGTGATTTGCGCCAATCTCTGCTTAGGGCTACATCAATAGGAAACAAACAATAGAGATAGAACTTGGAACTACTTTATTGTGTCAAGTTTCAAAGAGCTAGTACAAACCGTGTTTGATTTAGAGTTCCAACTACATGTATCCATATAGGAGAAAACAGAGTGAAACCTAAAAATTAAAACTATTACTGCCAACGAACGGTTTAACCTAGAAGAACGAAATTTGGTGAGCCAAGTGGGATTGGGTACTGACCATTACCTGAAAGTGTCATCAAGATTGGGTGAAAAAATGTGTGCTGAGATTTCAGGAAACTCGTAGTTTTTTGGAAGCTTGGCAACCCCTTTCCATGAAAGTGATTTGCGCCAGTCTCTGCTTAGGGCTACATCAATAGGAAACAAACCATAGAGATAGAACTTGGAACTACTTGGTTGTGTCAAGTTTCAAAGAGCTAGCACAAACCGTGTTTGATTTAGAGTTCCAACTATATGTATCCATATAGGAGAAAACAGAGTGAAACCTAAAAATTAAAACTGTTACTGCCAACGAACGGTTTAACCTAGAAGAACGAAATTTGGTGAGCCAAGTCGGATTGGGGTACTGATCATTACCTGAAAGTGTCATCAAGATTGGGTGAAAAAATGTGTGCTGAGATTTCAGGAAACTCGTAGTTTTTTGGAAGCTTGGCAACCCCTTTCCATGAAAGTGATTTGCGCCAGTCTCTGCTTAGGGCTACATCAATAGGAAACAAACCATAGAGATAGAACTTGGAACTACTTGGTTGTGTCAAGTTTCAAAGAGCTAGCAAAAACCGTGTTTGATTTAGAGTTCCAACTACATGTATCCATATAAGAGAAAACAGAGTGAAAACTAAAAATGAAAACTGTTACTGCCAACGAACGGTTTAACCTAGAAGAACGAAATTTGGTGAGCCAAGTGGGATTGGGGTACTGATCATTACCTGAAAGTGTCATGAAGATTGGGTGAAAAAATGTGTGCTGAGATTTCAGGAAACTCGTAGTTTTTTGGAAGCTTGGCAACCCCTTCCATGAAAGTGATTTGCGCCAGTCTCTGCTTAGGGCTACATCAATAGGAAACAAACCATAGAGATAGAACTTGGAACTACTTGATTGTGCCAAGTTTAAAAGAGCTAGCACAAACCGTGTTTGATTTAGAGTTCCAACTACATGTATCCATATAGGAGAAAACAGAGTGAAATCTAAAAATTAAAACTGTTACTGCCAACAAAGGGTTTAACCTAGAAGAACGAAATTTGGTGAGCCAAGTGGGTTTGGGTACTGACCATTACCTGAAAGTGTTATCAAGATTGGGTGAAAAAATGTGTGCTGAGATTTCAGGAAACTCGTAGTTTTTTGGAAGGTTGGCAACACCTTTCCATGAAAGTGATTTGCGCCAGTCTCTGCTTAGGGCTACATCAATAGGAAACAAACCATAGAGATAGAACCTGGAACTACTTGATTGTGTCAAGTTTCAAAGAGCTAGCACAAACCATGTTTGATTTAGAGTTCCAACTACATGTATCCATATAGGAGAAAACAGATTGAAACCTAAAAATTTGAACTGTTACTGCCAACGAACGGTTTAACCTAGAAGAACGAAATTTGGTGAGCCAAGTGGGATTGGGGTACTGATCATTACCTGAACGTGTCATCAAGATTGGGTGAAAAAATGTGTGCTGAAATTTCAGGAAACTCGTAGTTTTTTGGAAGCTTGGCAACCCCTTTCCATGAAAGTGATTTGCGCCAGTCTCTGCTTAGGGCTACATCAATAGGAAACAAACCATAGAGATAGAACTTGGAACTACTTGATTGTGACAAGTTTCAAAGAGCTAGCACAAACCGTGTTTGATTTAGAGTTCCAAATACATATATCCATATAGGAGAAAACAGAGTGAAACCTAAAAATTTAAACTGTTACTGCCAACGAACGGTTTAATCTAGAAGAATGAAATTTGGTGAGCCAAGTGGGATTGGGATACTTATCATTACCTGAAAGTGTCATCAAGATTGGGTGAAGAAATGTGTGCTGAGTTTTCAGGAAACCCATAGTTTTTTGGAAGCTTTGCAACCCCTTTCCATGAAAGTGATTTGCGCCTGTCTGTGCTTAGTGCTACATCAATAGGAAACAAACAATAGAGATAGAACTTGGAACTACTTTATTGTGTCAAGTTTCAAAGAGCTAGTACAAACCGTGTTTGATTTAGAGTTTCAACTACATGTATCTATATAGGAGAAAACAGAGTGAAACCTAAAAATTAACACTGTTACTGCCAAAGATTGGTTTAACCTAGAAGAATGAAATTTGGTGAGCCAAGTGGGATTCGGGTAATGATCATTACCTGAAAGTGTCATGAAGATTGGGTGAAAAAATGTGTTCTGTGATTTCAGGAAACTCGTAGTTTTTTGTAAGCTTGGCAACCCCTTTCCATGAAAGTGATTTGCGCCAGTCTCTGCTTAGGGCTACATCAATAGGAAACAAACAATAGAGATAGAACTTGGAACTACTTTATTGTGTCAAGTTTCAAAGAGCTAGTACAAACCGTGTTTGATTTAGAGTTCCAACTACATGTATCCATATAGGAGAAAACAGAGTGAAACCTAAAAATTAAAACTATTACTGCCAACGAACGGTTTAACCTAGAAGAACGAAATTTGGTGAGCCAAGTGGGATTGGGTACTGACCATTACCTGAAAGTGTCATCAAGATTGGGGGAAAAAATGTGTGCTGAGATTTCAGGAAACTCGTAGTTTTTTGGAAGCTTGGCAACCCCTTTCCATGAAAGTGATTTGCGCCAGTCTCTGCTTAGGGCTACATCAATAGGAAACAAACCATAGAGATAGAACTTGGAACTACTTGGTTGTGTCAAGTTTCAAAGAGCTAGCAAAAACCGTGTTTGATTTAGAGTTCCAACTACATGTATCCATATAAGAGAAAACAGAGTGAAAACTAAAAATTAAAACTGTTACTGCCAACGAACGGTTTAACCTAGAAGAACGAAATTTGGTGAGCCAAGTGGGATTGGGGTACTGATCATTACCTGAAAGTGTCATGAAGATTGGGTGAAAAAATGTGTGCTGAGATTTCAGGAAACTCATAGTTTTTTGGAAGCTTGGCAACCCCTTTCGATGAAAGTGATTTGCGCCAGTCTCTGCTTAGGGCTACATCAATAGGAAACAAACCATAGAGATAGAACTTGGAACTACTTGATTGTGTCAAGTTTCAAAGAGCTAGCACAAACCATGTTTGATTTAGAGTTCCAACTACATGTATCCATATAGGAGAAAACAGATTGAAACCTAAAAATTTAAACTATTACTGCCAACGAACGGTTTAACCTAGAAGAAAGAAATTTGGTGAGCCAAGTGGGATTGGGTACTGACCATTACCTGAAAATGTCATCAAGATTGGGTGAAAAAATGTGTGCTGAGATTTCAGGAAACTCGTAGATTTTTGGAAGCTTGGCAACCCCTTTCCATGAAAGTGATTTGCGCCAGTCTCTGCTTAGGGCTACATCAATAGGAAACAAACCATAGAGATAGAACTTGGAACTACTTGATTGTGACAAGTTTCAAAGAGCTAGCACAAACCATGTTTGATTTAGAGTTCCAACTACATGTATCCATATAGGAGAAAACAGAGTGAAACCTAAAAATTAAAACTGTTACTTGCAACGAACGGTTTAACCTAGAAGAACGAAATTTGGTGAGCCAAGTGGGATTGGGGTACTGATCATTACCTGAACGTGTCATCAAGATTGGGTGAAAAAATGTGTGCTGAGATTTCAGGAAACTCATAGTTTTTTGGAAGCTTGGCAACCCCTTTCCATGAAAGTGATTTGTGCCAGTCTCTGCTTAGGACTACATCAATAGGAAACAAACCATAGAGATAGAACTTGGAACTACTTGATTGTGACAAGTTTCAAAGAGCTAGCACAAACCGTGTTTGACTTAGAGTTCCAACTACATATATCCATATAGGAGAAAACAAAGTGAAACCTAAAAAATTAAACTGTTACTGCCAACGAACGGTTTAATCTAGAAGAATGAAATTTGGTTAGCCAAGTGGGATTGGGATACTTATCATTACCTGAAAGTGTCATCAAGATTGGGTGAAGAAATGTGTGCTGAGTTTTCAGGAAACCCGTAGTTTTTTTGAAGCTTTGCAACCCCTTTCCATGAAAGTGATTTGCGCCTGTCTGTGCTTAGTGCTACATCAATAGGAAACAAACAATAGAGATAGAACTTGGAACTACTTGATTGTGTCAAGTTTCAAAGAGCTAGTACAAACCGTGTTTGATTTAGAGTTCCAACTACATGTATCCATATAGGAGAAAACAGAGTGAAACCTAAAAATTAACACTGTTACTGCCAAAGATTGGTTTAACCTAGAAGAATGAAATTTGGTGAGCCAAGTGGGATTCGGGTACTGATCATTACCTGAAAGTGTCATGAAGATTGGGTGAAAAAATGTGTTCTGTGATTTCAGGAAACTCGTAGTTTTTTGTAAGCTTGGCAACCCCTTTCCATGAAAGTGATTTGCGCCAGTCTCTGCTTAGGGCTACATCAATAGGAAACAAACAATAGAGATAGAACTTGGAACTACTTTATTGTGTCAAGTTTCAAAGAGCTAGTACAAACCGTGTTTGATTTAGAGTTCCAACTACATGTATCCATATAGGAGAAAACAGAGTGAAACCTAAAAATTAAAACTATTACTGCCAACGAACGGTTTAACCTAGAAGAACGAAATTTGGTGAGCCAAGTGGGATTGGGTACTGACCATTACCTGAAAGTGTCATCAAGATTGGGTGAAAAAATGTGTGCTGAGATTTCAGGAAACTCGTAGTTTTTTGGAAGCTTGGCAACCCCTTTCCATGAAAGTGATTTGCGCCAGTCTCTGCTTAGGGCTACATCAATAGGAAACAAACCATAGAGATAGAACTTGGAACTACTTGGTTGTGTCAAGTTTCAAAGACCTAGCACAAACCGTGTTTGATTTAGAGTTCCAACTATATGTATCCATATAGGAGAAAACAGAGTGAAACCTAAAAATTAAAACTGTTACTGCCAACGAACGGTTTAACCTAGAAGAACGAAATTTGGTGAGCCAAGTCGGATTGGGGTACTGATCATTACCTGAAAGTGTCATCAAGATTGGGGGAAAAAATGTGTGCTGAGATTTCAGGAAACTCGTAGTTTTTTGGAAGCTTGGCAACCCCTTTCCATGAAAGTGATTTGCGCCAGTCTCTGCTTAGGGCTACATCAATAGGAAACAAACCATAGAGATAGAACTTGGAACTACTTGGTTGTGTCAACTTTCAAAGAGCTAGCAAAAACCGTGTTTGATTTAGAGTTCCAACTACATGTATCCATATAAGAGAAAACAGAGTGAAAACTAAAAATGAAAACTGTTACTGCCAACGAACGGTTTAACCTAGAAGAACGAAATTTGGTGAGCCAAGTGGGATTGGGGTACTGATCATTACCTGAAAGTGTCATGAAGATTGGGTGAAAAAATGTGTGCTGAGATTTCAGGAAACTCGTAGTTTTTTGGAAGCTTGGCAACCCCTTCCATGAAAGTGATTTGCGCCAGTCTCTGCTTAGGGCTACATCAATAGGAAACAAACCATAGAGATAGAACTTGGAACTACTTGATTGTGCCAAGTTTAAAAGAGCTAGCACAAACCGTGTTTGATTTAGAGTTCCAACTACATGTATCCATATAGGAGAAAACAGAGTGAAATCTAAAAATTAAAAAAGTTACTGCCAACAAAGGGTTTAACCTAGAAGAACGAAATTTGGTGAGCCAAGTGGGTTTGGGTACTGACCATTACCTGAAAGTGTTATCAAGATTGGGTGAAAAAATGTGTGCTGAGATTTCAGGAAACTCGTAGATTTTTGGAAGCTTGGCAACCCCTTTCCATGAAAGTGCTTTGCGCCAGTCTCTGCTTACGGCTACATCAATAGGAAACAAACCATAGAGATAGAACTTGGAACTACTTGATTGTGACAAGTTTCAAAGAGCTAACACAAACTATGTTTGATTTAGAGTTCCAACTACATGTATCCATATAGGAGAAAACAGAGTGAAACCTAAAAATTAAAACTGTTACTTGCAACGAACGGTTTAACCTAGAAGAACGAAATTTGGTGAGCCAAGTGGGATTGGGGTACTGATCATTACCTGAACGTGTCATCAAGATTGGGTGAAAAAATGTGTGCTGAGATATCAGGAAACTCATAGTTTTTTTAAAAGCTTGGCAACCCCTTTCCATGAAAGTGATTTGTGCCAGTCTCTGCTTAGGACTACATCAATAGGAAACAAACCATAGAGATAGAACTTGGAACTACTTGATTGTGACAAGTTTCAAAGAGCTAGCACAAACCGTGTTTGATTTAGAGTTCCAACTACATATATCCATATAGGAGAAAACAAAGTGAAACCTAAAAATTTAAACTGTTACTGCCAACGAACGGTTTAATCTAGAAGAATGAAATTTGGTTAGCCAAGTGGGATTGGGATACTTATCATTACCTGAAAGTGTCATCAAGATTGGGTGAAGAAATGTGTGCTGAGTTTTCAGGAAACCCGTAGTTTTTTTGAAGCTTTGCAACCCCTTTCCATGAAAGTGATTTGCGCCTGTCTGTGCTTAGTGCTACATCAATAGGAAACAAACAATAGAGATAGAACTTGGAACTACTTGATTGTGTCAAGTTTCAAAGAGCTAGTACAAACCGTGTTTGATTTAGAGTTCCAACTACATGTATCCATATAGGAGAAAACAGAGTGAAACCTAAAAATTAACACTGTTACTGCCAAAGATTGGTTTAACCTAGAAGAATGAAATTTGGTGAGCCAAGTGGGATTCGGGTACTGATCATTACCTGAAAGTGTCATGAAGATTGGGTGAAAAAATGTGTTCTGTGATTTCAGGAAACTCGTAGTTTTTTGTAAGCTTGGCAACCCCTTTCCATGAAAGTGATTTGCGCCAGTCTCTGCTTAGGGCTACATCAATAGGAAACAAACAATAGAGATAGAACTTGGAACTACTTTATTGTGTCAAGTTTCAAAGAGCTAGTACAAACCGTGTTTGATTTAGAGTTCCAACTACATGTATCCATATAGGAGAAAACAGAGTGAAACCTAAAAATTAAAACTATTACTGCCAACGAACGGTTTAACCTAGAAGAACGAAATTTGGTGAGCCAAGTGGGATTGGGTACTGACCATTACCTGAAAGTGTCATCAAGATTGGGTGAAAAAATGTGTGCTGAGATTTCAGGAAACTCGTAGTTTTTTGGAAGCTTGGCAACCCCTTTCCATGAAAGTGATTTGCGCCAGTCTCTGCTTAGGGCTACATCAATAGGAAACAAACCATAGAGATAGAACTTGGAACTACTTGGTTGTGTCAAGTTTCAAAGACCTAGCACAAACCGTGTTTGATTTAGAGTTCCAACTATATGTATCCATATAGGAGAAAACAGAGTGAAACCTAAAAATTAAAACTGTTACTGCCAACGAACGGTTTAACCTAGAAGAACGAAATTTGGTGAGCCAAGTCGGATTGGGGTACTGATCATTACCTGAAAGTGTCATCAAGATTGGGTGAAAAAATGTGTGCTGAGATTTCAGGAAACTCGTAGTTTTTTGGAAGCTTGGCAACCCCTTTCCATGAAAGTGATTTGCGCCAGTCTCTGCTTAGGGCTACATCAATAGGAAACAAACCATAGAGATAGAACTTGGAACTACTTGGTTGTGTCAAGTTTCAAAGAGCTAGCAAAAACCGTGTTTGATTTAGAGTTCCAACTACATGTATCCATATAAGAGAAAACAGAGTGAAAACTAAAAATGAAAACTGTTACTGCCAACGAACGGTTTAACCTAGAAGAACGAAATTTGGTGAGCCAAGTGGGATTGGGGTACTGATCATTACCTGAAAGTGTCATGAAGATTGGGTGAAAAAATGTGTGCTGAGATTTCAGGAAACTCGTAGTTTTTTGGAAGCTTGGCAACCCCTTCCATGAAAGTGATTTGCGCCAGTCTCTGCTTAGGGCTACATCAATAGGAAACAAACCATAGAGATAGAACTTGGAACTACTTGATTGTGCCAAGTTTAAAAGAGCTAGCACAAACCGTGTTTGATTTAGAGTTCCAACTACATGTATCCATATAGGAGAAAACAGAGTGAAATCTAAAAATTAAAACTGTTACTGCCAACAAAGGGTTTAACCTAGAAGAACGAAATTTGGTGAGCCAAGTGGGTTTGGGTACTGACCATTACCTGAAAGTGTTATCAAGATTGGGTGAAAAAATGTGTGCTGAGATTTCAGGAAACTCGTAGTTTTTTGGAAGGTTGGCAACACCTTTCCATGAAAGTGATTTGCGCCAGTCTCTGCTTAGGGCTACATCAATAGGAAACAAACCATAGAGATAGAACCTGGAACTACTTGATTGTGTCAAGTTTCAAAGAGCTAGCACAAACCATGTTTGATTTAGAGTTCCAACTACATGTATCCATATAGGAGAAAACAGATTGAAACCTAAAAATTTGAACTGTTACTGCCAACGAACGGTTTAACCTAGAAGAACGAAATTTGGTGAGCCAAGTGGGATTGGGGTACTGATCATTACCTGAACGTGTCATCAAGATTGGGTGAAAAAATGTGTGCTGAAATTTCAGGAAACTCATACTTTTTTGGAAGCTTGGCAACCCCTTTCCATGAAAGTGATTTGTGCCAGTCTCTGCTTAGGACTACATCAATAGGAAACAAACCATAGAGATAGAACGTGGAACTACTTGATTGTGACAAGTTTCAAAGAGCTAGCACAAACCGTGTTTGATTTAGAGTTCCAACTACATATATCCATATAGGAGAAAACAGAGTGAAACCTAAAAATTTAAACTGTTACTGCCAACGAACGGTTTAATCTAGAAGAATGAAATTTGGTGAGCCAAGTGGGATTGGGATACTTATCATTACCTGAAAGTGTCATCAAGATTGGGTGAAGAAATGTGTGCTGAGTTTTCAGGAAACCCGTAGTTTTTTTGAAGATTTGCAACCCCTTTCCATGAAAGTGATTTGCGCCTGTCTGTCCTTAGTGCTACATCAATAGGAAACAAACAATAGAGATAGAACTTGGAACTACTTTGTTGTGTCAAGTTTCAAAGAGCTAGTACAAAACGTGTTTGATTTAGAGTTCCAACTACATGTATCTATATAGGAGAAAACAGAGTGAAACCTAAAAATTAACACTGTTACTGCCAAAGATTGGTTTAACCTAGAAGAATGAAATTTGGTGAGCCAAGTGGGATTCGGGTACTGATCATTACCTGAAAGTGTCATGAAGATTGGGTGAAAAAATGTGTTCTGTGATTTCAGGAAACTCGTAGTTTTTTGGAAGCTTGGCAACCCCTTTCCATGAAAGAGATTTGCGCCAGTCTGTGCTTAGGGCTACATCAATAGGAAACAAACAATAGAGATAGAACTTGGAACTACTTTATTGTGTCAAGTTTCAAAGAGCTAGTACAAACCGTGTTTGATTTAGAGTTCCAACTACATGTATCCATATAGGAGAAAACAGAGTGAAACCTAAAAATTAAAACTATTACTGCCAACGAACGGTTTAACCTAGAAGAACGAAATTTGGTGAGCCAAGTGGGATTGGGTACTGACCATTACCTGAAAGTGTTATCAAGATTGGGTGAAAAAATGTGTGCTGAGATTTCAGGAAACTCGTAGTTTTTTGGAAGCTTGGCAACCCCTTTCCATGAAAGTGATTTGCGCCAGTCTCTGCTTACGGCTACATCAATAGGAAACAAACCATAGAGATAGAACTTGGAACTACTTGATTGTGTCAAGTTTCAAAGAGCTAGCACAAACCGTGTTTGATTTAGAGTTCCAACTACATGTATCCATATATGAGAAAACAGAGTGAAACCTAAAAATGAAAACTATTACTGCCAACGAACGGTTTAACCTAGAAGAACGAAATTTGTTGAGCCAAGTGGGATTGGGTACTGACCATTACCTGAAAGTGTCATCAAGATTGGGTGAAAAAATGTGTGCTTAGATTTCAGGAAACTCGTAGTTCTTTGGAAGCTTGGCAACCCCTTTCCATGAAAGTGATTTGCGCCAGTCTCTGCTTAGGGCTACATCAATAGGAAACAAACCATAGAGTTAGAACTTGGAACTACTTGATTGTGACAAGTTTCAAAGAGCTAGCACAAACCGTGTTTGATTTAGAGTTCCAACTACATATATCCATATAGGAGAAAACAGAGTGAAACCTAAAAATTTAAACTGTTACTGCCAACGAACGGTTTAATCTAGAAGAATGAAATTTGGTGAGCCAAGTGGGATTGGGATACTTATCATTACCTGAAAGTGTCATCAAGATTGGGTGAAGAAATGTGTGCTGAGTTTTCAGGAAACCCGTAGTTTTTTTGAAGATTTGCAACCCCTTTCCATGAAAGTGATTTGCGCCTGTCTGTCCTTAGTGCTACATCAATAGGAAACAAACAATAGAGATAGAACTTGGAACTACTTTGTTGTGTCAAGTTTCAAAGAGCTAGTACAAACCGTGTTTGATTTAGAGTTCCAACTACATGTATCTATATAGGAGAAAACAGAGTGAAACCTAAAAATTAACACTGTTACTGCCAAAGATTGGTTTAACCTAGAAGAATGAAATTTGGTGAGCCAAGTGGGATTCGGGTACTGATCATTACCTGAAAGTGTCATGAAGATTGGGTGAAAAAATGTGTTCTGTGATTTCAGGAAACTCGTAGTTTTTTGGAAGCTTGGCAACCCCTTTCCATGAAAGTGATTTGCGCCAGTCTGTGCTTAGGGCTACATCAATAGGAAACAAACAATAGAGATAGAACTTGGAACTACTTTATTGTGTCAAGTTTCAAAGAGCTAGTACAAACCGTGTTTGATTTAGAGTTCCAACTACATGTATCCATATAGGAGAAAACAGAGTGAAACCTAAAAATTAAAACTATTACTGCCAACGAACGGTTTAACCTAGAAGAACGAAATTTGGTGAGCCAAGTGGGATTGGGTACTGACCATTACCTGAAAGTGTTATCAAGATTGGGTGAAAAAATGTGTGCTGAGATTTCAGGAAACTCGTAGTTTTTTGGAAGCTTGGCAACCCCTTTCCATGAAAGTGATTTGCGCCAGTCTCTGCTTACGGCTACATCAATAGGAAACAAACCATAGAGATAGAACTTGGAAGTACTTGATTGTGTCAAGTTTCAAAGAGCTAGCACAAACCGTGTTTGATTTAGAGTTCCAACTACATGTATCCATATAGGAGAAAACAGAGTGAAACCTAAAAATGAAAACTATTACTGCCACCGAACGGTTTAACCTAGAAGAACGAAATTTGGTGAGCCAAGTGGGATTGGGTACTGACCATTACCTGAAAGTGTCATCAAGATTGGGTGAAAAAATGTGTGCTTAGATTTCAGGAAACTCGTAGTTCTTTGGAAGCTTGGCAACCCCTTTCCATGAAAGTGATTTGCGCCAGTCTCTGCTTAGGGCTACATCAATAGGAAACAAACCATAGAGTTAGAACTTGGAACTACTTGATTGTGACAAGTTTCAAAGAGCTAACACAAACTATGTTTGATTTAGAGTTCCAACTACTTGTATCCATATAGGAGAAAACAGAGTGAAACCTAAAAATTAAAACTGTTACTGCCAACGAACGGTTTAACCTAGAAGAACGAAATTTGGTGAGCCAAGTGGGATTGGGGTACTGATCATTACCTGAACGTGTCATCAAGATTGGGTGAAAAAATGTGTGCTGAAATTTCAGGAAACTCATAGTTTTTTGGAAGCTTGGCAACCCCTTTCCATGAAAGTGTTTTGTGCCAGTCTCTGCTTAGGACAACATCAATAGGAAACAAACCATAGAGATAGAACTTGGAACTACTTGATTGTGACAAGTTTCAAAGAGCTAGCACAAACCGTGTTTGATTTAGAGTTCCAAATACATATATCCATATAGGAGAAAACAGAGTGAAACCTAAAAATTTAAACTGTTACTGCCAACGAACGGTTTAATCTAGAAGAATGAAATTTGGTTAGCCAAGTGGGATTGGGATACTTATCATTACCTGAAAGTGTCATCAAGATTGGGTGAAGAAATGTGTGCTGAGTTTTCAGGAAACCCGTAATTTTTTTGAAGCTTTGCAACCCCTTTCCATGAAAGTGATTTGCGCATGTCTGTGCTTAGTGCTACATCAATAGGAAACAAACAATAGAGATAGAACTTGGAACTACTTTATTGTGTCAAGTTTCAAAGAGCTAGTACAAACCGTGTTTGATTTAGAGTTCCAACTACATGTATCCATATAGGAGAAAACAGAGTGAAACCTAAAAATTAAAACTATTACTGCCAACGAACGGTTTAACCTAGAAGAACGAAATTTGGTGAGCCAAGTGGGATTGGGTACTGACCATTACCTGAAAGTGTCATCAAGATTGGGTGAAAAAATGTGTGCTGAGATTTCAGGAAACTCGTAGTTTTTTGGAAGCTTGGCAACCCCTTTCCATGAAAGTGATTTGCGCCAGTATCTGCTTAGGGCTACATCAATAGGAAACAAACCATAGAGATAGAACTTGGAACTACTTGGTTGTGTCAAGTTTCAAAGACCTAGCACAAACCGTGTTTGATTTAGAGTTCCAACTATATGTATCCATATAGGAGAAAACAGAGTGAAACCTAAAAATTAAAACTGTTACTGCCAACGAACGGTTTAACCTAGAAGAACGAAATTTGGTGAGCCAAGTCGGATTGGGGTACTGATCATTACCTGAAAGTGTCATCAAGATTGGGGGAAAAAATGTGTGCTGAGATTTCAGGAAACTCGTAGTTTTTTGGAAGCTTGGCAACCCCTTTCCATGAAAGTGATTTGCGCCAGTCTCTGCTTAGGGCTACATCAATAGGAAACAAACCATAGAGATAGAACTTGGAACTACTTGGTTGTGTCAAGTTTCAAAGAGCTAGCAAAAACCGTGTTTGATTTAGAGTTCCAACTACATGTATCCATATAAGAGAAAACAGAGTGAAAACTAAAAATGAAAACTGTTACTGCCAACGAACGGTTTAACCTAGAAGAACGAAATTTGGTGAGCCAAGTGGGATTGGGGTACTGATCATTACCTGAAAGTGTCATGAAGATTGGGTGAAAAAATGTGTGCTGAGATTTCAGGAAACTCGTAGTTTTTTGGAAGCTTGGTAACCCCTTCCATGAAAGTGATTTGCGCCAGTCTCTGCTTAGGGCTACATCAATAGGAAACAAACCATAGAGATAGAACTTGGAACTACTTGATTGTGCCAAGTTTAAAAGAGCTAGCACAAACCGTGTTTGATTTAGAGTTCCAACTACATGTATCCATATAGGAGAAAACAGAGTGAAATCTAAAAATTAAAACTGTTACTGCCAACAAAGGGTTTAACCTAGAAGAACGAAATTTGGTGAGCCAAGTGGGTTTGGGTACTGACCATTACCTGAAAGTGTTATCAAGATAGGGTGAAAAAATGTGTGCTGAGATTTCAGGAAACTCGTAGTTTTTTGGAAGCTTGGCAACCCCTTTCCATGAAAGTGATTTGCGCCAGTCTCTGCTTATGGCTACATCAATAGGAAACAAACCATAGAAATAGAACATGGAACTACTTGATTGTGACAAGTTTCAAAGAGCTAACACAAACTATGTTTGATTTAGAGTTCCAACTACTTGTATCCATATAGGAGAAAACAGAGTGAAACCTAAAAATTAAAACTGTTACTGCCAACGAACGGTTTAACCTAGAAGAACGAAATTTGGTGAGCCAAGTGGGATTGGGGTACTGATCATTACCTGAACGTGTCATCAAGATTGGGTGAAAAAATGTGTGCTGAAATTTCAGGAAACTCATACTTTTTTGGAAGCTTGGCAACCCCTTTCCATGAAAGTGATTTGTGCCAGTCTCTGCTTAGGACTACATCAATAGGAAACAAACCATAGAGATAGAACGTGGAACTACTTGATTGTGACAAGTTTCAAAGAGCTAGCACAAACCGTGTTTGATTTAGAGTTCCAACTACATATATCCATATAGGAGAAAACAGAGTGAAACCTAAAAATTTAAACTGTTACTGCCAACGAACGGTTTAATCTAGAAGAATGAAATTTGGTGAGCCAAGTGGGATTGGGATACTTATCATTACCTGAAAGTGTCATCAAGATTGGGTGAAGAAATGTGTGCTGAGTTTTCAGGAAACCCGTAGTTTTTTTGAAGATTTGCAACCCCTTTCCATGAAAGTGATTTGCGCCTGTCTGTGCTTAGTGCTACATCAATAGGAAACAAACAATAGAGATAGAACTTGGAACTACTTTGTTGTGTCAAGTTTCAAAGAGCTAGTACAAACCGTGTTTGATTTAGAGTTCCAACTACATGTATCTATATAGGAGAAAACAGAGTGAAACCTAAAAATTAACACTGTTACTGCCAAAGATTGGTTTAACCTAGAAGAATGAAATTTGGTGAGCCAAGTGGGATTCGGGTACTGATCATTACCTGAAAGTGTCATGAAGATTGGGTGAAAAAATGTGTTCTGTGATTTCAGGAAACTCGTAGTTTTTTGGAAGCTTGGCAACCCCTTTCCATGAAAGTGATTTGCGCCAGTCTGTGCTTAGGGCTACATCAATAGGAAACAAACAATAGAGATAGAACTTGGAACTACTTTATTGTGTCAAGTTTCAAAGAGCTAGTACAAACCGTGTTTGATTTAGAGTTCCAACTACATGTATCTATATAGGAGAAAACAGAGTGAAACCTAAAAATTAACACTGTTACTGCCAAAGATTGGTTTAACCTAGAAGAATGAAATTTGGTGAGCCAAGTGGGATTCGGGTACTGATCATTACCTGAAAGTGTCATGAAGATTGGGTGAAAAAATGTGTTCTGTGATTTCAGGAAACTCGTAGTTTTTTGGAAGCTTGGCAACCCCTTTCCATGAAAGTGATTTGCGCCAGTCTGTGCTTAGGGCTACATCAATAGGAAACAAACAATAGAGATAGAACTTGGAACTACTTTATTGTGTCAAGTTTCAAAGAGCTAGTACAAACCGTGTTTGATTTAGAGTTCCAACTACATGTATCCATATAGGAGAAAACAGAGTGAAACCTAAAAATTAAAACTATTACTGCCAACGAACGGTTTAACCTAGAAGAACGAAATTTGGTGAGCCAAGTGGGATTGGGTACTGACCATTACCTGAAAGTGTTATCAAGATTGGGTGAAAAAATGTGTGCTGAGATTTCAGGAAACTCGTAGTTTTTTGGAAGCTTGGCAACCCCTTTCCATGAAAGTGATTTGCGCCAGTCTCTGCTTACGGCTACATCAATAGGAAACAAACCATAGAGATAGAACTTGGAAGTACTTGATTGTGTCAAGTTTCAAAGAGCTAGCACAAACCGTGTTTGATTTAGAGTTCCAACTACATGTATCCATATAGGAGAAAACAGAGTGAAACCTAAAAATGAAAACTATTACTGCCACCGAACGGTTTAACCTAGAAGAACGAAATTTGGTGAGCCAAGTGGGATTGGGTACTGACCATTACCTGAAAGTGTCATCAAGATTGGGTGAAAAAATGTGTGCTTAGATTTCAGGAAACTCGTAGTTCTTTGGAAGCTTGGCAACCCCTTTCCATGAAAGTGATTTGCGCCAGTCTCTGCTTAGGGCTACATCAATAGGAAACAAACCATAGAGTTAGAACTTGGAACTACTTGATTGTGACAAGTTTCAAAGAGCTAACACAAACTATGTTTGATTTAGAGTTCCAACTACTTGTATCCATATAGGAGAAAACAGAGTGAAACCTAAAAATTAAAACTGTTACTGCCAACGAACGGTTTAACCTAGAAGAACGAAATTTGGTGAGCCAAGTGGGATTGGGGTACTGATCATTACCTGAACGTGTCATCAAGATTGGGTGAAAAAATGTGTGCTGAAATTTCAGGAAACTCATAGTTTTTTGGAAGCTTGGCAACCCCTTTCCATGAAAGTGTTTTGTGCCAGTCTCTGCTTAGGACAACATCAATAGGAAACAAACCATAGAGATAGAACTTGGAACTACTTGATTGTGACAAGTTTCAAAGAGCTAGCACAAACCGTGTTTGATTTAGAGTTCCAAATACATATATCCATATAGGAGAAAACAGAGTGAAACCTAAAAATTTAAACTGTTACTGCCAACGAACGGTTTAATCTAGAAGAATGAAATTTGGTTAGCCAAGTGGGATTGGGATACTTATCATTACCTGAAAGTGTCATCAAGATTGGGTGAAGAAATGTGTGCTGAGTTTTCAGGAAACCCGTAATTTTTTTGAAGCTTTGCAACCCCTTTCCATGAAAGTGATTTGCGCATGTCTGTGCTTAGTGCTACATCAATAGGAAACAAACAATAGAGATAGAACTTGGAACTACTTTATTGTGTCAAGTTTCAAAGAGCTAGTACAAACCGTGTTTGATTTAGAGTTCCAACTACATGTATCCATATAGGAGAAAACAGAGTGAAACCTAAAAATTAAAACTATTACTGCCAACGAACGGTTTAACCTAGAAGAACGAAATTTGGTGAGCCAAGTGGGATTGGGTACTGACCATTACCTGAAAGTGTCATCAAGATTGGGTGAAAAAATGTGTGCTGAGATTTCAGGAAACTCGTAGTTTTTTGGAAGCTTGGCAACCCCTTTCCATGAAAGTGATTTGCGCCAGTATCTGCTTAGGGCTACATCAATAGGAAACAAACCATAGAGATAGAACTTGGAACTACTTGGTTGTGTCAAGTTTCAAAGACCTAGCACAAACCGTGTTTGATTTAGAGTTCCAACTATATGTATCCATATAGGAGAAAACAGAGTGAAACCTAAAAATTAAAACTGTTACTGCCAACGAACGGTTTAACCTAGAAGAACGAAATTTGGTGAGCCAAGTCGGATTGGGGTACTGATCATTACCTGAAAGTGTCATCAAGATTGGGGGAAAAAATGTGTGCTGAGATTTCAGGAAACTCGTAGTTTTTTGGAAGCTTGGCAACCCCTTTCCATGAAAGTGATTTGCGCCAGTCTCTGCTTAGGGCTACATCAATAGGAAACAAACCATAGAGATAGAACTTGGAACTACTTGGTTGTGTCAAGTTTCAAAGAGCTAGCAAAAACCGTGTTTGATTTAGAGTTCCAACTACATGTATCCATATAAGAGAAAACAGAGTGAAAACTAAAAATGAAAACTGTTACTGCCAACGAACGGTTTAACCTAGAAGAACGAAATTTGGTGAGCCAAGTGGGATTGGGGTACTGATCATTACCTGAAAGTGTCATGAAGATTGGGTGAAAAAATGTGTGCTGAGATTTCAGGAAACTCGTAGTTTTTTGGAAGCTTGGTAACCCCTTCCATGAAAGTGATTTGCGCCAGTCTCTGCTTAGGGCTACATCAATAGGAAACAAACCATAGAGATAGAACTTGGAACTACTTGATTGTGCCAAGTTTAAAAGAGCTAGCACAAACCGTGTTTGATTTAGAGTTCCAACTACATGTATCCATATAGGAGAAAACAGAGTGAAATCTAAAAATTAAAACTGTTACTGCCAACAAAGGGTTTAACCTAGAAGAACGAAATTTGGTGAGCCAAGTGGGTTTGGGTACTGACCATTACCTGAAAGTGTTATCAAGATAGGGTGAAAAAATGTGTGCTGAGATTTCAGGAAACTCGTAGTTTTTTGGAAGCTTGGCAACCCCTTTCCATGAAAGTGATTTGCGCCAGTCTCTGCTTATGGCTACATCAATAGGAAACAAACCATAGAAATAGAACATGGAACTACTTGATTGTGACAAGTTTCAAAGAGCTAACACAAACTATGTTTGATTTAGAGTTCCAACTACTTGTATCCATATAGGAGAAAACAGAGTGAAACCTAAAAATTAAAACTGTTACTGCCAACGAACGGTTTAACCTAGAAGAACGAAATTTGGTGAGCCAAGTGGGATTGGGGTACTGATCATTACCTGAACGTGTCATCAAGATTGGGTGAAAAAATGTGTGCTGAAATTTCAGGAAACTCATACTTTTTTGGAAGCTTGGCAACCCCTTTCCATGAAAGTGATTTGTGCCAGTCTCTGCTTAGGACTACATCAATAGGAAACAAACCATAGAGATAGAACGTGGAACTACTTGATTGTGACAAGTTTCAAAGAGCTAGCACAAACCGTGTTTGATTTAGAGTTCCAACTACATATATCCATATAGGAGAAAACAGAGTGAAACCTAAAAATTTAAACTGTTACTGCCAACGAACGGTTTAATCTAGAAGAATGAAATTTGGTGAGCCAAGTGGGATTGGGATACTTATCATTACCTGAAAGTGTCATCAAGATTGGGTGAAGAAATGTGTGCTGAGTTTTCAGGAAACCCGTAGTTTTTTTGAAGATTTGCAACCCCTTTCCATGAAAGTGATTTGCGCCTGTCTGTGCTTAGTGCTACATCAATAGGAAACAAACAATAGAGATAGAACTTGGAACTACTTTGTTGTGTCAAGTTTCAAAGAGCTAGTACAAACCGTGTTTGATTTAGAGTTCCAACTACATGTATCTATATAGGAGAAAACAGAGTGAAACCTAAAAATTAACACTGTTACTGCCAAAGATTGGTTTAACCTAGAAGAATGAAATTTGGTGAGCCAAGTGGGATTCGGGTACTGATCATTACCTGAAAGTGTCATGAAGATTGGGTGAAAAAATGTGTTCTGTGATTTCAGGAAACTCGTAGTTTTTTGGAAGCTTGGCAACCCCTTTCCATGAAAGTGATTTGCGCCAGTCTGTGCTTAGGGCTACATCAATAGGAAACAAACAATAGAGATAGAACTTGGAACTACTTTATTGTGTCAAGTTTCAAAGAGCTAGTACAAACCGTGTTTGATTTAGAGTTCCAACTACATGTATCCATATAGGAGAAAACAGAGTGAAACCTAAAAATTAA
Organism: Spermophilus citellus; assembly: GCF_964194105.1. NCBI lineage: Eukaryota > Metazoa > Chordata > Mammalia > Rodentia > Sciuridae > Spermophilus > Spermophilus citellus. Next base: position 21,635,501 of record NC_138188.1, on the reverse strand, counting down.
AACTATTACTGCCAACGAACGGTTTAACCTAGAAGAACGAAATTTGGTGAGCCAAGTGGGATTGGGTACTGACCATTACCTGAAAGTGTTATCAAGATTGGGTGAAAAAATGTGTGCTGAGATTTCAGGAAACTCGTAGTTTTTTGGAAGCTTGGCAACCCCTTTCCATGAAAGTGATTTGCGCCAGTCTCTGCTTACGGCTACATCAATAGGAAACAAACCATAGAGATAGAACTTGGAACTACTTGATTGTGTCAAGTTTCAAAGAGCTAGCACAAACCGTGTTTGATTTAGAGTTCCAACTACATGTATCCATATAGGAGAAAACAGAGTGAAACCTAAAAATGAAAACTATTACTGCCAACGAACGGTTTAACCTAGAAGAACGAAATTTGGTGAGCCAAGTGGGATTGGGTACTGACCATTACCTGAAAGTGTCATCAAGATTGGGTGAAAAAATGTGTGCTTAGATTTCAGGAAACTCGTAGTTCTTTGGAAGCTTGGCAACCCCTTTCCATGAAAGTGATTTGCGCCAGTCTCTGCTTAGGGCTACATCAATAGGAAACAAACCATAGAGATAGAACTTGGAACTACTTGATTGTGACAAGTTTCAAAGAGCTAACACAAACTATGTTTGATTTAGAGTTCCAACTACTTGTATCCATATAGGAGAAAACAGAGTGAAACCTAAAAATTAAAACTGTTACTGCCAACGAACGGTTTAACCTAGAAGAACGAAATTTGGTGAGCCAAGTGGGATTGGGGTACTGATCATTACCTGAACGTGTCATCAAGATTGGGTGAAAAAATGTGTGCTGAAATTTCAGGAAACTCATAGTTTTTTGGAAGCTTGGCAACCCCTTTCCATGAAAGTGTTTTGTGCCAGTCTCTGCTTAGGACTACATCAATAGGAAACAAACCATAGAGATAGAACTTGGAACTACTTGATTGTGACAAGTTTCAAAGAGCTAGCACAAACCGTGTTTGATTTAGAGTTCCAAATACATATATCCATATAGGAGAAAACAGAGTGAAACCTAAAAATTTAAACTGTTACTGCCAACGAACGGTTTAATCTAGAAGAATGAAATTTGGTTAGCCAAGTGGGATTGGGATACTTATCATTACCTGAAAGTGTCATCAAGATTGGGTGAAGAAATGTGTGCTGAGTTTTCAGGAAACCCGTAATTTTTTTGAAGCTTTGCAACCCCTTTCCATGAAAGTGATTTGCGCATGTCTGTGCTTAGTGCTACATCAATAGGAAACAAACAATAGAGATAGAACTTGGAACTACTTTATTGTGCCAAGTTTAAAAGAGCTAGCACAAACCGTGTTTGATTTAGAGTTCCAACTACATGTATCCATATAGGAGAAAACAGAGTGAAATCTAAAAATTAAAACTGTTACTGCCAACGAAGGGTTTAACCTAGAAGAACGAAATTTGGTGAGCCAAGTGGGTTTGGGTACTGACCATTACCTGAAAGTGTTATCAAGATAGGGTGAAAAAATGTGTGCTGAGATTTCAGGAAACTCGTAGTTTTTTGGAAGCTTGGCAACCCCTTTCCATGAAAGTGATTTGCGCCAGTCTCTGCTTACGGCTACATCAATAGGAAACAAACCATAGAGATAGAACTTGGAACTACTTGATTGTGTCAAGTTTCAAAGAGCTAGCACAAACCGTGTTTGATTTAGAGTTCCAACTACATGTATCCATATAGGAGAAAACAGAGTGAAACCTAAAAATGAAAACTATTACTGCCAACGAACGGTTTAACCTAGAAGAACGAAATTTGGTGAGCCAAGTGGGATTGGGTACTGACCATTACCTGAAAGTGTCATCAAGATTGGGTGAAAAAATGTGTGCTTAGATTTCAGGAAACTCGTAGTTCTTTGGAAGCTTGGCAACCCCTTTCCATGAAAGTGATTTGCGCCAGTCTCTGCTTAGGGCTACATCAATAGGAAACAAACCATAGAGATAGAACTTGGAACTACTTGATTGTGACAAGTTTCAAAGAGCTAACACAAACTATGTTTGATTTAGAGTTCCAACTACTTGTATCCATATAGGAGAAAACAGAGTGAAACCTAAAAATTAAAACTGTTACTGCCAACGAACGGTTTAACCTAGAAGAACGAAATTTGGTGAGCCAAGTGGGATTGGGGTACTGATCATTACCTGAACGTGTCATCAAGATTGGGTGAAAAAATGTGTGCTGAAATTTCAGGAAACTCATAGTTTTTTGGAAGCTTGGCAACCCCTTTCCATGAAAGTGATTTGTGCCAGTCTCTGCTTAGGACTACATCAATAGGAAACAAACCATAGAGATAGAACGTGGAACTACTTGATTGTGACAAGTTTCAAAGAGCTAGCACAAACCGTGTTTGATTTAGAGTTCCAACTACATATATCCATATAGGAGAAAACAGAGTGAAACCTAAAAATTTAAACTGTTACTGTCAACGAACGGTTTAATCTAGAAGAATGAAATTTGGTGAGCCAAGTGGGATTGGGATACTTATCATTACCTGAAAGTGTCATCAAGATTGGGTGAAGAAATGTGTGCTGAGTTTTCAGGAAACCCGTAGTTTTTTTGAAGATTTGCAACCCCTTTCCATGAAAGTGATTTGCGCCTGTCTGTGCTTAGTGCTACATCAATAGGAAACAAACAATAGAGATAGAACTTGGAACTACTTTGTTGTGTCAAGTTTCAAAGAGCTAGTACAAACCGTGTTTGATTTAGAGTTCCAACTACATGTATCTATATAGGAGAAAACAGAGTGAAACCTAAAAATTAACACTGTTACTGCCAAAGATTGGTTTAACCTAGAAGAATGAAATTTGGTGAGCCAAGTGGGATTCGGGTACTGATCATTACCTGAAAGTGTCATGAAGATTGGGTGAAAAAATGTGTTCTGTGATTTCAGGAAACTCGTAGTTTTTTGGAAGCTTGGCAACCCCTTTCCATGAAAGTGATTTGCTCCAGTCTGTGCTTAGGGCTACATCAATAGGAAACAAACAATAGAGATAGAACTTGGAACTACTTTATTGTGTCAAGTTTCAAAGAGCTAGTACAAACCGTGTTTGATTTAGAGTTCCAACTACATGTATCCATATAGGAGAAAACAGAGTGAAACCTAAAAATTAAAACTATTACTGCCAACGAACGGTTTAACCTAGAAGAACGAAATTTGGTGAGCCAAGTGGGATTGGGTACTGACCATTACCTGAAAGTGTTATCAAGATTGGGTGAAAAAATGTGTGCTGAGATTTCAGGAAACTCGTAGTTTTTTGGAAGCTTGGCAACCCCTTTCCATGAAAGTGATTTGCGCCAGTCTCTGCTTACGGCTACATCAATAGGAAACAAACCATAGAGATAGAACTTGGAACTACTTGATTGTGTCAAGTTTCAAAGAGCTAGCACAAACCGTGTTTGATTTAGAGTTCCAACTACATGTATCCATATAGGAGAAAACAGAGTGAAACCTAAAAATGAAAACTATTACTGCCAACGAACGGTTTAACCTAGAAGAACGAAATTTGGTGAGCCAAGTGGGATTGGGTACTGACCATTACCTGAAAGTGTCATCAAGATTGGGTGAAAAAATGTGTGCTTAGATTTCAGGAAACTCGTAGTTCTTTGGAAGCTTGGCAACCCCTTTCCATGAAAGTGATTTGCGCCAGTCTCTGCTTAGGGCTACATCAATAGGAAACAAACCATAGAGATAGAACTTGGAACTACTTGATTGTGACAAGTTTCAAAGAGCTAACACAAACTATGTTTGATTTAGAGTTCCAACTACTTGTATCCATATAGGAGAAAACAGAGTGAAACCTAAAAATTAAAACTGTTACTGCCAACGAACGGTTTAACCTAGAAGAACGAAATTTGGTGAGCCAAGTGGGATTGGGGTACTGATCATTACCTGAACGTGTCATCAAGATTGGGTGAAAAAATGTGTGCTGAAATTTCAGGAAACTCATAGTTTTTTGGAAGCTTGGCAACCCCTTTCCATGAAAGTGTTTTGTGCCAGTCTCTGCTTAGGACTACATCAAGAGGAAACAAACCATAGAGATAGAACTTGGAACTACTTGATTGTGACAAGTTTCAAAGAGCTAGCACAAACCGTGTTTGATTTAGAGTTCCAAATACATATATCCATATAGGAGAAAACAGAGTGAAACCTAAAAATTTAAACTGTTACTGCCAACGAACGGTTTAATCTAGAAGAATGAAATTTGGTTAGCCAAGTGGGATTGGGATACTTATCATTACCTGAAAGTGTCATCAAGATTGGGTGAAGAAATGTGTGCTGAGTTTTCAGGAAACCCGTAATTTTTTTGAAGCTTTGCAACCCCTTTCCATGAAAGTGATTTGCGCATGTCCTTGCTTAGTGCTACATCAATAGGAAACAAACAATAGAGATAGAACTTGGAACTACTTTATTGTGCCAAGTTTAAAAGAGCTAGCACAAACCGTGTTTGATTTAGAGTTCCAACTACATGTATCCATATAGGAGAAAACAGAGTGAAATCTAAAAATTAAAACTGTTACTGCCAACGAAGGGTTTAACCTAGAAGAACGAAATTTGGTGAGCCAAGTGGGTTTGGGTACTGACCATTACCTGAAAGTGTTATCAAGATAGGGTGAAAAAATGTGTGCTGAGATTTCAGGAAACTCGTAGTTTTTTGGAAGCTTGGCAACACCTTTCCATGAAAGTGATTTGCGCCAGTCTCTGCTTACGGCTACATCAATAGGAAACAAACCATAGAGATAGAACTTGGAACTACTTGATTGTGACAAGTTTCAAAGAGCTAACACAAACTATGTTTGATTTAGAGTTCCAACTACTTGTATCCATATAGGAGAAAACAGAGTGAAACCTAAAAATTAAAACTGTTACTGCCAACGAACGGTTTAACCTAGAAAACGAAATTTGGTGAGCCAAGTGGGATTGGGGTACTGATCATTACCTGAAAGTGTCATCAAGATTGGGTGAAAAAATGTGTGCTGAAATTTCAGGAAACTCATAGTTTTTTGGAAGCTTGGCAACCCCTTTCCATGAAAGTGATTTGTGCCAGTCTCTGCTTAGGACTACATCAATAGGAAACAAACCATAGAGATAGAACTTGGAACTACTTGATTGTGACAAGTTTCAAAGAGCTAGCACAAACCGTGTTTGATTTAGAGTTCCAAATACATATATCCATATAGGAGAAAACAGAGTGAAACCTAAAAATTTAAACTGTTACTGCCAACGAACGGTTTAATCTAGAAGAATGAAATTTGGTGAGCCAAGTGGGATTTGGATACTTATCATTACCTGAAAGTGTCATCAAGATTGGGTGAAGAAATGTGTGCTGAGATTTCAGGAAACTCGTAGTTTTTTGGAAGCTTGGGAACCCCTTTCCATGAACGTGATTTGCGCCAGTCTCTGCTTAGGGCTATATCAATAGGAAAAAAAAAACCATAGAGATAGAACTTGGAACTACTTGGTTGTATCAAGTTTCAAAGACCTAGCACAAACCGTGTTTGATTTTGAGTTCCAACTATGTGTATCCATATAGGAGAAAACAGAGTGAAACCTAAAAATTAAAACTGTTACTGCCAATGAACGGTTTAACCTAGAAGAATGAAATTTGGTGAGCCAAGTCGGATTGGGGTACTGATCATTACCTGAAAGTGTCATCAAGATTGGGTGAAAAAATGTGTGCTGAGATTTCAGGAAACTCGTAGTTTTTTGGAAGCTTGGCAACACCTTTCCATGAAAGTGATTTGCGCCAGTCTCTGCTTAGGGCTACATCAATAGGAAACAAACCATAGAGATAGAACTTGGAACTACTTGATTGTGTCAAGTTTCAAAGAGCTAGCACAAACCGTGTTTGATTTAGAGTTCCAACTACATGTATCCATATAGGAGAAAACAGATTGAAACCTAAAAATTAAAACTATTACTGCCAACGAACGGTTTAACCTAGAAGAATGAAATTTGGTGAGCCAAGTGGGATTGGGTACTGACCATTACCTGAAAGTGTCATCAAGATTGGGTGAAAAAATGTGTGCTTAGATTTCAGGAAACTCGTAGTTTTTTGGAAGCTTGGCAACCCCTTTCCATGAAAGTGATTTGTGCCAGTCTCTGCTTATGGCTACATCAATAGGAAACAAACCATAGAGATAGAACTTGGAACTACTTGATTGTGTCAAGTTTCAAAGAGCTAGCACAAACCGTGTTTGATTTAGAGTTCCAACTACATATATCCATATAGGAGAAAACAGAGTGAAACCTAAAAATTTAAACTGTTACTGCCAACGAACGGTTTAAACTAGAAGAATGAAATTTGGTGAGCCAAGTGGGATTGGGATACTTATCATTACCTGAAAGTATCATAAAGATTTGGTGAAGAAATGTGTGGTGAGTTTTCAGGAAACCCGTAGTTTTTTGGAAGCTTGGCAACCCCTTTCTATGAAAGTGATTTGCGCATGTCTGTGCTTAGTGCTACATCAATAGGAAACAAACAATAGAGATAGAACTTGGAACTACTTTATTGTGTCAAGTTTCAAAGAGCTAGTACAAACCGTGTTTGATTTAGAGTTCCAACTACATGTATCCATATAGGAGAAAACAGAGTGAAACCTAAAAATTAACACTCTTACTGCCAAAGATTTGTTTAACCTAGAAGAATGAAATTTGGTGAGCCAAGTGGGATTCGGGTACTGATCATTACCTGAAAGTGTCATGAAGATTGGGTGAAAAAATGTGTTCTGTGATTTCAGGAAACTCGTAGTTTTTTGGAAGCTTGGCAACCCATTTCCATGAAAGTGATTTGCGCCAGTCTCTGCTTAGGGCTACATCAATAGGAAACAAACCATAGAGATAGAACTTGGAACTACTTGATTGTGTCAAGTTTCAAAGAGCTAGCACAAACCGTGTTTGATTTAGAGTTCCAACTACATGTATCCATATAGGAGAAAACAGAGTGAAACCTAAAAATGAAAACTATTACTGCCAACGAACGGTTTAACCTAGAAGAACGAAATTTGGTGAGCCAAGTGGGATTGGGTACTGACGATTACCTGAAAGTGTCATCAAGATTGGGTGAAAAAATGTGTGCTTAGATTTCAGGAAACTCGTAGTTCTTTGGAAGCTTGGCAACCCCTTTCCATGAAAGTGATTTGCGCCAGTCTCTGCTTAGGGCTACATCAATAGGAAACAAACCATAGAGATAGAACTTGGAACTACTTGGTTGTGTCAAGTTTCAAAGAGCTAGCAAAAACCGTGTTTGATTTAGAGTTCCAACTACATGTATCCATATAAGAGAAAACAGAGTGAAAACTAAAAATTAAAACTGTTACTGCCAACGAACGGTTTAACCTAGAAGAACGAAATTTGGTGAGCCAAGTGGGATTGGGGTACTGATCATTACCTGAAAGTGTCTTCAAGATTGGGTGAAAAAATGTGTGCTGAGATTTCAGGAAACTCGTAGTTTTTTGGAAGCTTGGCAACCCCTTCCATGAAAGTGATTTGCGCCAGTCTCTGCTTAGGGCTACATCAATAGGAAACAAACCATAGAGATAGAACTTGGAACTACTTGATTGTGCAAAGTTTAAAAGAGCTAGCACAAACCGTGTTTGATTTAGAGTTCCAACTACATGTATCCATATAGGAGAAAACAGAGTGAATTCTAAAAATTAAAACTGTTACTGCCAACGAACGGTTTAATCTAGAAGAATGAAATTTGGTTAGCCAAGTGGGATTGGGATACTTATCATTACCTGAAAGTGTCATCAAGATTGGGTGAAGAAATGTGTGCTGAGTTTTCAGGAAACCCGTAATTTTTTTGAAGCTTTGCAACCCCTTTCCATGAAAGTGATTTGCGCATGTCTGTGCTTAGTGCTACATCAATATGAAACAAACAATAGAGATAGAACTTGGAACTACTTTATTGTGCCAAGTTTAAAAGAGCTAGCACAAACCGTGTTTGATTTAGAGTTCCAACTACATGTATCCATATAGGAGAAAACAGAGTGAAATCTAAAAATTAAAACTGTTACTGCCAACGAAGGGTTTAACCTAGAAGAACGAAATTTGGTGAGCCAAGTGGGTTTGGGTACTGACCATTACCTGAATGTGTTATCAAGATAGGGTGAAAAAATGTGTGCTGAGATTTCAGGAAACTCGTAGTTTTTTGGAAGCTTGGCAACACCTTTCCATGAAAGTGATTTGCGCCAGTCTCTGCTTACGGCTACATCAATAGGAAACAAACCATAGAGATAGAACTTGGAACTACTTGATTGTGACAAGTTTCAAAGAGCTAACACAAACTATGTTTGATTTAGAGTTCCAACTACTTGTATCCATATAGGAGAAAACAGAGTGAAATCTAAAAATTAAAACTGTTACTGCCAACGAACGGTTTAACCTAGAAGAACGAAATTTGGTGAGCCAAGTGGGATTGGGGTACTGATCATTACCTGAAAGTGTCATCAAGATTGGGTGAAAAAATGTGTGCTGAGATTTCAGGAAACTCGTAGTTTTTTGGAAGCTTGGCAACCCCTTTACATGAAAGTGATTTGCGCCAGTCTCTGCTTACGGCTACATCAATAGGAAACAAACCATAGAGATAGAACTTGGAACTACTTGATTGTGACAAGTTTCAAAGAGCTAACACAAACTATGTTTGATTTAGAGTTCCAACTACTTGTATCCATATAGGAGAAAACAGAGTGAAATCTAAAAATTAAAACTGTTACTGCCAACGAACGGTTTAACCTAGAAGAACGAAATTTGGTGAGCCAAGTGGGATTGGGGTACTGATCATTACCTGAAAGTGTCATCAAGATTGGGTGAAAAAATGTGTGCTGAGATTTCAGGAAACTCGTAGTTTTTTGGAAGCTTGGCAACCCCTTTACATGAAAGTGATTTGCGCCAGTCTCTGCTTACGGCTACATCAATAGGAAACAAACCATAGAGATAGAACTTGGAACTACTTGATTGTGACAAGTTTCAAAGAGCTAACACAAACTATGTTTGATTTAGAGTTCCAACTACTTGTATCCATATAGGAGAAAACAGAGTGAAACCTAAAAATTAAAACTGTTACTGCCAACGAACGGTTTAACCTAGAAGAACGAAATTTGGTGAGCCAAGTGGGATTGGGGTACTGATCATTACCTGAACGTGTCATCAAGATTGGGTGAAAAAATGTGTGCTGAAATTTCAGGAAACTCATAGTTTTTTGGAAGCTTGGCAACCCCTTTCCATGAAAGTGATTTGTGCCAGTCTCTGCTTAGGACTACATCAATAGGAAACAAACCATAGAGATAGAACGTGGAACTACTTGATTGTGACAAGTTTCAAAGAGCTAGCACAAACCGTGTTTGATTTAGAGTTCCAACTACATATATCCATATAGGAGAAAACAGAGTGAAACCTAAAAATTTAAACTGTTACTGCCAACGAACGGTTTAATCTAGAAGAATGAAATTTGGTGAGCCAAGTGGGATTGGGATACTTATCATTACCTGAAAGTGTCATCAAGATTGGGTGAAGAAATGTGTGCTGAGTTTTCAGGAAACCCGTAGTTTTTTTGAAGATTTGCAACCCCTTTCCATGAAAGTGATTTGCGCCTGTCTGTGCTTAGTGCTACATCAATAGGAAACAAACAATAGAGATAGAACTTGGAACTACTTTGTTGTGTCAAGTTTCAAAGAGCTAGTACAAACCGTGTTTGATTTAGAGTTCCAACTACATGTATCTATATAGGAGAAAACAGAGTGAAACCTAAAAATTAACACTGTTACTGCCAAAGATTGGTTTAACCTAGAAGAATGAAATTTGGTGAGCCAAGTGGGATTCGGGTACTGATCATTACCTGAAAGTGTCATGAAGATTGGGTGAAAAAATGTGTTCTGTGATTTCCGGAAACTCGTAGTTTTTTGGAAGCTTGGCAACCCTTTTCCATGAAAGTGATTTGCGCCAGTCTGTGCTTAGGGCTACATCAATAGGAAACAAACAATAGAGATAGAACTTGGAACTACTTTATTGTGTCAAGTTTCAAAGAGCTAGTACAAACCGTGTTTGATTTAGAGTTCCAACTACATGTATCCATATAGGAGAAAACAGAGTGAAACCTAAAAATTAAAACTATTACTGCCAACGAACGGTTTAACCTAGAAGAACGAAATTTGGTGAGCCAAGTGGGATTGGGTACTGACCATTACCTGAAAGTGTTATCAAGATTGGGTGAAAAAATGTGTGCTGAGATTTCAGGAAACTCGTAGTTTTTTGGAAGCTTGGCAACCCCTTTCCATGAAAGTGATTTGCGCCAGTCTCTGCTTAGGGCTACATCAATAGGAAACAAACCATAGAGATAGAACTTGGAACTACTTGATTGTGACAAGTTTCAAAGAGCTAACACAAACTATGTTTGATTTAGAGTTCCAACTACTTGTATCCATATAGGAGAAAACAAAGTGAAACCTAAAAATTAAAACTGTTACTGCCAACGAACGGTTTAACCTAGAAGAACGAAATTTGGTGAGCCAAGTGGGATTGGGGTACTGATCATTACCTGAACGTGTCATCAAGATTGGGTGAAAAAATGTGTGCTGAAATTTCAAAAAACTCATAGTTTTTTGGAAGCTTGGCAACCCCTTTCCATGAAAGTGTTTTGTGCCAGTCTCTGCTTAGGACTACATCAATAGGAAACAAACCATAGAGATAGAACTTGGAACTACTTGATTGTGACAAGTTTCAAAGAGCTAGCACAAACCGTGTTTGATTTAGAGTTCCAAATACATATATCCATATAGGAGAAAACAGAGTGAAACCTAAAAATTTAAACTGTTACTGCCAACGAACGGTTTAATCTAGAAGAATGAAATTTGGTTAGCCAAGTGGGATTGGGGTACTGATCATTACCTGAAAGTGTCATCAAGATTGGGTGAAGAAATGTGTGCTGAGTTTTCAGGAAACCCGTAATTTTTTTGAAGCTTTGCAACCCCTTTCCATGAAAGTGATTTGCGCATGTCCTTGCTTAGTGCTACATCAATAGGAAACAAACAATAGAGATAGAACTTGGAACTACTTTATTGTGCCAAGTTTAAAAGAGCTAGCACAAACCGTGTTTGATTTAGAGTTCCAACTACATGTATCCATATAGGAGAAAACAGAGTGAAATCTAAAAATTAAAACTGTTACTGCCAACGAAGGGTTTAACCTAGAAGAACGAAATTTGGTGAGCCAAGTGGGTTTGGGTACTGACCATTACCTGAAAGTGTTATCAAGATAGGGTGAAAAAATGTGTGCTGAGATTTCAGGAAACTCGTAGTTTTTTGGAAGCTTGGAAACACCTTTCCATGAAAGTGATTTGCGCCAGTCTCTGCTTACGGCTACATCAATAGGAAACAAACCATAGAGATAGAACTTGGAACTACTTGATTGTGACAAGTTTCAAAGAGCTAACACAAACTATGTTTGATTTAGAGTTCCAACTACTTGTATCCATATAGGAGAAAACAGAGTGAAACCTAAAAATTAAAACTGTTACTGCCAACGAACGGTTTAACCTAGAAGAACGAAATTTGGTGAGCCAAGTGGGATTGGGGTACTGATCATTACCTGAAAGTGTCATCAAGATTGGGTGAAAAAATGTGTGCTGAAATTTCAGGAAACTCATAGTTTTTTGGAAGCTTGGCAACCCCTTTCCATGAAAGTGATTTGTGCCAGTCTCTGCTTAGGACTACATCAATAGGAAACAAACCATAGAGATAGAACTTGGAACTACTTGATTGTGACAAGTTTCAAAGAGCTAGCACAAACCGTGTTTGATTTAGAGTTCCAAATACATATATCCATATAGGAGAAAACAGAGTGAAACCTAAAAATTTAAACTGTTACTGCCAACGAACGGTTTAATCTAGAAGAATGAAATTTGGTGAGCCAAGTGGGATTTGGATACTTATCATTACCTGAAAGTGTCATCAAGATTGGGTGAAGAAATGTGTGCTGAGATTTCAGGAAACTCGTAGTTTTTTGGAAGCTTGGGAACCCCTTTCCATGAACGTGATTTGCGCCAGTCTCTGCTTAGGGCTATATCAATAGGAAAAAAAAAAACCATAGAGATAGAACTTGGAACTACTTGGTTGTATCAAGTTTCAAAGACCTAGCACAAACCGTGTTTGATTTTGAGTTCCAACTATATGTATCCATATAGGAGAAAACAGAGTGAAACCTAAAAATTAAAACTGTTACTGCCAATGAACGGTTTAACCTAGAAGAATGAAATTTGGTGAGCCAAGTCGGATTGGGGTACTGATCATTACCTGAAAGTGTCATCAAGATTGGGTGAAAAAATGTGTGCTGAGATTTCAGGAAACTCGTAGTTTTTTGGAAGCTTGGCAACACCTTTCCATGAAAGTGATTTGTGCCAGTCTCTGCTTAGGGCTACATCAATAGGAAACAAACCATAGAGATAGAACTTGGAACTACTTGATTGTGTCAAGTTTCAAAGAGCTAGCACAAACCGTGTTTGATTTAGAGTTCCAACTACATGTATCCATATAGGAGAAAACAGATTGAAACCTAAAAATTAAAACTATTACTGCCAACGAACGGTTTAACCTAGAAGAATGAAATTTGGTGAGCCAAGTGGGATTGGGTACTGACCATTACCTGAAAGTGTCATCAAGATTGGGTGAAAAAATGTGTGCTTAGATTTCAGGAAACTCGTAGTTTTTGGAAGCTTGGCAACCCCTTTCCATGAAAGTGATTTGCGCCAGTCTCTGCTTACGGCTACATCAATAGGAAACAAACCATAGAGATAGAACTTGGAACTACTTGATTGTGCCAAGTTTCAAAGAGCTAGCACAAACCGTGTTTGATTTAGAGTTCCAACTACATATATCCATATAGGAGAAAACAGAGTGAAACCTAAAAATTTAAACTGTTACTGCCAACGAACGGTTTAATCTAGAAGAATGAAATTTGGTGAGCCAAGTGGGATTGGGATACTTATCATTACCTGAAAGTATCATCAAGATTTGTTGAAGAAATGTGTGCTGAGTTTTCAGGAAACCCGTAGTTTTTTGGAAGCTTGGCAACCCCTTTCTATGAAAGTGATTTGCGCCTGTCTGTGCTTAGTGCTACATCAATAGGAAACAAACAATAGAGATAGAACTTGGAACTACTTTATTGTGTCAAGTTTCAAAGAGCTAGTACAAACCGTGTTTGATTTAGAGTTCCAACTACATGTATCCATATAGGAGAAAACAGAGTGAAACCTAAAAATTAACACTGTTACTGCCAAAGATTTGTTTAACCTAGAAGAATGAAATTTGGTGAGCCAAGTGGGATTCGGGTACTGATCATTACCTGAAAGTGTCATGAAGATTGGGTGAAAAAATGTGTTCTGTGATTTCAGGAAACTCGTAGTTTTTTGGAAGCTTGGCAACCCCTTTCCATGAAAGTGATTTGCGCCAGTCTGTGCTTAGGGCTACATCAATAGGAAACAAACCATAGAGATAGAACTTGGAACTACTTGATTGTGTCAAGTTTCAAAGAGCTAGCACAAACCGTGTTTGATTTAGAGTTCCAACTACATGTATCCATATAGGAGAAAACAGAGTGAAACCTAAAAATGAAAACTATTACTGCCAACGAACGGTTTAACCTAGAAGAACGAAATTTGGTGAGCCAAGTGGGATTGGGTACTGACGATTACCTGAAAGTGTCATCAAGATTGGGTGAAAAAATGTGTGCTTAGATTTCAGGAAACTCGTAGTTCTTTGGAAGCTTGGCAACCCCTTTCCATGAAAGGGATTTGCGCCAGTCTCTGCTTAGGGCTACATCAATAGGAAACAAACCATAGAGATAGAACTTGGAACTACTTGGTTGTGTCAAGTTTCAAAGAGCTAGCAAAAACCGTGTTTGATTTAGAGTTCCAACTACATGTATCCATATAAGAGAAAACAGAGTGAAAACTAAAAATTAAAACTGTTACTGCCAACGAACGGTTTAACCTAGAAGAACGAAATTTGGTGAGCCAAGTGGGATTGGGGTATTGATCCTTACCTGAAAGTGTCATGAAGATTGGGTGAAAAAATGTGTGCTGAGATTTCAGGAAACTCGTAGTTTTTTGGAAGCTTGGCAACCCCTTCCATGAAAGTGATTTGCGCCAGTCTCTGCTTAGGGCTACATCAATAGGAAACAAACCATAGAGATAGAACTTGGAACTACTTGATTGTGCCAAGTTTAAAAGAGCTAGCACAAACCGTGTTTGATTTAGAGTTCCAACTACATGTATCCATATAGGAGAAAAGAGAGTGAAATCTAAAAATTAAAACTGTTACTGCCAATGAAGGGTTTAACCTAGAAGAACGAAATTTGGTGAGCCAAGTGTGTTTGGGTACTGACCATTACCTGAAAGTGTTATCAAGATTGGGTGAAAAAATGTGTGCTGAGATTTCAGGAAACTCGTAGTTTTTTGGAAGCTTGGCAACACCTTTCCATGAAAGTGATTTGCGCCAGTCTCTGCTTAGGGCTACATCAATAGGAAACAAACCATAGAGATAGAACTTGGAACTACTTGATTGTGTCAAGTTTCAAAGAGCTAGCACAAACCGTGTTTGATTTAGAGTTCCAACTACATGTATCCATATAGGAGAAAACAGAGTGAAACCTGAAAATTAAAACTGTTACTGCCAATGAACGGTTTAACCTAGAAGAACGAAATTTGGTGAGCCAAGTCGGATTGGGGTACTGATCATTACCTGAAAGTGTCATCAAGATTGGGTGAAAAAATGTGTGCTGAGATTTCAGGAAATTCGTAGTTTTTTGGAAGCTTGGCAACCCCTTTCCATGAAAGTGATTTGCACCAGTCTCTGCTTAGGGCTACATCAATAGGAAACAAACCATAGAGATAGAACTTGGAACTACTTGGTTGTGTCAAGTTTCAAAGAGCTAGCAAAAACCGTGTTTGATTTAGAGTTCCAAATACATGTATCCATATAAGAGAAAACAGAGTGAAAACTAAAAATTAAAACTGTTACTGCCAACGAACGGTTTAACCTAGAAGAACGAAATTTGGTGAGCCAAGTGGGATTGGGGTACTGATCATTACCTGAAAGTGTCATCAAGATTGGGTGAAAAAATGTGTGCTGAGATTTCAGGAAACTCGTAGTTTTTTGGAAGCTTGGCAACCCCTTCCATGAAAGTGATTTGCGCCAGTCTCTGCTTAGGGCTACATCAATAGGAAACAAACCATAGAGATAGAACTTGGAACTACTTGATTGTGCCAAGTTTAAAAGAGCTAGCACAAACCGTGTTTGATTTAGAGTTCCAACTACATTTATCCATATAGGAGAAAACAGAGTGAAATCTAAAAATTAAAACTGTTACTGCCAACGAAGGGTTTAACCTAGAAGAACGAAATTTGGTGAGCCAAGTGGGTTTGGGTACTGACCATTACCTGAAAGTGTCATCAAGATTGGGTGAAAAAATGTGTGCTTAGATTTCAGGAAACTCGTAGTTCTTTGGAAGCTTGGCAACCCCTTTCCATGAAAGGGATTTGCGCCAGTCTCTGCTTAGGGCTACATCAATAGGAAACAAACCATAGAGATAGAACTTGGAACTACTTGGTTGTGTCAAGTTTCAAAGAGCTAGCAAAAACCGTGTTTGATTTAGAGTTCCAACTACATGTATCCATATAAGAGAAAACAGAGTGAAAACTAAAAATTAAAACTGTTACTGCCAACGAACGGTTTAACCTAGAAGAACGAAATTTGGTGAGCCAAGTGGGATTGGGGTATTGATCCTTACCTGAAAGTGTCATGAAGATTGGGTGAAAAAATGTGTGCTGAGATTTCAGGAAACTCGTAGTTTTTTGGAAGCTTGGCAACCCCTTCCATGAAAGTGATTTGCGCCAGTCTCTGCTTAGGGCTACATCAATAGGAAACAAACCATAGAGATAGAACTTGGAACTACTTGATTGTGCCAAGTTTAAAAGAGCTAGCACAAACCGTGTTTGATTTAGAGTTCCAACTACATGTATCCATATAGGAGAAAACAGAGTGAAATCTAAAAATTAAAACTGTTACTGCCAATGAAGGGTTTAACCTAGAAGAACGAAATTTGGTGAGCCAAGTGTGTTTGGGTACTGACCATTACCTGAAAGTGTTATCAAGATTGGGTGAAAAAATGTGTGCTGAGATTTCAGGAAACTCGTAGTTTTTTGGAAGCTTGGCAACACCTTTCCATGAAAGTGATTTGCGCCAGTCTCTGCTTAGGGCTACATCAATAGGAAACAAACCATAGAGATAGAACTTGGAACTACTTGATTGTGTCAAGTTTCAAAGAGCTAGCACAAACCGTGTTTGATTTAGAGTTCCAACTACATGTATCCATATAGGAGAAAACAGAGTGAAACCTAAAAATTAAAACTGTTACTGCCAATGAACGGTTTAACCTAGAAGAACGAAATTTGGTGAGCCAAGTCGGATTGGGGTACTGATCATTACCTGAAAGTGTCATCAAGATTGGGTGAAAAAATGTGTGCTGAGATTTCAGGAAACTCGTAGTTTTTTGGAAGCTTGGCAACCCCTTTCCATGAAAGTGATTTGCGCCAGTCTCTGCTTAGGGCTACATCAATAGGAAACAAACCATAGAGATAGAACTTGGAACTACTTGGTTGTGTCAAGTTTCAAAGAGCTAGCAAAAACCGTGTTTGATTTAGAGTTCCAAATACATGTATCCATATAAGAGAAAACAGAGTGAAAACTAAAAATTAAAACTGTTACTGCCAACGAACGGTTTAACCTAGAAGAACGAAATTTGGTGAGCCAAGTGGGATTGGGGTACTGATCATTACCTGAAAGTGTCATCAAGATTGGGTGAAAAAATGTGTGCTGAGATTTCAGGAAACTCGTAGTTTTTTGGAAGCTTGGCAACCCCTTCCATGAAAGTGATTTGCGCCAGTCTCTGCTTAGGGCTACATCAATAGGAAACAAACCATAGAGATAGAACTTGGAACTACTTGATTGTGCCAAGTTTAAAAGAGCTAGCACAAACCGTGTTTGATTTAGAGTTCCAACTACATGTATCCATATAGGAGAAAACAGAGTGAAATCTAAAAATTAAAACTGTTACTGCCAATGAAGGGTTTAACCTAGAAGAACGAAATTTGGTGAGCCAAGTGGGTTTGGGTACTGACCATTACCTGAAAGTGTTATCAAGATTGGGTGAAAAAATGTGTGCTGAGATTTCAGGAAACTCGTAGTTTTTTGGAAGCTTGGCAACACCTTTCCATGAAAGTGATTTGCGCCAGTCTCTGCTTAGGGCTATATCAATAGGAAAAAAAAAAAAAAAACATAGAGATAGAACTTGGAACTACTTGATTGTGACAAGTTTCAAAGAGCTAGCACAAACCATGTTTGATTTAGAGTTCCAACTACTTGTATCCATAAAGGAGAAAACAGAGTGAAACCTAAAAATTAAAACTGTTACTGCCAACGAACGGTTTAACCTAGAAGAACGAAATTTGGTGAGCCAAGTGGGATTGGTGTACTGATCATTACCTGAAAGTGTCATCAAGATTGGGTGAAAAAATGTGTGTTGAGATTTCAGGAAACTCGTAGTTTTTTGGAAGCTTGGCAACTCATTTCCATGAAAGTGATTTGTGCCATTCTCTGCATAGGGCTACATCAATAGGAAACAAACCATAGAGATAGAACTTGGAACTACTTGATTGTGACAAGTTTCAAAGAGCTAGCACAAACCATGTTTCATTTAGAGTTCCAACTACATGTATCCATATAAGAGAAAACAGAGTGAAACCTAAAAATTAAAACTGTTACTGCCAACGAACGGTTTAAACTAGAAGAACGAAATTTGGTGAGCCAAGTGGGATTGGGGTACTGATCTTTACCTGAAAGTGTTATCAAGATTGGGTGAAAAAATGTGTGCTGAGATTTCAGGAAACTCGTAGTTTTTTGGAAGCTTGGCAACCCCTTTCAATGAAAGTGATTTGCGCCAATCTCTGCTTAGGGCTACATCAATAGGAAACAAACCATAGAGATAGAACTTGGAACTACTTGGTTGTGTCAAGTTTCAAAGAGCTAGCACAAACCGTGTTTGATTTAGAGTTCCAAGTAAATGTATCCATATAGGAGAAAACAGAGTGAAACCTAAAAATTAAAACTGTTACTGCCAATGAACGGTTTAAACTAGAAGAACGAAATTTGGTGAGCCAAGTGGGATTGGGGTACTGATCATTACCTGAAAGTGTCATCAAGATTGGGTGAAAAAATGTGTGCTGAGATTTCAGGAAACTCGTAGTTTATGGAAGCTTGGGAACCCCTTTCCAAGAATGTGATTTGCGCCAGTCTCTGTTAGGGCTATATCAATAGGAAAAAAAAAAAAACCTAGAGATAGAACTTGGAACTACTTGATTGTGTCAAGTTACAAAGAGCTAGCACAAACTGTGTTTGATTTAGAGTTCCAACTACAAGTATCCATATAGGAGAAAACAGAGTGAAACCTAAAAATTAAAACTGTTACTGCCAACGAACGGTTTAACCTAGAAGAACGAAATTTGGTGAGCCAATTTGGATTGGGGTCCTGATCATTACCTGAAAGTGTCATCAAGATTGGGTGAAAAAATGTGTGCTGAGATTTCAGGAAACTCGTAGTTTTTTGGAAGCTTGGCAACCCCTTTCCATGAAAGTGATTTGCGACAGTCTCTGCTTATGGCTACATCAATAGGAAACAAACCATAGAGATAGAACTTGGAACTACTTGATTGTGTTAAGTTTCAAAGATCTAGCACACACCGTGTTTGATTTAGAGTTCCAACTACATGTATCCATATAGGAGAAAACAGAGTGAAACCTAAAAATTAAAACTGTTACTGCCAGCGAACGGTTTAACCTAGAAGAACGAAATTTGGTGAGCCAAGTGGGATTGGGGTCCTGATCATTACCTGAAAGTGTCATCAAGATTGGGTGAAAAAATGTGTGCTGAGATTTCAGAAAACTCGTAGTTTTTTGGAAGCTTGGCAACCCCTTTCCATGAAAGTGATTTGCGACAGTCTCTGCTTATGGCTACATCAATAGGAAACAAACCATAGAGATAGAACTTGGAACTACTTGATTGTGTCAAGTTTCAAAGAGCTAGCACAAACCGTGTTTGATTTAGAGTTCCAACTACATGTATCCATATAGGAGAAAACAGAGTGAAACCTAAAAATTAAAACTGTTACTGCCAACGAACGGTTTAAACTAGAAGAACGAAATTTGGTGACCCAAGTGGGATTGGGGTTCTGATCATTACCTGAAAGTGTCATCAAGATTGGGTGAAAAAATGTGTGCTGAGATTTCAGGAAACTCGTAGTTTTTTGGAAGCTTGGCAAACCCTTTCCATGAAAGTGATTTGCGACAGTCTCTGCTTATGGCTACATAAATAGGAAACAAACCATAGAGATAGAACTTGGAACTACTTGATTGTGTCAAGTTTCAAAGAGCTAGCACAAACCGTGTTTGATTTAGTGTTCCAACTACATGTATCCATATAGGAGAAAACAGAGTGAAACCTAAAAATTAAAACTGTTACTGCCAACGAATGGTTTAATCTAGAAGAACGAAATTTGGTGAGCCAAGTGGGATTGGGGTCCTGATCATTACCTGAAAGTGTCATCAAGATTGGGTGAAAAAATGTGTGCTGAGATTTCAGGAAACTCATAGTTTTTTGGAAGCTTGGCAACCCCTTTCCATGAACGTGATTTGCGCCAGTCTCTGCTTAGGGCTATATCAATAGGAAAAAAAAAAACATAGAGATAGAACTTGGAACTACTTGATTGTGTCAAGTTACAAAGAGCTAGCACAAACTGAGTTTGCTTTAGAGTTCCAACTACAAGTATCCATATAGGAGAAAACAGAGTGAAACCTAAAAATTAAAACTGTTACTGCCAACGAACGGTTTAACCTAGAAGAACGAAATTTGGTGAGCCAAGTGGGATTGGGGTCCTGATCATTACCTGAAAGTGTCATCAAGATTGCTTGAAAAAATGTGTGCTGAGATTTCAGGAAACTCGTAGTTTTTTGGAAGCTTGGCAACCCCTTTGATGTAAGTGATTTGCGCCAGTCTCTGCTTAGGGCTACATCAATAGGAAACAAACCATAGAGATAGAACTAGGAACTACTTGATTGTGACAAGTTTCAAAGAGCTAGCAAAAACCATGTTTGATTTAGAGTTCCAACTACTTGTATCCATAAAGGAGAAAACAGAGTGAAACCTAAAAATTAAAACTGTCTTCCAACGAACGGTTTAACCTAGAAGAACGAAATTTGTTGAGCCAAGTGGGATTGGGGTACTGATCATTACCTGAAAGTGTCATCAAGATTGGGTGAAAAAATGTGTGCTGAGATTTCAGGAAACTCATAGTTTTTTGGAAGCTTGGCAACCCCTTTCCATGAAAGTGATTTGCACCAATCTCTGCTTAGGGCTACATCAATAGGAAACAAACCATAGAGATAGAACTTGGAACTACTTGGTTGTGTCAAGTTTCAAAGAGCTAGCACTAACCGTGTTTGATTTAGAGTTCCAAGTACATGTATCCATATAGGAGAAAACAGAGTGAAACCTAAAAATTAAAACTGTTACTGCCAATGAACGGTTTAACCTAGAAGAACAAAATTTGGTGAGCCAAGTGGGATTGGGGTACTGATCATTACCTGAAAGTGTCATCAAGATTGGGTGAAAAAATGTGTGCTGAGATTTCAGGAAACTCGTAGTTTATGGAAGCTTGGGAACCCGTTTCAATGAACGTGATTTGCGCCAGTATCTGCTTAGGGCTATATCAATAGGAAAAAAAAAAACATAGAGATAGAACTTGGAACTACTTGATTGTGTCAAGTTACAAAGAGCTAGCACAAACTGAGTTTGCTTTAGAGTTCCAACTACAAGTATCCATATAGGAGAAAACAGAGTGAAACCTAAAAATTAAAACTGTTAATGCCAACGAACGGTTTAACCTAGAAGAACGAAATTTGGTGAGCCAAGTGGGATTGGGGTCCTGATCATTACCTGAAAGTGTCATCAAGATTGCTTGAAAAAATGTGTGCTGAGATTTCAGGAAACTCGTAGTTTTTTGGAAGCTTGGCAACCCCTATCCATGAACGTGATTTGGGCCAGTCTCTGCTTAGGGCTACATCAATAGGAAACAAACCATAGAGATAGAACTTGGAACTACTTGATTGTGACAAGTTTAAAAGAGCTAGCACAAACCATGTTTGATTTAGATTTCCAAATACTTGTATCCATATAGGTGAAAACAGAGTGAAACCTAAAAATTAAAACTGTTAATACCAACGAATGGTTTAACCAAGAAGAACGAAATTTGGTGAGCCAAGTGGGATTGGGGTACTGATCATTACCTGAAAGTGTCATCAAGATTGGGTGAAAAAATGTGTGCTGAGATTTCAGAAAACTCGTAGTTTTTTGGAAGCTTGGCAACCCCTTTCCATGAAAGTGATTTGCGACAGTCTCTGCTTATGGCTACATCAATAGGAAACAAACCATAGAGATAGAACTTGGAACTACTTGATTGTGTCAAGTTTCAAAGAGCTAGCACAAACCGTGTTTGATTTAGAGTTCCAACTACATGTATCCATATAGGAGAAAACAGAGTGAAACCTAAAAATTAAAACTGTTACTGCCAACGAACGGTTTAAACTAGAAGAACGAAATTTGGTGACCCAAGTGGGATTGGGGTTCTGATCATTACCTGAAAGTGTCATCAACATTGGGTGAAAAAATGTGTGCTGAGATTTCAGGAAACTCGTAGTTTTTTGGAAGCTTGGCAAACCCTTTCCATGAAAGTGATTTGCGACAGTCTCTGCTTATGGCTACATCAATAGGAAACAAACCATAGAGATAGAACTTGGAACTACTTGATTGTGTCAAGTTTCAAAGACCTAGCACAAACCGTGTTTGATTTAGAGTTCCAACTATATGTATCCATATAGGAGAAAACAGAGTTAAACCTAAAAATTAAAACTGTTACTGAAAACGAACGGTTTAACCTAGCAGAACGAAATTTGGTGAGCCAAGTGGGATTGGGGTACTTATCATTACCTGAAAGTGTCATCAAGATTGGGTGAAAAAATGTGTGCTGAGATTTCAGGAAACTCGTAGTTTTTTGGAAGCAGGCAACCCCTTTCAATGAATGTGATTTGTGCCAGTCTCTGCTTAGGGCTACATCAATAGGAAACAAACCATACAGATAGAACTTGGAACTACTTGATTGTGTCAAGTTTCAAAGAGCTAGCACAAACCGTGTTTGATTTAGTGTTCCAACTACATGTATCCATATAGGAGAAAACAGAGTGAAACCTAAAAATTAAAACTGTTACTGCCAACGAATGGTTTAATCTAGAAGAACGAAATTTGGTGAGCCAAGTGGGATTGGGGTCCTGATCATTACCTGAAAGTGTCATCAAGATTGGGTGAAAAAATGTGTGCTGAGATTTCAGGAAACTCATAGTTTTTTGGAAGCTTGGCAACCCCTTTCCATGAACGTGATTTGCGCCAGTCTCTGCTTAGGGCTATATCAATAGGAAAAAAAAAAACATAGAGATAGAACTTGGAACTACTTGATTGTGTCAATTTACAAAGAGCTAGCACAAACTGTGTTTGATTTAGAGTTCCAACTACATGTATCCATATAGGAGAAAACAGAGTTAAACCTAAAAATTAAAACTGTTACTGAAAACGAACGGTTTAACCTAGAAGAACGAAATTTGGTGAGCCAAGTGGGATTGGGGTACTGATCATTACCTGAAAGTGTTATCAAGATTGGGTGAAAAAATGTGTGCTGAGATTTCAGGAAACTCGTAGTTTTTTGGAAGCTTGGCAACCCCTTTCCATGAAAGTGATTTGCGCCAGTCTCTGCTTAGGGCTACATCAATAGGAAACAAACCATAGAGATAGAACTTGGAACTACTTGATTGTGTCAAGTTTCAAAGAGCTAGCACAAACCGTGTTTTATTTAGAGTTCCAACTACATGTATCCATATAGGAGAAAACAGAGTGAAATCTAAAAATTAAAACTATTACTGCCAACGAACGGTTTAACCTAGAAGAACGAAATTTGATGAGCCAAGTTGGATTGGGTACTGACCATTACCTGAAAGTGTCATCAAGATTGGGTGAAAAAATGTGTGCTGAGATTTCAGGAAACTCGTAGTTTTTTGGAAGCTTGGCAACCCCTTTGATGTAAGTGATTTGCGCCAGTCTCTGCTTAGGGCTACATCAATAGGAAACAAACCATAGAGATAGAACTAGGAACTACTTGATTGTGACAAGTTTCAAAGAGATAGCAAAAACCATGTTTGATTTAGAGTTCCAACTACTTGTATCCATAAAGGAGAAAACAGAGTGAAACCTAAAAATTAAAACTGTCTTCCAACGAACGGTTTAACCTAGAAGAACGAAATTTGTTGAGCCAAGTGGGATTGGGGTACTGATCATTACCTGAAAGTGTCATCAAGATTGGGTGAAAAAATGTGTGCTGAGATTTCAGGAAACTCATAGTTTTTTGGAAGCTTGGCAACCCCTTTCCATGAAAGTGATTTGCGCCATTCTCTGCATAGGGCTACATCAATAGGAAACAAACCATAGAGATAGAACTTGGAACTACTTGATTGTGACAAGTTTCAAAGAGCTAGCAAAAACCGTGTTTCATTTAGAGTTCCAACTACATGTATCCATATAAGAGAAAACAGAGTTAAACCTAAAAATTAAAACTGTTACTGCCAACGAACGGTTTAAACTAGAAGAACGAAATTTGGTGAGCCAAGTGGGATTGGGGTACTGATCTTTACCTGAAAGTGTTATCAAGATTGGGTGAAAAAATGTGTGCTGAGATTTCAGGAAACTCATAGTTTTTTGGAAGCTTGGCAACCCCTTTCCATGAAAGTGATTTGCACCAATCTCTGCTTAGGGCTACATCAATAGGAAACAAACCATAGAGATAGAACTTGGAACTACTTGGTTGTGTCAAGTTTCAAAGAGCTAGCACAAACCGTGTTTGATTTAGAGTTCCAAGTACATGTATCCATATAGGAGAAAACAGAGTGAAACCTAAAAATTAAAACTGTTACTGCCAACGAACGGTTTAACCTAGAAGAACGAAATTTGGTGAGCCAAGTGGGATTGGGGTCCTGATCATTACCTGAAAGTGTCATCAAGATTGCTTGAAAAAATGTGTGCTGAGATTTCAGGAAACTCGTAGTTTTTTGGAAGCTTGGCAACCCCTATCCATGAACGTGATTTGGGCCAGTCTCTGCTTAGGGCTACATCAATAGGAAACAAACCATAGAGATAGAACTTGGAACTACTTGATTGTGACAAGTTTAAAAGAGCTAGCACAAACCATGTTTGATTTAGATTTCCAAATACTTGTATCCATATAGGTGAAAACAGAGTGAAACCTAAAAATTAAAACTGTTAATACCAACGAACGGTTTAACCAAGAAGAACGAAATTTGGTGAGCCAAGTGGGATTGGGTACTGACCATTACCTGAAAGTGTCATCAAGATTGGGTGAAAAAATGTGTGCTGAGATTTCAGGAAACTCGTAGTTTTTTGGAAGCTTGGCAACCCCTTTCCATGTAAGTGATTTGCGCCAGTCTCTTCTTAGGGCTACATCAATAGGAAACAAACCATAGAGATAGAACTTGGAACTACTTGATTGTGACAAATTTCAAAGAGCTAGCACAAACCATGTTTGATTTAGAGTTCCAACTACTTGTATCCATAAAGGAGAAAACAGAGTGAAACCTAAAAATTAAAACTGTTACTGCCAATGAACGGTTTAACCTAGAAGAACAAAATTTGGTGAGCCAAGTGGGATTGGGGTACTGATCATTACCTGAAAGTGTCATCAAGATTGGGTGAAAAAATGTGTGCTGAGATTTCAGGAAACTCGTAGTTTATGGAAGCTTGGGAACCCCTTTCCAAGAACGTGTTTTGCGCCAGTCTCTGTTAGGGCTATATCAATAGGAAAAAAAAAACCTAGAGATAGAACTTGGAACTACTTGGTTGTGTCAAGTTTCAAAGAGCTAGCACACACCGTGTTTGATTTAGAGTTCCAACTACATGTATCCATATAGGAGAAAACAGAGTGAAACCTAAAAATTAAAACTGTTACTGCCAGCGAACGGTTTAACCTAGAAGAACGAAATTTGGTGAGCCAAGTGGGATTGGGGTCCTGATCATTACCTGAAAGTGTCATCAAGATTGGGTGAAAAAATGTGTGCTGAGATTTCAGAAAACTCGTAGTTTTTTGGAAGCTTGGCAACCCCTTTCCATGAAAGTGATTTGCGACAGTCTCTCCTTATGGCTACATCAATAGGAAACAAACCATAGAGATAGAACTTGGAACTACTTGATTGTGTCAAGTTTCAAAGAGCTAGCTCAAACCGTGTTTGATTTAGAGTTCCAACTACATGTATCCATATAGGAGAAAACAGAGTGAAACCTAAAAATTAAAACTGTTACTGCCAATGAACGGTTTAAACTAGAAGAACGAAATTTGGTGACCCAAGTGGGATTGGGGTTCTGATCATTACCTGAAAGTGTCATCAAGATTGGGTGAAAAAATGTGTGCTGAGATTTCAGGAAACTCGTAGTTTTTTGGAAGCTTGGCAAACCCTTTCCATGAAAGTGATTTGCACCAGTCTCTGCTTAGGGCTACATCAACAGGAAACAAACCATAGAGATAGAACTCCGAACTACTTGGTTGTGTCAAGTTTCAAAGACCTAGCACAAACCGTGTTTGATTTAGAGTTCCAACTATATGTATCCATATAGGAGAAAACAGAGTTAAACCTAAAAATTAAAACTGTTACTGAAAACGAACGGTTTAACCTAGCAGAACGAAATTTGGTGAGCCAAGTGGGATTGGGGTACTTATCATTACCTGAAAGTGTCATCAAGATTGGGTGAAAAAATGTGTGCTGAGATTTCAGGAAACTCGTAGTTTTTTGGAAGCTTGGCAACCCCTTTCCATGAACGTGATTTACGCCAGTCTCTGCTTAGGGCTATATCAATAGGAAAAAAAAAAAAAAAAACATAGCGATAGAACTTGGAACTACTTGATTGTGTCAATTTACAAAGAGCTAGCACAAACTGTGTTTGATTTAGAGTTCCAACTACATGTATCCATACAGGAGAAAACAGAGTGAAACCTAAAAATTAAAACTGTTACTGCCAACGAACGGTTTAACCTAGAAGAACGAAATTTGGTGAGCCAAGTGGGATTGGGGTCCTGATCATTACCTGAAAGTGTCATCAAGATTGCTTGAAAAAATGTGTGCTGAGATTTCAGGAAACTCGTAGTTTTTTGGAAGCTTGGCAACCCCTATCCATGAACGTGATTTGGGCCAGTCTCTGCTTAGGGCTATATCAATAGGAAAAAAAAACATAGAGATAGAACTTGGAACTACTTGATTGTGTCAATTTACAAAGAGCTAGCACAATCTGTGTTTGATTTAGAGATCCAACTACATGTATCCATATAGGAGAAAACAGAATGAAACCTAAAAATTAAAACTGTTACTGCCAACGAACAGTTTAACCTAGAAGAACGAAATATGGTGAGCCAAGTGGGATTGGGGTACTGATCATTACCTGAAAGTGTCATGAAGATTGGGTGAAAAAATGTGTGCTGAGATTTCAGGAAACTCGTAGTTTTTTGGAAGCTTCGCAACCACTTTCCATGAAAGTGATTTGCGCCAGTCTCTGCTTAGGGCTACATCAATAGAAAACAAACCATAGAGATAGAACTTGAAACTACTTGATTGTGCCAAGTTTCAAAAAGCTAGCACAAACCGTGTTTGATTTAGAGTTCCAACTACATGTATCCATATAAGAGAAAACAGAGTGAAACCTAAAAATTAAAACTGTTACTGCCAACGAACGGTTTAACCTAGAAGAACGAAATTTGGTGAGCCAAGTGGGATTGGGTACTGACCATTACCTGAAAGTGTTATCAAGATTGGGTGAAAAAATGTGTGCTGAGATTTCAGGAAACTCGTAGATTTTTGAAGCTTGGCAACCCATTTCCATGAAAGTGCTTTGCGCCAGTCTCTGCTTACGGCTACATCAATAGGAAACAAACCATAGAGATAGAACTTGGAACTACTTGATTGTGACAAGTTTAAAAGAGCTAGCACAAACCATGTTTGATTTAGATTTCCAACTACTTGTATCCATATAGGTGAAAACAGAGTGAAACCTAAAAATTAAAACTGTTACTGCCAACGAACGGTTTAACCTAGAAGAACGAAATTTGGTGAGCAAAGTGCGATTGGGGTACTGATCATTACCTGAAAGTGTCATCAAGATTGGGTGAAAAAATGTGTGCTGAGATTTCAGGAAACTCGTAGTTTTTTTGGAAGCTTGGCAACCCGTTTCCATGAAAGTGATTTGTGCCAGTCTCTGCTTAGGGCTACATCAATAGGAAACAAACCATAGAGATAGAACTTGGAAATACTTGATTGTGACAAGTTTCAAAAAGCTAGCACAAACCGTGTTTGATTTAGATTTCCAACTACATATATCCATATAGGAGAAAACAGAGTGAAACCTAAAAATTAAAACTGTTACTGCCAGCGAACGGTTTAACCTAGAAGAACGAAATTTGGTGAGCCAAGTGGGATTGGGGTCCTGATCATTACCTGAAAGTGTCATCAAGATTGGGTGAAAAAATGTGTGCTGAGATTTCAGAAAACTCGTAGTTTTTTGGAAGCTTGGCAACCCCTTTCCATGAAAGTGATTTGCGACAGTCTCTCCTTATGGCTACATCAATAGGAAACAAACCATAGAGATAGAACTTGGAACTACTTGATTGTGTCAAGTTTCAAAGAGCTAGCTCAAACCGTGTTTGATTTAGAGTTCCAACTACATGTATCCATATAGGAGAAAACAGAGTGAAACCTAAAAATTAAAACTGTTACTGCCAATGAACGGTTTAAACTAGAAGAACGAAATTTGGTGACCCAAGTGGGATTGGGGTTCTGATCATTACCTGAAAGTGTCATCAAGATTGGGTGAAAAAATGTGTGCTGAGATTTCAGGAAACTCGTAGTTTTTTGGAAGCTTGGCAAACCCTTTCCATGAAAGTGATTTGCACCAGTCTCTGCTTAGGGCTACATCAACAGGAAACAAACCATAGAGATAGAACTCCGAACTACTTGGTTGTGTCAAGTTTCAAAGACCTAGCACAAACCGTGTTTGATTTAGAGTTCCAACTATATGTATCCATATAGGAGAAAACAGAGTTAAACCTAAAAATTAAAACTGTTACTGAAAACGAACGGTTTAACCTAGCAGAACGAAATTTGGTGAGCCAAGTGGGATTGGGGTACTTATCATTACCTGAAAGTGTCATCAAGATTGGGTGAAAAAATGTGTGCTGAGATTTCAGGAAACTCGTAGTTTTTTGGAAGCTTGGCAACCCCTTTCCATGAACGTGATTTACGCCAGTCTCTGCTTAGGGCTATATCAATAGGAAAAAAAAAAAAAAAAACATAGCGATAGAACTTGGAACTACTTGATTGTGTCAATTTACAAAGAGCTAGCACAAACTGTGTTTGATTTAGAGTTCCAACTACATGTATCCATACAGGAGAAAACAGAGTGAAACCTAAAAATTAAAACTGTTACTGCCAACGAACGGTTTAACCTAGAAGAACGAAATTTGGTGAGCCAAGTGGGATTGGGGTCCTGATCATTACCTGAAAGTGTCATCAAGATTGCTTGAAAAAATGTGTGCTGAGATTTCAGGAAACTCGTAGTTTTTTGGAAGCTTGGCAACCCCTATCCATGAACGTGATTTGGGCCAGTCTCTGCTTAGGGCTATATCAATAGGAAAAAAAAACATAGAGATAGAACTTGGAACTACTTGATTGTGTCAATTTACAAAGAGCTAGCACAATCTGTGTTTGATTTAGAGATCCAACTACATGTATCCATATAGGAGAAAACAGAATGAAACCTAAAAATTAAAACTGTTACTGCCAACGAACAGTTTAACCTAGAAGAACGAAATATGGTGAGCCAAGTGGGATTGGGGTACTGATCATTACCTGAAAGTGTCATGAAGATTGGGTGAAAAAATGTGTGCTGAGATTTCAGGAAACTCGTAGTTTTTTGGAAGCTTCGCAACCACTTTCCATGAAAGTGATTTGCGCCAGTCTCTGCTTAGGGCTACATCAATAGAAAACAAACCATAGAGATAGAACTTGAAACTACTTGATTGTGCCAAGTTTCAAAAAGCTAGCACAAACCGTGTTTGATTTAGAGTTCCAACTACATGTATCCATATAAGAGAAAACAGAGTGAAACCTAAAAATTAAAACTGTTACTGCCAACGAACGGTTTAACCTAGAAGAACGAAATTTGGTGAGCCAAGTGGGATTGGGTACTGACCATTACCTGAAAGTGTTATCAAGATTGGGTGAAAAAATGTGTGCTGAGATTTCAGGAAACTCGTAGATTTTTGAAGCTTGGCAACCCATTTCCATGAAAGTGCTTTGCGCCAGTCTCTGCTTACGGCTACATCAATAGGAAACAAACCATAGAGATAGAACTTGGAACTACTTGATTGTGACAAGTTTAAAAGAGCTAGCACAAACCATGTTTGATTTAGATTTCCAACTACTTGTATCCATATAGGTGAAAACAGAGTGAAACCTAAAAATTAAAACTGTTACTGCCAACGAACGGTTTAACCTAGAAGAACGAAATTTGGTGAGCCAAGTGCGATTGGGGTACTGATCATTACCTGAAAGTGTCATCAAGATTGGGTGAAAAAATGTGTGCTGAGATTTCAGGAAACTCGTAGTTTTTTTGGAAGCTTGGCAACCCGTTTCCATGAAAGTGATTTGTGCCAGTCTCTGCTTAGGGCTACATCAATAGGAAACAAACCATAGAGATAGAACTTGGAAATACTTGATTGTGACAAGTTTCAAAAAGCTAGCACAAACCGTGTTTGATTTAGATTTCCAACTACATATATCCATATAGGAAAAAACAGAGTGAAACCTAAAAATTTAAACTGTTACTGCAAACGAACGGTTTAATCTAGAAGAATGAAATTTGGTGAGCCAAGTGGGATTGGGATACTTATCATTACCTAAAAGTGTCATCAAGTTTGGGTGAAAAAATGTGTGCTGAGTTTTCAGGAAACTCATAGTTTTTTGGAAGCTTGGCAACCCCTTTCCATGAAAGTGATTTGCGCCTGTCTCTGCTTAGTGCTACATCAATAGGAAACAAACAATAGAGATAGAACTTGGAACTACTTGATTGTGTCAAGTTACAAAGAGCTAGCACAAACTGTGTTTGATTTAGAGTTCCAACTACGTGTATCCATATAGGAGAAAACAGAGTGAAACGTAAAAATTAAAACTGTTACTGCCAGCGAACGGTTTAACCTAGAAGAACGAAATTTGGTGAGCCAAGTGGGATTGGGGTCCTGATCATTACCTGAAAGTGTCATCAAGATTGGGTGAAAAAATGTGTGCTGAGATTTCAGGAAACTCGTAGTTTTTTGGAAGCTTGGCAACCCCTTTCCATGAAAGTGATTTGCGACAGTCTCTGCTTATGGCTACATCAATAGGAAACAAACCATAGAGATAGAACTTGGAACTACTTGATTGTGACAAGTTTCAAAGAGCTAGCAAAAACCGTGTTTCATTTAGAGTTCCAACTACATGTATCCATATAAGAGAAAACAGAGTGAAACCTAAAAATTAAAACTGTTACTGCCAACGAACGGTTTAAACTAGAAGAACGAAATTTGGTGAGCCAAGTGGGATTGGGGTACTGATCTTTACCTGAAAGTGTTATCAAGATTGGGTGAAAAAATGTGTGCTGAGATTTCAGGAAACTCATAGTTTTTTGGAAGCTTGGCAACCCCTTTCCATGAAAGTGATTTGCACCAATCTCTGCTTAGGGCTACATCAATAGGAAACAAACCATAGAGATAGAACTTGGAACTACTTGGTTGTGTCATGTTTCAAAGAGCTAGCACAAACCGTGTTTGATTTAGAGTTCCAAGTACATGTATCCATATAGGAGAAAACAGAGTGAAACCTAAAAATTTAAACTGTTACTGCCAATGAACGGTTTAACCTAGAAGAACAAAATTTGGTGAGCCAAGTGGGATTGGGGTACTGATCATTACCTGAAAGTGTCATCAAGATTGGGTGAAAAAATGTGTGCTGAGATTTCAGGAAACTCGTAGTTTATGGAAGCTTGGGAACCCGTTTCAATGAACGTGATTTGCGCCAGTATCTGCTTAGGGCTATATCAATAGGAAAAAAAAAAAACATAGAGATAGAACTTGGAACTACTTGATTGTGTCAAGTTACAAAGAGCTAGCACAAACTGAGTTTGCTTTAGAGTTCCAACTACAAGTATCCATATAGGAGAAAACAGAGTGAAACCTAAAAATTAAAACTGTTACTGCCAACGAACGGTTTAACCTAGAAGAACGAAATTTGGTGAGCCAAGTGGGATTGGGGTCCTGATCATTACCTGAAAGTGTCATCAAGATTGCTTGAAAAAATGTGTGCTGAGATTTCAGGAAACTCGTAGTTTTTTGGAAGCTTGGCAACCCCTATCCATGAACGTGATTTGGGCCAGTCTCTGCTTAGGGCTATATCAATAGGAAAAAAAAACATAGAGATAGAACTTGGAACTACTTGATTGTGTCAATTTACAAAGAGCTAGCACAATCTGTGTTTGATTTAGAGATCCAACTACATGTATCCATATAGGAGAAAACAGAATGAAACCTAAAAATTAAAACTGTTACTGCCAACGAACAGTTTAACCTAGAAGAACGAAATATGGTGAGCCAAGTGGGATTGGGGTACTGATCATTACCTGAAAGTGTCATGAAGATTGGGTGAAAAAATGTGTGCTGAGATTTCAGGAAACTCGTAGTTTTTTGGAAGCTTCGCAACCACTTTCCATGAAAGTGATTTGCGCCAGTCTCTGCTTAGGGCTACATCAATAGAAAACAAACCATAGAGATAGAACTTGAAACTACTTGATTGTGCCAAGTTTCAAAAAGCTAGCACAAACCGTGTTTGATTTAGAGTTCCAACTACATGTATCCATATAAGAGAAAACAGAGTGAAACCTAAAAATTAAAACTGTTACTGCCAACGAACGGTTTAACCTAGAAGAACGAAATTTGGTGAGCCAAGTGGGATTGGGTACTGACCATTACCTGAAAGTGTTATCAAGATTGGGTGAAAAAATGTGTGCTGAGATTTCAGGAAACTCGTAGATTTTTGAAGCTTGGCAACCCATTTCCATGAAAGTGCTTTGCGCCAGTCTCTGCTTACGGCTACATCAATAGGAAACAAACCATAGAGATAGAACTTGGAACTACTTGATTGTGACAAGTTTAAAAGAGCTAGCACAAACCATGTTTGATTTAGATTTCCAACTACTTGTATCCATATAGGTGAAAACAGAGTGAAACCTAAAAATTAAAACTGTTACTGCCAACGAACGGTTTAACCTAGAAGAACGAAATTTGGTGAGCCAAGTGCGATTGGGGTACTGATCATTACCTGAAAGTGTCATCAAGATTGGGTGAAAAAATGTGTGCTGAGATTTCAGGAAACTCGTAGTTTTTTTGGAAGCTTGGCAACCCGTTTCCATGAAAGTGATTTGTGCCAGTCTCTGCTTAGGGCTACATCAATAGGAAACAAACCATAGAGATAGAACTTGGAAATACTTGATTGTGACAAGTTTCAAAAAGCTAGCACAAACCGTGTTTGATTTAGATTTCCAACTACATATATCCATATAGGAAAAAACAGAGTGAAACCTAAAAATTTAAACTGTTACTGCAAACGAACGGTTTAATCTAGAAGAATGAAATTTGGTGAGCCAAGTGGGATTGGGATACTTATCATTACCTAAAAGTGTCATCAAGTTTGGGTGAAAAAATGTGTGCTGAGTTTTCAGGAAACTCATAGTTTTTTGGAAGCTTGGCAACCCCTTTCCATGAAAGTGATTTGCGCCTGTCTCTGCTTAGTGCTACATCAATAGGAAACAAACAATAGAGATAGAACTTGGAACTACTTGATTGTGTCAAGTTACAAAGAGCTAGCACAAACTGTGTTTGATTTAGAGTTCCAACTACGTGTATCCATATAGGAGAAAACAGAGTGAAACGTAAAAATTAAAACTGTTACTGCCAGCGAACGGTTTAACCTAGAAGAACGAAATTTGGTGAGCCAAGTGGGATTGGGGTCCTGATCATTACCTGAAAGTGTCATCAAGATTGGGTGAAAAAATGTGTGCTGAGATTTCAGGAAACTCGTAGTTTTTTGGAAGCTTGGCAACCCCTTTCCATGAAAGTGATTTGCGACAGTCTCTGCTTATGGCTACATCAATAGGAAACAAACCATAGAGATAGAACTTGGAACTACTTGATTGTGACAAGTTTCAAAGAGCTAGCAAAAACCGTGTTTCATTTAGAGTTCCAACTACATGTATCCATATAAGAGAAAACAGAGTGAAACCTAAAAATTAAAACTGTTACTGCCAACGAACGGTTTAAACTAGAAGAACGAAATTTGGTGAGCCAAGTGGGATTGGGGTACTGATCTTTACCTGAAAGTGTTATCAAGATTGGGTGAAAAAATGTGTGCTGAGATTTCAGGAAACTCATAGTTTTTTGGAAGCTTGGCAACCCCTTTCCATGAAAGTGATTTGCACCAATCTCTGCTTAGGGCTACATCAATAGGAAACAAACCATAGAGATAGAACTTGGAACTACTTGGTTGTGTCAAGTTTCAAAGAGCTAGCACAAACCGTGTTTGATTTAGAGTTCCAAGTACATGTATCCATATAGGAGAAAACAGAGTGAAACCTAAAAATTTAAACTGTTACTGCCAATGAACGGTTTAACCTAGAAGAACAAAATTTGGTGAGCCAAGTGGGATTGGGGTACTGATCATTACCTGAAAGTGTCATCAAGATTGGGTGAAAAAATGTGTGCTGAGATTTCAGGAAACTCGTAGTTTATGGAAGCTTGGGAACCCGTTTCAATGAACGTGATTTGCGCCAGTATCTGCTTAGGGCTATATCAATAGGAAAAAAAAAAAACATAGAGATAGAACTTGGAACTACTTGATTGTGTCAAGTTACAAAGAGCTAGCACAAACTGAGTTTGCTTTAGAGTTCCAACTACAAGTATCCATATAGGAGAAAACAGAGTGAAACCTAAAAATTAAAACTGTTACTGCCAACGAACGGTTTAACCTAGAAGAACGAAATTTGGTGAGCCAAGTGGGATTGGGGTCCTGATCATTACCTGAAAGTGTCATCAAGATTGCTTGAAAAAATGTGTGCTGAGATTTCAGGAAACTCGTAGTTTTTTGGAAGCTTGGCAACCCCTATCCATGAACGTGATTTGGGCCAGTCTCTGCTTAGGGCTACATCAATAGGAAACAAACCATAGAGATAGAACTTGGAACTACTTGATTGTGACAAGTTTAAAAGAGCTA
Source organism: Spermophilus citellus (assembly GCF_964194105.1). Taxonomy (NCBI): domain Eukaryota; kingdom Metazoa; phylum Chordata; class Mammalia; order Rodentia; family Sciuridae; genus Spermophilus; species Spermophilus citellus. The sequence goes on along the minus strand of NC_138188.1, from coordinate 21,600,912 downwards.
GCACAAACCATGTTTGATTTAGATTTCCAAATACTTGTATCCATATAGGTGAAAACAGAGTGAAACCTAAAAATTAAAACTGTTAATACCAACGAATGGTTTAACCAAGAAGAACGAAATTTGGTGAGCCAAGTGCGATTGGGGTACTGATCATTACCTGAAAGTGTCATCAAGATTGGGTGAAAAAATGTGTGCTGAGATTTCAGAAAACTCGTAGTTTTTTGGAAGCTTGGCAACCCCTTTCCATGAAAGTGATTTGCGACAGTCTCTGCTTATGGCTACATCAATAGGAAACAAACCATAGAGATAGAACTTGGAACTACTTGATTGTGTCAAGTTTCAAAGAGCTAGCACAAACCGTGTTTGATTTAGAGTTCCAACTACATGTATCCATATAGGAGAAAACAGAGTGAAACCTAAAAATTAAAACTGTTACTGCCAACGAACGGTTTAAACTAGAAGAACGAAATTTGGTGACCCAAGTGGGATTGGGGTTCTGATCATTACCTGAAAGTGTCATCAACATTGGGTGAAAAAATGTGTGCTGAGATTTCAGGAAACTCGTAGTTTTTTGGAAGCTTGGCAAACCCTTTCCATGAAAGTGATTTGCGACAGTCTCTGCTTATGGCTACATCAATAGGAAACAAACCATAGAGATAGAACTTGGAACTACTTGATTGTGTCAAGTTTCAAAGACCTAGCACAAACCGTGTTTGATTTAGAGTTCCAACTATATGTATCCATATAGGAGAAAACAGAGTTAAACCTAAAAATTAAAACTGTTACTGAAAACGAACGGTTTAACCTAGCAGAACGAAATTTGGTGAGCCAAGTGGGATTGGGGTACTTATCATTACCTGAAAGTGTCATCAAGATTGGGTGAAAAAATGTGTGCTGAGATTTCAGGAAACTCGTAGTTTTTTGGAAGCAGGCAACCCCTTTCAATGAATGTGATTTGTGCCAGTCTCTGCTTAGGGCTACATCAATAGGAAACAAACCATACAGATAGAACTTGGAACTACTTGATTGTGTCAAGTTTCAAAGAGCTAGCACAAACCGTGTTTGATTTAGTGTTCCAACTACATGTATCCATATAGGAGAAAACAGAGTGAAACCTAAAAATTAAAACTGTTACTGCCAACGAATGGTTTAATCTAGAAGAACGAAATTTGGTGAGCCAAGTGGGATTGGGGTCCTGATCATTACCTGAAAGTGTCATCAAGATTGGGTGAAAAAATGTGTGCTGAGATTTCAGGAAACTCATAGTTTTTTGGAAGCTTGGCAACCCCTTTCCATGAACGTGATTTGCGCCAGTCTCTGCTTAGGGCTATATCAATAGGAAAAAAAAAAACATAGAGATAGAACTTGGAACTACTTGATTGTGTCAATTTACAAAGAGCTAGCACAAACTGTGTTTGATTTAGAGTTCCAACTACATGTATCCATATAGGAGAAAACAGAGTTAAACCTAAAAATTAAAACTGTTACTGAAAACGAACGGTTTAACCTAGAAGAACGAAATTTGGTGAGCCAAGTGGGATTGGGGTACTGATCATTACCTGAAAGTGTTATCAAGATTGGGTGAAAAAATGTGTGCTGAGATTTCAGGAAACTCGTAGTTTTTTGGAAGCTTGGCAACCCCTTTCCATGAAAGTGATTTGCGCCAGTCTCTGCTTAGGGCTACATCAATAGGAAACAAACCATAGAGATAGAACTTGGAACTACTTGATTGTGTCAAGTTTCAAAGAGCTAGCACAAACCGTGTTTTATTTAGAGTTCCAACTACATGTATCCATATAGGAGAAAACAGAGTGAAATCTAAAAATTAAAACTATTACTGCCAACGAACGGTTTAACCTAGAAGAACGAAATTTGATGAGCCAAGTGGGATTGGGTACTGACCATTACCTGAAAGTGTCATCAAGATTGGGTGAAAAAATGTGTGCTGAGATTTCAGGAAACTCGTAGTTTTTTGGAAGCTTGGCAACCCCTTTGATGTAAGTGATTTGCGCCAGTCTCTGCTTAGGGCTACATCAATAGGAAACAAACCATAGAGATAGAACTAGGAACTACTTGATTGTGACAAGTTTCAAAGAGATAGCAAAAACCATGTTTGATTTAGAGTTCCAACTACTTGTATCCATAAAGGAGAAAACAGAGTGAAACCTAAAAATTAAAACTGTCTTCCAACGAACGGTTTAACCTAGAAGAACGAAATTTGTTGAGCCAAGTGGGATTGGGGTACTGATCATTACCTGAAAGTGTCATCAAGATTGGGTGAAAAAATGTGTGCTGAGATTTCAGGAAACTCATAGTTTTTTGGAAGCTTGGCAACCCCTTTCCATGAAAGTGATTTGCGCCATTCTCTGCATAGGGCTACATCAATAGGAAACAAACCATAGAGATAGAACTTGGAACTACTTGATTGTGACAAGTTTCAAAGAGCTAGCAAAAACCGTGTTTCATTTAGAGTTCCAACTACATGTATCCATATAAGAGAAAACAGAGTTAAACCTAAAAATTAAAACTGTTACTGCCAACGAACGGTTTAAACTAGAAGAACGAAATTTGGTGAGCCAAGTGGGATTGGGGTACTGATCTTTACCTGAAAGTGTTATCAAGATTGGGTGAAAAAATGTGTGCTGAGATTTCAGGAAACTCATAGTTTTTTGGAAGCTTGGCAACCCCTTTCCATGAAAGTGATTTGCACCAATCTCTGCTTAGGGCTACATCAATAGGAAACAAACCATAGAGATAGAACTTGGAACTACTTGGTTGTGTCAAGTTTCAAAGAGCTAGCACAAACCGTGTTTGATTTAGAGTTCCAAGTACATGTATCCATATAGGAGAAAACAGAGTGAAACCTAAAAATTAAAACTGTTACTGCCAACGAACGGTTTAACCTAGAAGAACGAAATTTGGTGAGCCAAGTGGGATTGGGGTCCTGATCATTACCTGAAAGTGTCATCAAGATTGCTTGAAAAAATGTGTGCTGAGATTTCAGGAAACTCGTAGTTTTTTGGAAGCTTGGCAACCCCTATCCATGAACGTGATTTGGGCCAGTCTCTGCTTAGGGCTACATCAATAGGAAACAAACCATAGAGATAGAACTTGGAACTACTTGATTGTGACAAGTTTAAAAGAGCTAGCACAAACCATGTTTGATTTAGATTTCCAAATACTTGTATCCATATAGGTGAAAACAGAGTGAAACCTAAAAATTAAAACTGTTAATACCAACGAACGGTTTAACCAAGAAGAACGAAATTTGGTGAGCCAAGTGGGATTGGGTACTGACCATTACCTGAAAGTGTCATCAAGATTGGGTGAAAAAATGTGTGCTGAGATTTCAGGAAACTCGTAGTTTTTTGGAAGCTTGGCAACCCCTTTCCATGTAAGTGATTTGCGCCAGTCTCTTCTTAGGGCTACATCAATAGGAAACAAACCATAGAGATAGAACTTGGAACTACTTGATTGTGACAAATTTCAAAGAGCTAGCACAAACCATGTTTGATTTAGAGTTCCAACTACTTGTATCCATAAAGGAGAAAACAGAGTGAAACCTAAAAATTAAAACTGTTACTGCCAATGAACGGTTTAACCTAGAAGAACAAAATTTGGTGAGCCAAGTGGGATTGGGGTACTGATCATTACCTGAAAGTGTCATCAAGATTGGTTGAAAAAATGTGTGCTGAGATTTCAGGAAACTCGTAGTTTATGGAAGCTTGGGAACCCCTTTACAAGAACGTGTTTTGCGCCAGTATCTGTTAGGGCTATATCAATAGGAAAAAAAAAACCTAGAGATAGAACTTGGAACTACTTGGTTGTGTCAAGTTTCAAAGAGCTAGCACACACCGTGTTTGATTTAGAGTTCCAACTACATGTATCCATATAGGAGAAAACAGAGTGAAACCTAAAAATTAAAACTGTTACTGCCAATGAACGGTTTAAACTAGAAGAACGAAATTTGGTGACCCAAGTGGGATTGGGGTTCTGATCATTACCTGAAAGTGTCATCAAGATTGGGTGAAAAAATGTGTGCTGAGATTTCAGGAAACTCGTAGTTTTTTGGAAGCTTGGCAAACCCTTTCCATGAAAGTGATTTGCACCAGTCTCTGCTTAGGGCTACATCAACAGGAAACAAACCATAGAGATAGAACTCCGAACTACTTGGTTGTGTCAAGTTTCAAAGACCTAGCACAAACCGTGTTTGATTTAGAGTTCCAACTATATGTATCCATATAGGAGAAAACAGAGTTAAACCTAAAAATTAAAACTGTTACTGAAAACGAACGGTTTAACCTAGCAGAACGAAATTTGGTGAGCCAAGTGGGATTGGGGTACTTATCATTACCTGAAAGTGTCATCAAGATTGGGTGAAAAAATGTGTGCTGAGATTTCAGGAAACTCGTAGTTTTTTGGAAGCTTGGCAACCCCTTTCCATGAACGTGATTTGCGCCAGTCTCTGCTTAGGGCTATATCAATAGGAAAAAAAAAAAAAAACATAGCGATAGAACTTGGAACTACTTGATTGTGTCAATTTACAAAGAGCTAGCACAAACTGTGTTTGATTTAGAGTTCCAACTACATGTATCCATACAGGAGAAAACAGAGTGAAACCTAAAAATTAAAACTGTTACTGCCAACGAACGGTTTAACCTAGAAGAACGAAATTTGGTGAGCCAAGTGGGATTGGGGTCCTGATCATTACCTGAAAGTGTCATCAAGATTGCTTGAAAAAATGTGTGCTGAGATTTCAGGAAACTCGTAGTTTTTTGGAAGCTTGGCAACCCCTATCCATGAACGTGATTTGGGCCAGTCTCTGCTTAGGGCTATATCAATAGGAAAAAAAAACATAGAGATAGAACTTGGAACTACTTGATTGTGTCAATTTACAAAGAGCTAGCACAATCTGTGTTTGATTTAGAGATCCAACTACATGTATCCATATAGGAGAAAACAGAATGAAACCTAAAAATTAAAACTGTTACTGCCAACGAACAGTTTAACCTAGAAGAACGAAATATGGTGAGCCAAGTGGGATTGGGGTACTGATCATTACCTGAAAGTGTCATGAAGATTGGGTGAAAAAATGTGTGCTGAGATTTCAGGAAACTCGTAGTTTTTTGGAAGCTTCGCAACCACTTTCCATGAAAGTGATTTGCGCCAGTCTCTGCTTAGGGCTACATCAATAGAAAACAAACCATAGAGATAGAACTTGAAACTACTTGATTGTGCCAAGTTTCAAAAAGCTAGCACAAACCGTGTTTGATTTAGAGTTCCAACTACATGTATCCATATAAGAGAAAACAGAGTGAAACCTAAAAATTAAAACTGTTACTGCCAACGAACGGTTTAACCTAGAAGAACGAAATTTGGTGAGCCAAGTGGGATTGGGTACTGACCATTACCTGAAAGTGTTATCAAGATTGGGTGAAAAAATGTGTGCTGAGATTTCAGGAAACTCGTAGATTTTTGAAGCTTGGCAACCCATTTCCATGAAAGTGCTTTGCGCCAGTCTCTGCTTACGGCTACATCAATAGGAAACAAACCATAGAGATAGAACTTGGAACTACTTGATTGTGACAAGTTTAAAAGAGCTAGCACAAACCATGTTTGATTTAGATTTCCAACTACTTGTATCCATATAGGTGAAAACAGAGTGAAACCTAAAAATTAAAACTGTTACTGCCAACGAACGGTTTAACCTAGAAGAACGAAATTTGGTGAGCCAAGTGCGATTGGGGTACTGATCATTACCTGAAAGTGTCATCAAGATTGGGTGAAAAAATGTGTGCTGAGATTTCAGGAAACTCGTAGTTTTTTTGGAAGCTTGGCAACCCGTTTCCATGAAAGTGATTTGTGCCAGTCTCTGCTTAGGGCTACATCAATAGGAAACAAACCATAGAGATAGAACTTGGAAATACTTGATTGTGACAAGTTTCAAAAAGCTAGCACAAACCGTGTTTGATTTAGATTTCCAACTACATATATCCATATAGGAAAAAACAGAGTGAAACCTAAAAATTTAAACTGTTACTGCAAACGAACGGTTTAATCTAGAAGAATGAAATTTGGTGAGCCAAGTGGGATTGGGATACTTATCATTACCTAAAAGTGTCATCAAGTTTGGGTGAAAAAATGTGTGCTGAGTTTTCAGGAAACTCATAGTTTTTTGGAAGCTTGGCAACCCCTTTCCATGAAAGTGATTTGCGCCTGTCTCTGCTTAGTGCTACATCAATAGGAAACAAACAATAGAGATAGAACTTGGAACTACTTGATTGTGTCAAGTTACAAAGAGCTAGCACAAACTGTGTTTGATTTAGAGTTCCAACTACGTGTATCCATATAGGAGAAAACAGAGTGAAACGTAAAAATTAAAACTGTTACTGCCAGCGAACGGTTTAACCTAGAAGAACGAAATTTGGTGAGCCAAGTGGGATTGGGGTCCTGATCATTACCTGAAAGTGTCATCAAGATTGGGTGAAAAAATGTGTGCTGAGATTTCAGGAAACTCGTAGTTTTTTGGAAGCTTGGCAACCCCTTTCCATGAAAGTGATTTGCGACAGTCTCTGCTTATGGCTACATCAATAGGAAACAAACCATAGAGATAGAACTTGGAACTACTAGATTGTGTCAGGTTTCAAAGAGCTAGCACAAACCGTGTTTGATTTAGAGTTCCAACTACATGTATCCATATAGGAGAAAACAGAGTGAAACCTAAAAATTAAAACTGTTACTGCCAACGAACGGTTTAAACTAGAAGAACGAAATTTGGTGACCCAAGTGGGATTGGGGTTCTGATCATTACCTGAAAGTGTCATCAAGATTGGGTGAAAAAATGTGTGCTGAGATTTCTGGAAACTCGTAGTTTTTTGGAAGCTTGGCAACCCCTTTCCATGAAAGTGATTTGCACCAGTCTCTGCTTAGGGCTACATCAATAGGAAACAAACCATAGAGATAGAACTCCGAACTACTTGGTTGTGTCAAGTTTCAAAGACCTAGCACAAACCGTGTTTGATTTAGAGTTCCAACTATATGTATCCATATAGGAGAAAACAGAGTTAAACCTAAAAATTAAAACTGTTACTGAAAATGAACGGTTTAAACTTGAAGAACGAAGTTTGGTGAGCCAAGTGGGATTGGGGTACTGATCATTACCTGAAAGTGTCATCAAGATTGGGTGAAAAAATGTGTGCTGAGATTTCAGGAAACTCGTAGTTTTTTGGAAGCTTGGCAACCCCTATCCAGGAACGTGATTTGCGCCAGTCTCTGCTTAGGGCTATATCAATAGGAAAAAAAAAACATAGAGATAGAACTTGGAACTACTTGATTGTGTCAATTTACAAAGAGCTAGCACAATCTGTGTTTGATTTAGAGATCCAACTACATGTATCCATATAGGAGAAAACAGAATGAAACCTAAAAATTAAAACTGTTACTGCCAACGAACAGTTTAACCTAGAAGAACGAAATATGGTGAGCCAAGTGGGATTGGGGTACTGATCATTACCTGAAAGTGTCATGAAGATTGGGTGAAAAAATGTGTGCTGAGATTTCAGGAAACTCGTAGTTTTTTGGAAGCTTCGCAATCACTTTCCATGAAAGTGATTTGCGCCAGTCTCTGCTTAGGGCTACATCAATAGAAAACAAACCATAGAGATAGAACTTGAAACTACTTGATTGTGCCAAGTTTCAAAAAGCTAGCACAAACCGTGTTTGATTTAGAGTTCCAACTACATGTATCCATATAAGAGAAAACAGAGTGAAACCTAAAAATTAAAACTGTTACTGCCAACGAACGGTATAACCTAGAAGAACGAAATTTGGTGAGCCAATTTGGATTGGGGTCCTGATCATTACCTGAAAGTGTCATCAAGATTGCTTGAAAAAATGTGTGCTGAGATTTCAGGAAACTCGTAGATTTTTGGAAGCTTGGCAACCCATTTCCATGAAAGTGCTTTGCGCCAGTCTCTGCTTACGGCTACATCAATAGGAAACAAACCATAGAGATAGAACTTGGAACTACTTGATTGTGACAAGTTTAAAAGAGCTAGCACAAACCATGTTTGATTTAGATTTCCAACTACTTGTATCCATATAGGTGAAAACAGAGTGAAACCTAAAAATTAAAACTGTTACTGCCAACGAACGGTTTAACCTAGAAGAACGAAATTTGGTGAGCCAAGTGCGATTGGGGTACTGATCATTACCTGAAAGTGTCATCAAGATTGGGTGAAAAAATGTGTGCTGAGATTTCAGGAAACTCGTAGTTTTTTGGAAGCTTGGCAACCCGTTTCCATGAAAGTGATTTGTGCCAGTCTCTGCTTAGGGCTACATCAATAGGAAACAAACCATAGAGATAGAACTTGGAAATACTTGATTGTGACAAGTTTCAAACAGCTAGCACAAACCGTGTTTGATTTAGATTTCCAACTACATATATCCATATAGGAAAAAACAGAGTGAAACCTAAAAATTTAAACTGTTACTGCAAACGAACGGTTTAATCTAGAAGAATGAAATTTGGTGAGCCAAGTGGGATTGGGATACTTATCATTACCTAAAAGTGTCATCAAGTTTGGGTGAAAAAATGTGTGCTGAGTTTTCAGGAAACTCATAGTTTTTTGGAAGCTTGGCAACCCCTTTCCATGAAAGTGATTTGCGCCTGTCTCTGCTTAGTGCTACATCAATAGGAAACAAACAATAGAGATAGAACTTGGAACTACTTGATTGTGTCAAGTTACAAAGAGCTAGCACAAACTGTGTTTGATTTAGAGTTCCAACTACGTGTATCCATATAGGAGAAAACAGAGTGAAACCTAAAAATTAAAACTGTTACTGCCAGCGAACGGTTTAACCTAGAAGAACGAAATTTGGTGAGCCAAGTGGGATTGGGGTCCTGATCATTACCTGAAAGTGTCATCAAGATTGGGTGAAAAAATGTGTGCTGAGATTTCAGGAAACTCGTAGTTTTTTGGAAGCTTGGCAACCCCTTTCCATGAAAGAGATTTGCGACAGTCTCTGCTTATGGCTACATCAATAGGAAACAAACCATAGAGATAGAACTTGGAACTACTTGATTGTGTCAGGTTTCAAAGAGCTAGCACAAACCGTGTTTGATTTAGAGTTCCAACTACATGTATCCATATAGGAGAAAACAGAGTGAAACCTAAAAATTAAAACTGTTACTGCCAACGAACGGTTTAAACTAGAAGAACGAAATTTGGTGACCCAAGTGGGATTGGGGTTCTGATCATTACCTGAAAGTGTCATCAAGATTGGGTGAAAAAATGTGTGCTGAGATTTCAGGAAACTCGTAGTTTTTTGGAAGCTTGGCAAACCCTTTCCATGAAAGTGATTTGCACCAGTCTCTGCTTAGGGCTACATCAATAGGAAACAAACCATAGAGATAGAACTCCGAACTACTTGGTTGTGTCAAGTTTCAAAGACCTAGCACAAACCGTGTTTGATTTAGAGTTCCAACTATATGTATCCATATAGGAGAAAACAGAGTGAAACCTAAAAATTAAAACTGTTACTGAAAACGAACGGTTTAACCTAGAAGAACGAAGTTTGGTGAGCCAAGTGGGATTGGGGTACTGATCATTACCTGAAAGTGTCATCAAGATTGGGTGAAAAAATGTGTGCTGAGATTTCAGGAAACTCGTAGTTTTTTGGAAGCTTGGCAACCCCTTTCCATGAACGTGATTTGCGCCAGTCTCTGCTTACGGTTATATCAATAGGAAAAAAAAAAAAAAAACATAGCGATAGAACTTGGAACTACTTGATTGTGTCAATTTACAAAGAGCTAGCACAAACTGTGTTTGATTTAGAGTTCCAACTACATGTATCCATACAGGAGAAAACAGAGTGAAACCTAAAAATTTAAACTGTTACTGCCAACGAACGGTTTAAACTAGAAGAACGAAATTTGGTGAGCCAAGTGGGATTGGGGTCCTGATCATTACCTGAAAGTGTCATCAAGATTGGGTGAAAAAATGTGTGCTGAGATTTCAGAAAACTCGTAGTTTTTTGGAAGCTTGGCAACCCCTTTCAATGAAAGTGATTTGCGACAGTCTCTGCTTATGGCTACATCAATAGGAAACAAACCATAGAGATAGAACTTGGAACTACTTGATTGTGTCAAGTTTCAAAGAGCTAGCACAAACCGTGTTTGATTTAGAGTTCCAACTACATGTATCCATATAGGAGAAAACAGAGTGAAACCTAAAAATTAAAACTGTTACTGCCAACGAACGGTTTAAACTAGAAGAACGAAATTTGGTGACCCAAGTGGGATTGGGGTTCTGATCATTACCTGAAAGTGTCATCAAGATTGGGTGAAAAAATGTGTGCTGAGATTTCAGGAAACTCGTAGTTTTTTGGAAGCTTGGCAAACCCTTTCCATGAAAGTGATTTGCACCAGTCTCTGCTTAGGGCTACATCAATAGGAAACAAACCATAGAGATAGAACTCCGAACTACTTGGTTGTGTCAAGTTTCAAAGACCTAGCACAAACCGTGTTTGATTTAGAGTTCCAACTATATGTATCCATATAGGAGAAAACACAGTGAAACCTAAAAATTGAAACTGTTACTGAAAACGAACGGTTTAACCTAGAAAAACGAAATTTGGTGAGCCAAGTGGGATTGGGGTACTGATCATTACCTGAAAGTGTCATCAAGATTGGGTGAAAAAATGTGTGCTGAGATTTCAGGAAACTCGTAGTTTTTTGGAAGCTTGGCAACCCCTTTCCATGAACGTGAATTGCGCCAGTCTCTGCTTAGGGCTATATCAATAGGAAAAAAAAAAAACATAGCGATAGAACTTGGAACTACTTGATTGTGTCAATTTACAAAGAGCTAGCACAAACTGTGTTTGATTTAGAGTTCCAACTACATGTATCAATACAGGAGAAAACAGAGTGAAACCTAAAAATTTAAACTCTTACTGCCAACGAACGGTTTAAACTAGAAGAACGAAATTTGGGGAGCCAAGTGGGATTGGGGTTCTGATCATTACCTGAAAGTGTCATCAAGATTGGGTGAAAAAATTTGTGCTGAGATTTCAGGAAACTCGTAGTTTTTTGGAAGCTTGGCAAACCCTTTCCATGAAAGTGATTTGCACCAGTCTCTGCTTAGGGGTACATCAATAGGAAACAAACCATAGAGATAGAACTTGGAACTACTTGGTTTTGTCAAGTTTCAAAGACCTAGCACAAACCGTGTTTGATTTAGAGTTCCAACTACATGTATCCATATAGGAGAAAACAGAGTGAAACCTAAAAATTAAAACTGTTACTGCCAACGAACTGTTTAAACTAGAAGAACGAAATTTGGTGAGCCAAGTGGGATTGGGGTACTGATCATTACCGGAAAGTGTCATCAAGTTTGGGTGAAAAAATGTGTGCTGAGATTTCAGGAAACTCGTAGTTTTTTGGAAGCAGGCAACCCCTTTCAATGAATGTGATTTGTGCCAGTCTCTGCTTAAGGCTACATCAATAGGAAACAAACCATAGAGATAGAACTTGGAACTACTTGATTGTTTCAAGTTTCAAAGAGCTAGCACAAACCGTGTTTGATTTAGTGTTCCAACTACATGTATCCATATAGGAGAAAACAGAGTGAAACCTAAAAATTAAAACTGTTACTGCCAACGAACGGTTTAATCTAGAAGAACGAAATTTGGTGAGCCAAGTGGGATTGGGGTCCTGATCATTACCTGAAAGTGTCATCAAGATTGGGTGAAAAAATGTGTGCTGAGATTTCAGGAAACTCATAGTTTTTTGGAAGCTTGGCAACCCCTATCCATGAACGTGATTTGCGCCAGTCTCTGCTTAGGGCTATATCAATAGGAAAAAAAAAAAAACATAGAAATAGAACTTGGAACTACTTGATTGTGTCAATTTACAAAGAGCTAGCACAAACTGTGTTTGATTTAGAGTTCCAACTACATGTATCCATATAGGAGAAAACAGAGTTAAACCTAAAAATTAAAACTGTTACTGAAAATGAACGGTTTAACCTAGAAGAACGAAATTTGGTGAGCCAAGTGGGATTGGGGTCCTGATCATTACCTAAAAGTGTCATCAAGATTGGGTGAAAAAATGTGTGCTGAGATTTCAGAAAACTCGTAGTTTTTTGGAACCTTGGCAACCCCTTTCCATGAAAGTGATTTGCGACAGTGTCTGCTTATGGCTACATCAATAGGAAACAAACCATAGAGATAGAACTTGGAACTACTTGATTGTGTCAAGTTTCAAAGAGCTAGCACAAACCGTGTTTGATTTAGAGTTCCAACTACATGTATCCATATAGGAGAAAACAGAGTGAAACCTAAAAATTAAAACTGTTACTGCCAACGAACGGTTTAAAGTAGAAGAACGAAATTTGGTGACCCAAGTGGGATTGGGGTTCTGATCATTACCTGAAAGTGTCATCAAGATTGGGTGAAAAAATGTGTGCTGAGATTTCAGGAAACTCGTAGTATTTTGGAAGCTTGGCAAACCCTTTCCATGAAAGTGATTTGCACCAGTCTCTGCTTAGGGCTACATCAATAGGAAACAAACCATAGAGATAGAACTCCGAACTACTTGGTTGTGTCAAGTTTCAAAGACCTAGCACAAACCGTGTTTGATTTAGAGTTCCAACTATATGTATCCATATAGGAGAAAACAGAGTGAAACCTAAAATTTAAAACTGTTACTGCCAATGAACGGTTTAACCTAGAAGAACGAAATTTGGTGAGCCAAGTGGGATTGGGGTACTGATCATTACCTGAAAGTGTCATCAAGATTGGGTGAAAAAATGTGTGCTGAGATTTCAGGAAACTCGTAGTTTTTTGGAAGCTTGGCAACCCCTTTCCATGAACGTGATTTGCGCCAGTCTCTGCTTAGGGCTATATCAATAGGAAAAAAAAAAAAAAAACATAGCGATAGAACTTGGAACTACTTGATTGTGTCAATTTACAAAGAGCTAGCACAAACTGTGTTTGATTTAGAGTTCCAACTACATGTATCCATACAGGAGAAAACAGAGTGAAACCTAAAAATTAAAACTGTTACTGCCAACGAACGGTTTAAACTAGAAGAACGAAATTTGGTGAGCCAAGTTGGATTGGGGTTCTGATCATTACCTGAAAGTGTCATCAAGATTGGGTGAAAAAATTTGTGCTGAGATTTCAGGAAACTCGTAGTTTTTTGGAAGCTTGGCAAACCCTTTCCATGAACGTGATTTGCACCAGTCTCTGCTAAGGGCTAAATCAATAGGAAAAAAACCATAAAGATAGAACTTGGAACTACTTGGAAGTGTCAAGTTTCAAAGACCTAGCACAAACCGTGTTTGATTTAGAGTTCCAACTACATGTATCCATATAGGAGAAAACAGAGTGAAACCTAAAAATTAAAACTATTACTGCCAACGAACGGTTTAACCTAGAAGAACTAAATTTGGTGAGCCAAGTGGGATTGGGTACTGATCATTACCTGAAAGTGTCATCAAGATTGGGTGAAAAAATGTGTGCTGAGATTTCAGGAAACTCGTAGTTTTTTGGAAGCTTGGCAACCCCTTTCCATGAAAGTGATTTGCTCCAATCTCTGCTTAGGGCTACATCAATAGGAAACAAACCATAGAGATAGAACTTGGAACTACTTGGTTGTGTCAAGTTTCAAAGAGCTAGCACAAACAGTGTTTGATTTAGAGTTCCAAGTACATGTATCCATATAGGAGAAAACAGAGTGAAACCTAAAAATTAAAACTGTTACTGCCAATGAACGGTTTAACCTAGAAGAACGAAATTTGGTGAGCCAAGTGGGATTGGGGTACTGATCATTACCTGAAAGTGTCATCAAGATTGGGTGAAAAAATGTGTGCTGAGATTTTAGGAAACTCGTAGTTTATGGAAGCTTGGCAACCCCTTTCCAAGAACGTGATTTGCGCCAGTCTCTGCTTAGGGCTATATCAATAGGAAAAAAAAACCTAGATATACAACTTGGAACTACTTGATTGTGTCAAGTTACAAAGAGCTAGCACAAACTGTGTTTGATTTAGAGTTCCAACTACAAGTATCTATATGGGAGAAAACAGAGTGAAACCTAAAAATTAAAACTGTTACTGCCAACGAACTGTTTAACCTAGAAGAACGAAATTTGGTGAGCCAAGTGGGATTGGGGTCCTGATCATTACCTGAAAGTGTCATCAAGATTGCTTGAAAAAATGTGTGCTGAGATTTCAGGAAACTCGTAGTTTTTTGGAAGCTTGGCAACCCCTTTCCATGAAAGTGATTTGCGACAGTCTCTGCATATGGCTACATCAATAGGAAACAAACCATAGAGATAGAACTTGGAACTACTTGATTGTGTTAAGTTTCAAAGAGCTAGCACACACCGTGTTTGATTTAGAGTTCCAACTACATGTATCCATATAGGAGAAAACAGAGTGAAACCTAAAAATTAAAACTGTTACTGCCAGCGAACGGTTTAAACTAGAAGAACGAAATTTGGTGAGCCAAGTGGGATTGGGGTTCTGATCATTACCTGAAAGTGTCATCAAGATTGGGTGAAAAAATTTGTGCTGAGATTTCAGGAAACTCCTAGTTTTTTGGAAGCTTGGCAAACCCTTTCCATGAAAGTGATTTGCACCAGTCTCTGCTTAGGGCTACATCAATAGGAAACAAACGATAGAGATAGAACTTGGAACTACTTGGTTGTGTCAAGTTTCAAAGACCTAGCACAAACCGTGTTTGATTTAGAGTTCCAACTACATGTATCCATATAGGAGAAAACAGAGTGAAACCTAAAAATTAAAACTGTTACTGCCAACGAACTGTTTAACCTAGAAGAACGAAATTTGGTGAGCCAAGTGGGATTGGGGTACTGATCATTACCGGAAAGTGTCATCAATTTGGGTGAAAAAATGTGTGCTGAGATTTCAGGAAACTCGTAGTTTTTTGGAAGCAGGCAACCCCTTTCAATGAATGTGATTTGTGCCAGTCTCTGCTTAAGGCTACATCAATAGGAAACAAACCATAGAGATAGAACTTGGAACTACTTGATTGTTTCAAGTTTCAAAGAGCTAGCACAAACCGTGTTTGATTTAGTGTTCCAACTACATGTATCCATATAGGAGAAAACAGAGTGAAACCTAAAAATTAAAACTGTTACTGCCAACGAACGGTTTAATCTAGAAGAACGAAATTTGGTGAGCCAAGTGGGATTGGGGTCCTGATCATTACCTGAAAGTGTCATCAAGATTGGGTGAAAAAATGTGTGCTGAGATTTCAGGAAACTCATAGTTTTTTGGAAGCTTGGCAACCCCTATCCATGAACGTGATTTGCGCCAGTCTCTGCTTAGGGCTACATCAATAGGAAAAAAAAAAAAAAACATAGAAATAGAACTTGGAACTACTTGATTGTGTCAATTTACAAAGAGCTAGCACAAACTGTGTTTGATTTAGAGTTCCAACTACATGTATCCATATAGGAGAAAACAGAGTTAAACCTAAAAATTAAAACTGTTACTGAAAATGAACGGTTTAACCTAGAAGAACGAAATTTGGTGAGCCAAGTGGGATTGGGGTCCTGATCATTACCTAAAAGTGTCATCAAGATTGGGTGAAAAAATGTGTGCTGAGATTTCAGAAAACTCGTAGTTTTTTGGAACCTTGGCAACCCCTTTCCATGAAAGTGATTTGCGACAGTCTCTGCTTATGGCTACATCAATAGGAAACAAACCATAGAGATAGAACTTGGAACTACTTGATTGTGTCAAGTTTCAAAGAGCTAGCACAAACCGTGTTTGATTTAGAGTTCCAACTACATGTATCCATATAGGAGAAAACAGAGTGAAACCTAAAAATTAAAACTGTTACTGCCAACGAACGGTTTAAAGTAGAAGAACGAAATTTGGTGACCCAAGTGGGATTGGGGTTCTGATCATTACCTGAAAGTGTCATCAAGATTGGGTGAAAAAATGTGTGCTGAGATTTCAGGAAACTCGTAGTATTTTGGAAGCTTGGCAAACCCTTTCCATGAAAGTGATTTGCACCAGTCTCTGCTTAGGGCTACATCAATAGGAAAAAAACCATAGAGATAGAACTTGGAACTACTTGGTTGTGTCAAGTTTCAAAGACCTAGCACAAACCGTGTTTGATTTAGAGTTCCAACTATATGTATCCCTATATGAGAAAACAGAGTGAAACCTAAAAATTAAAACTGTTACTGCCAATGAACGGTTTAACCTAGAAGAACGAAATTTGGTGACCCAAGTGGGATTGGGGTTCTGATCATTACCTGAAAGTGTCATCAAGATTGGGTGAAAAAATATGTGCTGAGATTTCAGGAAACTCGTAGTTTTTTGGAAGCTTGGCAAACCCTTTCCATGAAAGTGATTTGCACCAGTCTCTGCTTAGGGCTACATCAATAGGAAACAAACCATAGAGATAGAACTCCGAACTACTTGGTTGTGTCAAGTTTCAAAGACCTAGCACAAACCGTGTTTGATTTAGAGTTCCAACTATATGTATCCATATAGGAGAAAACAGAGTGAAACCTAAAATTTAAAACTGTTACTGCCAATGAACGGTTTAACCTAGAAGAACGAAATTTGGTGAGCCAAGTGGGATTGGGGTACTGATCATTACCTGAAAGTGTCATCAAGATTGGGTGAAAAAATGTGTGCTGAGATTTCAGGAAACTCGTAGTTTTTTGGAAGCTTGGCAACCCCTTTCCATGAACGTGATTTGCGCCAGTCTCTGCTTAGGGCTATATCAATAGGAAAAAAAAAAACATAGCGATAGAACTTGGAACTACTTGATTGTGTCAATTTACAAAGAGCTAGCACAAACTGTGTTTGATTTAGAGTTCCAACTACATGTATCCATAGAGGAGAAAACAGAGTGAAACCTAAAAATTAAAACTGTTACTGCCAACGAACGGATTAAACTAGAAGAACGAAATTTGGTGAGCCAAGTGGGATTGGGGTCCTGATCATTACCTGAAAGTGTCATCAAGATTGGTTGAAAAAATGTGTGCTGAGATTTCAGAAAACTCGTAGTTTTTTAGAAGCTTGGCAACCCCTTTCCATGAAAGTGATTTGTGACAGTCTCTGCTTATGGCTACATCAATAGGAAACAAACCATAGAGATAGAACTTGGAACTCCTTGATTGTGTCAAGTTTCATAGAGCTAGCACAAACCGTGTTTGATTTAGAGTTCCAACTACATGTATCCATATAGGAGAAAACAGAGTGAAACCTAATAATTAAAACTGTTACTGCCAACGAACGGTTTAAACTAGAAGAACGAAATTTGGTGACCCAAGTGGGATTGGGGTTCTGATCATTACCTGAAAGTGTCATCAAGATTGGGTGAAAAAATGTGTGCTGAGATTTCAGGAAACTCGTAGTTTTTTGGAAGCTTGGCAAACCCTTTCCATGAAAGTGATTTGCACCAGTCTCTGCTTAGGGCTACATCAATAGGAAACAAACCATAGAGATAGAACTCCGAACTACTTGGTTGTGTCAAGTTTCAAAGACCTAGCACAAACCGTGTTTGATTTAGAGTTCCAACTATATGTATCCATATAGGAGAAAACAGAGTTAAACCTAAAAATTAAAACTGTTACTGAAAACGAACGGTTTAACCTAGAAGAACGAAATTTGGTGAGCCAATTGGGATTGGGGTACTGATCATTACCTGAAAGTGTCATCAAGATTGGGTGAAAAAATGTGTGCTGAGATTTCAGGAAACTCGTAGTTTTTTGGAAGCTTGGCAACCCCTTTCCATGAACGTGATTTGCGCCAGTCTCTGCTTAGGGCTATATCAATAGGAAAAAAAAAAAAAAAAAAACATAGCGATAGAACTTGGAACTACTTGATTGTGTCAATTTACAAAGAGCTAGCACAAACTGTGTTTGATTTAGAGTTCCAACTACATGTATCCATACAGGAGAAAACAGAGTGAAACCTAAAAATTAAAACTGTTACTGCCAACGAACGGTTTAAACTAGAAGAACGAAATTTGGTGAGCCAAGTTGGATTGGGGTTCTGATCATTACCTGAAAGTGTCATCAAGATTGGGTGAAAAAATTTGTGCTGAGATTTCAGGAAACTCGTAGTTTTTTGGAAGCTTGGCAAACCCTTTCCATGAACGTGATTTGCACCAGTCTCTGCTAAGGGCTAAATCAATAGGAAAAAAACCATAAAGATAGAACTTGGAACTACTTGGAAGTGTCAAGTTTCAAAGACCTAGCACAAACCGTGTTTGATTTAGAGTTCCAACTACATGTATCCATATAGGAGAAAACAGAGTGAAACCTAAAAATTAAAACTATTACTGCCAACGAACGGTTTAACCTAGAAGAACTAAATTTGGTGAGCCAAGTGGGATTGGGTACTGATCATTACCTGAAAGTGTCATCAAGATTGGGTGAAAAAATGTGTGCTGAGATTTCAGGAAACTCGTAGTTTTTTGGAAGCTTGGCAACCCCTTTCCATGAAAGTGATTTGCTCCAATCTCTGCTTAGGGCTACATCAATAGGAAACAAACCATAGAGATAGAACTTGGAACTACTTGGTTGTGTCAAGTTTCAAAGAGCTAGCACAAACAGTGTTTGATTTAGAGTTCCAAGTACATGTATCCATATAGGAGAAAACAGAGTGAAACCTAAAAATTAAAACTGTTACTGCCAATGAACGGTTTAACCTAGAAGAACGAAATTTGGTGAGCCAAGTGGGATTGGGGTACTGATCATTACCTGAAAGTGTCATCAAGATTGGGTGAAAAAATGTGTGCTGAGATTTCAGGAAACTCGTAGTTTATGGAAGCTTGGCAACCCCTTTCCAAGAACGTGATTTGCGCCAGTCTCTGCTTAGGGCTATATCAATAGGAAAAAAAAACCTAGATATACAACTTGGAACTACTTGATTGTGTCAAGTTACAAAGAGCTAGCACAAACTGTGTTTGATTTAGAGTTCCAACTACAAGTATCTATATGGGAGAAAACAGAGTGAAACCTAAAAATTAAAACTGTTACTGCCAACGAACTGTTTAACCTAGAAGAACGAAATTTGGTGAGCCAAGTGGGATTGGGGTCCTGATCATTACCTGAAAGTGTCATCAAGATTGCTTGAAAAAATGTGTGCTGAGATTTCAGGAAACTCGTAGTTTTTTGGAAGCTTGGCAACCCCTTTCCATGAAAGTGATTTGCGACAGTCTCTGCATATGGCTACATCAATAGGAAACAAACCATAGAGATAGAACTTGGAACTACTTGATTGTGTTAAGTTTCAAAGAGCTAGCACACACCGTGTTTGATTTAGAGTTCCAACTACATGTATCCATATAGGAGAAAACAGAGTGAAACCTAAAAATTAAAACTGTTACTGCCAGCGAACGGTTTAAACTAGAAGAACGAAATTTGGTGAGCCAAGTGGGATTGGGGTTCTGATCATTACCTGAAAGTGTCATCAAGATTGGGTGAAAAAATTTGTGCTGAGATTTCAGGAAACTCCTAGTTTTTTGGAAGCTTGGCAAACCCTTTCCATGAAAGTGATTTGCACCAGTCTCTGCTTAGGGCTACATCAATAGGAAACAAACGATAGAGATAGAACTTGGAACTACTTGGTTGTGTCAAGTTTCAAAGACCTAGCACAAACCGTGTTTGATTTAGAGTTCCAACTACATGTATCCATATAGGAGAAAACAGAGTGAAACCTAAAAATTAAAACTGTTACTGCCAACGAACTGTTTAACCTAGAAGAACGAAATTTGGTGAGCCAAGTGGGATTGGGGTACTGATCATTACTGGAAAGTGTCATCAATTTGGGTGAAAAAATGTGTGCTGAGATTTCAGGAAACTCGTAGTTTTTTGGAAGCAGGCAACCCCTTTCAATTAATGTGATTTGTGCCAGTCTCTGCTTAAGGCTACATCAATAGGAAACAAACCATAGAGATAGAACTTGGAACTACTTGATTGTTTCAAGTTTCAAAGAGCTAGCACAAACCGTGTTTGATTTAGTGTTCCAACTACATGTATCCATATAGGAGAAAACAGAGTGAAACCTAAAAATTAAAACTGTTACTGCCAACGAACGGTTTAATCTAGAAGAACGAAATTTGGTGAGCCAAGTGGGATTGGGGTCCTGATCATTACCTGAAAGTGTCATCAAGATTGGGTGAAAAAATGTGTGCTGAGATTTCAGGAAACTCATAGTTTTTTGGAAGCTTGGCAACTCCTATCCATGAACGTGATTTGCGCCAGTCTCTGCTTAGGGCTATATCAATAGGAAAAAAAAAACATAGAAATAGAACTTGGAACTACTTGATTGTGTCAATTTACAAAGTGCTAGCACAAGCTGTGTTTGATTTAGAGTTCCAACTACATGTATCCGTATAGGAGAAAACAGAGTTAAACCTAAAAATTAAAACTGTTACTGAAAACAAACGGTTTAACCTAGAAGAACGAAATTTGGTGAGCCAAGTGGGATTGGGGTCCTGATCATTACCTGAAAGTGTCATCAAGATTGGGTGAAAAAATGTGTGCTGAGATTTCAGAAAACTCGTAGTTTTTTGGAAGCTTGGCAACCCCTTTCCATGAAAGTGATTTGCGACAGTCTCTGCTTATGGCTACATCAATAGGAAACAAACCATAGAGATAGAACTTGGAACTACTTGATTGTGTCAAGTTTCAAAGAGCTAGCACAAACCGTGTTTGATTTAGAGTTCCAACTACATGTATCCATATAGGAGAAAACAGAGTGAAACCTAAAAATTAAAACTGTTACTGCCAACGAACGGTTTAAACTAGAAGAACGAAATTTGGTGAGCCAAGTGGGATTGGGGTACTGATCATTACCTGAAAGTGTCATCAAGATTGGGTGAAAAAATGTGTGCTGAGATTTCAGGAAACTCGTAGTTTTTTGGAAGCTTGGCAACCCCTTTCCTTGAACGTGATTTGCGCCAGTCTCTGCTTAGGGCTATATCAATAGGAAAAAAAAAAAAAACATAGCGATAGAACTTGGAACTACTTGATTGTGTCAATTTACAAAGAGCTAGCACAAACTGTGTTTGATTTAGAGTTCCAACTACATGTATCCATACAGGAGAAAACAGAGTGAAACCTAAAAATTTAAACTGTTACTGCCAACGAACGGTTTAAACTAGAAGAACGAAATTTGGTGAGCCAAGTGGGATTGGGGTTCTGATCATTACCTGAAAGTGTCATCAAGATTGGGTGAAAAAATTTGTGCTGAGATTTCAGGAAACTCGTAGTTTTTTGGAAGCTTGGCAAACCATTTCCATGAAAGTGATTTGCACCAGTCTCTGCTTAGGGCTACATCAATAGGAAACAAACCATAGAGATAGAACTTGGAACTACTTGGTTGTGTCAAGTTTCAAAGACCTAGCACAAACCGTGTTTGATTTAGAGTTCCAACTACATGTATCCATATAGGAGAAAACAGAGTGAAACCTAAAAATTAAAACTGTTACTGCCAACGAACTGTTTAACCTAGAAGAACGAAATTTGGTGAGCCAAGTGGGATTGGGGTACTGATCATTACCTGAAAGTGTCATCAAGTTTGGGTGAAAAAATGTGTGCTGAGATTTCAGGAAACTCGTAGTTTTTTGGAAGCAGGCAACCCCTTTCAATGAATGTGATTTGTGCCAGTCTCTGCTTAAGTTTACATCAATAGGAAACAAACCATAGAGATAGAACTTGGAACTACTTGATTGTTTCATGTTTCAAAGAGCTAGCACAAACCGTGTTTGATTTAGTGTTCCAACTACATGTATCCATATAGGAGAAAACAGAGTGAAACCTAAAAATTAAAACTGTTACTGCCAACGAACGGTTTAATCTAGAAGAACGAAATTTGGTGAGCCAAGTGGGATTGGGGTCCTGATCATTACCTGAAAGTGTCATCAAGATTGGGTGAAAAAATGTGTGCTGAGATTTCAGGAAACTCATAGTTTTTTGGAAGCTTGGCAACCCCTATCCATGAACGTGATTTGCGCCAGTCTCTGCTTAGGGCTATATCAATAGGAAAAAAAAAACATAGAAATAGAACTTGGAACTACTTGATTGTGTCAATTTACAAAGAGCTAGCACAAACTGTGTTTGATTTAGAGTTCCAACTACATGTATCCATATAGGAGAAAACAGAGTTAAACCTAAAATTAAAACTGTTACTGAAAACGAACGGTTTAACCTAGAAGAACGAAATTTGGTGAGCCAAGTGGGATTGGGGTCCTGATCATTACCTGAAAGTGTCATCAAGATTGGGTGAAAAAATGTGTGCTGAGATTTCAGAAAACTCGTAGTTTTTTGGAAGCTTGGCAACCCCTTTCCATGAAAGTGATTTGCGACAGTCTCTGCTTATGGCTACATCAATAGGAAACAAACCATAGAGATAGAACTTGGAACTACTTGATTGTGTCAAGTTTCAAAGAGCTAGCACAAACCGTGTTTGATTTAGAGTTCCAACTACATGTATCCATATAGGAGAAAACAGAGTGAAACCTAAAAATTAAAACTGTTACTGCCAACGAACGGTTTAAACTAGAAGAACGAAATTTGGTGACCCAAGTGGGATTGGGGTTCTGATCATTACCTGAAAGTGTCATCAAGATTGGGTGAAAAAATGTGTGCTGAGATTTCAGGAAACTCGTAGTATTTTGGAAGCTTGGCAAACCCTTTCCATGAAAGTGATTTGCACCAGTCTCTGCTTAGGGCTACATCAATAGGAAACAAACCATAGAGATAGAACTCCGAACTACTTGGTTGTGTCAAGTTTCAAAGACCTAGCACAAACCGTGTGTGATTTAGAGTTCCAACTATATGTATCCATATAGGAGAAAACAGAGTGAAACCTAAAAATTAAAACTGTTACTGCCAATGAACGGTTTAACCTAGAAGAACGAAATTTGGTGAGCCAAGTGGGATTGTGGTACTGATCATTACCTGAAAGGGTCATCAAGATTGGGTGAAAAAATGTGTGCTGAGATTTCAGGAAACTCGTAGTTTTTTGGAAGCTTGGCAACCCCTTTCCATGAACGTGATTTGCGCCAGTCTCTGCTTAGGGCTATATCAATAGGAAAAAAAAAACATAGCGATAGAACTTGGAACTACTTGATTGTGTCAATTTACAAAGAGCTAGCACAAACTGTGTTTGATTTAGAGTTCCAACTACATGTATCCATAGAGGAGAAAACAGAGTGAAACCTAAAAATTAAAACTGTTACTGCCAACGAACGGTTTAAACTAGAAGAACGAAATTTGGTGAGCCAAGTGGGATTGGGGTCCTGATCATTACCTGAAAGTGTCATCCAGATTGGGTGAAAAAATGTGTGCTGAGATTTCAGAAAACTCGTAGTTTTTTAGAAGCTTGGCAACCCCTTTCCATGAAAGTGATTTGTGACAGTCTCTGCTTATGGCTACATCAATAGGAAACAAACCATAGAGATAGAACTTGGAACTACTTGATTGTGTCAAGTTTCAAAGAGCTAGCACAAACCGTGTTTGATTTAGAGTTCCAACTACATGTATCCATATAGGAGAAAACAGAGTGAAACCTAAAAATTAAAACTGTTACTGCCAACGAACGGTTTAATCTAGAAGAATGAAATTTGGTGAGCCAAGTGGGATTGGGATACTTATCATTACCTGAAAGTGTCATCAAGATTGGGTGAAGAAATGTGTGCTGAGATTTCAGGAAACTCGTAGTTTTTTGGAAGCTTGGGAACCCCTTTCCATGAACGTGATTTGCGCCAGTCTCTGCTTAGGGTTATATCAATAGGAAAAAAAAAAACCTAGAGATAGAACTTGGAACTACTTGATTGTGTCAAGTTACAAAGAGCTAGCACAAACTGTGTTTGATTTAGAGTTCCAACTACATGTATCCATATAGGAGAAAACAGAGTGAAACCTAAAAATTAAAACTGTTACTGCCAACGAACGGTTTAACCTAGAAGAACGAAATTTGGTGAGCCAAGTGGGATTGGGGTTCTGATCATTACCTGAAAGTGTCATCAAGATTGGGTGAAAATATTTGTGCTGAGATTTCAGGAAACTCGTAGTTTTTTGGAAGCTTGGCAAACCCTTTCCATGAAAGTGATTTGCACCAGTCTCTGCTTAGGGCTACATCAATAGGAAACAAACCATAGAGATAGAACTTGGAACTACTTGGTTGTGTCAAGTTTCAAAGACCTAGCACAAACCGTGTTTGATTTTGAGTTCCAACTATATGTATCCATATAGGAGAAAACTGAGTGAAACCTAAAAATTAAAACTGTTACTGCCAATGAACGGTTTCACTTAGAAGAACGAAATTTGGTGAGCCAAGTCGGATTGGGGTACTGATCATTACCTGAAAGTGTCATCAAGATTGGGTGAAAAAATGTGTGCTGAGATTTTAGGAAACTCGTAGTTTTTTGGAAGCTTGGCAACCCCTTTCCATGATAGTGATTTGCGCCAGTCTCTGCTTAGGGCTACATCAATAGGAAACAAACCATAGAGATAGAACTTGGAACTACTTGGTTGTGTCAAGTTTCAAAGAGCTAGCAAAAACCGTGTTTGATTTAGAGTTCCAACTACATGTATCCATATAAGAGAAAACAGAGTGAAAACTAAAAATTAAAACTGTTACTGCCAACGAACGGTTTAACCTAGAAGAACAAAATTTGGTGAGCCAAGTCAAATTGGGGTATTGATCCTTACCTGAAAGTGTCATGAAGATTGGGTGAAAAAATGTGTGCTGAGATTTCAGGAAACTCGTAGTTTTTTGGAAGCTTGGCAACCCCTTCCATGAAAGTGATTTGCGCCAGTCTCTGCTTAGGGCTACATCAATAGGAAACAAACCATAGAGATAGAACTTGGAACTACTTGATTGTGCCAAGTTTAAAAGAGCTAGCACAAACCGTGTTTGATTTAGAGTTCCAACTACATGTATCCATATAGGAGAAAACAGAGTGAAACCTAAAAATTAACACTGTTACTGCCAAAGATTGGTTTAACCTAGAAGAACGAAATTTGGTGAGCCAAGTGGGTTTGGGTACTGACCATTACCTGAAAGTGTTATCAAGATTGGGTGAAAAAATGTGTGCTGAGATTTCAGGAAACTTGTAGTTCTTTGGAAGCTTGGCAACCCCTTTCCATGAAAGTGATTTGCGCCAGTCTCTGCTTAGGGCTACATCAATAGGAAACAAACCATAGAGATAGAACTTGGAACTACTTGATTGTGCCAAGTTTCAAAGAGCTAGCACAAACCAAGTTTGATTTAGAGTTCCAACTACATGTATCCATATAGGAGAAAACAGATTGAAACCTAAAAATTAAAACTATTACTGCCAACGAACGGTTTAACCTAGAAGAATGAAATTTGGTGAGCCAAGTGGGATTGGGTACTGACCATTACCTGAAAGTGTCATCAAGATTTGGTGAAAAAATGTGTGCTGAGATTTCAGGAAACTCGTAGTTTTTTGGAAGCTTGGCAACCCCTTTCCATGAAAGTGATTTGCGCCAGTCTCTGCTTACGGCTACATCAATAGGAAACAAACCATAGAGATAGAACTTGGAACTACTTGGTTGTGTCAAGTTTCAAAGAGCTAGCACAAACCGTGTTTGATTTAGAGTTCCAAGTACATGTATCCATATAGGAGAAAACAGAGTGAAACCTAAAAATTAAAACTGTTACTGCCAATGAACGGTTTAACCTAGAAGAACGAAATTTGGTGAGCCAAGTGGGATTGGGGTACTGATCATTACCTGAAAGTGTCATCAAGATTGGGTGAAAAAATGTGTGCTGAGATTTCAGGAAACTCGTAGTTTTTTGGAAGCTTGGGAACCCCTTTCCATGAACGTGATTTGCGCCAGTCTCTGCTTAGGGCTATATCAATAGGAAAAAAAAAACCTAGAGATAGAACTTGGAACTACTTGATTGTGTCAAGTTACAAAGAGCTAGCACAAACTGTGTTTGATTTAGAGATCCAACTACATGTATCCATATAGGAGAAAACAGAGTTAAACCTAAAATTTAAAACTGTTACTGAAAACGAACGGTTTAACCTAGAAGAACGAAATTTGGTGAGCCAAGTGGGATTGGGGTCCTGATCATTACCTGAAAGTGTCATCAAGATTGGGTTAAAAAATGTGTGCTGAGATTTCAGAAAACTCGTAGTTTTTTGGAAGCTTGGCAACCCCTTTCCATGAAAGTGATTTGCGACAGTCTCTGCTTATGGCTACATCAATAGGAAACAAACAATAGAGATAGAACTTGGAACTACTTGATTGTGTCAAGTTTCAAAGAGCTAGCACAAACCGTGTTTGATTTAGAGTTCCAACTACATGTATCCATATAGGAGAAAACAGAGTGAAACGTAAAAATTAAAACTGTTACTGCCAACGAACGGTTTAACCTAGAAGAACGAAATTTGGTGAGCCAAGTGGGATTGGGGTCCTGATCATTACCTGAAAGTGTCATCAAGATTGGGTGAAAAAATGTGTGCTGAGATTTCAGGAAACTCGTAGTTTTTTGGAAGCTTGGCAACCCCTTTCCATGAAAGTGATTTAGACAGTCTCTGCTTATGGCTACATCAATAGGAAACAAACCATAGAGATAGAACTTGGAACTACTTGATTGTGTCAAGTTTCAAAGAGCTAGCACAAACCGTGTTTGATTTAGTGTTCCAACTACATGTATCCATATAGGAGAAAACAGAGTGAAACCTAAAAATTAAAAATGTTACTGCCAACGAACGGTTTAATCTAGAAGAACGAAATTTGGTGAGCCAAGTGTGATTGGGATACTGATCATTACCTGAAAGTGTCATCAAGATTGGTTGAAAAAATGTGTGCTGAGATTTCAGAAAAATCGTAGTTTTTTGGAAGCTTGGCAACCCCTTTCCATGAAAGTGTTTTGCACCAGTCTCTGCTTAGGGCTACATCAATAGGAAACAAACAATAGAGATAGAACTTGGAACTACTTTATTATGTCAAGTTTCAAAGAGCTAGCACAAACCATGTTTGATTTAGAGTTCCAACTACATGTATCCATATAGGAGAAAACAGAGTGAAACCTAAAAATTAAAACTGTTACTGCCAAAGATCGGTTTAACCTAGAGGAACGAAATTTGGTGAGAAAAGTGGGATTGGGGTACTGATCATTACCTGAAAGTGTCATCAAGATTGGGTGAAAAAATGTGTGCTGAGATTTCAGGAAACTCGTAGTTTTTTAAAAGCTTGGCAACCTCTTTCCATGAAAGTGATTTGCGCAAGTCTCTGCTTAGGGCTACATCAATAGGAAACAAACCATAGAGACAGAACTTGGAAATACTTGATTGTGACAAGTTTCAAAGAGCTAGCACAAACCATGTTTGATTTAGAGTTCCAACTACTTGTATCCATATAGGAGAAAACAGAGTGAAACCTAAAAATTAAAACTATTACTGCCAATGAACGGTTTAACCTAGAAGAACGAAATTTGGTGAGCCAAGTGGGATTGGGTACTGACCATTACCTGAAAGTGTTATCAAGATTGGGTGAAAAAATGTGTGCTGAGATTTCAGGAAACTCGTAGTTTTTTGGAAGCTTGGCAACCCCTTTCCATGAAAGTGATTTGCGCCAGTCTATGCTTAGGGCTACATCAATAGGAAACAAACCATAGAGATAGAACTTGGAACTACTTGATTGTGTCAAGTTTCAAAAAGCTAGCACAAACCGTGTTTGATTTAGAGTTCCAACTACATGTATCCATATAGGAGAAAACATAGTGAAACCTAAAAATGAAAACTATTACTGCCAACGAACGGTTTAACCTAGAAGAACGAAATTTGGTGAGCCAAGTGGGATTGGGTACTGACCATTACCTGAAAGGGTTATCAAGATTGGGTGAAAAAATGTGTGCTGAGATTTCAGGAAACTTGTAGTTCTTTGGAAGCTTGGCAACCCCTTTCCATGAAAGTGATTTGCGCCAGTCTCTGCTTAGGGCTACATCAATAGGAAACAAACCATAGAGATAGAACTTGGAACTACTTGATTGTGACAAGTTTCAAAGAGCTATCACAAACCATGTTTGATTTAGAGTTCCAAATACTTGTATCCATATAGGAGAAAACAGAGTGAAACCTAAAAATTAAAACTGTTACTGCCAACGAACGGTTTAACCTAGAAGAACGAAATTTGGTGAGCCAAGTGGGATTGGGGTCCTGATCATTACCTGAAAGTGTCATCAAGATTTGGTGAAAAAATGTGTGCTGAGATTTCAGAAAACTCGTAGTTTTTTGGAAGCTTGGCAACCCCTTTCCATGAAAGTGATTTGCGACAGTCTCTGCTTATGGCTACATCAATAGGAAACAAACCATAGAGATAGAACTTGGAACTACTTGATTGTGTCAAGTTTCAAAGAGCTAGCACACACCGTGTTTGATTTAGAGTTCCAACTACATGTATCCATATAGGAGAAAACAGAGTGAAACCTAAAAATTAAAACTGTTACTGCCAAAGAACGGTTTAAACTAGATGAACGAAATTTGGTGACCCAAGTGGGATTGGGGTTCTGATCATTACCTGAAAGTGTCATCAAGTTTGGGTGAAAAAATGTGTGCTGAGATTTCAGGAAACTCGTAGTTTTTTGGAAGCTTGGCAAACCCTTTCCATGAAAGTGATTTGCACCAGTCTCTGCTTAGGGCTACATCAATAGGAAACAAACCATAGAGATAGAACTCCGAACTACTTGGTTGTGTCAAGTTTCAAAGACCTAGCACAAACCGTGTTTGATTTAGAGTTCCAACTATATGTATCCATATAGGAGAAAACAGAGTTAAACCTAAAAATTAAAACT
The DNA here is from genome assembly GCF_964194105.1 of Spermophilus citellus. Taxonomy (NCBI): domain Eukaryota; kingdom Metazoa; phylum Chordata; class Mammalia; order Rodentia; family Sciuridae; genus Spermophilus; species Spermophilus citellus. The sequence goes on along the minus strand of NC_138188.1, from coordinate 21,572,077 downwards.
GTTACTGAAAACGAACGGTTTAACCTAGCAGAACGAAATTTGGTGAGCCAAGTGGGATTGGGGTACTTATCATTACCTGAAAGTGTCATCAAGATTGGGTGAAAAAATGTGTGCTGAGATTTCAGGAAACTCGTAGTTTTTTGGAAGCTTGGCAACCCCTTTCCATGAACGTGATTTGCGCCAGTCTCTGCTTAGGGCTATATCAATAGGAAAAAAAAAAAAAACATAGCGATAGAACTTGGAACTACTTGATTGTGTCAATTTACAAAGAGCTAGCACAAACTGTGTTTGATTTAGAGTTCCAACTACATGTATCCATACAGGAGAAAACAAGTGAAACCTAAAAATTAAAACTGTTACTGCCAACGAACGGTTTAAACTAGAAGAACGAAATTTGGTGAGCCAAGTGGGATTGGGGTCCTGATCATTACCTGAAAGTGTCATCAAGATTGGGTGAAAAAATGTGTGCTGAGATTTCAGAAAACTCGTAGTTTTTTGGAAGCTTGGCAACCCCTTTCAATGAAAGTGATTTCCGACAGTCTCTGCTTATGGCTACATCAATAGGAAACAAACCATAGAGATAGAACTTGGAACTACTTGATTGTGTCAAGTTTCAAAGAGCTAGCACAAACCGTGTTTGATTTAGAGTTCCAACTACATGTATCCATATAGGAGAAAACAGAGTGAAACCTAAAAATTAAAACTGTTACTGCCAACGAACGGTTTAAACTAGAAGAACGAAATTTGGTGACCCAAGTGGGATTGGGGTTCTGATCATTACCTGAAAGTGTCATCAAGATTGGGTGAAAAAATGTGTGCTGAGATTTCAGGAAACTCGTAGTTTTTTGGAAGCTTGGCAACCCCTTTCCATGTAAGTGATTTGCGCCAGTCTCTGCTTAGGGCTACATCAATAGGAAACAAACCATAGAGATAGAACTTGGAACTACTTGATTGTGACAAGTTTCAAAGAGCTAGCAAAAACCGTGTTTAATTTAGAGTTCCAACTACATGTATCCATATAAGAGAAAACAGAGTGAAACCTAAAAATTAAAACTGTTACTGCCAACGAACGGTTTAAACTAGAAGAACGAAATTTGGTGAGCCAAGTGGGATTGGGGTACTGATCTTTACCTGAAAGTGTTATCAAGATTGGGTGAAAAAATGTGTGCTGAGATTTCAGGAAACTCATAGTTTTTTGGAAGCTTGGCAACCCCTTTCCATGAAAGTGATTTGCGCCAATCTCTGCTTAGGGCTACATCAATAGGAAACAAACCATAGAGATAGAACTTGGAACTACTTGGTTGTGTCAAGTTTCAAAGAGCTAGCACAAACCGTGTTTGATTTAGAGTTCCAAGTACATGTATCCATATAGGAGAAAACAGAGTGAAACCTAAAAATTAAAACTGTTACTGCCAATGAACGGTTTAACCTAGAAGAACAAAATTTGGTGAGCCAAGTGGGATTGGGGTACTGATCATTACCTGAAAGTGTCATCAAGATTGGGTGAAAAAATGTGTGCTGAGATTTCCGGAAACTCGTAGTTTATGGAAGCTTGGGAACCCGTTTCCATGAACGTGATTTGCGCCAGTCTCTGCTTAGGGCTATATCAATAGGAAAAAAAAAAAAAAAAACATAGAGATAGAACTTGGAACTACTTGATTGTTTCAAGTTACAAAGAGCTAGCACAAACTGAGTTTGCTTTAGAGTTCCAACTACAAGTATCCATATAGGAGAAAACAGAGTGAAACCTAAAAATTAAAACTGTTACTGCCAACGAACGGTTTAACCTACAAGAACGAAATTTGGTGAGCCAAGTGGGATAGGGTCCTGATCATTACCTGAAAGTGTCATCAAGATTGCTTGAAAAAATGTGTGCTGAGATTTCAGGAAACTCGTAGTTTTTTGGAAGCTTGGCAACCCCTATCCATGAACGTGATTTGGGCCAGTCTCTGCTTAGGGCTATATCAATAGGAAAAAAAAAAACATAGAGATAGAACTTGGAAGTACTTGATTGTGTCAATTTACAAAGAGCTAGCACAATCTGTGTTTGATTTAGAGTTCCAACTACATGTATCCATATAGGAGAAAACAGAATGAAACCTAAAAATTAAAACTCTTACTGCCAACGAACAGTTTAACCTAGAAGAACGAAATATGGTGAGCCAAGTGGGATTGGGGTACTGATCATTACCTGAAAGTGTCATGAAGATTGGGTGAAAAAATGTGTGCTCAGATTTCAGGAAACTCGTAGTTTTTTGGAAGCTTGGCAACCACTTTCCATGAAAGTGATTTGCGCCAGTCTCTGCTTAGGGCTACATCAATAGGAAACAAACCATAGAGATAGAACTTGAAACTACTTGATTGTGCCAAGTTTCAAAGAGCTAGCACAAACCGTGTTTGATTTAGAGTTCCAACTACATGTATCCATATAAGAGAAAACAGAGTGAAACCTAAAAATTAAAACTGTTACTGCCAACGAACGGTTTAACCTAGAAGAACGAAATTTGGTGAGCCAAGTGGGATTGGGTACTGACCATTACCTGAAAGTGTTATCAAGATTGGGTGAAAAAATGTGTGCTGAGATTTCAGGAAACTCGTAGTTTTTTGGAAGCTTGGCAACCCATTTCCATGAACGTGATTTGCGCCAGTCTCTGCTTAGGGCTATATCAATAGGAAAAAAAAAAAAACATAGCGATAGAACTTGGAACTACTTGATTGTGTCAATTTACAAAGAGCTAGTACAAACTGTGTTTGATTTAGAGTTCCAACTACATGTATCCATACAGGAGAAAACAGAGTGAAACCTAAAAATTAAAACTGTTACTGCCAACGAACGGTTTAAACTAGAAGAACGAAATTTGGTGAGCCAAGTGGGATTGGGGATCTGATCATTACCTGAAAGTGTCATCAAGTTTGGGTGAAAAAATTTGTGCTGAGATTTCAGGAAACTCGTAGTTTTTTGGAAGCTTGGCAAACCCTTTCCATGAAAGTGATTTGCACCAGTCTCTGCTTAGGGCTACATCAATAGGAAACAAACCATAGAGATAGAACTTGGAACTACTTGGTTGTGTCAAGTTTCAAAGACCTAGCACAAACCGTGTTTGATTTAGTGTTCCAACTACATGTATCCATATAGGAGAAAACAGAGTGAAACCTAAAAATTAAAACTGTTACTGCCAACGAACGGTTTAATCTAGAAGAACGAAATTTGGTGAGCCAAGTGTGATTGGGATACTGATCATTACCTGAAAGTGTCATCAAGATTGGTTGAAAAAATGTGTGCTGAGATTTCAGAAAAATCGTAGTTTTTTGGAAGCTTGGCAACCCCTTTCCATGAAAGTGTTTTGCACCAGTCTCTGCTTAGGGCTACATCAATAGGAAACAAACAATAGAGATAGAACTTGGAACTACTTTATTATGTCAAGTTTCAAAGAGCTAGCACAAACCATGTTTGATTTAGAGTTCCAACTACATGTATCCATATAGGAGAAAACAGAGTGAAACCTAAAAATTAAAACTGTTACTGCCAAAGATCGGTTTAACCTAGAGGAACGAAATTTGGTGAGAAAAGTGGGATTGGGGTACTGATCATTACCTGAAAGTGTCATCAAGATTGGGTGAAAAAATGTGTGCTGAGATTTCAGGAAACTCGTAGTTTTTTAAAAGCTTGGCAACCTCTTTCCATGAAAGTGATTTGCGCAAGTCTCTGCTTAGGGCTACATCAATAGGAAACAAACCATAGAGACAGAACTTGGAAATACTTGATTGTGACAAGTTTCAAAGAGCTAGCACAAACCGTGTTTGATTTAGAGTTCCAACTACATGTATCCATATAGGAGAAAACATAGTGAAACCTAAAAATGAAAACTATTACTGCCAACGAACGGTTTAACCTAGAAGAACGAAATTTGGTGAGCCAAGTGGGATTGGGTACTGACCATTACCTGAAAGGGTTATCAAGATTGGGTGAAAAAATGTGTGCTGAGATTTCAGGAAACTTGTAGTTCTTTGGAAGCTTGGCAACCCCTTTCCATGAAAGTGATTTGCGCCAGTCTCTGCTTAGGGCTACATCAATAGGAAACAAACCATAGAGATAGAACTTGGAACTACTTGATTGTGACAAGTTTCAAAGAGCTATCACAAACCATGTTTGATTTAGAGTTCCAAATACTTGTATCCATATAGGAGAAAACAGAGTGAAACCTAAAAATTAAAACTGTTACTGCCAACGAACGGTTTAACCTAGAAGAACGAAATTTGGTGAGCCAAGTGGGATTGGGGTCCTGATCATTACCTGAAAGTGTCATCAAGATTTGGTGAAAAAATGTGTGCTGAGATTTCAGAAAACTCGTAGTTTTTTGGAAGCTTGGCAACCCCTTTCCATGAAAGTGATTTGCGACAGTCTCTGCTTATGGCTACATCAATAGGAAACAAACCATAGAGATAGAACTTGGAACTACTTGATTGTGTCAAGTTTCAAAGAGCTAGCACACACCGTGTTTGATTTAGAGTTCCAACTACATGTATCCATATAGGAGAAAACAGAGTGAAACCTAAAAATTAAAACTGTTACTGCCAAAGAACGGTTTAAACTAGATGAACGAAATTTGGTGACCCAAGTGGGATTGGGGTTCTGATCATTACCTGAAAGTGTCATCAAGTTTGGGTGAAAAAATGTGTGCTGAGATTTCAGGAAACTCGTAGTTTTTTGGAAGCTTGGCAAACCCTTTCCATGAAAGTGATTTGCACCAGTCTCTGCTTAGGGCTACATCAATAGGAAACAAACCATAGAGATAGAACTCCGAACTACTTGGTTGTGTCAAGTTTCAAAGACCTAGCACAAACCGTGTTTGATTTAGAGTTCCAACTATATGTATCCATATAGGAGAAAACAGAGTTAAACCTAAAAATTAAAACTGTTACTGAAAACGAACGGTTTAACCTAGCAGAACGAAATTTGGTGAGCCAAGTGGGATTGGGGTACTTATCATTACCTGAAACTGTCATCAAGATTGGGTGAAAAAATGTGTGCTGAGATTTCAGGAAACTCGTAGTTTTTTGGAAGCTTGGCAACCCCTTTCCATGAACGTGATTTGCGCCAGTCTCTGCTTAGGGCTATATCAATAGGAAAAAAAAAAAAAACATAGCGATAGAACTTGGAACTACTTGATTGTGTCAATTTACAAAGAGCTAGCACAAACTGTGTTTGATTTAGAGTTCCAACTACATGTATCCATACAGGAGAAAACAAGTGAAACCTAAAAATTAAAACTGTTACTGCCAACGAACGGTTTAAACTAGAAGAACGAAATTTGGTGAGCCAAGTGGGATTGGGGTCCTGATCATTACCTGAAAGTGTCATCAAGATTGGGTGAAAAAATGTGTGCTGAGATTTCAGAAAACTCGTAGTTTTTTGGAAGCTTGGCAACCCCTTTCCATGAAAGTGATTTCCGACAGTCTCTGCTTATGGCTACATCAATAGGAAACAAACCATAGAGATAGAACTTGGAACTACTTGATTGTGTCAAGTTTCAAAGAGCTAGCACAAACCGTGTTTGATTTAGAGTTCCAACTACATGTATCCATATAGGAGAAAACAGAGTGAAACCTAAAAATTAAAACTGTTACTGCCAACGAACGGTTTAAACTAGAAGAACGAAATTTGGTGACCCAAGTGGGATTGGGGTTCTGATCATTACCTGAAAGTGTCATCAAGATTGGGTGAAAAAATGTGTGCTGAGATTTCAGGAAACTCGTAGTTTTTTGGAAGCTTGGCAACCCCTTTCCATGTAAGTGATTTGCGCCAGTCTCTGCTTAGGGCTACATCAATAGGAAACAAACCATAGAGATAGAACTTGGAACTACTTGATTGTGACAAGTTTCAAAGAGCTAGCAAAAACCGTGTTTAATTTAGAGTTCCAACTACATGTATCCATATAAGAGAAAACAGAGTGAAACCTAAAAATTAAAACTGTTACTGCCAACGAACGGTTTAAACTAGAAGAACGAAATTTGGTGAGCCAAGTGGGATTGGGGTACTGATCTTTACCTGAAAGTGTTATCAAGATTGGGTGAAAAAATGTGTGCTGAGATTTCAGGAAACTCATAGTTTTTTGGAAGCTTGGCAACCCCTTTCCATGAAAGTGATTTGCGCCAATCTCTGCTTAGGGCTACATCAATAGGAAACAAACCATAGAGATAGAACTTGGAACTACTTGGTTGTGTCAAGTTTCAAAGAGCTAGCACAAACCGTGTTTGATTTAGAGTTCCAAGTACATGTATCCATATAGGAGAAAACAGAGTGAAACCTAAAAATTAAAACTGTTACTGCCAATGAACGGTTTAACCTAGAAGAACAAAATTTGGTGAGCCAAGTGGGATTGGGGTACTGATCATTACCTGAAAGTGTCATCAAGATTGGGTGAAAAAATGTGTGCTGAGATTTCCGGAAACTCGTAGTTTATGGAAGCTTGGGAACCCGTTTCCATGAACGTGATTTGCGCCAGTCTCTGCTTAGGGCTATATCAATAGGAAAAAAAAAAAAAAAAACATAGAGATAGAACTTGGAACTACTTGATTGTTTCAAGTTACAAAGAGCTAGCACAAACTGAGTTTGCTTTAGAGTTCCAACTACAAGTATCCATATAGGAGAAAACAGAGTGAAACCTAAAAATTAAAACTGTTACTGCCAACGAACGGTTTAACCTACAAGAACGAAATTTGGTGAGCCAAGTGGGATAGGGTCCTGATCATTACCTGAAAGTGTCATCAAGATTGCTTGAAAAAATGTGTGCTGAGATTTCAGGAAACTCGTAGTTTTTTGGAAGCTTGGCAACCCCTATCCATGAACGTGATTTGGGCCAGTCTCTGCTTAGGGCTATATCAATAGGAAAAAAAAAACATAGAGATAGAACTTGGAAGTACTTGATTGTGTCAATTTACAAAGAGCTAGCACAATCTGTGTTTGATTTAGAGTTCCAACTACATGTATCCATATAGGAGAAAACAGAATGAAACCTAAAAATTAAAACTCTTACTGCCAACGAACAGTTTAACCTAGAAGAACGAAATATGGTGAGCCAAGTGGGATTGGGGTACTGATCATTACCTGAAAGTGTCATGAAGATTGGGTGAAAAAATGTGTGCTGAGATTTCAGGAAACTCGTAGTTTTTTGGAAGCTTGGCAACCACTTTCCATGAAAGTGATTTGCGCCAGTCTCTGCTTAGGGCTACATCAATAGGAAACAAACCATAGAGATAGAACTTGAAACTACTTGATTGTGCCAAGTTTCAAAGAGCTAGCACAAACCGTGTTTGATTTAGAGTTCCAACTACATGTATCCATATAAGAGAAAACAGAGTGAAACCTAAAAATTAAAACTGTTACTGCCAACGAACGGTTTAACCTAGAAGAACGAAATTTGGTGAGCCAAGTGGGATTGGGTACTGACCATTACCTGAAAGTGTTATCAAGATTGGGTGAAAAAATGTGTGCTGAGATTTCAGGAAACTCGTAGTTTTTTGGAAGCTTGGCAACCCATTTCCATGAACGTGATTTGCGCCAGTCTCTGCTTAGGGCTATATCAATAGGAAAAAAAAAAAAAAACATAGCGATAGAACTTGGAACTACTTGATTGTGTCAATTTACAAAGAGCTAGCACAAACTGTGTTTGATTTAGAGTTCCAACTACATGTATCCATACAGGAGAAAACAGAGTGAAACCTAAAAATTAAAACTGTTACTGCCAACGAACGGTTTAAACTAGAAGAACGAAATTTGGTGAGCCAAGTGGGATTGGGGATCTGATCATTACCTGAAAGTGTCATCAAGATTGGGTGAAAAAATTTGTGCTGAGATTTCAGGAAACTCGTAGTTTTTTGGAAGCTTGGCAAACCCTTTCCATGAAAGTGATTTGCACCAGTCTCTGCTTAGGGCTACATCAATAGGAAACAAACCATAGAGATAGAACTTGGAACTACTTGGTTGTGTCAAGTTTCAAAGACCTAGCACAAACCGTGTTTGATTTAGAGTTCCAACTACATGTATCCATATAGGAGAAAACAGAGTGAAACCTAAAAATTAAAACTGTTACTGCCAACGAACTGTTTAACCTAGAAGAACGAAATTTGGTGAGCCAAGTGGGATTGGGGTACTGATCATTACCGGAAAGTGTCATCAAGTTTGGGTGAAAAAATGTGTGCTGAGATTTCAGGAAACTCGTAGTTTTTTGGAAGCAGGAAACCCCTTTCAATGAATGTGATTTGTGCCAGTCTCTGCTTAAGGCTACATCAATAGGAAACAAACCATAGAGATAGAACTTGGAACTACTTGATTGTTTCAAGTTTCAAAGAGCTAGCACAAACCGTGTTTGATTTAGTGTTCCAACTACATGTATCCATATAGGAGAAAACAGAGTGAAACCTAAAAATTAAAACTGTTACTGCCAACGAACGGTTTAATCTAGAAGAACGAAATTTGGTGAGCCAAGTGGGATTGGGGTCCTGATCATTACCTGAAAGTGTCATCAAGATTGGGTGAAAAAATGTGTGCTGAGATTTCAGGAAACTCATAGTTTTTTGGAAGCTTGGCAACCCCTATCCATGAACGTGATTTGCGCCAGTCTCTGCTTAGGGCTATATCAATAGGAAAAAAAAAAACATAGAAATAGAACTTGGAACTACTTGATTGTGTCAATTTACAAAGAGCTAGCACAAACTGTGTTTGATTTAGAGTTCCAACTACATGTATCCATATAGGAGAAAACAGAGTTAAACCTAAAAATTAAAACTGTTACTGAAAACGAACGGTTTAACCTAGAAGAACGAAATTTGGTGAGCCAAGTGGGATTGGGGTCCTGATCATTACCTGAAAGTGTCATCAAGATTGGGTGAAAAAATGTGTGCTGAGATTTCAGAAAACTCGTAGTTTTTTGGAAGCTTGGCAACCCCTTTCCATGAAAGTGATTTGTGACAGTCTCTGCTTATGGCTACATCAATAGGAAACAAACCATAGAGATAGAACTTGGAACTACTTGATTGTGTCAAGTTTCAAAGAGCTAGCACAAACCGTGTTTGATTTAGAGTTCCAACTACATGTATCCATATAGGAGAAAACAGAGTGAAACCTAAAAATTAAAACTGTTACTGCCAACGAACGGTTTAAACTAGAAGAACGAAATTTGGTGAGCCAAGTGGGATTGGGGTACTGATCATTACCTGAAAGTGTCATCAAGATTGGGTGAAAAAATGTGTGCTGAGATTTCAGGAAACTCGTAGTTTTTTGGAAGCTTGGCAACCCCTTTCCATGAACGTGATTTGCGCCAGTCTCTGCTTACGGCTATATCAATAGGAAAAAAAAAAAAAAACATAGCGATAGAACTTGGAACTACTTGATTGTGTCAATTTACAAAGAGCTAGCACAAACTGTGTTTGATTTAGAGTTCCAACTACATGTATCCATACAGGAGAAAACAGAGTGAAACCTAAAAATTAAAACTGTTACTGCCAACGAACGGTTTAAACTAGAAGAACGAAATTTGGTGAGCCAAGTGGGATTGGGGTCCTGATCATTACCTGAAAGTGTCATCAAGATTGGGTGAAAAAATGTGTGCTGGGATTTCAGAAAACTCGTAGTTTTTTGGAAGCTTGGCAACCCCTTTCCATGAAAGTGATTTGCAACAGTCTCTGCTTATGGCTACATCAATAGGAAACAAACCATAGAGATAGAACTTGGAACTACTTGATTGTGTCAAGTTTCAAAGAGCTAGCACAAACCGTTTTTGATTTAGAGTTCCAACTACATGTATCCATATAGGAGAAAACAGAGTGAAACCTAAAAATTAAAACTGTTACTGCCAACGAACAGTTTAAACTAGAAGAACGAAATTTGGTGACCCAAGTGGGATTGGGGTTCTGATCATTACCTGAAAGTGTCATCAACATTGGGTGAAAAAATGTGTGCTGAGATTTCAGGAAACTCGTAGTTTTTTGGAAGCTTGGCAAACCCTTTCCATGAAAGTGATTTGCACCAGTCTCTGCTTAGGGCTACATCAATAGGAAACAAACCATAGAGATAGAACTCCGAACTACTTGGTTGTGTCAAGTTTCAAAGACCTAGCACAAACCGTGTTTGATTTAGAGTTCCAACTATATGTATCCATATAGGAGAAAACAGAGTTAAACCTAAAAATTAAAACTGTTACTGAAAACGAACGGTTTAACCTAGAAGAACGAAATTTGGTGAGCCAAGTGGGATTGGGGTACTGATCATTACCTGAAAGTGTCATCAAGATTGGGTGAAAAAATGTGTGCTGAGATTTCAGGAAACTCGTAGTTTTTTGGAAGCTTGTCAACCCCTTTCCATGAAAGTGATTTGCGCCAGTCTCTGCTTAGGGCTATATCAATAGGAAAAAAAAAAAAACATAGCGATAGAACTTGGAACTTCTTGATTCTGTCAATTTACAAAGAGCTAGCACAAACTGTGTTTGATTTAGAGTTCCAACTACATGTATCCATACAGGAGAAAACAGAGTGAAACCTAAAAATTAAAACTGTTACTGCCAACGAACGGTTTAAACTAGAAGAACGAAATTTGGTGAGCCAAGTGGGATTGGGGTTCTGATCATTACCTGAAAGTGTCATCAAGATTGGGTGAAAAAATTTGTGCTGAGATTTCAGGAAACTCGTAGTTTTTGGAAGCTTGCAAACCCTTTCCATGAAAGTGATTTGCACCAGTCTCTGCTTAGGGCTACATCAATAGGAAACAAACCATAGAGATAGAACTTGGAACTACTTGGTTGTGTCAAGTTTCAAGACCTAGCACAAACCGTGTTTGATTTAGAGTTCCAACTACATGTATCCATATAGGAGAAAACAGAGTGAAACCTAAAAATTAAAACTGTTACTGCCAACGAACTGTTTAACCTAGAAGAACGAAATTTGGTGAGCCAAGTGGGATTGGGGTACTGATCATTACCGGAAAGTGTCATCAAGTTTGGGTGAAAAAATGTGTGCTGAGATTTCAGGAAACTCGTAGTTTTTTGGAAGCAGGCAACCCCTTTCAATGAATGTGATTTGTGCCAGTCTCTGCTTAAGGCTACATCAATAGGAAACAAACCATAGAGATAGAACTTGGAACTACTTCATTGTTTCAAGTTTCAAAGAGCTAGCACAAACCGTGTTTGATTTAGTGTTCCAACTACATGTATCCATATAGGAGAAAACAGAGTGAAACCTAAAAATTAAAACTGTTACTGCCAACGAACGGTTTAATCTAGAAGAACGAAATTTGGTGAGCCAAGTGGGATTGGGGTCCTGATCATTACCTGAAAGTGTCATCAAGATTGGGTGAAAAAATGTGTGCTGAGATTTCAGGAAACTCATAGTTTTTTGGAAGCTTGGCAACCCCTATCCATGAACGTGATTTGCGCCAGTCTCTGCTTAGGGCTATATCAAAGGGAAAAAAAAAAAACATAGAAATAGAACTTGGAACTACTTGATTGTGTCAATTTACAAAGAGCTAGCACAAACTGTGTTTGATTTAGAGTTCCAACTACATGTATCCATATAGGAGAAAACAGAGTTAAACCTAAAAATTAAAACTGTTACTGAAAACGAACGGTTTAACCTAGAAGAACGAAATTTGGTGAGCCAAGTGAAATTGGGGTCCTGATCATTACCTGAAAGTGTCATCAAGATTGGGTGAAAAAATGTGTGCTGAGATTTCAGAAAACTCGTAGTTTTTTGGAAGCTTGGCAACCCCTTTCCATGAAAGTGATTTGCGACAGTCTCTGCTTATGGCTACATCAATAGAAAACAAACCATAGAGATAGAACTTGGAACTACTTGATTGTGTCAAGTTTCAAAGAGCTAGCACAAACCGTGTTTGATTCAGAGTTCCAACTACATGTATCCATATAGGAGAAAACAGAGTGAAACCTAAAAATTAAAACTGTTACTGCCAACGAACGGTTTAAACTAGAAGAACGAAATTTGATGACCCAAGTGGGATTGGGGTTCTGATCATTACCTGAAAGTGTCATCAAGATTGGGTGAAAAAATGTGTGCTGAGATTTCAGGAAACTCGTAGTATTTTGGAAGCTTGGCAAACCCTTTCCATGAAAGTGATTTGCACCAGTCTCTGCTTAGGGCTACATCAATAGGAAACAAACCATAGAGATAGAACTTGGAACTACTTGGTTGTGTCAAGTTTCAAAGACCTAGCACAAACCGTGTTTGATTTAGAGTTCCAACTATATGTATCCCTATATGAGAAAACAGAGTGAAACCTAAAAATTAAAACTGTTACTGCCAATGAACGGTTTAACCTAGAAGAACGAAATTTGGTGACCCAAGTGGGATTGGGGTTCTGATCATTACCTGAAAGTGTCATCAAGATTGGGTGAAAAAATATGTGCTGAGATTTCAGGAAACTCGTAGTTTTTTGGAAGCTTGGCAAACCCTTTCCATGAAAGTGATTTGCACCAGTCTCTGCTTAGGGCTACATCAATAGGAAACAAACCATAGAGATAGAACTCCGAACTACTTGGTTGTGTCAAGTTTCAAAGACCTAGCACAAACCGTGTTTGATTTAGAGTTCCAACTATATGTATCCATATAGGAGAAAACAGAGTGAAACCTAAAATTTAAAACTGTTACTGCCAATGAACGGTTTAACCTAGAAGAACGAAATTTGGTGAGCCAAGTGGGATTGGGGTACTGATCATTACCTGAAAGTGTCATCAAGATTGGGTGAAAAAATGTGTGCTGAGATTTCAGAAAACTCGTAGTTTTTTGGAAGCTTGGCAACCCCTTTCCATGAACGTGATTTGCGCCAGTCTCTGCTTAGGGCTATATCAATAGGAAAAAAAAAACATAGCGATAGAACTTGGAACTACTTGATTGTGTCAATTTACAAAGAGCTAGCACAAACTGTGTTTGATTTAGAGTTCCAACTACATGTATCCATACAGGAGAAAACAGAGTGAAACCTAAAAATTAAAACTGTTACTTCCAGCGAACGGTTTAACCTAGAAGAACGAAATTTGGTGAGCCAAGTGGGATTGTGGTCCTGATCATTACCTGAAAGTGTCATCAAGATTGGGTGAAAAAATGTGTGCTGAGATTTCAGAAAACTCGTAGTTTTTTGGAAGCTTGGCAACCCCTTTCCATGAAAGTGATTTGTGACAGTCTCTGCTTATGGCTACATCAATAGGAAACAAACCATAGAGATAGAACTTGGAACTACTTGATTGTGTCAAGTTTCAAAGAGCTAGCACAAACCGTGTTTGATTTAGAGTTCCAACTACATGTATCCATATAGGAGAAAACAGAGTGAAACCTAAAAATTAAAACTGTTACTGCCAACGAACGGTTTAAACTAGAAGAACGAAATTGGGTGACCCAAGTGGGATTGGGGTTCTGATCATTACCTGAAAGTGTCATCAACATTGGGTGAAAAAATGTGTGCTGAGATTTCAGGAAACTCGTAGTTTTTTGGAAGCTTGGCAAACCCTTTCCATGAAAGTGATTTGCACCAGTCTCTGCTTAGGGCTACATCAATAGGAAACAAACCATAGAGATAGAACTTGGAACTACTTGGTTGTGTCAAGTTTCAAAGACCTAGCACAAACCGTGTTTGATTTAGAGTTCCAACTATATGTATCCCTATATGAGAAAACAGAGTGAAACCTAAAAATTAAAACTGTTACTGCCAATGAACGGTTTAACCTAGAAGAACGAAATTTGGTGACCCAAGTGGGATTGGGGTTCTGATCATTACCTGAAAGTGTCATCAAGATTGGGTGAAAAAATATGTGCTGAGATTTCAGGAAACTCGTAGTTTTTTGGAAGCTTGGCAAACCCTTTCCATGAAAGTGATTTGCACCAGTCTCTGCTTAGGGCTACATCAATAGGAAACAAACCATAGAGATAGAACTCCGAACTACTTGGTTGTGTCAAGTTTCAAAGACCTAGCACAAACCGTGTTTGATTTAGAGTTCCAACTATATGTATCCATATAGGAGAAAACAGAGTGAAACCTAAAATTTAAAACTGTTACTGCCAATGAACGGTTTAACCTAGAAGAACGAAATTTGGTGAGCCAAGTGGGATTGGGGTACTGATCATTACCTGAAAGTGTCATCAAGATTGGGTGAAAAAATGTGTGCTGAGATTTCAGAAAACTCGTAGTTTTTTGGAAGCTTGGCAACCCCTTTCCATGAACGTGATTTGCGCCAGTCTCTGCTTAGGGCTATATCAATAGGAAAAAAAAAAACATAGCGATAGAACTTGGAACTACTTGATTGTGTCAATTTACAAAGAGCTAGCACAAACTGTGTTTGATTTAGAGTTCCAACTACATGTATCCATACAGGAGAAAACAGAGTGAAACCTAAAAATTAAAACTGTTACTTCCAGCGAACGGTTTAACCTAGAAGAACGAAATTTGGTGAGCCAAGTGGGATTGTGGTCCTGATCATTACCTGAAAGTGTCATCAAGATTGGGTGAAAAAATGTGTGCTGAGATTTCAGAAAACTCGAAGTTTTTTGGAAGCTTGGCAACCCCTTTCCATGAAAGTGATTTGTGACAGTCTCTGCTTATGGCTACATCAATAGGAAACAAACCATAGAGATAGAACTTGGAACTACTTGATTGTGTCAAGTTTCAAAGAGCTAGCACAAACCGTGTTTGATTTAGAGTTCCAACTACATGTATCCATATAGGAGAAAACAGAGTGAAACCTAAAAATTAAAACTGTTACTGCCAACGAACGGTTTAAACTAGAAGAACGAAATTGGGTGACCCAAGTGGGATTGGGGTTCTGATCATTACCTGAAAGTGTCATCAACATTGGGTGAAAAAATGTGTGCTGAGATTTCAGGAAACTCGTAGTTTTTTGGAAGCTTGGCAAACCCTTTCCATGAAAGTGATTTGCACCAGTCTCTGCTTAGGGCTACATCAATAGGAAACAAACCATAGAGATAGAACTTGGAACTACTTGGTTGTGTCAAGTTTCAAAGACCTAGCACAAACCGTGTTTGATTTAGAGTTCCAACTATATGTATCCCTATATGAGAAAACAGAGTGAAACCTAAAAATTAAAACTGTTACTGCCAACGAACTGTTTAACCTAGAAGAACGAAATTTGGTGAGCCAAGTGGGATTGGGGTACTGATCATTACCGGAAAGTGTCATCAAGTTTGGGTGAAAAAATGTGTGCTGAGATTTCAGGAAACTCGTAGTTTTTTGGAAGCAGGAAACCCCTTTCAATGAATGTGATTTGTGCCAGTCTCTGCTTAAGGCTACATCAATAGGAAACAAACCATAGAGATAGAACTTGGAACTACTTGATTGTTTCAAGTTTCAAAGAGCTAGCACAAACCGTGTTTGATTTAGAGTTCCAACTACATGTATCCATATAGGAGAAAACAGAGTGAAACCTAAAAATTAAAACTGTTACTGCCAACGAACGGTTTAATCTAGAAGAACGAAATTTGGTGAGCCAAGTGGGATTGGGGTCCTGATCATTACCTGAAAGTGTCATCAAGATTGGGTGAAAAAATGTGTGCTGAGATTTCAGGAAACTCATAGTTTTTTGGAAGCTTGGCAACCCCTATCCATGAACGTGATTTGCGCCAGTCTCTGCTTAGGGCTATATCAATAGGAAAAAAAAAAAACATAGAAATAGAACTTGGAACTACTTGATTGTGTCAATTTACAAAGAGCTAGCACAAACTGTGTTTGATTTAGAGTTCCAACTACATGTATCCATATAGGAGAAAACAGAGTTAAACCTAAAAATTAAAACTGTTACTGAAAACGAACGGTTTAACCTAGAAGAACGAAATTTGGTGAGCCAAGTGGGATTGGGGTCCTGATCATTACCTGAAAGTGTCATCAAGATTGGGTGAAAAAATGTGTGCTGAGATTTCAGAAAACTCGTAGTTTTTTGGAAGCTTGGCAACCCCTTTCCATGAAAGTGATTTGTGACAGTCTCTGCTTATGGCTACATCAATAGGAAACAAACCATAGAGATAGAACTTGGAACTACTTGATTGTGTCAAGTTTCAAAGAGCTAGCACAAACCGTGTTTGATTTAGAGTTCCAACTACATGTATCCATATAGGAGAAAACAGAGTGAAACCTAAAAATTAAAACTGTTACTGCCAACGAACGGTTTAAACTAGAAGAACGAAATTTGGTGAGCCAAGTGGGATTGGGGTACTGATCATTACCTGAAAGTGTCATCAAGATTGGGTGAAAAAATGTGTGCTGAGATTTCAGGAAACTCGTAGTTTTTTGGAAGCTTGGCAACCCCTTTCCATGAACGTGATTTGCGCCAGTCTCTGCTTACGGCTATATCAATAGGAAAAAAAAAAAAAAACATAGCGATAGAACTTGGAACTACTTGATTGTGTCAATTTACAAAGAGCTAGCACAAACTGTGTTTGATTTAGAGTTCCAACTACATGTATCCATACAGGAGAAAACAGAGTGAAACCTAAAAATTAAAACTGTTACTGCCAACGAACGGTTTAAACTAGAAGAACGAAATTTGGTGAGCCAAGTGGGATTGGGGTCCTGATCATTACCTGAAAGTGTCATCAAGATTGGGTGAAAAAATGTGTGCTGGGATTTCAGAAAACTCGTAGTTTTTTGGAAGCTTGGCAACCCCTTTCCATGAAAGTGATTTGCAACAGTCTCTGCTTATGGCTACATCAATAGGAAACAAACCATAGAGATAGAACTTGGAACTACTTGATTGTGTCAAGTTTCAAAGAGCTAGCACAAACCGTTTTTGATTTAGAGTTCCAACTACATGTATCCATATAGGAGAAAACAGAGTGAAACCTAAAAATTAAAACTGTTACTGCCAACGAACAGTTTAAACTAGAAGAACGAAATTTGGTGACCCAAGTGGGATTGGGGTTCTGATCATTACCTGAAAGTGTCATCAACATTGGGTGAAAAAATGTGTGCTGAGATTTCAGGAAACTCGTAGTTTTTTGGAAGCTTGGCAAACCCTTTCCATGAAAGTGATTTGCACCAGTCTCTGCTTAGGGCTACATCAATAGGAAACAAACCATAGAGATAGAACTCCGAACTACTTGGTTGTGTCAAGTTTCAAAGACCTAGCACAAACCGTGTTTGATTTAGAGTTCCAACTATATGTATCCATATAGGAGAAAACAGAGTTAAACCTAAAAATTAAAACTGTTACTGAAAACGAACGGTTTAACCTAGAAGAACGAAATTTGGTGAGCCAAGTGGGATTGGGGTACTGATCATTACCTGAAAGTGTCATCAAGATTGGGTGAAAAAATGTGTGCTGAGATTTCAGGAAACTCGTAGTTTTTTGGAAGCTTGTCAACCCCTTTCCATGAAAGTGATTTGCGCCAGTCTCTGCTTAGGGCTATATCAATAGGAAAAAAAAAAAACATAGCGATAGAACTTGGAACTTCTTGATTCTGTCAATTTACAAAGAGCTAGCACAAATTGTGTTTGATTTAGAGTTCCAACTACATGTATCCATACAGGAGAAAACAGAGTGAAACCTAAAAATTAAAACTGTTACTGCCAACGAACGGTTTAAACTAGAAGAACGAAATTTGGTGAGCCAAGTGGGATTGGGGTTCTGATCATTACCTGAAAGTGTCATCAAGATTGGGTGAAAAAATTTGTGCTGAGATTTCAGGAAACTCGTAGTTTTTGGAAGCTTGCAAACCCTTTCCATGAAAGTGATTTGCACCAGTCTCTGCTTAGGGCTACATCAATAGGAAACAAACCATAGAGATAGAACTTGGAACTACTTGGTTGTGTCAAGTTTCAAGACCTAGCACAAACCGTGTTTGATTTAGAGTTCCAACTACATGTATCCATATAGGAGAAAACAGAGTGAAACCTAAAAATTAAAACTGTTACTGCCAACGAACTGTTTAACCTAGAAGAACGAAATTTGGTGAGCCAAGTGGGATTGGGGTACTGATCATTACCGGAAAGTGTCATCAAGTTTGGGTGAAAAAATGTGTGCTGAGATTTCAGGAAACTCGTAGTTTTTTGGAAGCAGGCAACCCCTTTCAATGAATGTGATTTGTGCCAGTCTCTGCTTAAGGCTACATCAATAGGAAACAAACCATAGAGATAGAACTTGGAACTACTTCATTGTTTCAAGTTTCAAAGAGCTAGCACAAACCGTGTTTGATTTAGTGTTCCAACTACATGTATCCATATAGGAGAAAACAGAGTGAAACCTAAAAATTAAAACTGTTACTGCCAACGAACGGTTTAATCTAGAAGAACGAAATTTGGTGAGCCAAGTGGGATTGGGGTCCTGATCATTACCTGAAAGTGTCATCAAGATTGGGTGAAAAAATGTGTGCTGAGATTTCAGGAAACTCATAGTTTTTTGGAAGCTTGGCAACCCCTATCCATGAACGTGATTTGCGCCAGTCTCTGCTTAGGGCTATATCAATAGGAAAAAAAAAAAAAACATAGAAATAGAACTTGGAACTACTTGATTGTGTCAATTTACAAAGAGCTAGCACAAACTGTGTTTGATTTAGAGTTCCAACTACATGTATCCATATAGGAGAAAACAGAGTTAAACCTAAAAATTAAAACTGTTACTGAAAACGAACGGTTTAACCTAGAAGAACGAAATTTGGTGAGCCAAGTGAAATTGGGGTCCTGATCATTACCTGAAAGTGTCATCAAGATTGGGTGAAAAAATGTGTGCTGAGATTTCAGAAAACTCGTAGTTTTTTGGAAGCTTGGCAACCCCTTTCCATGAAAGTGATTTGCGACAGTCTCTGCTTATGGCTACATCAATAGAAAACAAACCATAGAGATAGAACTTGGAACTACTTGATTGTGTCAAGTTTCAAAGAGCTAGCACAAACCGTGTTTGATTCAGAGTTCCAACTACATGTATCCATATAGGAGAAAACAGAGTGAAACCTAAAAATTAAAACTGTTACTGCCAACGAACGGTTTAAACTAGAAGAACGAAATTTGATGACCCAAGTGGGATTGGGGTTCTGATCATTACCTGAAAGTGTCATCAAGATTGGGTGAAAAAATGTGTGCTGAGATTTCAGGAAACTCGTAGTATTTTGGAAGCTTGGCAAACCCTTTCCATGAAAGTGATTTGCACCAGTCTCTGCTTAGGGCTACATCAATAGGAAACAAACCATAGAGACAGAACTTGGAACTACTTGGTTGTGTCAAGTTTCAAAGACCTAGCACAAACCGTGTTTGATTTAGAGTTCCAACTATATGTATCCCTATATGAGAAAACAGAGTGAAACCTAAAAATTAAAACTGTTACTGCCAATGAACGGTTTAACCTAGAAGAACGAAATTTGGTGACCCAAGTGGGATTGGGGTTCTGATCATTACCTGAAAGTGTCATCAAGATTGGGTGAAAAAATATGTGCTGAGATTTCAGGAAACTCGTAGTTTTTTGGAAGCTTGGCAAACCCTTTCCATGAAAGTGATTTGCACCAGTCTCTGCTTAGGGCTACATCAATAGGAAACAAACCATAGAGATAGAACTCCGAACTACTTGGTTGTGTCAAGTTTCAAAGACCTAGCACAAACCGTGTTTGATTTAGAGTTCCAACTATATGTATCCATATAGGAGAAAACAGAGTGAAACCTAAAATTTAAAACTGTTACTGCCAATGAACGGTTTAACCTAGAAGAACGAAATTTGGTGAGCCAAGTGGGATTGGGGTACTGATCATTACCTGAAAGTGTCATCAAGATTGGGTGAAAAAATGTGTGCTGAGATTTCAGAAAACTCGTAGTTTTTTGGAAGCTTGGCAATCCCTTTCCATGAACGTGATTTGCGCCAGTCTCTGCTTAGGGCTATATCAATAGGAAAAAAAAAAAACATAGCGATAGAACTTGGAACTACTTGATTGTGTCAATTTACAAAGAGCTAGCACAAACTGTGTTTGATTTAGAGTTCCAACTACATGTATCCATACAGGAGAAAACAGAGTGAAACCTAAAAATTAAAACTGTTACTTCCAGCGAACGGTTTAACCTAGAAGAACGAAATTTGGTGAGCCAAGTGGGATTGTGGTCCTGATCATTACCTGAAAGTGTCATCAAGATTGGGTGAAAAAATGTGTGCTGAGATTTCAGAAAACTCGTAGTTTTTTGGAAGCTTGGCAACCCCTTTCCATGAAAGTGATTTGTGACAGTCTCTGCTTATGGCTACATCAATAGGAAACAAACCATAGAGATAGAACTTGGAACTACTTGATTGTGTCAAGTTTCAAAGAGCTAGCACAAACCGTGTTTGATTTAGAGTTCCAACTACATGTATCCATATAGGAGAAAACAGAGTGAAACCTAAAAATTAAAACTGTTACTGCCAACGAACGGTTTAAACTAGAAGAACGAAATTGGGTGACCCAAGTGGGATTGGGGTTCTGATCATTACCTGAAAGTGTCATCAACATTGGGTGAAAAAATGTGTGCTGAGATTTCAGGAAACTCGTAGTTTTTTGGAAGCTTGGCAAACCCTTTCCATGAAAGTGATTTGCACCAGTCTCTGCTTAGGGCTACATCAATAGGAAACAAACCATAGAGATAGAACTTGGAACTACTTGGTTGTGTCAAGTTTCAAAGACCTAGCACAAACCGTGTTTGATTTAGAGTTCCAACTATATGTATCCCTATATGAGAAAACAGAGTGAAACCTAAAAATTAAAACTGTTACTGCCAATGAACGGTTTAACCTAGAAGAACGAAATTTGGTGACCCAAGTGGGATTGGGGTTCTGATCATTACCTGAAAGTGTCATCAAGATTGGGTGAAAAAATATGTGCTGAGATTTCAGGAAACTCGTAGTTTTTTGGAAGCTTGGCAAACCCTTTCCATGAAAGTGATTTGCACCAGTCTCTGCTTAGGGCTACATCAATAGGAAACAAACCATAGAGATAGAACTCCGAACTACTTGGTTGTGTCAAGTTTCAAAGACCTAGCACAAACCGTGTTTGATTTAGAGTTCCAACTATATGTATCCATATAGGAGAAAACAGAGTGAAACCTAAAATTTAAAACTGTTACTGCCAATGAACGGTTTAACCTAGAAGAACGAAATTTGGTGAGCCAAGTGGGATTGGGGTACTGATCATTACCTGAAAGTGTCATCAAGATTGGGTGAAAAAATGTGTGCTGAGATTTCAGAAAACTCGTAGTTTTTTGGAAGCTTGGCAACCCCTTTCCATGAACGTGATTTGCGCCAGTCTCTGCTTAGGGCTATATCAATAGGAAAAAAAAAAACATAGCGATAGAACTTGGAACTACTTGATTGTGTCAATTTACAAAGAGCTAGCACAAACTGTGTTTGATTTAGAGTTCCAACTACATGTATCCATACAGGAGAAAACAGAGTGAAACCTAAAAATTAAAACTGTTACTTCCAGCGAACGGTTTAACCTAGAAGAACGAAATTTGGTGAGCCAAGTGGGATTGTGGTCCTGATCATTACCTGAAAGTGTCATCAAGATTGGGTGAAAAAATGTGTGCTGAGATTTCAGAAAACTCGTAGTTTTTTGGAAGCTTGGCAACCCCTTTCCATGAAAGTGATTTGTGACAGTCTCTGCTTATGGCTACATCAATAGGAAACAAACCATAGAGATAGAACTTGGAACTACTTGATTGTGTCAAGTTTCAAAGAGCTAGCACAAACCGTGTTTGATTTAGAGTTCCAACTACATGTATCCATATAGGAGAAAACAGAGTGAAACCTAAAAATTAAAACTGTTACTGCCAACGAACGGTTTAAACTAGAAGAACGAAATTGGGTGACCCAAGTGGGATTGGGGTTCTGATCATTACCTGAAAGTGTCATCAACATTGGGTGAAAAAATGTGTGCTGAGATTTCAGGAAACTCGTAGTTTTTTGGAAGCTTGGCAAACCCTTTCCATGAAAGTGATTTGCACCAGTCTCTGCTTAGGGCTACATCAATAGGAAACAAACCATAGAGATAGAACTCCGAACTACTTGGTTGTGTCAAGTTTCAAAGACCTAGCACAAACCGTGTTTGATTTAGAGTTCCAACTATATGTATCCATATAGGAGAAAACAGAGTTAAACCTAAAAATTAAAACTGTTACTGAAAACGAACGGTTTAACCTAGAAGAACGAAATTTGGTGAGCCAAGTGGGATTGGGGTACTGATCATTACCTGAAAGTGTCATCAAGATTGGGTGAAAAAATGTGTGCTTAGATTTCAGGAAACTCGTAGTTCTTTGGAAGCTTGGCAACCCCTTTCCATGAAAGTGATTTGCGCCAGTCTCTGCTTAGGGCTACATCAATAGGAAACAAACCATAGAGATAGAACTTGGAACTACTTGATTGTGACAAGTTTCAAAGAGCTAGCACAAACCATGTTTGATTTAGAGTTCCAACTACTTGTATCCATATAGGAGAAATAGAGTGAAACCTAAAAATTAAAACTGTTACTGCCAACGAACGGTTTAACAAGAAGAACGAAATTTGGTGAGCCAAGTGGGATTGGGGTACTGATCATTACCTGAAAGTGTCATCAAGATTGGGTGAAAAAATGTGTGCTGAGATTTCAGGAAACTCGTTGTTTTTTGGAAGCTTGGCAACCCCTTTCTTTAAAGTGATTTGCGCCAGTCTCTTCTTAGGGCTACATCAATAGGAAACAAACCATAGAGACAGAACTTGGAACTACTTGATTGTGTCAAGTTTCAAAGAGCTAGCACAAACCGTGTTTCATTTAGAGTTCCAACTACATGTATCCATATAAGAGAAAACAGAGTGAAACCTAAAAATTAAAACTGTTACTGCCAACGAACGGTTTAACCTAGAAAAACGAAATTTGGTGAGCCAAGTGGGATTGGGGTACTGATCATTACCTGAAAGTGTTATCAAGATTGGGTGAAAAAATGTGTGCTGAGATTTCAGGAAACTCGTAGTTTTTTGGAAGCTTGGCAACCCCTTTCCATGAAAGTGATTTGCGCCAATCTCTGCTTAGGGCTACATCAATAGGAAACAAACCACAGAGATAGAACTTGGAACTACTTGGTTTTGTCAAGTTTCAAAGAGCTAGCACAAACCGTGTTTGATTTAGAGTTCCAAGTACATGTATCCATATAGGAGAAAACAGAGTAAAACCTAAAAATTAAAACTGTTACTGCCAATGAACGGTTTAACCTAGAAGAACGAAATCTGGTGAGCCAAGTGGGATTGGGGTACTGATCATTACCTGAAAGTGTCATCAAGATTGGGTGAAAAAATGTGTGCCCAGATTTCAGGAAACTCGTAGTTTTTTGGAAGCTTGGGAACCCCTTTCCATGAACGTGATTTGCACCAGTCTCTGCTTAGGGCTATATCAATAGGAAAAAAAAAACCTAGAGATAGAACTTGGAACTACTTGATTGTGTCAAGTTACAAAGAGCTAGCACAAACTGTGTTTGATTTAGAGTTCCAACTACATGTATCCATATAGAAGAAAACAGAGTGAAACCTAAAAATTAAAACTGTTACTTACAACGAACGGTTTAACCTAGAAGAACGAAATTTGTTGAGCCAAGTGGGATTGGGGTTCTGATCATTACCTGAAAGTGTCATCAAGATTGGGTGAAAAAATGTGTGCTGAGATTTCAGGAAACTCGTAGTTTTTTGGAAGCTTGGCAACCCCTTTCCATGAAAGTGATTTGCGCCAGTCTCTGCTTAGGGCTACATCAATAGGAAACAAACCATAGAGATAGAACTTGGAACTACTTGATTGTGACAAGTTTCAAAGAGCTAACACAAACTATGGTTGATTTAGAGTTCCAACTAATTGTATCCATATAGGAGAAAACAGAGTGAAACCTAAAAATTAAAACTGTTACTGCCAACGAACGGTTTAAACTAGAAGAACGAAATTTGGTGAGCCAAGTGGGATTGGGGTACTGATCATTACCTGAAAGTGTCATCAAGATTGGGTGAAAAAATGTGTGCTGAAATTTCAGGAAACTCATAGTTTTTTGGAAGCTTGGCAACCCCTTTCCATGAAAGTGATTTGTGCCAGTCTCTGCTTAGGACTACATCAATAGGAAACAAACCATAGAGATAGAACTTGGAACTACTTGATTGTGACAAGTTTCAAATAGCTAGCACAAACCGTGTTTGATTTAGAGTTCCAAATACATATATCCATATAGGAGAAAACAGAGTGAAACCTAAAAATTTAAACTGTTACTGCCAACGAACGGTTTAATCTAGAAGGATGAAATTTGGTGAGCCAAGTGGGATTTGGATACTTATCATTACCTGAAAGTGTCATCAAGTTTGGGTGAAGAAATGTGTGCTGAGATTTCAGGAAACTCGTAGTTTTTTGGAAGCTTGGGAACCCCTTTCCATGAACGTGATTTGCGCCAGTCTCTGCTTAGGGCTATATCAATAGGAAAAAAAAACCATAGAGATAGAACTTGGAACTACTTGGTTGTGTCAAGTTTCAAAGACCTAGCACAAACCGTGTTTGATTTTGAGTTCCAAATATATGTATCCATATAGGAGAAAACAGAGTGAAACCTAAAAATTAAAACTGTTACTGCCAATGAACGGTTTAACCTAGAAGAACGAAATTTGGTGAGCCAAGTCGGATTGGGGTACTGATCATTACCTGAAAGTGTCATCAAGATTGGGTGAAAAAATGTGTGCTGAGATTTCAGGAAACTCGTAGTTTTTTGGAAGACTGGCAACCCCTTTCCATGAAAGTGATTTGCGCCAGTCTCTGCTTAGGGCTACATCAATAGGAAACAAACCATAGAGATAGAACTTGTAACTACTTGGTTGTGTCAAGTTTCAAAGAGCTAGCAAAAACCGTGTTTGATTTAGAGTTCCAACTACATGTATCCATATAAGAGAAAACAGAGTGAAAACTAAAAATTAAAACTGTTACTGCCAACGAACAGTTTAACCTAGAAGAACGAAATTTGGTGAGCCAAGTGGGATTGGGGTATTGATCCTTACCTGAAAGTGTCATGAAGATTGGGTGAAAAAATGTGTGCTGAGATTTCAGGAAACTCGTAGTTTTTTGGAAGCTTGGCAACCCCTTCCATGAAAGTGATTTGCGCCAGTCTCTGCTTAGGGCTACATCAATAGGAAACAAACCATAGAGATAGAACTTGGAACTACTTGATTGTGCCAAGTTTAAAAGAGCTAGCACAAACCGTGTTTGATTTAGAGTTCCAACTACATGTATCCATATAGGAGAAAACAGAGTGAAATCTAAAAATTAAAACTGTTACTGCCAACGAAGGGTTTAACCTAGAAGAACGAAATTTGGTGAGCCAAGTGGGTTTGGGTACTGACCATTACCTGAAAGTGTTATCAAGATTGGGTGAAAAAATGTGTGCTGAGATTTCAGGAAACTCGTAGTTTTTTGTAAGCTTGGCAACACCTTTCCATGAAAGTGATTTGCGCCAGTCTCTGCTTAGGGCTACATCAATAGGAAACAAACCATAGAGATAGAACTTCTAACTACTTGATTGTGTCAAGTTTCAAAGAGCTAGCACAAACCGTGTTTGATTTAGAGTTCCAACTACATGTATCCATATAGGAGAAAACAGATTGAAACCTAAAAATTAAAACTATTACTGCCAACAAACGGTTTAACCTAGAAGAATGAAATTTGGTGAGCCAAGTGGGATTGGGTACTGACCATTACCTGAAAGTGTCATCAAGATTGGGTGAAAAAATGTGTGCTGAGATTTCAGGAAACTCGTAGTTTTTTGGAAGCTTGGCAACCCCTTTCCATGAAAGTGATTTGCGCCAGTCTCTGCTTACGGCTACATCAATAGGAAACAAACCATAGAGATAGAACTTGGAACTACTTGATTGTGACAAGTTTCAAAGAGCTAACACAAACTATGTTTGATTTAGAGTTCCAACTACTTGTATCCATATAGGAGAAAACAGAGTGAAACCTAAAAATTTAAACTGTTACTGCCAACGAACGGTTTAAACTAGAAGAACGAAATTTGGTGACCCAAGTGGGATTGGGGTTCTGATCATTACCTGAAAGTGTCATCAAGATTGGGTGAAAAAATGTGTGCTGAGATTTCAGGAAACTCGTAGTTTTTTGGAAGCTTGGCAAACCCTTTCCATGAAAGTGATTTGCACCAGTCTCTGCTTAGGGCTACATCAATAGGAAACAAACCATAGAGATAGAACTTGGAACTTCTTGGTTGTGTCAAGTTTCAAAGACCTAGCACAAACCGTGTTTGATTTAGAGTTCCAACTATATGTATCCATATAGGAGAAAACAGAGTGAAACCTAAAAATTAAAACTGTTACTGCCAATGAACGGTTTAACCTAGAAGAACGAAATTTGGTGAAAAAAGTGGGATTGGGGTACTGATCATTACCTGAAAGTGTCATCAAGATTGGGTGAAAAAATGTGTGCTGAGATTTCAGGAAACTCGTAGTTTTTTGGGAGCTTGGCAACCCCTTTCCATGAACGTGATTTGCGCCAGTCTCTGCTTAGGGCTATATCAATAGGAAAAAAAAAAAAAACATAGCGATAGAACTTGGAACTACTTGATTGTGTCAATTTACAAAGAGCTAGCACAAACTGTGCTTGATTTAGAGTTCCAACTACATGTATCCATATAGGAGAAAACAGAGTGAAACCTAAAAATTAAAACTGTTACTGCCAGCGAACGGTTTAAACTAGAAGAACGAAATTTTGTGAGCCAAGTGGGACTGGGGTTCTGATCATTACCTGAAAGTGTCATCAAGATTGGGTGAAAAAATTTGTGCTGAGATTTCAGGAAACTCGTAGTTTTTTGGAAGCTTGGCAAACCCTTTCCATGGAAGTGATTTGCACCAGTCTCTGCTTAGGGCTACATCAATAGGAAACAAACCATAGAGATAGAACTTGGAACTACTTGGTTGTGTCAAGTTTCAAAGACCTAGCACAAACCGTGTTTGATTTTGAGTTCCAAGTACATGTAAGCATATAGGAGAAAACAGAGTGAAACCTAAAAATTAAAACTGTTACTGCCAACGAACTGTTTAACCTAGAAGAACGAAATTTGGTGACCCATGTGGGATTAGGGTACTGATCATTACCGGAAAGTGTCATCAAGTTTGGGTGAAAAAATGTGTGCTGAGATTTCAAGAAACTCGTAGTTTTTTGGAAGCAGGCAACCCCTTTCAATGAATGTGATTTCTGCCAGTCTCTGCTTAGGGCTACATCAATAGGAAACAAACCATAGAGATAGAACTTGGAACTACTTGATTGTGTCAAGTTTCAAAGAGCTAGCACAAACCGTGTTTGATTTAGTGTTCCCACTACAAGTATCCATATAGGAGAAAACAGAGTGAAACCTAAAAATTAAAACTGTTACTGCCAACAAACGGTTTAATCTAGAAGAACGAAATTTGGTGAGCCAAGTATGATTGGGATACTGATCATTACCTGAAAGTGTCATCAAGATTGGGTGAAAAAATGTGTGCTGAGATTTCAGGAAACTCGTAGTTTTTTAGAAGCTTGGCAACCCCTTTCCATGAACGTGATTTGCGCCAGTCTCTGCTTAGGGCTATATCAATAGGAAAAAAAAAAAAAACATAGAGATAGAACTTGGAACTACTTGATAGTGTCAATTTACAAAGAGCTAGCACAAACTGTGTTTGATTTAGAGTTCCAACTACATGTATCCATATAGGAGAAAACAGAGTTAAACCTAAAAATTAAAACTGTTACTGAAAACGAACGGTTTAACCTAGAAGAACGAAATTTGGTGAGCCAAGTGGGAATGGGGTACTGATCATTACCTGAAAGTGTTATCAAGATTGGGTGAAAAAATGTGTGCTGAGATTTCAGGAAATTCGTAGTTTTTTGGAAGCTTGGCAACCCCTTTCCATGAAAGTGATTTGCGCCAGTCTCTGCTTAGGGCTACATCAATAGGAAATAAACCATAGAGATAGAAATTTGAACTACTTGATTGTGTCAAGTTTCAAAGAGCTAGCACAAACCGTGTTTGATTTAGAGTTCCAACTATATGTATCCATATAGGAGAAAACAGAGTGAAACCTAAAAATTAAAACTATTACTGCCAACGAAGGGTTTAACCTAGAAGAACGAAATTTGGTGAGCCAAGTGGGATTGGGTACTGACCATTACCTGAAAGTGTCATCAAGATTGGGTGAAAAAATGTGTGCTGAGATTTCAGGAAACTCGTAGTTTTTTGGAAGCTTGGCAACCCCTTTCCATGTAAGTGACTTGCGCCAGTCTCTGCTTAGGGCTACATCAATAGGAAACAAACCATAGAGATAGAACTTGGAACTACTTGATTGTGACAAGTTTCAAAGAGCTAGCACAAACCATGTTTGATTTAGAGTTCCAACTACTTGTATCCATAAAGGAGAAAACAGAGTGAAACCTAAAAATTAAAACTGTTACTGCCAACGAACGGTTTAACCTAGAAGAACGAAATTTGGTGAGCCAAGTGGGATTGGTGTACTGATCATTACCTGAAAGTGTCATCAAGATTGGGTGAAAAAATGTGTGCTGAGATTTCAGGAAACTCGTAGTTTTTTGGAAGCTTGGCAACCCATTTCCATGAAAGTGATTTGTGCCATTCTCTGCATAGGGCTACATCAATAGGAAACAAACCATAGAGATAGAACTTGGAACTACTTGATTGTGACAAGTTTCAAAGAGCTAGCACAAACCGTGTTTCATTTAGAGTTCCAACTACATGTATCCATATAAGAGAAAACAGAGTGAAACCTAAAAATTAAAACTGTTACTGCCAACGAACGGTTTAAACTAGAAGAACGAAATTTGGTGAGCCAAGTGGGATTGGGGTACTGATCTTTACCTGAAAGTGTTATCAAGATTGGGTGAAAAAATGTGTGCTGAGATTTCAGGAAACTCGTAGTTTTTTGGAAGATTGGCAACCCCTTTCCATGAAAGTGATTTGCGCCAATCTCTGCTTAGGGCTACATCAATAGGAAACAAACCATAGAGATAGAACTTGGAACTACTTGGTTGTGTCAAGTTTCAAAGAGCTAGCACAAACCGTGTTTTATTTAGAGTTCCAAGTACATGTATCCATATAGGAGAAAACAGAGTGAAACCTAAAAATTAAAACTGTTACTGCCAATGAACGGTTTAAACTAGAAGAACGAAATTTGGTGAGCCAAGTGGGATTGGGGTACTGATCATTACCTGAAAGTGTCATCAAGATTGGGTGAAAAAATGTGTGCTGAGATTTCAGGAAACTCGTAGTTTATGGAAGCTTGGGAACCCCTTTCCAAGAATGTGATTTGCGCCAGTCTCTGTTAGGGCTATATCAATAGGAAAAAAAAAAAAACCTAGAGATAGAACTTGGAACTACTTGATTGTGTCAAGTTACAAAGAGCTAGCACAAACTGTGTTTGATTTAGAGTTCCAACTACAAGTATCCATATAGGAGAAAACAGAGTGAAACCTAAAAATTAAAACTGTTACTGCCAACGAACGGTATAACCTAGAAGAACGAAATTTGGTGAGCCAATTTGGATTGGGGTCCTGATCATTACCTGAAAGTGTCATCAAGATTGCTTGAAAAAATGTGTGCTGAGATTTCAGGAAACTCGTAGTTTTTTGGAAGCTTGGCAACCCCTTTCCATGAAAGTGATTTGCGACAGTCTCTGCTTATGGCTACATCAATAGGAAACAAACCATAGAGATAGAACTTGGAACTACTTGATTGTGTTAAGTTTCAAAGAGCTAGCACACACCGTGTTTGATTTAGAGTTCCAACTACATGTATCCATATAGGAGAAAACAGAGTGAAACCTAAAAATTAAAACTGTTACTGCCAGCGAACGGTTTAACCTAGAAGAACGAAATTTGGTGAGCCAAGTGGGATTGGGGTCCTGATCATTACCTGCAAGTGTCATCAAGATTGGGTGAAAAAATGTGTGCTGAGATTTCAGAAAACTCGTAGTTTTTTGGAAGCTTGGCAACCCCTTTCCATGAAAGTGATTTGTGACAGTCTCTGCTTATGGCTACATCAATAGGAAACAAACCATAGAGATAGAACTTGGAACTACTTGATTGTGTCAAGTTTCAAAGAGCTAGCACAAACCGTGTTTGATTTAGAGTTCCAACTACATGTATCCATATAGGAGAAAACAGAGTGAAACCTAAAAATTAAAACTGTTACTGCCAACGAACGGTTTAAACTAGAAGAACGAAATTGGGTGACCCAAGTGGGATTGGGGTTCTGATCATTACCTGAAAGTGTCATCAACATTGGGTGAAAAAATGTGTGCTGAGATTTCAGGAAACTCGTAGTTTTTTGGAAGCTTGGCAAACCCTTTCCATGAAAGTGATTTGCACCAGTCTCTGCTTAGGGCTACATCAATAGGAAACAAACCATAGAGATAGAACTCCGAACTACTTGGTTGTGTCAAGTTTCAAAGACCTAGCACAAACCGTGTTTGATTTAGAGTTCCAACTATATGTATCCATATAGGAGAAAACAGAGTTAAACCTAAAAATTAAAACTGTTACTGAAAACGAACGGTTTAACCTAGAAGAACGAAATTTGGTGAGCCAAGTGGGATTGGGGTACTGATCATTACCTGAAAGTGTCATCAAGATTGGGTGAAAAAATGTGTGCTTAGATTTCAGGAAACTCGTAGTTCTTTGGAAGCTTGGCAACCCCTTTCCATGAAAGTGATTTGCGCCAGTCTCTGCTTAGGGCTACATCAATAGGAAACAAACCATAGAGATAGAACTTGGAACTACTTGATTGTGACAAGTTTCAAAGAGCTAGCACAAACCATGTTTGATTTAGAGTTCCAACTACTTGTATCCATATAGGAGAAATAGAGTGAAACCTAAAAATTAAAACTGTTACTGCCAACGAACGGTTTAACAAGAAGAACGAAATTTGGTGAGCCAAGTGGGATTGGGGTACTGATCATTACCTGAAAGTGTCATCAAGATTGGGTGAAAAAATGTGTGCTGAGATTTCAGGAAACTCCTTGTTTTTTGGAAGCTTGGCAACCCCTTTCTTTAAAGTGATTTGCGCCAGTCTCTTCTTAGGGCTACATCAATAGGAAACAAACCATAGAGCCAGAACTTGGAACTACTTGATTGTGTCAAGTTTCAAAGAGCTAGCACAAACCGTGTTTCATTTAGAGTTCCAACTACATGTATCCATATAAGAGAAAACAGAGTGAAACCTAAAAATTAAAACTGTTACTGCCAACGAACGGTTTAACCTAGAAAAACGAAATTTGGTGAGCCAAGTGGGATTGGGGTACTGATCATTACCTGAAAGTGTTATCAAGATTGGGTGAAAAAATGTGTGCTGAGATTTCAGGAAACTCGTAGTTTTTTGGAAGCTTGGCAACCCCTTTCCATGAAAGTGATTTGCGCCAATCTCTGCTTAGGGCTACATCAATAGGAAACAAACCACAGAGATAGAACTTGGAACTACTTGGTTTTGTCAAGTTTCAAAGAGCTAGCACAAACCGTGTTTGATTTAGAGTTCCAAGTACATGTATCCATATAGGAGAAAACAGAGTAAAACCTAAAAATTAAAACTGTTACTGCCAATGAACGGTTTAACCTAGAAGAACGAAATCTGGTGAGCCAAGTGGGATTGGGGTACTGATCATTACCTGAAAGTGTCATCAAGATTGGGTGAAAAAATGTGTGCTGAGATTTCAGGAAACTCGTAGTTTTTTGGAAGCTTGGGAACCCCTTTCCATGAACGTGATTTGCACCAGTCTCTGCTTAGGGCTATATCAATAGGAAAAAAAAAACCTAGAGATAGAACTTGGAACTACTTGATTGTGTCAAGTTACAAAGAGCTAGCACAAACTGTGTTTGATTTAGAGTTCCAACTACATGTATCCATATAGAAGAAAACAGAGTGAAACCTAAAAATTAAAACTGTTACTTACAACGAACGGTTTAACCTAGAAGAACGAAATTTGGTGAGCCAAGTGGGATTGGGGTTCTGATCATTACCTGAAAGTGTCATCAAGATTGGGTGAAAAAATGTGTGCTGAGATTTCAGGAAACTCGTAGTTTTTTGGAAGCTTGGCAACCCCTTTCCATGAAAGTGATTTGCGCCAGTCTCTGCTTAGGGCTACATCAATAGGAAACAAACCATAGAGATAGAACTTGGAACTACTTGATTGTGCCAAGTTCAAAAGAGCTAGCACAAACCGTGTTTGATTTAGAGTTCCAACTACATGTATCCATATAGGAGAAAACAGAGTGAAATCTAAAAATTAAAACTGCTACTGCCAACGAAGGGTTTAACCTAGAAGAACGAAATTTGGTGAGCCAAGTGGGTTTGGGTACTGACCATTACCTGAAAGTGTTATCAAGATTGGGTGAAAAAATGTGTGCTGAGATTTCAGGAAACTCGTAGTTTTTTGGAAGCTTGGCAACACCTTTCCATGAAAGTGATTTGCGCCAGTCTCTGCTTACGGCTACATCAATAGGAAACAAACCATAGAGATAGAACTTGGAACTACTTGATTGTGACAAGTTTCAAAGAGCTAACACAAACTATGGTTGATTTAGAGTTCCAACTAATTGTATCCATATAGGAGAAAACAGAGTGAAACCTAAAAATTAAAACTGTTACTGCCAACGAACGGTTTAACCTAGAAGAACGAAATTTGGTGAGCCAAGTGGGATTGGGGTACTGATCATTACCTGAAAGTGTCATCAAGATTGGGTGAAAAAATGTGTGCTGAAATTTCAGAAAACTCGTAGTTTTTTGGAAGCTTGGCAACCCCTTTCAATGAAAGTGATTTGTGCCAGTCTCTGCTTAGGACTACATCAATAGGAAACAAACCATAGAGATAGAACTTGGAACTACTTGATTGTGACAAGTTTCAAATAGCTAGCACAAACCGTGTTTGATTTAGAGTTCCAAATACATATATCCATATAGGAGAAAACAGAGTGAAACCTAAAAATTTAAACTGTTACTGCCAACGAACGGTTTAATCTAGAAGGATGAAATTTGGTGAGCCAAGTGGGATTTGGATACTTATCATTACCTGAAAGTGTCATCAAGTTTGGGTGAAGAAATGTGTGCTGAGATTTCAGGAAACTCGTAGTTTTTTGGAAGCTTGGGAACCCCTTTCCATGAACGTGATTTGCGCCAGTCTCTGCTTAGGGCTATATCAATAGGAAAAAAAAACCATAGAGATAGAACTTGGAACTACTTGGTTGTGTCAAGTTTCAAAGACCTAGCACAAACCGTGTTTGATTTTGAGTTCCAACTACATGTATCCATATAGGAGAAAACAGAGTGAAACCTAAAAATTAAAACTGTTACTGCCAATGAACGGTTTAACCTAGAAGAACGAAATTTGGTGAGCCAAGTCGGATTGGGGTACTGATCATTACCTGAAAGTGTCATCAAGATTGGGTGAAAAAATGTGTGCTGAGATTTCAGGAAACTCGTAGTTTTTTGGAAGACTGGCAACCCCTTTCCATGAAAGTGATTTGCGCCAGTCTCTGCTTAGGGCTACATCAATAGGAAACAAACCATAGAGATAGAACTTGGAACTACTTGGTTGTGTCAAGTTTCAAAGAGCTAGCAAAAACCGTGTTTGATTTAGAGTTCCAACTACATGTATCCATATAAGAGAAAACAGAGTGAAAACTAAAAATTAAAACTGTTACTGCCAACGAACAGTTTAACCTAGAAGAACGAAATTTGGTGAGCCAAGTGGGATTGGGGTATTGATCTTTACCTGAAAGTGTTATCAAGATTGGGTGAAAAAATGTGTGCTGAGATTTCAGGAAACTCGTAGTTTTTTGGAAGCTTGGCAACCCCTTTCCATGAAAGTGATTTGCGCCAATCTCTGCTTAGGGCTACATCAATAGGAAACAAACCATAGAGATAGAACTTGGAACTACTTGGTTGTGTCAAGTTTCAAAGAGCTAGCACAAACCGTGTTTTATTTAGAGTTCCAAGTACATGTATCCATATAGGAGAAAACAGAGTGAAACCTAAAAATTAAAACTGTTACTGCCAATGAACGGTTTAAACTAGAAGAACGAAATTTGGTGAGCCAAGTGGGATTGGGGTACTGATCATTACCTGAAAGTGTTATCAAGATTGGGTGAAAAAATGTGTGCTGAGATTTCAGGAAACTCGTAGTTTTTTGGAAGCTTGGCAACCCCTTTCCATGAAAGTGATTTGCGCCAATCTCTGCTTAGGGCTACATCAATAGGAAACAAACCACAGAGATAGAACTTGGAACTACTTGGTTTTGTCAAGTTTCAAAGAGCTAGCACAAACCGTGTTTGATTTAGAGTTCCAAGTACATGTATCCATATAGGAGAAAACAGAGTAAAACCTAAAAATTAAAACTGTTACTGCCAATGAACGGTTTAACCTAGAAGAACGAAATCTGGTGAGCCAAGTGGGATTGGGGTACTGATCATTACCTGAAAGTGTCATCAAGATTGGGTGAAAAAATGTGTGCTGAGATTTCAGGAAACTCGTAGTTTTTTGGAAGCTTGGGAACCCCTTTCCATGAACGTGATTTGCACCAGTCTCTGCTTAGGGCTATATCAATAGGAAAAAAAAAACCTAGAGATAGAACTTGGAACTACTTGATTGTGTCAAGTTACAAAGAGCTAGCACAAACTGTGTTTGATTTAGAGTTCCAACTACATGTATCCATATAGAAGAAAACAGAGTGAAACCTAAAAATTAAAACTGTTACTTACAACGAACGGTTTAACCTAGAAGAACGAAATTTGGTGAGCCAAGTGGGATTGGGGTTCTGATCATTACCTGAAAGTGTCATCAAGATTGGGTGAAAAAATGTGTGCTGAGATTTCAGGAAACTCGTAGTTTTTTGGAAGCTTGGCAACCCCTTTCCATGAAAGTGATTTGCGCCAGTCTCTGCTTAGGGCTACATCAATAGGAAACAAACCATAGAGATAGAACTTGGAACTACTTGATTGTGCCAAGTTCAAAAGAGCTAGCACAAACCGTGTTTGATTTAGAGTTCCAACTACATGTATCCATATAGGAGAAAACAGAGTGAAATCTAAAAATTAAAACTGCTACTGCCAACGAAGGGTTTAACCTAGAAGAACGAAATTTGGTGAGCCAAGTGGGTTTGGGTACTGACCATTACCTGAAAGTGTTATCAAGATTGGGTGAAAAAATGTGTGCTGAGATTTCAGGAAACTCGTAGTTTTTTGGAAGCTTGGCAACACCTTTCCATGAAAGTGATTTGCGCCAGTCTCTGCTTACGGCTACATCAATAGGAAACAAACCATAGAGATAGAACTTGGAACTACTTGATTGTGACAAGTTTCAAAGAGCTAACACAAACTATGGTTGATTTAGAGTTCCAACTAATTGTATCCATATAGGAGAAAACAGAGTGAAACCTAAAAATTAAAACTGTTACTGCCAACGAACGGTTTAACCTAGAAGAACGAAATTTGGTGAGCCAAGTGGGATTGGGGTACTGATCATTACCTGAAAGTGTCATCAAGATTGGGTGAAAAAATGTGTGCTGAAATTTCAGAAAACTCGTAGTTTTTTGGAAGCTTGGCAACCCCTTTCAATGAAAGTGATTTGTGCCAGTCTCTGCTTAGGACTACATCAATAGGAAACAAACCATAGAGATAGAACTTGGAACTACTTGATTGTGACAAGTTTCAAATAGCTAGCACAAACCGTGTTTGATTTAGAGTTCCAAATACATATATCCATATAGGAGAAAACAGAGTGAAACCTAAAAATTTAAACTGTTACTGCCAACGAACGGTTTAATCTAGAAGGATGAAATTTGGTGAGCCAAGTGGGATTTGGATACTTATCATTACCTGAAAGTGTCATCAAGTTTGGGTGAAGAAATGTGTGCTGAGATTTCAGGAAACTCGTAGTTTTTTGGAAGCTTGGGAACCCCTTTCCATGAACGTGATTTGCGCCAGTCTCTGCTTAGGGCTATATCAATAGGAAAAAAAAACCATAGAGATAGAACTTGGAACTACTTGGTTGTGTCAAGTTTCAAAGACCTAGCACAAACCGTGTTTGATTTTGAGTTCCAACTACATGTATCCATATAGGAGAAAACAGAGTGAAACCTAAAAATTAAAACTGTTACTGCCAATGAACGGTTTAACCTAGAAGAACGAAATTTGGTGAGCCAAGTCGGATTGGGGTACTGATCATTACCTGAAAGTGTCATCAAGATTGGGTGAAAAAATGTGTGCTGAGATTTCAGGAAACTCGTAGTTTTTTGGAAGACTGGCAACCCCTTTCCATGAAAGTGATTTGCGCCAGTCTCTGCTTAGGGCTACATCAATAGGAAACAAACCATAGAGATAGAACTTGGAACTACTTGGTTGTGTCAAGTTTCAAAGAGCTAGCAAAAACCGTGTTTGATTTAGAGTTCCAACTACATGTATCCATATAAGAGAAAACAGAGTGAAAACTAAAAATTAAAACTGTTACTGCCAACGAACAGTTTAACCTAGAAGAACGAAATTTGGTGAGCCAAGTGGGATTGGGGTATTGATCTTTACCTGAAAGTGTTATCAAGATTGGGTGAAAAAATGTGTGCTGAGATTTCAGGAAACTCGTAGTTTTTTGGAAGCTTGGCAACCCCTTTCCATGAAAGTGATTTGCGCCAATCTCTGCTTAGGGCTACATCAATAGGAAACAAACCATAGAGATAGAACTTGGAACTACTTGGTTGTGTCAAGTTTCAAAGAGCTAGCACAAACCGTGTTTTATTTAGAGTTCCAAGTACATGTATCCATATAGGAGAAAACAGAGTGAAACCTAAAAATTAAAACTGTTACTGCCAATGAACGGTTTAAACTAGAAGAACGAAATTTGGTGAGCCAAGTGGGATTGGGGTACTGATCATTACCTGAAAGTGTCATCAAGATTGGGTGAAAAAATGTGTGCTGAGATTTCAGGAAACTCGTAGTTTATGGAAGCTTGGGAACCCCTTTCCAAGAATGTGATTTGCGCCAGTCTCTGTTAGGGCTATATCAATAGGAAAAAAAAAAAAAAAACCTAGAGATAGAACTTGGAACTACTTGATTGTGTCAAGTTACAAAGAGCTAGCACAAACTGTGTTTGATTTAGAGTTCCAACTACAAGTATCCATATAGGAGAAAACAGAGTGAAACCTAAAAATTAAAACTGTTACTGCCAACGAACGGTATAACCTAGAAGAATGAAATTTGGTGAGCCAATTTGGATTGGGGTCCTGATCATTACCTGAAAGTGTCATCAAGATTGCTTGAAAAAATGTGTGCTGAGATTTCAGGAAACTCGTAGTTTTTTGGAAGCTTGGCAACCCCTTTCCATGAAAGTGATTTGCGACAGTCTCTGCTTATGGCTACATCAATAGGAAACAAACCATAGAGATAGAACTTGGAACTACTTGATTGTGTTAAGTTTCAAAGAGCTAGCACAAACCGTGTTTGATTTAGAGTTCCAACTACATGTATCCATATAGGAGAAAACAGAGTGAAACCTAAAAATTAAAACTGTTACTGCCAGCGAACGGTTTAACCTAGAAGAACGAAATTTGGTGAGCCAAGTGGGATTGGGGTCCTGTTCATTACCTGAAAGTGTCATCAAGATTGGGTGAAAAAATGTGTGCTGAGATTTCAGAAAACTCGTAGTTTTTTGGAAGCTTGGCAACCCCTTTCCATGAAAGTGATTTGTGACAGTCTCTGCTTATGGCTACATCAATAGGAAACAAACCATAGAGATAGAACTTGGAACTACTTGATTGTGTCAAGTTTCAAAGAGCTAGCACAAACCGTGTTTGATTTAGAGTTCCAACTACATGTATCCATATAGGAGAAAACAGAGTGAAACCTAAAAATTAAAACTGTTACTGCCAACGAACGGTTTAAACTAGAAGAACGAAATTGGGTGACCCAAGTGGGATTGGGGTTCTGATCATTACCTGAAAGTGTCATCAACATTGGGTGAAAAAATGTGTGCTGAGATTTCAGGAAACTCGTAGTTTTTTGGAAGCTTGGCAAACCCTTTCCATGAAAGTGATTTGCACCAGTCTCTGCTTAGGGCTACATCAATAGGAAACAAACCATAGAGATAGAACTCCGAACTACTTGGTTGTGTCAAGTTTCAAAGACCTAGCACAAACCGTGTTTGATTTAGAGTTCCAACTATATGTATCCATATAGGAGAAAACAGAGTTAAACCTAAAAATTAAAACTGTTACTGAAAACGAACGGTTTAACCTAGAAGAACGAAATTTGGTGAGCCAAGTGGGATTGGGGTACTGATCATTACCTGAAAGTGTCATCAAGATTGGGTGAAAAAATGTGTGCTTAGATTTCAGGAAACTCGTAGTTCTTTGGAAGCTTGGCAACCCCTTTCCATGAAAGTGATTTGCGCCAGTCTCTGCTTAGGGCTACATCAATAGGAAACAAACCATAGAGATAGAACTTGGAACTACTTGATTGTGACAAGTTTCAAAGAGCTAGCACAAACCATGTTTGATTTAGAGTTCCAACTACTTGTATCCATATAGGAGAAATAGAGTGAAACCTAAAAATTAAAACTGTTACTGCCAACGAACGGTTTAACAAGAAGAACGAAATTTGGTGAGCCAAGTGGGATTGGGGTACTGATCATTACCTGAAAGTGTCATCAAGATTGGGTGAAAAAATGTGTGCTGAGATTTCAGGAAACTCGTTGTTTTTTGGAAGCTTGGCAACCCCTTTCTTTAAAGTGATTTGCGCCAGTCTCGTCTTAGGGCTACATCAATAGGAAACAAACCATAGAGACAGAACTTGGAACTACTTGATTGTGTCAAGTTTCAAAGAGCTAGCACAAACCGTGTTTCATTTAGAGTTCCAACTACATGTATCCATATAAGAGAAAACAGAGTGAAACCTAAAAATTAAAACTGTTACTGCCAACGAACGGTTTAACCTAGAAAAACGAAATTTGGTGAGCCAAGTGGGATTGGGGTACTGATCATTACCTGAAAGTGTTATCAAGATTGGGTGAAAAAATGTGTGCTGAGATTTCAGGAAACTCGTAGTTTTTTGGAAGCTTGGCAACCCCTTTCCATGAAAGTGATTTGCGCCAATCTCTGCTTAGGGCTACATCAATAGGAAACAAACCACAGAGATAGAACTTGGAACTACTTGGTTTTGTCAAGTTTCAAAGAGCTAGCACAAACCGTGTTTGATTTAGAGTTCCAAGTACATGTATCCATATAGGAGAAAACAGAGTAAAACCTAAAAATTAAAACTGTTACTGCCAATGAACGGTTTAACCTAGAAGAACGAAATCTGGTGAGCCAAGTGGGATTGGGGTACTGATCATTACCTGAAAGTGTCATCAAGATTGGGTGAAAAAATGTGTGCTGAGATTTCAGGAAACTCGTAGTTTTTTGGAAGCTTGGGAACCCCTTTCCATGAACGTGATTTGCACCAGTCTCTGCTTAGGGCTATATCAATAGGAAAAAAAAAACCTAGAGATAGAACTTGGAACTACTTGATTGTGTCAAGTTACAAAGAGCTAGCACAAACTGTGTTTGATTTAGAGTTCCAACTACATGTATCCATATAGAAGAAAACAGAGTGAAACCTAAAAATTAAAACTGTTACTTACAACGAACGGTTTAACCTAGAAGAACGAAATTTGGTGAGCCAAGTGGGATTGGGGTTCTGATCATTACCTGAAAGTGTCATCAAGATTGGGTGAAAAAATGTGTGCTGAGATTTCAGGAAACTCGTAGTTTTTTGGAAGCTTGGCAACCCCTTTCCATGAAAGTGATTTGCGCCAGTCTCTGCTTAGGGCTACATCAATAGGAAACAAACCATAGAGATAGAACTTGGAACTACTTGATTGTGCCAAGTTCAAAAGAGCTAGCACAAACCGTGTTTGATTTAGAGTTCCAACTACATGTATCCATATAGGAGAAAACAGAGTGAAATCTAAAAATTAAAACTGCTACTGCCAACGAAGGGTTTAACCTAGAAGAACGAAATTTGGTGAGCCAAGTGGGTTTGGGTACTGACCATTACCTGAAAGTGTTATCAAGATTGGGTGAAAAAATGTGTGCTGAGATTTCAGGAAACTCGTAGTTTTTTGGAAGCTTGGCAACACCTTTCCATGAAAGTGA
This sequence comes from Spermophilus citellus, assembly GCF_964194105.1. Classification (NCBI taxonomy): domain Eukaryota; kingdom Metazoa; phylum Chordata; class Mammalia; order Rodentia; family Sciuridae; genus Spermophilus; species Spermophilus citellus. Next base: position 21,531,905 of record NC_138188.1, on the reverse strand, counting down.
TTTGCGCCAGTCTCTGCTTACGGCTACATCAATAGGAAACAAACCATAGAGATAGAACTTGGAACTACTTGATTGTGACAAGTTTCAAAGAGCTAACACAAACTATGGTTGATTTAGAGTTCCAACTAATTGTATCCATATAGGAGAAAACAGAGTGAAACCTAAAAATTAAAACTGTTACTGCCAACGAACGGTTTAACCTAGAAGAACGAAATTTGGTGAGCCAAGTGGGATTGGGGTACTGATCATTACCTGAAAGTGTCATCAAGATTGGGTGAAAAAATGTGTGCTGAAATTTCAGGAAACTCATAGTTTTTTGGAAGCTTGGCAACCCCTTTCCATGAAAGTGATTTGTGCCAGTCTCTGCTTAGGACTACATCAATAGGAAACAAACCATAGAGATAGAACTTGGAACTACTTGATTGTGACAAGTTTCAAATAGCTAGCACAAACCGTGTTTGATTTAGAGTTCCAAATACATATATCCATATAGGAGAAAACAGAGTGAAACCTAAAAATTTAAACTGTTACTGCCAACGAACGGTTTAATCTAGAAGGATGAAATTTGGTGAGCCAAGTGGGATTTGGATACTTATCATTACCTGAAAGTGTCATCAAGTTTGGGTGAAGAAATGTGTGCTGAGATTTCAGGAAACTCGTAGTTTTTTGGAAGCTTGGGAACCCCTTTCCATGAACGTGATTTGCGCCAGTCTCTGCTTAGGGCTATATCAATAGGAAAAAAAAACCATAGAGATAGAACTTGGAACTACTTGGTTGTGTCAAGTTTCAAAGACCTAGCACAAACCGTGTTTGATTTTGAGTTCCAAATATATGTATCCATATAGGAGAAAACAGAGTGAAACCTAAAAATTAAAACTGTTACTGCCAATGAACGGTTTAACCTAGAAGAACGAAATTTGGTGAGCCAAGTCGGATTGGGGTACTGATCATTACCTGAAAGTGTCATCAAGATTGGGTGAAAAAATGTGTGCTGAGATTTCAGGAAACTCGTAGTTTTTTGGAAGACTGGCAACCCCTTTCCATGAAAGTGATTTGCGCCAGTCTCTGCTTAGGGCTACATCAATAGGAAACAAACCATAGAGATAGAACTTGGAACTACTTGGTTGTGTCAAGTTTCAAAGAGCTAGCAAAAACCGTGTTTGATTTAGAGTTCCAACTACATGTATCCATATAAGAGAAAACAGAGTGAAAACTAAAAATTAAAACTGTTACTGCCAACGAACAGTTTAACCTAGAAGAACGAAATTTGGTGAGCCAAGTGGGATTGGGGTATTGATCCTTACCTGAAAGTGTCATGAAGATTGGGTGAAAAAATGTGTGCTGAGATTTCAGGAAACTCGTAGTTTTTTGGAAGCTTGGCAACCCCTTCCACGAAAGTGATTTGCGCCAGTCTCTGCTTAGGGCTACATCAATAGGAAACAAACCATAGAGATAGAACTTGGAACTACTTGATTGTGCCAAGTTTAAAAGAGCTAGCACAAACCGTGTTTGATTTAGAGTTCCAACTACATGTATCCATATAGGAGAAAACAGAGTGAAATCTAAAAATTAAAACTGTTACTGCCAACGAAGGGTTTAACCTAGAAGAACGAAATTTGGTGAGCCAAGTGGGTTTGGGTACTGACCATTACCTGAAAGTGTTATCAAGATTGGGTGAAAAAATGTGTGCTGAGATTTCAGGAAACTCGTAGTTTTTTGGAAGCTTGGCAACACCTTTCCATGAAAGTGATTTGCGCCAGTCTCTGCTTAGGGCTACATCAATAGGAAACAAACCATAGAGATAGAACTTCTAACTACTTGATTGTGTCAAGTTTCAAAGAGCTAGCACAAACCGTGTTTGATTTAGAGTTCCAACTACATGTATCCATATAGGAGAAAACAGATTGAAACCTAAAAATTAAAACTATTACTGCCAACAAACGGTTTAACCTAGAAGAATGAAATTTGGTGAGCCAAGTGGGATTGGGTACTGACCATTACCTGAAAGTGTCATCAAGATTGGGTGAAAAAATGTGTGCTTAGATTTCAGGAAACTCGTAGTTTTTTGGAAGCTTGGCAACCCCTTTCCATGAAAGTGATTTGCGCCAGTCTCTGCTTACGGCTACATCAATAGGAAACAAACCATAGAGATAGAACTTGGAACTACTTGATTGTGACAAGTTTCAAAGAGCTAACACAAACTATGTTTGATTTAGAGTTCCAACTACTTGTATCCATATAGGAGAAAACAGAGTGAAACCTAAAAATTTAAACTGTTACTGCCAACGAACGGTTTAAACTAGAAGAACGAAATTTGGTGACCCAAGTGGGATTGGGGTTCTGATCATTACCTGAAAGTGTCATCAAGATTGGGTGAAAAAATGTGTGCTGAGATTTCAGGAAACTCGTAGTTTTTTGGAAGCTTGGCAAACCCTTTCCATGAAAGTGATTTGCACCAGTCTCTGCTTAGGGCTACATCAATAGGAAACAAACCATAGAGATAGAACTTGGAACTTCTTGGTTGTGTCAAGTTTCAAAGACCTAGCACAAACCGTGTTTGATTTAGAGTTCCAACTATATGTATCCATATAGGAGAAAACAGAGTGAAACCTAAAAATTAAAACTGTTACTGCCAATGAACGGTTTAACCTAGAAGAACGAAATTTGGTGAAAAAAGTGGGATTGGGGTACTGATCATTACCTGAAAGTGTCATCAAGATTGGGTGAAAAAATGTGTGCTGAGATTTCAGGAAACTCGTAGTTTTTTGGGAGCTTGGCAACCCCTTTCCATGAACGTGATTTGCGCCAGTCTCTGCTTAGGGCTATATCAATAGGAAAAAAAAAAAAAAACATAGCGATAGAACTTGGAACTACTTGATTGTGTCAATTTACAAAGAGCTAGCACAAACTGTGCTTGATTTAGAGTTCCAACTACATGTATCCATATAGGAGAAAACAGAGTGAAACCTAAAAATTAAAACTGTTACTGCCAACGAACGGTTTAAACTAGAAGAACGAAATTTTGTGAGCCAAGTGGGACTGGGGTTCTGATCATTACCTGAAAGTGTCATCAAGATTGGGTGAAAAAATTTGTGCTGAGATTTCAGGAAACTCGTAGTTTTTTGGAAGCTTGGCAAAACCTTTCCATGGAAGTGATTTGCACCAGTCTCTGCTTAGGGCTACATCAATAGGAAACAAACCATAGAGATAGAACTTGGAACTACTTGGTTGTGTCAAGTTTCAAAGACCTAGCACAAACCGTGTTTGATTTTGAGTTCCAAGTACATGTATCCATATAGGAGAAAACAGAGTGAAACCTAAAAATTAAAACTGTTACTGCCAACGAACTGTTTAACCTAGAAGAACGAAATTTGGTGACCCAAGTGGGATTAGGGTACTGATCATTACCGGAAAGTGTCATCAAGTTTGGGTGAAAAAATGTGTGCTGAGATTTCAGGAAACTCGTAGTTTTTTGGAAGCAGGCAACCCCTTTCAATGAATGTGATTTCTGCCAGTCTCTGCTTAGGGCTACATCAATAGGAAACAAACCATAGAGATAGAACTTGGAACTACTTGATTGTGTCAAGTTTCAAAGAGCTAGCACAAACCGTGTTTGATTTAGTGTTCCCACTACAAGTATCCATATAGGAGAAAACAGAGTGAAACCTAAAAATTAAAACTGTTACTGCCAACAAACGGTTTAATCTAGAAGAACGAAATTTGGTGAGCCAAGTATGATTGGGATACTGATCATTACCTGAAAGTGTCATCAAGATTGGGTGAAAAAATGTGTGCTGAGATTTCAGGAAACTCGTAGTTTTTTAGAAGCTTGGCAACCCCTTTCCATGAACGTGATTTGCGCCAGTCTCTGCTTAGGGCTATATCAATAGGAAAAAAAAAAAAAAAACATAGAGATAGAACTTGGAACTACTTGATAGTGTCAATTTACAAAGAGCTAGCACAAACTGTGTTTGATTTAGAGTTCCAACTACATGTATCCATATAGGAGAAAACAGAGTTAAACCTAAAAATTAAAACTGTTACTGAAAACGAACGGTTTAACCTAGAAGAACGAAATTTGGTGAGCCAAGTGGGAATGGGGTACTGATCATTACCTGAAAGTGTTATCAAGATTGGGTGAAAAAATGTGTGCTGAGATTTCAGGAAATTCGTAGTTTTTTGGAAGCTTGGCAACCCCTTTCCATGAAAGTGATTTGCGCCAGTCTCTGCTTAGGGCTACATCAATAGGAAATAAACCATAGAGATAGAAATTTGAACTACTTGATTGTGTCAAGTTTCAAAGAGCTAGCACAAACCGTGTTTGATTTAGAGTTCCAACTATATGTATCCATATAGGAGAAAACAGAGTGAAACCTAAAAATTAAAACTATTACTGCCAACGAACGGTTTAACCTAGAAGAACGAAATTTGGTGAGCCAAGTGGGATTGGGTACTGACCATTACCTGAAAGTGTCATCAAGATTGGGTGAAAAAATGTGTGCTGAGATTTCAGGAAACTCGTAGTTTTTTGGAAGCTTGGCAACCCCTTTCCATGTAAGTGACTTGCGCCAGTCTCTGCTTAGGGCTACATCAATAGGAAACAAACCATAGAGATAGAACTTGGAACTACTTGATTGTGACAAGTTTCAAAGAGCTAGCACAAACCATGTTTGATTTAGAGTTCCAACTACTTGTATCCATAAAGGAGAAAACAGAGTGAAACCTAAAAATTAAAACTGTTACTGCCAACGAACGGTTTAACCTAGAAGAACGAAATTTGGTGAGCCAAGTGGGATTGGTGTACTGATCATTACCTGAAAGTGTCATCAAGATTGGGTGAAAAAATGTGTGCTGAGATTTCAGGAAACTCGTAGTTTTTTGGAAGCTTGGCAACCCATTTCCATGAAAGTGATTTGTGCCATTCTCTGCATAGGGCTACATCAATAGGAAACAAACCATAGAGATAGAACTTGGAACTACTTGATTGTGACAAGTTTCAAAGAGCTAGCACAAACCGTGTTTCATTTAGAGTTCCAACTACATGTATCCATATAAGAGAAAACAGAGTGAAACCTAAAAATTAAAACTGTTACTGCCAACGAACGGTTTAAACTAGAAGAACGAAATTTGGTGAGCCAAGTGGGATTGGGGTACTGATCTTTACCTGAAAGTGTTATCAAGATTGGGTGAAAAAATGTGTGCTGAGATTTCAGGAAACTCGTAGTTTTTTGGAAGCTTGGCAACCCCTTTCCATGAAAGTGATTTGCGCCAATCTCTGCTTAGGGCTACATCAATAGGAAACAAACCATAGAGATAGAACTTGGAACTACTTTGTTGTGTCAAGTTTCAAAGAGCTAGCACAACCCGTGTTTTATTTAGAGTTCCAAGTACATGTATCCATATAGGAGAAAACAGAGTGAAACCTAAAAATTAAAACTGTTACTGCCAATGAACGGTTTAAACTAGAAGAACGAAATTTGGTGAGCCAAGTGGGATTGGGGTACTGATCATTACCTGAAAGTGTCATCAAGATTGGGTGAAAAAATGTGTGCTGAGATTTCAGGAAACTCGTAGTTTATGGAAGCTTGGGAACCCCTTTCCAAGAATGTGATTTGCGCCAGTCTCTGTTAGGGCTATATCAATAGGAAAAAAAAAAAAAACCTAGAGATAGAACTTGGAACTACTTGATTGTGTCAAGTTACAAAGAGCTAGCACAAACTGTGTTTGATTTAGAGTTCCAACTACAAGTATCCATATAGGAGAAAACAGAGTGAAACCTAAAAATTAAAACTGTTACTGCCAACGAACGGTATAACCTAGAAGAACGAAATTTGGTGAGCCAATTTGGATTGGGGTCCTGATCATTACCTGAAAGTGTCATCAAGATTGCTTGAAAAAATGTGTGCTGAGATTTCAGGAAACTCGTAGTTTTTTGGAAGCTTGGCAACCCCTTTCCATGAAAGTGATTTGCGACAGTCTCTGCTTATGGCTACATCAATAGGAAACAAACCATAGAGATAGAACTTGGAACTACTTGATTGTGTTAAGTTTCAAAGAGCTAGCACACACCGTGTTTGATTTAGAGTTCCAACTACATGTATCCATATAGGAGAAAACAGAGTGAAACCTAAAAATTAAAACTGTTACTGCCAATGAACGGTTTAACCTAGAAGAACGAAATTTGGTGAAAAAAGTGGGATTGGGGTACTGATCATTACCTGAAAGTGTCATCAAGATTGGGTGAAAAAATGTGTGCTGAGATTTCAGGAAACTCGTAGTTTTTTGGGAGCTTGGCAACCCCTTTCCATGAACGTGATTTGCGCCAGTCTCTGCTTAGGGCTATATCAATAGGAAAAAAAAAAAACATAGCGATAGAACTTGGAACTACTTGATTGTGTCAATTTACAAAGAGCTAGCACAAACTGTGCTTGATTTAGAGTTCCAACTACATGTATCCATATAGGAGAAAACAGAGTGAAACCTAAAAATTAAAACTGTTACTGCCAACGAACGGTTTAAACTAGAAGAACGAAATTTGGTGACCCAAGTGGGACTGGGGTTCTGATCATTACCTGAAAGTGTCATCAAGATTGGGTGAAAAAATTTGTGCTGAGATTTCAGGAAACTCGTAGTTTTTTGGAAGCTTGGCAAACCCTTTCCATGGAAGTGATTTGCACCAGTCTCTGCTTAGGGCTACATCAATAGGAAACAAACCATAGAGATAGAACTTGGAACTACTTGGTTGTGTCAAGTTTCAAAGACCTAGCACAAACCGTGTTTGATTTTGAGTTCCAAGTACATGTATCCATATAGGAGAAAACAGAGTGAAACCTAAAAATTAAAACTGTTACTGCCAACGAACTGTTTAACCTAGAAGAACGAAATTTGGTGACCCAAGTGGGATTAGGGTACTGATCATTACCGGAAAGTGTCATCAAGTTTGGGTGAAAAAATGTGTGCTGAGATTTCAGGAAACTCGTAGTTTTTTGGAAGCAGGCAACCCCTTTCAATGAATGTGATTTCTGCCAGTCTCTGCTTAGGGCTACATCAATAGGAAACAAACCATAGAGATAGAACTTGGAACTACTTGATTGTGTCAAGTTTCAAAGAGCTAGCACAAACCGTGTTTGATTTAGTGTTCCCACTACAAGTATCCATATAGGAGAAAACAGAGTGAAACCTAAAAATTAAAACTGTTACTGCCAACAAACGGTTTAATCTACAAGAACGAAATTTGGTGAGCCAAGTATGATTGGGATACTGATCATTACCTGAAAGTGTCATCAAGATTGGGTGAAAAAATGTGTGCTGAGATTTCAGGAAACTCGTAGTTTTTTAGAAGCTTGGCAACCCCTTTCCATGAACGTGATTTGCGCCAGTCTCTGCTTAGGGCTATATCAATAGGAAAAAAAAAAAAAAAAAAAAAAAGATAGAACTTGGAACTACTTGATAGTGTCAATTTACAAAGAGCTAGCACAAACTGTGATTGATTTAGAGTTCCAACTACATGTATCCATATAGGAGAAAACAGAGTGAAACCTAAAAATTAAAACTGTTACTGCCAACAAACGGTTTAATCTAGAAGAACGAAATTTGGTGAGCCAAGTGGGATTGGGTACTGACCATTACCTGAAAGTGTCATCAAGATTGGGTGAAAAAATGTGTGCTGAGATTTCAGGAAAATCGTAGTTTTTTGGAAGCTTGGCAACCCCTTTCCATGTAAGTGACTTGCGCCAGTCTCTGCTTAGGGCTACATCAATAGGAAACAAACCATAGATATAGAACTTGGAACTACTTGATTGTGACAAGTTTCAAAGAGCTAGCACAAACCATGTTTGATTTAGAGTTCCAACTACTTGTATCCATAAAGGAGAAAACAGAGTGAAACCTAAAAATTAAAACTGTTACTGCCAACGAACGGTTTAACCTAGAAGAACGAAATTTGGTGAGCCAAGTGGGATTGGTGTACTGATCATTACCTGAAAGTGTCATCAAGATTGGGTGAAAAAATGTGTGTTGAGATTTCAGGAAACTCGTAGTTTTTTGGAAGCTTGGCAACTCATTTCCATGAAAGTGATTTGTGCCATTCTCTGCATAGGGCTACATCAATAGGAAACAAACCATAGAGATAGAACTTGGAACTACTTGATTGTGACAAGTTTCAAAGAGCTAGCACAAACCATGTTTCATTTAGAGTTCCAACTACATGTATCCATATAAGAGAAAACAGAGTGAAACCTAAAAATTAAAACTGTTACTGCCAACGAACGGTTTAAACTAGAAGAACGAAATTTGGTGAGCCAAGTGGGATTGGGGTACTGATCTTTACCTGAAAGTGTTATCAAGATTGGGTGAAAAAATGTGTGCTGAGATTTCAGGAAACTCGTAGTTTTTTGGAAGCTTGGCAACCCCTTTCCATGAAAGTGATTTGCGCCAATCTCTGCTTAGGGCTACATCAATAGGAAACAAACCATAGAGATAGAACTTGGAACTACTTGGTTGTGTCAAGTTTCAAAGAGCTAGCACAAACCGTGTTTGATTTAGAGTTCCAAGTACATGTATCCATATAGGAGAAAACAGAGTGAAACCTAAAAATTAAAACTGTTACTGCCAATGAACGGTTTAAACTAGAAGAACGAAATTTGGTGAGCCAAGTGGGATTGGGGTACTGATCATTACCTGAAAGTGTCATCAAGATTGGGTGAAAAAATGTGTGCTGAGATTTCAGGAAACTCGTAGTTTATGGAAGCTTGGGAACCCCTTTCCAAGAATGTGATTTGCACCAGTCTCTGTTAGGGCTATATCAATAGGAAAAAAAAAAAAAAACCTAGAGATAGAACTTGGAACTACTTGATTGTGTCAAGTTACAAAGAGCTAGCACAAACTGTGTTTGATTTAGAGTTCCAACTACAAGTATCCATATAGGAGAAAACAGAGTGAAACCTAAAAATTAAAACTGTTACTGCCAACGAACGGTTTAACCTAGAAGAACGAAATTTGGTGAGCCAATTTGGATTGGGGTCCTGATCATTACCTGAAAGTGTCATCAAGATTGGGTGAAAAAATGTGTGCTGAGATTTCAGGAAACTCGTAGTTTTTTGGAAGCTTGGCAACCCCTTTCCATGAAAGTGATTTGCGACAGTCTCTGCTTATGGCTACATCAATAGGAAACAAACCATAGAGATAGAACTTGGAACTACTTGATTGTGTTAAGTTTCAAAGAGCTAGCACACACCGTGTTTGATTTAGAGTTCCAACTACATGTATCCATATAGGAGAAAACAGAGTGAAACCTAAAAATTAAAACTGTTACTGCCAGCGAACGGTTTAACCTAGAAGAACGAAATTTGGTGAGCCAAGTGGGATTGGGGTCCTGATCATTACCTGAAAGTGTCATCAAGATTGGGTGAAAAAATGTGTGCTGAGATTTCAGAAAACTCGTAGTTTTTTGGAAGCTTGGCAACCCCTTTCCATGAAAGTGATTTGCGACAGTCTCTGCTTATGGCTACATCAATAGGAAACAAACCATAGAGATAGAACTTGGAACTACTTGATTGTGTCAAGTTTCAAAGAGCTAGCACAAACCGTGTTTGATTTAGAGTTCCAACTACATGTATCCATATAGGAGAAAACAGAGTGAAACCTAAAAATTAAAACTGTTACTGCCAACGAACGGTTTAAACTAGAAGAACGAAATTTGGTGACCCAAGTGGGACTGGGGTTCTGATCATTACCTGAAAGTGTCATCAAGATTGGGTGAAAAAATTTGTGCTGAGATTTCAGGAAACTCGTTGTTTTTTGGAAGCTTGGCAAACCCTTTCCATGGAAGTGATTTGCACCAGTCTCTGCTTAGGGCTACATCAATAGGAAACAAACCATAGAGATAGAACTTGGAACTACTTGGTTGTGTCAAGTTTCAAAGACCTAGCACAAACCGTGTTTGATTTTGAGTTCCAAGTACATGTATCCATATAGGAGAAAACAGAGTGAAACCTAAAAATTAAAACTGTTACTGCCAACGAACTGTTTAACCTAGAAGAACGAAATTTGGTGACCCAAGTGGGATTAGGGTACTGATCATTACCGGAAAGTGTCATCAAGTTTGGGTGAAAAAATGTGTGCTGAGATTTCAGGAAACTCGTAGTTTTTTGGAAGCAGGCAACCCCTTTCAATGAATGTGATTTCTGCCAGTCTCTGCTTAGGGCTACATCAATAGGAAACAAACCATAGAGATAGAACTTGGAACTACTTGATTGTGTCAAGTTTCAAAGAGCTAGCACAAACCCTGTTTGATTTAGTGTTCCCACTACAAGTATCCATATAGGAGAAAACAGAGTGAAACCTAAAAATTAAAACTGTTACTGCCAACAAACGGTTTAATCTAGAAGAACGAAATTTGGTGAGCCAAGTATGATTGGGATACTGATCATTACCTGAAAGTGTCATCAAGATTGGGTGAAAAAATGTGTGCTGAGATTTCAGGAAACTCATAGTTTTTTAGAAGCTTGGCAACCCCTTTCCATGAACGTGATTTGCGCCAGTCTCTGCTTAGGGCTATATCAATAGGAAAAAAAAAAAAAACATAGAGATAGAACTTGGAACTACTTGATAGTGTCAATTTACAAAGAGCTAGCACAAACTGTGTTTGATTTAGAGTTCCAACTACATGTATCCATATAGGAGAAAACAGAGTGAAACCTAAAAATTAAAACTGTTACTGCCAACAAACGGTTTAATCTAGAAGAACGAAATTTGGTGAGCCAAGTGGGATTGGGTACTGACCATTACCTGAAAGTGTCATCAAGATTGGGTGAAAAAATGTGTGCTGAGATTTCAGGAAAATCGTAGTTTTTTGGAAGCTTGGCAACCCCTTTCCATGTAAGTGACTTGCGCCAGTCTCTGCTTAGGGCTACATCAATAGGAAACAAACCATAGAGATAGAACTTGGAACTACTTGATTGTGACAAGTTTCAAAGAGCTAGCACAAACCATGTTTGATTTAGAGTTCCAACTACTTGTATCCATAAAGGAGAAAACAGAGTGAAACCTAAAAATTAAAACTGTTACTGCCAACGAACGGTTTAACCTAGAAGAACGAAATTTGGTGAGCCAAGTGGGATTGGTGTACTGATCATTACCTGAAAGTGTCATCAAGATTGGGTGAAAAAATGTGTGTTGAGATTTCAGGAAACTCGTAGTTTTTTGGAAGCTTGGCAACTCATTTCCATGAAAGTGATTTGTGCCATTCTCTGCATAGGGCTACATCAATAGGAAACAAACCATAGAGATAGAACTTGGAACTACTTGATTGTGACATGTTTCAAAGAGCTAGCACAAACCATGTTTCATTTAGAGTTCCAACTACATGTATCCATATAAGAGAAAACAGAGTGAAACCTAAAAATTAAAACTGTTACTGCCAACGAACGGTTTAAACTAGAAGAACGAAATTTGGTGAGCCAAGTGGGATTGGGGTACTGATCTTTACCTGAAAGTGTTATCAAGATTGGGTGAAAAAATGTGTGCTGAGATTTCAGGAAACTCGTAGTTTTTTGGAAGCTTGGCAACCCCTTTCCATGAAAGTGATTTGCGCCAATCTCTGCTTAGGGCTACATCAATAGGAAACAAACCATAGAGATAGAACTTGGAACTACTTGGTTGTGTCAAGTTTCAAAGAGCTAGCACAAACCGTGTTTGATTTAGAGTTCCAAGTACATGTATCCATATAGGAGAAAACAGAGTGAAACCTAAAAATTAAAACTGTTACTGCCAATGAACGGTTTAAACTAGAAGAACGAAATTTGGTGAGCCAAGTGGGATTGGGGTACTGATCATTACCTGAAAGTGTCATCAAGATTGGGTGAAAAAATGTGTGCTGAGATTTCAGGAAACTCGTAGTTTATGTAAGCTTGGGAACCCCTTTCCAAGAATGTGATTTGCACCAGTCTCTGTTAGGGCTATATCAATAGGAAAAAAAAAAAAAAACCTAGAGATAGAACTTGGAACTACTTGATTGTGTCAAGTTACAAAGAGCTAGCACAAACTGTGTTTGATTTAGAGTTCCAACTACAAGTATCCATATAGGAGAAAACAGAGTGAAACCTAAAAATTAAAACTGTTACTGCCAACGAACGGTTTAACCTAGAAGAACGAAATTTGGTGAGCCAATTTGGATTGGGGTCCTGATCATTACCTGAACGTGTCATCAAGATTGGGTGAAAAAATGTGTGCTGAGATTTCAGGAAACTCGTAGTTTTTTGGAAGCTTGGCAACCCCTTTCCATGAAAGTGATTTGCGACAGTCTCTGCTTATGGCTACATCAATAGGAAACAAACCATAGAGATAGAACTTGGAACTACTTGATTGTGTTAAGTTTCAAAGAACTAGCACACACCGTGTTTGATTTAGAGTTCCAACTACATGTATCCATATAGGAGAAAACAGAGTGAAACCTAAAAATTAAAACTGTTACTACCAGCGAACGGTTTAACCTAGAAGAACGAAATTTGGTGAGCCAAGTGGGATTGGGGTCCTGATCATTACCTGAAAGTGTCATCAAGATTGGGTGAAAAAATGTGTGCTGAGATTTCAGAAAACTCGTGGTTTTTTGGAAGCTTGGCAACCCCTTTCCATGAAAGTGATTTGCGACAGTCTCTGCTTATGGCTACATCAATAGGAAACAAACCATAGAGATAGAACTTGGAACTACTTGATTGTGTCAAGTTTCAAAGAGCTAGCACAAACCGTGTTTGATTTAGAGTTCCAACTACATGTATCCATATAGGAGAAAACAGAGTGAAACCTAAAAATTAAAACTGTTACTGCCAACGAACGGTTTAAACTAGAAGAACGAAATTTGGTGACCCAAGTGGGATTGGGGTTCTGATCATTACCTGAAAGTGTCATCAAGATTGGGTGAAAAAATGTGTGCTGAGATTTCAGGAAACTCGTAGTTTTTTGGAAGCTTGGCAAACCCTTTCCATGAAAGTGATTTGCGACAGTCTCTGCTTATGGCTACATAAATAGGAAACAAACCATAGAGATAGAACTTGGAACTACTTGATTGTGTCAAGTTTCAAAGACCTAGCACAAACCGTGTTTGATTTAGAGTTCCAACTATATGTATCCATATAGGAGAAAACAGAGTTAAACCTAAAAATTAAAACTGTTACTGAAAACGAACGGTTTAACCTAGCAGAACGAAATTTGGTGAGCCAAGTGGGATTGGGGTACTTATCATTACCTGAAAGTGTCATCAAGATTGGGTGAAAAAATGTGTGCTGAGATTTCAGGAAACTCGTAGTTTTTTGGAAGCAGGCAACCCCTTTCAATGAATGTGATTTGTGCCAGTCTCTGCTTAGGGCTACATCAATAGGAAACAAACCATAGAGATAGAACTTGGAACTACTTGATTGTGTCAAGTTTCAAAGAGCTAGCACAAACCGTGTTTGATTTAGTGTTCCAACTACATGTATCCATATAGGAGAAAACAGAGTGAAACCTAAAAATTAAAACTGTTACTGCCAACGAATGGTTTAATCTAGAAGAACGAAATTTGGTGAGCCAAGTGGGATTGGGGTCCTGATCATTACCTGAAAGTGTCATCAAGATTGGGTGAAAAAATGTGTGCTGAGATTTCAGGAAACTCATAGTTTTTTGGAAGCTTGGCAACCCCTTTCCATGAACGTGATTTGCGCCAGTCTCTGCTTAGGGCTATATCAATAGGAAAAAAAAAACATAGAGATAGAACTTGGAACTACTTGATTGTGTTAATTTACAAAGAGCTAGCACAAACTGTGTTTGATTTAGAGTTCCAACTACATGTATCCATATAGGAGAAAACAGAGTTAAACCTAAAAATTAAAACTGTTACTGAAAACGAACGGTTTAACCTAGAAGAACGAAATTTGGTGAGCCAAGTGGGATTGGGGTACTGATCATTACCTGAAAGTGTTATCAAGATTGGGTGAAAAAATGTGTGCTGAGATTTCAGGAAACTCGTAGTTTTTTGGAAGCTTGGCAACCCCTTTCCATGAAAGTGATTTGCGCCAGTCTCTGCTTAGGGCTACATCAATAGGAAACAAACCATAGAGATAGAACTTGGAACTACTTGATTGTGTCAAGTTTCAAAGAGCTAGCACAAACCGTGTTTGATTTAGAGTTCCAACTACATGTATCCATATAGGAGAAAACAGAGTGAAATCTAAAAATTAAAACTATTACTGCCAACGAACGGTTTAACCTAGAAGAACGAAATTTGATGAGCCAAGTGGGATTGGGTACTGACCATTACCTGAAAGTGTCATCAAGATTGGGTGAAAAAATGTGTGCTGAGATTTCAGGAAACTCGTAGTTTATTGGAAGCTTGGCAACCCCTTTGATGTAAGTGATTTGCGCCAGTCTCTGCTTAGGGCTACATCAATAGGAAACAAACCATAGAGATAGAACTAGGAACTACTTGATTGTGACAAGTTTCAAAGAGCTAGCAAAAACCATGTTTGATTTAGAGTTCCAACTACTTGTATCCATAAAGGAGAAAACAGAGTGAAACCTAAAAATTAAAACTGTCTTCCAACGAACGGTTTAACCTAGAAGAACGAAATTTGTTGAGCCAAGTGGGATTGGGGTACTGATCATTACCTGAAAGTGTCATCAAGATTGGGTGAAAAAATGTGTGCTGAGATTTCAGGAAACTCATAGTTTTTTGGAAGCTTGGCAACCCCTTTCCATGAAAGTGATTTGCGCCATTCTCTGCATAGGGCTACATCAATAGGAAACAAACCATAGAGATAGAACTTGGAACTACTTGATTGTGACATGTTTCAAAGAGCTAGCAAAAACCGTGTTTCATTTAGAGTTCCAACTACATGTATCCATATAAGAGAAAACAGAGTGAAACCTAAAAATTAAAACTGTTACTGCCAACGAACGGTTTAAACTAGAAGAACGAAATTTGGTGAGCCAAGTGGGATTGGGGTACTGATCTTTACCTGAAAGTGTTATCAAGATTGGGTGAAAAAATGTGTGCTGAGATTTCAGGAAACTCGTAGTTTTTTGGAAGCTTGGCAACCCCTTTCCATGAAAGTGATTTGCGACAGTCTCTGCTTATGGCTACATCAATAGGAAACAAACCATAGAGATAGAACTTGGAACTACTTGATTGTGTCAAGTTTCAAAGAGCTAGCACAAACCGTGTTTGATTTAGAGTTCCAACTACATGTATCCATATAGGAGAAAACAGAGTGAAACCTAAAAATTAAAACTGTTACTGCCAACGAACGGTTTAAACTAGAAGAACGAAATTTGGTGACCCAAGTGGGATTGGGGTTCTGATCATTACCTGAAAGTGTCATCAACATTGGGTGAAAAAATGTGTGCTGAGATTTCAGGAAACTCGTAGTTTTTTGGAAGCTTGGCAAACCCTTTCCATGAAAGTGATTTGCGACAGTCTGCTTATGGCTACATCAATAGGAAACAAACCATAGAGATAGAACTTGGAACTACTTGATTGTGTCAAGTTTCAAAGACCTAGCACAAACCGTGTTTGATTTAGAGTTCCAACTATATGTATCCATATAGGAGAAAACAGAGTTAAACCTAAAAATTAAAACTGTTACTGAAAACGAACGGTTTAACCTAGCAGAACGAAATTTGGTGAGCCAAGTGGGATTGGGGTACTTATCATTACCTGAAAGTGTCATCAAGATTGGGTGAAAAAATGTGTGCTGAGATTTCAGGAAACTCGTAGTTTTTTGGAAGCAGGCAACCCCTTTCAATGAATGTGATTTGTGCCAGTCTCTGCTTAGGGCTACATCAATAGGAAACAAACCATACAGATAGAACTTGGAACTACTTGATTGTGTCAAGTTTCAAAGAGCTAGCACAAACCGTGTTTGATTTAGTGTTCCAACTACATGTATCCATATAGGAGAAAACAGAGTGAAACCTAAAAATTAAAACTGTTACTGCCAACGAATGGTTTAATCTAGAAGAACGAAATTTGGTGAGCCAAGTGGGATTGGGGTCCTGATCATTACCTGAAAGTGTCATCAAGATTGGGTGAAAAAATGTGTGCTGAGATTTCAGGAAACTCATAGTTTTTTGGAAGCTTGGCAACCCCTTTCCATGAACGTGATTTGCGCCAGTATCTGCTTAGGGCTATATCAATAGGAAAAAAAAAAACATAGAGATAGAACTTGGAACTACTTGATTGTGTCAATTTACAAAGAGCTAGCACAAACTGTGTTTGATTTAGAGTTCCAACTACATGTATCCATATAGGAGAAAACAGAGTTAAACCTAAAAATTAAAACTGTTACTGAAAACGAACGGTTTAACCTAGAAGAACGAAATTTGGTGAGCCAAGTGGGATTGGGGTACTGATCATTACCTGAAAGTGTTATCAAGATTGGGTGAAAAAATGTGTGCTGAGATTTCAGGAAACTCGTAGTTTTTTGGAAGCTTGGCAACCCCTTTCCATGAAAGTGATTTGCGCCAGTCTCTGCTTAGGGCTACATCAATAGGAAACAAACCATAGAGATAGAACTTGGAACTACTTGATTGTGTCAAGTTTCAAAGAGCTAGCACAAACCGTGTTTGATTTAGAGTTCCAACTACATGTATCCATATAGGAGAAAACAGAGTGAAATCTAAAAATTAAAACTATTACTGCCAACGAACGGTTTAACCTAGAAGAACGAAATTTGATGAGCCAAGTGGGATTGGGTACTGACCATTACCTGAAAGTGTCATCAAGATTGGGTGAAAAAATGTGTGCTGAGATTTCAGGAAACTCGTAGTTTTTTGGAAGCTTGGCAACCCCTTTGATGTAAGTGATTTGCGCCAGTCTCTGCTTAGGGCTACATCAATAGGAAACAAACCATAGAGATAGAACTAGGAACTACTTGATTGTGACAAGTTTCAAAGAGCTAGCAAAAACCATGTTTGATTTAGAGTTCCAACTACTTGTATCCATAAAGGAGAAAACAGAGTGAAACCTAAAAATTAAAACTGTCTTCCAAAGAACGGTTTAACCTAGAAGAACGAAATTTGTTGAGCCAAGTGGGATTGGGGTACTGATCATTACCTGAAAGTGTCATCAAGATTGGGTGAAAAAATGTGTGCTGAGATTTCAGGAAACTCATAGTTTTTTGGAAGCTTGGCAACCCCTTTCCATGAAAGTGATTTGCGCCATTCTCTGCATAGGGCTACATCAATAGGAAACAAACCATAGAGATAGAACTTGGAACTACTTGATTGTGACAAGTTTCAAAGAGCTAGCAAAAACCGTGTTTCATTTAGAGTTCCAACTACATGTATCCATATAAGAGAAAACAGAGTGAAACCTAAAAATTAAAACTGTTACTGCCAACGAACAGTTTAAACTAGAAGAACGAAATTTGGTGAGCCAAGTGGGATTGGGGTACTGATCTTTACCTGAAAGTGTTATCAAGATTGGGTGAAAAAATGTGTGCTGAGATTTCAGGAAACTCATAGTTTTTTGGAAGCTTGGCAACCCCTTTCCATGAAAGTGATTTGCACCAATCTCTGCTTAGGGCTACATCAATAGGAAACAAACCATAGTGATAGAACTTGGAACTACTTGGTTGTGTCAAGTTTCAAAGAGCTAGCACAAACCGTGTTTGATTTAGAGTTCCAAGTACATGTATCCATATAGGAGAAAACAGAGTGAAACCTAAAAATTAAAACTGTTACTGCCAACGAACGGTTTAACCTAGAAGAACGAAATTTGGTGAGCCAAGTGGGATTGGGGTCCTGATCATTACCTGAAAGTGTCATCAAGATTGCTTGAAAAAATGTGTGCTGAGATTTCAGGAAACTCGTAGTTTTTTGGAAGCTTGGCAACCCCTATCCATGAACGTGATTTGGGCCAGTCTCTGCTTAGGGCTACATCAATAGGAAACAAACCATAGAGATAGAACTTGGAACTACTTGATTGTGACAAGTTTAAAAGAGCTAGCACAAACCATGTTTGATTTAGATTTCCAAATACTTGTATCCATATAGGTGAAAACAGAGTGAAACCTAAAAATTAAAACTGTTAATACCAACGAACGGTTTAACCAAGAAGAACGAAATTTGGTGAGCCAAGTGGGATTGGGTACTGACCATTACCTGAAAGTGTCATCAAGATTGGGTGAAAAAATGTGTGCTGAGATTTCAGGAAACTCGTAGTTTTTTGGAAGCTTGGCAACCCCTTTCCATGTAAGTGATTTGCGCCAGTCTCTTCTTAGGGCTACATCAATAGGAAACAAACCATAGAGATAGAACTTGGAACTACTTGATTGTGACAAATTTCAAAGAGCTAGCACAAACCATGTTTGATTTAGAGTTCCAACTACTTGTATCCATAAAGGAGAAAACAGAGTGAAACCTAAAAATTAAAACTGTTACTGCCAATGAACGGTTTAACCTAGAAGAACAAAATTTGGTGAGCCAAGTGGGATTGGGGTACTGATCATTACCTGAAAGTGTCATCAAGATTGGGTGAAAAAATGTGTGCTGAGATTTCAGGAAACTCGTAGTTTTTTGGAAGCTTGGCAAACCCTTTCCATGAAAGTGATTTGCACCAGTCTCTTCTTAGGGCTACATCAACAGGAAACAAACCATAGAGATAGAACTCCGAACTACTTGGTTGTGTCAAGTTTCAAAGACCTAGCACAAACCGTGTTTGATTTAGAGTTCCAACTATATGTATCCATATAGGAGAAAACAGAGTTAAACCTAAAAATTAAAACTGTTACTGAAAACGAACGGTTTAACCTAGCAGAACAAAATTTGGTGAGCCAAGTGGGATTGGGGTACTTATCATTACCTGAAAGTGTCATCAAGATTGGGTGAAAAAATGTGTGCTGAGATTTCAGGAAACTCGTAGTTTTTTGGAAGCTTGGCAACCCCTTTCCATGAACGTGATTTGCGCCAGTCTCTGCTTAGGGCTATATCAATAGGAAAAAAAAAAAAAAAAAACATAGCGATAGAACTTGGAACTACTTGATTGTGTCAATTTACAAAGAGCTAGCACAAACTGTGTTTGATTTAGAGTTCCAACTACATGTATCCATACAGGAGAAAACAGAGTGAAACCTAAAAATTAAAACTGTTACTGCCAACGAACGGTTTAACCTAGAAGAACGAAATTTGGTGAGCCAAGTGGGATTGGGGTCCTGATCATTACCTGAAAGTGTCATCAAGATTGCTTGAAAAAATGTGTGCTGAGATTTCAGGAAACTCGTAGTTTTTTGGAAGCTTGGCAACCCCTATCCATGAACGTGATTTGGGCCAGTCTCTGCTTAGGGCTATATCAATAGAAAAAAAAAAAACATAGAGATAGAACTTGGAACTACTTGATTGTGTCAATTTACAAAGAGCTAGCACAATCTGTGTTTGATTTAGAGATCCAACTACATGTATCCATATATGAGAAAACAGAATGAAACCTAAAAATTAAAACTGTTACTGCCAACGAACAGTTTAACCTAGAAGAACGAAATATGGTGAGCCAAGTGGGATTGGGGTACTGATCATTACCTGAAAGTGTCATGAAGATTGGGTGAAAAAATGTGTGCTGAGATTTCAGGAAACTCGTAGTTTTTTGGAAGCTTCGCAACCACTTTCCATGAAAGTGATTTGCGCCAGTCTCTGCTTAGGGCTACAAAAATAGAAAACAAACCATAGAGATAGAACTTGAAATTACTTGATTGTGCCAAGTTTCAAAAAGCTAGCACAAACCGTGTTTGATTTAGAGTTCCAACTACATGTATCCATATAAGAGAAAACAGAGTGAAACCTAAAAATTAAAACTGTTACTGCCAACGAACGGTTTAACCTAGAAGAACGAAATTTGGTGAGCCAAGTGGGATTGGGTACTGACCATTACCTGAAAGTGTTATCAAGATTGGGTGAAAAAATGTGTGCTGAGATTTCAGGAAACTCGTAGATTTTTGGAAGCTTGGCAACCCATTTCCATGAAAGTGCTTTGCGCCAGTCTCTGCTTACGGCTACATCAATAGGAAACAAACCATAGAGATAGAACTTGGAACTACTTGATTGTGACAAGTTTAAAAGAGCTAGCACAAACCATGTTTGATTTAGATTTCCAACTACTTGTATTTATATAGGTGAAAACAGAGTGAAACCTAAAAATTAAAACTATTACTGCCAACGAACGGTTTAACCTAGAAGAACGAAATTTGGTGAGCCAAGTGCGATTGGGGTACTGAGCATTACCTGAAAGTGTCATCAAGATTGGGTGAAAAAATGTGTGCTGAGATTTCAGGAAACTCGTAGTTTTTTTGGAAGCTTGGCAACCCGTTTCCATGAAAGTGATTTGTGCCAGTCTCTGCTTAGGGCTACATCAATAGGAAACAAACCATAGAGATAGAACTTGGAAATACTTGATTGTGACAAGTTTCAAACAGCTAGCACAAACCGTGTTTGATTTAGATTTCCAACTACATATATCCATATAGGAAAAAACAGAGTGAAACCTAAAAATTTAAACTGTTACTGCAAACGAACGGTTTAATCTAGAAGAATGAAATTTGGTGAGCCAAGTGGGATTGGGATACTTATCATTACCTAAAAGTGTCATCAAGTTTGGGTGAAAAAATGTGTGCTGAGTTTTCAGGAAACTCATAGTTTTTTGGAAGCTTGGCAACCCCTTTCCATGATAGTGATTTGCGCCTGTCTCTGCTTAGTGCTACATCAATAGGAAACAAACAATAGAGATAGAACTTGGAACTACTTGATTGTGTCAAGTTACAAAGAGCTAGCACAAACTGTGTTTGATTTAGAGTTCCAACTACGTGTATCCATATAGGAGAAAACAGAGTGAAACCTAAAAATTAAAACTGTTACTGCCAGCGAACGGTTTAACCTAGAAGAATGAAATTTGGTGAGCCAAGTGGGATTGGGGTCCTGATCATTACCTGAAAGTGTCATCAAGATTGGGTGAAAAAATGTGTGCTGAGATTTCAGGAAACTCGTAGTTTTTTGGAAGCTTGGCAACCCCTTTCCATGAAAGTGATTTGCGACAGTCTCTGCTTATGGCTACATCAATAGGAAACAAACCATAGAGATAGAACTTGGAACTACTTGATTGTGTCAGGTTTCAAAGAGCTAGCACAAACCGTGTTTGATTTAGAGTTCCAACTACATGTATCCATTTAGGAGAAAACAGAGTGAAACCTAAAAATTAAAACTGTTACTGCCAATGAACGGTTTAAACTAGAAGAACGAAATTTGGTGACCCAAGTGGGATTGGGGTTCTGATCATTACCTGAAAGTGTCATCAAGATTGGGTGAAAAAATGTGTGCTGAGATTTCAGGAAACTCCTAGTTTTTTGGAACCTTGGCAAACCCTTTCCATGAAAGTGATTTGCACCAGTCTCTGCTTAGGGCTACATCAATAGGAAACAAACCATAGAGATAGAACTCCGAACTACTTGGTTGTGTCAAGTTTCAAAGACCTAGCACAAACCGTGTTTGATTTAGAGTTCCAACTATATGTATCCATATAGGAGAAAACAGAGTTAAACCTAAAAATTAAAACTGTTACTGAAAACGAACGGTTTAAACTTGAAGAACGAAGTTTGGTGAGCCAAGTGGGATTGGGGTACTGATCATTACCTGAAAGTGTCATCAAGATTGGGTGAAAAAATGTGTGCTGAGATTTCAGGAAACTCGTAGTTTTTTGGAAGCTTGGCAACCCCTATCCATGAACGTGATTTGCGCCAGTCTCTGCTTAGGGCTATATCAATAGGAAAAAAAAAAACATAGAGATAGAACTTGGAACTACTTGATTGTGTCAATTTACAAAGAGCTAGCACAATCTGTGTTTGATTTAGAGATCCAACTACATGTATCCATATAGGAGAATACAGAATGAAACCTAAAAATTAAAACTGTTACTGCCAACGAACAGTTTAACCTAGAAGAACGAAATATGGTGAGCCAAGTGGGATTGGGGTACTGATCATTACCTGAAAGTGTCATGAAGATTGGGTGAAAAAATGTGTGCTGAGATTTCAGGAAACTCGTAGTTTTTTGGAAGCTTCGCAACCACTTTCCATGAAAGTGATTTGCGCCAGTCTCTGCTTAGGGCTACATCAATAGAAAACAAACCATAGAGATAGAACTTGAAACTACTTGATTGTGCCAAGTTTCAAAAAGCTAGCACAAACCGTGTTTGATTTAGAGTTCCAACTACATGTATCCATATAAGAGAAAACAGAGTGAAACCTAAAAATTAAAACTGTTACTGCCAACGAACGGTTTAACCTAGAAGAACGAAATTTGGTGAGCCAAGTGGGATTGGGTACTGACCATTACCTGAAAGTGTTATCAAGATTGGGTGAAAAAATGTGTGCTGAGATTTCAGGAAACTCGTAGATTTTTGGAAGCTTGGCAACCCATTTCCATGAAAGTGCTTTGCGCCAGTCTCTGCTTACGGCTACATCAATAGGAAACAAACCATAGAGATAGAACTTGGAACTACTTGATTGTGACAAGTTTAAAAGAGCTAGCACAAACCATGTTTGATTTAGATTTCCAACTACTTGTATCCATATAGGTGAAAACAGAGTGAAACCTAAAAATTAAAACTGTTACTGCCAACGAACGGTTTAACCTAGAAGAACGAAATTTGGTGAGCCAAGTGCGATTGGGGTACTGATCATTACCTGAAAGTGTCATCAAGATTGGGTGAAAAAATGTGTGCTGAGATTTCAGGAAACTCGTAGTTTTTTGGAAGCTTGGCAACCCGTTTCCATGAAAGTGATTTGTGCCAGTCTCTGCTTAGGGCTACATCAATAGGAAACAAACCATAGAGATAGAACTTGGAAATACTTGATTGTGACAAGTTTCAAACAGCTAGCACAAACCGTGTTTGATTTAGATTTCCAACTACATATATCCATATAGGAAAAAACAGAGTGAAACCTAAAAATTTAAACTGTTACTGCAAACGAACGGTTTAATCTAGAAGAATGAAATTTGGTGAGCCAAGTGGGATTGGGATACTTATCATTACCTAAAAGTGTCATCAAGTTTGGGTGAAAAAATGTGTGCTGAGTTTTCAGGAAACTCATAGTTTTTTGGAAGCTTGGCAACCCCTTTCCATGAAAGTGATTTGCGCCTGTCTCTGCTTAGTGCTACATCAATAGGAAACAAACAATAGAGATAGAACTTGGAACTACTTGATTGTGTCAAGTTACAAAGAGCTAGCACAAACCGTGTTTGATTTAGAGTTCCAACTACATGTATCCATATAGGAGAAAACAGAGTGAAACCTAAAAATTAAAACTGTTACTGCCAACGAACTGTTTAAACTAGAAGAACGAAATTTGGTGAGCCAAGTGGGATTGGGGTACTGATCATTACCGGAAAGTGTCATCAAGTTTGGGTGAAAAAATGTGTGCTGAGATTTCAGGAAACTCGTAGTTTTTTGGAAGCAGGCAACCCCTTTCAATGAATGTGATTTGTGCCAGTCTCTGCTTAAGGCTACATCAATAGGAAACAAACCATAGAGATAGAACTTGGAACTACTTGATTGTTTCAAGTTTCAAAGAGCTAGCACAAACCGTGTTTGATTTAGTGTTCCAACTACATGTATCCATATAGGAGAAAACAGAGTGAAACCTAAAAATTAAAACTGTTACTGCCAACGAACGGTTTAATCTAGAAGAACGAAATTTGGTGAGCCAAGTGGGATTGGGGTCCTGATCATTACCTGAAAGTGTCATCAAGATTGGGTGAAAAAATGTGTGCTGAGATTTCAGGAAACTCATAGTTTTTTGGAAGCTTGGCAACCCCTATCCATGAACGTGATTTGCGCCAGTCTCTGCTTAGGGCTATATCAATAGGAAAAAAAAAAAAAACATAGAAATAGAACTTGGAACTACTTGATTGTGTCAATTTACAAAGAGCTAGCACAAACTGTGTTTGATTTAGAGTTCCAACTACATGTATCCATATAGGAGAAAACAGAGTTAAACCTAAAAATTAAAACTGTTACTGAAAACGAACGGTTTAACCTAGAAGAACGAAATTTGGTGAGCCAAGTGGGATTGGGGTCCTGATCATTACCTAAAAGTGTCATCAAGATTGGGTGAAAAAATGTGTGCTGAGATTTCAGAAAACTCGTAGTTTTTTGGAACCTTGGCAACCCCTTTCCATGAAAGTGATTTGCGACAGTCTCTGCTTATGGCTACATCAATAGGAAACAAACCATAGAGATAGAACTTGGAACTACTTGATTGTGTCAAGTTTCAAAGAGCTAGCACAAACCGTGTTTGATTTAGAGTTCCAACTACATGTATCCATATAGGAGAAAACAGAGTGAAACCTAAAAATTAAAACTGTTACTGCCAACGAACGGTTTAAAGTAGAAGAACGAAATTTGGTGACCCAAGTGGGATTGGGGTTCTGATCATTACCTGAAAGTGTCATCAAGATTGGGTGAAAAAATGTGTGCTGAGATTTCAGGAAACTCGTAGTATTTTGGAAGCTTGGCAAACCCTTTCCATGAAAGTGATTTGCACCAGTCTCTGCTTAGGGCTACATCAATAGGAAAAAAACCATAGAGATAGAACTTGGAACTACTTGGTTGTGTCAAGTTTCAAAGACCTAGCACAAACCGTGTTTGATTTAGAGTTCCAACTATATGTATCCATATAGGAGAAAACAGAGTGAAACCTAAAATTTAAAACTGTTACTGCCAATGAACGGTTTAACCTAGAAGAACGAAATTTGGTGAGCCAAGTGGGATTGGGGTACTGATCATTACCTGAAAGTGTCATCAAGATTGGGTGAAAAAATGTGTGCTGAGATTTCAGGAAACTCGTAGTTTTTTGGAAGCTTGGCAACCCCTTTCCATGAACGTGATTTGCGCCAGTCTCTGCTTAGGGCTATATCAATAGGAAAAAAAAAACATAGCGATAGAACTTGGAACTACTTGATTGTGTCAATTTACAAAGAGCTAGCACAAACTGTGTTTGATTTAGAGTTCCAACTACATGTATCCATAGAGGAGAAAACAGAGTGAAACCTAAAAATTAAAACTGTTACTGCCAGCGAACGGTTTAAACTAGAAGAACGAAATTTGGTGAGCCAAGTGGGATTGGGGTTCTGATCATTACCTGAAAGTGTCATCAAGATTGGGTGAAAAAATTTGTGCTGAGATTTCAGGAAACTCCTAGTTTTTTGGAACCTTGGCAAACCCTTTCCATGAAAGTGATTTGCACCAGTCTCTGCTTAGGGCTACATCAATAGGAATCAAACGATAGAGATAGAACTTGGAACTACTTGGTTGTGTCAAGTTTCAAAGACCTAGCACAAACCGTGTTTGATTAAGAGTTCCAACTACATGTATCCATATAGGAGAAAACAGAGTGAAACCTAAAAATTAAAACTGTTACTGCCAACGAACTGTTTAACCTAGAAGAACGAAATTTGGTGAGCCAAGTGGGATTGGGGTACTGATCATTACCGGAAAGTGTCATCAATTTGGGTGAAAAAATGTGTGCTGAGATTTCAGGAAACTCGTAGTTTTTTGGAAGCAGGCAACCCCTTTCAATGAATGTGATTTGTGCCAGTCTCTGCTTAAGGCTACATCAATAGGAAACAAACCATAGAGATAGAACTTGGAACTACTTGATTGTTTCAAGTTTCAAAGAGCTAGCACAAACCGTGTTTGATTTAGTGTTCCAACTACATGTATCCATATAGGAGAAAACAGAGTGAAACCTAAAAATTAAAACTGTTACTGCCAACGAACGGTTTAATCTAGAAGAACGAAATTTGGTGAGCCAAGTGGGATTGGGGTCCTGATCATTACCTGAAAGTGTCATCAAGATTGGGTGAAAAAATGTGTGCTGAGATTTCAGGAAACTCATAGTTTTTTGGAAGCTTGGCAACCCCTATCCATGAACGTAATTTGCGCCAGTCTCTGCTTAGGGCTATATCAATAGGAAAAAAAAAACATAGAAATAGAACTTGGAACTACTTGATTGTGTCAATTTACAAAGAGCTAGCACAAGCTGTGTTTGATTTAGAGTTCCAACTACATGTATCCGTATAGGAGAAAACAGAGTTAAACCTAAAAATTAAAACTGTTACTGAAAACAAACGGTTTAACCTAGAAGAACGAAATTTGGTGAGCCAAGTGGGATTGGGGTCCTGATCATTACCTGAAAGTGTCATCAAGATTGGGTGAAAAAATGTGTGCTGAGATTTCAGAAAACTCGTAGTTTTTTGGAAGCTTGGCAACCCCTTTCCATGAAAGTGATTTGCGACAGTCTCTGCTTATGGCTACATCAATAGGAAACAAACCATAGAGATAGAACTTGGAACTACTTGATTGTGTCAAGTTTCAAAGAGCTAGCACAAACCGTGTTTGATTTAGAGTTCCAACTACATGTATCCATATAGGAGAAAACAGAGTGAAACCTAAAAATTAAAACTGTTACTGCCAACGAACGGTTTAAACTAGAAGAACGAAATTTGGTGAGCCAAGTGGGATTGGGGTACTGATCATTACCTGAAAGTGTCATCAAGATTGGGTGAAAAAATGTGTGCTGAGATTTCAGGAAACTCGTAGTTTTTTGGAAGCTTGGCAACCCCTTTCCTTGAACGTGATTTGCGCCAGTCTCTGCTTAGGGCTATATCAATAGGAAAAAAAAAAAAACATAGCGATAGAACTTGGAACTACTTGATTGTGTCAATTTACAAAGAGCTAGCACAAACTGTGTTTGATTTAGAGTTCCAACTACATGTATCCATACAGGAGAAAACAGAGTGAAACCTAAAAATTTAAACTGTTACTGCCAACGAACGGTTTAAACTAGAAGAACGAAATTTGGTGAGCCAAGTGGGATTGGGGTTCTGATCATTACCTGAAAGTGTCATCAAGATTGGGTGAAAAAATTTGTGCTGAGATTTCAGGAAACTCGTAGTTTTTTGGAAGCTTGGCAAACCCTTTCCATGAAAGTGATTTGCACCAGTCTCTGCTTAGGGCTACATCAATAGGAAACAAACCATAGAGATAGAACTTGGAACTACTTGGTTGTGTCAAGTTTCAAAGACCTAGCACAAACCGTGTTTGATTTAGAGTTCCAACTACATGTATCCATATAGGAGAAAACAGAGTGAAACCTAAAAATTAAAACTGTTACTGCCAACGAACTGTTTAACCTAGAAGAACGAAATTTGGTGAGACAAGTGGGATTGGGGTACTGATCATTACCGGAAAGTGTCATCAAGTTTGGGTGAAAAAATGTCTGCTGAGATTTCAGGAAACTCGTAGTTTTTTGGAAGCAGGCAACCCCTTTCAATGAATGTGATTTGTGCCAGTCTCTGCTTAAGTTTACATCAATAGGAAACAAACCATAGAGATAGAACTTGGAACTACTTGATTGTTTCAAGTTTCAAAGAGCTAGCACAAACCGTGTTTGATTTAGTGTTCCAACTACATGTATCCATATAGGAGAAAACAGAGTGAAACCTAAAAATTAAAACTGTTACTGCCAACGAACGGTTTAATCTAGAAGAACGAAATTTGGTGAGCCAAGTGGGATTGGGGTCCTGATCATTACCTGAAAGTGTCATCAAGATTGGGTGAAAAAATGTGTGCTGAGATTTCAGGAAACTCATAGTTTTTTGGAAGCTTGGCAACCCCTATCCATGAACGTGATTTGCGCCAGTCTCTGCTTAGGGCTATATCAATAGGAAAAAAAAAACATAGAAATAGAACTTGGAACTACTTGATTGTGTCAATTTACAAAGAGCTAGCACAAACTGTGTTTGATTTAGAGTTCCAACTACATGTATCCATATAGGAGAAAACAGAGTTAAACCTAAAATTTAAAACTGTTACTGAAAACGAACGGTTTAACCTAGAAGAACGAAATTTGGTGAGCCAAGTGGGATTGGGGTCCTGATCATTACCTGAAAGTGTCATCAAGATTGGGTGAAAAAATGTGTGCTGAGATTTCAGAAAACTCGTAGTTTTTTGGAAGCTTGGCAACCCCTTTCCATGAAAGTGATTTGCGACAGTCTCTGCTTATGGCTACATCAATAGGAAACAAACCATAGAGATAGAACTTGGAACTACTTGATTGTGTCAAGTTTCAAAGAGCTAGCACAAACCGTGTTTGATTTAGAGTTCCAACTACATGTATCCATATAGGAGAAAACAGAGTGAAACCTAAAAATTAAAACTGTTACTGCCAACGAACGGTTTAAAGTAGAAGAACGAAATTTGGTGACCCAAGTGGGATTGGGGTTCTGATCATTACCTGAAAGTGTCATCAAGATTGGGTGAAAAAATGTGTGCTGAGATTTCAGGAAACTCGTAGTATTTTGGAAGCTTGGCAAACCCTTTCCATGAAAGTGATTTGCACCAGTCTCTGCTTAGGGCTACATCAATAGGAAACAAACCATAGAGATAGAACTCCGAACTACTTGGTTGTGTCAAGTTTCAAAGACCTAGCACAAACCGTGTTTGATTTAGAGTTCCAACTATATGTATCCATATAGGAGAAAACAGAGTGAAACCTAAAAATTAAAACTGTTACTGCCAATGAACGGTTTAACCTAGAAGAACGAAATTTGGTGAGACAAGTGGGATTGTGGTACTGATCATTACCTGAAAGTGTCATCAAGATTGGGTGAAAAAATGTGTGCTGAGATTTCAGGAAACTCGTAGTTTTTTGGAAGCTTGGCAACCCCTTTCCATGAACGTGATTTGCGCCAGTCTCTGCTTAGGGCTATATCAATAGGAAAAAAAAAAAACATAGCGATAGATCTTGGAACTACTTGATTGTGTCAATTTACAAAGAGCTAGCACAAACTGTGTTTGATTTAGAGTTCCAACTACATGTATCCATAGAGGAGAAAACAGAGTGAAACCTAAAAATTAAAACTGTTACTGCCAACGAACGGTTTAAACTAGAAGAACGAAATTTGGTGAGCCAAGTGGGATTGGGGTCCTGATCATTACCTGAAAGTGTCATCCAGATTGGGTGAAAAAATGTGTGCTGAGATTTCAGAAAACTCGTAGTTTTTTAGAAGCTTGGCAACCCCTTTCCATGAAAGTGATTTGTGACAGTCTCTGCTTATGGCTACATCAATAGGAAACAAACCATAGAGATAGAACATGGAACTACTTGATTGTGTCAAGTTTCAAAGAGCTAGCACAAACCGTGTTTGATTTAGAGTTCCAACTACATGTATCCATATAGGAGAAAACAGAGTGAAACCTAAAAATTAAAACTATTACTGCCAACGAACGGTTTAATCTAGAAGAATGAAATTTGGTGAGCCAAGTGGGATTGGGATACTTATCATTACCTGAAAGTGTCATCAAGATTGGGTGAAGAAATGTGTGCTGAGATTTCAGGAAACTCGTAGTTTTTTGGAAGCTTGGGAACCCCTTTCCATGAACGTGATTTGCGCCAGTCTCTGCTTAGGGCTATATCAATAGGAAAAAAAAAACCTAGAGATAGAACTTGGAACTACTTGATTGTGTCAAGTTACAAAGAGCTAGCACAAACTGTGTTTGATTTAGAGTTCCAACTACATGTATCCATATAGGAGAAAACAGAGTGAAACCTAAAAATTAAAACTGTTACTGCCAACGAACGGTTTAACCTAGAAGAACGAAATTTGGTGAGCCAAGTGGGATTGGGGTTCTGATCATTACCTGAAAGTGTCATCAAGATTGGGTGAAAATATTTGTGCTGAGATTTCAGGAAACTCGTAGTTTTTTGGAAGCTTGGCAAACCCTTTCCATGAAAGTGATTTGCACCAGTCTCTGCTTAGGGCTACATCAATAGGAAACAAACCATAGAGATAGAACTTGGAACTACTTGGTTGTGTCAAGTTTCAAAGACCTAGCACAAACCGTGTTTGATTTTGAGTTCCAACTATATGTATCCATATAGGAGAAAACTGAGTGAAACCTAAAAATTAAAACTGTTACTGCCAATGAACGGTTTCACCTAGAAGAACGAAATTTGGTGAGCCGAGTCGGATTGGGGTACTGATCATTACCTGAAAGTGTCATCAAGATTGGGTGAAAAAATATGTGCTGAGATTTCAGGAAACTCGTAGATTTTGGAAGCTTGGCAACCCCTTTCCATGAAAGTGATTTGCGCCAGTCTCTGCTTAGGGCTACATCAATAGGAAACAAACCATAGAGATAGAACTTGGAACTACTTGGTTGTGTCAAGTTTCAAAGAGCTAGCAAAAACCGTGTTTGATTTAGAGTTCCAACTACATGTATCCATATAAGAGAAAACAGAGTGAAAACTAAAAATTAAAACTGTTACTGCCAACGAACGGTTTAACCTAGAAGAACAAAATTTGGTGAGCCAAGTCAAATTGGGGTATTGATCCTTACCTGAAAGTGTCATGAAGATTGGGTGAAAAAATGTGTGCTGAGATTTCAGGAAACTCGTAGTTTTTTGGAAGCTTGGCAACCCCTTCCATGAAAGTGATTTGCGCCAGTCTCTGCTTAGGGCTACATCAATAGGAAACAAACCATAGAGATAGAACTTGGAACTACTTGATTGTGCCAAGTTTAAAAGAGCTAGCACAAACCGTGTTTGATTTAGAGTTCCAACTACATGTATCCATATAGGAGAAAACAGAGTGAAACCTAAAAATTAACACTGTTACTGCCAAAGATTGGTTTAACCTAGAAGAACGAAATTTGGTGAGCCAAGTGTGTTTGGGTACTGACCATTACCTGAAAGTGTTATCAAGATTGGGTGAAAAAATGTGTGCTGAGATTTCAGGAAACTTGTAGTTCTTTGGAAGCTTGGCAACCCCTTTCCATGAAAGTGATTTGCGCCAGTCTCTGCTTAGGGCTACATCAATAGGAAACAAACCATAGAGATAGAACTTGGAACTACTTGATTGTGCCAAGTTTCAAAGAGCTAGCACAAACCAAGTTTGATTTAGAGTTCCAACTACATGTATCCATATAGGAGAAAACAGAATGAAACCTAAAAATTAAAACTATTACTGCCAACGAACGGTTTAACCTAGAAGAATGAAATTTGGTGAGCCAAGTGGGATTGGGTACTGACCATTACCTGAAAGTGTCATCAAGATTTGGTGAAAAAATGTGTGCTGAGATTTCAGGAAACTCGTAGTTTTTTGGAAGCTTGGCAACCCCTTTCCATGAAAGTGATTTGCGCCAGTCTCTGCTTACGGCTACATCAATAGGAAACAAACCATAGAGATAGAACTTGGAACTACTTGGTTGTGTCAAGTTTCAAAGAGCTAGCACAAACCGTGTTTGATTTAGAGTTCCAAGTACATGTATCCATATAGGAGAAAACAGAGTGAAACCTAAAAATTAAAACTGTTACTGCCAATGAACGGTTTAACCTAGAAGAACGAAATTTGGTGAGCCAAGTGGGATTGGGGTACTGATCATTACCTGAAAGTGTCATCAAGATTGGGTGAAAAAATGTGTGCTGAGATTTCAGGAAACTCGTACTTTTTTGGAAGCTTGGGAACCCCTTTCCATGAAGGTGATTTGCGCCAGTCTCTGCTTAGGGATATATCAATAGGAAAAAAAAAACCTAGAGATAGAACTTGGAACTACTTGATTGTGTCAAGTTACAAAGAGCTAGCACAAACTGTGTTTGATTTAGAGTTCCAACTACATGTATCCATATAGGAGAAAACAGAGTGAAACGTAAAAATTAAAACTGTTACTGCCAACGAACGGTTTAACCTAGAAGAACGAAATTTGGTGAGCCAAGTGGGATTGGGGTCCTGATCATTACCTGAAAGTGTCATCAAGATTGGGTGAAAAAATGTGTGCTGAGATTTCAGGAAACTCGTAGTTTTTTGGAAGCTTGGCAACCCCTTTCCATGAAAGTGATTTAGACAGTCTCTGCTTATGGCTACATCAATAGGAAACAAACCATAGAGATAGAACTTGGAACTACTTGATTGTGTCAAGTTTCAAAGAGCTAGCACAAACCGTGTTTGATTTAGTGTTCCAACTACATGTATCCATATAGGAGAAAACAGAGTGAAACCTAAAAATTAAAACTGTTACTGCCAACGAACGGTTTAATCTAGAAGAACGAAATTTGGTGAGCCAAGTGTGATTGGGATACTGATCATTACCTGAAAGTGTCATCAAGATTGGTTGAAAAAATGTGTGCTGAGATTTCAGAAAAATCGTAGTTTTTTGGAAGCTTGGCAACCCCTTTCCATGAAAGTGTTTTGCACCAGTCTCTGCTTAGGGCTACATCAATAGGAAACAAACAATAGAGATAGAACTTGGAACTACTTTATTATGTCAAGTTTCAAAGAGCTAGCACAAACCATGTTTGATTTAGAGTTCCAACTACATGTATCCATATAGGAGAAAACAGAGTGAAACCTAAAAATTAAAACTGTTACTGCCAAAGATCGGTTTAACCTAGAAGAACGAAATTTGGTGAGAAAAGTGGGATTGGGGTACTGATCATTACCTGAAAGTGTCATCAAGATTGGGTGAAAAAATGTGTGCTGAGATTTCAGGAAACTCGTAGTTTTTTAAAAGCTTGGCAACCTCTTTCCATGAAAGTGATTTGCGCAAGTCTCTGCTTAGGGCTACATCAATAGGAAACAAACCATAGAGATAGAACTTGGAAATTCTTGATTGTGACAAGTTTCAAAGAGCTAGCACAAACCATGTTTGATTTAGAGTTCCAACTACTTGTATCCATATAGGAGAAAACAGAGTGAAACCTAAAAATTAAAACTATTACTGCCAACGAACGGTAAACCTAGAAGAACGAAATTTGGTGAGCCAAGTGGGATTGGGTACTGACCATTACCTGAAAGTATCATCAAGATTGGGTGAAAAAATGTGTGCTTAGATTTCAGGAAACTTGTAGTTCTTTGGAAGCTTGGCAACCCCTTTCCATGAAAGTGATTTGCGCCAGTCTCTGCTTAGGGCTACATCAATAGGAAACAAACCATAGAGATAGAACTTGGAACTACTTGATTGTGACAAGTTTCAAAGAGCTATCACAAACCATGTTTGATTTAGAGTTCCAAATACTTGTATCCATATAGGAGAAAACAGAGTGAAACCTAAAAATTAAAACTGTTACTGCCAACGAACGGTTTAACATAGAAGAACGAAATTTGGTGAGCCAAGTGGGATTGGGTACTGACCATTACCTGAAAGTGTCATCAAGATTGGGTGAAAAAATGTGTGCTTAGATTTCAGGAAACTTGTAGTTCTTTGGAAGCTTGGCAACCCCTTTCCATGAAAGTGATTTGCGCCAGTCTCTGCTTAGGGCTACATCAATAGGAAACAAACCATAGAGATAGAACTTGGAACTACTTGATTGTGACAAGTTTCAAAGAGCTATCACAAACCATGTTTGATTTAGAGTTCCAAATACTTGTATCCATATAGGAGAAAACAGAGTGAAACCTAAAAATTAAAACTATTACTGCCAACGAACGGTTTAACCTAGAAGAACGAAATTTGGTGAGCCAAGTGGGATTGGGTACTGACCATTACCTGAAAGTGTCATCAAGATTGGGTGAAAAAATGTGTGCTTAGATTTCAGGAAACTTGTAGTTCTTTGGAAGCTTGGCAACCCCTTTCCATGAAAGTGATTTTCGCCAGTCTCTGCTTAGGGCTACATCAATAGGAAACAAACCATAGAGATAGAACTTGGAACTACTTGATTGTGACAAGTTTCAAAGAGCTATCACAAACCATGTTTGATTTAGAGTTCCAAATACTTGTATCCATATAGGAGAAAACAGAGTGAAACCTAAAAATTAAAACTGTTACTGCCAACGAACGGTTTAACATAGAAGAACGAAATTTGGTGAGCCAAGTGGGATTGGGGTCCTGATCATTACCTGAAAGTGTTATCAAGATTGGGTGAAAAAATGTGTGCTGAGATTTCAGGAAACTCGTAGTTTTTTGGAAGCTTGGCAACCCCTTTCCATTAAAGTGATTTGTGCCAGTCTCTGCTTAGGGCTACATCAATAGGAAACAAACCATAGAGACAGAACTTGGAACTACTTGATTGTGTCAAGTTTCAAAGAGCTAGCACAAACCGTGTTTGATTTAGAGTTCCAACTACATGTATCCATATAAGAGGAAGCAGAGTGAAACCTAAAAATTAAAACTGTTACTGCCAACGAACGGTTTAACCTAGAAGAACGAAATTTGGTGAGCCAAGTGGGATTGGGGTACTGATCATTACCTGAAAGTCTTATCAAGATTGGGTGAAAAAATGTGTGCTGAGATTTCAGGAAACTCGTAGTTTTTTGGA
The DNA here is from genome assembly GCF_964194105.1 of Spermophilus citellus. NCBI lineage: Eukaryota > Metazoa > Chordata > Mammalia > Rodentia > Sciuridae > Spermophilus > Spermophilus citellus. Next base: position 21,497,574 of record NC_138188.1, on the reverse strand, counting down.
ATCTTGGGAACCCCTTTCCATGAACGTGATTTGCGCCAGTCTCTGCTTAGGGCTATATCAATAGGAAAAAAAAAACCTAGAGATAGAACTTGGAACTACTTGATTGTGTCAAGTTACAAAGAGCTAGCACAAACTGTGTTTGATTTAGAGTTCCAACTACATGTATCCATATAGGAGAAAACAGAGTGAAACCTAAAAATTAAAACTGTTACTGCCAACGAACGGTTTAACCTAGAAGAACGAAATTTGGTGAGCCAAGTGGGATTGGGGTCCTGATCATTACCTGAAAGTGTTATCAAGATTGGGTGAAAAAATGTGTGCTGAGATTTCAGGAAACTCGTAGTTTTTTGGAAGCTTGGCAACCTATTTCCATGAAAGTGATTTGCGCCAATCTCTGCTTAGGGCTACATCAATAGGAAACAAACCATAGAGATAGAACTTGGAACTACTTGGTTGTGTCAAATTTCAAAGAGCTAGCACAAACCGTGTTTGTTTTAGAGTTCCAAATACATGTATCCATTTAGGAGAAAACAGAGTGAAACCTAAAAATTAAAACTGTTACTGCCAATGAACGGTTTAACCTAGAAGAACGAAATTTGGTGAGCCAAGTGGGATTGGGGTACTGATCATTACCTGAAAGTGTCATCAAGATTGGGTGAAAAAATGTGTGCTGAGATTTCAGGAAACTCGTAGTTTTTTGGAAGCTTGGCAACCCCTATCCATGAACGTGATTTGCGCCAGTCTCTGCTTAGGGCTATATCAATAGGAAAAAAAAAATACATACAGATAGAACTTGGAACGACTTGATTGTGTCAATTTACAAAGAGCTAGCACAAACTGTGTTTGATTTAGAGTTCCAACTACATGTATCCATATAGCAGAAAACAGAGTGAAACCTAAAAATTAAAACTGTTACTGCCAACGAACGGTATAACCTAGAAGAACGAAATTTGGTGAGCCATGTGGGATTGGGTACTGACCATTACGTGAAAGTGTTATCAAGATTGGGTGAAAAAATGTGTGCTGAGATTTCAGGAAACTCGTAGTTTTTTGGAAGCTTGGCAACCCCTTTCCATGAAAGTGATTTGCGCCAGTCTCTGCTTAGGGCTACATCAATAGGAAACAAACCATAGAGATAGAACTTGGAACTACTTGATTGTGTCTAGTTTCAAAGAGCTAGCACAAACCGTGTTTGATTTAGAGTTCCAACTACATGTATCCATATAGGAGAAAACAGAGTGAAACCTAAAAATTAAAACGATTACTGCCAACGAACGGTTTAACCTAGAAGAACGAAATTTGGTGAGCAAAGTGGGATTGGGTACTGACCATTACCTGAAAGTGTCAACAAGATTGGGTGAAAAAATGTGTGCTGAGATTTCAGGAAACTCGTAGTTTTTTGGAAGCTTGGCAACCTCTTTCCATGAAAGTGATTTGCGCAAGTCTCTGCTTAGGGCTACATCAATAGGAAACAAACCATAGAGATAGAACTTGGAAATACTTGATTGTGACAAGTTTCAAAGAGCTAGCACAAACCATGTTTGATTTAGAGTTCCAACTACTTGTATCCATATAGGAGAAAACAGAGTGAAACCTAAAAATTAAAACTGTTACTGCCAACGAACGGTTTAAACTAGAAGAACGAAATTTGGTGAGCCAATTGGGATTGGGGTACTGATCATTACCTGAAAGTGTCATCAAGTTTGGGTGAAAAAATGTGTGCTGAGATTTCAGGAAACTCGTAGTTTTTTGGAAGCTTGGCAACCCCTTTCCATGAAAGTGATTTGCGCCAGTCTCTGCTTAGGGCTACATCAATAGGAAACAAACCATAGAGATAGAACTTGGAAATACTTGATTGTGACAAGTTTCAAAGAGCTAGCACAAACCGTGTTTGATTTAGAGTTCCAACTATATGTATCCATATAGGAGAAAACAGAGTGAAACCTAAAAATTAAAACTGTTACTGCCAACGAACGGTTTAACCTAGAAGATCGAAATTTGGTGAGCCAAGTGGGATTGGGGTACTGATCATTACCTGAAAGTGTTATCAAGATTGGGTGAAAAAATGTGTGCTGAGATTTCAGGAAACTCGTTGTTTTTTGGAAGCTTGGCAACCTCTTTCCATGAAAGTGATTTGCGCCAATCTCTGCTTAGGGCTACATCAATAGGAAACAAACCATAGAGATAGAACTTGGAACTACTTGATTGTGACAAGTTTCAAAGAGCTAGCACAAACCGTGTTTCATTTAGAGTTCCAACTACATGTATCCATATAAGAGAAAACAGAGTGAAACCTAAAAATTAAAACTGTTACTGCCAACGAACGGTTTAAACTAGAAGAACGAAATTTGGTGAGCCAAGTGGGATTGGGGTACTGATCTTTACCTGAAAGTGTTATCAAGATTGGGTGAAAAAATGTGTGCTGAGATTTCAGGAAACTCGTAGTTTTTTGGAAGCTTGGCAACCCCTTTCCATGAAAGTGATTTGCGCCAATCTCTGCTTAGGGCTACATCAATAGGAAACAAACCATAGAGATAGAACTTGGAACTACTTGGTTGTGTCAAGTTTCAAAGAGCTAGCACAAACCGTGTTTTATTTAGAGTTCCAAGTACATGTATCCATATAGGAGAAAACAGAGTGAAACCTAAAAATTAAAACTGTTACTGCCAATGAACGGTTTAAACTAGAAGAACGAAATTTGGTGAGCCAAGTGGGATTGGGGTACTGATCATTACCTGAAAGTGTCATCAAGATTGGGTGAAAAAATGTGTGCTGAGATTTCAGGAAACTCGTAGTTTATGGAAGCTTGGGAACCCCTTTCCAAGAACGTGATTTGCGCCAGTCTCTGTTAGGGCTATATCAATAGGAAAAAAAAAAAAACCTAGAGATAGAACTTGGAACTAATTGATTGTGTCAAGTTACAAAGAGCTAGCACAAACTGTGTTTGATTTAGAGTTCCAACTACAAGTATCCATATAGGAGAAAACAGAGTGAAACCTAAAAATTAAAACTGTTACTGCCAACGAACGGTTTAACCTAGAAGAACGAAATTTGGTGAGCCAATTTGGATTGGGGTCCTGATCATTACCTGAAAGTGTCATCAAGATTGCTTGAAAAAATGTGTGCTGAGATTTCAGGAAACTCGTAGTTTTTTGGAAGCTTGGCAACCCCTTTTCATGAAAGTGATTTGCGACAGTCTCTGCTTATGGCTACATCAATAGGAAACAAACCATAGAGATAGAACATGGAACTACTTGATTGTGTTAAGTTTCAAAGAGCTAGCACACACCGTGTTTGATTTAGAGTTCCAACTACATGTATCCATATAGGAGAAAACAGAGTGAAACCTAAAAATTAAAACTGTTACTGCCAGCGAACGGTTTAACCTAGAAGAACGAAATTTGGTGAGCCAAGTGGGATTGGGGTCCTTATCATTACCTGAAAGTGTCATCAAGATTTGGTGAAAAAATGTGTGCTGAGATTTCAGAAAACTCGTAGTTTTTTGGAAGCTTGGCAACCCCTTTCCATGAAAGTGATTTGCGACAGTCTCTGCTTATGGCTACATCAATAGGAAACAAACCATAGAGATAGAACATGGAACTACTTGATTGTGTTAAGTTTCAAAGAGCTAGCACACACCGTGTTTGATTTAGAGTTCCAACTACATGTATCCATATAGGAGAAAACAGAGTGAAACCTAAAAATTAAAACTGTTACTGCCAGCGAACGGTTTAACCTAGAAGAACGAAATTTGGTGAGCCAAGTGGGATTGGGGTCCTTATCATTACCTGAAAGTGTCATCAAGATTTGGTGAAAAAATGTGTGCTGAGATTTCAGAAAACTCGTAGTTTTTTGGAAGCTTGGCAACCCCTTTCCATGAAAGTGATTTGCGACAGTCTCTGCTTATGGCTACATCAATAGGAAACAAACCATAGAGATAGAACTTGGAACTACTTGATTGTGTCAAGTTTCAAAGAGCTAGCACACACCGTGTTTGATTTAGAGTTCCAACTACATGTATCCATATAGGAGAAAACAGAGTGAAACCTAAAAATTAAAACTGTTACTGCCAACGAACGGTTTAAACTAGAAGAACGAAATTTGGTGACCCAAGTGGGATTGGGGTTCTGATCATTACCTGAAAGTGTCATCAAGATTGGGTGAAAAAATGTGTGCTGAGATTTCAGGAAACTCGTAGTTTTTTGGAAGCTTGGCAAACCCTTTCCATGAAAGTGATTTGCACCAGTCTCTGCTTAGGGCTACATCAATAGGAAACAAACCATAGAGATAGAACTCCGAACTACTTGGTTGCGTCAAGTTTCAAAGACCTAGCACAAACCGTGTTTGATTTAGAGTTCCAACTATATGTATCCATATAGGAGAAAACAGAGTTAAACCTAAAAATTAAAACTGTTACTGAAAACGAACGGTTTAACCTAGCAGAACGAAATTTGGTGAGCCAAGTGGGATTGGGGTACTTATCATTACCTGAAAGTGTCATCAAGATTGGGTGAAAAAATGTGTGCTGAGATTTCAGGAAACTCGTAGTTTTTTGGAAGCTTGGCAACCCCTTTCCATGAACGTGATTTGCGCCAGTCTCTGCTTAGGGCTATATCAATAGGAAAAAAAAAAAAAAGATAGCGATAGAACTTGGAACTACTTGATTGTGACAAGTTTCAAAGAGCTAGCAAAAACCGTGTTTCATTTAGAGTTCCAACTACATGTATCCATATAAGAGAAAACAGAGTGAAACCTAAAAATTAAAACTGTTACTGCCAACGAACGGTTTAAACTAGAAGAACGAAATTTGGTGAGCCAAGTGGGATTGGGGTACTGATCTTTACCTGAAAGTGTTATCAAGATTGGGTGAAAAAATGTGTGCTGAGATTTCAGGAAACTCATAGTTTTTTGGAAGCTTGGCAACCCCTTTCCATGAAAGTGATTTGCGCCAATCTCTGCTTAGGGCTACATCAATAGGAAACAAACCATAGAGATAGAACTTGGAACTACTTGGTTGTGTCAAGTTTCAAAGAGCTAGCACAAACCGTGTTTGATTTAGAGTTCCAAGTACATGTATCCATATAGGAGAAAACAGAGTGAAACCTAAAAATTTAAACTGTTACTGCCAATGAACGGTTTAACCTAGAAGAACAAAATTTGGTGAGCCAAGTGGGATTGGGGTACTGATCATTACCTGAAAGTGTCATCAAGATTGGGTGAAAAAATGTGTGCTGAGATTTCCGGAAACTCGTAGTTTATGGAAGCTTGGGAACCCGTTTCCATGAACGTGATTTGCGCCAGTCTCTGCTTAGGGCTATATCAATAGGAAAAAAAAAAAAAAACATAGAGATAGAACTTGGAACTACTTGATTGTTTCAAGTTACAAAGAGCTAGCACAAACTGAGTTTGCTTTAGAGTTCCAACTACAAGTATCCATATAGGAGAAAACAGAGTGAAACCTAAAAATTAAAACTGTTACTGCCAACGAACGGTTTAACCTAGAAGAACGAAATTTGGTGAGCATAGTGGGATTGGCTTACTGATCATTACCTGAAAGTGTCATCAAGATTGGGTGAAAAAATGTGTGCTGAGATTTCAGGAAACTCGTAGTTTATGGAAGCTTGGGAACCCCTTTCCAAGAACGTGATTTGCGCCAGTCTCTGTTAGGGCTATATCAATAGGAAAAAAAAAAAAACCTAGAGATAGAACTTGGAACTAATTGATTGTGTCAAGTTACAAAGAGCTAGCACAAACTGTGTTTGATTTAGAGTTCCAACTACAAGTATCCATATAGGAGAAAACAGAGTGAAACCTAAAAATTAAAACTGTTACTGCCAACGAACGGTTTAACCTAGAAGAACGAAATTTGGTGAGCCAATTTGGATTGGGGTCCTGATCATTACCTGAAAGTGTCATCAAGATTGCTTGAAAAAATGTGTGCTGAGATTTCAGGAAACTCGTAGTTTTTTGGAAGCTTGGCAACCCCTTTTCATGAAAGTGATTTGCGACAGTCTCTGCTTATGGCTACATCAATAGGAAACAAACCATAGAGATAGAACATGGAACTACTTGATTGTGTTAAGTTTCAAAGAGCTAGCACACACCGTGTTTGATTTAGAGTTCCAACTACATGTATCCATATAGGAGAAAACAGAGTGAAACCTAAAAATTAAAACTGTTACTGCCAGCGAACGGTTTAACCTAGAAGAACGAAATTTGGTGAGCCAAGTGGGATTGGGGTCCTTATCATTACCTGAAAGTGTCATCAAGATTTGGTGAAAAAATGTGTGCTGAGATTTCAGAAAACTCGTAGTTTTTTGGAAGCTTGGCAACCCCTTTCCATGAAAGTGATTTGCGACAGTCTCTGCTTATGGCTACATCAATAGGAAACAAACCATAGAGATAGAACTTGGAACTACTTGATTGTGTCAAGTTTCAAAGAGCTAGCACACACCGTGTTTGATTTAGAGTTCCAACTACATGTATCCATATAGGAGAAAACAGAGTGAAACCTAAAAATTAAAACTGTTACTGCCAACGAACGGTTTAAACTAGAAGAACGAAATTTGGTGACCCAAGTGGGATTGGGGTTCTGATCATTACCTGAAAGTGTCATCAAGATTGGGTGAAAAAATGTGTGCTGAGATTTCAGGAAACTCGTAGTTTTTTGGAAGCTTGGCAAACCCTTTCCATGAAAGTGATTTGCACCAGTCTCTGCTTAGGGCTACATCAATAGGAAACAAACCATAGAGATAGAACTCCGAACTACTTGGTTGCGTCAAGTTTCAAAGACCTAGCACAAACCGTGTTTGATTTAGAGTTCCAACTATATGTATCCATATAGGAGAAAACAGAGTTAAACCTAAAAATTAAAACTGTTACTGAAAACGAACGGTTTAACCTAGCAGAACGAAATTTGGTGAGCCAAGTGGGATTGGGGTACTTATCATTACCTGAAAGTGTCATCAAGATTGGGTGAAAAAATGTGTGCTGAGATTTCAGGAAACTCGTAGTTTTTTGGAAGCTTGGCAACCCCTTTCCATGAACGTGATTTGCGCCAGTCTCTGCTTAGGGCTATATCAATAGGAAAAAAAAAAAAAAGATAGCGATAGAACTTGGAACTACTTGATTGTGACAAGTTTCAAAGAGCTAGCAAAAACCGTGTTTCATTTAGAGTTCCAACTACATGTATCCATATAAGAGAAAACAGAGTGAAACCTAAAAATTAAAACTGTTACTGCCAACGAACGGTTTAAACTAGAAGAACGAAATTTGGTGAGCCAAGTGGGATTGGGGTACTGATCTTTACCTGAAAGTGTTATCAAGATTGGGTGAAAAAATGTGTGCTGAGATTTCAGGAAACTCATAGTTTTTTGGAAGCTTGGCAACCCCTTTCCATGAAAGTGATTTGCGCCAATCTCTGCTTAGGGCTACATCAATAGGAAACAAACCATAGAGATAGAACTTGGAACTACTTGGTTGTGTCAAGTTTCAAAGAGCTAGCACAAACCGTGTTTGATTTAGAGTTCCAAGTACATGTATCCATATAGGAGAAAACAGAGTGAAACCTAAAAATTTAAACTGTTACTGCCAATGAACGGTTTAACCTAGAAGAACAAAATTTGGTGAGCCAAGTGGGATTGGGGTACTGATCATTACCTGAAAGTGTCATCAAGATTGGGTGAAAAAATGTGTGCTGAGATTTCCGGAAACTCGTAGTTTATGGAAGCTTGGGAACCCGTTTCCATGAACGTGATTTGCGCCAGTCTCTGCTTAGGGCTATATCAATAGGAAAAAAAAAAAAACATAGAGATAGAACTTGGAACTACTTGATTGTTTCAAGTTACAAAGAGCTAGCACAAACTGAGTTTGCTTTAGAGTTCCAACTACAAGTATCCATATAGGAGAAAACAGAGTGAAACCTAAAAATTAAAACTGTTACTGCCAACGAACGGTTTAACCTAGAAGAACGAAATTTGGTGAGCATAGTGGGATTGGCTTACTGATCATTACCTGAAAGTGTCATCAAGATTGGGTGAAAAAATGTGTGCTGAGATTTCAGGAAACTCGTAGTTTATGGAAGCTTGGGAACCCCTTTCCAAGAACGTGATTTGCGCCAGTCTCTGTTAGGGCTATATCAATAGGAAAAAAAAAAAAACCTAGAGATAGAACTTGGAACTAATTGATTGTGTCAAGTTACAAAGAGCTAGCACAAACTGTGTTTGATTTAGAGTTCCAACTACAAGTATCCATATAGGAGAAAACAGAGTGAAACCTAAAAATTAAAACTGTTACTGCCAACGAACGGTTTAACCTAGAAGAACGAAATTTGGTGAGCCAATTTGGATTGGGGTCCTGATCATTACCTGAAAGTGTCATCAAGATTGCTTGAAAAAATGTGTGCTGAGATTTCAGGAAACTCGTAGTTTTTTGGAAGCTTGGCAACCCCTTTTCATGAAAGTGATTTGCGACAGTCTCTGCTTATGGCTACATCAATAGGAAACAAACCATAGAGATAGAACATGGAACTACTTGATTGTGTTAAGTTTCAAAGAGCTAGCACACACCGTGTTTGATTTAGAGTTCCAACTACATGTATCCATATAGGAGAAAACAGAGTGAAACCTAAAAATTAAAACTGTTACTGACAACGAACTGTTTAACCTAGAAGAACGAAATTTGGTGAGCCAAGTGGGATTGGGGTCCTTATCATTACCTGAAAGTGTCATCAAGATTTGGTGAAAAAATGTGTGCTGAGATTTCAGAAAACTCGTAGTTTTTTGGAAGCTTGGCAACCCCTTTCCATGAAAGTGATTTGCGACAGTCTCTGCTTATGGCTACATCAATAGGAAACAAACCATAGAGATAGAACTTGGAACTACTTGATTGTGTCAAGTTTCAAAGAGCTAGCACACACCGTGTTTGATTTAGAGTTCCAACTACATGTATCCATATAGGAGAAAACAGAGTGAAACCTAAAAATTAAAACTGTTACTGCCAACGAACGGTTTAAACTAGAAGAACGAAATTTGGTGACCCAAGTGGGATTGGGGTTCTGATCATTACCTGAAAGTGTCATCAAGATTGGGTGAAAAAATGTGTGCTGAGATTTCAGGAAACTCGTAGTTTTTTGGAAGCTTGGCAAACCCTTTCCATGAAAGTGATTTGCACCAGTCTCTGCTTAGGGCTACATCAATAGGAAACAAACCATAGAGATAGAACTCCGAACTACTTGGTTGCGTCAAGTTTCAAAGACCTAGCACAAACCGTGTTTGATTTAGAGTTCCAACTATATGTATCCATATAGGAGAAAACAGAGTTAAACCTAAAAATTAAAACTGTTACTGAAAACGAACGGTTTAACCTAGCAGAACGAAATTTGGTGAGCCAAGTGGGATTGGGGTACTTATCATTACCTGAAAGTGTCATCAAGATTGGGTGAAAAAATGTGTGCTGAGATTTCAGGAAACTCGTAGTTTTTTGGAAGCTTGGCAACCCCTTTCCATGAACGTGATTTGCGCCAGTCTCTGCTTAGGGCTATATCAATAGGAAAAAAAAAAAAAAGATAGCGATAGAACTTGGAACTACTTGATTGTGACAAGTTTCAAAGAGCTAGCAAAAACCGTGTTTCATTTAGAGTTCCAACTACATGTATCCATATAAGAGAAAACAGAGTGAAACCTAAAAATTAAAACTGTTACTGCCAACGAACGGTTTAAACTAGAAGAACGAAATTTGGTGAGCCAAGTGGGATTGGGGTACTGATCTTTACCTGAAAGTGTTATCAAGATTGGGTGAAAAAATGTGTGCTGAGATTTCAGGAAACTCATAGTTTTTTGGAAGCTTGGCAACCCCTTTCCATGAAAGTGATTTGCGCCAATCTCTGCTTAGGGCTACATCAATAGGAAACAAACCATAGAGATAGAACTTGGAACTACTTGGTTGTGTCAAGTTTCAAAGAGCTAGCACAAACCGTGTTTGATTTAGAGTTCCAAGTACATGTATCCATATAGGAGAAAACAGAGTGAAACCTAAAAATTTAAACTGTTACTGCCAATGAACGGTTTAACCTAGAAGAACAAAATTTGGTGAGCCAAGTGGGATTGGGGTACTGATCATTACCTGAAAGTGTCATCAAGATTGGGTGAAAAAATGTGTGCTGAGATTTCCGGAAACTCGTAGTTTATGGAAGCTTGGGAACCCGTTTCCATGAACGTGATTTGCGCCAGTCTCTGCTTAGGGCTATATCAATAGGAAAAAAAAAAAAAACATAGAGATAGAACTTGGAACTACTTGATTGTTTCAAGTTACAAAGAGCTAGCACAAACTGAGTTTGCTTTAGAGTTCCAACTACAAGTATCCATATAGGAGAAAACAGAGTGAAACCTAAAAATTAAAACTGTTACTGCCAACGAACGGTTTAAACTAGAAGAACGAAATTTGGTGACCCAAGTGGGATTGGGGTTCTGATCATTACCTGAAAGTGTCATCAAGATTGGGTGAAAAAATATGTGCTGAGATTTCAGGAAACTCGTAGTTTTTTGGAAGCTTGGCAAACCCTTTCCATGAAAGTGATTTGCACCAGTCTCTGCTTAGGGCTACATCAATAGGAAACAAACCATAGAGATAGAACTCCGAACTACTTGGTTGTGTCACGTTTCAAAGACCTAGCACAAACCGTGTTTGATTTAGAGTTCCAACTATATGTATCCATATAGGAGAAAACAGAGTGAAACCTAAAATTTAAAACTGTTACTGCCAATGAACGGTTTAACCTAGAAGAACGAAATTTGGTGAGCCAAGTGGGATTGGGGTACTGATCATTACCTGAAAGTGTCATCAAGATTGGGTGAAAAAATGTGTGCTGAGATTTCAGGAAACTCGTAGTTTTTTGGAAGCTTGGCAACCCCTTTCCATGAACGTGATTTGCGCCAGTCTCTGCTTAGGGCTATATCAATAGGAAAAAAAAAAAAAACATAGCGATAGAACTTGGAACTACTTGATTGTGTCAATTTACAAAGAGCTAGCACAAACTGTGTTTGATTTAGAGTTCCAACTACATGTATCCATACAGGAGAAAACAGAGTGAAACCTAAAAATTAAAACTGTTACTTCCAGCGAACGGTTTAACCTAGAAGAACGAAATTTGGTGAGCCAAGTGGGATTGTGGTCCTGATCATTACCTGAAAGTGTCATCAAGATTGGGTGAAAAAATGTGTGCTGAGATTTCAGAAAACTCGTAGTTTTTTGGAAGCTTGGCAACCCCTTTCCATGAAAGTGATTTGTGACAGTCTCTGCTTATGGCTACATCAATAGGAAACAAACTATAGAGATAGAACTTGGAACTACTTGATTGTGTCAAGTTTCAAAGAGCTAGCACAAACCGTGTTTGATTTAGAGTTCCAACTACATGTATCCATATAGGAGAAAACAGAGTGAAACCTAAAAATTAAAACTGTTACTGCCAACGAACGGTTTAAACTAGAAGAACGAAATTGGGTGACCCAAGTGGGATTGGGGTTCTGATCATTACCTGAAAGTGTCATCAACATTGGGTGAAAAAATGTGTGCTGAGATTTCAGGAAACTCGTAGTTTTTTGGAAGCTTGGCAAACCCTTTCCATGAAAGTGATTTGCACCAGTCTCTGCTTAGGGCTACATCAATAGGAAACAAACCATAGAGATAGAACTCCGAACTACTTGGTTGTGTCAAGTTTCAAAGACCTAGCACAAACCGTGTTTGATTTAGAGTTCCAACTATATGTATCCATATAGGAGAAAACAGAGTTAAACCTAAAAATTAAAACTGTTACTGAAAACGAACGGTTTAACCTAGAAGAACGAAATTTGGTGAGCCAAGTGGGATTGGGGTACTGATCATTACCTGAAAGTGTCATCAAGATTGGGTGAAAAAATGTGTGCTGAGATTTCAGGAAACTCGTAGTTTTTTGGAAGCTTGGCAACCCCTTTCCATGAAAGTGATTTGCGCCAGTCTCTGCTTAGGGCTATATCAATAGGAAAAAAAAAAAAACATAGCGATAGAACTTGGAACTACTTGATTGTGTCAATTTACAAAGAGCTAGCACAAACTGTGTTTGATTTAGAGTTCCAACTACATGTATCCATACAGGAGAAAACAGAGTGAAACCTAAAAATTAAAACTGTTACTGCCAACGAACGGTTTAAACTAGAAGAACGAAATTTGGTGAGCCAAGTGGGATTGGGGTTCTGATCATTACCTGAAAGTGTCATCAAGATTGGGTGAAAAAATTTGTGCTGAGATTTCAGGAAACTCGTAGTTTTTTGGAAGCTTGCAAACCCTTTCCATGAAAGTGATTTGCACCAGATTCTGCTTAGGGCTACATCAATAGGAAACAAAGCATAGAGATAGAACTTGGAACTACTTGGTTGTGTCAAGTTTCAAAGACCTAGCACAAACCGTGTTTGATTTAGAGTTCCAACTACATGTATCCATATAGGAGAAAACAGAGTGAAACCTAAAAATTAAAACTGTTACTGCCAACGAACTGTTTAACCTAGAAGAACGAAATTTGGTGAGCCAAGTGGGATTGGGGTACTGATCATTACCGGAAAGTGTCATCAAGTTTGGGTGAAAAAATGTGTGCTGAGATTTCAGGAAACTCGTAGTTTTTTGGAAGCAGGCAACCCCTTTCAATGAATGTGATTTGTGCCAGTCTCTGCTTAAGTTTACATCAATAGGAAACAAACCATAGAGATAGAACTTGGAACTACTTCATTGTTTCAAGTTTCAAAGAGCTAGCACAAACCGTGTTTGATTTAGTGTTCCAACTACATGTATCCATATAGGAGAAAACAGAGTGAAACCTAAAAATTAAAACTGTTACTGCCAACGAACGGTTTAATCTAGAAGAACGAAATTTGGTGAGCCAAGTGGGATTGGGGTCCTGATCATTACCTGAAAGTGTCATCAAGATTGGGTGAAAAAATGTGTGCTGAGATTTCAGGAAACTCATAGTTTTTTGGAAGCTTGGCAACCCCTATCCATGAACGTGATTTGCGCCAGTCTCTGCTTAGGGCTATATCAATAGGAAAAAAAACACATAGAAATAGAACTTGGAACTACTTGATTGTGTCAATTTACAAAGAGCTAGCACAAACTGTGTTTGATTTAGAGTTCCAACTACATGTATCCATATAGGAGAAAACAGAGTTAAACCTAAAAATTAAAACTGTTACTGAAAACGAACGGTTTAACCTAGAAGAACGAAATTTGGTGAGCCAAGTGAAATTGGGGTCCTGATCATTACCTGAAAGTGTCATCAAGATTGGGTGAAAAAATGTGTGCTGAGATTTCAGAAAACTCGTAGTTTTTTGGAAGCTTGGCAACCCCTTTCCATGAAAGTGATTTGCGACAGTCTCTGCTTATGGCTACATCAATAGGAAACAAACCATAGAGATAGAACTTGGAACTACTTGATTGTGTCAAGTTTCAAAGAGCTAGCACAAACCATGTTTGATTTAGAGTTCCAACTATATGTATCCCTATATGAGAAAACAGAGTGAAACCTAAAAATTAAAACTGTTACTGCCAATGAACGGTTTAACCTAGAAGAACGAAATTTGGTGACCCAAGTGGGATTGGGGTTCTGATCATTACCTGAAAGTGTCATCAAGATTGGGTGAAAAAATATGTGCTGAGATTTCAGGAAACTCGTAGTTTTTTAGAAGCTTGGCAACCCCTTTCCATGAAAGTGATTTGTGACAGTCTCTGCTTATGGCTACATCAATAGGAAACAAACCATAGAGATAGAATTTGGAACTACTTGATTGTGTCAAGTTTCAAAGAGCTAGCACAAACCGTGTTTGATTTAGAGTTCCAACTACATGTATCCATATAGGAGAAAACAGAGTGAAACCTAAAAATTAAAACTGTTACTGCCAACGAACGGTTTAAACTAGAAGAACGAAATTTGGTGACCCAAGTGGGATTGGGGTTCTGATCATTACCTGAAAGTGTCATCAAGATTGGGTGAAAAAATGTGTGCTGAGATTTCAGGAAACTCGTAGTTTTTTGGAAGCTTGGCAAACCCTTTCCATGAAAGTGATTTGCACCAGTCTCTGCTTAGGGCTACATCAATAGGAAACAAACCATAGAGATAGAACTCCGAACTACTTGGTTGTGTCAAGTTTCAAAGACCTAGCACAAACCGTGTTTGATTTAGAGTTCCAACTATATGTATCCATATAGGAGAAAACAGAGTTAAACCTAAAAATTAAAACTGTTACTGAAAACGAACGGTTTAACCTAGAAGAACGAAATTTGGTGAGCCAAGTGGGATTGGGGTACTGTTCATTACCTGAAAGTGTCATCAAGATTGGGTGAAAAAATGTGTGCTGAGATTTCAGGAAACTCGTAGTTTTTTGGAAGCTTGGCAACCCCTTTCCATGAACGTGATTTGCGCCAGTCTCTGCTTAGGGCTATATCAATAGGAAAAAAAAAAAAACATAGCGATAGAACTTGGAACTACTTGATTGTGTCAATTTACAAACAGCTAGCACAAACTGTGTTTGATTTAGAGTTCCAACTACATGTATCCATACAGGAGAAAACAGAGTGAAACCTAAAAATTAAAACTGTTACTGCCAACGAACGGTTTAAACTAGAAGAACGAAATTTGGTGAGCCAATTGGGATTGGGGTTCTGATCATTACCTGAAAGTGTCATCAAGATTGGGTGAAAAAATTTGTGCTGAGATTTCAGGAAACTCGTAGTTTTTTGGAAGCTTGGCAAACCCTTTCCATGAACGTGATTTGCACCAGTCTCTGCTAAGGGCTACATCAATAGGAAAAAAACCATAGAGATAGAACTTGGAACTACTTGGTTGTGTCAAGTTTCAAAGACCTAGCACAAACCGTGTTTGATTTAGAGTTCCAACTACATGTATCCATATAGGAGAAAACAGAGTGAAACCTAAAAATTAAAACTATTACTGCCAACGAACGGTTTAACCTAGAAGAACTAAATTTGGTGAGCCAAGTGGGATTGGGTACTGATCATTACCTGAAAGTGTCATCAAGATTGGGTGAAAAAATGTGTGCTGAGATTTCAGGAAACTCGTAGTTTTTTGGAAGCTTGGCAACCCCTTTCCATGAAAGTGATTTGCGCCAATCTCTGCTTAGGGCTACATCAATAGGAAACAAACCATAGAGATAGAACTTGGAACTACTTGGTTGTGTCAAGTTTCAAAGAGCTAGCACAAACAGTGTTTGATTTAGAGTTCCAAGTACATGTATCCATATAGGAGAAAACAGAGTGAAACCTAAAAATTAAAACTGTTACTGCCAATGAACGGTTTAACCTAGAAGAACGAAATTTGGTGAGCCAAGTGGGATTGGGGTACTGATCATTACCTGAAAGTGTCATCAAGATTGGGTGAAAAAATGTGTGCTGAGATTTTAGGAAACTCGTAGTTTATGGAAGCTTGGCAACCCCTTTCCAAGAACGTGATTTGCGCCAGTCTCTGCTTAGGGCTATATCAATAGGAAAAAAAAAAACCTAGAGATAGAACTTGGAACTACTTGATTGTGTCAAGTTACAAAGAGCTAGCACAAACTGTGTTTGATTTAGAGTTCCAACTACAAGTATCCATATGGGAGAAAACAGAGTGAAACCTAAAAATTTAAACTGTTACTGCCAACGAACGGTTTAACCTAGAAGAACGAAATTTGGTGAGCCAAGTGGGATTGGGGTCCTGATCATTACCTGAAAGTGTCATCAAGATTGCTTGAAAAAATGTGTGCTGAGATTTCAGGAAACTCGTAGTTTTTTGGAAGCTTGGCAACCCCTTTCCATGAAAGTGATTTGCGACAGTCTCTGCTTATGGCTACATCAATAGGAAACAAACCATAGAGATAGAACTTGGAACTACTTGATTGTGTTAAGTTTCAAAGAGCTAGCACACACCGTGTTTGATTTAGAGTTCCAACGACATGTATCCATATAGGAGAAAACAGAGTGAAACGTAAAAATTAAAACTGTTACTGCCAACTAACGGTTTAAACTAGAAGAACGAAATTTGGTGAGCCAAGTGGGATTGGGGTTATGATCATTACCTGAAAGTGTCATCAAGATTGGGTGAAAAAATGTGTGCTGAGACTTCAGGAAACTCGTAGTTTTTTGGAAGCTTGGCAAACCCTTTCCATGAAAGTGATTTGCGCCAGTCTCTGCTTAGGGCTACATCAATAGGAAACAAACCATAGAGATAGAACTTGGAACTACTTGGTTGTGTCAAGTTTCAAAGACCTAGCACAAACCGTGTTTGATTTAGAGTTCCAACTATATGTATCCATATAGGAGAAAACAGAGTGAAACCTAAAAATTAAAACTGTTACTGCCAATGAACGGTTTAACCTAGAAGAACAAAATTTGGTGAGCCAAGTGGGATTGGGGTACTGATCATTACCTGAAAGTGTCATCAAGATTGGGTGAAAAAATGTGTGCTGAGATTTCAGGAAACTCGTAGTTTTGTGGAAGCTTGGCAACCCCTTTCCATGAACGTGATTTGCGCCAGTCTCTGCTTAGGGCTATATCAATCGGAAAACAAAAACATAGAGATAGAACTTGTAACTACTTGATTGTGTCAATTTACAAAGAGCTAGCACAAACTGTGTTTGATTTAGAGTTCCAACTACATGTATCCATATAGGAGAAAACAGAGTGAAACCTAAAAATTAAAACTGTTACTGAAAACGAACGGTTTAACCTAGAAGAACGAAATTTGGTGAGCCAAGTGGGATTGGGGTACTGATCATTACCTGAAAGTGTTATCAAGATTGGGTGAAAAAATGTGTGCTGAGATTTCAGGAAACTCGTAGTTTTTTGGAAGCTTGGCAACCCCATTCCATGAAAGTGATTTGCGCCAGTCTCTGCTTAGGGCTACATCAATAGGAAACAAACCATAGAGATAGAACTTGGAACTACTTGATTGTGTCAAGTTTCAAAGAGCTAGCACAAACCGTGTTTGATTTAGAGTTCCAACTACATGTATCCATATAGGAGAAAACAGAGTGAATCCTAAAAATTAAAACTATTACTGCCAACGAACGGTTTAACCTAGAAGAACGAAATTTGGTGAGCCAAGTGGGATTGGGTACTGACCATTACCTGAAAGTGTCATCAAGATTGGGTGAAAAAATGTGTGCTGAGATTTCAGGAAACTCGTAGTTTTTTGGAAGCTTGGCAACCCCTTTCCATGTAAGTGATTTGCGCCAGTCTCTGCTTAGGGCTACATCAATAGGAAACAAATCATAGAGATAGAACTTGGAACTACTTGATTGTGACAAGTTTCAAAGAGCTAGCACAAACCATGTTTGTTTTAGAGTTCCAAATACTTGTATCCATAAAGGAGAAAACAGAGTGAAACCTAAAAATTAAAACTGTTACTGCCAACGAACGGTTTAACCTAGAAGAACGAAATTTGGTGAACCAAGTGGGATTGGGGTACTGATCATTACCTGAAAGTGTCATCAAGATTGGGTGAAAAAATGTGTGCTGAGATTTCAGGAAACTCGTAGTTTTTTGGAAGCTTGGCAACCCCTTTCCATGAAAGTGATTTGCGCCATTCTCTGCATAGGGCTACAACAATAGGAAACAAACCATAGAGATAGAACTTGGAACTACTAGATTGTGACAAGTTTCAAAGAGCTAGCACAAACCGTGTTTCATTTAGAGTTCCAACTACATGTATCCATATAAGAGAAAACAGAGTGAAACCTAAAAATTAAAACTGTTACTGCCAACGAACGGTTTAAACTAGAAGAACGAAATTTGGTGAGCCAAGTGGGATTGGGGTACTGATCTTTACCTGAAAGTGTTATCAAGATTGGGTGAAAAAATGTGTGCTGAGATTTCAGGAAACTCGTAGTTTTTTGGAAGCTTGGCAACCCCTTTCCATGAAAGTGATTTGCGCCAATCTCTGCTTAGGGCTACATCAATAGGAAACAAACCATAGAGATAGAACTTGGAACTACTTGGTTGTGTCAAGTTTCAAAGAGCTAGCACAAACCGTGTTTGATTTAGAGTTCCAAGTACATGTATCCATATAGGAGAAAACAGAGTGAAACCTAAAAATTAAAACTGTTACTGCCAATGAACGGTTTAACCTAGAAGAACGAAATTTGGTGAGCCAAGTGGGATTGGGGTACTGATCATTACCTGAAAGTGTCATCAAGATTGGGTGAAAAAAATGTGTGCTGAGATTTCAGGAAACTCGTAGTTTATGGAAGCTTGGGAACCCCTTTCCATGAACGTGATTTGCACCAGTCTCTGCTTAGGGCTATATCAATTGGAAAAAAAAAAACCTAGAGATAGAACTTGGAACTACTTGATTGTGTCAAGTTACAAAGAGCTAGCACAAACTGTGTTTCATTTAGAGTTCCAACTACAAGTATCCATATGGGAGAAAACAGAGTGAAACCTAAAAATTTAAACTGTTACTGCCAACGAACGGTTTAACCTAGAAGAACGAAATTTGGTGAGCCAAGTGGGATTGGGGTCCTGATCATTACCTGAAAGTGTCATCAAGATTGCTTGAAAAAATGTGTGCTGAGATTTCAGGAAACTCGTAGTTTTTTGGAAGCTTGGCAACCCCTTTCCATGAAAGTGATTTGCGACAGTCTCTGCTTATGGCTACATCAATAGGAAACAAACCATAGAGATAGAACTTGGAACTACTTGATTGTGTTAAGTTTCAAAGAGCTAGCACACACCGTGTTTGATTTAGAGTTCCAACTACATGTATCCATATAGGAGAAAACAGAGTGAAACCTAAAAATTAAAACTGTTACTGCCAGCGAACCGTTTAACCTAGAAGAACGAAATTTGGTGAGCCAAGTGGGATTGGGGTCCTGATCATTACCTGAAAGTGTCATCAAGATTGGGTCAAAAAATATGTGCTGAGATTTCAGGAAACTCGTAGTTTTTTGGAAGCTTGGCAAACACTTTCCATGAAAGTGATTTGCACCAGTCTCTGCTTAGGGCTACATCAATAGGAAACAAACCATAGAGATAGAACTCCGAACTACTTGGTTGTGTCAAGTTTCAAAGACCTAGCACAAACCGTGTTTGATTTTGAGTTCCAACTATATGTATCCATATAGGAGAAAACAGAGTGAAACCTAAAAATTAAAACTGTTACTGCCAATGAACGGTTTAACCTAGAAGAACGAAATTTGGTGAGCCAAGTGGGATTGGGGTACTGATCATTACCTGAAAGTGTCATCAAGATTGGGTGAAAAAATGTGTGCTGAGATTTCAGGAAACTCGTAGTTTTTTGGAAGCTTGGGAACCCCTTTCCATGAACGTGATTTGCGCCAGTCTCTGCTTAGGGCTATATCAATAGGAAAAAAAAAAAAAAACATAGCGATAGAACTTGGAACTACTTGATTGTGTCAATTTACAAAGAGCTAGCCCAAACTGTGTTTGATTTAGAGTTCCAACTACATGTATCCATACAGGAGAAAACAGAGTGAAACCTAAAAATTAAAACTGTTACTGCCAACGAACGGTTTAAACTAGAAGAACGAAATTTGGTGAGCCAAGTGGGATTGGGGATCTGATCATTACCTGAAAGTGTCATCAAGATTGGGTGAAAAAATTTGTGCTGAGATTTCAGGAAACTCGTAGTTTTTTGGAAGCTTGGCAAACCCTTTCCATGAAAGTGATTTGCACCAGTCTCTGCTTAGGGCTACATCAATAGGAAACAAACCATAGAGATAGAACTTGGAACTACTTGGTTGTGTCAAGTTTCAAAGACCTAGCACAAACCGTGTTTGATTTAGAGTTCCAACTACATGTATCCATATAGGAGAAAACAGAGTGAAACCTAAAAATTAAAACTGTTACTGCCAACGAACGGTTTAATCTAGAAGAACGAAATTTGGTGAGCCAAGTGGGATTGTGGTACTGATCATTACCTGAAAGTGTCATCAAGATTGGGTGAAAAAATGTGTGCTGAGATTTCAGGAAACTCGTAGTTTTTTGGAAGCTTGGCAACCCCTTTCCATGAACGTGATTTGCGCCAGTCTCTGCTTAGTGCTATATCAATAGGAAAAAAAAAAACATAGCGATAGAACTTGGAACTACTTGATTGTGTCAATTTACAAAGAGCTAGCACAAACTGTGTTTGATTTAGAGTTCCAACTACATGTATCCATAGAGGACAAAACAGAGTGAAACCTAAAAATTAAAACTGTTACTGCCAACGAACGGTTTAAACTAGAAGAACGAAATTTGGTGAGCCAAGTGGGATTGGGGTCCTGATCATTACCTGAAAGTGTCATCAAGATTGGGTGAAAAAATGTGTGCTGAGATTTCAGAAAACTCGTAGTTTTTTAGAAGCTTGGCAACCCCTTTCCATGAAATTGATTTGTGACAGTCTCTGCTTATGGCTACATCAATAGGAAACAAACCATAGAGATAGAACTTGGAACTACTTGATTGTGTCAAGTTTCAAAGAGCTATTACAAACCCTGTTTGATTTAGAGTTCCAACTACATGTATCCATATAGGAGAAAACAGAGTGAAACCTAAAAATTAAAACTGTTACTGCCAACGAACGGTTTAAACTAGAAGAACGAAATTTGGTGACCCAAGTGGGATTGGGGTTCTGATCATTACCTGAAAGTGTCATCAAGATTGGGTGAAAAAATGTGTGCTGAGATTTCAGGAAACTCGTAGTTTTTTGGAAGCTTGGCAAACCCTTTCCATGAAAGTGATTTGCACCAGTCTCTGCTTAGGGCTACATCAATAGGAAACAAACCATAGAGATAGAACTCCGAACTACTTGGTTGTGTCAAGTTTCAAAGACCTAGCACAAACCGTGTTTGATTTAGAGTTCCAACTATATGTATCCATATAGGAGAAAACAGAGTTAAACCTAAAAATTAAAACTGTTACTGAAAACGAACGGTTTAACCTAGAAGAACGAAATTTGGTGAGCCAAGTGGGATTGGGGTACTGATCATTACCTGAAAGTGTCATCAAGATTGGGTGAAAAAATGTGTGCTGAGATTTCAGGAAACTCGTAGTTTTTTGGAAGCTTGGCAACCCCTTTCCATGAACGTGATTTGCGCCAGTCTCTGCTTAGGGCTATATCAATAGGAAAAAAAAAAAAAACATAGCGATAGAACTTGGAACTACTTGATTGTGTCAATTTACAAAGAGCCTGCACAAACTGTGTTTGATTTAGTGTTCCAACTACATGTATCCATATAGGAGAAAACAGAATGAAACCTAAAAATTAAAACTGTTACTGCCAACGAACAGTTTAACCTAGAAGAACGAAATATGGTGAGCCAAGTGGGATTGGGGTACTGATCATTACCTGAAAGTGTCATGAAGATTGGGTGAAAAAATGTGTGCTGAGATTTCAGGAAACTCGTAGTTTTTTGGAAGCTTGGCAACCCCTTTCCATGAAAGTGATTTGCGCCAGTCTCTGCTTAGGGCTACATCAATAGGAAACAAACCATAGAGATAGAACTTGGAACTACTTGATTGTGCCAAGTTTCAAAGAGCTAGCACAAACCATGTTTGATTTAGAGTTCCAACTACATGTATCCATATAGGAGAAAACAGAGTGAAACCTAAAAATTAAAACTGTTACTGCCAACGAACGGTTTAACCTAGAAGAATGAAATTTGGTGAGCCAAGTGGGATTCTGGTACTGATCATTACCTGAAAGTGTCATGAAGTTTGGGTGAATAAATGTGTTCTGAGATTTCAGGAAACTCATAGTATTTTTGGAAGTTTGGCAACCTCTTTTCATGAAAGTGATTTGCGCCAGTCTCTGCTTAGGGCTACATCAATAGGAAACAAACCATAGAGATAGAACTTGGAACTACTTGATTGTGTCAAGCTTCAAAGAGCTAGCACAAACCATGTTTGATTTAGAGTTCCAACTACTTGTATCCATATAGGAGAAAACAGAGTGAAACCTAAAATTTAAAACTGTTACTGCCAACGAACGGTTTAACCTAGAAGAACGAAATTTGGTGAGCCAAGTGGGATTGGGGTACTGATCATTACCTGAAAGTGTCATCAAGATTGGGTGAAAAAATGTGTGCTGAGATTTCAGGAAACTCGTAGTTTTTTGGAAGCTTGGGAACCCCTTTCCATGAACGTGATTTGCGCCAGTCTCTGCTTAGGGCTATATCAATAGGAAAAAAAAAACCTAGAGATAGAACTTGGAACTACTTGATTGTGTCAAGTTACAAAGAGCTAGCACAAACCATGTTTGATTTAGAGTTCCAACTACTTATATCCATATAGGAGAAAACAGAGTGAAACCTAAAAATTAAAACTGTTACTGCCAACGAACGGTTTAACCTAGAAGAACGAAATTTGGTGAGCCAGGTGGGATTTGGTACTGACCATTACCTGAAAGTGTTATCAAGATTGGGTGAAAAAATGTGTGCTCAGATTTCAGGAAACTCGTAGTTTTATGGAAGCTTGGCAACCCCTTTCCATGAAAGTGATTTGCGCCAGTCTCTGCTTAGGGCTACATCAATAGGAAACAAACCATAGGGATAGAACTTGGAACTACTTGATTGTGTCAAGTTTGAAAGAGCTAGTACAAACCGTGTTTGATTTAGAGTTCCAACTACATGTATCCATATAGGAGAAAACAGAGTGAAACCTAAAAATTAAAACTGTTACTGCCAAAGATCGGTTTAACCTAGAAGAATGAAATTTGGTGAGCCAATTGGGATTGGGGTACTGATCATTACCTGAAAGTGTCATCAAGATTGGGTGAAAAAATGTGTTCTGTGATTTCAGGAAACTCGTAGTTTTTTGGAAGCTTGGCAACCCCTTTCCATGAAAGTGATTTGCGCCAGTCTCTGCTTAGGGCTACATCAATAGGAAACAAACCATAGAGATAGAACTTGGAACTACTTGATTGTGACAAGTTTCAAAAAGCTAGCACAAACCGTGTTTGATTTAGAGTTCCAACTACATGTATCCATATAGGAAAAAAAAGAGTGAAACCTAAAAATTAAAACTGTTACTGCCAACGAACGGTTTAACCTAGAAGAATGAAATTTGGTGAACCAAGTGGGATTCTGGTACTGATCATTACCTGAAAGTGTCATGAAGTTTGGGTGAATAAATGTGTTCTGAGATTTCAGGAAACTCATAGTTTTTTTTGAAGTTTGGCAACCTTTTTTTATGAAAGTGATTTGCGCCAGTCTCTGCTTAGGGCTACATCAATACGAAACAAACCATAGAGATAGAACTTGGAACTACTTGATTGTGTCAAGTTTCAAAGAGCTAGCACAAACCGTGTTTGATTTAGAGTTCCAACTACATGTATCCATATAGGAGAAAACAGAGTGAAACCTAAAAATTAAAACTATTACTGCCATCAAACGGTTTAACCTAAGAGAACGAAATATGGTGAGCCAAGTGGGATTGGGTACTGACCATTACCTGAAAGTGTTATCAAGATTGGGTGAAAAAATGTGTGCTGAGATTTCAGGAAACTCGTAGTTTTTTGGAAGCTTGGCAACCCCTTTCCATGAAAGTGATTTGCGCCAGTCTCTGCTTAGGGCTACATCAATAGGAAACAAACCATAGAGATAGAACTTGGAACTACTTGATTGTGTCAAGTTTCAAAGAGCTAGCACAAACCGTGTTTGACTTAGAGTTCCAACTACATGTATCCATATAGGAGAAAACAGAGTGAAACCTAAAAATTAAAACTATTACTGCCAACAAACGGTTTAACCTAGAAGAAAAAAATTTGGTGAGCCAAGTGGGATTGGGTACTGACCATTACCTGAAAGTGTCATCAAGATTGGGTGAAAAAATGTGTGCTGAGATTTCAGGAAACTCGTAGTTTTTTGGAAGCTTGGCAACCCCTTTCCATGAAAGTGATTTGCGCCAGTCTCTGCTTAGGGCTACGTCAATAGGAAACAAACCATAGAGATAGAACTTGGAACTACTTGATTGTGACAAGTTTCAAAGAGCTAGCACAAACCATGTTTGATTTAGAGTTCCAACTACTTGTATCCATATAGGAGAAAACAGAGTGAAACCTAAAAATTAAAACTGTTACTGCCAACGAACGGTTTAACCTAGAAGAACGAAATTTGGTGAGCCAAGTGGGATTGGGGTACTGATCATTACCTGAAAGTGTCATCAAGATTGGGTGAAAAAATGTGTGCTGAGATTTCAGGAAACTCGTAGTTTTTTGGAAGCTTGGGAACCCCTTTCCATGAACGTGATTTGCGCCAGTCTCTGCTTAGGGCTATATCAATAGGAAAAAAAAAACCTAGAAATAGAACTTGGAACTACTTGATTGTGTCAAGTTACAAAGAGCTAGCACAAACCATGTTTGATTTAGAGTTCCAACTACTTGTATCCATATAGGAGAAAACAGAGTGAAACCTAAAAATTAAAACTGTTACTGCCAGCGAACGGTTTAACCTAGAAGAACGAAATTTGGTGAGCCAAGTGGGATTGGGGTTCTGATCATTACCTGAAAGTGTCATCAAGATTGGCTGAAAAAATGTGTGCTGAGATTTCAGAAAACTCGTAGTTTTTTGGAAGCTTGGCAACCCCTTTCCATGAAAGTGATTTGTGACAGTCTCTGCTTATGGCTACATCAATAGGAAACAAACCATAGAGATAGAACTTGGAAGTACTTGATTGTGTCAAGTTTCAAAGAGCTAGCACAAACCGTGTTTGATTTAGAGTTCCAACGACATGTATCCATATAGGAGAAAACAGAGTGAAACGTAAAAATTAAAACTGTTACTGCCAACTAACGGTTTAAACTAGAAGAACGAAATTTGGTGAGCCAAGTGGGATTGGGGTTATGATCATTACCTGAAAGTGTCATCAAGATTGGGTGAAAAAATGTGTGCTGAGACTTCAGGAAACTCGTAGTTTTTTGGAAGCTTGGCAAACCCTTTCCATGAAAGTGATTTGCGCCAGTCTCTGCTTAGGGCTACATCAATAGGAAACAAACCATAGAGATAGAACTTGGAACTACTTGGTTGTGTCAAGTTTCAAAGACCTAGCACAAACCGTGTTTGATTTAGAGTTCCAACTATATGTATCCATATAGGAGAAAACAGAGTGAAACCTAAAAATTTAAACTGTTACTGCCAATGAACGGTTTAACCTAGAAGAACAAAATTTGGTGAGCCAAGTGGGATTGGGGTACTGATCATTACCTGAAAGTGTCATCAAGATTGGGTGAAAAAATGTGTGCTGAGATTTCAGGAAACTCGTAGTTTTGTGGAAGCTTGGCAACCCCTTTCCATGAACGTGATTTGCGCCAGTCTCTGCTTAGGGCTATATCAATCGGAAAACAAAAACATAGAGATAGAACTTGTAACTACTTGATTGTGTCAATTTACAAAGAGCTAGCACAAACTGTGTTTGATTTAGAGTTCCAACTACATGTATCCATATAGGAGAAAACAGAGTGAAACCTAAAAATTAAAACTGTTACTGAAAACGAACGGTTTAACCTAGAAGAACGAAATTTGGTGAGCCAAGTGGGATTGGGGTACTGATCATTACCTGAAAGTGTTATCAAGATTGGGTGAAAAAATGTGTGCTGAGATTTCAGGAAACTCGTAGTTTTTTGGAAGCTTGGCAACCCCATTCCATGAAAGTGATTTGCGCCAGTCTCTGCTTAGGGCTACATCAATAGGAAACAAACCATAGAGATAGAACTTGGAACTACTTGATTGTGTCAAGTTTCAAAGAGCTAGCACAAACCGTGTTTGATTTAGAGTTCCAACTACATGTATCCATATAGGAGAAAACAGAGTGAATCCTAAAAATTAAAACTATTACTGCCAACGAACGGTTTAACCTAGAAGAACGAAATTTGGTGAGCCAAGTGGGATTGGGTACTGACCATTACCTGAAAGTGTCATCAAGATTGGGTGAAAAAATGTGTGCTGAGATTTCAGGAAACTCGTAGTTTTTTGGAAGCTTGGCAACCCCTTTCCATGTAAGTGATTTGCGCCAGTCTCTGCTTAGGGCTACATCAATAGGAAACAAATCATAGAGATAGAACTTGGAACTACTTGATTGTGACAAGTTTCAAAGAGCTAGCACAAACCATGTTTGTTTTAGAGTTCCAAATACTTGTATCCATAAAGGAGAAAACAGAGTGAAACCTAAAAATTAAAACTGTTACTGCCAACGAACGGTTTAACCTAGAAGAACGAAATTTGGTGAACCAAGTGGGATTGGGGTACTGATCATTACCTGAAAGTGTCATCAAGATTGGGTGAAAAAATGTGTGCTGAGATTTCAGGAAACTCGTAGTTTTTTGGAAGCTTGGCAACCCCTTTCCATGAAAGTGATTTGCGCCATTCTCTGCATAGGGCTACAACAATAGGAAACAAACCATAGAGATAGAACTTGGAACTACTAGATTGTGACAAGTTTCAAAGAGCTAGCACAAACCGTGTTTCATTTAGAGTTCCAACTACATGTATCCATATAAGAGAAAACAGAGTGAAACCTAAAAATTAAAACTGTTACTGCCAACGAACGGTTTAAACTAGAAGAACGAAATTTGGTGAGCCAAGTGGGATTGGGGTACTGATCTTTACCTGAAAGTGTTATCAAGATTGGGTGAAAAAATGTGTGCTGAGATTTCAGGAAACTCGTAGTTTTTTGGAAGCTTGGCAACCCCTTTCCATGAAAGTGATTTGCGCCAATCTCTGCTTAGGGCTACATCAATAGGAAACAAACCATAGAGATAGAACTTGGAACTACTTGGTTGTGTCAAGTTTCAAAGAGCTAGCACAAACCGTGTTTGATTTAGAGTTCCAAGTACATGTATCCATATAGGAGAAAACAGAGTGAAACCTAAAAATTAAAACTGTTACTGCCAATGAACGGTTTAACCTAGAAGAACGAAATTTGGTGAGCCAAGTGGGATTGGGGTACTGATCATTACCTGAAAGTGTCATCAAGATTGGGTGAAAAAAATGTGTGCTGAGATTTCAGGAAACTCGTAGTTTATGGAAGCTTGGGAACCCCTTTCCATGAACGTGATTTGCACCAGTCTCTGCTTAGGGCTATATCAATTGGAAAAAAAAAAACCTAGAGATAGAACTTGGAACTACTTGATTGTGTCAAGTTACAAAGAGCTAGCACAAACTGTGTTTGATTTAGAGTTCCAACTACAAGTATCCATATAGGAGAAAACAGAGTGAAACCTAAAAATTAAAACTGTTACTGCCAACGAACGGTTTAACCTAGAAGAACGAAATTTGGTGAGCCAAGTTGGATTGGGGTCCTGATCATTACCTGAAAGTGTCATCAAGATTGCTTGAAAAAATGTGTGCTGAGATTTCAGGAAACTCGTAGTTTTTTGGAAGCTTGGCAACCCCTTTCCATGAAAGTGATTTGCGCCAGTCTCTGCTTAGGGCTACATCAATAGGAAACAAACCATAGAGATAGAACTTGGAACTACTTGATTGTGCCAAGTTTCAAAGAGCTAGCACAAACCATGTTTGATTTAGAGGTCCAACTACATGTATCCATATAGGAGAAAACAGAGTGAAACCTAAAAATTAAAACTGTTACTGCCAACGAAGTGTTTAACCTAGAAGAACGAAATTTGGTGAGCCAAGTGGGATTGGGTACTGACCATTACCTGAAAGTGTTATCAAGATTGGGTGAAAAAATGTGTGCTGAGATTTCAGGAAACTCGTAGTTTTTTGGAAGCTTGGCAACCCCTTTCCATGAAAGTGATTTGCGCCAGTCTCTGCTTAGGGCTACATCAATAGGAAACAAACCATAGAGATAGAACTTGGAACTACTTGATTGTGTCAAGTTTGAAAGAGCTAGTACAAACCGTGTTTGATTTAGAGTTCCAACTACATGTATCCATATAGGAGAAAACAGAGTGAAACCTAAAAATTAAAACTGTTACTGCCAAAGATCGGTTTAACCTAGAAGAATGAAATTTGGTGAGCCAAGTGGGATTGGGGTACTGATCATTACCTGACAGTGTCATCAAGATTGGGTGAAAAAATGTGTTCTGTGATTTCAGGAAACTCGTAGTTTTTTGGAAGCTTGGCAACCCCTTTCCATGAAAGTGATTTGCGCCAGTCTCTGCTTAGGGCTACATCAATAGGAAACAAACCATAGAGATAGAACTTGGAACTACTTGATTGTGACAAGTTTCAAAAAGCTAGCACAAACCGTGTTTGATTTAGAGTTCCAACTACATGTATCCATATAGGAAAAAACAGAGTGAAACCAAAAAATTAAAACTGTTACTGCCAACGAACGGTTTAACCTAGAAGAATGAAATTTGGTGAGCCAAGTGGGATTCTGGTACTGATCATTACCTGAAAGTGTCATGAAGTTTGGGTGAATAAATGTGTTCTGAGATTTCAGGAAACTCATAGTTTTTTGGAAGTTTGGCAACCCCTTTCCATGAAAGTGATTTGCGCCAGTCTCTGCTTAGGGCTACATCAATAGGAAACAAACCATAGAGATAGAACTTGGAACTACTTGATTGTGTCAAGTTTCAAAGAGCTAGCACAAACCGTGTTTGACTTAGAGTTCCAACTACATGTATCCATATAGGAGAAAACAGAGTGAAACCTAAAAATTAAAACTATTACTGCCAACAAACGGTTTAACCTAGAAGAACAAAATTTGGTGAGCCAAGTGGGATTGGGTACTGACCATTACCTGAAAGTGTCATCAAGATTGGGTGAAAAAATGTGTGCTGAGATTTCAGGAAACTCGTAGTTTTTTGGAAGCTTGGCAACCCCTTTCCATGAAAGTGATTTGCGCCAGTCTCTGCTTAGGGCTACATCAATAGGAAACAAACCATAGAGATACAACTTGGAACTACTTGATTGTGACAAGTTTCAAAGAGCTAGCAAAAACCATGTTTGATTTAGAGTTCGAAATACTTGTATCCATATAGGAGAAAACAGAGTGAAACCTAAAAATTAAAACTGTTACTGCCAACGAACGGTTTAACCTAGAAGAACGAAATTTGGTGAGCCAAGTGGGATTGGGGTACTGATCATTACCTGAAAGTGTCATCATGATTGGGTGAAAAAATGTGTGCTGAGATTTCAGGAAACTCGTAGTTTTTTGGAAGCTTGGGAACCCCTTTCCATGAACGTGATTTGCGCCAGTCTCTGCTTAGGGCTATATCAATAGGAAAAAAAAAAAAAAACCTAGAGATAGAACTTGGAACTACTTGATTGTGTCAAGTTACAAAGAGCTAGCACAAACCATGTTTGATTTAGAGTTCCAACTACTTGTATCCATATAGGAGAAAACAGAGTGAAACCTAAAATTTAAAACTGTTACTGCCAGCAAACGGTTTAACCTAGAAGAACAAAATTTGGTGAGCCAAGTGGGATTGGGGTCCTGATCATTACCTGAATGTGTCATCAATATTGGGTGAAAAAACGTGTGCTGAGATTTCAGAAAACTCGTAGTTTTTTGGAAGCTTGGCAACCCCTTTCCATGAAAGTGATTTGTGACAGTCTCTGCTTATGGCTACATCAATAGGAAACAAACCATAGAGATAGAACTTGGAACTACTTGGTTGTGTCAAGTTTCAAAGAGCTAGCACAAACCGTGTTTGATTTAGAGTTCCAAGTACATGTATCCATATAGGAGAAAACAGAGTGAAACCTAAAAATTAAAACTGTTACTGCCAACGAACGGTTTAAACTAAAAGAACGAAATTTGGTGAGCCAAGTGGGATTGGGGTTCTGATCATTACCTGAAAGTGTCATCAAGATTGGGTGAAAAAATGTGTGCTGAGATTTCAGGAAACTCGTAGTTTTTTGGAACCTTGGCAAACCCTTTCCATGAAAGTGATTTGCGCCAGTCTCTGCTTAGGGCTACATCAATAGGAAACAAACCATAGAGATAGAACTTGGAACTACTTGGTTGTGTCAAGTTTCAAAGACCTAGCACAAACCGTGTTTGATTTAGAGTTCCAACTATATGTATCCATATAGGAGAAAACAGAGTGAAACCTAAAAATTTAAACTGTTACTGCCAATGAACGGTTTAACCTAGAAGAACGAAATTTGGTGAGCCAAGTGGGATTGGGGTACTGATCATTACCGGAAAGTGTCACCAAGTTTGGGTGAAAAAATGTGTGCTGAGATTTCAGGAAACTCGTAGTTTTTTGGAAGCAGGCAACCCCTTTAAATGAATGTGATTTGTGCCAGTCTCTGCTTAGGGCTACATCAATAGGAAACAATCAACAGAGATAGAACTTGGAACTACTTGATTGTGTCAAGTTTCAAAGAGCTAGCACAAACCGTGTTTGATTTAGTGTTCCAACTACATGTATCCATATAGGAGAAAACAGAGTGAAACCTAAAAATTAAAACTGTTACTGCCAAAGATCGGTTTAACCTAGAAGAATGAAATTTGGTGAGCCAAGTGGGATTGGGGTCCTGATCATTACCTGAAAGTGTCATCAAGATTGGGTGTAAAAATGTGTTCTGTGATTTCAGGAAACTCGTAGTTTTTTGGAAGCTTGGCAACCCCTTTCCATGAAAGTGATTTGCGCCAGTCTCTGCTTAGGGCTACATCAATAGGAAACAAACCATAGAGATAGAACTTGGAACTACTTGATTGTGACAAGTTTCAAAAAGCTAGCACAAACCTTGTTTGATTTAGAGTTCCAACTACATGTATCCATATAGGAAAAAACAGAGTGAAACCTAAAAATTAAAACTGTTACTGCCAACGAACGGTTTAACCTAGAAGAATGAAATTCGGTGAGCCAAGTTGGATTGGGGTCCTGATCATTACCTGAAAGTGTCATCAAGATTGGGTGAAAAAATGTGTGCTGAGATTTCAGGAAACTCGTAGCTTTTTGGAACCTTGGCAAACCCTTTCCATGAAAGTGATTTGCGCCAGTCTCTGCTTAGGGCTACATCAATAGGAAACAAACCATAGAGATAGAACTTGGAACTACTTGGTTGTGTCAAGTTTCAAAGAGCTAGCACAAACCGTGTTTCATTTAGAGTTCCAACTACATGTATCCATTTAAGAGAAAACAGAGTGAAACCTAAAAATTAAAACTGTTACTGCCAACGAACGGTTTAAACTAGAAGAACGAAATTTGGTGAGCCAAGTGGGATTGGGGTACTGATCTTTACCTGAAAGTGTTATCAAGATTGGGTGAAAAAATGTGTGCTGAGATTTCAGGAAACTCGTAGTTTTTTGGAAGCTTGGCAACCTTTTTCCATGAAAGTGATTTGCGCCAATCTCTGCTTAGGGCTACATCAATAGGAAACAAACCATAGAGATAGAACTTGGAACTACTTGGTTGTGTCAAGTTTCAAAGAGCTAGCACAAACCGTGTTTGATTTAGAGTTCCAAGTACATGTATCCATATAGGAGAAAACAGAGTGAAACCTAAAAATTAAAACTGTTACTGCCAATGAACAGTTTAACCTAGAAGAACGAAATTTGGTGAGCCAAGTGGGATTGGGGTACTGATCATTACCTGAAAGTGTCATCAAGATTGGGTGAAAAAAATGTGTGCTGAGATTTCAGGAAACTCGTAGTTTATGGAAGCTTGGGAACCCCTTTCCATGAACGTGATTTGCGCCAGTCTCTGCTTAGGGCTATATCAATTGGAAAAAAAAAACCTAGAGATAGAACTTGGAACTACTTGATTGTGTCAAGTTACAAAGAGCTAGCACAAACTGTGTTTGATTTAGAGTTCCAACTACAAGTATCCATATAGGAGAAAACAGAGTGAAACCTAAAAATTAAAACTGTTACTGCCAACGAACGGTTTAACCTAGAAGAACGAAATTTGGTGAGCCAAGTTGGATTGGGGTCCTGATCATTACCTGAAAGTGTCATGAATTTTGGGTGAATAAATGTGTTCTGAGATTTCAGGAAACTCATAGTTTTTTTGGAAATTTGGCAACCCCTTTCCATGAAAGTGATTTGTGCCAGTCTCTGCTTAGGGCTACATCAATAGGAAACAAACCATAGAGATAGAACTTGGAACTACTTGATTGTGTCAAGTTTCAAAGAGCTAGCACAAACCGTGTTTGACTTAGAGTTCCAACTACATGTATCCATATAGGAGAAAACAGAGTGAAACCTAAAAATTAAAACTATTACTGCCAACAAACGGTTTAACCTAGAAGAACAAAATTTGGTGAGCCAAGTGGGATTGGGTACTGACCATTACATGAAAGTGTCATCAAGATTGGGTGAAAAAATGTGTGCTGAGATTTCAGGAAACTCGTAGTTTTTTAGAAGCTTGGCAACCCCTTTCCATGAAAGTGATTTGCGCCAGTCTCTGCTTAGGGCTACATCAATAGGAAACAAACCATAGAGATAGAACTTGGAACTACTAGATTGTGACAAGTTTCAAAGAGCTAGCACAAACCGTGTTTCATTTAGAGTTCCAACTACATGTATCCATATAAGAGAAAACAGAGTGAAACCTAAAAATTAAAACTGTTACTGCCAACGAACGGTTTAAACTAGAAGAACGAAATTTGGTGAGCCAAGTGGGATTGGGGTACTGATCTTTACCTGAAAGTGTTATCAAGATTGGGTGAAAAAATGTGTTCTGTGATTTCAGGAAACTCGTAGTTTTTTGGAAGCTTGGCAACCCCTTTCCATGAAAGTGATTTGCGCCAGTCTCTGCTTAGGGCTACATCAATAGGAAACAAACCATAGAGATAGAACTTGGAACTACTTGATTGTGACAAGTTTCAAAAAGCTAGCACAAACCGTGTTTGATTTAGAGTTCCAACTACATGTATCCATATAGGAAAAAACAGAGTGAAACCAAAAAATTAAAACTGTTACTGCCAACGAACGGTTTAACCTAGAAGAATGAAATTTGGTGAGCCAAGTGGGATTCTGGTACTGATCATTACCTGAAAGTGTCATGAAGTTTGGGTGAATAAATGTGTTCTGAGATTTCAGGAAACTCATAGTTTTTTGGAAGTTTGGCAACCCCTTTCCATGAAAGTGATTTGCGCCAGTCTCTGCTTAGGGCTACATCAATAGGAAACAAACCATAGAGATAGAACTTGGAACTACTTGATTGTGTCAAGTTTCAAAGAGCTAGCACAAACCGTGTTTGACTTAGAGTTCCAACTACATGTATCCATATAGGAGAAAACAGAGTGAAACCTAAAAATTAAAACTATTACTGCCAACAAACGGTTTAACCTAGAAGAACAAAATTTGGTGAGCCAAGTGGGATTGGGTACTGACCATTACCTGAAAGTGTCATCAAGATTGGGTGAAAAAATGTGTGCTGAGATTTCAGGAAACTCGTAGTTTTTTGGAAGCTTGGCAACCCCTTTCCATGAAAGTGATTTGCGCCAGTCTCTGCTTAGGGCTACATCAATAGGAAACAAACCATAGAGATACAACTTGGAACTACTTGATTGTGACAAGTTTCAAAGAGCTAGCAAAAACCATGTTTGATTTAGAGTTCGAAATACTTGTATCCATATAGGAGAAAACAGAGTGAAACCTAAAAATTAAAACTGTTACTGCCAACGAACGGTTTAACCTAGAAGAACGAAATTTGGTGAGCCAAGTGGGATTGGGGTACTGATCATTACCTGAAAGTGTCATCATGATTGGGTGAAAAAATGTGTGCTGAGATTTCAGGAAACTCGTAGTTTTTTGGAAGCTTGGGAACCCCTTTCCATGAACGTGATTTGCGCCAGTCTCTGCTTAGGGCTATATCAATAGGAAAAAAAAAAAAAAACCTAGAGATAGAACTTGGAACTACTTGATTGTGTCAAGTTACAAAGAGCTAGCACAAACCATGTTTGATTTAGAGTTCCAACTACTTGTATCCATATAGGAGAAAACAGAGTGAAACCTAAAATTTAAAACTGTTACTGCCAGCAAACGGTTTAACCTAGAAGAACAAAATTTGGTGAGCCAAGTGGGATTGGGGTCCTGATCATTACCTGAATGTGTCATCAATATTGGGTGAAAAAATGTGTGCTGAGATTTCAGAAAACTCGTAGTTTTTTGGAAGCTTGGCAACCCCTTTCCATGAAAGTGATTTGTGACAGTCTCTGCTTATGGCTACATCAATAGGAAACAAACCATAGAGATAGAACATGGAACTACTTGATTGTGTCAAGTTTCAAAGAGCTAGCACAAACCGTGTTTGATTTAGAGTTCCAACTACATGTATCCATATAGGAGAAAACAGAGTGAAACCTAAAAATTAAAACTGTTACTGCCAACGAACGGTTTAAACTAAAAGAACGAAATTTGGTGAGCCAAGTGGGATTGGGGTTCTGATCATTACCTGAAAGTGTCATCAAGATTGGGTGAAAAAATGTGTGCTGAGATTTCAGGAAACTCGTAGTTTTTTGGAACCTTGGCAAACCCTTTCCATGAAAGTGATTTGCGCCAGTCTCTGCTTAGGGCTACATCAATAGGAAACAAACCATAGAGATAGAACTTGGAACTACTTGGTTGTGTCAAGTTTCAAAGACCTAGCACAAACCGTGTTTGATTTAGAGTTCCAACTATATGTATCCATATAGGAGAAAACAGAGTGAAACCTAAAAATTTAAACTGTTACTGCCAATGAACGGTTTAACCTAGAAGAACGAAATTTGGTGAGCCAAGTGGGATTGGGGTACTGATCATTACCGGAAAGTGTCACCAAGTTTGGGTGAAAAAATGTGTGCTGAGATTTCAGGAAACTCGTAGTTTTTTGGAAG
Source organism: Spermophilus citellus (assembly GCF_964194105.1). Lineage (NCBI taxonomy): Eukaryota > Metazoa > Chordata > Mammalia > Rodentia > Sciuridae > Spermophilus > Spermophilus citellus. Next base: position 21,462,820 of record NC_138188.1, on the reverse strand, counting down.
CAGGCAACCCCTTTAAATGAATGTGATTTGTGCCAGTCTCTGCTTAGGGCTACATCAATAGGAAACAATCAACAGAGATAGAACTTGGAACTACTTGATTGTGTCAAGTTTCAAAGAGCTAGCACAAACCGTGTTTGATTTAGTGTTCCAACTACATGTATCCATATAGGAGAAAACAGAGTGAAACCTAAAAATTAAAACTGTTACTGCCAAAGATCGGTTTAACCTAGAAGAATGAAATTTGGTGAGCCAAGTGGGATTGGGGTCCTGATCATTACCTGAAAGTGTCATCAAGATTGGGTGTAAAAATGTGTTCTGTGATTTCAGGAAACTCGTAGTTTTTTGGAAGCTTGGCAACCCCTTTCCATGAAAGTGATTTGCGCCAGTCTCTGCTTAGGGCTACATCAATAGGAAACAAACCATAGAGATAGAACTTGGAACTACTTGATTGTGACAAGTTTCAAAAAGCTAGCACAAACCTTGTTTGATTTAGAGTTCCAACTACATGTATCCATATAGGAAAAAACAGAGTGAAACCTAAAAATTAAAACTGTTACTGCCAACGAACGGTTTAACCTAGAAGAATGAAATTCGGTGAGCCAAGTTGGATTGGGGTCCTGATCATTACCTGAAAGTGTCATCAAGATTGGGTGAAAAAATGTGTGCTGAGATTTCAGGAAACTCGTAGCTTTTTGGAACCTTGGCAAACCCTTTCCATGAAAGTGATTTGCGCCAGTCTCTGCTTAGGGCTACATCAATAGGAAACAAACCATAGAGATAGAACTTGGAACTACTTGGTTGTGTCAAGTTTCAAAGAGCTAGCACAAACCGTGTTTCATTTAGAGTTCCAACTACATGTATCCATTTAAGAGAAAACAGAGTGAAACCTAAAAATTAAAACTGTTACTGCCAACGAACGGTTTAAACTAGAAGAACGAAATTTGGTGAGCCAAGTGGGATTGGGGTACTGATCTTTACCTGAAAGTGTTATCAAGATTGGGTGAAAAAATGTGTGCTGAGATTTCAGGAAACTCGTAGTTTTTTGGAAGCTTGGCAACCTTTTTCCATGAAAGTGATTTGCGCCAATCTCTGCTTAGGGCTACATCAATAGGAAACAAACCATAGAGATAGAACTTGGAACTACTTGGTTGTGTCAAGTTTCAAAGAGCTAGCACAAACCGTGTTTGATTTAGAGTTCCAAGTACATGTATCCATATAGGAGAAAACAGAGTGAAACCTAAAAATTAAAACTGTTACTGCCAATGAACAGTTTAACCTAGAAGAACGAAATTTGGTGAGCCAAGTGGGATTGGGGTACTGATCATTACCTGAAAGTGTCATCAAGATTGGGTGAAAAAAATGTGTGCTGAGATTTCAGGAAACTCGTAGTTTATGGAAGCTTGGGAACCCCTTTCCATGAACGTGATTTGCGCCAGTCTCTGCTTAGGGCTATATCAATTGGAAAAAAAAAACCTAGAGATAGAACTTGGAACTACTTGATTGTGTCAAGTTACAAAGAGCTAGCACAAACTGTGTTTGATTTAGAGTTCCAACTACAAGTATCCATATAGGAGAAAACAGAGTGAAACCTAAAAATTAAAACTGTTACTGCCAACGAACGGTTTAACCTAGAAGAACGAAATTTGGTGAGCCAAGTTGGATTGGGGTCCTGATCATTACCTGAAAGTGTCATGAATTTTGGGTGAATAAATGTGTTCTGAGATTTCAGGAAACTCATAGTTTTTTTGGAAATTTGGCAACCCCTTTCCATGAAAGTGATTTGTGCCAGTCTCTGCTTAGGGCTACATCAATAGGAAACAAACCATAGAGATAGAACTTGGAACTACTTGATTGTGTCAAGTTTCAAAGAGCTAGCACAAACCGTGTTTGACTTAGAGTTCCAACTACATGTATCCATATAGGAGAAAACAGAGTGAAACCTAAAAATTAAAACTATTACTGCCAACAAACGGTTTAACCTAGAAGAACAAAATTTGGTGAGCCAAGTGGGATTGGGTACTGACCATTACATGAAAGTGTCATCAAGATTGGGTGAAAAAATGTGTGCTGAGATTTCAGGAAACTCGTAGTTTTTTAGAAGCTTGGCAACCCCTTTCCATGAAAGTGATTTGCGCCAGTCTCTGCTTAGGGCTACATCAATAGGAAACAAACCATAGAGATAGAACTTGGAACTACTTGATTGTGACAAGTTTCAAAGAGCTAGCACAAACCATGTTTGATTTAGAGTTCCAACTACTTGTATCCATATAGGAGAAAACAGAGTGAAACCTAAAAATTAAAACTGTTACTGCCAACGAACGGTTTAACCTAGAAGAACGAAATTTGGTGAGCCAAGTGGGATTGGGGTACTGATCATTACCTGAAAGTGTCATCAAGATTGGGTGAAAAAATGTGTGCTGAGATTTCAGGAAACTCGTAGTTTTTTGGAAGCTTGGGAACCCCTTTCCATGAACGTGATTTGCGCCAGTCTCTGCTTAGGGCTATATCAATAGGAAAAAAAAAACCTAGAGATAGAACTTGGAACTACTTGATTGTGTCAAGTTACAAAGAGCTAGCACAAACCATGTTTGATTTAGACTTCCAACTACTTGTATCCATATAGGAGAAAACAGAGTGAAACCTAAAAATTAAAACTGTTACTTCCAGCGAACGGTTTAACCTAGAAGAACGAAATTTGGTGAGCCAAGTTGGATTGGGGTCCTGATCATTACCTGAAAGTGTCATCAATATTGGGTGAAAAAATGTGTGCTGAGATTTCAGAAAACTCGTAGTTTTTTGGAAGCTTGGCAACCCCTTTCCATGAAAGTGATTTGTGACAGTCTCTGCTTATGGCTACATCAATAGGAAACAAACCATAGAGATAGAACTTGGAACTACTTGATTGTGTCAAGTTTCAAAGAGCTAGCACAAACCGTGTTTGATTTAGAGTTCCAACTACATGTATCCATATAGGAGAAAACAGAGTGAAACCTAAAAATTAAAACTGTTACTGCCAACGAACGGTTTAAACTAGAAGAACGAAATTTGGTGAGCCAAGTGGGATTGGGGTTCTGATCATTACCTGAAAGTGTCATCAACATTGGGTGAAAAAATGTGTGCTGAGATTTCAGGAAACTCGTAGTTTTTTAGAACCTTGGCAAACCCTTTCCATGAAAGTGATTTGCGCCAGTCTCTGCTTAGGGCTACATCAATAGGAAACAAACCATAGAGATAGAACTTGGAACTACTTGGTTGTGTCAAGTTTCAAAGACCTAGCACAAACCGTGTTTGATTTAGAGTTCCAACTATATGTATCCATATAGGAGAAAACAGAGTGAAACCTAAAAATTAAAACTGTTACTGCCAATGAACGGTTTAACCTAGAAGAACGAAATTTGATGAGCCAAGTGGGATTGGGGTACTGATCATTACCTGAAAGTGTCATCAAGATTGGGTGAAAAAATGTGTTCTGTGATTTCAGGAAACTCGTAGTTTTTTGGAAGCTTGGCAACCCCTTTCCATGAAAGTGATTTGCGCCAGTCTCTGCTTAGGGCTACATCAATAGGAAACAAACCATAGAGATAGAACTTGGAACTACTTGATTGTGACAAGTTTCGAAAAGCTAGCACAAACCGTGTTTGATTTAGAGTTCCAACTACATGTATCCATATAGGAAAAAACAGAGTGAAACCTAAAAATTAAAACTGTTACTGCCAACGAACGGTTTAACCTAGAAGAATGAAATTTGGTGAACCAAGTGGGATTCTGGTACTGATCATTACCTGAAAGTGTCATGAAGTTTGGGTGAATAAATGTGTTCTGAGATTTCAGGAAACTCATAGTTTTTTTGGAAGTTTGGCAACCCCTTTCCATGAAAGTGATTTGCGCCAGTCTCTGCTTAGGGCTACATCAATAGGAAACAAACCATAGAGATAGAACTTGGAACTACTTGATTGTGTCAAGTTTCAAAGAGCTAGCACAAACCGTGTTTGACTTACAGTTCCAACTACATGTATCCATATAGGAGAAAACAGAGTGAAACCTAAAAATTAAAACTATTACTGCCAACAAACGGTTTAACCTAGAAGAACAAAATTTGGTGAGCCAAGTGGGATTGGGTACTGACCTTAACCTGAAAGTGTCATCAAGTTTGGGTGAAAAAATGTGTGCTGAGATTTCAGGAAACTCGTAGTTTTTTGGAAGCTTGGCAACCCCTTTCCATGAAAGTGATTTGCGCCAGTCTCTGCTTAGGGCTACATCAATAGGAAACAAACCATAGAGATAGAACTTGGAACTACTTGATTGTGACAAGTTTCAAAGAGCTAGCACAAACCATGTTTGATTTAGAGTTCCAACTACTTGTATCCATATAGGAGAAAACAGAGTGAAACCTAAAAATTAAAACTGTTACTGCCAACGAACGGTTTAACCTAGAAGAACGAAATTTGGTGAGCCAAGTGGGATTGGGGTACTGATCATTACCGGAAAGTGTCAACAAGTTTGGGTGAAAAAATGTGTGCTGAGATTTCAGGAAACTCGTAGTTTTTTGGAAGCAGGCAACCCCTTTCAATGAATGTGATTTGTGCCAGTCTCTGCTTAGGGCTACATCAATAGGAAACAATCAACAGAGATAGAACTTGGAACTACTTCATTGTGTCAAGTTTCAAAGAGCTAGCACAAACCGTGTTTGATTTAGTGTTCCAACTACATGTATCCATATAGGAGAAAACAGAGTGAAACCTAAAAATTAAAACTGTTACTGCCAACGAACGGTTTAATCTAGAAGAACGAAATTTGGTGAGCCAAGTGTGATTGGGATACTGATCATTACCTGAAAGTGTCATCAAGATTGGGTGAAAAAATGTGTGCTGAGGTTTCAGGAAACTCGTAGTTTTTTGGAAGCTTGGCAACCCCTTTCCATGAAAGTGATTTGCGCCAGTCTCTGCTTAGGGCTATATCAATAGGAAAAAAAAAAAAAACATAGAGATAGAACTTGGAACTACTTGATTGTGTCAATTTACAAAGAGCTAGCAAAAACTGTGTTTGATTTACAGTTCCAACTACATGTATCCATATAGGAGAAAACAGAGTTAAACCTAAAAATTAAAACTGTTACTGAAAACGTACGGTTTAACCTAGAAGAACGAAATTTGGTGAGCCAAGTGGGATTGGGGTACTGATCATTACCTCAAAGTGTTATCAAGATTGGGTGAAAAAATGTGTGCTGGGATTTCAGGAAACTCGTAGTTTCTTGGAAGCTTGGCAACCCCTTTCCATGAAAGTGATTTGCGCCAATCTCTGCTTAGGGCTACATCAATAGGAAACAAACCATAGAGATAGAACTTGGAACTACTTGGTTGTGTCAAATTTCAAAGAGCTAGCACAAACCGTGTTTGTTTTAGAGTTCCAAATACATGTATCCATATAGGAGAAAACAGAGTGAAACCTAAAAATTAAAACTGTTACTGCCAACGAACGGTTTAACCTAGAAGAACGAAATTTGGTGAGCCAAGTGGGATTGGGGTACTGATCATTACCTGAAAGTGTCATCAAGATTGGGTGAAAAAATGTGTGCTGAGATTTCAGGAAACTCGTAGTTTTTTGGAAGCTTGGCAACCCCTTTCCATGAAAGTGATTTGCGCCAGTCTCTGCTTAGGGCTACATCAATAGGAAACAAACCATAGAGATAGAACTTGGAACTACTTGATTGTGACAAGTTTCAAAGAGCTAGCACAAACCGTGTTTGATTTAGAGTATCAACTACATATATCCATATAGGAGAAAACAGAGTGAAACCTAAAAATTAAAACTGTTACTGCCAACGAACGGTTTAATCTAGAAGAATGAAATTTGGTGAGCCAAGTGGGATTGGGATACTTATCATTACCTGAAAGTGTCATCAAGATTGGGTGAAAAAATGTGTGCTGAGTTTTCAGGAAACTCGTAGTTTTTTGGAAGCTTGGCAACCCCTTTCCATGGAAGTGATTTGCGCCAGTCTCTGCTTAGTGCTACATCAATAGGAAACAAACAATAGAGATAGAACTTGGAACTACTTGATTGTGTCAAGTTTCAAAGAGCTAGTAAAAACCGTGTTTGATTTAGAGATCCAACTACATGTATCCATATAGGAGAAAACAGAGTGAAACCTAAAAATTAAAACTGTTACTGCCAAAGATCGGTTTAAACTAGAAGAATGAAATTTGGTGAGCCAAGTGGGATTGGGGTACTGATCATTACCTGAAAGTGTCATGAAGATTGGGTGAAAAAATGTGTTCTGAGATTTCAGGAAACTCGTAGTTTTTTGGAAGCTTGGCAACCCCTTTCCATGAAAGTGATTTGCGCCAGTCTCTGCTTAGGGCTACATCAATAGGAAATAAACCATAGACATAGAATTTGGAACTACTTGATTGTGTCAAGTTTCAAAGAGCTAGCACAAACCGTGTTTGATTAAGAGTTCCAAATACATGTATCCATATAGGAGAAAACATAGTGAAACCTAAAAATTAAAACTGTTACTGCCAACGAACGGTTTAACCTAGAAGAATGAAATTTGTTGAGCCAAGTGGGATTGGGGTACTGATCATTACCTGAAAGTGTCATGAAGTGTGGGTGAATAAGTGTGTGCTGTGATTTCAGGAAACTCGTAGTTTTTTGGAAGCTTGGCAACCCATTTCCATGAAAGTGATTTGCGCCAGTCTCTGCTGAGGGCTACATCAATAGGAAACAAACCATAGAGGTAGAACTTGGACCTACTTGAATTTGTCAAGTTACAAAGACCTAGCACAAACCGTATTTGATTTAGAGTTCCAACTACATGTATCCATATAGGAGAAAACAGAGTGAACCTAAAAATTAAAACTGTTACTGCCAACGAACTGTTTAACCTAGAAGAACGAAATTTGGTGAGCCAAGTGGGATTGGGGTACTGATCATTACCTGAAAGTGTCATCAAGATTGGGGGAAAAAATGTGTGCTGAGATTTCAGGAAACTCATAGTTTTTTGGAAGCTTTGCCACCCCTTTCCATGAAAGTGATATGCGCTGGTCTCTACTTAGGGCTACATCAATAGGAAACAAACCAAAGAGATAGAACATGGAACTACTTTATTGTGTCAAGTTTCAAAGAGCTAGCACAAACCGTGTTTGATTTAGAGTTCCAACTACATGTATCCATATAGGAAAAAACAGAGTGAAACCTAAAAATTAAAACTGTTACTGCCAACGAACGGTTTAACCTAGAAGAACAAAATTTGGTGAGCCAAGTGGGATTGAGGTACTGATCATTACCTGAAAGTGTCATCAAGATTGGGTGAAAAAATTTGTGCTGAGATTTCAGGAAACTCGTAGTTTTTTGGAAGCTTGGCAACCCCTTTCCATGAAAGTGATTTGCGCCAGTCTCTGCTTAGGGCTACGTCAATAGGAAACAAACCATAGATATAGAACTTGGAACTACTTGATAGTGTGACGTTTCAAAAGGCTAGCACAAACCGTGTTTGATTTAGAATTCCAACTACATGTATCCATATAGGAGAAAACAGAGTGAAACCTAAATTTAAAACTGTTACTGCCAACGAACGGTTTAACCTACAGGAACAAAATTTGGTGAGCCAAGTGGGATTGAGGTACTGATCATTACATGAAAGTGTCATCAAGATTGGGTGAAAAAATGTGCTGAGATTTCAGGAAACTCGTAGTTTTTTGGAAGCTTGGCAACCCCTTTCCATGAAAGTTATTTGTGCCCGTCTCTGCTTAGGGCTACATCTATAGGAAACACACCATAGAGATAGAACTTGGAACTACTTGATTGTGTCAAGTTACAAAGAGTTACCACAAACAGTGTTTGATTTACAGTTCCAACTACATGTATCCATATATGAGAAAACAGAGTGAAGCCTAAAAATTTAAACTGTTACTGCCAACGAACGGTTTAACCTAGAAGAACAAAATTTGGTGAGCCAAGTGGGATTCAGGTACTGATCATTACCTGAAATTGTCATCAAGATTGGGTGAAAAAATGTGTGCTGAGATTTCAGGAAACTCGTAGTGTTTCGGAAGCTTGGAAACCCCTTTCCATGAAAGTGATTTGCGCCAGTCTCTGCTTAGGTCTACATCAATAGGAAACAAACAATAGAGATAGAACTTGGAACTACTTGATTGTGTCAAGTTTCAAAGAGCTAGAACAAACCGTGTTTGATTCAGAGTTCCAACTACATGTATCCATATAGGAGAAAACAGAGTGAAACCTAAAAATTAAAACTGTTACTGCCAACGAACGGTTTAACCTAGAAAACAAAATTTGGTGAGCCAAGTGGGATTGGGGTACTTATCATTACCTGAAAGTGTCATCAAGATTGGGTGAAAATATATGTGCTGAGATTTCAGGAAACTCATAGTTTTTGGAAGCTCGGCAAGCCCTTTCCATGAAAGTGATTTGTGCCAGTCTCTGCTTAGGGCTACATCTATAGGAAACAAAATATAGAGATAGAACTAGGAACTATTTGATTGTGTCAAGTTACAAAGAGCTACCACAAACCGTGTTTGATTTAGAGTTCCAACTACATGAATCCATGTAGGAGAAAACAGAGGAAACCTAAAAATTAAAACTGTTACTGCCAACGAACGGTTTAACCTAGAAGAACAAAATTTGGTGAGTCAAGTGGGATTGGGGTACTGATCATTACCTGAAAGTGTCATCATGATTGGGTGAAAAATTGTGTGCTGAGATTTCAGGAAACTCGTAGTTTTTTGGAAGCTTGGCAACCCCTTTCCATGAAAGCGATTTGCGCCAGTCTCTGCTGAGGGCTATATCAATAGGAAACAAACCATAGAGGTAGAACTTGGAACTCTTTGAATTTGTCAAGTTACAAAGACCTAGCGAAAACCGTGTTTGATTTAGAGTTCCAACTACATGTATCCATATAGGAGAAAACAGAGTGAAACCTAAAAATTAAAACTGTTACTGCCAACGAACGGTTTAACCTAGTAGAACAAAATTTGGTGAGCCAAGTGGGATTGGGGTACTAATCATTACCTGAAAGTGTCATCAAGATTGGGGGAAAAAAGGTGTGCTGAGATTTCAGGAAACTCGTAGTTTTTGGAAGCTTTGCAACCCCTTTCCATGAAAGTGATATGCGCTGGTCTCTACTTAGGGCTACATCAATAGGAAACAAACCAAAGAGATAGAACATGGAACTACTTTATTGTGTCAAGTTTCAAAGAGCTAGCACAAACCGTGTTTGATTTATAGTTCCAACTACATGTATCCATATAGGAGAAAAGAGAGTGAAACCTAAAAATTAAAACTGTTACTGCCAACGAACGGTTTAACCTAGAAGAACGAAATTTGGTGAGCCAAGTGTGATTTGGGTACTGATAATTACCTGAAAGTGTAATCAAGATTGGGTGAAAAAAATGTGTGATGATTTTTAAGGAACCTCGTAGTTTTTTGGAAGCTTGGCAACCCATTTCCATGAAAGTGATTTGCGCCAGTCTCTGCTTAGGGCTACATCAATAGGAAACAAACCATAGAGATAGAACTTGGAACTATTTGACTGTGTCAAGTTTCAAAGAGCTAGCACAAACCGTGTTTGATTTAGAGTTCCAACTACATGAATCCATAAAGGAGAAAACAGAGTGAAACCTAAAAATTTAAACTGTTACTGCCAACGATCGGTATAACCTAGAAGAACGAAATTTGGTGAGCCAAGTGGGATTGGGGTAATGATCATTACCTGAAAGTGTCATCAAGATTGGGTGAAAAAATGTGTGCTGAGATTTCACGAAACTCGTAGTTTTTTGGAAGCTTGGCAACCCCTTTCCATGAAAGTGATTTGCGCCAGTCTCTGCTTAGGGCTACATCAATAGGAAACAAACCATAGAGATAGAACTTGGAACTACTTTATTGTGTCAAGTTGCAAAGAGCTAGCACAAACCGTGTTTGATTTAGAGTTCCAACTACATGTATCCATATAGGAGACAAAGAGTGAAACCTAAAAATTAAAACTGTTACTGCCAACGAACGGTTTAACCTAGAAGAACAAAATTTGTTGAGCCAAGTGGGATTGGGGTACTGATCGTTACATGAAAGTGTCTTCAAGATTGGGTGAAAAAATGTGTGCTGAGATTACAGGAAACTCGTAGTTTTTTGGAAGCTTGGCAACCCCTTTCCATGAAAGTTATTTGTGCCAGTCTCTGCTTAGGGCTACATGTATAGGAAACAAACCATAGAGATAGAACTTGGAACTACTTGATTGTGTCAAGTTACAAAGAGCTACCACAAACCGTGTTTGATTTAGAGTTCCAACTACATGTATCCATATATGAGAAAAAAGAGTGAAACCTAAAAATTAAAACTGTTACTGCCAACGAACGGTTTAACCTAGAAGAACGAAATTTGGTGAGCCAAGTGGGATTAAGGTACTGATCATTACCTGAAAGTGTCATGAAGATTGGTTGAAAAAATGTGTGCTGAGATTTCAGGAAACTCGTAGTGTTTCGGAAGCTTGGAAACCCCTTTCCATGAAAGTGATTTGCGCCAGTCTCTGCTTAGGTCTACATCAATAGGAAACAAACCATAGAGATAGAACTTGGAACTACTTGATTGTGTCAAGTTACAAAGAGCTACCACAAACCGTATTTGATTTAGAGTTCCAACTACATGTATCCATGTAGGAGAAAACAGGAGAAACCTAAAAATTAAAACTGTTACTGCCAACGAAAGGTTTAACCTAAAAGAACGAAATTTGGTGAGCCAAGTGGGATTGGGGTTCTGATCATTACCTGAAAGTGTCATCATGATTGGGTGAAAAATTGTGTGCTGAGATTTCAGGAAACTCGTAGTTTTTTGGAAGCTTGGCAACCCCTTTCCATGAAAGTAATATGCGCCAGTCTCTACTTAGGGCTACATCAATGGGAAACAAACCATAGAGATAGAACTTGGAACTACTTTATTGTGTCAAGTTTCAAAGAGCTAGCAAAAACCGTGTTTGATTTAGAGTTCCAACTACATGTATCCATATAGGAGAAAACAGAGTGAAACCTAAAAATCAAAACTGTTACTGCCAAAGAACGGTTTAACCTAGAAGAACGAAATCTGTTGAGCCAAGTGGGATTGGGGTACTTATCATTACCTGAAATTGTCATCAAGTTTGGGTGAAAAAATGTGTGCTGAGATTTCAGGAAACTCGTAGTTTTTTGGAAGCTTTGGAATCCCTTTCCATGAAAGGGATTTGCGCCAGTCTCTGCTTAGGGCTACATCAATAGGAAACAAACAATAGAGATAGAACTTGGAACTACTTGATTGTGTCAAGTTTCAAAGAGCTAGCACAAACCTTCTTTGATTTAGAATTCCAAATACATGTATCCATATAGGAAAAAACAGAGTGAAACCTAAAAATTAAAACTGCTACTGCCAACGAACGGTTTAACCTAGAAGAATGAAATTTGTTGAGCCAAGTGGGATTGGGGTACTGATCATTACCTGAAAGTGTCATGAAGAGTGGGTGAAAAAGTGTGTGCTGAGATTTCAGGAAACTCGTAGTTTTTTGGAAGCTTGGCAACCCCTTTCCATGAAAGTGATTTGCGCCAGTCTCTGCTGAGGGCTACATCAATAGGAAACAAACCATAGAGGTAGAACTTGGATCTACTTGAATTTGTCAAGTTACAAAGACCTAGCACAAACCGTGTTTGATTTAGAGTTCCAACTACATGTATCCATATAGGAGAAAACAGAGTGAAACCTAAAAATTAAAACTGTAACTGCCAACGAACGGTTTAACCTAGAAGAACAAAATTTGGTGAGCCAAGTGGGATTGGGGTACTGATCATTACCTAAAAGTGTCATCAAGATTGGGGGAAAAAAGGTGTGCTGAGATTTCAGGAAACTCGTAGTTTTTTGGAAGCTTTGCAACCACTTTCCATGAAAGTGATATGCACTGGTCTCTACTTAGGGCTACATCAATAGGAAACAAACCAAAGAGATAGAACATGGAACTACTTTATTGTGTCAAGTTTCACAGAGCTAGCACAATCCGTGTTTGATTTAGAGTTCCAACTACATGTATCCATATAGAAGAAAACAGAGTGAAACCTAAAAATTAAAACTGTTACTGACAACGAATGGTTTAACCTAGAAGAACGAAATTTGATGAGCCAAGTGGGATTTGGGTACTGATCATTACCTGAAAGTGTCATGAAGATTGGGTGAAAAAATGTGTGCTGAGATTTCACGAAACTCGTAGTTTTTTGGAAGCTTGGCAACCCCTTTCCATGAAAGTGATTTGTGCCAGTATCTGCTTAGGGGTACATCAATAGGAAACAAACCATAGAGATAGAACTTGGAACTACTTTATTGTGTCAAGTTGCAAAGAGCTAGCACAAACCGTGTTTGATTTAGAGTTCCAACTACATGTATCCATATAGGAGACAAAGAGTGAAACCTAAAAATTAAAACTGTTACTGCCAATGAACCGTTTAACCTAGAATAACGAAATTTGGTGAGCCAAGTGGGATTGGGGTACTGATCATTACCTGAAAGTGTCATGAAGATTGGGTGAAAAAATGTGTGCTGAGATTTCAGGAAACTCGTAGTTTTTTGGAAGCTTGGCAACCCCTTTCCATGAACGTGATTTGCGCCAGTCTCTGCTTAGTGCTACATCAATAGGAAACAAACCATAGAGATAGAACTTGGAACTACTTGGTTGTGTCAAGTTTCAAAGAGCTAGCACAAACCGTGTTTGATTTAGAGTTCCAACTACATGTATCCATATAGAAGAAAACAGAGTGAAACCTAAAAATTAAAACTGTTAATGACAACGAACGGTTTAACCTAGAAGAACGAAATTTGATGACCCAAGTGGGATTTGGGTACTGATCATTACCTGAAAGTGTCATGAAGATTGGGTGAAGAAATGTGTGCTGAGATTTCACGAAACTCATAGTTTTTTGGAAGCTTGGCAACCCCTTTCCATGAAAGTGATTTGTGCCAGTCTCTGATTAGGGCTACATCAATAGGAAACAAACCATAGAGATAGAACTTGGAACTACTTGGTTGTGTCTAGTTTCAAAGAGCTAGCACAAACCGTGTTTATTTAGAGTTCCAACTACATGTATCCATATAGAAGAAAACAGAGTGAAACCTAAAAATTAAAACTGTTACTGCCAACGAACGGTTTAACCTAGAAGAACGAAATTTGGTGAGCCAAGTGGGATTAAGGTACTGATCATTACCTGAAAGTGTCATCAATATTCTGTGAAAAAATGTGTGATGAGATTTCAGGAAACTCGTAGTTTTTTGGAAGCTTGGCAACCCCTTTCCATGAAAGTGATTTGTGCCAGTCTCTGCTTAGGGCAATATCAATAGGAAACAAACCATAGAGATAGAACTTGGAACTACGTTATTGTGTCAAGATGCAAAGAGCTAGCACAAACTGTGTTTGATTTAGAGTTCCAACTACATGTATCCATATAGGAGACAACAGAGTGAAACGTAAAAATTAAAACTGTTACTGCCAACGAACGGTTTAACCTAGAAGAACGAAATTTGGTGAGAAAAGTGGGATTGGGGTACTGATCATTACCTGAAAGTGTCATCAAGATGGGGTGAAATAATGTGTGCTGAGATTTCAGGAAACTCGTTGTTTTTTGGAAGCTTGGCAACCCCTTTCCATGAAAGTGATTTGTGCCAGTCTCTGCTTAGGGCTACATCAATAGGAAACAAACCATAGAGATAGAATTTGGAACTACTTGATTGTGTCAAGTTTCAAATAGCTAGCACAAACCGTGTTTGATTTAGAGTTCCAAGTACATGTATCCATATTGGAGAAAACAGAGTGAAACCTAAAAATTAAAACTGTTACTGCCAAAGATTGGTTTAACCTGGAAGAACGAAATTTGTTGGGCCAAGTTGGATTGGGGTACTGATCATTACCTGAAAGTGTCATCAAGATTGGGTTAAAAAATGTGTGCTGAGATTTCACGAAACTCGTAGTTTTTTGGAAGCTTGGCAACCCCTTTCCATGAAAGTGATTTGCGCCAGTCTCAGCTTAGGGCTACATCAATAGGAAACAAACAATAGAGATAGAACTTGGAACTACTTTTGTGTCAAGTTTCAAAGAGCTAGCACAATCCGTGTTTGATTTAGAGTTCCAACTACATGTATCCATATAGAAGAAAACAGAGTGAAACCTAAAAATTAAAACTGTTACTGACAACGAATGCTTTAACCTAGAAGAACGAAATTTGATGAGCCAAGTGGGATTTGGGTACTGATCATTACCTGAAAGTGTCATGAAGATTGGGTGAAAAAATGTGTGCTGAGATTTCACGAAACTCGTAGTTTTTTGGAAGCTTGGCAACCCCTTTCCATGAAAGTGATTTGTGCCAGTATCTGCTTAGGGCTACATCAATAGGAAACAAACCATAGAGATAGAACTTGGAACTACTTGGTTGTGTCAAGTCAAAGAGCTAGCACAAACCGTGTTTGATTTAGAGTTCCAAGTACATGTATCCATATTGGAGAAAACAGAGTGAAACCTAAAAATTAAAACTATTACTGCCAAAGATCGGTTTAACCTAGAAGAACGAAATTTGGTGAGAAAGGTTGGATTGGGGTACTGATCATTACCTGAAAGTGTCATGAAGATTGGGTGAAAAAATATTTGCTGAGATTTCAGGAAACTCGTAGTTTTTTGGAAGCTTGGCAACCCCATTCCATGAAAGTGATTTGTGTGAGTCTCTTCTTAGGGCTACATCAATAGGAAACAAACAATAGAGATAGAACTTGGAACAACTTTATTGTGTCAAGTTGCAAAGAGCTAGCACAAACCGTGTTTGATTTAGAGTTCCAACTACATGTATCCATATAGGAGACAAAGAGTGAAACCTAAAAATTAAAACTGTTACTGCCAATGAACCGTTTAACCTAGAAGAACGAAATTTGGTGAGCCAAGTGGGATTGGGGTACTGATCATTACCTGAAAGTGTCATCAAGATTGGGTGAAAAAATGTGTGCTGAGATTTCAGGAAACTCGTAGTTTTTTGGAAGCTTGGCAACCCCTTTCCATGAACGTGATTTGCGCCAGTCTCTGCTTAGTGCTACATCAATAGGAAACAAACCATAGAGATAGAACTTGGAACTACTTGGTTGTGTCAAGTTTCAAAGAGATAGCACAAACCGTGTTTGATTTAGAGTTCCAACTACATGTATCCATATAGAAGAAAACAGAGTGAAACCTAAAAATTAAAACTGTTACTGACCACGAACCGTTTAACCTAGAAGAACGAAATTTGATGAGCCAAGTGGGATTTGGGTACTGATCATTACCTGAAAGTGTCATCAAGTTGGGTGAAATAATGTTTGCTGAGATTTCAGGAAACTCGTTGTTTTTTGGAAGCTTGGCAACCCCTTTCCATGAAAGTGATTTGTGCCAGTCTCTGCTTAGGGCTACATCAATAGGAAACAAACCATAGAGATAGAATTTGGAACTCCTTGATTGTGTCAAGTTTCAAAGAGCTAGCACAAACCGTGTTTGATTTAGAGTTCCAAGTACATGTATCCATATTGGAGAAAACAGAGTGAAACCTAAAAATTAAAACTGTTACTGCCAAAGATTGGTTTAACCTAGAAGAACGAAATTTGGTGAGAAAATTGGGATTGGGTTTCTGAACATTACCTGAAAGTGTCATCAAGATTGGGTGAAAAAATGTGTGCTGAGAATTCAGGAGACTTGTAGTTTTTGGAAGCTTGGCAACCCCTTTCCATGGAAGTGATTTGCGCCAGTCTCTGCTTAGGGCTACATCAATAGGAAACAAACAATAGAGATAGAACTTGGAACTACTTGACTGTGTCAAGTTTCAAAGAGCTAGCACAAACCGTGTTTGATTTAGAGTTCCAACTACATGTATCCATATAGGAGACAACAGAGTGAAACCTAAAAATTAAAACTGTTACTGCCAACGAACGGTTTAACCTAGAAGAACGAAATTTGGTGAGCCAAGTGGGATTAAGGTACTGATCATTACCTGAAAGTGTCATCAAGATGGGGTGAAATAATGTGTGCTGAGATTTCAGGAAACTCGTAGTTTTTTGGAAGCTTGGCAACCCCTTTCCATGTAAGTGATTTGTGCCAGTCTCTGCTTAGGGCTACATCAATAGGAAACAAACCATAGAGATAGAATTTGGATCTACTTGGTTGTGTCTAGTTTCAAAGAGCTAGCACAAACCGTGTTTGATTTAATGTTCCAACTACATGTATCCCTATAGAAGAAAACAGAGTGAAACCTAAAAATTAAAACTGTTACTGACAACGAACGGTTTAACCTAGAAGAACAAAATTTGATGAGCCAAGTGGGATTTGGGTACTGATCATTACCTGAAAGTATCATCATGATTGGGTGAAAAAATGTGTGCTGAGATTTCAGGAAACTCGTAGTTTTTTGGAAGCTTGGCAACCCCTTTCCATGAAAGCGATTTGCGCCAGTCTGTGCTTAGGGCTACATCAATAGGAAAAAAAAAACCATAGAGATAGAACTTGGAACTGCTTTATTGTGTCAAGTTTCAAAGAGCTAGCACAAAGAGTGTTTGATTTAGAGTTCCAAATACATGAATCCATAAAGGAGAAAACAGAGTGAAACCTAAAAATTTAAACTGTTACTGCCAACGATCGGTTTAACCTGGAAGAACGAAATTTGGTGGGCCAAGTGGGATTGGGGTACTGATCATTACCTGAAAGTGTCATCAAGATTGGGTTAAAAAATGTGTGCTGAGATTTCACGAAACTCGTAGTTTTTTGGAAGCTTGGCAACCCCTTTCCATGAAAGTGATTTGCGCCAGTCTCTGCTTAGGGCTACATCAATAGGAAACAAACAATAGAGATAGAATTTGGAACTACTTTTGTGTCAATTTTCAAAGAGCTAGCACAATCCGTGTTTGATTTAGAGTTCCAACTACATGTATCCATATAGAAGAAAACAGAGTGAAACCTAAAAATTAAAACTGTTACTGACAACGAACGGTTTAACCTAGAAGAACGAAATTTGATGAGCCAAGTGGGATTTGGGTACTGATCATTACCTGAAAGTGTCATGAATATTGGGTGAAAAAATGTGTGCTGAGATTTCACGAACCTCGTAGTTTTTTCGAAGCTTGGCAACCCCTTTCCATGAAAGTGATTTGTGCCAGTCTCTCCTTAGGGCTACATCAATAGGAAACAAACCATAGAGATAGAACTTGGAACTACTTGGTTGTGTCAAGTCAAAGAGCTAGCAAAAACCGTGTTTGATTTAGAGTTCCAAGTACATGTATCCATATTGGAGAAAACAGAGTGAAACCTAAAAATTAAAACTATTACTGCCAAAGATCGGTTTAACCTAGAAGAACGAAATTTGGTGAGAAAGGTTGGATTGAAGTACTGATCATTACCTGAAAGTGTCATGAAGATTGGGTGAAAAAATGTTTGCTGAGATTTCTGGAAACTCGTAGTTTTTTGGAAGCTTGGCAACCCCATTCCTTGAAAGTGATTTGTGCGAGTCTCTTCTTAGGGCTACATCAATAGGAAACAAACCATAGAGATAGAACTTGGAACTACATTTGTGTCAAGTTTCAAAGAGGTAGCACTAACCGTGTTTGATTTAGAGTTCCAAGTACATGTATCCATATTGGAGAAAACACAGTGAAACCTAAAAATTAAAACTGTTACTGCCAAAGATCGGTTTAACCTAGAAGAACGAAATTTGGTGAGAAAAGTGGGATTGGGGTTCTGAACATTACCTGAAAGTGTCATCAAGATTGGGTGAAAAGGTGTTTGCTGAGAATTCAGGAAACTCGTAGTTTTTAGGAAGCTTGGCAACCTCTTTCCATGGATGTTATTTGAGCCAGTCTCTGCTTAGGGCTACATCAATAGGAAACAAACCATAGAGATAGAATTTGGAACTACTTTATTGTGTCAAGTTTCAAAGGGCTAGCACAAACCGTGTTTGATTTAGAGTTCCAACTACATGTATCCATATAGGAGAAAAAGAGTGAAACCTAAAAATTAAAACTCTTACTGCCAATGAACGGTTTAACCTAGAAGAACGAAATTTGGTGAGCCAAGTGGGATTGGGGTACTGATCATTACCTGAAAGTGTCATGAAGAGTGGGTGAAAAAGTGTGTGCTGAGATTTCAGGAAACTCGTAGTTTTTTGGAAGCTTGGCAACCCATTTCAATGAAAGTGATTTGTGCCAGTCTCTGCTGAGGGCTACATCAATAGGAAACAAACCATAGAGGTAGATCTTGGAACTACTTGAATTTGTCAAGTTACAAAGACCTAGCACAAACCGTGTTTGATTTAGAGTTCCAACTACATGTATCCATAAAGGAGAAAACAGAGTGAAACCTAAAAATTTATACTGTTACTGCCAACGATCGGTTTAACCTGGAAGAACGAAATTTGGTGAGCCAAGTGGGATTGGGGTACTGATCATTACCTGAAAGTGTCATCAAGATTGGGTGAAAAAATGTGTGCTGAGATTTCACGAAACTCGTAGTTTTTTGGAAGCTTGGCAACCCCTTTCCATGAAAGTGATTTGCGCCAGTCTCTGCTTAGGGCTACATCAATAGGAAACAAACCATAGAGATAGAACTTGGAACTACTTTATTGTGTCAAGTTGCAAAGAGCTAGCACAAACCATGTTTGATTTAGAGTTCCAACTACATGTATCCATATAGGAGACAAAGAGTGAAACTTAAAAATTAAAACTGTTACTGCCAATGAATGGTTTAACCTAGAAGAACGAAATTTGGTGAGCCAAGTGGGATTGGGGTACTGATCATTACTTGAAAGTGTCATGAAGATTGGGTGAAAAAATGTGTGCTTTCAGGAAACTCGTAGTTTTTTGGAAGCTGGGCAACCCCTTTCCATGAAAGTGATTTGCGCCAGTCTCTGCTTAGGGCTACATCAATAGGAAACAAACCATAGAGATAGAACTTGGAACTACTTGACTGTGTCAAGTTTCAAAGAGCTAGCACAAACCGTGTTTGATTTAGAGTTCCAAATACATGAATCCATAGAGGAGAAACAGAGTGAAACCTAAAAATTTAAACTGTTAATGCCAACGATCGGTTTAACCTGGAAGAACGAAATTTGGTGAGCCAAGTGGGATTGGGGTACTCCTCATTACATGAAAGTGTCATCAAGATTGGGTGAAAAAACGTGTGCTGAGATTTCACGAAGCTCGTAGTTTTTTGGAAGCTTGGCAACCCCTCTCCATGAAAGTGATTTGTGCCAGTCTCTGCTTAGGGCTACATCAATAGGAAACAAACAATAGAGATAGAACTTGGAACTACTTTTGTGTCAAGTTTCAAAGAGCTAGCACAATCCATGTTTGATTTAGAGTTCCAACTACATGTATCCATATAGGAGAAAACAGAGTGAAACCTAAAAATTAAAACTGTTACTGCCAAAGATCAGTTTAACCTAGAAGAACAAAATTTGGAGTGAAAAGTTGGATTGGGGTACTGATCATTACCTGAAAATGTCATCAAGATTGCGTGAAAAAATGTTTGATGGGATTTCAGGAAACTCGTAGTTTTTTGGAAGCTTGGCAACCCCTTTCCATGAAAGTGATTTGTGCCAGTCTCTGCTTAGGGCTACATCAATAGGAAACAAACAATAGAGATAGAACTTGGAACTACTTTATTGTGTCAATATGCAAAGAGCCAGCACAAACTGTGTTTGATATAGAGTTCCAACTACATGTATGCATATAGTAGACAACAGAGTGAAACCTAAAAGTTAAAACTGTTACTGCCAACAAACGGTTTAACCTAGAAGAACGAAATTTGGTGAAAAAAGTGGGATTGGGGTACTGATCATTAGCTGAAAGTGTCATCAAGATTGGGTGAAATAATGTGTGCTGAGATTTCAGGAAAATCGTTGTTTTTCGGAAGCTTGACAACCCCTTTCCATGAAAGTGATTTACGCCAGTCGCGCTTAGGGCTACATCAATAGGAAACAAACCATAGAGATAGAACTTGGAACTATTTGACTGTGTCAAGTTTCAAAGAGCTAGCACAAACCGTGTTTGATTTAGAGTTCCAACTACATGAATCCATAAAGGAGAAAACAGAGTGAAACCTAAAAATTTAAACTGTTACTGCCAACGATCGGTATAACCTAGAAGAATGAAATTTGGTGAGCCAAGTGGGATTGGGGTAATGATCATTACCTGAAAGTGTCATCAAGATTGGGTGAAAAAATGTATGCTGAGATTTCAGGAAACTCATAGTTTTTTGGAAGCTTGGCAACCCATTTTTATGAAAGTGATTTGCGCCAGTCTCTGCTTAGGGCTACATCAATACGAATCAAACCATAGAGATAGAACTTGGAACTACTTGACTGTGTCAAGTTTCAAAGAGCTAGCAAAAACCGTGTTTGATTTAGAGTTCCAACTACATGTATCCATATAGGAGAAAACAGAGTGAAACCTAAAAATTAAAACTATTACTGCCAACGAATGGTTTAACCTAGAAGAACGAAATTTGGTGAGCCAAGTGGGATTGGGTACTGACCATTACCTGAAAGTGTCATCAAGATTGGGTGAAAAAATGTGTGCTGAGATTTCACGAAACTCGTAGTTTTTTGGAAGCTTGGCAACCCCTTTCCATGAAAGAGATTTGCGCCAGTCTCTGCTTAGGGCTACATCAATAGAAAACAAACCAGAGAGATAGAACTTGGAACTACTTTATTGTGTCAAGTTGCAAAGAGCTAGCACAAACCGTGTTTGATTTAGAGTTCCAAGTACATGTATCCATATTGGAGAAAACAGAGTGAAACCTAAAAATTAAAACTGTTACTGCCAAAGATTGGTTTAACCTAGAAGAACGAAATTTGGTGAGAAAAGTGGGATTGGGTTTCTGAACATTACCTGAAAGTGTCATCAAGATTGGGTGAAAAAATGTGTGCTGAGAATTCAGGAAACTTGTTGTTTTTTGGAAGCTTGGCAACCCCTTTCCATGAAAGTGATTTGCGCCAGTCTCTGCTTAGGGCTACATCAATAGGAAACAAACCATAGAGATAGAACGTGGAACTACTTGACTGTGTCAAGTTTCAAAGAGCTAGCACAAACCGTGTTTGATTTAGAGTTCCAACTACATGTATCCATATAGGAGAAAACAGAGTGAAACCTAAAAATTAAAACTGTTAGTGCCAACGAACGGTTTAACCTAGAAGAACGAAATTTGGTGATCCTAGTGGGATTAAGGTACTGATCATTACCTGAAAGTGTCATCAATATTGGGTGAAAATATGTGTGATGAGATTTCAGGAAACTCGTAGTTTTTTGGAAGCTTGGCAACCCCTTTCCATGAAAGTGATTTGTGCCAGTCTCTGCTTAGGGCTACATCAATAGGAAACAAACCATAGAGATAGAACTTGGAACTACTTTATTGTGTCAAGATGCAAAGAGCTAGCACAAACTGTGTTTGATTTAGAGTTCCAACTACATGTATCCATAAAGGAGACAACAGAGTGAAACCTAAAAATTAAAACTGTTACTGCCAACGAACGGTTTAACCTAGAAGAACGAAATTTGGTGAGAAAAGTGGGATTGGGGTACTGATCATTACCTGAAAGTGTCATCAAGATGGGGTGAAATAATGTGTGCTGTGATTTCAGGAAACTCGTTGTTTTTTGGAAGCTTGGCAACCCCTTTCCATGTAAGTGATTTGTGCCAGTCTCTGCTTAGGGCTACATCAATAGGAAACAAACCATAGAGATAGAACTTGGATCTACTTGGTTGTGTCTAGTTTCAAAGAGCTAGCACAAACCGTGTTTGATTTAGAGTTCCAACTACATGTATCCATATAGAAGAAAACAGAGTGAAACCTAAAAATTAAAACTGTTACTGACAACGAACGGTTTAACCTAGAAGAACAAAATTTGATGAGCCAAGTGGGATTTGGGTACTGATCATTACCTGAAAGTATCATCATGATTGGGTGAAAAAATGTGTGCTGAGATTTCAGGAAACTCGTAGTTTTTTGGAAGCTTGGCAACCCCTTACCATGAAAGTGATTTGCGCCAGTCTCTGCTTAGGGCTACATCAATAGGAAAAAAAACCATAGAGATAGAACTTGGAACTACTTTATTGTGTCAAGTTTCAAAGAGCTAGCACAAACAGTGTTTGATTTAGAGTTCCAAATACATGAATCCATAAAGGAGAAAACAGAGTGAAACCTAAAAATTTAAACTGTTACTGCCAACGATCGGTTTAACCTGGAAGAACGAAATTTGGTGGGCCAAGTGGGATTGGGGTACTGATCATTACCTGAAAGTGTCATCAAGATTGGGTGAAAAAATGTGTGCTAAGATTTCATGAAACTCGTAGTTTTTTGGAAGCTTGGCAACCCCTTTCCATGAACGTGATTTGCGCCAGTCTCTGCTTAGGGCTACATCAATAGGAAACAAACAATAGAGATAGAACTTGGAACTAATTTTGTGTCAAGTTTCAAATAGCTAGCACAATCCGTGTTTGATTTAGAGTTCCAACTACATGTATCCATATAGGAGAAAACAGAGTGAAACCTAAAAATTAAAACTGTTACTGACAACGAACGGTTTAACCTAGAAGAACGAAATTTGATGAGCCAAGTGGGATTTGGGTACTGATCATTACCTGAAAGTGTCATGAAGATTGGGTGAAAAAATGTGTGCTGAGATTTCACGAAACTCGTAGTTTTTTGGAAGCTTGGCAACCCCTTTCCATGAAAGTGATTTGTGCCAGTCTCTGCTTAGGGCTACATCAATAGGAAACAAACCATAGAGATACAACTTGGAACAACTTGGTTGTGTCAAATCAAAGAGCCAGCACAAACCGTGTTTATTTTAGAGTTCCAAATACATGTATCCATATTGAAGAAAACAGAGTGAAACCTAAAAATTAAAACTGTTACTGCCAACCAACGGTTTAACCTAGAAGAACGAAATTTGGTGAGCCAAGTGGGATTGGGGAACTGATCATTACCTGAAAGTGTCTTGAAGATTGGGTGAAAAAATGTGTGCTGAGATTTCAGGAAACTCGTAGTTTTTTGGAAGCTTGGCAACCCCTTTCCATGAAAGTGATTTGTGCCAGTCTCTGCTTAGGGCTACATCAATAGGAAACAAACCATAGAGATAGAAGTTGGAACTACATGATTGTGTCAAGTTTCAAAGAGCTAGCACAAACCGTGTTTGATTTAGAGTTCCAAGTACATGTATCCATATTGGAGAAAACAGAGT
Source organism: Spermophilus citellus (assembly GCF_964194105.1). Taxonomy (NCBI): domain Eukaryota; kingdom Metazoa; phylum Chordata; class Mammalia; order Rodentia; family Sciuridae; genus Spermophilus; species Spermophilus citellus. The sequence continues at coordinate 21,439,565 of NC_138188.1, read as the reverse complement.
GAAACCTAAAAATTAAAACTATTACTGCCAAAGATCGGTTTAAACTAGAAGAACGAAATTTGGTGAGAAAGGTTGGATTGGGGTACTGATCATTACCTGAAAGTGTCATGCAGATTGGGTGAAAAAATGTGTGCTGAGATTTCACGAAACTCGTAGTTTTTTGGAAGCTTGGCAACCCCTCTCCATGAAAGTGATTTGTGCCAGTCTCTGCTTAGGGCTACATTAATAGGAAACAAACAATAGAGATAGAACTTGGAACTACTTTTGTGTCAAGTTTCAAAGAGCTAGCACAATCCATGTTTGATTTAGAGTTCCAACTACATGTATCCATATAGGAGACAACAGAGTGAAACCTAAAAATTAAAACTGTTAGTGCCAACGAACGGTTTAACCTAGAAGAACGAAATTTGGTGAGCCTAGTGGGATTAAGGTACTGATCATTACCTGAAAGTGTCATCAATATTGGGTGAAAAAATGTGTGATGAGATTTCAGGAAACTCGTAGTTTTTTGGAAGCTTGGCAACCCCTTTCCATGAAAGTGATTTGTGCCAGTCTCTGCTTAGGGCTACATCAATAGGAAACAAACCATAGAGATAGAACTTGGAACTACTTTATTGTGTCAAGATGCAAAGAGCTAGCACAAACTGTGTTTGATTTAGAGTTCCAACTACATGTATCCATAAAGGAGACAACAGAGTGAAACCTAAAAATTAAAACTGTTACTGCCAACGAACGGTTTAACCTAGAAGAACGAAATTTGCTGAGAAAAGTGGGACTGGGGTACTGATCATTACCTGAAAGTGTCATCAAGATGGGGTGAAATAATGTGTGCTGTGATTTCAGGAAACTCGTTGTTTTTTGGAAGCTTGGCAACCCCTTTCCATGTAAGTGATTTGTGCCAGTCTCTGCTTAGGGCTACATCAATAGGAAACAAACCATAGAGATAGAACTTGGATCTACTTGGTTGTGTCTAGTTTCAAAGAGCTAGCACAAACCGTGTTTGATTTAGAGTTCCAACTACATGTATCCATATAGAAGAAAACAGAGTGAAACCTAAAAATTAAAACTATAACTGCCAAAGATCGGTTTAACCTAGAAGAACGAAATTTGGTGAGAAAGGTTGGATTGGGGTACTGATCATTACCTGAAAGTGTCATGAAGATTGGGTGAAAAAATGTTTGCTGAGATTTCAGGAAACTCGTAGTTTTTTGGAAGCTTGGCAACCCCATTCCATGAAAGTGATTTGTGTGAGTCTCTTCTTAGGGCTACATCAATAGGAAACAAACAATAGAGATAGAACTTGGAACAACTTTATTGTGTCAAGTTGCAAAGAGCTAGCACAAACCATGTTTGATTTAGAGTTCCAACTACATGTATCCATATAGGAGACAAAGAGTGAAACCTAAAAATTAAAACTGTTACTGCCAATGAACCGTTTAACCTAGAAGAACGAAATTTGGTGAGCCAAGTGGGATTGGGGTACTGATCATTACCTGAAAGTGTCATCAAGATTGGGTGAAAAAATGTGTGCTGAGATTTCAGGAAACTCGTAGTTTTTTGGAAGCTTGGCAACCCCTTTCCATGAACGTGATTTGCGCCAGTCTCTGCTTAGTGCTACATCAATAGGAAACAAACCATAGAGATAGAACTTGGAACTACTTGGTTGTGTCAAGTTTCAAAGAGATAGCACAAACCGTGTTTGATTTAGAGTTCCAACTACATGTATCCATATAGAAGAAAACAGAGTGAAACCTAAAAATTAAAACTGTTACTGACAACGAACCGTTTAACCTAGAAGACGAAATTTGATGAGCCAAGTGGGATTTGGGTACTGATCATTACCTGAAAGTGTCATCAAGTTGGGTGAAATAATGTTTGCTGAGATTTCAGGAATCTCATTGTTTTTTGGAAGCTTGGCAACCCCTTTCCATGAAAGTGATTTGTGCCAGTCTCTGCTTAGGGCTACATCAATAGGAAACAAACCATAGAGATAGAATTTGGAACTACTTGATTGTGTCAAGTTTCAAAGAGCTAGCACAAACCGTGTTTGATTTAGAGTTCCAAGTACATGTATCCATATTGGAGAAAACAGAGTGAAACCTAAAAATTAAAACTGTTACTGCCAAAGATTGGTTTAACCTAGAAGAACGAAATTTGGTGAGAAAATTGGGATTGGGTTTCTGAACATTACCTGAAAGTGTCATCAAGATTGGGTGAAAAAATGTGTGCTGAGAATTCAGGAGACTTGTAGTTTTTGGAAGCTTGGCAACCCCTTTCCATGGAAGTGATTTGCGCCAGTCTCTGCTTAGGGCTACATCAATAGGAAACAAACAATAGAGATAGAACTTGGAACTACTTGACTGTGTCAAGTTTCAAAGAGCTAGCACAAACCGTGTTTGATTTAGAGTTCCAACTACATGTATCCATATAGGAGAAAACAGAGTGAAACCTAAAAAATAAAACTGTTACTGCCAACGAACGGTTTAACCTAGAAGAACGAAATTTGGTGAGCCAAGTGGGATTAAGGTACTGATCATTACCTGAAAGTGTCATCAATATTGGGTGAAAAAATGTGTGATGAGATTTCAGGAAACTCGTAGTTTTTTGGAAGCTTGGCAACCCCTTTCCATGAAAGTGATTTGTGCCAGTCTCTGCTTAGGGCTACATCAATAGGAAACAAACCATAGAGATAGAACTTGGAACTACTTTATTGTGTCAAGATGCAAAGAGCTAGCACAAACTGTGTTTGATTTAGAGTTCCAACTACATGTATCCATATAGGAGACAACAGAGTGAAACCTAAAAATTAAAACTGTTACTGCCAACGAACGGTTTAACCTAGAAGAACGAAATTTGCTGAGAAAAGTGGGACTGGGGTACTGATCATTACCTGAAAGTGTCATCAAGATGGGGTGAAATAATGTGTGCTGAGATTTCAGGAAACTCGTAGTTTTTTGGAAGCTTGGCAACCCCTTTCCATGTAAGTGATTTGTGCCAGTCTCTGCTTAGGGCTACATCAATAGGAAACAAACCATAGAGATAGAATTTGGATCTACTTGGTTGTGTCTAGTTTCAAAGAGCTAGCACAAACCGTGTTTGATTTAATGTTCCAACTACATGTATCCATATAGAAGAAAACAGAGTGAAACCTAAAAGTTAAAACTGTTACTGACAACGAACGGTTTAAACTAGAAGAACAAAATTTGATGAGCCAAGTGGGATTTGGGTACTGATCATTACCTGAAAGTATCATCATGATTGGGTGAAAAAATGTGTGCTGAGATTTCAGGAAACTCGTAGTTTTTTGGAAGCTTGGCAAGCCCTTTCCATGAAAGCGATTTGCGCCAGTCTCTGCTTAGGGCTACATCAATAGGAAAAAAAAAAACCATAGAGATAGAACTTGGAACTGCTTTATTGTGTCAAGTTTCAAAGAGCTAGCACAAAGAGTGTTTGATTTAGAGTTCCAAATACATGAATCCATAAAGGAGAAAACAGAGTGAAACCTAAAAATTTAAACTGTTACTGCCAACGATCGGTTTAACCTGGAAGAACGAAATTTGGTGGGCCAAGTGGGATTGGGGTACTGATCATTACCTGAAAGTGTCATCAAGATTGGGTTAAAAAATGTGTGCTGAGATTTCACGAAATTCGTAGTTTTTTGGAAGCTTGGCAACCCCTTTCCATGAAAGTGATTTGCGCCAGTCTCTGCTTAGGGCTACATCAATAGGAAACAAACAATAGAGATAGAATTTGGAACTACTTTTGTGTCAATTTTCAAAGAGCTAGCACAATCCGTGTTTGATTTAGAGTTCCAACTACATGTATCCATATAGAAGAAAACAGAGTGAAACCTAAAAATTAAAACTGTTACTGACAACGAACGGTTTAACCTAGAAGAACGAAATTTGATGAGCCAAGTGGGATTTGGGTACTGATCATTACCTGAAAGTGTCATGAATATTGGGTGAAAAAATGTGTGCTGAGATTTCACGAACCTCGTAGTTTTTTCGAAGCTTGGCAACCCCTTTCCATGAAAGTGATTTGTGCCAGTCTCTCCTTAGGGCTACATCAATAGGAAACAAACCATAGAGATAGAACTTGGAACTACTTGGTTGTGTCAAGTCAAAGAGCTAGCAAAAACCGTGTTTGATTTAGAGTTCCAAGTACATGTATCCATATTGGAGAAAACAGAGTGAAACCTAAAAATTAAAACTATTACTGCCAAAGATCGGTTTAACCTAGAAGAACGAAATTTGGTGAGAAAGGTTGGATTGAAGTACTGATCATTACCTGAAAGTGTCATGAAGATTGGGTGAAAAAATGTTTGCTGAGATTTCAGGAAACTCGTAGTTTTTTGGAAGCTTGGCATCCCCATTCCTTGAAAGTGATTTGTGTGAGTCTCTTCTTAGGGCTACATCAATAGGAAACAAACAATAGAGATAGAACTTGGAACTACTTTTGTGTCAAGTTTCAAAGAGGTAGCACTAACCGTGTTTGATTTAGAGTTCCAAGTACATGTATCCATATTGGAGAAAACACAGTGAAACCTAAAAATTAAAACTGTTACTGCCAAAGATCGGTTTAACCTAGAAGAACGAAATTTGGTGAGAAAAGTGGGATTGGGGTTCTGAACATTACCTGAAAGTGTCATCAAGATTGGGTGAAAAGGTGTTTGCTGAGAATTCAGGAAACTCGTAGTTTTTAGGAAGCTTGGCAACCTCTTTCCATGGAAGTTATTTGCGCCAGTCTCTGCTTAGGGCTACATCAATAGGAAACAAACCATAGAGATAGAATTTGGAACTACTTTATTGTGTCAAGTTTCAAAGGGCTAGCACAAACCGTGTTTGATTTAGAGTTCCAACTACATGTATCCATATAGGAGAAAAAGAGTGAAACCTAAAAATTAAAACTCTTACTGCCAATGAACGGATTAACCTAGAAGAACGAAATTTGGTGAGCCAAGTGGGATTGGGGTACTGATCATTACCTGAAAGTGTCATGAAGAGTGGGTGAAAAAGTGTGTGCTGAGATTTCAGGAAACTCGTAGTTTTTTGGAAGCTTGGCAACCCATTTCAATGAAAGTGATTTGTGCCAGTCTCTGCTGAGGGCTACATCAATAGGAAACAAACCATAGAGGTAGATCTTGGAACTACTTGAATTTGTCAAGTTACAAAGACCTAGCACAAACCGTGTTTGATTTAGAGTTCCAACTACATGTATCCATAAAGGAGAAAACAGAGTGAAACCTAAAAATTTATACTGTTACTGCCAACGATCGGTTTAACCTGGAAGAACGAAATTTGGTGAGCCAAGTGGGATTGGGGTACTGATCATTACCTGAAAGTGTCATCAAGATTGGGTGAAAAAATGTGTGCTGAGATTTCACGAAACTCGTAGTTTTTTGGAAGCTTGGCAACCCCTTTCCATGAAAGTGATTTGCGCCAGTCTCTGCTTAGGGCTACATCAATAGGAAACAAACCATAGAGATAGAACTTGGAACTACTTTATTGTGTCAAGTTGCAAAGAGCTAGCACAAACCATGTTTGATTTAGAGTTCCAACTACATGTATCCATATAGGAGACAAAGAGTGAAACTTAAAAATTAAAACTGTTACTGCCAATGAATGGTTTAACCTAGAAGAACGAAATTTGGTGAGCCAAGTGGGATTGGGGTACTGATCATTACTTGAAAGTGTCATGAAGATTGGGTGAAAAAATGTGTGCTTTCAGGAAACTCGTAGTTTTTTGGAAGCTGGGCAACCCCTTTCCTTGAAAGTGATTTGCGCCAGTCTCTGCTTAGGGCTACATCAATAGGAAACAAACCATAGAGATAGAACTTGGAACTACTTGACTGTGTCAAGTTTCAAAGAGCTAGCACAAACCGTGTTTGATTTAGAGTTCCAAATACATGAATCCATAGAGGAGAAACAGAGTGAAACCTAAAAATTTAAACTGTTACTGCCAACGATCGGTTTAACCTGGAAGAACGAAATTTGGTGAGCCAAGTGGGATTGGGGTACTCCTCATTACATGAAAGTGTCATCAAGATTGGGTGAAAAAACGTGTGCTGAGATTTCACGAAGCTCGTCGTTTTTTGGAAGCTTGGCAACCCCTCTCCATGAAAGTGATTTGTGCCAGTCTCTGCTTAGGGCTACATCAATAGGAAACAAACAATAGAGATAGAACTTGGAACTACTTTTGTGTCAAGTTTCAAAGAGCTAGCACAATCCATGTTTGATTTAGAGTTCCAACTACGTGTATCCATATAGGAGAAAACAGAGTGAAACCTAAAAATTAAAACTGTTACTGCCAAAGATCAGTTTAACCTAGAAGAACAAAATTTGGAGTGAAAAGTTGGATTGGGGTACTGATCATTACCTGAAAGTGTCATCAAGATTGCGTGAAAAAATGTTTGATGGGATTTCAGGAAACTCGTAGTTTTTTGGAAGCTTGGCAACCCCTTTCCATGAAAGTGATTTGTGCCAGTCTCTGCTTAGGGCTACATCAATAGGAAACAAACAATAGAGATAGAACATGGAACTGCACTATTGTGTCAATAAGCAAAGAGCCAGCACAAACTGTGTTTGATTTAGAGTTCCAACTACATGTATCCATATAGGAGACAACAGAGTGAAACCTAAAAGTTAAAACTGTTACTGCCAACGAACGGTTTAACCTAGAAGAACGAAATTTGGTGAAAAAAGTGGGATTGGGGTACTGATCATTACCTGAAAGTGTCATCAACATTGGGTGAAATAATGTGTGCTGAGATTTCAGGAAAATCGTTGTTTTTCGGAAGCTTGGCAACCCCTTTCCATAAAAGTGATTTACGCCAGTCGCGCTTAGGGCTACATCAATAGGAAACAAACCATAGAAATAGAACTTGGAACTACTTGACTGTGTCAAGTTTCAAAGAGCTAGAACAAACCGTGTTTGATTTAGAGTTCCAACTACATGAATCCATAAAGGAGAAAACAGAGTGAAACCTAAAAATTTAAACTGTTACTGCCAACGATCGGTATAACCTAGAAGAACGAAATTTGGTGAGCCAAGTGGGATTGGGGTAATGATCATTACCTGAAAGTGTCATCAAGATTGGGTGAAAAAATGTATGCTGAGATTTCACGAAACTCGTAGTTTTTTGGAAGCTTGGCAACCCCTTTCCATGAAAGTGATTTGCGCCAGTCTCTGCTTAGGGCTACATCAATAGGAAACAAACCATTGAGATAGAACTTGGAACTACTTTATTGTGTCAAGTTGCAAAGAGCTAGCACAAACCGTGTTTGATTTAGAGTTCCAACTACATGTATCCATATAGGAGACAAAGAGTGAAACCTAAAAATTAAAACTGTTACTGCCAATGAATGGTTTAAACTAGAAGAACGAAATTTGGTGAGCCAAGTGGGATTGGGGTACTGATCATTACCTGAAAGTGTCATCAAGATTGGGTGAAAAAACGTGTGCTGAGATTTCACGAAGCTCGTAGTTTTTTGGAAGCTTGGCAACCCCTCTCCATGAAAGTGATTTGTGCCAGTCTCTGCTTAGGGCTACATCAATAGGAAACAAACAATAGAGATAGAACTTGGAACTACTTTTGTGTCAAGTTTCAAAGAGCTAGCACAATCCATGTTTGATTTAGAGTTCCAACTACATGTATCCATATAGGAGAAAACAGAGTGAAACCTAAAAATTAAAACTGTTACTGCCAAAGATCAGTTTAACCTAGAAGAACCAAATTTGGAGTGAAAAGTTGGATTGGGGTACTGATCATTACCTGAAAATGTCATCAAGATTGCGTGAAAAAATGTTTGATGGGATTTCAGGAAACTCGTAGTTTTTTGGAAGCTTGGCAACCCCTTTCCATGAAAGTGATTTGTGCCAGTCTCTGCTTAGGGCTACATCAATAGGAAACAAACCATAGAGATAGAACTTGGAACTACTTTATTGTGTCAATATGCAAAGAGCCAGCACAAACTGTGTTTGATATAGAGTTCCAACTACATGTATGCATATAGTAGACAACAGAGTGAAACCTAAAAGTTAAAACTGTTACTGCCAACGAACGGTTTAACCTAGAAGAACGAAATTTGGTGAAAAAAGTGGGATTGGGGTACTGATCATTAGCTGAAAGTGTCATCAAGATTGGGTGAAATAATGTGTGCTGAGATTTCAGGAAAATCGTTGTTTTTCGGAAGCTTGACAACCCCTTTCCTTGAAAGTGATTTACGCCAGTCGTGCTTAGGGCTACATCAATAGGAAACAAACCATAGAGATAGAACTTGGAACTATTTGACTGTGTCAAGTTTCAAAGAGCTAGCACAAACCGTGTTTGATTTAGAGTTCCAACTACATGAATCCATAAAGGAGAAAACAGAGTGAAACCTAAAAATTTAAACTGTTACTGCCAACGATCGGTATAACCTAGAAGAATGAAATTTGGTGAGCCAAGTGGGATTGGGGTAATGATCATTACCTGAACGTGTCATCAAGATTGGGTGAAAAAATGTGTGCTGAGATTTCACGAAACTCGTAGTTTTTTGGAAGCTTGGCAACCCCTTTCCATGAAAGTGATTTGCGCCAGTCTCTGCTTAGGGCTACATCAATAGAAAACAAACCAGAGAGATAGAACTTGGAACTACTTTATTGTGTCAAGTTGCAAAGAGCTAGTACAAACCGTGTTTGATTTAGAGTTCCAAGTACATGTATCCATATTGGAGAAAACAGAGTGAAACCTAAAAATTAAAACTGTTACTGCCAAAGATTGGTTTAACCTAGAAGAACGAAATTTGGTGAGAAAAGTGGGATTGGGTTTCTGAACATTACCTGAAAGTGTCATCAAGATTGGGTGAAAAAATGTGTGCTGAGAATTCAGGAAACTTGTTGTTTTTTGGAAGCTTTCCAACCCCTTTCCATGAAAGTGATTTGCGCCAGTCTCTGCTTAGGGCTACATCAATAGGAAACAAACCATAGAGATAGAACGTGGAACTACTTGACTGTGTCAAGTTTCAAAGAGCTAGCACAAACCGTGTTTGATTTAGAGTTCCAACTACATGTATCCATATAGGAGAAAACAGAGTGAAACCTAAAAATTAAAACTGTTAGTGCCAACGAACGGTTTAACCTAGAAGAACGAAATTTGGTGATCCTAGTGGGATTAAGGTACTGATCATTACCTGAAAGTGTCATCAATATTGGGTGAAAAAATGTGTGATGAGATTTCAGGAAACTCGTAGTTTTTTGGAAGCTTGGCAACCCCTTTCCATGAAAGTGATTTGTGCCAGTCTCTGCTTAGGGCTACATCAATAGGAAACAAACCATAGAGATAGAACTTGGAACTACTTTATTGTGTCAAGATGCAAAGAGCTAGCACAAACTGTGTTTGATTTAGAGTTCCAACTACATGTATCCATAAAGGAGACAACAGAGTGAAACCTAAAAATTAAAACTGTTACTGCCAACGAACGGTTTAACCTAGAAGAACGAAATTTGGTGAGAAAAGTGGGACTGGGGTACTGATCATTACCTGAAAGTGTCATCAAGATGGGGTGAAATAATGTGTGCTGTGATTTCAGGAAACTCGTTGTTTTTTGGAAGCTTGGCAACCCCTTTCCATGTAAGTGATTTGTGCCAGTCTCTGCTTAGGGCTACATCAATAGGAAACAAACCATAGAGATAGAACTTGGATCTACTTGGTTGTGTCTAGTTTCAAAGAGCTAGCACAAACCGTGTTTGATTTAGAGTTCCAACTACATGTATCCATATAGAAGAAAACAGAGTGAAACCTAAAAATTAAAACTGTTACTGACAACGAACGGTTTAACCTAGAAGAACAAAATTTGATGAGCCAAGTGGGATTTGGGTACTGATCATTACCTGAAAGTATCATCATGATTGGGTGAAAAAATGTGTGCTGAGATTTCAGGAAACTCGTAGTTTTTTGGAAGCTTGGCAACCCCTTACCATGAAAGTGATTTGCGCCAGTCTCTGCTTAGGGCTACATCAATAGGAAAAAAAACCATAGAGATAGAACTTGGAACTACTTTATTGTGTCAAGTTTCAAAGAGCTAGCACAAACAGTGTTTGATTTAGAGTTCCAAATACATGAATCCATAAAGGAGAAAACAGAGTGAAACCTAAAAATTTAAACTGTTACTGCCAACGATCGGTTTAACCTGGAAGAACGAAATTTGGTGGGCCAAGTGGGATTGGGGTACTGATCATTACCTGAAAGTGTCATCAAGATTGGGTGAAAAAATGTGTGCTAAGATTTCATGAAACTCGTAGTTTTTTGGAAGCTTGGCAACCCCTTTCCATGAACGTGATTTGCGCCAGTCTCTGCTTAGGGCTACATCAATAGGAAACAAACAATAGAGATAGAATTTGGAACTAATTTTGTGTCAAGTTTCAAATAGCTAGCACAATCCGTGTTTGATTTAGAGTTCCAACTACATGTATCCATATAGAAGAAAACAGAGTGAAACCTAAAAATTAAAACTGTTACTGACAACGAACGGTTTAACCTAGAAGAACGAAATTTGATGAGCCAAGTGGGATTTGGGTACTGATCATTACCTGAAAGTGTCATGAAGATTGGGTGAAAAAATGTGTGCTGAGATTTCACGAAACTCGTAGTTTTTTGGAAGCTTGGCAACCCCTTTCCATGAAAGTGATTTGTGCCAGTCTCTGCTTAGGGCTACATCAATAGGAAACAAACCATAGAGATAGAAGTTGGAACTACATGATTGTGTCAAGTTTCAAAGAGCTAGCACAAACCGTGTTTGATTTAGAGTTCCAAGTACATGTATCCATATTGGAGAAAACAGAGTGAAACCTAAAAATTAAAACTATTACTGCCAAAGATCGGTTTAAACTAGAAGAACGAAATTTGGTGAGAAAGGTTGGATTGGGGTACTGATCATTACCTGAAAGTGTCATGCAGATTGGGTGAAAAAATGTGTGCTGAGATTTCACGAAACTCGTAGTTTTTTGGAAGCTTGGCAACCCCTCTCCATGAAAGTGATTTGTGCCAGTCTCTGCTTAGGGCTACATCAATAGGAAACAAACAATAGAGATAGAACTTGGAACTACTTTTGTGTCAAGTTTCAAAGAGCTAGCACAATCCATGTTTGATTTAGAGTTCCAACTACATGTATCCATATAGGAGACAACAGAGTGAAACCTAAAAATTAAAACTGTTAGTGCCAAAGAACGGTTTAACCTAGAAGAACGAAATTTGGTGAGCCTAGTGGGATTAAGGTACTGATCATTACCTGAAAGTGTCATCAATATTGGGTGAAAAAATGTGTGATGAGATTTCAGGAAACTCGTAGTTTTTTGGAAGCTTGGCAACCCCTTTCCATGAAAGTGATTTGTGCCAGTCTCTGCTTAGGGCTACATCAATAGGAAACAAACCATAGAGATAGAACTTGGAACTACTTTATTGTGTCAAGATGCAAAGAGCTAGCACAAACTGTGTTTGATTTAGAGTTCCAACTACATGTATCCATAAAGGAGACAACAGAGTGAAACCTAAAAATTAAAACTGTTACTGCCAACGAACGGTTTAACCTAGAAGAACGAAATTTGCTGAGAAAAGTGGGACTGGGGTACTGATCATTACCTGAAAGTGTCATCAAGATGGGGTGAAATAATGTGTGCTGTGATTTCAGGAAACTCGTTGTTTTTTGGAAGCTTGGCAACCCCTTACCATGAAAGTGATATGCGCCAGTCTCTGCTTAGGGCTACATCAATAGGAAAAAAAAACCATAGAGATAGAACTTGGAACTACTTTATTGTGTCAAGTTTCAAAGAGCTAGCACAAACAGTGTTTGATTTAGAGTTCCAAATACATGAATCCATAAAGGAGAAAACAGAGTGAAACCTAAAAATTTAAACTGTTACTGCCAACGATCGGTTTAACCTGGAAGAACGAAATTTGGTGGGCCAAGTGGGATTGGGGTACTGATCATTACCTGAAAGTGTCATCAAGATTGGGTGAAAAAATGTGTGCTGAGATTTCACAAAACTCGTAGTTTTTTGGAAGCTTGGCAACCCCTTTCCATGAAAGTGATTTGCGCCAGTCTCTGCTTAGGGCTACATCAATAGGAAACAAACAATAGAGATAGAATTTGGAACTACTTTTGTGTCAATTTTCAAAGAGCTAGCACAATCCGTGTTTGATTTAGAGTTCCAACTACATGTATCCATATAGAAGAAAACAGAGTGAAACCTAAAAATTAAAACTGTTACTGACAACGAACGGTTTAACCTAGAAGAACGAAATTTGATGAGCCAAGTGGGATTTGGGTACTGATCATTACCTGAAAGTGTCATGAATATTGGGTGAAAAAATGTGTGCTGAGATTTCACGAACCTCGTAGTTTTTTCGAAGCTTGGCAACCCCTTTCCATGAAAGTGATTTGTGCCAGTCTCTGCTTAGGGCTACATCAATAGGAAACAAACCATAGAGATAGAACTTGGAACTACTTGGTTGTGTCAAGTCAAAGAGCTAGCAAAAACCGTGTTTGATTTAGAGTTCCAAGTACATGTATCCATATTGGAGAAAACAGAGTGAAACCTAAAAATTAAAACTATTACTGCCAAAGATCGGTTTAACCTAGAAGAACGAAATTTGGTGAGAAAGGTTGGATTGAAGTACTGATCATTACCTGAAAGTGTCATGAAGATTGGGTGAAAAAATGTTTGCTGAGATTTCAGGAAACTCGTAGTTTTTTGGAAGCTTGGCAACCCCATTCCTTGAAAGTGATTTGTGCGAGTCTCTTCTTAGGGCTACATCAATAGGAAACAAACAATAGAGATAGAACTTGGAACTACATTTGTGTCAAGTTTCAAAGAGGTAGCACTAACCGTGTTTGATTTAGAGTTCCAAGTACATGTATCCATATTGGAGAAAACACAGTGAAACCTAAAAATTAAAACTGTTACTGCCAAAGATCGGTTTAACCTAGAAGAACGAAATTTGGTGAGAAAAGTGGGATTGGGGTTCTGAACATTACCTGAAAGTGTCATCAAGATTGCGTGAAAAGGTGTTTGCTGAGAATTCAGGAAACTCGTAGTTTTTAGGAAGCTTGGCAACCTCTTTCCATGGAAGTTATTTGCGCCAGTCTCTGCTTAGGGCTACATCAATAGGAAACAAACCATAGAGATAGAATTTGGAACTACTTTATTGTGTCAAGTTTCAAAGGGCTAGCACAAACCGTGTTTGATTTAGAGTTCCAACTACATGTATCCATATAGGAGAAAAAGAGTGAAACCTAAAAATTAAAACTCTTACTGCCAATGAACGGTTTAACCTAGAAGAACGAAATTTGGTGAGCCAAGTGGGATTGGGGTACTGATCATTACCTGAAAGTGTCATGAAGAGTGGGTGAAAAAGTGTGTGCTGAGATTTCAGGAAACTCGTAGTTTTTTGGAAGCTTGGCAACCCATTTCAATGAAAGTGATTTGTGCCAGTCTCTGCTGAGCGCTACATCAATAGGAAACAAACCATAGAGGTAGATCTTGGAACTACTTGAATTTGTCAAGTTACAAAGACCTAGCACAAACCGTGTTTGATTTAGAGTTCCAACTACATGTATCCATAAAGGAGAAAACAGAGTGAAACCTAAAAATTTAAACTGTTACTGCCAACGATCGGTTTAACCTGGAAGAACGAAATTTGGTGAGCCAAGTGGGATTGGGGTACTGATCATTACCTGAAAGTGTCATCAAGATTGGGTGAAAAAATGTGTGCTGAGATTTCACGAAACTCGTAGTTTTTTGGAAGCTTGGCAACCCCTTTCCATGAAACTGATTTGCGCCAGTCTCTGCTTAGGGCTACATCAATAGGAAACAAACCATAGAGATAGAACTTGGAACTACTTTATTGTGTCAAGTTGCAAAGAGCTAGCACAAACCGTGTTTGATTTAGAGTTCCAACTACATGTATCCATATAGGAGACAAAGAGTGAAACCTAAAAATTAAAACTGTTACTGCCAATGAATGGTTTAACCTAGAAGAACGAAATTTGGTGAGCCAAGTGGGATTGGGGTACTGATCATTACTTGAAAGTGTCATGAAGATTGGGTGAAAAAATGTGTGCTTTCAGGAAACTCGTAGTTTTTTGGAAGCTTGGCAACCCCTTTCCATGAAAGTGATTTGTGCCAGTCTCTGCTTAGGGCTACATCAATAGGAAACAAACCATAGAGATAGAACTTGGAACTACTTGACTGTGTCAAGTTTCAAAGAGCTAGCACAAACCGTGTTTGATTTAGAGTTCCAAATACATGAATCCATAGAGGAGAAACAGAGTGAAACCTAAAAATTTAAACTGTTACTGCCAACGATCGGTTTAACCTGGAAGAACGAAATTTGGTGAGCCAAGTGGGATTGGGGTACTCCTCATTACATGAAAGTGTCATCAAGATTGGGTGAAAAAACGTGTGCTGAGATTTCACGAAGCTCGTCGTTTTTTGGAAGCTTGGCAACCCCTCTCCATGAAAGTGATTTGTGCCAGTCTCTGCTTAGGGCTACATCAATAGGAAATAAAAAATAGAGATAGAACTTGGAACTACTTTTGTGTCAAGTTTCAAAGAGCTAGCACAATCCATGTTTGATTTAGAGTTCCAACTACGTGTATCCATATAGGAGAAAACAGAGTGAAACCTAAAAATTAAAACTGTTACTGCCAAAGATCAGTTTTACCTAGAAGAACAAAATTTGGAGTGAAAAGTTGGATTGGGGTACTGATCATTACCTGAAAGTGTCATCAAGATTGCGTGAAAAAATGTTTGATGGGATTTCAGGAAACTCGTAGTTTTTTGGAAGCTTGGCAACCCCTTTCCATGAAAGTGATTTGTGCCAGTCTCTGCTTAGGGCTACATCAATAGGAAACAAACAATAGAGATAGAACATGGAACTGCACTATTGTGTCAATATGCAAAGAGCCAGCACAAACTGTGTTTGATTTAGAGTTCCAACTACATGTATCCATATAGGAGACAACAGAGTGAAACCTAAAAGTTAAAACTGTTACTGCCAACGAATGGTTTAACCTAGAAGAACGAAATTTGGTGAAAAAAGTGGGATTGGGGTACTGATCATTACCTGAAAGTGTCATCAACATTGGGTGAAATAATGTGTGCTGAGATTTCAGGAAAATCGTTGTTTTTCGGAAGCTTGGCAACCCCTTTCCATGAAAGTGATTTACGCCAGTCGCGCTTAGGGCTACATCAATAGGAAACAAACCATAGAGATAGAACTTGGAACTACTTGACTGTGTCAAGTTTCAAAGAGCTAGAACAAACCGTGTTTGATTTAGAGTTCCAACTACATGAATCCATAAAGGAGAAAACAGAGTGAAACCTAAAAATTTAAACTGTTACTGCCAACGATCGGTATAACCTAGAAGAACGAAATTTGGTGAGCCAAGTGGGATTGGGGTAATGATCATTACCTGAAAGTGTCATCAAGATTGGGTGAAAAAATGTATGCTGAGATTTCACGAAACTCGTAGTTTTTTGGAAGCTTGGCAACCCCTTTCCATGAAAGTGATTTGCGCCAGTCTCTGCTTAGGGCTACATCAATAGGAAACAAAACATAGAGATAGAACTTGGAACTACTTTATTGTGTCAAGTTGCAAAGAGCTAGCACAAACCGTGTTTGATTTAGAGTTCCAACTACATGTATCCATATAGGAGACAAAGAGTGAAACCTAAAAATTAAAACTGTTACTGCCAACGATCGGTTTAACCTGGAAGAACGAAATTTGGTGAGCCAAGTGGGATTGGGGTACTGATCATTACCTGAAAGTGTCATCAAGATTGGGTGAAAAAACGTGTGCTGAGATTTCACGAAGCTCGTAGTTTTTTGGAAGCTTGGCAACCCCTCTCCATGAAAGTGATTTGTGCCAGTCTCTGCTTAGGGCTACATCAATAGGAAACAAACAATAGAGATAGAACTTGGAACTACTTTTGTGTCAAGTTTCAAAGAGCTAGCACAATCCATGTTTGATTTAGAGTTCCAACTACATGTATCCATATAGGAGAAAACAGAGTGAAACCTAAAAATTAAAACTGTTACTGCCAAAGATCAGTTTAACCTAGAAGAACAAAATTTGGAGTGAAAAGTTGGATTGGGGTACTGATCATTACCTGAAAATGTCATCAAGATTGCGTGAAAAAATGTTTGATGGGATTTCAGGAAACTCGTAGTTTTTTGGAAGCTTGGCAACCCCTTTCCATGAAAGTGATTTGTGCCAGTCTCTGCT
Organism: Spermophilus citellus; assembly: GCF_964194105.1. Lineage (NCBI taxonomy): Eukaryota > Metazoa > Chordata > Mammalia > Rodentia > Sciuridae > Spermophilus > Spermophilus citellus. The sequence continues at coordinate 21,423,297 of NC_138188.1, read as the reverse complement.
TAGGGCTACATCAATAGGAAACAAACAATAGAGATAGAACTTGGAACTACTTTATTGTGTCAATATGCAAAGAGCCAGCACAAACTGTGTTTGATATAGAGTTCCAACTACATGTATGCATATAGGAGACAACAGAGTGAAACCTAAAAGTTAAAACTGTTACTGCCAACGAACGGTTTAACCTAGAAGAACGAAATTTGGTGAAAAAAGTGGGATTGGGGTACTGATCATTACCTGAAAGTGTCATCAAGATTGGGTGAAATAATGTGTGCTGAGATTTCAGGAAAATCGTTGTTTTTCGGAAGCTTGACAACCCCTTTCCATGAAAGTGATTTACGCCAGTCGCGCTTAGGGCTACATCAATAGGAAACAAACCATAGAGATAGAACTTGGAACTATTTGACTGTGTCAAGTTTCAAAGAGCTAGCACAAACCGTGTTTGATTTAGAGTTCCAACTACATGAATCCATAAAGGAGAAAACAGAGTGAAACCTAAAAATTTAAACTGTTACTGCCAACGATCGGTATAACCTAGAAGAATGAAATTTGGTGAGCCAAGTGGGATTGGGGTAATGATCATTACCTGAAAGTGTCATCAAGATTGGGTGAAAAAATGTGTGCTGAGATTTCACGAAACTCGTAGTTTTTTGGAAGCTTGGCAACCCCTTTCCATGAAAGTGATTTGCGCCAGTCTCTGCTTAGGGCTACATCAATAGGAAACAAACCATAGAGATAGAACGTGGAACTACTTGACTGTGTCAAGTTTCAAAGAGCTAGCACAAACCGTGTTTGATTTAGAGTTCCAACTACATGTATCCATATAGGAGAAAACAGAGTGAAACCTAAAAATTAAAACTGTTAGTGCTAACGAACGGTTTAACCTAGAAGAACGAAATTTGGTGAGCCTAGTGGGATTAAGGTACTGATCATTACCTGAAAGTGTCATCAATATTGGGTGAAAAAATGTGTGATGAGATTTCAGGAAACTCGTAGTTTTTTGGAAGCTTGGCAACCCCTTTCCATGAAAGTGATTTGTGCCAGTCTCTGCTTAGGGCTACATCAATAGGAAACAAACCATAGAGATAGATCTTGGAACTACTTTATTGTGTCAAGATGCAAAGAGCTAGCACAAACTGTGTTTGATTTAGAGTTCCAACTACATGTATCCATAAAGGAGACAACAGAGTGAAACCTAAAAATTAAAACTGTTACTGCCAACGAACGGTTTAACCTAGAAGAACGAAATTTGGTGAGAAAAGTGGGATTGGGGTACTGATCATTACCTGAAAGTGTCATCAAGATGGGGTGAAATAATGTGTGCTGTGATTTCAGGAAACTCGTTGTTTTTTGGAAGCTTGGCAACCCCTTTCCATGTAAGTGATTTGTGCCAGTCTCTGCTTAGGGCTACATCAATAGGAAACAAACCATAGAGATAGAACTTGGATCTACTTGGTTGTGTCTAGTTTCAAAGAGCTAGCACAAACCGTGTTTGATTTAGAGTTCCAACTACATGTATTCATATAGAAGAAAACAGAGTGAAACCTAAAAATTAAAACTGTTACTGACAACGAACGGTTTAACCTAGAAGAACAAAATTTGATGAGCCAAGTGGGATTTGGGTACTGATCATTACCTGAAAGTATCATCATGATTGGGTGAAAAAATGTGTGCTGAGATTTCAGGAAACTCGTAGTTTTTTGGAAGCTTGGCAACCCCTTACCATGAAAGTGATTTGCGCCAGTCTCTGCTTAGGGCTACATCAATAGGAAAAAAAAACATAGAGATAGAACTTGGAACTACTTTATTGTGTCAAGTTTCAAAGAGCTAGCACAAACAGTGTTTGATTTAGAGTTCCAAATACATGAATCCATAAAGGAGAAAACAGAGTGAAACCTAAAAATTTAAACTGTTACTGCCAACGATCGGTTTAACCTGGAAGAACGAAATTTGGTGGGCCAAGTGGGATTGGGGTACTGATCATTACCTGAAAGTGTCATCAAGATTGGGTGAAAAAATGTGTGCTAAGATTTCACGAAACTCGTAGTTTTTTGGAAGCTTGGCAACCCCTTTCCATGAAAGTGATTTGCGCCAGTCTCTGCTTAGGGCTACATCAATAGGAAACAAACAATAGAGATAGAACTTGGAACTAATTTTGTGTCAAGTTTCAAAGAGCTAGCACAATCCGTGTTTGATTTAGAGTTCCAACTACATGTATCCATATAGAAGAAAACAGAGTGAAACCTAAAAATTAAAACTGTTACTGACAACGAACGGTTTAACCTAGAAGAACGAAATTTGATGAGCCAAGTGGGATTTGGGTACTGATCATTACCTGAAAGTGTCATGAAGATTGGGTGAAAAAATGTGTGCTGAGATTTCACGAAACTCGTAGTTTTTTGGAAGCTTGGCAACCCCTTTCCATGAAAGTGATTTGTGCCAGTCTCTGCTTAGGGCTACATCAATAGGAAACAAACCATAGAGATAGAACTTGGAACAACTTGGTTGTGTCAAATCAAAGAGCCAGCACAAACCTTGTTTATTTTAGAGTTCCAAATACATGTATCCATATTGAAGAAAACAGAGTGAAACCTAAAAATTAAAACTGTTACTGCCAACCAACGGTTTAACCTAGAAGAACAAAATTTGGTGAGCCAAGTGGGATTGGGGAACTGATCATTACCTGAAAGTGTCATGAAGATTGGGTGAAAAAATGTGTGCTGAGATTTCAGGAAACTCGTAGTTTTTTGGAAGCTTGGCAACCCCTTTCCATGAAAGTGATTTGTGCCAGTCTCTGCTTAGGGCTACATCAATAGGAAACAAACCATAGAGATAGAAGTTGGAACTACATGATTGTGTCAAGTTTCAAAGAGCTAGCACAAACCGTGTTTGATTTAGAGTTCCAAGTACATGTATCCATATTGGAGAAAACAGAGTGAAACCTAAAAATTAAAACTATTACTGCCAAAGATCGGTTTAAACTAGAAGAACGAAATTTGGTGAGAAAGGTTGGATTGGGGTACTGATCATTACCTGAAAGTGTCATGCAGATTGGGTGAAAAAATGTGTGCTGAGATTTCACGAAACTCGTAGTTTTTTGGAAGCTTGGCAACCCCTCTCCATGAAAGTGATTTGTGCCAGTCTCTGCTTAGGGCTAAATCAATAGGAAACAAACAATAGAGATAGAACTTGGAACTACTTTTGTGTCAAGTTTCAAAGAGCTAGCACAATCCATGTTTGATTTAGAGTTCCAACTACATGTATCCATATAGGAGACAACAGAGTGAAACCTAAAAATTAAAACTGTTAGTGCCAACGAACGGTTTAACCTAGAAGAACGAAATTTGGTGAGCCTAGTGGGATTAAGGTACTGATCATTACCTGAAAGTGTCATCAATATTGGCTGAAAAAATGTGTGATGAGATTTCAGGAAACTCGTAGTTTTTTGGAAGCTTGGCAACCCCTTTCCATGAAAGTGATTTGTGCCAGTCTCTGCTTAGGGCTACATCAATAGGAAACAAACCATAGAGATAGAACTTGGAACTACTTTATTGTGTCAAGATGCAAAGAGCTAGCACAAACTGTGTTTGATTTAGAGTTCCAACTACATGTATCCATAAAGGAGACAACAGAGTGAAACCTAAAAATTAAAACTGTTACTGCCAACGAACGGTTTAACCTAGAAGAACGAAATTTGGTGAGAAAAGTGGGATTGGGGTACTGATCATTACCTGAAAGTGTCATCAAGATGGGGTGAAATAATGTGTGCTGTGATTTCAGGAAACTCGTTGTTTTTTGGAAGCTTGGCAACCTTTTTCCTTGTAAGTGATTTGTGCCAGTCTCTGCTTATTGCTACATCAATAGGAAACAAACCATAGAGATAGATCTTGGATCTACTTGGTTGTGTCTAGTTTCAAAGAGCTAGCACAAACCGTGTTTGATTTAGAGTTCCAACTACATGTATCCATATAGAAGAAAACAGAGTGAAACCTAAAAATTAAAACTGTTACTGACAACGAACGGTTTAACCTAGAAGAACAAAATTTGATGAGCCAAGTGGGATTTGGGTACTGATCATTACCTGAAAGTATCATCATGATTGGATGAAAAAATGTGTGCTGAGATTTCAGGAAACTCGTAGTTTTTTGGAAGCTTGGCAACCCCTTACCATGAAAGTGATTTGCACCAGTCTCTGCTTAGGGCTACATCAATAGGAAAAAAAACCATAGAGATAGAACTTGGAACTACTTTATTGTGTCAAGTTTCAAAGAGCTAGCACAAACAGTGTTTGATTTAGAGTTCCAAATACATGAATCCATAAAGGAGAAAACAGAGTGAAACCTAAAAATTTAAACTGTTACTGCCAACGATCGGTTTAACCTGGAAGAACGAAATTTGGTGGGCCAAGTGGGATTGGGGTACTGATCATTACCTGAAAGTGTCATCAAGATTGGGTGAAAAAATGTGTGCTAAGATTTCACGAAACTCGTAGTTTTTTGGAAGCTTGGAGACCCCTTTCAATGAAAGTGATTTGCGCCAGTCTCTGCTTAGGGCTACATCAATAGGAAACAAACAATAGAGATAGAACTTGGAACTAATTTTGTGTCAAGTTTCAAAGAGCTAGCACAATCCGTGTTTGATTTAGAGTTCCAACTACATGTATCCATATAGAAGAAAACAGAGTGAAACCTAAAAATTAAAACTGTTACTGACAACGAACGGTTTAACCTAGAAGAACGAAATTTGATGAGCCAAGTGGGATTTGGGTACTGATCATTACCTGAAAGTGTCATGAAGATTGGGTGAAAAAATGTGTGCTGAGATTTCACGAAACTCGTAGTTTTTTGGAAGCTTGGCAACCCCTTTCCATGAAAGTGATTTGTGCCAGTCTCTGCTTAGGGCTACATCAATAGGAAACAAACCATAGAGATAGAACTTGGAACAACTTGGTTGTGTCAAATCAAAGAGCCAGCACAAACCGTGTTTATTTTAGAGTTCCAAATACATGTATCCATATTGAAGAAAACAGAGTGAAACCTAAAAATTAAAACTGTTACTGCCAACCAACGGTTTAACCTAGAAGAACGAAATTTGGTGAGCCAAGTGGGATTGGGGAACTGATCATTACCTGAAAGTGTCATGAAGATTGGGTGAAAAAATGTGTGCTGAGATTTCAGGAAACTCGTAGTTTTTTGGAAGCTTGGCAACCCCTTTCCATGAAAGTGATTTGTGCCAGTCTCTGCTTAGGGCTACATCAATAGGAAACAAACCATAGAGATAGAACTTGGAACTACATGATTGTGTCAAGTTTCAAAGAGCTAGCACAAACCGTGTTTGATTTAGAGTTCCAAGTACATGTATCCATATTGGAGAAAACAGAGTGAAACCTAAAAATTAAAACTATTACTGCCAAAGATCGGTTTAAACTAGAAGAACGAAATTTGGTGAGAAAGGTTGGATTGGGGTACTGATCATTACCTGAAAGTGTCATCAAGATTGGGTGAAAAAATGTGTGCTGAGATTTCACGAAACTCGTAGTTTTTTGGAAGCTTGGCAACCCCTATCCATGAAAGTGATTTGTGCCAGTCTCTGCTTAGGGCTACATCAATAGGAAACAAACAATAGAGATAGAACTTGGAACTACTTTTGTGTCAAGTTTCAAAGAGCTAGCACAATCCATGTTTGATTTAGAGTTCCAACTACATGTATCCATATAGGAGACAACAGAGTGAAACCTAAAAATTAAAACTGTTAGTGCCAACGAACGGTTTAACCTAGAAGAACGAAATTTGGTGCGCCTAGTGGGATTAAGGTACTGATCATTACCTGAAAGTGTCATCAATATTGGGTGAAAAAATGTGTGATGAGATTTCAGGAAACTCGTAGTTTTTTGGAAGCTTGGCAACCCCTTTCCATGAAAGTGATTTGCGCCAGTCTCTGCTTAGGGCTACATCAATAGGAAACAAACCATAGAGATAGAACTTGGAACTACTTAATTGTGTCAAGTTGCAAAGAGCTAGCACAAACCGTGTTTGATTTAGAGTTCCAACTACATGTATCCATATAGGAGACAAAGAGTGAAACCTAAAAATTAAAACTGTTACTGCCAATGAATGGTTTAACCTAGAAGAACGAAATTTGGTGAGCCAAGTGGGATTTGGGTACTGATCATTACCTGAAAGTGTCATGAAGTTTGGGTGAAAAAATGTGTGCTGAGATTTCACGAAACTCATAGTTTTTTGGAAGCTTGTCAACCCCTTTCCATGAAAGTGATTTGTGCCAGTCTCTGCTTAGGGCTACATCAATAGGAAACAAACCATAGAGATAGAACTTGGAACTACTTGGTTGTGTCTAGTTTCAAAGAGCTAGCACAAACCGTGTTTATTTAGAGTTCCAACTACATGTGTCCATATAGAAGAAAACAGAGTGAAACCTAAAAATTAAAACTGTTACTGCCAATCAACGGTTTAACCTAGAAGAACGAAATTTGGTGAGCCAAGTGGGATTGGGGAACTGGTCATTACCTGAAAGTGTCATGAAGATTGGGTGAAAAAATGTGTGCTGAGATTTCAGGAAACTCGTAGTTTTTTGGAAGCTTGGCAACCCCTTTCCATGAAAGTGATTTGTGCCAGTCTCTGCTTAGGGCTACATCAATAGGAAACAAACCATAGAGATAGAATTTGGAACTACTTGATTGTGTCAAGTTTCAAAGAGCTAGCACAAACCGTGTTTGATTTAGAGTTCCAAGCACATGTATCCATATTGGAGAAAACAGAGTGAAACCTAAAAATTAAAACTGTTACTGCCAAAGATTGGTTTAACCTAGAAGAACGAAATTTGGTGAGAAAAGTGGGATTGGGTTTCTGAACATTACCTGAAAGTGTCATCAAGATTGGGTGAAAAAATGTGTGCTGAGAATTCAGGAAACTTGTTGTTTTTTGGAAGCTTGGCAACCCCTTTCCATGGAAGTGATTTGCGCCAGTCTCTGCTTAGGGCTACATCAATAGGAAACAAACCATAGAGATAGAACGTGGAACTACTTGACTGTGTCAAGTTTCAAAGAGCTAGCACAAACCGTGTTTGATTTAGAGTTCCAACTACATGTATCCATATAGGAGAAAACAGAGTGAAACCTAAAAATTAAAACTGTTAGTGCCAAAGAACGGTTTAACCTAGAAGAACGAAATTTGGTGAGCCTAGTGGGATTAAGGTACTGATCATTACCTGAAAGTGTCATCAATATTGGGTGAAAAAATATGTGATGAGATTTCAGGAAACTCGTAGTTTTTTGGAAGCTTGGCAACCCCTTTCCATGAAAGTGATTTGTGCCAGTCTCTGCTTAGGGCTACATCAATAGGAAACAAACCATAGAGATAGAACTTGGAACTACTTTATTGTGTCAAGATGCAAAGAGCTAGCACAAACTGTGTTTGATTTAGAGTTCCAACTACATGTATCCATAAAGGAGACAACAGAGTGAAACCTAAAAATTAAAACTGTTACTGCCAACGAACGGTTTAACCTAGAAGAACGAAATTTGTTGAGCCAAGTGGGATTGGTGTACTGATCATTACCTGAAAGTGTCATCAAGATTGGGTGAAATAATGTGTGCTGAGATTTCAGGAAAATCGTTGTTTTTTGGAAGCTTGGCAACCCCTTTCCATGAAAGTGATTTGTGCCAGTCTCTGCTTAGGGCTACATCAATAGGAAACAAACCATAGAGATAGAACTTGGAACTATTTGACTGTGTCAAGTTTCAAAGAGCTAGCACAAACCGTGTTTGATTTAGAGTTCCAACTACATGAATCCATAAAGGAGAAAACAGAGTGAAACCTAAAAATTTAAACTGTTACTGCCAACGATCGGTATAACCTAGAAGAACGAAATTTGGTGAGCCAAGTGGGATTGGGGTAATGATCATTACCTGAAAGTGTCATCAAGATTGGGTGAAAAAATGTGTGCTGAGATTTCACGAAACTCGTAGTTTTTTGGAAGCTTGGCAACCCCTTTCCAAGAAAGTGATTTGCACCAGTCTCTGCTTAGGGCTACATCAATAGGAAACAAACCATAGAGATACAACTTGGAACTACTTTATTGTGTCAAGTTGCAAAGAGCTAGCACAAACCGTGTTTGATTTAGAGTTCCAACTACATGTATCCATATAGGAGACAAAGCGTGAAACCTAAAAATTAAAACTGTTACTGCCAATGAATGGTTTAACCTAGAAGAACGAAATTTGGTGAGCCAAGTGGGATTGGGGTACTGATCATTACCTGAAAGTGTTATCAAGATTGGGTGAAAAAACGTGTGCTGAGATTTCACGAAGCTCGTAGTTTTTTGGAAGCTTGGCAACCCCTCGCCATGAAAGTGATTTGCGCCAGTCTCTGCTGAGGGCTACATCAATAGGAAACAAACCATAGAGATAGAACTTGGAACTACTTGACTGTGTCAAGTTTCAAAGAGCTAGCACAAACCGTGTTTGATTTAGAGTTCCAAATACATGAATCCATAGAGGAGAAACAGAGTGAAACCTAAAAATTTAAATTGTTACTGCCAACGATCGGTTTAACCTGGAAGAACGAAATTTGGTGAGCCAAGTGGGATTGGGGTACTGATCATTACCTGAAAGTGTCATCAAGATTGGGTGAAAAAACGTGTGCTGAGATTTCACGAAGCTCGTAGTTTTTTGGAAGCTTGGCAACCCCTCGCCATGAAAGTGATTTGTGCCAGTCTCTGCTTAGGGCTACATCAATAGGAAACAAAGAATAGAGATATAACTTGGAACTACTTTTGTGTCAAGTTTCAAAGAGCTAGCACAATCCATGTTTGATTTAGAGTTCCAACTACATGTATCCATATAGGAGAAAACAGAGTGAAAACTAAAAATTAAAACTGTTACTGCCAAAGATCAGTTTAACCTAGAAGAACAAAATTTGGAGTGAAAAGTTGGATTGGGGTACTGATCATTACCGGAAAGTGTCATCACGATTGCGTGAAAAAATATTTGATGGGATTTCAGGAAACTCGTAGTTTTTTGGAAGCTTGGCAACACCTTTCCATGAAAGTGATTTGCGCCAGTCTCTGCTTAGGGCTACATCAATAGGAAACAAACAATAGAGATAGAACTTGGAACTACTTTTGTGTCAAGTTTCAAAGAGCTAGCACAATCCGTGTTTGATTTAGAGTTCCAACTACATGTATCCATATAGAAGAAAACAGAGTGAAACCTAAAAATTAAAACTGTTACTGACAACGAACGGTTTAACCTAGAAGAACGAAATTTGATGAGCCAAGTGGGATTTGGGTACTGATCATTACCTGAAAGTGTCATGAAGATTGGGTGAAAAAATGTGTGCTGAGATTTCACGAAACTCGTAGTTTTTTGGAAGCTTGGCAACCCCTTTCCATGAAAGTGATTTGTGCCAGTCTCTGCTTAGGGCTACATCAATAGGAAACAAACCATAGAGATAGAACTTGGAACTACTTGGTTGTGTCAAGTCAAAGAGCTAGCACAAACCGTGTTTGATTTAGAGTTCCAAGTACATGTATCCATATTGGAGAAAACAGAGTGAAACCTAAAAATTAAAACTATTACTGCCAAAGATCGGTTTAACCTAGAAGAACGAAATTTGGTGAGAAAGGTTGGATTGGGGTACTGATCATTACCTGAAAGTGTCATGAAGATTGGGTGAAAAAATGTTTGCTGAGATTTCAGGAAACTCGTAGTTTTTTGGAAGCTTGGCAACCCCATTCCATGAAAGTGATTTGTGCGAGTCTCTTCTTAGGGCTACATCAATAGGAAACAAACAATAGAGAGAGAACTTGGAACTACTTTTGTGTCAAGTTTCAAAGAGCTAGCAAAAACCGTGTTGGATTTAGAGTTCCAAGTACATGTATCCATATTGGAGAAAACACAGTGAAACCTAAAAATTAAAACTGTTACTGCCAAAGATCGGTTTAACCTAGAAGAACGAAATTTGGTGAGAAAAGTGGGATTGGGGTTCTGAACATTACCTGAAAGTGTCATCAAGATTGGGTGAAAAAATGTGTGCTGAGAATTCAGGAAACTCGTAGTTTTTAGGAAGCTTGACAACCCCTTTCCATGAAAGTGATTTGCGCCAGTCTCTGCTTAGGGCTACATCAATAGGAAACAAACCATAGAGATAGAACTTGGAACTACTTTATTGTGTCAAGTTGCAAAGAGCTAGCACAAATCGTGTTTGATTTAGAGTTCCAACTACATGTATCCATATAGGAGACAAAGAGTGAAACCTAAAAATTAAAACTGTTACTGCCAATGAATGGTTTAACCTAGAAGAACGAAATTTGGTGAGCCAAGTGGGATTGGGGTACTGATCATTACCTGAAAGTGTCATCAAGATTGGGTGAAAAAACATGTGCTGAGATTTCACGAAGCTCGTAGTTTTTTGGAAGCTTGGCAACCCCTCTCCATGAAAGTGATTTGTGCCAGTCTCTGCTTAGGGCTACATCAATAGGAAACAAACAATAGAGATAGAACTTGGAACTACTTTTGTGTCAAGTTTCAAAGAGCTAGCACAATCCATGTTTGATTTAGAGTTCCAACTACATGTATCCATATAGGAGAAAACAGAGTGAAACCTAAAAATTAAAACTGTTACTGCCAAAGATCAGTTTAACCTAGAAGAACAAAATTTGGAGTGAAAAGTTGGATTGGGGTACTGATCATTACCTGAAAATGTCATCAAGATTGCGTGAAAAAATGTTTGATGGGATTTCAGGAAACTCGTAGTTTTTTGGAAGCTTGGCAACCCCTTTCCATGAAAGTGATTTGTGCCAGTCTCTGCTTAGGGCTACATCAATAGGAAACAAAAAATAGAAATAGAACTTGGAACTACTTTATTGTGTCAATATGCAAAGAGCCAGCACAAACTGTGTTTGATATAGAGTTCCAACTACATGTATGCATATAGGAGACAACAGAGTGAAACCTAAAAGTTAAAACTGTTACTGCCAACGAACGGTTTAACCTAGAAGAACGAAATTTGGTGAGCCAAGTGGGATTGGGGTCCTGATCATTACCTGAAAGTGTCATCAAGATTGGGTGAAATAATGTGTGCTGAGATTTCACAAAATCGTTGTTTTTCGGAAGCTTGACAACCCCTTTCCATGAACGTGATTTGCGCCAGTCTCTGCTTAGGGCTATATCAATAGGAAAAAAAAAAACATAGCGATAGAACTTGGAACTAATTGATTGTGTCAATTTACAAAGAGCTAGCACAAACTGTGTTTGATTTAGAGTTCCAACTACATGTATCCATAGAGGAGAAAACAGAGTGAAACCTAAAAATTAAAACTGTTACTGCCAACGAACGGTTTAAACTAGAAGAACGAAATTTGGTGAGCCAAGTGGGATTGGGGTCTTGATCATTACCTGAAAGTGTCATCAACATTGGGTGAAATAATGTGTGCTGAGATTTCAGGAAAATCGTTGTTTTTCGGAAGCTTGGCAACCCCTTTCCATGAAAGTGATTTACGCCAGTCGCGCTTAGGGCTACATCAATAGGAAACAAACCATAGAGATAGAACTTGGAACTACTTGACTGTGTCAAGTTTCAAAGAGCTAGAACAAACCGTGTTTGATTTAGAGTTCCAACTACATGAATCCATAAAGGAGAAAACAGAGTGAAACCTAAAAATTTAAACTGTTACTGCCAACGATCGGTATAACCTAGAAGAACGAAATTTGGTGAGCCAAGTGGGATTGGGGTAATGATCATTACCTGAAAGTGTCATCAAGATTGGGTGAAAAAATGTATGCTGAGATTTCACGAAACTCGTAGTTTTTTGGAAGCTTGGCAACCCCTTTCCATGAAAGTGATTTGCGCCAGTCTCTGCTTAGGGCTACATCAATAGGAAACAAAACATAGAGATAGAACTTGGAACTACTTTATTGTGTAAAGTTGCAAAGAGCTAGCACAAACCGTGTTTGATTTAGAGTTCCAACTACATGTATCCATATAGGAGACAAAGAGTGAAACCTAAAAATTAAAACTGTTACTGCCAACGATCGGTTTAACCTGGAAGAACGAAATTTGGTGAGCCAAGTGGGATTGGGGTACTGATCATTACCTGAAAGTGTCATCAAGATTGGGTGAAAAAACGTGTGCTGAGATTTCACGAAGCTCGTAGTTTTTTGGAAGCTTGGCAACCCCTCTCCATGAAAGTGATTTGTGCCAGTCTCTGCTTAGTGCTACATCAATAGGAAACAAACAATAGAGATAGAACTTGGAACTACTTTTGTGTCAAGTTTCAAAGAGCTAGCACAATCCATGTTTGATTTAGAGTTCCAACTACATGTATCCATATAGGAGAAAACAGAGTGAAACCTAAAAATTAAAACTGTTACTGCCAAAGATCAGTTTAACCTAGAAGAACAAAATTTGGAGTGAAAAGTTGGATTGGGGTACTGATCATTACCTGAAAATGTCATCAAGATTGCGTGAAAAAATGTTTGATGGGATTTCAGGAAACTCGTAGTTTTTTGGAAGCTTGGCAACCCCTTTCCATGAAAGTGATTTGTGCCAGTCTCTGCTTAGGGCTACATCAATAGGAAACAAACAATAGAGATAGAACTTGGAACTACTTTATTGTGTCAATATGCAAAGAGCCAGCACAAACTGTGTTTGATATAGAGTTCCAACTACATGTATGCATATAGGAGACAACAGAGTGAAACCTAAAAGTTAAAACTGTTACTGCCAACGAACGGTTTAACCTAGAAGAACGAAATTTGGTGAAAAAAGTGGGATTGGGGTACTGATCATTAGCTGAAAGTGTCATCAAGATTGGGTGAAATAATGTGTGCTGAGATTTCAGGAAAATCGTTGTTTTTCGGAAGCTTGACAACCCCTTTCCTTGAAAGTGATTTACGCCAGTCGTGCTTAGGGCTACATCAATAGGAAACAAACCATAGAGATAGAACTTGGAACTATTTGACTGTGTCAAGTTTCAAAGAGCTAGCACAAACCGTGTTTGATTTAGAGTTCCAACTACATGAATCCATAAAGGAGAAAACAGAGTGAAACCTAAAAATTTAAACTGTTACTGCCAACGATCGGTATAACCTAGAAGAATGAAATTTGGTGAGCCAAGTGGGATTGGGGTAATGATCATTACCTGAAAGTGTCATCAAGATTGGGTGAAAAAATGTGTGCTGAGATTTCACGAAACTCGTAGTTTTTTGGAAGCTTGGCAACCCCTTTCCATGAAAGTGATTTGCGCCAGTCTCTGCTTAGGGCTACATCAATAGAAAACAAACCAGAGAGATAGAACTTGGAACTACTTTATTGTGTCAAGTTGCAAAGAGCTAGTACAAACCGTGTTTGATTTAGAGTTCCAAGTACATGTATCCATATTGGAGAAAACAGAGTGAAACCTAAAAATTAAAACTGTTACTGCCAAAGATTGGTTTAACCTAGAAGAACGAAATTTGGTGAGAAAAGTGGGATTGGGTTTCTGAACATTACCTGAAAGTGTCATCAAGATTGGGTGAAAAAATGTGTGCTGAGAATTCAGGAAACTTGTTGTTTTTTGGAAGCTTTCCAACCCCTTTCCATGAAAGTGATTTGCGCCAGTCTCTGCTTAGGGCTACATCAATAGGAAACAAACCATAGAGATAGAACGTGGAACTACTTGACTGTGTCAAGTTTCAAAGAGCTAGCACAAACCGTGTTTGATTTAGAGTTCCAACTACATGTATCCATATAGGAGAAAACAGAGTGAAACCTAAAAATTAAAACTGTTAGTGCCAACGAACGGTTTAACCTAGAAGAACGAAATTTGGTGATCCTAGTGGGATTAAGGTACTGATCATTACCTGAAAGTGTCATCAATATTGGGTGAAAAAATGTGTGATGAGATTTCAGGAAACTCGTAGTTTTTTGGAAGCTTGGCAACCCCTTTCCATGAAAGTGATTTGTGCCAGTCTCTGCTTAGGGCTACATCAATAGGAAACAAACCATAGAGATAGAACTTGGAACTACTTTATTGTGTCAAGATGCAAAGAGCTAGCACAAACTGTGTTTGATTTAGAGTTCCAACTACATGTATCCATAAAGGAGACAACAGAGTGAAACCTAAAAATTAAAACTGTTACTGCCAACGAACGGTTTAACCTAGAAGAACGAAATTTGGTGAGAAAAGTGGGACTGGGGTACTGATCATTACCTGAAAGTGTCATCAAGATGGGGTGAAATAATGTGTGCTGTGATTTCAGGAAACTCGTTGTTTTTTGGAAGCTTGGCAACCCCTTTCCATGTAAGTGATTTGTGCCAGTCTCTGCTTAGGGCTACATCAATAGGAAACAAACCATAGAGATAGAACTTGGATCTACTTGGTTGTGTCTAGTTTCAAAGAGCTAGCACAAACCGTGTTTGATTTAGAGTTCCAACTACATGTATCCATATAGAAGAAAACAGAGTGAAACCTAAAAATTAAAACTGTTACTGACAACGAACGGTTTAACCTAGAAGAACAAAATTTGATGAGCCAAGTGGGATTTGGGTACTGATCATTACCTGAAAGTATCATCATGATTGGGTGAAAAAATGTGTGCTGAGATTTCAGGAAACTCGTAGTTTTTTGGAAGCTTGGCAACCCCTTACCATGAAAGTGATTTGCGCCAGTCTCTGCTTAGGGCTACATCAATAGGAAAAAAAACCATAGAGATAGAACTTGGAACTACTTTATTGTGTCAAGTTTCAAAGAGCTAGCACAAACAGTGTTTGATTTAGAGTTCCAAATACATGAATCCATAAAGGAGAAAACAGAGTGAAACCTAAAAATTTAAACTGTTACTGCCAACGATCGGTTTAACCTGGAAGAACGAAATTTGGTGGGCCAAGTGGGATTGGGGTACTGATCATTACCTGAAAGTGTCATCAAGATTGGGTGAAAAAATGTGTGCTGAGATTTCACAAAACTCGTAGTTTTTTGGAAGCTTGGCAACCCCTTTCCATGAAAGTGATTTGCGCCAGTCTCTGCTTAGGGCTACATCAATAGGAAACAAACAATAGAGATAGAATTTGGAACTACTTTTGTGTCAATTTTCAAAGAGCTAGCACAATCCGTGTTTGATTTAGAGTTCCAACTACATGTATCCATATAGAAGAAAACAGAGTGAAACCTAAAAATTAAAACTGTTACTGACAACGAACGGTTTAACCTAGAAGAACGAAATTTGATGAGCCAAGTGGGATTTGGGTACTGATCATTACCTGAAAGTGTCATGAATATTGGGTGAAAAAATGTGTGCTGAGATTTCACGAACCTCGTAGTTTTTTCGAAGCTTGGCAACCCCTTTCCATGAAAGTGATTTGTGCCAGTCTCTGCTTAGGGCTACATCAATAGGAAACAAACCATAGAGATAGAACTTGGAACTACTTGGTTGTGTCAAGTCAAAGAGCTAGCAAAAACCGTGTTTGATTTAGAGTTCCAAGTACATGTATCCATATTGGAGAAAACAGAGTGAAACCTAAAAATTAAAACTATTACTGCCAAAGATCGGTTTAACCTAGAAGAACGAAATTTGGTGAGAAAGGTTGGATTGAAGTACTGATCATTACCTGAAAGTGTCATGAAGATTGGGTGAAAAAATGTTTGCTGAGATTTCAGGAAACTCGTAGTTTTTTGGAAGCTTGGCAACCCCATTCCTTGAAAGTGATTTGTGCGAGTCTCTTCTTAGGGCTACATCAATAGGAAACAAACAATAGAGATAGAACTTGGAACTACATTTGTGTCAAGTTTCAAAGAGGTAGCACTAACCGTGTTTGATTTAGAGTTCCAAGTACATGTATCCATATTGGAGAAAACACAGTGAAACCTAAAAATTAAAACTGTTACTGCCAAAGATCGGTTTAACCTAGAAGAACGAAATTTGGTGAGAAAAGTGGGATTGGGGTTCTGAACATTACCTGAAAGTGTCATCAAGATTGCGTGAAAAGGTGTTTGCTGAGAATTCAGGAAACTCGTAGTTTTTAGGAAGCTTGGCAACCTCTTTCCATGGAAGTTATTTGCGCCAGTCTCTGCTTAGGGCTA
The DNA here is from genome assembly GCF_964194105.1 of Spermophilus citellus. Lineage (NCBI taxonomy): Eukaryota > Metazoa > Chordata > Mammalia > Rodentia > Sciuridae > Spermophilus > Spermophilus citellus. The sequence goes on along the minus strand of NC_138188.1, from coordinate 21,407,223 downwards.
CATCAATAGGAAACAAACCATAGAGATAGAATTTGGAACTACTTTATTGTGTCAAGTTTCAAAGGGCTAGCACAAACCGTGTTTGATTTAGAGTTCCAACTACATGTATCCATATAGGAGAAAAAGAGTGAAACCTAAAAATTAAAACTCTTACTGCCAATGAACGGTTTAACCTAGAAGAACGAAATTTGGTGAGCCAAGTGGGATTGGGGTACTGATCATTACCTGAAAGTGTCATGAAGAGTGGGTGAAAAAGTGTGTGCTGAGATTTCAGGAAACTCGTAGTTTTTTGGAAGCTTGGCAACCCATTTCAATGAAAGTGATTTGTGCCAGTCTCTGCTGAGGGCTACATCAATAGGAAACAAACCATAGAGGTAGATCTTGGAACTACTTGAATTTGTCAAGTTACAAAGACCTAGCACAAACCGTGTTTGATTTAGAGTTCCAACTACATGTATCCATAAAGGAGAAAACAGAGTGAAACCTAAAAATTTAAACTGTTACTGCCAACGATCGGTTTAACCTGGAAGAACGAAATTTGGTGAGCCAAGTGGGATTGGGGTACTGATCATTACCTGAAAGTGTCATCAAGATTGGGTGAAAAAATGTGTGCTGAGATTTCACGAAACTCGTAGTTTTTTGGAAGCTTGGCAACCCCTTTCCATGAAAGTGATTTGCGCCAGTCTCTGCTTAGGGCTACATCAATAGGAAACAAACCATAGAGATAGAACTTGGAACTACTTTATTGTGTCAAGTTGCAAAGAGCTAGCACAAACCGTGTTTGATTTAGAGTTCCAACAACATGTATCCATATAGGAGACAAAGAGTGAAACCTAAAAATTAAAACTGTTACTGCCAATGAATGGTTTAACCTAGAAGAACGAAATTTGGTGAGCCAAGTGGGATTGGGGTACTGATCATTACTTGAAAGTGTCATGAAGATTGGGTGAAAAAATGTGTGCTTTCAGGAAACTCGTAGTTTTTTGGAAGCTTGGCAACCCCTTTCCATGAAAGTGATTTGTGCCAGTCTCTGCTTAGGGCTACATCAATAGGAAACAAACCATAGAGATAGAACTTGGAACTACTTGACTGTGTCAAGTTTCAAAGAGCTAGCACAAACCGTGTTTGATTTAGAGTTCCAAATACATGAATCCATAGAGGAGAAACAGAGTGAAACCTAAAAATTTAAACTGTTACTGCCAACGATCGGTTTAACCTGGAAGAACGAAATTTGGTGAGCCAAGTGGGATTGGGGTACTCCTCATTACATGAAAGTGTCATCAAGATTGGGTGAAAAAACGTGTGCTGAGATTTCACGAAGCTCGTCGTTTTTTGGAAGCTTGGCAACCCCTCTCCATGAAAGTGATTTGTGCCAGTCTCTGCTTAGGGCTACATCAATAGGAAACAAAAAATAGAGATAGAACTTGGAACTACTTTTGTGTCAAGTTTCAAAGAGCTAGCACAATCCATGTTTGATTTAGAGTTCCAACTACGTGTATCCATATAGGAGAAAACAGAGTGAAACCTAAAAATTAAAACTGTTACTGCCAAAGATCAGTTTAACCTAGAAGAACAAAATTTGGAGTGAAAAGTTGGATTGGGGTACTGATCATTACCTGAAAGTGTCATCAAGATTGCGTGAAAAAATGTTTGATGGGATTTCAGGAAACTCGTAGTTTTTTGGAAGCTTGGCAACCCCTTTCCATGAAAGTGATTTGTGCCAGTCTCTGCTTAGGGCTACATCAATAGGAAACAAACAATAGAGATAGAACATGGAACTGCACTATTGTGTCAATATGCAAAGAGCCAGCACAAACTGTGTTTGATTTAGAGTTCCAACTACATGTATCCATATAGGAGACAACAGAGTGAAACCTAAAAGTTAAAACTGTTACTGCCAACGAATGGTTTAACCTAGAAGAACGAAATTTGGTGAAAAAAGTGGGATTGGGGTACTGATCATTACCTGAAAGTGTCATCAACATTGGGTGAAATAATGTGTGCTGAGATTTCAGGAAAATCGTTGTTTTTCGGAAGCTTGGCAACCCCTTTCCATGAAAGTGATTTACGCCAGTCGCGCTTAGGGCTACATCAATAGGAAACAAACCATAGAGATAGAACTTGGAACTACTTGACTGTGTCAAGTTTCAAAGAGCTAGAACAAACCGTGTTTGATTTAGAGTTCCAACTACATGAATCCATAAAGGAGAAAACAGAGTGAAACCTAAAAATTTAAACTGTTACTGCCAACGATCGGTATAACCTAGAAGAACGAAATTTGGTGAGCCAAGTGGGATTGGGGTAATGATCATTACCTGAAAGTGTCATCAAGATTGGGTGAAAAAATGTATGCTGAGATTTCACGAAACTCGTAGTTTTTTGGAAGATAGGCAACCCCTTTCCATGAAAGTGATTTGCGCCAGTCTCTGCTTAGGGCTACATCAATAGGAAACAAAACATAGAGATAGAACTTGGAACTACTTTATTGTGTCAAGTTGCAAAGAGCTAGCACAAACCGTGTTTGATTTAGAGTTCCAACTACATGTATCCATATAGGAGACAAAGAGTGAAACCTAAAAATTAAAACTGTTACTGCCAACGATCGGTTTAACCTGGAAGAACGAAATTTGGTGAGCCAAGTGGGATTGGGGTACTGATCATTACCTGAAAGTGTCATCAAGATTGGGTGAAAAAACGTGTGCTGAGATTTCACGAAGCTCGTAGTTTTTTGGAAGCTTGGCAACCCCTCTCCATGAAAGTGATTTGTGCCAGTCTCTGCTTAGGGCTACATCAATAGGAAACAAACAATAGAGATAGAACTTGGAACTACTTTTGTGTCAAGTTTCAAAGAGCTAGCACAATCCATGTTTGATTTAGAGTTCCAACTACATGTATCCATATAGGAGAAAACAGAGTGAAACCTAAAAATTAAAACTGTTACTGCCAAAGATCAGTTTAACCTAGAAGAACAAAATTTGGAGTGAAAAGTTGGATTGGGGTACTGATCATTACCTGAAAATGTCATCAAGATTGCGTGAAAAAATGTTTGATGGGATTTCAGGAAACTCGTAGTTTTTTGGAAGCTTGGCAACCCCTTTCCATGAAAGTGATTTGTGCCAGTCTCTGCTTAGGGCTACATCAATAGGAAACAAACAATAGAGATAGAACTTGGAACTACTTTATTGTGTCAATATGCAAAGAGCCAGCACAAACTGTGTTTGATATAGAGTTCCAACTACATGTATGCATATAGGAGACAACAGAGTGAAACCTAAAAGTTAAAACTGTTACTGCCAACGAACGGTTTAACCTAGAAGAACGAAATTTGGTGAAAAAAGTGGGATTGGGGTACTGATCATTACCTGAAAGTGTCATCAAGATTGGGTGAAATAATGTGTGCTAAGATTTCAGGAAAATCGTTGTTTTTCGGAAGCTTGACAACCCCTTTCCATGAAAGTGATTTACGCCAGTCGCGCTTAGGGCTACATCAATAGGAAACAAACCATAGAGATAGAACTTGGAACTATTTGACTGTGTCAAGTTTCAAAGAGCTAGCACAAACCGTGTTTGATTTAGAGTTCCAACTACATGAATCCATAAAGGAGAAAACAGAGTGAAACCTAAAAATTTAAACTGTTACTGCCAACGATCGGTATAACCTAGAAGAATGAAATTTGGTGAGCCAAGTGGGATTGGGGTAATGATCATTACCTGAAAGTGTCATCAAGATTGGGTGAAAAAATGTGTGCTGAGATTTCACGAAACTCGTAGTTTTTTGGAAGCTTGGCAACCCCTTTCCATGAAAGTGATTTGCGCCAGTCTCTGCTTAGGGCTACATCAATAGGAAACAAACCATAGAGATAGAACGTGGAACTACTTGACTGTGTCAAGTTTCAAAGAGCTAGCACAAACCGTGTTTGATTTAGAGTTCCAACTACATGTATCCATATAGGAGAAAACAGAGTGAAACCTAAAAATTAAAACTGTTAGTGCTAACGAACGGTTTAACCTAGAAGAACGAAATTTGGTGAGCCTAGTGGGATTAAGGTACTGATCATTACCTGAAAGTGTCATCAATATTGGGTGAAAAAATGTGTGATGAGATTTCAGGAAACTCGTAGTTTTTTGGAAGCTTGGCAACCCCTTTCCATGAAAGTGATTTGTGCCAGTCTCTGCTTAGGGCTACATCAATAGGAAACAAACCATAGAGATAGATCTTGGAACTACTTTATTGTGTCAAGATGCAAAGAGCTAGCACAAACTGTGTTTGATTTAGAGTTCCAACTACATGTATCCATAAAGGAGACAACAGAGTGAAACCTAAAAATTAAAACTGTTACTGCCAACGAACGGTTTAACCTAGAAGAACGAAATTTGGTGAGAAAAGTGGGATTGGGGTACTGATCATTACCTGAAAGTGTCATCAAGATGGGGTGAAATAATGTGTGCTGTGATTTCAGGAAACTCGTTGTTTTTTGGAAGCTTGGCAACCCCTTTCCATGTAAGTGATTTGCGCCAGTCTCTGCTTAGGGCTACATCAATAGGAAAAAAAAACATAGAGATAGAACTTGGAACTACTTTATTGTGTCAAGTTTCAAAGAGCTAGCACAAACAGTGTTTGATTTAGAGTTCCAAATACATGAATCCATAAAGGAGAAAACAGAGTGAAACCTAAAAATTTAAACTGTTACTGCCAACGATCGGTTTAACCTGGAAGAACGAAATTTGGTGGGCCAAGTGGGATTGGGGTACTGATCTTTACCTGAAAGTGTCATCAAGATTGGGTGAAAAAATGTGTGCTAAGATTTCACGAAACTCGTAGTTTTTTGGAAGCTTGGCAACCCCTTTCCATGAAAGTGATTTGCGCCAGTCTCTGCTTAGGGCTACATCAATAGGAAACAAACAATAGAGATAGAACTTGGAACTAATTTTGTGTCAAGTTTCAAAGAGCTAGCACAATCCGTGTTTGATTTAGAGTTCCAACTACATGTATCCATATAGAAGAAAACAGAGTGAAACCTAAAAATTAAAACTGTTACTGACAACGAACGGTTTAACCTAGAAGAACGAAATTTGATGAGCCAAGTGGGATTTGGGTACTGATCATTACCTGAAAGTGTCATGAAGATTGGGTGAAAAAATGTGTGCTGAGATTTCACGAAACTCGTAGTTTTTTGGAAGCTTGGCAACCCCTTTCCATGAAAGTGATTTGTGCCAGTCTCTGCTTAGGGCTACATCAATAGGAAACAAACCATAGAGATAGAACTTGGAACAACTTGGTTGTGTCAAATCAAAGAGCCAGCACAAACCGTGTTTATTTTAGAGTTCCAAATACATGTATCCATATTGAAGAAAACAGAGTGAAACCTAAAAATTAAAACTGTTACTGCCAACCAACGGTTTAACCTAGAAGAACAAAATTTGGTGAGCCAAGTGGGATTGGGGAACTGATCATTACCTGAAAGTGTCATGAAGATTGGGTGAAAAAATGTGTGCTGAGATTTCAGGAAACTCGTAGTTTTTTGGAAGCTTGGCAACCCCTTTCCATGAAAGTGATTTGTGCCAGTCTCTGCTTAGGGCTACATCAATAGGAAACAAACCATAGAGATAGAAGTTGGAACTACATGATTGTGTCAAGTTTCAAAGAGCTAGCACAAACCGTGTTTGATTTAGAGTTCCAAGTACATGTATCCATATTGGAGAAAACAGAGTGAAACCTAAAAATTAAAACTATTACTGCCAAAGATCGGTTTAAACTAGAAGAACGAAATTTGGTGAGAAAGGTTGGATTGGGGTACTGATCATTACCTGAAAGTGTCATGCAGATTGGGTGAAAAAATGTGTGCTGAGATTTCACGAAACTCGTAGTTTTTTGGAAGCTTGGCAACCCCTCTCCATGAAAGTGATTTGTGCCAGTCTCTGCTTAGGGCTAAATCAATAGGAAACAAACAATAGAGATAGAACTTGGAACTACTTTTGTGTCAAGTTTCAAAGAGCTAGCACAATCCATGTTTGATTTAGAGTTCCAACTACATGTATCCATATAGGAGACAACAGAGTGAAACCTAAAAATTAAAACTGTTAGTGCCAACGAACGGTTTAACCTAGAAGAACGAAATTTGGTGAGCCTAGTGGGATTAAGGTACTGATCATTACCTGAAAGTGTCATCAATATTGGCTGAAAAAATGTGTGATGAGATTTCAGGAAACTCGTAGTTTTTTGGAAGCTTGGCAACCCCTTTCCATGAAAGTGATTTGTGCCAGTCTCTGCTTAGGGCTACATCAATAGGAAACAAACCATAGAGATAGAACTTGGAACTACTTTATTGTGTCAAGATGCAAAGAGCTAGCACAAACTGTGTTTGATTTAGAGTTCCAACTACATGTATCCATAAAGGAGACAACAGAGTGAAACCTAAAAATTAAAACTGTTACTGCCAACGAACGGTTTAACCTAGAAGAACGAAATTTGGTGAGAAAAGTGGGATTGGGGTACTGATCATTACCTGAAAGTGTCATCAAGATGGGGTGAAATAATGTGTGCTGTGATTTCAGGAAACTCGTTGTTTTTTGGAAGCTTGGCAACCTTTTTCCTTGTAAGTGATTTGTGCCAGTCTCTGCTTATTGCTACATCAATAGGAAACAAACCATAGAGATAGATCTTGGATCTACTTGGTTGTGTCTAGTTTCAAAGAGCTAGCACAAACCGTGTTTGATTTAGAGTTCCAACTACATGTATCCATATAGAAGAAAACAGAGTGAAACCTAAAAATTAAAACTGTTACTGACAACGAACGGTTTAACCTAGAAGAACAAAATTTGATGAGCCAAGTGGGATTTGGGTACTGATCATTACCTGAAAGTATCATCATGATTGGATGAAAAAATGTGTGCTGAGATTTCAGGAAACTCGTAGTTTTTTGGAAGCTTGGCAACCCCTTACCATGAAAGTGATTTGCGCCAGTCTCTGCTTAGGGCTACATCAATAGGAAAAAAAACCATAGAGATAGAACTTGGAACTACTTTATTGTGTCAAGTTTCAAAGAGCTAGCACAAACAGTGTTTGATTTAGAGTTCCAAATACATGAATCCATAAAGGAGAAAACAGAGTGAAACCTAAAAATTTAAACTGTTACTGCCAACGATCGGTTTAACCTGGAAGAACGAAATTTGGTGGGCCAAGTGGGATTGGGGTACTGATCATTACCTGAAAGTGTCATCAAGATTGGGTGAAAAAATGTGTGCTAAGATTTCACGAAACTCGTAGTTTTTTGGAAGCTTGGAGACCCCTTTCAATGAAAGTGATTTGCGCCAGTCTCTGCTTAGGGCTACATCAATAGGAAACAAACAATAGAGATAGAACTTGGAACTAATTTTGTGTCAAGTTTCAAAGAGCTAGCACAATCCGTGTTTGATTTAGAGTTCCAACTACATGTATCCATATAGAAGAAAACAGAGTGAAACCTAAAAATTAAAACTGTTACTGACAACGAACGGTTTAACCTAGAAGAACGAAATTTGATGAGCCAAGTGGGATTTGGGTACTGATCATTACCTGAAAGTGTCATGAAGATTGGGTGAAAAAATGTGTGCTGAGATTTCACGAAACTCGTAGTTTTTTGGAATCTTGGCAACCCCTTTCCATGAAAGTGATTTGTGCCAGTCTCTGCTTAGGGCTACATCAATAGGAAACAAACCATAGAGATAGAACTTGGAACAACTTGGTTGTGTCAAATCAAAGAGCCAGCACAAACCGTGTTTATTTTAGAGTTCCAAATACATGTATCCATATTGAAGAAAACAGAGTGAAACCTAAAAATTAAAACTGTTACTGCCAACCAACGGTTTAACCTAGAAGAACGAAATTTGGTGAGCCAAGTGGGATTGGGGAACTGATCATTACCTGAAAGTGTCATGAAGATTGGGTGAAAAAATGTGTGCTGAGATTTCAGGAAACTCGTAGTTTTTTGGAAGCTTGGCAACCCCTTTCCATGAAAGTGATTTGTGCCAGTCTCTGCTTAGGGCTACATCAATAGGAAACAAACCATAGAGATAGAACTTGGAACTACATGATTGTGTCAAGTTTCAAAGAGCTAGCACAAACCGTGTTTGATTTAGAGTTCCAAGTACATGTATCCATATTGGAGAAAACAGAGTGAAACCTAAAAATTAAAACTATTACTGCCAAAGATCGGTTTAAACTAGAAGAACGAAATTTGGTGAGAAAGGTTGGATTGGGGTACTGATCATTACCTGAAAGTGTCATCAAGATTGGGTGAAAAAATGTGTGCTGAGATTTCACGAAACTCGTAGTTTTTTGGAAGCTTGGCAACCCCTATCCATGAAAGTGATTTGTGCCAGTCTCTGCTTAGGGCTACATCAATAGGAAACAAACAATAGAGATAGAACTTGGAACTACTTTTGTGTCAAGTTTCAAAGAGCTAGCACAATCCATGTTTGATTTAGAGTTCCAACTACATGTATCCATATAGGAGACAACAGAGTGAAACCTAAAAATTAAAACTGTTAGTGCCAACGAACGGTTTAACCTAGAAGAACGAAATTTGGTGCGCCTAGTGGGATTAAGGTACTGATCATTACCTGAAAGTGTCATCAATATTGGGTGAAAAAATGTGTGATGAGATTTCAGGAAACTCGTAGTTTTTTGGAAGCTTGGCAACCCCTTTCCATGAAAGTGATTTGCGCCAGTCTCTGCTTAGGGCTACATCAATAGGAAACAAACCATAGAGATAGAACTTGGAACTACTTAATTGTGTCAAGTTGCAAAGAGCTAGCACAAACCGTGTTTGATTTAGAGTTCCAACTACATGTATCCATATAGGAGACAAAGAGTGAAACCTAAAAATTAAAACTGTTACTGCCAATGAATGGTTTAACCTAGAAGAACGAAATTTGGTGAGCCAAGTGGGATTTGGGTACTGATCATTACCTGAAAGTGTCATGAAGTTTGGGTGAAAAAATGTGTGCTGAGATTTCACGAAACTCATAGTTTTTTGGAAGCTTGTCAACCCCTTTCCATGAAAGTGATTTGTGCCAGTCTCTGCTTAGGGCTACATCAATAGGAAACAAACCATAGAGATAGAACTTGGAACTACTTGGTTGTGTCTAGTTTCAAAGAGCTAGCACAAACCGTGTTTATTTAGAGTTCCAACTACATGTATCCATATAGAAGAAAACAGAGTGAAACCTAAAAATTAAAACTGTTACTGCCAATCAACGGTTTAACCTAGAAGAACGAAATTTGGTGAGCCAAGTGGGATTGGGGAACTGGTCATTACCTGAAAGTGTCATGAAGATTGGGTGAAAAAATGTGTGCTGAGATTTCAGGAAACTCGTAGTTTTTTGGAAGCTTGGCAACCCCTTTCCATGAAAGTGATTTGTGCCAGTCTCTGCTTAGGGCTACATCAATAGGAAACAAACCATAGAGATAGAATTTGGAACTACTTGATTGTGTCAAGTTTCAAAGAGCTAGCACAAACCGTGTTTGATTTAGAGTTCCAAGCACATGTATCCATATTGGAGAAAACAGAGTGAAACCTAAAAATTAAAACTGTTACTGCCAAAGATTGGTTTAACCTAGAAGAACGAAATTTGGTGAGAAAAGTGGGATTGGGTTTCTGAACATTACCTGAAAGTGTCATCAAGATTGGGTGAAAAAATGTGTGCTGAGAATTCAGGAAACTTGTTGTTTTTTGGAAGCTTGGCAACCCCTTTCCATGGAAGTGATTTGCGCCAGTCTCTGCTTAGGGCTACATCAATAGGAAACAAACCATAGAGATAGAACGTGGAACTACTTGACTGTGTCAAGTTTCAAAGAGCTAGCACAAACCGTGTTTGATTTAGAGTTCCAACTACATGTATCCATATAGGAGAAAACAGAGTGAAACCTAAAAATTAAAACTGTTAGTGCCAAAGAACGGTTTAACCTAGAAGAACGAAATTTGGTGAGCCAAGTGGGATTAAGGTACTGATCATTACCTGAAAGTGTCATCAATATTGGGTGAAAAAATATGTGATGAGATTTCAGGAAACTCGTAGTTTTTTGGAAGCTTGGCAACCCCTTTCCATGAAAGTGATTTGTGCCAGTCTCTGCTTAGGGCTACATCAATAGGAAACAAACCATAGAGATAGAACTTGGAACTACTTTATTGTGTCAAGATGCAAAGAGCTAGCACAAACTGTGTTTGATTTAGAGTTCCAACTACATGTATCCATAAAGGAGACAACAGAGTGAAACCTAAAAATTAAAACTGTTACTGCCAACGAACGGTTTAACCTAGAAGAACGAAATTTGTTGAGCCAAGTGGGATTGGTGTACTGATCATTACCTGAAAGTGTCATCAAGATTGGGTGAAATAATGTGTGCTGAGATTTCAGGAAAATCGTTGTTTTTTGGAAGCTTGGCAACCCCTTTCCATGAAAGTGATTTGTGCCAGTCTCTGCTTAGGGCTACATCAATAGGAAACAAACCATAGAGATAGAACTTGGAACTATTTGACTGTGTCAAGTTTCAAAGAGCTAGCACAAACCGTGTTTGATTTAGAGTTCCAACTACATGAATCCATAAAGGAGAAAACAGAGTGAAACCTAAAAATTTAAACTGTTACTGCCAACGATCGGTATAACCTAGAAGAACGAAATTTGGTGAGCCAAGTGGGATTGGGGTAATGATCATTACCTGAAAGTGTCATCAAGATTGGGTGAAAAAATGTGTGCTGAGATTTCACGAAACTCGTAGTTTTTTGGAAGCTTGGCAACCCCTTTCCAAGAAAGTGATTTGCACCAGTCTCTGCTTAGGGCTACATCAATAGGAAACAAACCATAGAGATACAACTTGGAACTACTTTATTGTGTCAAGTTGCAAAGAGCTAGCACAAACCGTGTTTGATTTAGAGTTCCAACTACATGTATCCATATAGGAGACAAAGCGTGAAACCTAAAAATTAAAACTGTTACTGCCAATGAATGGTTTAACCTAGAAGAACGAAATTTGGTGAGCCAAGTGGGATTGGGGTACTGATCATTACCTGAAAGTGTTATCAAGATTGGGTGAAAAAACGTGTGCTGAGATTTCACGAAGCTCGTAGTTTTTTGGAAGCTTGGCAACCCCTCGCCATGAAAGTGATTTGCGCCAGTCTCTGCTGAGGGCTACATCAATAGGAAACAAACCATAGAGATAGAACTTGGAACTACTTGACTGTGTCAAGTTTCAAAGAGCTAGCACAAACCGTGTTTGATTTAGAGTTCCAAATACATGAATCCATAGAGGAGAAACAGAGTGAAACCTAAAAATTTAAATTGTTACTGCCAACGATCGGTTTAACCTGGAAGAACGAAATTTGGTGAGCCAAGTGGGATTGGGGTACTGATCATTACCTGAAAGTGTCATCAAGATTGGGTGAAAAAACGTGTGCTGAGATTTCACGAAGCTCGTAGTTTTTTGGAAGCTTGGCAACCCCTCGCCATGAAAGTGATTTGTGCCAGTCTCTGCTTAGGGCTACATCAATAGGAAACAAAGAATAGAGATATAACTTGGAACTACTTTTGTGTCAAGTTTCAAAGAGCTAGCACAATCCATGTTTGATTTAGAGTTCCAACTACATGTATCCATATAGGAGAAAACAGAGTGAAAACTAAAAATTAAAACTGTTACTGCCAAAGATCAGTTTAACCTAGAAGAACAAAATTTGGAGTGAAAAGTTGGATTGGGGTACTGATCATTACCGGAAAGTGTCATCACGATTGCGTGAAAAAATATTTGATGGGATTTCAGGAAACTCGTAGTTTTTTGGAAGCTTGGCAACACCTTTCCATGAAAGTGATTTGCGCCAGTCTCTGCTTAGGGCTACATCAATAGGAAACAAACAATAGAGATAGAACTTGGAACTACTTTTGTGTCAAGTTTCAAAGAGCTAGCACAATCCGTGTTTGATTTAGAGTTCCAACTACATGTATCCATATAGAAGAAAACAGAGTGAAACCTAAAAATTAAAACTGTTACTGACAACGAACGGTTTAACCTAGAAGAACGAAATTTGATGAGCCAAGTGTGATTTGGGTACTGATCATTACCTGAAAGTGTCATGAAGATTGGGTGAAAAAATGTGTGCTGAGATTTCACGAAACTCGTAGTTTTTTGGAAGCTTGGCAACCCCTTTCCATGAAAGTGATTTGTGCCAGTCTCTGCTTAGGGCTACATCAATAGGAAACAAACCATAGAGATAGAACTTGGAACTACTTGGTTGTGTCAAGTCAAAGAGCTAGCACAAACCGTGTTTGATTTAGAGTTCCAAGTACATGTATCCATATTGGAGAAAACAGAGTGAAACCTAAAAATTAAAACTATTACTGCCAAAGGTCGGTTTAACCTAGAAGAACGAAATTTGGTGAGAAAGGTTGGATTGGGGTACTGATCATTACCTGAAAGTGTCATGAAGATTGGGTGAAAAAATGTTTGCTGAGATTTCAGGAAACTCGTAGTTTTTTGGAAGCTTGGCAACCCCATTCCATGAAAGTGATTTGTGCGAGTCTCTTCTTAGGGCTACATCAATAGGAAACAAACAATAGAGATAGAACTTGGAACTACTTTTGTGTCAAGTTTCAAAGAGCTAGCAAAAACCGTGTTGGATTTAGAGTTCCAAGTACATGTATCCATATTGGAGAAAACACAGTGAAACCTAAAAATTAAAACTGTTACTGCCAAAGATCGGTTTAACCTAGAAGAAGGAAATTTGGTGAGAAAAGTGGGATTGGGGTTCTGAACATTACCTGAAAGTGTCATCAAGATTGGGTGAAAAAATGTGTGCTGAGAATTCAGGAAACTCGTAGTTTTTAGGAAGCTTGACAACCCCTTTCCATGAAAGTGATTTGCGCCAGTCTCTGCTTAGGGCTACATCAATAGGAAACAAACCATAGAGATAGAACTTGGAACTACTTTATTGTGTCAAGTTGCAAAGAGCTAGCACAAATCGTGTTTGATTTAGAGTTCCAACTACATGTATCCATATAGGAGACAAAGAGTGAAACCTAAAAATTAAAACTGTTACTGCCAATGAATGGTTTAACCTAGAAGAACGAAATTTGGTGAGCCAAGTGGGATTGGGGTACTGATCATTACCTGAAAGTGTCATCAAGATTGGGTGAAAAAACGTGTGCTGAGATTTCACGAAGCTCGTAGTTTTTTGGAAGCTTGGCAACCCCTCTCCATGAAAGTGATTTGTGCCAGTCTCTGCTTAGGGCTACATCAATAGGAAACAAACAATAGAGATAGAACTTGGAACTACTTTTGTGTCAAGTTTCAAAGAGCTAGCACAATCCATGTTTGATTTAGAGTTCCAACTACATGTATCCATATAGGAGAAAACAGAGTGAAACCTAAAAATTAAAACTGTTACTGCCAAAGATCAGTTTAACCTAGAAGAACAAAATTTGGAGTGAAAAGTTGGATTGGGGTACTGATCATTACCTGAAAATGTCATCAAGATTGCGTGAAAAAATGTTTGATGGGATTTCAGGAAACTCGTAGTTTTTTGGAAGCTTGGCAACCCCTTTCCATGAAAGTGATTTGTGCCAGTCTCTGCTTAGGGCTACATCAATAGGAAACAAAAAATAGAAATAGAACTTGGAACTACTTTATTGTGTCAATATGCAAAGAGCCAGCACAAACTGTGTTTGATATAGAGTTCCAACTACATGTATGCATATAGGAGACAACAGAGTGAAACCTAAAAGTTAAAACTGTTACTGCCAACGAACGGTTTAACCTAGAAGAACGAAATTTGGTGAAAAAAGTGGGATTGGGGTACTGATCATTACCTGAAAGTGTCATCAAGATTGGGTGAAATAATGTGTGCTGAGATTTCACAAAATCGTTGTTTTTCGGAAGCTTGACAACCCCTTTCCATGAACGTGATTTGCGCCAGTCTCTGCTTAGGGCTATATCAATAGGAAAAAAAAAAACATAGCGATAGAACTTGGAACTAATTGATTGTGTCAATTTACAAAGAGCTAGCACAAACTGTGTTTGATTTAGAGTTCCAACTACATGTATCCATAGAGGAGAAAACAGAGTGAAACCTAAAAATTAAAACTGTTACTGCCAACGAACGGTTTAAACTAGAAGAACGAAATTTGGTGAGCCAAGTGGGATTGGGGTCTTGATCATTACCTGAAAGTGTCATCAACATTGGGTGAAATAATGTGTGCTGAGATTTCAGGAAAATCGTTGTTTTTCGGAAGCTTGGCAACCCCTTTCCATGAAAGTGATTTACGCCAGTCGCGCTTAGGGCTACATCAATAGGAAACAAACCATAGAGATAGAACTTGGAACTACTTGACTGTGTCAAGTTTCAAAGAGCTAGAACAAACCGTGTTTGATTTAGAGTTCCAACTACATGAATCCATAAAGGAGAAAACAGAGTGAAACCTAAAAATTTAAACTGTTACTGCCAACGATCGGTATAACCTAGAAGAACGAAATTTGGTGAGCCAAGTGGGATTGGGGTAATGATCATTACCTGAAAGTGTCATCAAGATTGGGTGAAAAAATGTATGCTGAGATTTCACGAAACTCGTAGTTTTTTGGAAGCTTGGCAACCCCTTTCCATGAAAGTGATTTGCGCCAGTCTCTGCTTAGGGCTACATCAATAGGAAACAAAACATAGAGATAGAACTTGGAACTACTTTATTGTGTAAAGTTGCAAAGAGCTAGCACAAACCGTGTTTGATTTAGAGTTCCAACTACATGTATCCATATAGGAGACAAAGAGTGAAACCTAAAAATTAAAACTGTTACTGCCAACGATCGGTTTAACCTGGAAGAACGAAATTTGGTGAGCCAAGTGGGATTGGGGTACTGATCATTACCTGAAAGTGTCATCAAGATTGGGTGAAAAAACGTGTGCTGAGATTTCACGAAGCTCGTAGTTTTTTGGAAGCTTGGCAACCCCTCTCCATGAAAGTGATTTGTGCCAGTCTCTGCTTAGGGCTACATCAATAGGAAACAAACAATAGAGATAGAACTTGGAACTACTTTTGTGTCAAGTTTCAAAGAGCTAGCACAATCCATGTTTGATTTAGAGTTCCAACTACATGTATCCATATAGGAGAAAACAGAGTGAAACCTAAAAATTAAAACTGTTACTGCCAAAGATCAGTTTAACCTAGAAGAACAAAATTTGGAGTGAAAAGTTGGATTGGGGTACTGATCATTACCTGAAAATGTCATCAAGATTGCGTGAAAAAATGTTTGATGGGATTTCAGGAAACTCGTAGTTTTTTGGAAGCTTGGCAACCCCTTTCCATGAAAGTGATTTGTGCCAGTCTCTGCTTAGGGCTACATCAATAGGAAACAAACAATAGAGATAGAACTTGGAACTACTTTATTGTGTCAATATGCAAAGAGCCAGCACAAACTGTGTTTGATATAGAGTTCCAACTACATGTATGCATATAGGAGACAACAGAGTGAAACCTAAAAGTTAAAACTGTTACTGCCAACGAACGGTTTAACCTAGAAGAACGAAATTTGGTGAAAAAAGTGGGATTGGGGTACTGATCATTACCTGAAAGTGTCATCAAGATTGGGTGAAATAATGTGTGCTGAGATTTCAGGAAAATCGTTGTTTTTCGGAAGCTTGACAACCCCTTTCCATGAAAGTGATTTACGCCAGTCGCGCTTAGGGCTACATCAATAGGAAACAAACCATAGAGATAGAACTTGGAACTATTTGACTGTGTCAAGTTTCAAAGAGCTAGCACAAACCGTGTTTGATTTAGAGTTCCAACTACATGAATCCATAAAGGAGAAAACAGAGTGAAACCTAAAAATTTAAACTGTTACTGCCAACGATCGGTATAACCTAGAAGAATGAAATTTGGTGAGCCAAGTGGGATTGGGGTAATGATCATTACCTGAAAGTGTCATCAAGATTGGGTGAAAAAATGTGTGCTGAGATTTCACGAAACTCGTAGTTTTTTGGAAGCTTGGCAACCCCTTTCCATGAAAGTGATTTGCGCCAGTCTCTGCTTAGGGCTACATCAATAGGAAACAAACCATAGAGATAGAACGTGGAACTACTTGACTGTGTCAAGTTTCAAAGAGCTAGCACAAACCGTGTTTGATTTAGAGTTCCAACTACATGTATCCATATAGGAGAAAACAGAGTGAAACCTAAAAATTAAAACTGTTAGTGCTAACGAACGGTTTAACCTAGAAGAACGAAATTTGGTGAGCCTAGTGGGATTAAGGTACTGATCATTACCTGAAAGTGTCATCAATATTGGGTGAAAAAATGTGTGATGAGATTTCAGGAAACTCGTAGTTTTTTGGAAGCTTGGCAACCCCTTTCCATGAAAGTGATTTGTGCCAGTCTCTGCTTAGGGCTACATCAATAGGAAACAAACCATAGAGATAGATCTTGGAACTACTTTATTGTGTCAAGATGCAAAGAGCTAGCACAAACTGTGTTTGATTTAGAGTTCCAACTACATGTATCCATAAAGGAGACAACAGAGTGAAACCTAAAAATTAAAACTCTTACTGCCAACGAACGGTTTAACCTAGAAGAACGAAATTTGGTGAGAACAGTGGGATTGGGGTACTGATCATTACCTGAAAGTGTCATCAAGATTGGGTGAAATAATGTGTGCTGAGATTTCAGGAAAATCGTTGTTTTTTGGAAGCTTGGCAACCCCTTTCCATGAAAGTGATTTGTGCCAGTCTCTGCTTAGGGCTACATCAATAGGAAACAAACCATAGAGATAGAACTTGGAACTATTTGACTGTGTCAAGTTTCAAAGAGCTAGCACAAACCGTGTTTGATTTAGAGTTCCAACTACATGAATCCATAAAGGAGAAAACAGAGTGAAACCTAAAAATTTAAACTGTTACTGCCAACGATCGGTATAACCTAGAAGAACGAAATTTGGTGAGCCAAGTGGGATTGGGGTAATGATCATTACCTGAAAGTGTCATCAAGATTGGGTGAAAAAATGTGTGCTGAGATTTCACGAAACTCGTAGTTTTTTGGAAGCTTGGCAACCCCTTTCCAAGAAAGTGATTTGCACCAGTCTCTGCTTAGGGCTACATCAATAGGAAACAAACCATAGAGATACAACTTGGAACTACTTTATTGTGTCAAGTTGCAAAGAGCTAGCACAAACCGTGTTTGATTTAGAGTTCCAACTACATGTATCCATATAGGAGACAAAGCGTGAAACCTAAAAATTAAAACTGTTACTGCCAATGAATGGTTTAACCTAGAAGAACGAAATTTGGTGAGCCAAGTGGGATTGGGGTACTGATCATTACCTGAAAGTGTTATCAAGATTGGGTGAAAAAACGTGTGCTGAGATTTCACGAAGCTCGTAGTTTTTTGGAAGCTTGGCAACCCCTCGCCATGAAAGTGATTTGCGCCAGTCTCTGCTGAGGGCTACATCAATAGGAAACAAACCATAGAGATAGAACTTGGAACTACTTGACTGTGTCAAGTTTCAAAGAGCTAGCACAAACCGTGTTTGATTTAGAGTTCCAAATACATGAATCCATAGAGGAGAAACAGAGTGAAACCTAAAAATTTAAATTGTTACTGCCAACGATCGGTTTAACCTGGAAGAACGAAATTTGGTGAGCCAAGTGGGATTGGGGTACTGATCATTACCTGAAAGTGTCATCAAGATTGGGTGAAAAAACGTGTGCTGAGATTTCACGAAGCTCGTAGTTTTTTGGAAGCTTGGCAACCCCTCGCCATGAAAGTGATTTGTGCCAGTCTCTGCTTAGGGCTACATCAATAGGAAACAAAGAATAGAGATATAACTTGGAACTACTTTTGTGTCAAGTTTCAAAGAGCTAGCACAATCCATGTTTGATTTAGAGTTCCAACTACATGTATCCATATAGGAGAAAACAGAGTGAAAACTAAAAATTAAAACTGTTACTGCCAAAGATCAGTTTAACCTAGAAGAACAAAATTTGGAGTGAAAAGTTGGATTGGGGTACTGATCATTACCGGAAAGTGTCATCACGATTGCGTGAAAAAATATTTGATGGGATTTCAGGAAACTCGTAGTTTTTTGGAAGCTTGGCAACACCTTTCCATGAAAGTGATTTGCGCCAGTCTCTGCTTAGGGCTACATCAATAGGAAACAAACAATAGAGATAGAACTTGGAACTACTTTTGTGTCAAGTTTCAAAGAGCTAGCACAATCCGTGTTTGATTTAGAGTTCCAACTACATGTATCCATATAGAAGAAAACAGAGTGAAACCTAAAAATTAAAACTGTTACTGACAACGAACGGTTTAACCTAGAAGAACGAAATTTGATGAGCCAAGTGTGATTTGGGTACTGATCATTACCTGAAAGTGTCATGAAGATTGGGTGAAAAAATGTGTGCTGAGATTTCACGAAACTCGTAGTTTTTTGGAAGCTTGGCAACCCCTTTCCATGAAAGTGATTTGTGCCAGTCTCTGCTTAGGGCTACATCAATAGGAAACAAACCATAGAGATAGAACTTGGAACTACTTGGTTGTGTCAAGTCAAAGAGCTAGCACAAACCGTGTTTGATTTAGAGTTCCAAGTACATGTATCCATATTGGAGAAAACAGAGTGAAACCTAAAAATTAAAACTATTACTGCCAAAGATCGGTTTAACCTAGAAGAACGAAATTTGGTGAGAAAGGTTGGATTGGGGTACTGATCATTACCTGAAAGTGTCATGAAGATTGGGTGAAAAAATGTTTGCTGAGATTTCAGGAAACTCGTAGTTTTTTGGAAGCTTGGCAACCCCATTCCATGAAAGTGATTTGTGCGAGTCTCTTCTTAGGGCTACATCAATAGGAAACAAACAATAGAGATAGAACTTGGAACTACTTTTGTGTCAAGTTTCAAAGAGCTAGCAAAAACCGTGTTGGATTTAGAGTTCCAAGTACATGTATCCATATTGGAGAAAACACAGTGAAACCTAAAAATTAAAACTGTTACTGCCAAAGATCGGTTTAACCTAGAAGAACGAAATTTGGTGAGAAAAGTGGGATTGGGGTTCTGAACATTACCTGAAAGTGTCATCAAGATTGGGTGAAAAAATGTGTGATGAGATTTCAGGAAACTCGTAGTTTTTTGGAAGCTTGGCAACCCCTTTCCATGAAAGTGATTTGTGCCAGTCTCTGCTTAGGGCTACATCAATAGGAAACAAACCATAGAGATAGAACTTGGAACTACTTTATTGTGTCAAGATGCAAAGAGCTAGCACAAACTGTGTTTGATTTAGAGTTCCAACTACATGTATCCATAACGGAGACAACAGAGTGAAACCTAAAAATTAAAACTGTTACTGCCAACGAACGGTTTAACCTAGAAGAATGAAATTTGTTGAGCCAAGTGGGATTGGTGTACTGATCATTACCTGAAAGTGTCATCAAGATTGGGTGAAATAATGTGTGCTGAGATTTCAGGAAAATCGTTGTTTTTTGGAAGCTTGGCAACCCCTTTCCATGAAAGTGATTTGTGCCAGTCTCTGCTTAGGGCTACATCAATAGGAAACAAACCATAGAGATAGAACTTGGAACTATTTGACTGTATCAAGTTTCAAAGAGCTAGCACAAACCGTGTTTGATTTAGAGTTCCAACTACATGAATCCATAAAGGAGAAAACAGAGTGAAACCTAAAAATTTAAACTGTTACTGCCAACGATCGGTATAACCTAGAAGAACGAAATTTGGTGAGCCAAGTGGGATTCGGGTAATGATCATTACCTGAAAGTGTCATCAAGATTGGGTGAAAAAATGTGTGCTGAGATTTCACGAAACTCGTAGTTTTTTGGAAGCTTGGCAACCCCTTTCCAAGAAAGTGATTTGCACCAGTCTCTGCTTAGGGCTACATCAATAGGAAACAAACCATAGAGATACAACTTGGAACTACTTTATTGTGTCAAGTTGCAAAGAGCTAGCACAAACCGTGTTTGATTTAGAGTTCCAACTACATGTATCCATATAGGAGACAAAGCGTGAAACCTAAAAATTAAAACTGTTACTGCCAATGAATGGTTTAACCTAGAAGAACGAAATTTGGTGAGCCAAGTGGGATTGGGGTACTGATCATTACCTGAAAGTGTTATCAAGATTGGGTGAAAAAACGTGTGCTGAGATTTCACGAAGCTCGTAGTTTTTTGGAAGCTTGGCAACCCCTCGCCATGAAAGTGATTTGCGACAGTCTCTGCTGAGGGCTACATCAATAGGAAACAAACCATAGAGATAGAACTTGGAACTACTTGACTGTGTCAAGTTTCAAAGAGCTAGCACAAACCGTGTTTGATTTAGAGTTCCAAATACATGAATCCATAGAGGAGAAACAGAGTGAAACCTAAAAATTTAAACTGTTACTGCCAACGATCGGTTTAACCTGGAAGAACGAAATTTGGTGAGCCAAGTGGGATTGGGGTACTGATCATTACCTGAAAGTGTCATCAAGATTGGGTGAAAAAACGTGTGCTGAGATTTCACGAAGCTCGTAGTTTTTTGGAAGCTTGGCAACCCCTCTCCATGAAAGTGATTTGTGCCAGTCTCTGCTTAGGGCTACATCAATAGGAAACAAACAATAGAGATAGAACTTGGAACTACTTTTGTGTCAAGTTTCAAAGAGCTAGCACAATCCATGTTTGATTTAGAGTTCCAACTACATGTATCCATATAGGAGAAAACAGAGTGAAACCTAAAAATTAAAACTGTTACTGCCAAAGATCAGTTTAACCTAGAAGAACAAAATTTGGAGTGAAAAGTTGGATTGGGGTACTGATCATTACCTGAAAATGTCATCAAGATTGCGTGAAAAAATGTTTGATGGGATTTCAGGAAACTCGTAGTTTTTTGGAAGCTTGGCAACCCCTTTCCATGAAAGTGATTTGTGCCAGTCTCTGCTTAGGGCTACATCAATAGGAAACAAAAAATAGAGATAGAACTTGGAACTACTTTATTGTGTCAATATGCAAAGAGCCAGCACAAACTGTGTTTGATATAGAGTTCCAACTACATGTATGCATATAGGAGACAACAGAGTGAAACCTAAAAGTTAAAACTGTTACTGCCAACCAACGGTTTAACCTAGAAGAACGAAATTTGGTGAAAAAAGTGGGATTGGGGTACTGATCATTACCTGAAAGTGTCATCAAGATTGGGTGAAATAATGTGTGCTGAGATTTCAGGAAAATCGTTGTTTTTCGGAAGCTTGACAACCCCTTTCCATGAACGTGATTTGCGCCAGTCTCTGCTTAGGGCTATATCAATAGGAAAAAAAAAGCATAGCGATAGAACTTGGAACTAATTGATTGTGTCAATTTACAAAGAGCTAGCACAAACTGTGTTTGATTTAGAGTTCCAACTACATGTATCCATAGAGGAGAAAACAGAGTGAAACCTAAAAATTAAAACTGTTACTGCCAACGAACGGTTTAAACTAGAAGAACGAAATTTGGTGAGCCAAGTGGGATTGGGGTCCTGATCATTACCTGAAAGTGTCATCAAGATTGGGTGAAAAAATGTGTGCTGAGATTTCAGAAAACTCGTAGTTTTTTAGAAGCTTGGCAACCCCTTTCCATGAAAGTGATTTGTGACAGTCTCTGCTTATGGCTACATCAATAGGAAACAAACCATAGAGATAGAACTTGGAACTCCATGATTGTGTCAAGTTTCATAGAGCTAGCACAAACCGTGTTTGATTTAGAGTTCCAAATACATGTATCCATATAGGAGAAAACAGAGTGAAACCTAATAATTAAAACTGTTACTGCCAACGAACGGTTTAAACTAGAAGAACGAAATTTGGTGACCCAAGTGGGATTGGGGTTCTGATCATTACCTGAAAGTGTCATCAAGATTGGGTGAAAAAATGTGTGCTGAGATTTCAGGAAACTCGTAGTTTTTTGGAAGCTTGGCAACCCCTTTCCATGAACGTGATTTGGGCCAGTCTCTGCTTAGGGCTATATCAATAGGAAAAAAAAAAAAAAAAAAAAAAAACATAGCGATAGAACTTGGAACTACTTGATTGTGTCAATTTACAAAGAGCTAGCACAAACTGTGTTTGATTTAGAGTTCCAACTACATGTATCCATACAGGAGAAAACAGAGTGAAACCTAAAAATTAAAACTGTTACTGCCAACGAACGGTTTAAACTAGAAGAACGAAATTTGGTGAGCCAAGTTGGATTGGGGTTCTGATCATTACCTGAAAGTGTCATCAAGATTGGGTGAAAAAATTTGTGCTGAGATTTCAGGAAACTCGTAGTTTTTTGGAAGCTTGGCAAACCCTTTCCATGAACGTGATTTGCACCAGTCTCTGCTAAGGGCTAAATCAATAGGAAAAAAACCATAAAGATAGAACTTGGAACTACTTGGTAGTGTCAAGTTTCAAAGACCTAGCACAAACCGTGTTTGATTTAGAGTTCCAACTACATGTATCCATATAGGAGAAAACAGAGTGAAACCTAAAAATTAAAACTGTTACTGCCAACCAACGGTTTAACCTAGAAGAACGAAATTTGGTGAGCCAAGTGGGATTGGGGAACTGATCATTACCTGAAAGTGTCATGAAGATTGGGTGAAAAAATGTGTGCTGAGATTTCAGGAAACTCGTAGTTTTTTGGAAGCTTGGCAACCCCTTTCCATGAAAGTGATTTGTGCCAGTCTCTGCTTAGGGCTACATCAATAGGAAACAAACCATAGAGATAGAAGTTGGAACTACATGATTGTGTCAAGTTTCAAAGAGCTAGCACAAACCGTGTTTGATTTAGAGTTCCAAGTACATGTATCCATATTGGAGAAAACAGAGTGAAACCTAAAAATTAAAACTATTACTGCCAAAGATCGGTTTAAACTAGAAGAACGAAATTTGGTGAGAAAGGTTGGATTGGGGTACTGATCATTACCTGAAAGTGTCATGCAGATTGGGTGAAAAAATGTGTGCTGAGATTTCACGAAACTCGTAGTTTTTTGGAAGCTTGGCAACCCCTCTCCATGAAAGTGATTTGTGCCAGTCTCTGCTTAGGGCTACATCAATAGGAAACAAACAATAGAGATAGAACTTGGAACTACTTTTGTGTCAAGTTTCAAAGAGCTAGCACAATCCATGTTTGATTTAGAGTTCCAACTACATGTATCCATATAGGAGACAACAGAGTGAAACGTAAAAATTAAAACTGTTAGTGCCAACGAACGGTTTAACCTAGAAGAACGAAATTTGGTGAGCCTAGTGGGATTAAGGTACTGATCATTACCTGAAAGTGTCATCAATATTGGGTGAAAAAATGTGTGATGAGATTTCAGGAAACTCGTAGTTTTTTGGAAGCTTGGCAACCCCTTTCCATGAAAGTGATTTGTGCCAGTCTCTGCTTAGGGCTACATCAATAGGAAACAAACCATAGAGATAGAACTTGGAACTACTTTATTGTGTCAAGATGCAAAGAGCTAGCACAAACTGTGTTTGATTTAGAGTTCCAACTACATGTATCCATAAAGGAGACAACAGAGTGAAACCTAAAAATTAAAACTGTTACTGCCAACGAACGGTTTAACCTAGAAGAACGAAATTTGCTGAGAAAAGTGGGACTGGGGTACTGATCATTACCTGAAAGTGTCATCAAGATGGGGTGAAATAATGTGTGCTGAGATTTCAGGAAATTCGTAGTTTTTTGGAAGCTTGGCAACCCCTTTCCATGTAAGTGATTTGTGCCAGTCTCTGCTTAGGGCTACATCAATAGGAAACAAACCATAGAGATAGAACTTGGATCTACTTGGTTGTGTCTAGTTTCAAAGAGCTAGCACAAACCGTGTTTGATTTAATGTTCCAACTACATGTATCCATATAGAAGAAAACAGAGTGAAACCTAAAAATTAAAACTGTTACTGACAACGAACGGTTTAACCTAGAAGAACAAAATTTGATGAGACAAGTGGGATTTGGGTACTGATCATTACCTGAAAGTATCATCATGATTGGGTGAAAAAATGTGTGCTGAGATTTCAGGAAACTCGTAGTTTTTTGGAAGCTTGGCAACCCCTTTCCATGAAAGCGATATGCGCCAGTCTCTGCTTAGGGCTACATCAATAGGAAACAAACCATAGAGATAGAACTTGGAACTACTTGGTTGTGTCAAGTTTCAAAGAGCTAGCACAAACTGTGTTTGATTTAGAGTCCCAACTACATGTATCCATATAGGAGAAAACAGAGTGAAACCTAAAAATTAAAACTGTTACTGCCAATGAACGGTTTAACATAGAAGAACGAAATTTGGTGAGCCAAGTGGGATTGGGGTAGTGATCATTACCTGAAAGTGTCATCAAGATTGGGTGAAAAAATGTGTGCTGAGATTTCAGGAAACTCGTAGTTTTTTGGAAGTTTGGCAACCCCTATCCATAAACGTGATTTGCGCCAGTCTCTGCTTAGGGCTATATCAATAGGAAAAAAAAAACATAGAGATAGAACTTAGAAATACTTGATTGTGTCAATTTACAAAGAGCTAGCACAAACTGTGTTTGATTTAGAGTTCCAACTACATGTACCCATATAGGAGAAAACAGAATGAAACCTAAAAATTAAAACTGTTACTGCCAACGAACAGTTTAACCTAGAAGAACGAAATTAGGTGAGCCAAGTGGGATTGGGGTTCTGATCATTACCTGAAAGTGTCATCAAGATTGGGTGAAAAAATGTGTGCTGAGATTTCAGGAATCTCGTAGTTTTTTGGAAGCTTGGCAAACCCTTTCCATGAAAGTGATTTGCACCGGTCTCTGCTTAGGGCTACATCAATAGGAAACAAACCATAGAGATAGAACTTGGAACTACTTGGTTGTGTCAAGTTTCAAAGAGCTAGCACAAACTGTGTTTGATTTAGAGTTCCAACTACATGTATCCATATAGGAGAAAACAGAGTGAAACCTAAAAATTAAAACTGTTACTGACAATGAACGGTTTAACATAGAAGAACGAAATTTGGTGAGCCAAGTGGGATTGGGGTACTGATCATTACCTGAAAGTGTCATCAAGATTGGGTGAAAAAATGTGTGCTGAGATTTCAGGAAACTCGTAGTTTTTTGGAAGCTTGGCAACCCCTTTCCATGAAAGTGATTTGCGCCAGTCTCTGCTTAGGGCTACATCAATAGGAAACAAACCATAGAGATAGAACTTGCAACTAATTGATTGTGACAAGTTTCAAAGAGCTAGCACAAACCATGTTTGATTTAGAGTTCCAACTACATGTATCCATAAAGGAGAAAACAGACTGAAACCTAAAAATTAAAACTGTTACTGCCAAAGAACGGTTTAACCTAGAAGAACGAAATTTGGTGAGCCAAGTGGGATTGGGGTACTGATCATTACCTGAAAGTGTCATCAAGATTGGGTGAAAAAATGTGTGCTGAGATTTCAGGAAACCCGTAGTTTTTTGGAAGCTTGGCAACCCCTTTCCATGAAAGTGATTTGCTCCAGTCTCTGCTTAGGGCTACATCAATAGGAAACAAACCATAGAGATAGAACTTGGAACTACTTGAGTGTGACAAGTTTCAAAGAGCTAGCACAAACCGTGTTTCATTTAGAGTTCCAACTACATGTATCCATATAAGAGAAAACAGAGTGAAACCTAAAAATTAAAAATATTACTGCCAATGAACGGTTTAACATAGAAGAATGAAATTTGGTGAGCCAAGTGGGATTGGGGTACTGATCATTACCTGAAAGTGTCATCAAGATTGGGTGAAAAAATGTGTGCTGAGATTTCAGGAAACTCGTAGTTTTTTGGAAGCTTTGGAACCCCTTTCAATGAACGTGATTTGCGCCAGTCTCTGCTTAGGGCTATATCAATAGGAAAAAAAAAACCTACAGATAGAACTTGGAACTACTTGATTGTGTCAAGTTACAAAGGGCTAGCACAAAGTGTGTTTGATTTAGAGTTCCAACTACAAGTATCCATATAGGAGAAAACAGAGTGAAACCTAAAAATTAAAACCGTTACTGCCAACGAACGGTTTAACCTAGAAGAACGAAATTTGGTGAGCCAAGTGGGATTGGGGTCCTGATCATTACCTGAAATTGTCATCAAGATTGGGTGAAAAAATGTGTGCTGGGATTTCAGGAAACTCGTAGTTTTTTGGAAGCTTGGCAACCCCTTTCCATGTAAGTGATTTGCGACAGTCTCGGCTTATGGCTACATCAATAGGAAACAAACCATAGAGATTGAACTTGGAACTACTTGATTGTGTCAAGTTTCAAAGAGCTAGCACAAACCGTGTTTGATTTAGAGTTCCAACTACATGTATCCATATAGGAGAAAACAGAGTGAAACCTAAAAATTAAAACTGTTACTGCCAACGAACGGTTTAACCTAGAAGAACGAAATTAAGTGAGCCAAGTGGGATTGGGGTTCTGATCATTACCTGAAAGTGTCATCAAGATTGGGTGAAAAAATGTGTTCTGAGATTTCAGGAATCTCGTAGTTTTTTGGAAGCTTGGCAAACCCTTACCATGAAAGTGATTTGCACCAGTCTCTGCTTAGGGCTACATCAATAGGAAACAAACCATAGAGATAGAACTTGGAACTACTTGGTTGTGTCAAGTTTCAAAGATTTAGCACAAACTGTGTTTGATTTAGAGTTCCAACTACATGTATCCATATAGGAGAAAACAGAGTGAAACCTAAAAATTAAAACTGTTACTGCCAACGAACGGTTTAACCTAGAAGAACGAAATTTGGTGAGCCAAGTGGGATTGGGTTACTGATCATTACCTGAAAGTGTCATCAAGATTGGGTGAAAAAATGTGTGCTGAGATTTCAGGAAACTCGTAGTTTTTTGGAAGCTTGGCAACCCCTATCCATAAACGTGATTTGCGCCAGTCTCTGCTTAGGGATATATCAATAGGAAAAAAAAAATCATAGAGATAGAACTTGGAACTACTTGATTGTGTCAATTTACAAAGAGGTAGCACAAACTGTGTTTGATTTAGAGTTCCAACTACATGTATCCATATAGGAGAAAACAGAATGTAACCTAAAAATTAAAACTGTTACTGCCAACGAACAGTTTAACCTAGAAGAACGAAATATGGTGAGCCAAGTGGGATTGGGGTCCTGATCATTACCTGAAAGTGTCATCAAGATTGGGTGAAAAAATGTGTGCTGAGATTTCAGGAAACTCGTAGTTTTTTGGAAGCTTGGCCTCCCCTTTCCATGAAAGTGATTTGCGCCAGTCTCTGCTTAGGGCTACATCAATAGGAAACAAACCATAGAGATAGAACTTGGAACTACTTGATTGTGCCAAGTTTCAAAGAGCTAGCACAAACCGTGTTTGATTTAGAGTTCCAACTACATGTATCCATATAGGAGAAAACAGAGTGAAACCTAAAAATTAAAACTGTTACTGCCAACGAACGGTTTAACCTAGAAGAACGAAATATGGTGAGCCAAGTGGGATTGGGTACTGACCATTACCTGAAAGTGTTATCAAGATTGGGTGAAAAAATGTGTGCTGAGATTTCAGGAAACTCGTAGTTTTTTGGAAGCTTGGCAACCCCTTTCCATGAAAGTGATTTGCGCCAGTCTCTGCTTAGGGCTACATCAATAGGAAACAAACCATAGAGATAGAACTTGGAACTACTTGATTGTGACAAGTTTAAAAGAGCTAGCACAAACCATGTTTGATTTATATTTCCAACTACTTGTATCCATATAGGTGAAAACAGAGTGAAACCTAAAAATTAAAACTGTTAATACCAACGAACGGTTTAACCAAGAAGAACGAAATTTGGTGAGCCAAGTGCGATGGGGGTACTGATCATTACCTGAAAGTGTCATCAAGATTGGGTGAAAAAATGTGTGCTGAGATTTCAGGAAACTCGTAGTTTTTTGAAAGCTTGGCAACCCCTTTCCATGAAAGGGATTTGTGCCAGTCTCTGCTTAGGGCTACATCAATAGGAAACAAACCATAGAGATAGAACTTGGAAATACTTGATTGTGACAAGTTTCAAAGAGCTAGCACAAACCATGTTTGATTTAGAGTTCCAACTACTTGTATAAATAAAGGAGAAAACAGAGTGAAACCTAAAAATTAAAACTGTTACTGCCAACGAACGGTTTAACCTAGAAGAACGAAATTTGGTGAGCCAAGTGGGATTGGTGTACTGATCATTACCTGAAAGTGTCATCAAGATTGGGTGAAAAAATGTGTGCTGAGATTTCAGGAAACTCGTAGTTTTTTGGAAGCTTGGCAACCCATTTCCATGAAAGTGATTTGCGACAGTCTCTGCTTATGGCTACATCAATAGGAAACAAACCATAGAGATAGAACTTGGAACTACTTGATTGTGTCAAGTTTCAAAGAGCTAGCACAAACCGTGTTTGATTTAGAGTTCCAACTACATGTATCCATATAGGAGAAAACAGAGTGAAACCTAAAAATTAAAACTGTTACTGCCAACGAACGGTTTAAACTAGAAGAACGAAATTTGGTGACCCAAGTGGGATTGGGGTTCTGATCATTACCTGAAAGTGTCATCAAGATTGGGTGAAAAAATGTGTGCTGAGATTTCAGGAAACTCGTACTTTTTTGGAAGCTTGGCAAACCCTTTCCATGAAAGTGATTTGCACCAGTCTCTGCTTAGGGCTACATCAATAGGAAACAAACCATAGAGATAGAACTTGGAACTTCTTGGTTGTGTCAAGTTTCAAAGACCTAGCACAAACCGTGTTTGATTTAGAGTTCCAACTATATGTATCCATATAGGAGAAAACAGAGTGAAACCTAAAAATTAAAACTGTTACTGCCAATGAACGGTTTAACCTAGAAGAACGAAATTTGGTGAAAAAAGTGGGATTGGGGTACTGATCATTACCTGAAAGTGTCATCAAGATTGGGTGAAAAAATGTGTGCTGAGATTTCAGGAAACTCGTAGTTTTTTGGGAGCTTGGCAACCCCTTTCCATGAACGTGATTTGCGCCAGTCTCTGCTTAGGGCTATATCAATAGGAAAAAAAAAAAAACATAGCGATAGAACTTGGAACTACTTGATTGTGTCAATTTACAAAGAGCTAGCACAAACTGTGCTTGATTTAGAATTCCAACTACATGTATCCATATAGGAGAAAACAGAGTGAAACCTAAAAATTAAAACTGTTACTGCCAACGAACGGTTTAAACTAGAAGAACGAAATTTGGTGAGCCAAGTGGGACTGGGGTTCTGATCATTACCTGAAAGTGTCATCAAGATTGGGTGAAAAAATTTGTGCTGAGATTTCAGGAAACTCGTAGTTTTTTGGAAGCTTGGCAAACCCTTTCCATGGAAGTGGTTTGCACCAGTCTCTGCTTAGGGCTACATTAATAGGAAACAAACCATAGAGATAGAACTTGGAACTACATGGTTGTGTCAAGTTTCAAAGACCTAGCACAAACCGTGTTTGATTTTGAGTTCCAAGTACATGTATCCATATAGGAGAAAACAGAGTGAAACCTAAAAATTAAAACTGTTACTGCCAACGAACTGTTTAACCTAGAAGAACGAAATTTGGTGACCCAAGTGGGATTAGGGTATTGATCATTACCGGAAAGTGTCATCAAGTTTGGGTGAAAAAATGTGTGCTGAGATTTCAGGAAACTCGTAGTTTTTTTGGAAGCAGGCAACCCCTTTCAATGAATGTGATTTCTGCCAGTCTCTGCTTAGGGCTACATCAATAGGAAACAAACCATAGAGATAGAACTTGAAACTACTTGATTGTGTCAAGTTTCAAAGAGCTAGCACAAACCGTGTTTGATTTAGTGTTCCCACTACAAGTATCCATATAGGAGAAAACAGAGTGAAACCTAAAAATTAAAACTGTTACTGCCAACAAACGGTTTAATCTAGCAGAACGAAATTTGGTGAGCCAAGTATGATTGGGATACTGATCATTACCTGAAAGTGTCATCACGATTGGGTGAAAAAATGTGTGCTGAGATTTCAGGAAACTCGTAGTTTTTTGGAAGCTTGGCAACCCCTTTCCATGTAAGTGTCTTGAGCCAGTCTCTGCTTAGGGCTACATCAATAGGAAACAAACCATAGAGATAGAAGTTGGAACTACTTGATTGTGACAAGTTTCAAAGAGCTAGCACAAATCATGTTTGATTTAGAGTTCCAACTACTTGTATCCATAAAGGAGAAAACAGAGTGAAACCTAAAAATTAAAACTGTTACTGCCAACGAACGGTTTAACCTAGAAGAACGAAATTTGGTGAGCCAAGTGGGATTGGTGTACTGATCATTACCTGAAAGTGTCATCAAGATTGGGTGAAAAAATGTGTGCTGAGATTTCAGGAAACTCGTAGTTTTTTGGAAGCTTGGCAACCCATTTCCATGCAAGTGATTTGTGCCATTCTCTGCATAGGGCTACATCAATAGGAAACAAACCATAGAGATAGAACTTGGAACTACTTGATTGTGACAAGTTTCAAAGAGCTAGCACAAACCGTGTTTCATTTAGAGTTCCAACTACATGTATCCATATAAGAGAAAACAGAGTGAAACCTAAAAATTAAAACTGTTACTGCCAACGAACGGTTTAAACTAGAAGAACGAAATTTGGTGAGCCACGTGGGATTGGGGTACTGATCTTTACCTGAAAGTGTTATCAAGATTGGGTGAAAAAATGTGTGATGAGATTTCAGGAAACTCGTAGTTTTTTGGAAGCTTGGCAACCCCTTTCCATGAAAGTGATTTGCGCCAATCTCTGCTTAGGGCTACATCAATAGGAAACAAACCATAGAGATAGAACTTGGAACTACTTGGTTGTGTCAAGTTTCAAAGAGCTAGCACAAACCGAGTTTTATTTAGAGTTCCAAGTACATGTATCCATATAGGAGAAAACAGAGTGAAACCTAAAAATTAAAACTGTTACTGCCAATGAACGGTTTAAACTAGAAGAACGAAATTTGGTGAGCCAAGTGGGATTGGGGTACTGATCATTACCTGAAAGTGTCATCAAGATTGGGTGAAAAAATGTGTGCTGAGATTTCAGGAAACTCGTAGTTTATGGAAGCTTGGGAACCCCTTTCCAAGAATGTGATTTGCGCCAGTCTCTGTTAGGGCTATATCAATAGGAAAAAAAAAAAACCTAGAGATAGAACTTGGAACTACTTGATTGTGTCAAGTTACAAAGAGCTAGCACAAACTGTGTTTGATTTAGAGTTCCAACTACATGTATCCATATAGGAGAAAACAGAGTGAAACCTAAAAATTAAAACTGTTACTGCCAACGAACGGTTTAACCTAGAAGAACGAAATTTGGTGAGCCAATTTGGATTGGGGTCCTGATCATTACCTGAAAGTGTCATCAAGATTGCTTGAAAAAATGTGTGCTGAGATTTCAGGAAACTCGTAGTTTTTTGGAAGCTTGGCAACCCCTTTCCATGAAAGTGATTTGCGACAGTCTCTGCTTATGGCTACATCAATAGGAAACAAACCATAGAGATAGAACTTGGAACTACTTGATTGTGTCAAGTTTCAAAGAGCTAGCACAAACCGTGTTTGATTTAGAGTTCCAACTACATGTATCCATATAGGAGAAAACAGAGTGAAACCTAAAAATTAAAACTGTTACTGCCAACGAACGGTTTAAACTAGAAGAACGAAATTTGGTGACCCAAGTGGGATTGGGGTTCTGATCATTACCTGAAAGTGTCATCAAGATTGGGTGAAAAAATGTGTGCTGAGATTTCAGGAAACTCGTAGTTTTTTGGAAGCTTGGCAAACCCTTTCCATGAAAGTGATTTGCGACAGTCTCTGCTTATGGCTACATCAATAGGAAACAAACCATAGAGATAGAACTTGGAACTACTTGATTGTGTCAAGTTTCAAAGACCTAGCACAAACCGTGTTTGATTTAGAGTTCCAACTATATGTATCCATATAGGAGAAAACAGAGTTAAACCTAAAAATTAAAACTGTTACTGAAAACGAACGGTTTAACCTAGCAGAACGAAATTTGGTGAGCCAAGTGGGATTGGGGTACTTATCATTACCTGAAAGTGTCATCAAGATTGGGTGAAAAAATGTGTGCTGAGATTTCAGGCAACTCGTAGTTTTTTGGAAGCAGGCAACCCCTTTCAATGAATGTGATTTGTGCCAGTCTCTGCTTAGGGCTACATCAATAGGAAACAAACCATAGAGATAGAACTTGGAACTACTTGATTGTGTCAAGTTTCAAAGAGCTAGCACAAACCGTGTTTGATTTAGTGTTCCAACAACATGTATCCATATAGGAGAAAACAGAGTGAAACCTAAAAATTAAAACTGTTACTGCCAACGAATGGTTTAATCTAGAAGAACGAAATTTGGTGAGCCAAGTGGGATTGGGGTCCTGATCATTACCTGAAAGTGTCATCAAGATTGGGTGAAAAAATGTGTGCTGAGATTTCAGGAAACTCATAGTTTTTTGGAAGCTTGGCAACCCCTTTCCATGAACGTGATTTGCGCCAGTCTCTGCTTAGGGCTATATCAATAGGAAAAAAAAAACATAGAGATAGAACTTGGAACTATTTGATTCTGTAAATTTACAAAGAGCTAGCACAAACTGTGTTTGATTTAGAGTTCCAACTACATGTATCCATATAGGAGAAAACAGAGTTAAACCTAAAAATTAAAACTGTTACTGAAAACGAACGGTTTAACCTAGAAGAACGAAATTTGGTGAGCCAAGTGGGATTGGGGTTCTGATCATTACCTGAAAGTGTCATCAAGATTGGGTGAAAAAATGTGTGCTGAGATTTCAGGAAACTCGTAGTTTTTTGGAAGCTTGGCAACCCCTTTCCATGAAAGTGATTTGCGCCAGTCTCTGCTTAGGGCTACATCAATAGGAAACAAACCATAGAGATAGAACTTGGAACTACTTGATTGTGTCAAGTTTCAAAGAGCTAGCACAAACCGTGTTTGATTTAGAGTTCCAACTACATGTATCCATATAGGAGAAAACAGAGTGAAATCTAAAAATTAAAACTATTACTGCCAACGAACGGTTTAACCTAGAAGAACGAAATTTGATGAGCCAAGTGGGATTGGGTACTGACCATTACCTGAAAGTGTCATCAAGATTGGGTGAAAAAATGTGTGCTGAGATTTCAGGAAACTCGTAGTTTTTTAGAAGCTTGGCAACCCCTTTGATGTAAGTGATTTGCGCCAGTCTCTGCTTAGGGCTACATCAATAGGAAACAAACCATAGAGATAGAACTAGGAACTACTTGATTGTGACAAGTTTCAAAGAGCTAGCAAAAACCATGTTTGATTTAGAGTTCCAACTACTTGTATCCATAAAGGAGAAAACAGAGTGAAACCTAAAAATTAAAACTGTCTTCCAACGAACGGTTTAACCTAGAAGAACGAAATTTGTTGAGCCAAGTGGGATTGGGGTACTGATCATTACCTGAAAGTGTCATCAAGATTGGGTGAAAAAATGTGTGCTGAGATTTCAGGAAACTCATAGTTTTTTGGAAGCTTGGCAACCCCTTTCCATGAAAGTGATTTGCGCCATTCTCTGCATAGGGCTACATCAATAGGAAACAAACCATAGAGATAGAACTTGGAACTACTTGATTGTGACAAGTTTCAAAGAGCTAGCAAAAACCGTGTTTCATTTAGAGTTCCAACTACATGTATCCATATAAGAGAAAACAGAGTGAACCCTAAAAATTAAAACTGTTACTGCCAACGAACGGTTTAAACTAGAAGAACAAAATTTGGTGAGCCAAGTGGGATTAGGGTACTGATCTTTACCTGAAAGTGTTATCAAGATTGGGTGAAAAAATGTGTGCTGAGATTTCAGGAAACTCATAGTTTTTTGGAAGCTTGGCAACCCCTTTCCATGAAAGTGATTTGCACGAATCTCTGCTTAGGGCTACATCAATAGGAAACAAACCATAGAGATAGAACTTGGAACTACTTGGTTGTGTCAAGTTTCAAAGAGCTAGCACAAACCGTGTTTGATTTAGAGTTCCAAGTACATGTATCCATATAGGAGAAAACAGAGTGAAACCTAAAAATTAAAACTGTTACTGCCAATGAACGGTTTAACCTAGAAGAACAAAATTTGGTGAGCCAAGTGGGATTGGGGTACTGATCATTACCTGAAAGTGTCATCAAGATTGGGTGAAAAAATGTGTGCTGAGATTTCAGGAAACTCGTAGTTTATGGAAGCTTGGGAACCCGTTTCCATGAACGTGATTTGCGCCAGTATCTGCTTAGGGCTATATCAATAGGAAAAAAAAAAACATAGAGATTGAACTTGGAACTACTTGATTGTGTCAAGTTACAAAGAGCTAGCACAAACTGAGTTTGCTTTAGAGTTCCAACTACAAGTATCCATATAGGAGAAAACAGAGTGAAACCTAAAAATTAAAACTGTTACTGCCAACGAACGGTTTAACCTAGAAGAACGAAATTTGGTGAGCCAAGTGGGATTGGGGTCCTGATCATTACCTGAAAGTGTCATCAAGATTGCTTGAAAAAATGTGTGCTGAGATTTCAGGAAACTCGTAGTTTTTTGGAAGCTTGGCAACCCCTATCCATGAACGTGATTTGGGCCAGTCTCTGCTTAGGGCTACATCAATAGGAAACAAACCATAGAGATAGAACTTGGAACTACTTGATTGTGACAAGTTTAAAAGAGCTAGCACAAACCATGTTTGATTTAGATTTCCAACTACTTGTATCCATATAGTTGAAAACAGAGTGAAACCTAAAAATTAAAACTGTTAATACCAACGAATGGTTTAACCAAGAAGAACGAAATTTGGTGAGCCAAGTGCGATTGGGGTACTGATCATTACCTGAAAGTGTCATCAAGATTGGGTGAAAAAATGTGTGCTGAGATTTCAGAAAACTCGTAGTTTTTTGGAAGCTTGGCAACCCCTTTCCATGAAAGTGATTTGCGACAGTCTCTGCTTATGGCTGCATCAATAGGAAACAAACCATAGAGATAGAAATTGGAACTACTTGATTGTGTCAAGTTTCAAAGAGCTAGCACGAACCGTGTTTGATTTAGAGTTCCAACTACATGTATCCATATAGGAGAAAACAGAGTGAAACCTAAAAATTAAAACTGTTAGTGCCAACGAACGGTTTAAACTAGAAGAACGAAATTTGGTGACCCAAGTGGGATTGGGGTTCTGATCATTACCTGAAAGTGTCATCAAGATTGGGTGAAAAAATGTGTGCTGAGATTTCAGGAAACTCGTAGTTTTTTGGAAGCTTGGCAAACCCTTTCCATGAAAGTGATTTGCGACAGTCTCTGCTTATGGCTACATCAATAGGAAACAAACCATAGAGATAGAACTTGGAACTACTTGATTGTGTCAAGTTTCAAAGACCTAGCACAAACCGTGTTTGATTTAGAGTTCCAACTATATGTATCCATATAGGAGAAAACAGAGTTAAACCTAAAAATTAAAACTGTTACTGAAAACGAACGGTTTAACCTAGCAGAACGAAATTTGGTGAGCCAAGTGGGATTGGGGTACTTATCATTACCTGAACGTGTCATCAAGATTGGGTGAAAAAATGTGTGCTGAGATTTCAGGAAACTCGTAGTTTTTTGGAAGCAGGCAACGCCTTTCAATGAATGTGATTTGTGCCAGTCTCTGCTTAGGGCTACATCAATAGGAAACAAACCATAGAGATAGAACTTGGAACTACTTGATTGTGTCAAGTTTCAAAGAGCTAGCACAAACCGTGTTTGATTTAGTGTTCCAACTACATGTATCCATATAGGAGAAAACAGAGTGAAACCTAAAAATTAAAACTGTTACTGCCAACGAACGGTTTAATCTAGAAGAACGAAATTTGGTGAGCCAAGTGGGATTGGGGTCCTGATCATTACCTGAAAGTGTCATCAAGATTGGGTGAAAAAATGTGTGCTGAGATTTCAGGAAACTCATAGTTTTTTGGAAGCTTGGCAACCCCTTTCCATGAACGTGATTTGCGCCAGTCTCTGCTTAGGGCTATATCAATAGGAAAAAAAAAACATAGAGATAGAACTTGGAACTACTTGATTGTGTCAATTTACAAAGAGCTAGCACAAACTGTGTTTGATTTAGATTTCCAACTACATGTATCCATATAGGAGAAAACAGAGTTAAACCTAAAAATTAAAACTGTTACTGAAAACGAACGGTTTAACCTAGAAGAACGAAATTTGGTGAGCCAAGTGGGATTGGGGTTCTGATCATTACCTGAAAGTGTCATCAAGATTGGGTGAAAAAATGTGTGCTAAGATTTCACGAAACTCGTAGTTTTTTGGAAGCTTGGCAACCCCTTTCCATGAAAGTGATTTGCGCCAGTCTCTGCTTAGGGCTACATCAATAGGAAACAAACAATAGAGATAGAACTTGGAACTACTTGATTGTGTCAAGTTTCAAAGAGCTAGCACAAACCGTGTTTGATTTAGAGTTCCAACTACATGTATCCATATAGGAGAAAACAGAGTGAAACCTAAAAATTAAAACTATTACTGCCAACGAACGGTTTAACATAGAAGAACGAAATTTGATGAGCCAAGTGGGATTGGGTACTGACCATTACCTGAAAGTGTCAACAAGATTGGGTGAAAAAATGTGTGCTGAGATTTCAGGAAACTCGTAGTTTTTTGGAAGCTTGGCAACCCCTTTGATGTAAGTGATTTGCGCCAGTCTCTGCTTACGCTACATCAATAGGAAACAAACCATAGAGATAGAACTAGGAACTACTTGATTGTGACAAGTTTCAAAGAGCTAGCACAAACCATGTTTGATTTAGAGTTCCAACTACTTGTATCCATAAAGGAGAAAACAGAGTGAAACCTAAAAATTAAAACTGTTACTGCCAACGAACGGTTTAACCTAGAAGAACGAAATTTGTTGAGCCAAGTGGGATTGGGGTACTGATCATTACCTGAAAGTGTCATCAAGATTGGGTGAAAAAATGTGTGCTGAGATTTCAGGAAACTCATAGTTTTTTGGAAGCTTGGCAACCCCTTTCCATGAAAGTGATTTGCGCCATTCTCTGCATAGGGCTACATGAATAGGAAACAAACCATAGAGATAGAACTTGGAACTACTTGATTGTGACAAGTTTCAAAGAGCTAGCAAAAACCGTGTTTCATTTAGAGTTCCAAGTACATGTATCCATATAAGAGAAAACAGAGTGAAACCTAAAAATTAAAACTGTTACTGCCAACGAACGGTTTAAACTAGAAGAACGAAATTTGGTGAGCCAAGTGGGATTGGGGTACTGATCTTTACCTGAAAGTGTTATCAAGATTGGGTGAAAAAATGTGTGCTGAGATTTCAGGAAACTCATAGTTTTTTGGAAGCTTGGCAACCCATTTCCATGAAAGTGCTTTGCGCCAGTCTCTGCTTACGGCTACATCAATAGGAAACAAACCATAGAGATAGAACTTGGAACTACTTGATTGTGACAAGTTTAAAAGAGCTAGCACAAACCATGTTTGATTTAGATTTCCAACTACTTGTATCCATATAGGTGAAAACAGAGTGAAACCTAAAAATTAAAACTGTTACTGCCAACGAACGGTTTAACCTAGAAGAACGAAATTTGGTGAGCCAAGTGCGATTGGGGTACTGATCATTACCTGAAAGTGTCATCAAGATTGGGTGAAAAAATGTGTGCTGAGATTTCAGGAAACTCGTAGTTTTTTGGAAGCTTGGCAACCCGTTTCCATGAAAGTGATTTGTGCCAGTCTCTGCTTAGGGCTACATCAATAGGAAACAAACCATAGAGATAGAACTTGGAAATACTTG
Source organism: Spermophilus citellus (assembly GCF_964194105.1). Taxonomy (NCBI): domain Eukaryota; kingdom Metazoa; phylum Chordata; class Mammalia; order Rodentia; family Sciuridae; genus Spermophilus; species Spermophilus citellus. The sequence goes on along the minus strand of NC_138188.1, from coordinate 21,369,409 downwards.
ATTGTGACAAGTTTCAAACAGCTAGCACAAACTGTGTTTGATTTAGATTTCCAACTACATATATCCATATAGGAAAAAACAGAGTGAAACCTAAAAATTTAAACTGTTACTGCAAACGAACGGTTTAATCTAGAAGAATGAAATTTGGTGAGCCAAGTGGGATTGGGATACTTATCATTACCTAAAAGTGTCATCAAGTTTGGGTGAAAAAATGTGTGCTGAGTTTTCAGGAAACTCATAGTTTTTTGGAAGCTTGGCAACCCCTTTCCATGAAAGTGATTTGCGCCTGTCTCTGCTTAGTGCTACATCAATAGGAAACAAACAATAGAGATAGAACTTGGAACTACTTGATTGTGTCAAGTTACAAAGAGCTAGCACAAACTGTGTTTGATTTAGAGTTCCCACTACGTGTATCCATATAGGAGAAAACAGAGTGAAACCTAAAAATTAAAACTGTTACTGCCAGCGAACGGTTTAACCTAGAAGAACGAAATTTGGTGAGCCAAGTGGGATTGGGGTCCTGATCATTACCTGAAAGTGTCATCAAGATTGGGTGAAAAAATGTGTGCTGAGATTTCAGGAAACTCGTAGTTTCTTGGAAGCTTGGCAACCCCTTTCCATGAAAGTGATTTGCACCAGTCTCTGCTTAGGGCTACATCAATAGGAAACAAACCATAGAGATAGAACTCCGAACTACTTGGTTGTGTCAAGTTTCAAAGACCTAGCACAAACCGTGTTTGATTTAGAGTTCCAACTATATGTATCCATATAGGAGAAAACAGAGTTAAACCTAAAAATTAAAACTGTTACTGAAAACGAACGGCTTAACCTAGAAGAACGAAGTTTGGTGAGCCAAGTGGGATTGGGGTACTGATCATTACCTGAAAGTGTCATCAAGATTGGGTGAAAAAATGTGTGCTGAGATTTCAGGAAACTCGTAGTTTTTTGGAAGCTTGGCAACCCCTATCCATGAACGTGATTTGCGCCAATCTCTGCTTAGGGCTATATCAATAGGAAAAAAAAAACATAGAGATAGAACTTGGAACTACTTGATTGTGTCAATTTACAAAGAGCTAGCACAATCTGTGTTTGATTTAGAGATCCAACTACATGTATCCATATAGGAGAAAACAGAATGAAACCTAAAAATTAAAACTGTTACTGCCAACGAACAGTTTAACCTAGAAGAACGAAATATGGTGAGCCAAGTGGGATTGGGGTACTGATCATTACCTGAAAGTGTCATCAAGATTGGGTGAAAAAATGTGTGCTGAGATTTCAGGAAACTCGTAGTTTTTTGGAAGCTTCGCAACCACTTTCCATGAAAGTGATTTGCGCCAGTCTCTGCTTAGGGCTACATCAATAGAAAACAAACCATAGAGATAGAACTTGAAACTACTTGATTGTGCCAAGTTTCAAAAAGCTAGCACAAACCGTGTTTGATTTAGAGTTCCAACTACATGTATCCATATAAGAGAAAACAGAGTGAAACCTAAAAATTAAAACTGTTACTGCCAACGAACGGTTTAACCTAGAAGAACGAAATTTGGTGAGCCAAGTGGGATTGGGTACTGACCATTACCTGAAAGTGTTATCAAGATTGGGTGAAAAAATGTGTGCTGAGATTTCAGGAAACTCGTAGATTTTTGGAAGTTTGGCAACCCATTTCCATGAAAGTGCTTTGCGCCAGTCTCTGCTTACGGCTACATCAATAGGAAACAAACCATAGAGATAGAACTTGGAACTACTTGATTGTGACAAGTTCAAAAGAGCTAGCACAAACCATGTTTGATTTAGATTTCCAACTACTTGTATCCATATAGGTGAAAACAGAGTGAAACCTAAAAATTAAAACTGTTACTGCCAACGAACGGTTTAACCTAGAAGAATGAAATTTGGTGAGCCAAGTGCGATTGGGGTACTGATCATTACCTGAAAGTGTCATCAAGATTGGGTGAAAAAATGTGTGCTGAGATTTCAGGAAACTCGTAGTTTTTTGGAAGCTTGGCAACCCGTTTCCATGAAAGTGATTTGTGCCAGTCTCTGCTTAGGGCTACATCAATAGGAAACAAACCATAGAGATAGAACTTGGAAATACTTGATTGTGACAAGTTTCAAACAGCTAGCACAAACCGTGTTTGATTTAGATTTCCAACTACATATATCCATATAGGAAAAAACAGAGTGAAACCTAAAAATTAAAACTGTTACTGAAAACGAACGGTTTAACCTAGAAGAACGAAGTTTGGTGAGCCAAGTGGGATTGGGGTACTTATCATTACCTGAAAGTGTCATCAAGATTGGGTGAAAAAATGTGTGCTGAGATTTCAGGAAACTCGTAGTTTTTTGGAAGCTTGGCAACCCCTTTCCATGAACGTGATTTGCGCCAGTCTCTGCTTACGGCTATATCAATAGGAAAAAAAAAAACATAGCGATAGAACTTGGAACTACTTGATTGTGTCAATTTACAAAGAGCTAGCACAAACTGTGTTTGATTTAGAGTTCCAACTACATGTATCCATACAGGAGAAAACAGAGTGAAACCTAAAAATTTAAACTGTTACTGCCAACGAACGGTTTAAACTAGAAGAACGAAATTTGGTGAGCCAAGTGGGATTGGGGTCCTGATCATTACCTGAAAGTGTCATCAAGATTGGGTGAAAAAATGTGTGCTGAGATTTCAGAAAACTCGTAGTTTTTTGGAAGCTTGGCAACCCCTTTCCATGAAAGTGATTTGCGACAGTCTCTGCTTATGGCTACATCAATAGGAAACAAACCATAGAGATAGAACTTGGAACTACTTGATTGTGTCAAGTTTCAAAGAGCTAGCACAAACCGTGTTTGATTTAGAGTTCCAAATACATGTATCCATATAGGAGAAAACAGAGTGAAACCTAAAAATTAAAACTGTTACTGCCAACGAACGGTTTAAACTAGAAGAACGAAATTTGGTGACCCAAGTGGGATTGGGGTTCTGATCATTACCTGAAAGTGTCATCAAGATTGGGTGAAAAAATGTGTGCTGAGATTTCAGGAAACTCGTAGTTTTTTGGAAGCTTGGCAAACCCTTTCCATTAAAGTGATTTGCACCAGTCTCTGCTTAGGGCTACATCAATAGGAAACAAACCATAGAGATAGAACTCCGAACTACTTGGTTGTGTCAAGTTTCAAAGACCTAGCACAAACCGTGTTTGATTTAGAGTTCCAACTATATGTATCCATATAGGAGAAAACAGAGTGAAACCTAAAAATTAAAACTGTTACTGAAAACGAACGGTTTAACCTAGAAGAACGAAATTTGGTGAGCCAAGTGGGATTGGGGTACTGATCATTACCTGAAAGTTTCATCAAGATTGGGTGAAAAAATGTGTGCTGAGATTTCAGGAAACTCGTAGTTTTTTGGAAGCTTGGCAACCCCTTTCCATGAACGTGATTTGCGCCAGTCTCTGCTTAGGGCTATATCAATAGGAAAAAAAAAAAAAAAACATAGCGATAGAACTTGGAACTACTTGATTGTGTCAATTTACAAAGAGCTAGCACAAACTGTGTTTGATTTAGAGTTCCAACTACATGTATCCATACAGGAGAAAACAGAGTGAAACCTAAAAATTAAAACTGTTACTGCCAACGAACGGTTTAAACTAGAAGAACGACATTTGGTGACCCAAGTGGGATTGGGGTTCTGATCATTACCTGAAAGTGTCATCAAGATTGGGTGAAAAAATGTGTGCTGAGATTTCAGGAAACTCGTAGTTTTTTGGAAGCTTGGCAAACTCTTTCCATGAAAGTGATTTGCGACAGTCTCTGCTTATGGCTACATCAATAGGAAACAAACCATAGAGATAGAACTTGGAACTACTTGATTGTGTCAAGTTTCAAAGACCTAGCACAAACCGTGTTTGATTTAGAGTTCCAACTATATGTATCCATATAGGAGAAAACAGAGTTAAACCTAAAAATTAAAACTGTTACTGAAAACGAACGGTTTAACCTAGCAGAACGAAATTTGGTGAGCCAAGTGGGATTGGGGTACTTATCATTACCTGAAAGTGTCATCAAGATTGGGTGAAAAAATGTGTGCTGAGATTTCAGGAAACTCGTAGTTTTTTGGAAGCAGGCAACCCCTTTCAATGAATGTGATTTGTGCCAGTCTCTGCTTAGGGCTACATCAATAGGAAACAAACCATAGAGATAGAACTTGGAACTACTTGATTGTGTCAAGTTTCAAAGAGCTAGCACAAACCGTGTTTGATTTAGTGTTCCAACTACATGTATCCATATAGGAGAAAACAGAGTGAAACCTAAAAATTAAAACTGTTACTGCCAACGAACGGTTTAATCTAGAAGAACGAAATTTGGTGAGCCAAGTGGGATTGGGGTCCTGATCATTACCTGAAAGTGTCATCAAGATTGGGTGAAAAAATGTGTGCTGAGATTTCTGGAAACTCATAGTTTTTTGGAAGCTTGGCAACCCCTTTCCATGAACGTGATTTGCGCCAGTCTCTGCTTAGGGCTATATCAATAGGAAAAAAAAAAACATAGAGATAGAACTTGGAACTACTTGATTGTGTCAATTTACAAAGAGCTAGCACAAACTGTGTTTGATTTAGATTTCCAACTACATGTATCCATATAGGAGAAAACAGAGTTAAACCTAAAAATTAAAACTGTTACTGAAAACGAACGGTTTAACCTAGAAGAACGAAATTTGGTGAGCCAAGTGGGATTGGGGTACTGATCATTACCTGAAAGTGTTATCAAGATTGGGTGAAAAAATGTGTGCTAAGATTTCAGGAAACTCGTAGTTTTTTGGAAGCTTGGCAACCCCTTTCCATGAAAGTGATTTGCGCCAGTCTCTGCTTAGGGCTACATCAATAGGAAACAAACCATAGAGATAGAACTTGGAACTACTTGATTGTGTCAAGTTTCAAAGAGCTAGCACAAACCGTGTTTGATTTAGAGTTCCAACTACATGTATCCATATAGGAGAAAACAGAGTTAAACCTAAAAATTAAAACTATTACTGCCAACGAACGGTTTAACATAGAAGAACGAAATTTGATGAGCCAAGTGGGATTGGGTACTGACCATTACCTGAAAGTGTCATCAAGATTGGGTGAAAAAATGTGTGCTGAGATTTCAGGAAACTCGTAGTTTTTTGGAAGCTTGGCAACCCCTTTGATGTAAGTGATTTGCGCCAGTCTCTGCTTACGCTACATCAATAGGAAACAAACCATAGAGATAGAACTAGGAACTACTTGATTGTGACAAGTTTCAAAGAGCTAGCACAAACCATGTTTGATTTAGAGTTCCAACTACTTGTATCCATAAAGGAGAAAACAGAGTGAAACCTAAAAATTAAAACTGTTACTGCCAACGAACGGTTTAACCTAGAAGAACGAAATTTGTTGAGCCAAGTGGGATTGGGGTACTGATCATTACCTGAAAGTGTCATCAAGATTGGGTGAAAAAATGTGTGCTGAGATTTCAGGAAACTCATAGTTTTTTGGAAGCTTGGCAACCCCTTTCCATGAAAGTGATTTGCGCCATTCTCTGCATAGGGCTACATCAATAGGAAACAAACCATAGAGATAGAACTTGGAACTACTTGATTGTGACAAGTTTCAAAGAGCTAGCAAAAACCGTGTTTCATTTAGAGTTCCAAGTACATGTATCCATATAAGAGAAAACAGAGTGAAACCTAAAAATTAAAACTGTTACTGCCAACGAACGGTTTAAACTAGAAGAACGAAATTTGGTGAGCCAAGTGGGATTGGGGTACTGATCTTTACCTGAAAGTGTTATCAAGATTGGGTGAAAAAATGTGTGCTGAGATTTCAGGAAACTCATAGTTTTTTGGAAGCTTGGCAACCCCTTTCCATGAAAGTGATTTGCACCAATCTCTGCTTAGGGCTACATCAATAGGAAACAAACCATAGAGATAGAACTTGGAACTACTTGGTTGTGTCAAGTTTCAAAGAGCTAGCACAAACTGTGTTTGATTTAGAGTTCCAAGTACATGTATCCATATAGGAGAAAACAGAGTGAAACCTAAAAATTAAAACTGTTACTGCCAATGAACGGTTTAACCTAGAAGAACAAAATTTGGTGAGCCAAGTGGGATTGGGGTACTGATCATTACCTGAAAGTGTCATCAAGATTGGGTGAAAAAATGTGTGCTGAGATTTCAGGAAACTCGTAGTTTATGGAAGCTTGGGAACCCGTTTCCATGAACGTGATTTGCGCCAGTATCTGCTTAGGGCTATATCAATAGGAAAAAAAAAACATAGAGATAGAACTTGGAACTACTTGATTGTGTCAAGTTACAAAGAGCTAGCACAAACTGTGTTTGCTTTAGAGTTCCAACTACAAGTATCCATATAGGAGAAAACAGAGTGAAACCTAAAAATTAAAACTGTTACTGCCAACGAACGGTTTAACCTAGAAGAACGAAATTTGGTGAGCCAAGTGGGATTGGGGTCCTGATCATTACCTGAAAGTGTCATCAAGATTGCTTGAAAAAATGTGTGCTGAGATTTCAGGAAACTCGTAGTTTTTTGGAAGCTTGGCAACCCCTATCCATGAACGTGATTTGGGCCAGTCTCTGCTTAGGGCTATATCAATAGGAAAAAAAAAAACCTAGAGATAGAACTTGGAACTACTTGGTTGTGTCAAGTTTCAAAGAGCTAGCACACACCGTGTTTGATTTAGAGTTCCAACTACATGTATCCATATAGGAGAAAACAGAGTGAAACCTAAAAATTAAAACTGTTACTGCCAACGAACGGTTTAACCTAGAAGAACGAAATTTGGTGAGCCAAGTGGGATTGGGGTCCTGATCATTACCTGAAAGTGTCATCAAGATTGGGTGAAAAAATGTGTGCTGAGATTTCAGAAAACTCGTAGTTTTTTGGAAGCTTGGCAACCCCTTTCCATGAAAGTGATTTGCGACAGTCTCTGCTTATGGCTACATCAATAGGAAACAAACCATAGAGATAGAACTTGGAACTACTTGATTGTGTCAAGTTTCAAAGAGCTAGCACAAACCGTGTTTGATTTAGAGTTCCAACTACATGTATCCATATAGGAGAAAACAGAGTGAAACCTAAAAATTAAAACTGTTACTGCCAACGAACGGTTTAAACTAGAAGAACGAAATTTGGTGACCCAAGTGGGATTGGGGTTCTGATCATTACCTGAAAGTGTCATCAAGATTGGGTGAAAAAATGTGTGCTGAGATTTCAGGAAACTCGTAGTTTTTTGGAAGCTTGGCAAACCCTTTCCATTAAAGTGATTTGCACCAGTCTCTGCTTAGGGCTACATCAATAGGAAACAAACCATAGAGATAGAACTCCGAACTACTTGGTTGTGTCAAGTTTCAAAGACCTAGCACAAACCGTGTTTGATTTAGAGTTCCAACTATATGTATCCATATAGGAGAAAACAGAGTTAAACCTAAAAATTAAAACTGTTACTGAAAACGAACGGTTTAACCTAGCAGAACGAAATTTGGTGAGCCAAGTGGGATTGGGGTACTTATCATTACCTGAAAGTGTCATCAAGATTGGGTGAAAAAATGTGTGCTGAGATTTCAGGAAACTCGTAGTTTTTTGGAAGCAGGCAACCCCTTTCAATGAATGTGATTTGTGCCAGTCTCTGCTTAGGGCTACATCAATAGGAAACAAACCATAGAGATAGAACTTGGAACTACTTGATTGTGTCAAGTTTCAAAGAGCTAGCACAAACCGTGTTTGATTTAGTGTTCCAACTACATGTATCCATATAGGAGAAAACAGAGTGAAACCTAAAAATTAAAACTGTTACTGCCAACGAACGGTTTAATCTAGAAGAACGAAATTTGGTGAGCCAAGTGGGATTGGGGTCCTGATCATTACCTGAAAGTGTCATCAAGATTGGGTGAAAAAATGTGTGCTGAGATTTCAGGAAACTCATAGTTTTTTGGAAGCTTGGCAACCCCTTTCCATGAACGTGATTTGCGCCAGTCTCTGCTTAGGGCTATATCAATAGGAAAAAAAAAAACATAGAGATAGAACTTGGAACTACTTGATTGTGTCAATTTACAAAGAGCTAGCACAAACTGTGTTTGATTTAGATTTCCAACTACATGTATCCATATAGGAGAAAACAGAGTTAAACCTAAAAATTAAAACTATTACTGCCAACGAACGGTTTAACATAGAAGAACGAAATTTGATGAGCCAAGTGGGATTGGGTACTGACCATTACCTGAAAGTGTCATCAAGATTGGGTGAAAAAATGTGTGCTGAGATTTCAGGAAACTCGTAGTTTTTTGGAAGCTTGGCAACCCCTTTGATGTAAGTGATTTGCGCCAGTCTCTGCTTACGCTACATCAATAGGAAACAAACCATAGAGATAGAACTAGGAACTACTTGATTGTGACAAGTTTCAAAGAGCTAGCACAAACCATGTTTGATTTAGAGTTCCAACTACTTGTATCCATAAAGGAGAAAACAGAGTGAAACCTAAAAATTAAAACTGTTACTGCCAACGAACGGTTTAACCTAGAAGAACGAAATTTGTTGAGCCAAGTGGGATTGGGGTACTGATCATTACCTGAAAGTGTCATCAAGATTGGGTGAAAAAATGTGTGCTGAGATTTCAGGAAACTCATAGTTTTTTGGAAGCTTGGCAACCCCTTTCCATGAAAGTGATTTGCGCCATTCTCTGCATAGGGCTACATCAATAGGAAACAAACCATAGAGATAGAACTTGGAACTACTTGATTGTGACAAGTTTCAAAGAGCTAGCAAAAACCGTGTTTCATTTAGAGTTCCAAGTACATGTATCCATATAAGAGAAAACAGAGTGAAACCTAAAAATTAAAACTGTTACTGCCAACGAACGGTTTAAACTAGAAGAACGAAATTTGGTGAGCCAAGTGGGATTGGGGTACTGATCTTTACCTGAAAGTGTTATCAAGATTGGGTGAAAAAATGTGTGCTGAGATTTCAGGAAACTCATAGTTTTTTGGAAGCTTGGCAACCCCTTTCCATGAAAGTGATTTGCACCAATCTCTGCTTAGGGCTACATCAATAGGAAACAAACCATAGAGATAGAACTTGGAACTACTTGGTTGTGTCAAGTTTCAAAGAGCTAGCACAAACTGTGTTTGATTTAGAGTTCCAAGTACATGTATCCATATAGGAGAAAACAGAGTGAAACCTAAAAATTAAAACTGTTACTGCCAATGAACGGTTTAACCTAGAAGAACAAAATTTGGTGAGCCAAGTGGGATTGGGGTACTGATCATTACCTGAAAGTGTCATCAAGATTGGGTGAAAAAATGTGTGCTGAGATTTCAGGAAACTCGTAGTTTATGGAAGCTTGGGAACCCGTTTCCATGAACGTGATTTGCGCCAGTATCTGCTTAGGGCTATATCAATAGGAAAAAAAAAACATAGAGATAGAACTTGGAACTACTTGATTGTGTCAAGTTACAAAGAGCTAGCACAAACTGTGTTTGCTTTAGAGTTCCAACTACAAGTATCCATATAGGAGAAAACAGAGTGAAACCTAAAAATTAAAACTGTTACTGCCAACGAACGGTTTAACCTAGAAGAACGAAATTTGGTGAGCCAAGTGGGATTGGGGTCCTGATCATTACCTGAAAGTGTCATCAAGATTGCTTGAAAAAATGTGTGCTGAGATTTCAGGAAACTCGTAGTTTTTTGGAAGCTTGGCAACCCCTATCCATGAACGTGATTTGGGCCAGTCTCTGCTTAGGGCTATATCAATAGGAAAAAAAAAAACCTAGAGATAGAACTTGGAACTACTTGGTTGTGTCAAGTTTCAAAGAGCTAGCACACACCGTGTTTGATTTAGAGTTCCAACTACATGTATCCATATAGGAGAAAACAGAGTGAAACCTAAAAATTAAAACTGTTACTGCCAACGAACGGTTTAACCTAGAAGAACGAAATTTGGTGAGCCAAGTGGGATTGGGGTCCTGATCATTACCTGAAAGTGTCATCAAGATTGGGTGAAAAAATGTGTGCTGAGATTTCAGAAAACTCGTAGTTTTTTGGAAGCTTGGCAACCCCTTTCCATGAAAGTGATTTGCGACAGTCTCTGCTTATGGCTACATCAATAGGAAACAAACCATAGAGATAGAACTTGGAACTACTTGATTGTGTCAAGTTTCAAAGAGCTAGCACAAACCGTGTTTGATTTAGAGTTCCAACTACATGTATCCATATAGGAGAAAACAGAGTGAAACCTAAAAATTAAAACTGTTACTGCCAACGAACGGTTTAAACTAGAAGAACGAAATTTGGTGACCCAAGTGGGATTGGGGTTCTGATCATTACCTGAAAGTGTCATCAAGATTGGGTGAAAAAATGTGTGCTGAGATTTCAGGAAACTCGTAGTTTTTTGGAAGCTTGGCAAACCCTTTCCATTAAAGTGATTTGCACCAGTCTCTGCTTAGGGCTACATCAATAGGAAACAAACCATAGAGATAGAACTCCGAACTACTTGGTTGTGTCAAGTTTCAAAGACCTAGCACAAACCGTGTTTGATTTAGAGTTCCAACTATATGTATCCATATAGGAGAAAACAGAGTTAAACCTAAAAATTAAAACTGTTACTGAAAACGAACGGTTTAACCTAGCAGAACGAAATTTGGTGAGCCAAGTGGGATTGGGGTACTTATCATTACCTGAAAGTGTCATCAAGATTGGGTGAAAAAATGTGTGCTGAGATTTCAGGAAACTCGTAGTTTTTTGGAAGCAGGCAACCCCTTTCAATGAATGTGATTTGTGCCAGTCTCTGCTTAGGGCTACATCAATAGGAAACAAACCATAGAGATAGAACTTGGAACTACTTGATTGTGTCAAGTTTCAAAGAGCTAGCACAAACCGTGTTTGATTTAGTGTTCCAACTACATGTATCCATATAGGAGAAAACAGAGTGAAACCTAAAAATTAAAACTGTTACTGCCAACGAACGGTTTAATCTAGAAGAACGAAATTTGGTGAGCCAAGTGGGATTGGGGTCCTGATCATTACCTGAAAGTGTCATCAAGATTGGGTGAAAAAATGTGTGCTGAGATTTCAGGAAACTCATAGTTTTTTGGAAGCTTGGCAACCCCTTTCCATGAACGTGATTTGCGCCAGTCTCTGCTTAGGGCTATATCAATAGGAAAAAAAAAAAACATAGAGATAGAACTTGGAACTACTTGATTGTGTCAATTTACAAAGAGCTAGCACAAACTGTGTTTGATTTAGATTTCCAACTACATGTATCCATATAGGAGAAAACAGAGTTAAACCTAAAAATTAAAACTGTTACTGAAAACGAACGGTTTAACCTAGAAGAACGAAATTTGGTGAGCCAAGTGGGATTGGGGTACTGATCATTACCTGAAAGTGTTATCAAGATTGGGTGAAAAAATGTGTGCTAAGATTTCAGGAAACTCGTAGTTTTTGGAAGCTTGGCAACCCCTTTCCATGAAAGTGATTTGCGCCAGTCTCTGCTTAGGGCTACATCAATAGGAAACAAACCATAGAGATAGAACTTGGAACTACTTGATTGTGTCAAGTTTCAAAGAGCTAGCACAAACCGTGTTTGATTTAGAGTTCCAACTACATGTATCCATATAGGAGAAAACAGAGTGAAACCTAAAAATTAAAACTATTACTGCCAACGAACGGTTTAACATAGAAGAACGAAATTTGATGAGCCAAGTGGGATTGGGTACTGACCATTACCTGAAAGTGTCATCAAGATTGGGTGAAAAAATGTGTGCTGAGATTTCAGGAAACTCGTAGTTTTTTGGAAGCTTGGCAACCCCTTTGATGTAAGTGATTTGCGCCAGTCTCTGCTTACGCTACATCAATAGGAAACAAACCATAGAGATAGAACTAGGAACTACTTGATTGTGACAAGTTTCAAAGAGCTAGCACAAACCATGTTTGATTTAGAGTTCCAACTACTTGTATCCATAAAGGAGAAAACAGAGTGAAACCTAAAAATTAAAACTGTTACTGCCAACGAACGGTTTAACCTAGAAGAACGAAATTTGTTGAGCCAAGTGGGATTGGGGTACTGATCATTACCTGAAAGTGTCATCAAGATTGGGTGAAAAAATGTGTGCTGAGATTTCAGGAAACTCATAGTTTTTTGGAAGCTTGGCAACCCCTTTCCATGAAAGTGATTTGCGCCATTCTCTGCATAGGGCTACATCAATAGGAAACAAACCATAGAGATAGAACTTGGAACTACTTGATTGTGACAAGTTTCAAAGAGCTAGCAAAAACCGTGTTTCATTTAGAGTTCCAAGTACATGTATCCATATAAGAGAAAACAGAGTGAAACCTAAAAATTAAAACTGTTACTGCCAACGAACGGTTTAAACTAGAAGAACGAAATTTGGTGAGCCAAGTGGGATTGGGGTACTGATCTTTACCTGAAAGTGTTATCAAGATTGGGTGAAAAAATGTGTGCTGAGATTTCAGGAAACTCATAGTTTTTTGGAAGCTTGGCAACCCCTTTCCATGAAAGTGATTTGCACCAATCTCTGCTTAGGGCTACATCAATAGGAAACAAACCATAGAGATAGAACTTGGAACTACTTGGTTGTGTCAAGTTTCAAAGAGCTAGCACAAACTGTGTTTGATTTAGAGTTCCAAGTACATGTATCCATATAGGAGAAAACAGAGTGAAACCTAAAAATTAAAACTGTTACTGCCAATGAACGGTTTAACCTAGAAGAACAAAATTTGGTGAGCCAAGTGGGATTGGGGTACTGATCATTACCTGAAAGTGTCATCAAGATTGGGTGAAAAAATGTGTGCTGAGATTTCAGGAAACTCGTAGTTTATGGAAGCTTGGGAACCCGTTTCCATGAACGTGATTTGCGCCAGTATCTGCTTAGGGCTATATCAATAGGAAAAAAAAAACATAGAGATAGAACTTGGAACTACTTGATTGTGTCAAGTTACAAAGAGCTAGCACAAACTGTGTTTGCTTTAGAGTTCCAACTACAAGTATCCATATAGGAGAAAACAGAGTGAAACCTAAAAATTAAAACTGTTACTGCCAACGAACGGTTTAACCTAGAAGAACGAAATTTGGTGAGCCAAGTGGGATTGGGGTCCTGATCATTACCTGAAAGTGTCATCAAGATTGCTTGAAAAAATGTGTGCTGAGATTTCAGGAAACTCGTAGTTTTTTGGAAGCTTGGCAACCCCTATCCATGAACGTGATTTGGGCCAGTTTCTGCTTAGGGCTATATCAATAGGAAAAAAAAAAACCTAGAGATAGAACTTGGAACTACTTGGTTGTGTCAAGTTTCAAAGAGCTAGCACACACCGTGTTTGATTTAGAGTTCCAACTACATGTATCCATATAGGAGAAAACAGAGTGAAACCTAAAAATTAAAACTGTTACTGCCAACGAACGGTTTAACCTAGAAGAACGAAATTTGGTGAGCCAAGTGGGATTGGGGTCCTGATCATTACCTGAAAGTGTCATCAAGATTGGGTGAAAAAATGTGTGCTGAGATTTCAGAAAACTCGTAGTTTTTTGGAAGCTTGGCAACCCCTTTCCATGAAAGTGATTTGCGACAGTCTCTGCTTATGGCTACATCAATAGGAAACAAACCATAGAGATAGAACTTGGAACTACTTGATTGTGTCAAGTTTCAAAGAGCTAGCACAAACCGTGTTTGATTTAGAGTTCCAACTACATGTATCCATATAGGAGAAAACAGAGTGAAACCTAAAAATTAAAACTGTTACTGCCAACGAACGGTTTAAACTAGAAGAATGAAATTTGGTGACCCAAGTGGGATTGGGGTTCTGATCATTACCTGAAAGTGTCATCAAGATTGGGTGAAAAAATGTGTGCTGAGATTTCAGGAAACTCGTAGTTTTTGGAAGCTTGGCAAACCCTTTCCATGAAAGTGATTTGCACCAGTCTCTGCTTAGGGCTACATCAACAGGAAACAAACCATAGAGATAGAACTCCGAACTACTTGGTTGTGTCAAGTTTCAAAGACCTAGCACAAACCGTGTTTGATTTAGAGTTCCAACTATATGTATCCATATAGGAGAAAACAGAGTTAAACCTAAAAATTAAAACTGTTACTGAAAACGAACAGTTTAACCTAGCAGAACGAAATTTGGTGAGCCAAGTGGGATTGGGGTACTTATCATTACCTGAAAGTGTCATCAAGATTGGGTGAAAAAATGTGTGCTGAGATTTCAGGAAACTCGTAGTTTTTTGGAAGCTTGGCAACCCCTTTCCATGAACGTGATTTGCGCCAGTCTCTGCTTAGGGCTATATCAATAGGAAAAAAAAAAAAAACATAGCGATAGAACTTGGAACTACTTGATTGTGTCAATTTACAAAGAGCTAGCACAAACTGTGTTTGATTTAGAGTTCCAACTACATGTATCCATACAGGAGAAAACAGAATGAAACCTAAAAATTAAAACTGTTACTGCCAACGAACAGTTTAACCTAGAAGAACGAAATATGGTGAGCCAAGTGGGATTGGGGTACTGATCATTACCTGAAAGTGTCATCAAGATTGGGTGAAAAAATGTGTGCTGAGATTTCAGGAAACTCGTAGTTTTTTGGAAGCTTCGCAACCACTTTCCATGAAAGTGTTTGCGCCAGTCTCTGCTTAGGGCTACATCAATAGAAAACAAACCATAGAGATAGAACTTGAAACTACTTGATTGTGCCAAGTTTCAAAAAGCTAGCACAAACCGTGTTTGATTTAGAGTTCCAACTACATGTATCCATATAAGAGAAAACAGAGTGAAACCTAAAAATTAAAACTGTTACTGCCAACGAACGGTTTAACCTAGAAGAACGAAATTTGGTGAGCCAAGTGGGATTGGGTACTGACCATTACCTGAAAGTGTTATCAAGATTGGGTGAAAAAATGTGTGCTGAGATTTCAGGAAACTCGTAGATTTTTGGAAGCTTGGCAACCCATTTCCATGAAAGTGCTTTGCGCCAGTCTCTGCTTACGGCTACATCAATAGGAAACAAACCATAGAGATAGAACTTGGAACTACTTGATTGTGACAAGTTTAAAAGAGCTAGCACAAACCATGTTTGATTTAGATTTCCAACTACTTGTATCCATATAGGTGAAAACAGAGTGAAACCTAAAAATTAAAACTGTTACTGCCAACGAACGGTTTAACCTAGAAGAACGAAATTTGGTGAGCCAAGTGCGATTGGGGTACTGATCATTACCTGAAAGTGTCATCAAGATTGGGTGAAAAAATGTGTGCTGAGATTTCAGGAAACTCGTAGTTTTTTGGAAGCTTGGCAACCCGTTTCCATGAAAGTGATTTGTGCCAGTCTCTGCTTAGGGCTACATCAATAGGAAACAAACAATAGAGGTAGAACTTGGAACTACTTGATTGTGTCAAGTTACAAAGAGCTAGCACAAACTGTGTTTGATTTAGAGTTCCAACTACGTGTATCCATATAGGAGAAAACAGAGTGAAACCTAAAAATTAAAACTGTTACTGCCAGCGAACGGTTTAACCTAGAAGAACGAAATTTGGTGAGCCAAGTGGGATTGGCGTCCTGATCATTACCTGAAAGTGTCATCAAGATTGGGTGAAAAAATGTGTGCTGAGATTTCAGGAAACTCGTAGTTTCTTGGAAGCTTGGCAACCCCTTTCCATGAAAGTGATTTGCACCAGTCTCTGCTTAGGGCTACATCAATAGGAAACAAACCATAGAGATAGAACTCCGAACTACTTGGTTGTGTCAAGTTTCAAAGACCTAGCACAAACCGTGTTTGATTTAGAGTTCCAACTATATGTATCCATATAGGAGAAAACAGAGTTAAACCTAAAAATTAAAACTGTTACTGAAAACGAACGGCTTAACCTAGAAGAACGAAGTTTGGTGAGCCAAGTGGGATTGGGGTACTGATCATTACCTGAAAGTGTCATCAAGATTGGGTGAAAAAATGTGTGCTGAGATTTCAGGAAACTCGTAGTTTTTTGGAAGCTTGGCAACCCCTATCCATGAACGTGATTTGCGCCAGTCTCTGCTTAGGGCTATATCAATAGGAAAAATAAAACATAGAGATAGAACTTGGAACTACTTGATTGTGTCAATTTACAAAGAGCTAGCACAATCTGTGTTTGATTTAGAGATCCAACTACATGTATCCATATAGGAGAAAACAGAGTGAAACCTAAAAATTAAAACTGTTACTGCCAACGAACAGTTTAACCTAGAAGAACGAAATATGGTGAGCCAAGTGGGATTGGGGTACTGATCATTACCTGAAAGTGTCATCAAGATTGGGTGAAAAAATGTGTGCTGAGATTTCAGGAAACTCGTAGTTTTTTGGAAGCTTCGCAACCACTTTCCATGAAAGTGATTTGCGCCAGTCTCTGCTTAGGGCTACATCAATAGAAAACAAACCATAGAGATAGAACTTGAAACTACTTGATTGTGCCAAGTTTCAAAAAGCTAGCACAAACCGTGTTTGATTTAGAGTTCCAACTACATGTATCCATATAAGAGAAAACAGAGTGAAACCTAAAAATTAAAACTGTTACTGCCAACGAACGGTTTAACCTAGAAGAACGAAATTTGGTGAGCCAAGTGGGATTGGGTACTGACCATTACCTGAAAGTGTTATCAAGATTGGGTGAAAAAATGTGTGCTGAGATTTCAGGAAACTCGTAGATTTTTGGAAGCTTGGCAACCCATTTCCATGAAAGTGCTTTGCGCCAGTCTCTGCTTACGGCTACATCAATAGGAAACAAACCATAGAGACAGAACTTGGAACTACTTGATTCTGTCAAGTTTCAAAGAGCTAGCACAAACCGTGTTTGATTTAGAGTTCCAACTACATGTATCCATATAAGAGGAAGCAGAGTGAAACCTAAAAATTAAAACTGTTACTGCCAACGAATGGTTTAACCTAGAAGAACGAAATTTGGTGAGCCAAGTGGGATTGGGGTACTGATCATTACCTGAAAGTCTTATCAAGATTGGGTGAAAAAATGTGTGCTGAGATTTCAGGAAACTCGTAGTTTTTTGGAATCTTGGGAACCCCTTTCCATGAACGTGATTTGCGCCAGTCTCTGCTTAGGGCTATATCAATAGGAAAAAAAAAAACCTAGAGATAGAACTTGGAACTACTTGATTGTGTCAAGTTACAAAGAGCTAGCACAAACTGTGTTTGATTTAGAGTTCCAACTACATGTATCCATATAGGAGAAAACAGAGTGAAACCTAAAAATTAAAACTGTTACTGCCAACGAACGGTTTAACCTAGAAGAACGAAATTTGGTGAGCCAAGTGGGATTGGGGTCCTGATCATTACCTGAAAGTGTCATCAAGTTTGGGTGAAAAAATGGGTGCTGAGATTTCAGGAAACTCGTAGTTTTTTGGAAGCTTGGCAACCCCTTTCCATGAAAGTGATTTGCGACAGTCTCTGCTTATGGCTACATCAATAGGAAACAAACCATAGAGAGAGAACTTGGAACTACTTGATTATGTCAAGTTTCAAAGAGATAGCACAAACCGTGTTTGATTTAGTGTTCCAACTACATGTATCCATATAGGAGAAAACAGAGTGAAACCTAAAAATTAAAACTGTTACTGCCAACGAACGGTTTAATCTAGAAGAACGAAATTTGGTGAGCCAAGTGTGATTGGGATACTGATCATTACCTGAAAGTGTCATCAAGATTGGTTGAAAAAATGTGTGCTGAGATTTCAGAAAAATCGTAGTTTTTTGGAAGCTTGGCAACCCCTTTCCATGAAAGTGTTTTGCGCCAGTCTCTGCTTAGGGCTACATCAATAGGAAACAAACAATAGAGATACAACTTGGAACTACTTTATTGTGTCAAGTTTCAAAGAGCTAGCACAAACCGTGTTTGATTTAGAGTTCCAACTACATGTATCCATATAGGAGAAAACAGAGTGAAACCTAAAAATTAAAACTGTTACTGCCAAAGATCGGTTTAACCTAGAAGAACGAAATTTGGTGAGAAAAGTGGGATTGGGGTACTGATCATTACCTGAAAGTGTCATCAAGATTGGGTGAAAAATGTGTGCTGAGATTTCCGGAAACTCGTAGTTTTTTGGAAGCTTGGCAACCCCTTTCCATGAAAGTGATTTGCGCCAGTCTCTGCTTAGGGCTACATCAATAGGAAACAAACCATAGAGATAGAACTTGGAACTACTTGATTGTGACAAGTTTCAAAGAGCTAGCACAAACCGTGTTTGATTTAGAGTTTCAAATACATGTATCCATATAGGAGAAAACAGAGTGAATCCAAAAAAGTAAAACTGTTACTGCCAATGAACGGTTTAACCTAGAAACGAATTTTGGTGAGCCAAGTGGGATTGGGGTACTGATCATTACCTGAAAGTGTCATCAAGATTGGGTCAAAAAATGTGTGCTGAGATTTCAGGAAACTCGTAGTTTTTTGGAAGCTTGGGAAACCCTTTCCATGAACGTGATTTGCGCCAGTCTCTGCTTAGGGCTATAACAATAGGAAAAAAAAAAAAAAAACATAGAGATAGAACTTGGAACTACTTGATTGTGTCAAGTTACAAAGAGCTAGCACAAACTGTGTTTGATTTAGAGTTCCAACTACAAGTATCCATATAGGAGAAAACAGAGTGAAACCTAAAAATTAAAACTGTTACTGCCAACGAACGGTTTAACCTAGAAGAACGAAATTTGGTGAGAAAAGTGGGATTGGGGTACTGATCATTACCTGAAAGTGTCATCAAGATTGGGTGAAAAAATGTGTGCTGAGATTTCAGGAAACTCGTAGTTTTTTGGAAGCTTGGCAACCCCTTTCCATGAAAGTGATTTGCGCCAGTCTCTGCTTAGGGCTACATCAATAGGAAACAAACCATAGAGATAGAACTTGGAACTACTTGGTTGTGTCAAATTTCAAAGAGCTAGCACAAACCGTGTTTGTTTTAGAGTTCCAAATACGTGTATCCATATAGGAGAAAACAGAGTGAATCCTAAAAAGTAAAACTGTTACTGCCAGTGAACGGTTTAACCTAGAAACGAAATTTGGTGAGCCAAGTGGGATTGGGGTACTGATCATTACCTGAACGTGTCATCAAGATGGGGTCAAAAAATGTGTGCTGAGATTTCAGGAAACTCGTAGTTTTTTGGAAGCTTGGGAAACCCTTTCCATGAACGTGATTTGCGCCAGTCTCTGCTTAGGGCTATAACAATAGGAAAAAAAAAACATAGAGATAGAACTTGGAACTACTTGATTGTGTCAAGTTACAAAGAGCTAGCACAAACTGTGTTTAATTTAGAGTTCCAACTACATGTATCCATATAGGAGAAAACAGAGTGAAACCTAAAAATTAAAACTGTTACTGCCAACGAACGGTTTATCCTAGAAGAACGAAATTTGGTGAGCCAAGTGGGATTGGGGTACTGATCATTACCTGAAAGTGTCATCAAGATTGGGTGAAAAAATATGTGCTGAGATTTCAGGAAACTCGTAGTTTTTTGGAAGCTTGGCAACCCCTACCCATGAACGTGATTTGCGCCAGTCTCTGCTTAGGGCTATATCAATAGAAAAAAAAAAAACATAGAGATAGAACTTGGAACTACTTGATTGTGTCAATTTACAAAGAGCTAGCACAAACTGTGTTTGATTTAGTGTTCCAACTACATGTATCCATATAGGAGAAAACAGAGTGAAACCTAAAAATTAAAACTGTTACTGCCAACGAACAGTTTAACCTAGAAGAACGAAATATGGTGAGCCAAGTGGGATTGGGGTACTGATCATTACCTGAAAGTGTAATCAAGATTGGGTCAAAAAATGTGTGCTGAGATTTCAGGAAACTCGTAGTTTTTTGGAAGCTTGGCAACCTCTTTCCATGAAAGTGATTTGCGCAAGTCTCTGCTTAGGGCTACATCAATAGGAAACAAACCATAGAGATAGAACTTGGAAATACTTGATTGTGACAAGTTTCAAAGAGCTAGCACAAACCATGTTTGATTTAGAGTTCCAACTACTTGTATCCATATAGGAGAAAACAGAGTGAAACCTAAAAATTAAAACTGTTACTGCCAACGAACGGTTTAACCTAGAAGAACGAAATTTGGTGAGCCAAGTGGGACTGGGGTACTGATCATTACCTGAAAGTGTCATCAAGATTGGGTGAAAAAATGTGTGCTGAGATTTCCGGAAACTCGTAGTTTTTTGGAAGCTTGGCAACCCCTTTCCATGAAAGTGATTTGCGCCAGTCTCTGCTTAGGGCTACATCAATAGGAAACAAACCATAGATATAGAACTTGGAACTACTTGATTGTGACAAGTTTCAAAGAGCTAGCACAAACCGTGTTTGATTTAGAGTTTCAAATACATGTATCCATATAGGAGAAAAAAGAGTGAATCCAAAAAAGTAAAACTGTTACTGCCAATGAACGGTTTAACCTAGAAACGAATTTTGGTGAGCCAAGTGGGATTGGGGTACTCATCATTACCTGAAAGTGTCATCAAGATTGGGTCAAAAAATGTGTGCTGAGATTTCAGGAAACTCGTAGTTTTTTGGAAGCTTGGGAACCCCTTTCCATGAACGTGATTTGCGCCAGTCTCTGCTTAGGGCTATAACAATAGGAAAAAAAAAAACATAGAGATAGAACTTGGAACTACTTGATTGTGTCAAGTTACAAAGAGCTAGCACAAACTGTGTTTGATTTAGAGTTCCAACTACATGTATCCATATAGGAGAAAACAGAGTGAAACCTAAAAATTAAAACTGTTACTGCCAACGAACGGTTTAACCTAGAAGAACGAAATTTGGTGAGAAAAGTGGGATTGGGGTACTGATCATTACCTGAAAGTGTCATCAAGATTGGGTGAAAAAATGTGTGCTGAGATTTCAGGAAACTCGTAGTTTTTTGGAAGCTTGGCAACCCCTTTCCATGAAAGTGATTTGCGCCAGTCTCTGCTTAGGGCTACATCAATAGGAAACAAACCATAGAGATAGAACTTGGAACTACTTGGTTGTGTCAAATTTCAAAGAGCTAGCACAAACCGTGTTTGTTTTAGAGTTCCAAATACGTGTATCCATATAGGAGAAAACAGAGTGAATCCTAAAAAGTAATACTGTTACTGCCAATGAACGGTTTAACCTAGAAACGAAATTTGGTGAGCCAAGTGGGATTGGGGTACTGATCATTACCTGAAAGTGTCATCAAGATGGGGTCAAAAAATGTGTGCTGAGATTTCAGGAAACTCGTAGTTTTTTGGAAGCTTGGAAAACCCTTTCCATGAACGTGATTTGCGCCAGTCTCTGCTTAGGGCTATAACAATAGGAAAAAAAAAAAAAACATAGAGATAGAACTTGGAACTACTTGATTGTGTCAAGTTACAAAGAGCTAGCACAAACTGTGTTTAATTTAGAGTTCCAACTACATGTATCCATATAGGAGAAAACAGAGTGAAACCTAAAAATTAAAACTGTTACTGCCAACGAACGGTTTATCCTAGAAGAACGAAATTTGGTGAGCCAAGTGGGATTGGGGTACTGATCATTACCTGAAAGTGTCATCAAGATTGGGTGAAAAAATATGTGCTGAGATTTCAGGAAACTCGTAGTTTTTTGGAAGCTTGGCAACCCCTATCCATGAACGTGATTTGCGCCAGTCTCTGCTTAGGGCTATATCAATAGGAAAAAAAAAACATAGAGATAGAACTTGGAACTACTTGATTGTGTCAATTTACAAAGAGCTAGCACAAACTGTGTTTGATTTAGTGTTCCAACTACATGTATCCATATAGGAGAAAACAGAGTGAAACCTAAAAATTAAAACTGTTACTGCCAACGAACAGTTTAACCTAGAAGAACGAAATATGGTGAGCCAAGTGGGATTGGGGTACTGATCATTACCTGAAAGTGTCATCAAGATTGGGTCAAAAAATGTGTGCTGAGATTTCAGGAAACTCGTAGTTTTTTGGAAGCTTGGCAACCTCTTTCCATGAAAGTGATTTGCGCAAGTCTCTGCTTAGGGCTACATCAATAGGAAACAAACCATAGAGATAGAACTTGGAAATACTTGATTGTGACAAGTTTCAAAGAGCTAGCACAAACCATGTTTGATTTAGAGTTCCAACTACTTGTATCCATATAGGAGAAAACAGAGTGAAACCTAAAAATTAAAACTGTTACTGCCAACGAACGGTTTAACCTAGAAGAACGAAATTTGGTGAGCCAAGTGGGATTGGGGTAATGATCATTACCTGAAAGTGTCATCAAGTTTGGGTGAAAAAATGTGTGCTGAGATTTAAGGAAACTCGTAGTTTTTTGGAAGCTTGGCAACCCCTTTCCATGAAAGTGATTTGCGCCAGTCTCTGCTTAGGGCTACATCAATAGGAAACAAACCATAGAGATAGAACTTGGAACTACTTGATTGTGACAAGTTTCAAAGAGCTAGCACAAACCGTGTTTGATTTAGAGTTCCAACTACAAGTATCCATATAGGAGAAAACAGAGTGAAACCTAAAAATTAAAACTGTTACTGAAAACGAACGGTTTAACCTAGAAGAACGAAATTTGGTGAGCCAAGTGGGATTGGTGTACTGATCATTACCTGAAAGTGTTATCAAGATTGGGTGAAAAAATGTGTGCTGAGATTTCAGGAAACTCGTAGTTTTTTGGAAGCTTGGCAACCTCTTTCCATGAAAGTGATTTGCGCCAATCTCTGCTTAGGGCTACATGAATAGGAAACAAACCATAGAGATAGAACTTGGAACTACTTGGTTGTGTCAAATTTCAAAGAGCTAGCACAAACCGTGTTTGTTTTAGAGTTCCAAATACGTGTATCCATATAGGAGAAAACAGAGTGAATCCTAAAAAGTAAAACTGTTACTGCCAATGAACGGTTTAACCTAGAAACGAAATTTGGTGAGCCAAGTGGGATTGGGGTACTGATCATTACCTGAAAGTGTCATCAAGATTGGGTCAAAAAATGTGTGCTGAGATTTCAGGAAACTCGTAGTTTTTTGGAAGCTTGGGAACCCCTTTCCATGAACGTGATTGGCGCCAGTCTCTGCTTAGGGCTATAACAATAGGAAAAAAAAACATAGAGATAGAACTTGGAACTACTTGATTGTGTCAAGTTACAAAGAGCTAGCACAAACTGTGTTTAATTTAGAGTTCCAACTACATGTATCCATATAGGAGAAAACAGAGTGAAACCTAAAAATTAAAACTGTTACTGCCAACGAACGGTTTAACCTAGAAGAACGAAATTTGGTGAGCCAAGTGGGATTGGGGTACTGATCATTACCTGAAAGTGTCATCAAGATTGGGTGAAAAAATGTGTGCTGAGATTTCAGGAAACTCGTAGTTTTTTGGAAGCTTGGCAACCACTATCCATGAACGTGATTTGCGCCAGTCTCTGCTTAGGGCTATATCAATAGGAAAAAAAAAAACATAGAGATAGAACTTGGAACTACTTGATTGTGTCAATTTACAAAGAGCTAGCACAAACTGTGTTTGATTTAGTGTTCCAACTACATGTATCCATATAGGAGAAAACAGAGTGAAACCTAAAAATTAAAAGTGTTACTGCCAAAGAACAGTTTAACCTAGAAGAACGAAATATGGTGAGCCAAGTGGGATTGGGGTACTGATCATTACCTGAAAGTGTCATCAAGATTGGGTCAAAAAATGTGTGCTGAGATTTCAGGAAACTCGTAGTTTTTTGGAAGCTTGGGAACCTCTTTCCATGAATGTGATTTGCGCCAGTCTCTGCCTAGGGCTATAACAATAGGAAAAAAAAAACATAGAGATAGAACTTGGAACTACTTGATTGTGTCAAGTTACAAAGAGCTAGCACAAACTGTGTTTGATTTAGAGTTCCAACTACATGTATCCATATAGGAGAAAACAGAGTGAAACCTAAAAATTAAAACTGTTACTGCCAACGAACGGTTTAACCTAGAAGAACGAAATATGGTGAGCCAAGTGGGACTGGGGTACTGATCATTACCTGAAAGTGTCATCAAGATTGGGTGAAAAAATGTGTGCTGAGATTTCAGGAAACTCGTAGTTTTTTGGAAGCTTGGCAACCTCTTTCCATGAAAGTGATTTGCGCCAATCTCTGCTTAGGGCTACATCAATAGGAAACAAACCATAGAGATAGAACTTGGAACTACTTGGTTGTGTCAAATTTCAAAGAGCTAGCACAAACCGTGTTTGTTTTAGAGTTCCAAATACATGTATCCATTTAGGAGAAAACAGAGTGAAACCTAAAAATTAAAACTGTTACTGCCAATGAACGGTTTAACCTAGAAGAACGAAATTTGGTGAGCCAAGTGGGATTGGGGTACTGATCATTACCTGAAAGTGTCATCAAGATTGGGTGAAAAAATGTGTGCTGAGATTTCAGGAAACTCGTAGTTTTTTGGAAGCTTGGCAACCCCTATCCATGAACGTGATTTGCGCCAGTCTCTGC
The DNA here is from genome assembly GCF_964194105.1 of Spermophilus citellus. Lineage (NCBI taxonomy): Eukaryota > Metazoa > Chordata > Mammalia > Rodentia > Sciuridae > Spermophilus > Spermophilus citellus. The sequence continues at coordinate 21,344,916 of NC_138188.1, read as the reverse complement.
TTAGGGCTATATCAATAGGAAAAAAAAAATACATACAGATAGAACTTGGAACGACTTGATTGTGTCAATTTACAAAGAGCTAGCACAAACTGTGTTTGATTTAGAGTTCCAACTACATGTATCCATATAGGAGAAAACAGAGTGAAACCTAAAAATTAAAACTGTTACTGCCAATGAACGGTTTAACCTAGAAGAACGAAATTTGGTGAGCCAAGTGGGATTGGGTACAGACCATTACGTGAAAGTGTTATCAAGATTGGGTGAAAAAATGTGTGCTGAGATTTCAGGAAACTCGTAGATTTTTGGAAGCTTGGCAACCCCTTTCCATGAAAGTGATTTGCGCCAGTCTCTGCTTAGGGCTACTTCAATAGGAAACAAACCATAGAGATAGAACTTGGAACTACTTGATTGTGTCTAGTTTCAAAGAGCTAGCACAAACCGTGTTTGATTTAGAGTTCCAACTACATGTATCCATATAGGAGAAAACAGAGTGAAACCTAAAAATTAAAACGATTACTGCCAACGAACGGTTTAACCTAGAAGAACGAAATTTGGTGAGCAAAGTGGGATTGGGTACTGACCATTACCTGAAAGTGTCAACAAGATTGGGTGAAAAAATGTGTGCTGAGATTTCAGGAAACTCGTAGTTTTTTGGAAGCTTGGCAACCTCTTTCCATGAAAGTGATTTGCGCAAGTCTCTGCTTAGGGCTACATCAATAGGAAACAAACCATAGAGATAGAACTTGGAAATACTTGATTGTGACAAGTTTCAAAGAGCTAGCACAAACCATGTTTGATTTAGAGTTCCAACTACTTGTATCCATATAGGAGAAAACAGAGTGAAACCTAAAAATTAAAACTGTTACTGCCAACGAACGGTTTAACCTAGAAGAACGAAATTTGGTGAGCCAATTGGGATTGGGGTACTGATCATTACCTGAAAGTGTCATCAAGATTGGTTGAAAAAATGTGTGCTGAGATTTCAGGAAACTCGTAGTTTTTTGGAAGCTTGGCAACCCCTTTCCATGAAAGTGATTTGCGCCAGTCTCTGCTTAGGGCTACATCAATAGGAAACAAACCATAGAGATAGAACTTGGAAATACTTGATTGTGACAAGTTTCAAAGAGCTAGCACAAACCGTGTTTGATTTAGAGTTCCAACTACATGTATCCATATAGGAGAAAACAGAGTGAAACCTAAAAATTAAAACTGTTACTGCCAACGAACGGTTTAACCTAGAAGATCGAAATTTGGTGAGCCAAGTGGGATTGGGGTACTGATCATTACCTGAAAGTGTTATCAAGATTGGGTGAAAAAATGTGTGCTGAGATTTCAGGAAACTCGTTGTTTTTTGGAAGCTTGGCAACCTCTTTCCATGAAAGTGATTTGCGCCAATCTCTGCTTAGGGCTACATCAATAGGAAACAAACCATAGAGATAGAACTTGGAACTACTTGATTGTGACAAGTTTCAAAGAGCTAGCACAAACCGTGTTTCATTTAGAGTTCCAACTACATATATCCATATAAGAGAAAACAGAGTGAAACCTAAAAATTAAAACTGTTACTGCCAACGAACGGTTTAAACTAGAAGAACGAAATTTGGTGAGCCAAGTGGGATTGGGGTACTGATCTTTACCTGAAAGTGTTATCAAGATTGGGTGAAAAAATGTGTGCTGAGATTTCAGGAAACTCGTAGTTTTTTGGAAGCTTGGCAACCACTTTCCATGAAAGTGATTTGCGCCAATCTCTGCTTAGGGCTACATCAATAGGAAACAAACCATAGAGATAGAACTTGGAACTACTTGGTTGTGTCAAGTTTCAAAGAGCTAGCACAAACCGTGTTTTATTTAGAGTTCCAAGTACATGTATCCATATAGGAGAAAACAGAGTGAAACCTAAAAATTAAAACTGTTACTGCCAATGAACGGTTTAAACTAGAAGAACGAAATTTGGTGAGGCAAGTGGGATTGGGGTACTGATCATTACCTGAAAGTGTCATCAAGATTGGGTGAAAAAATGTGTGCTGAGATTTCAGGAAACTCGTAGTTTATGGAAGCTTGGGAACCCCTTTCCAAGAACGTGATTTGCGCCAGTCTCTGTTAGGGCTATATCAATAGGAAAAAAAAAAAACCTAGAGATAGAACTTGGAACTAATTGATTGTGTCAAGTTACAAAGAGCTAGCACAAACTGTGTTTGATTTAGAGTTCCAACTACAAGTATCCATATAGGAGAAAACAGAGTGAAACCTAAAAATTAAAACTGTTACTGCCAACGAACGGTTTAACCTAGAAGAACGAAATTTGGTGAGCCAAGTGGGATTGGGGTCCTGATCATTACCTGAAAGTGTCATCAAGATTGCTTGAAAAAATGTGTGCTGAGATTTCAGGAAACTCGTAGTTTTTTGGAAGCTTGGCAACCCCTTTTCATGAAAGTGATTTGCGACAGTCTCTGCTTATGGCTACATCAATAGGAAACAAACCATAGAGATAGAACTTGGAACTACTTGATTGTGTTAAGTTTCAAAGAGCTAGCACACACCGTGTTTGATTTAGAGTTCCAACTACATGTATCCATATAGGAGAAAACAGAGTGAAACCTAAAAATTAAAACTGTTACTGCCAGCGAACGGTTTAACCTAGAAGAACGAAATTTGGTGAGCCAAGTGGGATTGGGGTACTGATCATTACCTGAAAGTGTCATCAAGATTTGGTGAAAAAATGTGTGCTGAGATTTCAGAAAACTCGTAGTTTTTTGGAAGCTTGGCAACCCCATTCCATGAAAGTGATTTGCGACAGTCTCTGCTTATGGCTACATCAATAGGAAACAAACCATAGAGATAGAACTTGGAACTACTTGATTGTGTCAAGTTTCAAAGAGCTAGCACACACCGTGTTTGATTTAGAGTTCCAACTACATGTATCCATATAGGAGAAAACAGAGTGAAACCTAAAAATTAAAACTGTTACTGCCAACGAACGGTTTAAACTAGAAGAACGAAATTTGGTGACCCAAGTGGGATTGGGGTTCTGATCATTACCTGAAAGTGTCATCAAGATTGGGTGAAAAAATGTGTGCTGAGATTTCAGGAAACTCGTAGTTTTTTGGAAGCTTGGCAAACCCTTTCCATGAAAGTGATTTGCACCAGTCTCTGCTTAGGGCTACATCAATAGGAAACAAACCATAGAGATAGAACTGCGAACTACTTGGTTGTGTCAAGTTTCAAAGACCTAGCACAAACCGTGTTTGATTTAGAGTTCCAACTATATGTATCCATATAGGAGAAAACAGAGTTAAACCTAAAAATTAAAACTGTTACTGAAAACGAACGGTTTAACCTAGCAGAACGAAATTTGGTCAGCCAAGTGGGATTGGGGTCCTGATCATTACCTGAAAGTGTCATCAAGATTGGGTGAAAAAATGTGTGCTGAGATTTCAGAAAACTCGTAGTTTTTTGGAAGCTTGGCAACCCCTTTCCATGAAAGTGATTTGCGACAGTCTCTGCTTATGGCTACATCAATAGGAAACAAACCATAGAGATAGAACTTGGAACTACTTGATTGTGTCAAGTTTCAAAGAGCTAGCACAAACCGTGTTTGATTTAGAGTTCCAACTACATGTATCCATATAGGAGAAAACAGAGTGAAACCTAAAAATTAAAACTGTTACTGCCAACGAACGGTTTAAACTAGAAGAACGAAATTTGGTGACCCAAGTGGGATTGGGGTTCTGATCATTACCTGAAAGTGTCATCAAGATTGGGTGAAAAAATGTGTGCTGAGATTTCAGGAAACTCGTAGTTTTTTGGAAGCTTGGCAAACCCTTTCCATGAAAGTGATTTGCACCATTCTCTGCTTAGGGCTACATCAATAGGAAACAAACCATAGAGTTAGAACTCCGAACTACTTGGTTGTGTCAAGTTTCAAAGACCTAGAACAAACCGTGTTTGATTTAGAGTTCCAACTATATGTATCCATATAGGAGAAAACAGAGTTAAACCTAAAAATTAAAACTGTTACTGAAATCGAACGGTTTAACCTAGAAGAACGAAATTTGGTGAGCCAAGTGGGATTGGGGTACTGATCATTACCTGAAAGTGTCATCAAGATTGGGTGAAAAAATGTGTGCTGAGATTTCAGGAAACTCGTAGTTTTTTGGAAGCTTGGCAACACCTTTCCATGAACGTGATTTGCGCCAGTCTCTGCTTAGGGCTATATCAATAGGAAAAAAAAAAAAAAAAAACATAGCGATAGAACTTGGAACTACTTGATTGTGTCAATTTACAAAGAGCTAGCACAAACTGTGTTTGATTTAGAGTTCCAACTACATGTATCCATACAGGAGAAAACAGAGTGAAACCTAAAAATTAAAACTGTTACTGCCAACGAACGGTTTAAACTAGAAGAACGAAATTTGGTGAGCCAAGTGGGATTGGGGTTCTGATCATTACCTGAAAGTGTCATCAAGATTGGGTGAAAAAATTTGTGCTGAGATTTCAGGAAACTCGTAGTTTTTTGGAAGCTTGGCAAACCCTTTCCATGAAAGTGATTTGCACCAGTCTCTGCTTAGGGCTACATCAATAGGAAACAAACCATAGAGATAGAACTTGGAACTACTTGGTTGTGTCAAGTTTCAAAGAGCTAGCACAAACCGTGTTTGATTTAGAGTTCCAACTACATGTATCCATATAGGAGAAAACAGAGTGAAACCTAAAAATTAAAACTGTTACTGCCAACGAACTGTTTAACCTAGAAGAACGAAATTTGGTGAGCCAAGTGGGATTGGGGTACTGATCATTACCGGAAAGTGTCATCAAGTTTGGGAGAAAAAATGTGTGCTGAGATTTCAGGAAACTCGTAGTTTTTTGGAAGCAGGCAACCCCTTTCAATGAATGTGATTTGTGCCAGTCTCTGCTTAGGGCTACATCAATAGGAAACAAACCATAGAGATAGAACTTGGAACTACTTGATTGTGTCAAGTTTCAAAGAGCTAGCACAAACCGTGTTTGATTTAGGGTTCCAACTACATGTATCCATATAGGAGAAAACAGAGTGAAACCTAAAAATTAAAACTGTTACTGCCAACGAACGGTTTAATCTAGAAGAACGAAATTTGGTGAGCCAAGTGGGATTGGGGTCCTGATCATTACCTGAAAGTGTCATCAAGATTGGGTGAAAAAATGTGTGCTGAGATTTCAGGAAACTCATAGTTTTTTGGAAGCATGGCAACCCCTTTCCATGAACGTGATTTGCGCCAGTCTCTGCTTAGGGCTATATCAATAGGAAAAAAAAAACATAGAGATAGAACTTGGAACTACTTGATTGTGTCAAGTTTCAAAGAGCTAGCACAAACCGTGTTTGATTTAGAGTTCCAACTACATGTATCCATATAGGAGAAAACAGAGTGAAACCTAAAAATTAAAACTATTACTGCCAACGAACGGTTTCACCTAGAAGAACGAAATTTGGTGAGCCAAGTGGGATTGGGGTACTGATCATTACCTGAAAGTGTCATCAAGATTGGGTGAAAAAATGTGTGCTGAGATTTCAGGAAACTCGTAGTTTTTTGGAAGCTTGGCAACCCCTTTCCATGAAAGTGATTTGCGCCATTCTCTGCATAGGGCTACATCAATAGGAAACAAACCATAGAGATAGAACTTGGAACTACTTGATTGTGACAAGTTTCAAAGAGCTAGCAAAAACCGTGTTTCATTTAGAGTTCCAACTACATGTATCCATATAAGAGAAAACAGAGTGAAACCTAAAAATTAAAACTGTTACTGCCAACGAACGGTTTAAACTAGAAGAACGAAATTTGGTGAGCCAAGTGGGATTGGGGTACTGATCTTTACCTGAAAGTGTTATCAAGATTGGGTGAAAAAATGTGTGCTGAGATTTCAGGAAACTCGTAGTTTTTTGGAAGCTTGGCAACCCCTTTCCATGAAAGTGATTTGCGCCAATCTCTGCTTAGGGCTACATCAATAGGAAACAAACCATAGAGATAGAACTTGGAACTACTTGGTTGTGTCAAGTTTCAAAGAGCTAGCACAAACCGTGTTTGATTTAGAGTTCCAAGTACATGTATCCATATAGGAGAAAACAGAGTGAAACCTAAAAATTAAAACTGTTACTGCCAATGAACGGTTTAACCTAGAAGAACAAAATTTGGTGAGCCAAGTGGGATTGGGGTACTGATCATTACCTGAAAGTGTCATCAAGATTGGGTGAAAAAATGTGTGCTGAGATTTCAGGAAACTCGTAGTTTATGGAAGCTTGGGAACCCGTTTCCATGAACGTGATTTGCGCCAGTCTCTGCTAGGGCTATATCAATAGGAAAAAAAAAACATAGAGATAGAACTTGGAACTACTTGATTGTTTCAAGTTACAAAGAGCTAGCACAAACTGAGTTTGCTTTAGAGTTCCAACTACAAGTATCCATATAGGAGAAAACAGAGTGAAACCTAAAAATTAAAACTGTTACTGCCAACGAACGGTTTAACCTAGAAGAACGAAATTTGGTGAGCCAAGTGGGATAGGGTCCTGATCATTACCTGAAAGTGTCATCAAGATTGCTTGAAAAAATGTGTGCTGAGATTTCAGGAAACTTGTAGTTTTTTGGAAGCTTGGCAACCCCTATCCATGAATGTGATTTGGGCCAGTCTCTGCTTAGGGCTATATCAATAGGAAAAAAAAAAAAACATAGAGATAGAACTTGGAAGTACTTGATTGTGTCAATTTACAAAGAGCTAGCACAATCTGTGTTTGATTTAGAGTTCCAACTACATGTATCCATATAGGAGAAAACAGAATGAAACCTAAAAATTAAAACTGTTACTGCCAACGAACAGTTTAACCTAGAAGAACGAAATATGGTGAGCCAAGTGGGATTGGGGTACTGATCATTACCTGAAAGTGTCATCAAGATTGGGTGAAAAAATGTTTGCTGAGATTTCAGGAAACTCGTAGTTTTTTGGAAGCTTGGCAACCACTTTCCATGAAAGTGATTTGCGCCAGTCTCTGCTTAGGGCTACATCAATAGGAAACAAACCATAGAGATAGAACTTGAAACTACTTGATTGTGCCAAGTTTCAAAGAGCTAGCACAAACCGTGTTTGATTTAGAGTTCCAACTACATGTATCCATATAAGAGAAAACAGAGTGAAACCTAAAAATTAAAACTGTTACTGCCAACGAACGGTTTAACCTAGAAGAACGAAATTTGGTGAGCCAAGTGGGATTGGGTACTGACCATTACCTGAAAGTGTTATCAAGATTAGGTGAAAAAATGTGTGCTGAGATTTCAGGAAACTCGTAGTTTTTTGGAAGCTTGGCAACCCATTTCCATGAAAGTGATTTGCGCCAGTCTCTGCTTAGGGCTACATCAATAGGAAACAAACCATAGAGATAGAACTTGGAACTACTTGATTGTGACAAGTTTAAAAGAGCTAGCACAAACCATGTTTGATTTAGATTTCCAACTACTTGTATCCATATAGGTGAAAACAGAGTGAAACCTAAAAATTAAAACTGTTACTGCCAACGAACGGTTTAACCTAGAAGAACGAAATTTGGTGAGCCAAGTGGGATTGGGGTACTGATCATTACCTGAAAGTGTCATCAAGATTGGCTGAAAAAATGTGTGCTGAGATTTCAGGAAACTCGTAGTTTTTAGGAAGCTTGGCAACCCCTTTCCATGAACGTGATTTGCGCCAGTCTCTGCTTAGGGCTATATCAATAGGAAAAAAAAAAAAAAAACATAGCGATAGAACTTGGAACTACTTGATTGTGTCAATTTACAAAGAGCTAGCACAAACTGTGTTTGATTTAGAGTTCCAACTACATGTATCCATACAGGAGAAAACAGAGTGAAACCTAAAAATTAAAACTGTTACTGCCAACGAACGGTTTAAACTAGAAGAACGAAATTTGGTGAGCCAAGTGGGATTGGGGATCTGATCATTACCTGAAAGTGTCATCAAGATTGGGTGAAAAAATTTGTGCTGAGATTTCAGGAAACTCGTAGTTTTTTGGAAGCTTGGCAAACCCTTTCCATGAAAGTGATTTGCACCAGTCTCTGCTTAGGGCTACATCAATAGGAAACAAACCATAGAGATAGAACTTGGAACTACTTGGTTGTGTCAAGTTTCAAAGACCTAGCACAAACCGTGTTTGATTTAGAGTTCCAACTACATGTATCCATATAGGAGAAAACAGAGTGAAACCTAAAAATTAAAACTGTTACTGCCAACGAACTGTTTAACCTAGAAGAACGAAATTTGGTGAGCCAAGTGGGATTGGGTACTGACCATTACCTGAAAGTGTTATCAAGATTGGGTGAAAAAATGTGTGCTGAGATTTCAGGAAACTCGTAGTTTTTTGGAAGCTTGGCAACCCATTTCCATGAAAGTGATTTGCGCCAGTCTCTGCTTAGGGCTACATCAATAGGAAACAAACCATAGAGATAGAACTTGGAACTACTTGATTGTGACAAGTTTAAAAGAGCTAGCACAAACCATGTTTGATTTAGATTTCCAACTACTTGTATCCATATAGGAGAAAACAGAGTGAAACCTAAAAATTAAAACTGTTACTGCCAACGAACTGTTTAACCTAGAAGAACGAAATTTGGTGAGCCAAGTGGGATTGGGTACTGACCATTACCTGAAAGTGTTATCAAGATTGGGTGAAAAAATGTGTGCTGAGATTTCAGGAAACTCGTAGTTTTTTGGAAGCTTGGCAACCCATTTCCATGAAAGTGATTTGCGCCAGTCTCTGCTTAGGGCTACATCAATAGGAAACAAACCATAGAGATAGAACTTGGAACTACTTGATTGTGACAAGTTTAAAAGAGCTAGCACAAACCATGTTTGATTTAGATTTCCAACTACTTGTATCCATATAGGTGAAAACAGAGTGAAACCTAAAAATTAAAACTGTTACTGCCAACGAACGGTTTAACCTAGAAGAACGAAATTTGGTGAGCCAAGTGGGATTGGGGTACTGATCATTACCGGAAAGTGTCATCAAGTTTGGGTGAAAAAATGTGTGCTGAGATTTCAGGAAACTCGTAGTTTTTTGGAAGCAGGCAACCCCTTTCAATGAATGTGATTTGTGCCAGTCTCTGCTTAAGGCTACATCAATAGGAAACAAACCATAGAGATAGAACTTGGAACTACTTGATTGTTTCAAGTTTCAAAGAGCTAGCACAAACCGTGTTTGATTTAGTGTTCCAACTACATGTATTCATATAGGAGAAAACAGAGTGAAACCTAAAAATTAAAACTGTTACTGCCAACGAACGGTTTAATCTAGAAGAACGAAATTTGGTGAGCCAAGTGGGATTGGGGTCCTGATCATTACCTGAAAGTGTCATCAAGATTGGGTGAAAAAATGTGTGCTGAGATTTCAGGAAACTCATAGTTTTTTGGAAGCTTGGCAACCCCTATCCATGAACGTGATTTGCGCCAGTCTCTGCTTAGGGCTATATCAATAGGAAAAAAAAAAAACATAGAAATAGAACTTGGAACTACTTGATTGTGTCAATTTACAAAGAGCTAGCACAAACTGTGTTTGATTTAGAGTTCCAACTACATGTATCCATATAGGAGAAAACAGAGTGAAACCTAAAAATTAAAACTGTTACTGCCAACGAACGGTTTAATCTAGAAGAACGAAATTTGGTGAGCCAAGTGGGATTGGGGTACTGATCATTACCTGAAAGTGTCATCAAGATTGGGTGAAAAAATGTGTGCTGAGATTTCAGGAAACTCGTAGTTTTTTGGAAGCTTGGCAACCCCTTTCCATGAACGTGATTTGCGCCAGTCTCTGCTTAGGGCTATATCAATAGGAAAAAAAAAAAAAAAACATAGCGATAGAACTTGGAACTACTTGATTGTGTCAATTTACAAAGAGCTAGCACACACTGTGTTTGATTTAGAGTTCCAACTACATGTATCCATACAGGAGAAAACAGAGTGAAACCTAAAAATTAAAACTGTTACTGCCAACGAACGGTTTAAACTAGAAGAACGAAATTTGGTGAGCCAAGTGGGATTGGGGATCTGATCATTACCTGAAAGTGTCATCAAGATTGGGTGAAAAAATTTGAGCTGAGATTTCAGGAAACTCGTAGTTTTTTGGAAGCTTGGCAAACCCTTTCCATGAAAGTGATTTGCACCAGTCTCTGCTTAGGGCTACATCAATAGGAAACAAACCATAGAGATAGAACTTGGAACTACTTGGTTGTGTCAAGTTTCAAAGACCTAGCACAAACCGTGTTTGATTTAGAGTTCCAACTACATGTATCCATATAGGAGAAAACAGAGTGAAACCTAAAAATTAAAACTGTTACAGCCAACGAACTGTTTAACCTAGAAGAACGAAATTTGGTGAGCCAAGTGGGATTGGGTATTGACCATTACCTGAAAGTGTTATCAAGATTGGGTGAAAAAATGTGTGCTGAGATTTCAGGAAACTCGTAGTTTTTTGGAAGCTTGGCAACCCATTTCCATGAAAGTGATTTGCGCCAGTCTCTGCTTAGGGCTACATCAATAGGAAACAAACCATAGAGATAGAACTTGGAACTACTTGATTGTGACAAGTTTAAAAGAGCTAGCACAAACCATGTTTGATTTAGATTTCCAACTACTTGTATCCATATAGGTGAAAACAGAGTGAAACCTAAAAATTAAAACTGTTACTGCCAACGAACGGTTTAACCTAGAAGAACGAAATTTGGTGAGCCAAGTGGGATTGGGGTCCTGATCATTACCTGAAAGTGTCATCAAGATTGGGTGAAAAAATGTGTGCTGAGATTTCAGGAAACTCGTAGTTTTTTGGAAGCTTGGCAACCCCTTTCCATGAACGTGATTTGCACCAGTCTCTGCTTAGGGCTACATCAATAGGAAACAAACCATAGAGATAGAACTTGGAACTACTTTGTTGTGTCAAGTTTCAAAGACCTAGCACAAACCGTGTTTGATTTAGAGTTCCAACTACATGTATCCATATAGGAGAAAACAGAGTGAAACCTAAAAATTAAAACTGTTACTGCCAACGAACTGTTTAACCTAGAAGAACGAAATTTGGTGAGCCAAGTGGGATTGGGGTACTGATCATTACCGGAAAGTGTCATCAAGTTTGGGTGAAAAAATGTGTGCTGAGATTTCAGGAAACTCGTAGTTTTTTGGAAGCAGGCAACCCCTTTCAATGAATGTGATTTGTGCCAGTCTCTGCTTAAGGCTACATCAATAGGAAAAAACCATAGAGATAGAACTTGGAACTACTTGATTGTTTCAAGTTTCAAAGAGCTAGCACAAACCGTGTTTGATTTAGTGTTCCAACTACATGTATTCATATAGGAGAAAACAGAGTGAAACCTAAAAATTAAAACTGTTACTGCCAACGAACGGTTTAATCTAGAAGAACGAAATTTGGTGAGCCAAGTGGGATTGGGGTCCTGATCATTACCTGAAAGTGTCATCAAGATTGGGTGAAAAAATGTGTGCTGAGATTTCAGGAAACTCATAGTTTTTTGGAAGCTTGGCAACCCCTATCCATGAACGTGATTTGCGCCAGTCTCTGCTTAGGGCTATATCAATAGGAAAAAAAAAACATAGAAATAGAACTTGGAACTACTTGATTGTGTCAATTTACAAAGAGCTAGCACAAACTGTGTTTGATTTAGAGTTTCAACTACATGTATCCATATAGGAGAAAACAGAGTTAAACCTAAAAATTAAAACTGTTACTGAAAACGAACGGTTTAACCTAGAAGAACGAAATTTGGTGAGCCAAGTGGGATTGGGGTCCTGATAATTACCTGAAAGTGTCATCAAGATTGGGTGAAAAAATGTGTGCTGAAATTTCAGAAAACTCGTAGTTTTTTGGAAGCTTGGCAACCCCTTTCCATGAAAGTGATTTGCGACAGTCTCTGCTTATGGCTACATCAATAGGAAACAAACCATAGAGATAGAACTTGGAACTACTTGATTGTGTCAAGTTTCAAAGAGCTAGCACAAACCGTGTTTGATTTAGAGTTCCAACTACATGTATCCATATAGGAGAAAACAGAGTGAAACCTAAAAATTAAAACTGTTACTGCCAACGAACGGTTTAAACTAGAAGAACGAAATTTGGTGAGCCAAGTGGGATTGGGGTACTGATCATTACCTGAAAGTGTCATCAAGATTGGGTGAAAAAATGTGTGCTGAGATTTCAGGAAACTCGTAGTTTTTTGGAAGCTTGGCAACCCCTTTCCATGAACGTGATTTGCGCCAGTCTCTGCTTACGGCTATATCAATAGGAAAAAAAAAAAAACATAGCGATAGAACTTGGAACTACTTGATTGTGTCAATTTACAAAGAGCTAGCACAAACTGTGTTTGATTTAGAGTTCCAACTACATGTATCCATACAGGAGAAAACAGAGTGAAACCTAAAAATTAAAACTGTTACTGCCAACGAACGGTTTAAACTAGAAGAACGAAATTTGGTGAGCCAAGTGGGATTGGGGTCCTGATCATTACCTGAAAGTGTCATCAAGATTGGGTGAAAAAATGTGTGCTGAGATTTCAGAAAACTCGTAGTTTTTTGGAAGCTTGGCAACCCCTTTCCATGAAAGTGATTTGCAACAGTCTCTGCTTATGGCTACATCAATAGGAAACAAACCATAGAGATAGAACTTGGAACTACTTGATTGTGTCAAGTTTCAAAGAGCTAGCACAAACCGTGTTTGATTTAGAGTTCCAACGACATGTATCCATATAGGAGAAAACAGAGTGAAACCTAAAAATTAAAACTGTTACTGCCAACGAACGGTTTAAACTAGAAGAACGAAATTTGGTGACCCAAGTGGGATTGGGGTTCTGATCATTACCTGAAAGTGTCATCAACATTGGGTGAAAAAATGTGTGCTGAGATTTCAGGAAACTCGTAGTTTTTTGGAAGCTTGGCAAACCCTTTCCATGAAAGTGATTTGCACCAGTCTCTGCTTAGGGCTACATCAATAGGAAACAAACCATAGAGATAGAACTCCGAACTACTTGGTTGTGTCAAGTTTCAAAGACCTAGCACAAACCGTGTTTGATTTAGAGTTCCAACTATATGTATCCATATAGGAGAAAACACAGTTAAACCTAAAAATTAAAACTGTTACTGAAAACGAACGGTTTAACCTAGAAGAACGAAATTTGGTGAGCCAAGTGGGATTGGGGTACTGATCATTACCTGAAAGTGTCATCAAGATTGGGTGAAAAAATGTGTGCTGAGATTTCAGGAAACTCGTAGTTTTTTGGAAGCTTGGCAACCCCTTTCCATGAAAGTGATTTGCGCCAGTCTCTGCTTAGGGCTATATCAATAGGAAAAAAAAAAAAAACATAGCGATAGAACTTGGAACTACTTGATTGTGTCAATTTACAAAGAGCTAGCACAAACTGTGTTTGATTTAGAGTTCCAACTACATGTATCCATACAGGAGAAAACAGAGTGAAACCTAATAATTAAAACTGTTACTGCCAACGAACGGTTTAAACTAGAAGAACGAAATTTGGTGAGCCAAGTGGGATTGGGGTTCTGATCATTACCTGAAAGTGTCATCAAGATTGGGTGAAAAAATTTGTGCTGAGATTTCAGGAAACACGTAGTTTTTGGAAGCTTGCAAACCCTTTCCATGAAAGTGATTTGCACCAGTCTCTGCTTAGGGCTACATCAATAGGAAACAAACCATAGAGATAGAACTTGGAACTACTTGGTTGTGTCAAGTTTCAAGACCTAGCACAAACCGTGTTTGATTTAGAGTTCCAACTACATGTATCCATATAGGAGAAAACAGAGTGAAACCTAAAAATTAAAACTGTTACTGCCAACGAACTGTTTAACCTAGAAGAACGAAATTTGGTGAGCCAAGTGGGATTGGGGTACTGATCATTACCGGAAAGTGTCATCAAGTTTGGGTGAAAAAATGTGTGCTGAGATTTCAGGAAACTCGTAGTTTTTTGGAAGCAGGCAACCCCTTTCAATGAATGTGATTTGTGCCAGTCTCTTCTTAAGGCTACATCAATAGGAAACAAACCATAGAGATAGAACTTGGAACTACTTCATTGTTTCAAGTTTCAAAGAGCTAGCACAAACCGTGTTTGATTTAGTGTTCCAACTACATGTATCCATATAGGAGAAAACAGAGTGAAACCTAAAAATTAAAACTGTTACTGCCAACGAACGGTTTAATCTAGAAGAACGAAATTTGGTGAGCCAAGTGGGATTGGGGTCCTGATCATTACCTGAAAGTGTCATCAAGATTGGGTGAAAAAATGTGTGCTGAGATTTCAGGAAACTCATAGTTTTTTGGAAGCTTGGCAACCCCTATCCATGAACGTGATTTGCGCCAGTCTCTGCTTAGGGCTATATAAATAGGAAAAAAAAAAAACATAGAAATAGAACTTGGAACTACTTGATTGTGTCAATTTACAAAGAGCTAGCACAAACTGTGTTTGATTTAGAGTTCCAACTACATGTATCCATATAGGAGAAAACAGAGTTAAACCTAAAAATTAAAACTGTTACTGAAAACGAACGGTTTAACCTAGAAGAACAAAATTTGGTGAGCCAAGTGAAATTGGGGTCCTGATCATTACCTGAAAGTGTCATCAAGATTGGGTGAAAAAATGTGTGCTGAGATTTCAGGAAACTCGTAGTTTTTTGGAAGCTTGGCAACCCCTTTCCATGAAAGTGATTTGCGACAGTCTCTGCTTATGGCTACATCAATAGGAAACAAACCATAGAGATAGAACTTGGAACTACTTGATTGTGTCAAGTTTCAAAGAGCTAGCACAAACCGTGTTTGATTCAGAGTTCCAACTACATGTATCCATATAGGAGAAAACAGAGTGAAACCTAAAAATTAAAACTGTTACTGCCAACGAACGGTTTAAACTAGAAGAACGAAATTTGGTGACCCAAGTGGGATTGGGGTTCTGATCATTACCTGAAAGTGTCATCAAGATTGGGTGAAAAAATGTGTGCTGAGATTTCAGGAAACTCGTAGTATTTTGGAAGCTTGGCAAACCCTTTCCATGAAAGTGATTTGCACCAGTCTCTGCTTAGGGCTACATCAATAGGAAACAAACCATAGAGATAGAACTTGGAACTACTTGGTTGTGTCAAGTTTCAAAGACCTAGCACAAACCGTGTTTGATTTAGAGTTCCAACTATATGTATCCCTATATGAGAAAACAGAGTGAAACCTAAAAATTAAAACTGTTACTGCCAATGAACGGTTTAACCTAGAAGAACGAAATTTGGTGACCCAAGTGGGATTGGGGTTCTGATCATTACCTGAAAGTGTCATCAAGATTGGGTGAAAAAATGTGTGCTGAGATTTCCGGAAACTCGTAGTTTTTTAGAAGCTTGGCAACCCCTTTCCATGAAAGTGATTTGTGACAGTCTCTGCTTATGGCTACATCAATAGGAAACAAACCATAGAGATAGAACTTGGAACTACTTGATTGTGTCAAGTTTCAAAGAGCTAGCACAAACCATGTTTGATTTAGAGTTCCAACTACATGTATCCATATAGGAGAAAACAGAGTGAAACCTAAATATTAAAACTGTTACTGCCAACGAACGGTTTAAACTAGAAGAACGAAATTTGGTGACCCAAGTGGGATTGAAGTTCTGATCATTACCTGAAAGTGTCATCAAGATTGGGTGAAAAAATGTGTGCTGAGATTTCAGGAAACTCGTAGTTTTTTGGAAGCTTGGCAAACCCTTTCCATGAAAGTGATTTGCACCAGTCTCTGCTTAGGGCTACATCAATAGGAAACAAACCATAGAGATAGAACTCCGAACTACTTGGTTGTGTCAAGTTTCAAAGACCTAGCACAAACTGTGTTTGATTTAGAGTTCCAACTATATGTATCCATATAGGAGAAAACAGAGTTAAACCTAAAAATTAAAACTGTTACTGAAAACGATCGGTTTAACCTAAAAGAACGAAATTTATTGAGCCAAGTGGGATTGGGGTACTGATCATTACCTGAAAGTGTCATCAAGATTGGGTGAAAAAATGTGTGCTGAGATTTCAGGAAACTCGTAGTTTTTTGGAAGCTTGGCAACCCCTTTCCATGAACGTGATTTGCGCCAGTCTCTGCTTAGGGCTATATCAATAGGAAAAAAAAAAAAAAACATAGCGATAGAACTTGGAACTACTTGATTGTGTCAATTTACAAAGAGCTAGCACAAACTGTGTTTGATTTAGAGTTCCAACTACATGTATCCATACAGGAGAAAACAGAGTGAAACCTAAAAATTAAAACTGTTACTGCCAACGAACGGTTTAAACTAGAAGAACGAAATTTGGTGAGCCAATTGGGATTGGGGTTCTGATCATTACCTGAAAGTGTCATCAAGATTGGGTGAAAAAATTTGTGCTGAGATTTCAGGAAACTCGTAGTTTTTTGGAAGCTTGGCAAACCCTTTCCATGAACGTGATTTGCACCAGTCTCTGCTAAGGGCTACATCAATAGGAAAAAAACCATAGAGATAGAACTTGGAACTACTTGGTTGTGTCAAGTTTCAAAGACCTAGCACAAACCGTGTTTGATTTAGAGTTCCAACTACATGTATCCATATAGGAGAAAACAGAGTGAAACGTAAAAATTAAAACTATTACTGCCAACGAACGGTTTAACCTAGAAGAACTAAATTTGGTGAGCCAAGTGGGATTGGGTACTGATCATTACCTGAAAGTGTCATCAAGATTGGGTGAAAAAATGTGTGCTGAGATTTCAGGAAACTCGTAGTTTTTTGGAAGCTTGGCAACCCCTTTCCATGAAAGTGATTTGCGCCAATCTCTGCTTAGGGCTACATCAATAGGAAACAAACCATAGAGATAGAACTTGGAACTACTTGGTTGTGTCAAGTTTCAAAGAGCTAGCACAAACAGTGTTTGATTTAGAGTTCCAAGTACATGTATCCATATAGGAGAAAACAGAGTGAAACCTAAAAATTAAAACTGTTACTGCAAATGAACGGTTTAACCTAGAAGAACGAAATTTGGTGAGCCAAGTGGGATTGGGGTACTGATCATTACCTGAAAGTGTCATCAAGATTGGGTGAAAAAATGTGTGCTGAGATTTTAGGAAACTCGTAGTTTATGGAAGCTTGGCAACCCCTTTCCAAGAACGTGATTTGCGCCAGTCTCTGCTTAGGGCTATATCAATAGGAAAAAAAAAAACCTAGAGATAGAACTTGGAACTACTTGATTGTGTCAAGTTACAAAGAGCTAGCACAAACTGTGTTTGATTTAGAGTTCCAACTACAAGTATCCATATGGGAGAAAACAGAGTGAAACCTAAAAATTAAAACTGTTACTGCCAACGAACGGTTTAACCTAGAAGAACGAAATTTGGTGAGCCAAGTGGGATTGGGGTCCTGATCATTACCTGAAAGTGTCATCAAGATTGCTTGAAAAAATGTGTGCTGAGATTTCAGGAAACTCGTAGTTTTTTGGAAGCTTTGCAACCCCTTTCCATGAAAGTGATTTGCGACAGTCTCTGCTTATGGCTACATCAATAGGAAACAAACCATAGAGATAGAACTTGGAACTACTTGATTGTGTTAAGTTTCAAAGAGCTAGCACACACCGTGTTTGATTTAGAGTTCCAACTACATGTATCCATATAGGAGAAAACAGAGTGAAACCTAAAAATTAAAACTGTTACTGCCAGCGAACCGTTTAACCTAGAAGAACGAAATTTGGTGAGCCAAGTGGGATTGGGGTCCTGATCATTACCTGAAAGTGTCATCAAGATTGGGTCAAAAAATATGTGCTGAGATTTCAGGAAACTCGTAGTTTTTTGGAAGCTTGGCAAACCCTTTCCATGAAAGTGATTTGCACCAGTCTCTGCTTAGGGCTACATCAATAGGAAACAAACCATAGAGATAGAACTCCGAACTACTTGGTTGTGTCAAGTTTCAAAGACCTAGCACAAACCGTGTTTGATTTAGAGTTCCAACTACATGTATCCATATAGGAGAAAACAGAGTGAAACCTAAAAATTAAAACTGTTACTGCCAACGAACTGTTTAACCTAGAAGAACGAAATTTGGTGAGCCAAGTGGGATTGGGGTACTGATCATTACCGGAAAGTGTCATCAAGTTTGGGTGAAAAAATGTGTGCTGAGATTTCAGGAAACTCGTAGTTTTTTGGAAGCAGGCAACCCCTTTCAATGAATGTGATTTGTGCCAGTCTCTGCTTAAGGCTACATCAATAGGAAACAAACCATAGAGATAGAACTTGGAACTACTTGATTGTTTCAAGTTTCAAAGAGCTAGCACAAACCGTGTTTGATTTAGTGTTCCAACTACATGTATCCATATAGGAGAAAACAGAGTGAAACCTAAAAATTAAAACTGTTACTGCCAACGAACGGTTTAATCTAGAAGAACGAAATTTGGTGAGCCAAGTGGGATTGGGATCCTGATCATTACCTGAAAGTGTCATCAAGATTGGGTGAAAAAATGTGTGCTGAGATTTCAGGAAACTCATAGTTTTTTGGAAGCTTGGCAACCCCTATCCATGAACGTGATTTGCGCCAGTCTCTGCTTAGGGCTATATCAATAGGAAAAAAAAAAAAAAACATAGAAATAGAACTTGGAACTACTTGATTGTGTCAATTTACAAAGAGCTAGCACAAACTGTGTTTGATTTAGAGTTCCAACTACATGTATCCATATAGGAGAAAACAGAGTTAAACCTAAAAATTAAAACTGTTACTGAAAACGAATGGTTTAACCTAGAAGAACGAAATTTGGTGAGCCAAGTGGGATTGGGGTCCTGATAATTACCTGAAAGTGTCATCAAGATTGGGTGAAAAAATGTGTGCTGAGATTTCAGAAAACTCGTAGTTTTTTGGAAGGTTGGCAACCCCTTTCCATGAAAGTGATTTGCGACAGTCTCTGCTTATGGCTACATCAATAGGAAACAAACCATAGAAATAGAACTTGGAACTACTTGATTGTGTCAAGTTTCAAAGAGCTAGCACAAACCGTGTTTGATTTAGAGTTCCAACTACATGTATCCATATAGGAGAAAACAGAGTGAAACCTAAAAATTAAAACTGTTACTGCCAACGAACAGTTTAAACTAGAAGAACGAAATTTGGTGAGCCAAGTGGGATTGGGGTACTGATCATTACCTGAAAGTGTCATCAAGATTGGGTGAAAAAATGTGTGCTGAGATTTCAGGAAACTCGTAGTTTTTTGGAAGCTTGGCAACCCCTTTCCACGAACGTGATTTGCGCCAGTCTCTGCTTAGGGCTATATCAATAGGAAAAAAAAAACATAGCGATAGAACTTGGAACTAATTGATTGTGTCAATTTACAAAGAGCTAGCACAAACTGTGTTTGATTTAGAGTTCCAACTACATGTATCCATACAGGAGAAACCAGAGTGAAACCTAAAAATTAAAACTGTTACTGCCAACGAACGGTTTAAACTAGAAGAACGAAATTTGGTGAGCCAAGTGGGATTGGGGTTCTGATCATTACCTGAAAGTGTCATCAAGATTGGGTGAAAAAATTTGTGCTGAGATTTCAGGAAACTCGTAGTTTTTTGGAAGCTTGGCAAACCCTTTCCATGAAAGTGATTTGCACCAGTCTCTGCTTAGGGCTACATCAATAGGAAACAAACCATAGAGATAGAACTTGGAACTACTTGGTTGTGTCAAGTTTCAAAGACCTAGCACAAACCGTGTTTGATTTAGAGTTCCAACTACATGTATCCATATAGGAGAAAACAGAGTGAAACCTAAAAATTAAAACTGTTACTGCCAACGAACTGTTTAACCTAGAAGAACGAAATTTGGTGAGCCAAGTGGGATTGGGGTACTGATCATTACTGGAAAGTGTCATCAAGTTTGGGTGAAAAAATGTGTGCTGAGATTTCAGGAAACTCGTAGTTTTTTGGAAGCAGGCAACCCCTTTCAATGAATGTGATTTGTGCCAGTCTCTGCTTAAGTTTACATCAATAGGAAACAAACCATAGAGATAGAACTTGGAACTACTTGATTGTTTCAAGTTTCAAAGAGCTAGCACAAACCGTGTTTGATTTAGTATTCCAACTACATGTATCCATATAGGAGAAAACAGAGTGAAACCTAAAAATTAAAACTGTTACTGCCAACGAACGGTTTAATCTAGAAGAACGAAATTTGGTGAGCCAAGTGGGATTGGGGTCCTGATCATTACCTGAAAGTGTCATCAAGATTGGGTGAAAAAATGTGTGCTGAGATTTCAGGAAACTCATAGTTTTTTGGAAGCTTGGCAACCCCTATCCATGAACGTGATTTGCGCCAGTCTCTGCTTAGGGCTATATCAATAGGAAAAAAAAAAAACATAGAAATAGAACTTGGAACTACTTGATTGTGTCAATTTACAAAGAGCTAGCACAAACTGTGTTTGATTTAGAGTTCCAACTACATGTATCCATATAGGAGAAAACAGAGTTAAACCTAAAAATTAAAACTGTTACTGAAAACGAACGGTTTAACCTAGAAGAACGAAATTTGGTGAGCCAAGTGAAATTGGGGTCCTGATCATTACCTGAAAGTGTCATCAAGATTGGGTGAAAAAATGTGTGCTGAGATTTCAGAAAACTCGTAGTTTTTTGGAAGCTTGGCAACCCCTTTCCATGAAAGTGATTTGCGACAGTCTCTGCTTATGGCTACATCAATAGGAAACAAACCATAGAGATAGAACTTGGAACTACTTGATTGTGTCAAGTTTCAAAGAGCTAGCACAAACCGTGTTTGATTCAGAGTTCCAACTACATGTATCCATATAGGAGAAAACAGAGTGAAACCTAAAAATTAAAACTATTACTGCCAACGAACGGTTTAAACTAGAAGAACGAAATTTGGTGACCCAAGTGGGATTGGGGTTCTGATCATTACCTGAAAGTGTCATCAAGATTGGGTGAAAAAATGTGTGCTGAGATTTCAGGTAACTCGTAGTATTTTGGAAGCTTGGCAAACCCTTTCCATGAAAGTGATTTGCACCAGTCTCTGCTTAGGGCTACATCAATAGGAAACAAACCATAGAGATATAACTTGGAACTACTTGGTTGTGTCAAGTTTCAAAGACCTAGCACAAACCGTGTTTGATTTAGAGTTCCAACTATATGTATCCCTATATGAGAAAACAGAGTGAAACCTAAAAATTAAAACTGTTACTGCCAATGAACGGTTTAACCTAGAAGAACGAAATTTGGTGACCCAAGTGGGATTGGGGTTCTGATCATTACCTGAAAGTGTCATCAAGATTGGGTGAAAAAATGTGTGCTGAGATTTCCGGAAACTCGTAGTTTTTTAGAAGCTTGGCAACCCCTTTCCATGAAAGTGATTTGTGACAGTCTCTGCTTATGGCTACATCAATAGGAAACAAACCATAGAGATAGAACTTGGAACTACTTGATTGTGTCAAGTTTCAAAGAGCTAGCACAAACCATGTTTGATTTAGAGTTCCAACTACATGTATCCATATAGGAGAAAACAGAGTGAAACCTAAATATTAAAACTGTTACTGCCAACGAACGGTTTAAACTAGAAGAACGAAATTTGGTGACCCAAGTGGGATTGAAGTTCTGATCATTACCTGAAAGTGTCATCAAGATTGGGTGAAAAAATGTGTGCTGAGATTTCAGGAAACTCGTAGTTTTTTGGAAGCTTGGCAAACCCTTTCCATGAAAGTGATTTGCACCAGTCTCTGCTTAGGGCTACATCAATAGGAAACAAACCATAGAGATAGAACTCCGAACTACTTGGTTGTGTCAAGTTTCAAAGACCTAGCACAAACTGTGTTTGATTTAGAGTTCCAACTATATGTATCCATATAGGAGAAAACAGAGTTAAACCTAAAAATTAAAACTGTTACTGAAAACGATCGGTTTAACCTAAAAGAACGAAATTTATTGAGCCAAGTGGGATTGGGGTACTGATCATTACCTGAAAGTGTCATCAAGATTGGGTGAAAAAATGTGTGCTGAGATTTCAGGAAACTCGTAGTTTTTTGGAAGCTTGGCAACCCCTTTCCATGAACGTGATTTGCGCCAGTCTCTGCTTAGGGCTATATCAATAGGAAAAAAAAAAAAAAACATAGCGATAGAACTTGGAACTACTTGATTGTGTCAATTTACAAAGAGCTAGCACAAACTGTGTTTGATTTAGAGTTCCAACTACATGTATCCATACAGGAGAAAACAGAGTGAAACCTAAAAATTAAAACTGTTACTGCCAACGAACGGTTTAAACTAGAAGAACGAAATTTGGTGAGCCAATTGGGATTGGGGTTCTGATCATTACCTGAAAGTGTCATCAAGATTGGGTGAAAAAATTTGTGCTGAGATTTCAGGAAACTCGTAGTTTTTTGGAAGCTTGGCAAACCCTTTCCATGAACGTGATTTGCACCAGTCTCTGCTAAGGGCTACATCAATAGGAAAAAAACCATAGAGATAGAACTTGGAACTACTTGGTTGTGTCAAGTTTCAAAGACCTAGCACAAACCGTGTTTGATTTAGAGTTCCAACTACATGTATCCATATAGGAGAAAACAGAGTGAAACGTAAAAATTAAAACTATTACTGCCAACGAACGGTTTAACCTAGAAGAACTAAATTTGGTGAGCCAAGTGGGATTGGGTACTGATCATTACCTGAAAGTGTCATCAAGATTGGGTGAAAAAATGTGTGCTGAGATTTCAGGAAACTCGTAGTTTTTTGGAAGCTTGGCAACCCCTTTCCATGAAAGTGATTTGCGCCAATCTCTGCTTAGGGCTACATCAATAGGAAACAAACCATAGAGATAGAACTTGGAACTACTTGGTTGTGTCAAGTTTCAAAGAGCTAGCACAAACAGTGTTTGATTTAGAGTTCCAAGTACATGTATCCATATAGGAGAAAACAGAGTGAAACCTAAAAATTAAAACTGTTACTGCAAATGAACGGTTTAACCTAGAAGAACGAAATTTGGTGAGCCAAGTGGGATTGGGGTACTGATCATTACCTGAAAGTGTCATCAAGATTGGGTGAAAAAATGTGTGCTGAGATTTTAGGAAACTCGTAGTTTATGGAAGCTTGGCAACCCCTTTCCAAGAACGTGATTTGCGCCAGTCTCTGCTTAGGGCTATATCAATAGGAAAAAAAAAAAACCTAGAGATAGAACTTGGAACTACTTGATTGTGTCAAGTTACAAAGAGCTAGCACAAACTGTGTTTGATTTAGAGTTCCAACTACAAGTATCCATATGGGAGAAAACAGAGTGAAACCTAAAAATTAAAACTGTTACTGCCAACGAACGGTTTAACCTAGAAGAACGAAATTTGGTGAGCCAAGTGGGATTGGGGTCCTGATCATTACCTGAAAGTGTCATCAAGATTGCTTGAAAAAATGTGTGCTGAGATTTCAGGAAACTCGTAGTTTTTTGGAAGCTTTGCAACCCCTTTCCATGAAAGTGATTTGCGACAGTCTCTGCTTATGGCTACATCAATAGGAAACAAACCATAGAGATAGAACTTGGAACTACTTGATTGTGTTAAGTTTCAAAGAGCTAGCACACACCGTGTTTGATTTAGAGTTCCAACTACATGTATCCATATAGGAGAAAACAGAGTGAAACCTAAAAATTAAAACTGTTACTGCCAGCGAACCGTTTAACCTAGAAGAACGAAATTTGGTGAGCCAAGTGGGATTGGGGTCCTGATCATTACCTGAAAGTGTCATCAAGATTGGGTCAAAAAATATGTGCTGAGATTTCAGGAAACTCGTAGTTTTTTGGAAGCTTGGCAAACCCTTTCCATGAAAGTGATTTGCACCAGTCTCTGCTTAGGGCTACATCAATAGGAAACAAACCATAGAGATAGAACTCCGAACTACTTGGTTGTGTCAAGTTTCAAAGACCTAGCACAAACCGTGTTTGATTTAGAGTTCCAACTACATGTATCCATATAGGAGAAAACAGAGTGAAACCTAAAAATTAAAACTGTTACTGCCAACGAACTGTTTAACCTAGAAGAACGAAATTTGGTGAGCCAAGTGGGATTGGGGTACTGATCATTACCGGAAAGTGTCATCAAGTTTGGGTGAAAAAATGTGTGCTGAGATTTCAGGAAACTCGTAGTTTTTTGGAAGCAGGCAACCCCTTTCAATGAATGTGATTTGTGCCAGTCTCTGCTTAAGGCTACATCAATAGGAAACAAACCATAGAGATAGAACTTGGAACTACTTGATTGTTTCAAGTTTCAAAGAGCTAGCACAAACCGTGTTTGATTTAGTGTTCCAACTACATGTATCCATATAGGAGAAAACAGAGTGAAACCTAAAAATTAAAACTGTTACTGCCAACGAACGGTTTAATCTAGAAGAACGAAATTTGGTGAGCCAAGTGGGATTGGGATCCTGATCATTACCTGAAAGTGTCATCAAGATTGGGTGAAAAAATGTGTGCTGAGATTTCAGGAAACTCATAGTTTTTTGGAAGCTTGGCAACCCCTATCCATGAACGTGATTTGCGCCAGTCTCTGCTTAGGGCTATATCAATAGGAAAAAAAAAAAAAAACATAGAAATAGAACTTGGAACTACTTGATTGTGTCAATTTACAAAGAGCTAGCACAAACTGTGTTTGATTTAGAGTTCCAACTACATGTATCCATATAGGAGAAAACAGAGTTAAACCTAAAAATTAAAACTGTTACTGAAAACGAATGGTTTAACCTAGAAGAACGAAATTTGGTGAGCCAAGTGGGATTGGGGTCCTGATAATTACCTGAAAGTGTCATCAAGATTGGGTGAAAAAATGTGTGCTGAGATTTCAGAAAACTCGTAGTTTTTTGGAAGGTTGGCAACCCCTTTCCATGAAAGTGATTTGCGACAGTCTCTGCTTATGGCTACATCAATAGGAAACAAACCATAGAAATAGAACTTGGAACTACTTGATTGTGTCAAGTTTCAAAGAGCTAGCACAAACCGTGTTTGATTTAGAGTTCCAACTACATGTATCCATATAGGAGAAAACAGAGTGAAACCTAAAAATTAAAACTGTTACTGCCAACGAACAGTTTAAACTAGAAGAACGAAATTTGGTGAGCCAAGTGGGATTGGGGTACTGATCATTACCTGAAAGTGTCATCAAGATTGGGTGAAAAAATGTGTGCTGAGATTTCAGGAAACTCGTAGTTTTTTGGAAGCTTGGCAACCCCTTTCCACGAACGTGATTTGCGCCAGTCTCTGCTTAGGGCTATATCAATAGGAAAAAAAAAACATAGCGATAGAACTTGGAACTAATTGATTGTGTCAATTTACAAAGAGCTAGCACAAACTGTGTTTGATTTAGAGTTCCAACTACATGTATCCATACAGGAGAAACCAGAGTGAAACCTAAAAATTAAAACTGTTACTGCCAACGAACGGTTTAAACTAGAAGAACGAAATTTGGTGAGCCAAGTGGGATTGGGGTTCTGATCATTACCTGAAAGTGTCATCAAGATTGGGTGAAAAAATTTGTGCTGAGATTTCAGGAAACTCGTAGTTTTTTGGAAGCTTGGCAAACCCTTTCCATGAAAGTGATTTGCACCAGTCTCTGCTTAGGGCTACATCAATAGGAAACAAACCATAGAGATAGAACTTGGAACTACTTGGTTGTGTCAAGTTTCAAAGACCTAGCACAAACCGTGTTTGATTTAGAGTTCCAACTACATGTATCCATATAGGAGAAAACAGAGTGAAACCTAAAAATTAAAACTGTTACTGCCAACGAACTGTTTAACCTAGAAGAACGAAATTTGGTGAGCCAAGTGGGATTGGGGTACTGATCATTACTGGAAAGTGTCATCAAGTTTGGGTGAAAAAATGTGTGCTGAGATTTCAGGAAACTCGTAGTTTTTTGGAAGCAGGCAACCCCTTTCAATGAATGTGATTTGTGCCAGTCTCTGCTTAAGTTTACATCAATAGGAAACAAACCATAGAGATAGAACTTGGAACTACTTGATTGTTTCAAGTTTCAAAGAGCTAGCACAAACCGTGTTTGATTTAGTATTCCAACTACATGTATCCATATAGGAGAAAACAGAGTGAAACCTAAAAATTAAAACTGTTACTGCCAACGAACGGTTTAATCTAGAAGAACGAAATTTGGTGAGCCAAGTGGGATTGGGGTCCTGATCATTACCTGAAAGTGTCATCAAGATTGGGTGAAAAAATGTGTGCTGAGATTTCAGGAAACTCATAGTTTTTTGGAAGCTTGGCAACCCCTATCCATGAACGTGATTTGCGCCAGTCTCTGCTTAGGGCTATATCAATAGGAAAAAAAAAAAACATAGAAATAGAACTTGGAACTACTTGATTGTGTCAATTTACAAAGAGCTAGCACAAACTGTGTTTGATTTAGAGTTCCAACTACATGTATCCATATAGGAGAAAACAGAGTTAAACCTAAAAATTAAAACTGTTACTGAAAACGAACGGTTTAACCTAGAAGAACGAAATTTGGTGAGCCAAGTGAAATTGGGGTCCTGATCATTACCTGAAAGTGTCATCAAGATTGGGTGAAAAAATGTGTGCTGAGATTTCAGAAAACTCGTAGTTTTTTGGAAGCTTGGCAACCCCTTTCCATGAAAGTGATTTGCGACAGTCTCTGCTTATGGCTACATCAATAGGAAACAAACCATAGAGATAGAACTTGGAACTACTTGATTGTGTCAAGTTTCAAAGAGCTAGCACAAACCGTGTTTGATTCAGAGTTCCAACTACATGTATCCATATAGGAGAAAACAGAGTGAAACCTAAAAATTAAAACTATTACTGCCAACGAACGGTTTAAACTAGAAGAACGAAATTTGGTGACCCAAGTGGGATTGGGGTTCTGATCATTACCTGAAAGTGTCATCAAGATTGGGTGAAAAAATGTGTGCTGAGATTTCAGGTAACTCGTAGTATTTTGGAAGCTTTGCAAACCCTTTCCAGGAAAGTGATTTGCACCAGTCTCTGCTTAGGGCTACATCAATAGGAAACAAACCATAGAGATATAACTTGGAACTACTTGGTTGTGTCAAGTTTCAAAGACCTAGCACAAACCGTGTTTGATTTAGAGTTCCAACTATATGTATCCCTATATGAGAAAACAGAGTGAAACCTAAAAATTAAAACTGTTACTGCCAATGAACGGTTTAACCTAGAAGAACGAAATTTGGTGACCCAAGTGGGATTGGGGTTCTGATCATTACCTGAAAGTGTCATCAAGATTGGGTGAAAAAATATGTGCTGAGATTTCCGGAAACTCGTAGTTTTTTAGAAGCTTGGCAACCCCTTTCCATGAAAGTGATTTGTGACAGTCTCTGCTTATGGCTACATCAATAGGAAACAAACCATAGAGATAGAACTTGGAACTACTTGATTGTGTCAAGTTTCAAAGAGCTAGCACAAACCGTGTTTGATTTAGAGTTCCAACTACATGTATCCATATAGGAGAAAACAGAGTGAAACCTAAAAATTAAAACTGTTACTGCCAACGAACGGTTTAAACTAGAAGAACGAAATTTGGTGACCCAAGTGGGATTGAAGTTCTGATCATTACCTGAAAGTGTCATCAAGATTGGGTGAAAAAATGTGTGCTGAGATTTCAGGAAACTCGTAGTTTTTTGGAAGCTTGGCAAACCTTTTCCATGAAAGTGATTTGCACCAGTCTCTGCTTAGGGCTACATCAATAGGAAACAAACCATAGAGATAGAACTCCGAACTACTTGGTTGTGTCAAGTTTCAAAGACCTAGCACAAACTGTGTTTGATTTAGAGTTCCAACTATATGTATCCATATAGGAGAAAACAGAGTTAAACCTAAAAATTAAAACTGTTACTGAAAACGAACGGTTTAACCTAAAAGAACGAAATTTATTGAGCCAAGTGGGATTGGGGTACTGATCATTACCTGAATGTGTCATCAAGATTGGGTGAAAAAATGTGTGCTGAGATTTCAGGAAACTCGTAGTTTTTTGGAAGCTTGGCAACCCCTTTCCATGAACGTGATTTGCGCCAGTCTCTGCTTAGGGCTATATCAATAGGAAAAAAAAAAAAAAAACATAGCGATAGAACTTGGAACTACTTGATTGTGTCAATTTACAAAGAGCTAGCACAAACTGTGTTTGATTTAGAGTTCCAACTACATGTATCCATACAGGAGAAAACAGAGTGAAACCTAAAAATTAAAACTGTTACTGCCAACGAACGGTTTAAACTAGAAGAACGAAATTTGGTGAGCCAATTGGGATTGGGGTTCTGATCATTACCTGAAAGTGTCATCAAGATTGGGTGAAAAAATTTGTGCTGAGATTTCAGGAAACTCGTAGTTTTTTGGAAGCTTGGCAAACCCTTTCCATGAACGTGATTTGCACCAGTCTCTGCTGAGGGCTACATCAATAGGAAAAAAACCATAGAGATAGAACTTGGAACTACTTGGTTGTGTCAAGTTTCAAAGACCTAGCACAAACCGTGTTTGATTTAGAGTTCCAACTACATGTATCCATATAGGAGAAAACAGAGTGAAACCTAAAAATGAAAACTATTACTGCCAACGAACGGTTTAACCTAGAAGAACTAAATTTGGTGAGCCAAGTGGGATTGGGTACTGATCATTACCTGAAAGTGTCATCAAGATTGGGTGAAAAAATGTGTGCTGAGATTTCAGGAAACTCGTAGTTTTTTGGAAGCTTGGCAACCCCTTTCCATGAAAGTGATTTGCGCCAATCTCTGCTTAGGGCTACATCAATAGGAAACAAACCATAGAGATAGAACTTGGAACTACTTGGTTGTGTCAAGTTTCAAAGAGCTAGCACAAACAGTGTTTGATTTAGAGTTCCAAGTACATGTATCCATATAGGAGAAAACAGAGTGAAACCTAAAAATTAAAACTGTTACTGCCAATGAACGGTTTAACCTAGAAGAACGAAATTTGGTGAGCCAAGTGGGATTGGGGTACTGATCATTACCTGAAAGTGTCATCAACATTGGGTGAAAAAATGTGTGCTGAGATTTCAGGAAACTCGTAGTTTTTTAAAAGCTTGGCAACCTCTTTCCATGAAAGTGATTTGCGCCAGTCTCTGCTTAGGGCTATATCAATAGGAAAAAAAAAACCTAGAGATAGAACTTGGAACTACTTGATTGTGTCAAGTTACAAAGAGCTAGCACAAACTGTGTTTGATTTAGAGTTCCAACTACAAGTATCCATATGGGAGAAAACAGAGTGAAACCTAAAAATTAAAACTGTTACTGCCAACGAACGGTTTAACCTAGAAGAACGAAATTTGGTGAGCCAAGTGGGATTGGGGTCCTGATCATTACCTGAAAGTGTCATCAAGATTGCTTGAAAAAATGTGTGCTGAGATTTCAGGAAACTCGTAGTTTTTTGGAAGCTTGGCAACCCCTTTCCATGAAAGTGATTTGCGACAGTCTCTGCTTATGGCTACATCAATAGGAAACAAACCATAGAGATAGAACTTGGAACTACTTGATTGTGTTAAGTTTCAAAGAGCTAGCACACACCGTGTTTGATTTAGAGTTCCAACTACATGTATCCATATAGGAGAAAACAGAGTGAAACCTAAAAATTAAAACTGTTACTGCCAGCGAACCGTTTAACGTAGAAGAACGAAATTTGGTGAGCCAAGTGGGATTGGGGTCCTGATCATTACCTGAAAGTGTCATCAAGATTGGGTCAAAAAATATGTGCTGAGATTTCAGGAAACTCGTAGTTTTTTGGAAGCTTGGCAAACCCTTTCCATGAAAGTGATTTGCACCAGTCTCTGCTTAGGACTATATCAATAGGAAACAAACCATAGAGATAGAACTCCGAACTACTTGGTTGTGTCAAGTTTCAAAGACCTTGCACAAACCGTGTTTGATTTAGAGTTCCAACTATATGTATCCATATAGGAGAAAACAGAGTGAAACCTAAAAATTAAAACTGTTACTGCCAATGAACGGTTTAACCTAGAAGAACGAAATTTGGTGAGCCAAGTGGGATTGGGGTACTGATCATTACCTGAAAGTGTCATCAAGATTGGGTGAAAAAATGTGTGCTGAGATTTCAGGAAACTTGTAGTTTTTTGGAAGCTTGGCAACCCCTTTCCATGAACGTGATTTGCGCCAGTCTCTGCTTAGGGCTATATCAATAGGAAAAAAAAAAAAACATAGCGATAGAACTTGGAACTACTTGATTGTGTCAATTTACAAAGAGCTAGCACAAACTGTGTTTGATTTAGAGTTCCAACTACATGTATCCATACAGGAGAAAACAGAGTGAAACCTAAAAATTAAAACTGTTACTGCCAACGAAGGGTTTAAACTAGAAGAACGAAATTTGGTGAGCCAAGTGGGATTGGGGATCTGATCATTACCTGAAAGTGTCATCAAGATTGGGTGAAAAAATTTGTGCTGAGATTTCAGGAAACTCGTAGTTTTTTGGAAGCTTGGCAAACCCTTTCCATGAAAGTGATTTGCACCAGTCTCTGCTTAGGGCTACATCAATAGGAAACAAACCATAGAGATAGAACTTGGAACTACTTGGTTGTGTCAAGTTTCAAAGACCTAGCACAAACCGTGTTTGATTTAGAGTTCCAACTACATGTATCCATATAGGAGAAAACAGAGTGAAACCTAAAAATTAAAACTGTTACTGCCAACGAACTGTTTAACCTAGAAGAACGAAATTTGGTGAGCCAAGTGGGATTGGGGTACTGATCATTACCGGAAAGTGTCATCAAGTTTGGGTGAAAAAATGTGTGCTGAGATTTCAGGAAACTCGTAGTTTTTTGGAAGCAGGCAACCCCTTTCAATGAATGTGATTTGTGCCAGTCTCTGCTTAAGGCTACATCAATAGGAAACAAACCATAGAGATAGAACTTGGAACTACTTGATTGTTTCAAGTTTCAAAGAGCTAGCACAAACCGTGTTTGATTTAGTGTTCCAACTACATGTATCCATATAGGAGAAAACAGAGTGAAACCTAAAAATTAAAACTGTTACTGCCAACGAACGGTTTAATCTAGAAGAACGAAATTTGTTGAGCCAAGTGGGATTGGGATCCTGATCATTACCTGAAAGTGTCATCAAGATTGGGTGAAAAAATGTGTGCTGAGATTTCAGGAAACTCATAGTTTTTTGGAAGCTTGGCAACCCCTATCCATGAACGTGATTTGCGCCAGTCTCTGCTTAGGGCTATATCAATAGGAAAAAAAAAAAACATAGAAATAGAACTTGGAACTACTTGATTGTGTCAATTTACAAAGAGCTAGCACAAACTGTGTTTGATTTAGAGTTCCAACTACATGTATCCATATAGGAGAAAACGGAGTTAAACCTAAAAATTAAAACTGTTACTGAAAACGAATGGTTTAACCTAGAAGAACGAAATTTGGTGAGCCAAGTGGGATTGGGGTCCTGATAATTACCTGAAAGTGTCATCAAGATTGGGTGAAAAAATGTGTGCTGAGATTTCAGAAAACTCGTAGTTTTTTGGAAGGTTGGCAACCCCTTTCCATGAAAGTGATTTGCGACAGTCTCTGCTTATGGCTACATCAATAGGAAACAAACCATAGAGATAGAACTTGGAACTACTTGATTGTGTCAAGTTTCAAAGAGCTAGCACAAACCGTGTTTGATTTAGTGTTCCAACTACATGTATCCATATAGGAGAAAACGGAGTTAAACCTAAAAATTAAAACTGTTACTGAAAACGAATGGTTTAACCTAGAAGAACGAAATTTGGTGAGCCAAGTGGGATTGGGGTACTGATCATTACCGGAAAGTGTCATCAAGTTTGGGTGAAAAAATGTGTGCTGAGATTTCCGGAAACTCGTAGTTTTTTAGAAGCTTGGCAACCCCTTTCCATGAAAGTGATTTGTGACAGTCTCTGCTTATGGCTACATCAATAGGAAACAAACCATAGAGATAGAACTTGGAACTACTTGATTGTGTCAAGTTTCAAAGAGCTAGCACAAACTGTGTTTGATTTAGAGTTCCAACTACATGTATCCATATAGGAGAAAACGGAGTTAAACCTAAAAATTAAAACTGTTACTGAAAACGAATGGTTTAACCTAGAAGAACGAAATTTGGTGAGCCAAGTGGGATTGGGGTACTGATCATTACCGGAAAGTGTCATCAAGTTTGGGTGAAAAAATGTGTGCTGAGATTTCAGGAAACTCGTATATTTGGAAGCAGGCAACCCCTTTCAATGAATGTGATTTGTGCCAGTCTCTGCTTAAGTTTACATCAATAGGAAACAAACCATAGAGATAGAACTTGGAACTACTTGATTGTTTCAAGTTTCAAAGAGCTAGCACAAACCGTGTTTGATTTAGTGTTCCAACTACATGTATCCATATAGGAGAAAACAGAGTGAAACCCAAAAATTAAAACTGTTACTGCCAACGAACGGTTTAATCTAGAAGAACGAAATTTGGTGAGCCAAGTGGGATTGGGGTCCTGATCATTACCTGAAAGTGTCATCAAGATTGGGTCAAAAAATGTGTGCTGAGATTTCAGGAAACTCATAGTTTTTTGGAAGCTTGGCAACCCCTATCCATGAACGTGATTTGCGCCAGTCTCTGCTTAGGGCTATATCAATAGGAAAAAAAAAACATAGAAATAGAACTTGGAACTACTTGATTGTGTCAATTTACAAAGAGCTATCACAAACTGTGTTTGATTTAGAGTTCCAACTACATGTATCCATATAGGAGAAAACAGAGTTAAACCTAAAATTTAAAACTGTTACTGAAAACGAACGGTTTAACCTAGAAGAACGAAATTTGGTGAGCCAAGTGGGATTGGGGTCCTGATCATTACCTGAAACTGTCATCAAGATTGGGTGAAAAAATGTGTGCTGAGATTTCAGAAAACTCGTAGTTTTTTGGAAGCTTGGCAACCCCTTTCCATGTAAGTGATTTGCGACAGTCTCTGCTTATGGCTACATCAATAGGAAACAAACCATAGAGATAGAACTTGGAACTACTTGATTGTGTCAAGTTTCAAAGAGCTAGCACAAACCGTGTTTGATTTAGAGTTCCAACTACATGTATCCATATAGGAGAAAACAGAGTGAAACCTAAAAATTAAAACTGTTACTGCCAACGAACGGTTTAAACTAGAAGAACGAAATTTGGTGACCCAAGTGGGATTGGGGTTCTGATCATTACCTGAAAGTGTCATCAAGATTGGGTGAAAAAATATGTGCTGAGATTTCAGGAAACTCGTAGTTTTTTGGAAGCTTGGCAACCCCTTTCCATGAAAGTGATTTGCACCAGTCTCTGCTTAGGGCTACATCAATAGGAAACAAACCATAGAGATAGAACTCCGAACTACTTGGTTGTGTCAAGTTTCAAAGACCTAGCACAAACCGTGTTTGATTTAGAGTTCCAACTATATGTATCCATATAGGAGAAAACAGAGTGAAACCTAAAAATTAAAACTGTTACTGCCAATGAACGGTTTAACCTAGAAGAACGAAATTTGGTGAGCCAAGTGAAATTGGGGTCCTGATCATTACCTGAAAGTGTCATCAAGATTGGGTGAAAAAATGTGTGCTGAGATTTCAGGAAACTCGTAGTTTTTTGGAAGCTTGGCAACCCCTTTCCATGAACGTGATTTGCGCCAGTCTCTGCTTAGGGCTATATCAATAGGAAAAAAAAAAAAAAACATAGCGATAGAACTTGGAACTACTTGATTGTGTCAATTTACAAAGAGCTAGCACAAACTGTGTTTGATTTAGAGTTCCAACTACATGTATCCATATAGGAGAAAACAGAGTGAAACCTAAAAATTTAAACTGTTACTGCCAACGAACGGTTTAAACTAGAAGAACGAAATTTGGTGAGCCAAGTGGGATTGGGGTTCTGATCATTACCTGAATGTGTCATCAAGATTGGGTGAAAAAATTTGTGTGAGATTTCAGGAAACTCGTAGTTTTTTGGAAGCTTGGAAAACCTTTCCATGAAAGTGATTTGCACCAGTCTCTGCTTAGGGCTACATCAATAGGAAACAAACCATAGAGATAGAACTTGGAACTACTTGGTTGTGTCAAGTTTCAAAGACCTAGCACAAACCGTGTTTGATTTAGAGTTCCAACTACATGTATCCATATAGGAGAAAACAGAGTGAAACCTAAAAATTAAAACTGTTACTGCCAACGAACTGTTTAACCTAGAAGAACGAAATTTGGTGAGCCAAGTGGGATTGGGGTACTGATCATTACCGGAAAGTGTCATCAAGTTTGGGTGAAAAAATGTGTGCTGAGATTTCAGGAAACTCGTAGTTTTTTGGAAGCAGGCAACCCCTTTCAATGAATGTGATTTGTGCCAGTCTCTGCTTAGGGCTACATCAATAGGAAACAAACCATAGAGATAGAACTTGGAACTACTTGATTGTGTCAAGTTTCAAAGAGCTAGCACAAACCGTGTTTGATTTAGTGTTCCAACTACATGTATCCATATAGGAGAAAACAGAGTGAAACCTAAAAATTAAAACTGTTACTGCCAACGAACGGTTTAATCTAGAAGAACGAAATTTGGTGAGCCAAGTGTGATTGGGATACTGATCATTACCTGAAAGTGTCATCAAGATTGGGTGAAAAAATGTGTGCTGAGATTTCAGGAAACTCGTAGTTTTTTGGAAGCTTGGCAACCCCTTTCCATGAACGTGATTTGTGCCAGTCTCTGCTTAGGGCTATATCAATAGGAAAAAAAAAAAAAAACATAGCGATAGAACTTGGAACTACTTGATTGTGTCAATTTACAAAGAGCTAGCACAAACTGTGTTTGATTTAGTCTTCCAACTACATGTATCCATATAGGAGAAAACAGAATGAAACCTAAAAATTAAAACTGTTACTGCCAACGAACAGTTTAAACTAGAAGAACGAAATATGGTGAGCCAAGTGGGATTGGGGTACTGATCATTACCTGAAAGTGTCATGAAGATTGGGTGAAAAAATGTGTGCTGAGATTTCAGGAAACTCGTAGTTTTTTGGAAGCTTGGCAACCCCTTTCCATGAAAGTGATTTGCGCCAGTCTCTGCTTAGGGCTACATCAATAGGAAACAAACCATAGAGATAGAACTTGGAACTACTTGATTGTGCCAAGTTTCAAAGAGCTAGCACAAACCATGTTTGATTTAGAGTTCCAACTACATGTATCCATATAGGAGAAAACAGAGTGAAACCTAAAAATTAAAACTGTTACTGCCAACGAACGGTTTAACCTAGAAGAATGAAATTTGGTGAGCCAAGTGGGATTCTGGTACTGATCATTACCTGAAAGTGTCATGAAGTTTGGGTGAATAAATGTGTTCTGAGATTTCAGGAAACTCATAGTTTTTTTGGAAGTTTGGCAACCTCTTTCCATGAAAGTGATTTGCGCCAGTCTCTGCTTAGGGCTACATCAATAGGAAACAAACCATAGAGATAGAACTTGGAACTACTTGATTGTGTCAAGTTTCAAAGAGCTAGCACAAACCGTGTTTGACTTAGAGTTCCAACTACATGTATCCATATAGGAGAAAACAGAGTGAAACCCAAAAATTAAAACTATTACTGCCAACAAACGGTTTAACCTAGGAGAACGAAATTTGGTGAGCCAAGTGGGATTGGGTACTGACCATTACCTGAAAGTGTCATCAAGATTGGGTGAAAAAATGTGTTCTGAGATTTCAGGAAACTCGTAGTTTTTTGGAAGCTTGGCAACCCCTTTCCATGAAAGTGATTTGCGCCAGTCTCTGCTTAGGGCTACATCAATAGGAAACAAACAATAGAGATAGAACTTGGAACTACTTGATTGTGTCAAGTTTCAAAGAGCTAGCACAAACCATGTTTGATTTAGAGTTCCAACTACTTGTATCCATATAGGAGAAAACAGAGTGAAACCTAAAAATTAAAACTGTTACTGCCAACGAACGGTTTAACCTAGAAGAACGAAATTTTGTGAGCCAAGTGGGATTGGGGTACTGATCATTACCTGAAAGTGTCATCAAGATTGGGTGAAAAAATGTGTGCTGAGATTTCAGGAAACTCGTAGTTTTTTGGAAGCTTGGGAACCCCTTTCCATGAACGTGATTTGCGCCAGTCTCTGCTTAGGGCTATATCAATAGGAAAAAAAAAACCTAGAGATAGAACTTGGAACTACTTGATTGTGTCAAGTTACAAAGAGCTAGCACAAACCATGTTTGATTTAGAGTTCCAACTACTTGTATCCATATAGGAGAAAACAGAGTGAAACCTAAAAATTAAAACTGTTACTGCCAGCGAACGGTTTAACCTAGAAGAACGAAATTTGGTGAGCCAAGTGGGATTGGGGTCCTGATCATTACCTGAAAGTGTCATCAAGATTGGCTGAAAAAATGTGTGCTGAGATTTCAGGAAACTCGTAGTTTTTTGGAAGCTTGGCAACCCCTTTCCATGAAAGGGATTTGCGCCAGTCTCTGCTTAGGGCTACATCAATAGGAAACAAACCATAGAGATAGAACTTGGAACTACTTGATTGTGCCAAGTTTCAAAGAGCTAGCACAAACCATGTTTGATTTAGAGTTCCAACTACATGTATCCATATAGGAGACAACAGAGTGAAACCTAAAAATTAAAACTGTTACTGCCAACGAACGGTTTAACCTAGAAGAACGAAATTTGGTGAGCCAGGTGGGATTTGGTACTGACCATTACCTGAAAGTGTTATCAAGATTGGGTGAAAAAATGTGTGCTCAGATTTCAGGAAACTCGTAGTTTTTTGGAAGCTTGGCAACCCCTTTCCATGAAAGTGATTTGCGCCAGTCTCTGCTTAGGGCTACATCAATAGGAAACAAACCATAGAGATAGAACTTGGAACTACTTGATTGTGTCAAGTTTGAAAGAGCTAGTACAAACCGTGTTTGATTTAGAGTTCCAACTACATGTATCCATATAGGAGAAAACAGAGTGAAACCTAAAAATTAAAACTGTTACTGCCAAAGATCGGTTTAACCTAGAAGAATGAAATTTGGTGAGCCAATTGGGATTGGGGTACTGATCATTACCTGAAAGTGTCATCAAGATTGGGTGAAAAAATGTGTTCTGTGATTTCAGGAAACTCGTAGTTTTTTGGAAGCTTGGCAACCCCTTTCCATGAAAGTGATTTGCGCCAGTCTCTGCTTAGGGCTACATCAATAGGAAACAAACCATAGAGATAGAACTTGGAACTACTTGATTGTGACAAGTTTCAAAAAGCTAGCACAAACCGTGTTTGATTTAGAGTTCCAACTACATGTATCCATATAGGAAAAAACAGAGTGAAACCTAAAAATTAAAACTGTTACTGCCAACGAACAGTTTAACCTAGAAGAATGAAATTTGGTGAACCAAGTGGGATTCTGGTACTGATCATTACCTGAAAGTGTCATGAAGTTTGGGTGAATAAATGTGTTCTGAGATTTCAGGAAACTCGTAGTTTTTTTTGAAGTTTGGCAACCTTTTTTTATGAAAGTGATTTGCGCCAGTCTCTGCTTAGGGCTACATCAATACGAAACAAACCATAGAGATAGAACTTGGAACTACTTGATTGTGTCAAGTTTCAAAGAGCTAGCACAAACCGTGTTTGATTTAGAATTCCAACTACATGTATCCATATAGGAGAAAACAGAGTGAAACCTAAAAATTAAAACTATTACTGCCATCAAACGGTTTAACCTAAGAGAACGAAATATGGTGAGCCAAGTGGGATTGGGTACTGACCATTACCTGAAAGTGTTATCAAGATTGGGTGAAAAAATGTGTGCTGAGATTTCAGGAAACTCGTAGTTTTTTGGAAGCTTGGCAACCCCTTTCCATGAAAGTGATTTGCGCCAGTCTCTGCTTAGGGCTACATCAATAGGAAACAAACCATAGAGATAGAACTTGGAACTACTTGATTGTGTCAAGTTTCAAAGAGCTAGCACAAACCGTGTTTGACTTAGAGTTCCAACTACATGTATCCATATAGGAAAAAACAGAGTGAAACCTAAAAATTAAAACTATTACTGCCAACAAACGGTTTAACCTAGAAGAAAAAAATTTGGTGAGCCAAGTGGGATTGGGTACTGACCATTACCTGAAAGTGTCATCAAGATTGGCTGAAAAAATGTGTGCTGAGATTTCAGGAAACTCGTAGTTTTTTGGAAGCTTGGCAACCCCTTTCCATGAAAGGGATTTGCGCCAGTCTCTGCTTAGGGCTACATCAATAGGAAACAAACCATAGAGATAGAACTTGGAACTACTTGATTGTGCCAAGTTTCAAAGAGCTAGCACAAACCATGTTTGATTTAGAGTTCCAACTACATGTATCCATATAGGAGACAACAGAATGAAACCTAAAAATTAAAACTGTTACTGCCAACGAACGGTTTAACCTAGAAGAACGAAATTTGGTGAGCCAGGTGGGATTTGGTACTGACCATTACCTGAAAGTGTTATCAAGTTTGGGTGAAAAAATGTGTGCTCAGATTTCAGGAAACTCGTAGTTTTTTGGAAGCTTGGCAACCCCTTTCCATGAAAGTGATTTGCACCAGTCTCTGCTTAGGGCTACATCAATAGGAAACAAACCATAGAGATAGAACTTGGAACTACTTGAATGTGTCAAGTTTGAAAGAGCTAGTACAAACCGTGTTTGATTTAGAGTTCCAACTACATGTATCCATATAGGAGAAAACAGAGTGAAACCTAAAAATTAAAACTGTTACTGCCAAAGATCGGTTTAACCTAGAAGAATGAAATTTGGTGAGCCAATTGGGATTGGGGTACTGATCATTACCTGAAAGTGTCATCAAGATTGGGTGAAAAAATGTGTTCTGTGATTTCAGGAAACTCGTAGTTTTTTGGAAGCTTGGCAACCCCTTTCCATGAAAGTGATTTGCGCCAGTCTCTGCTTAGGGCTACATCAATAGGAAACAAACCATAGAGATAGAACTTGGAACTACTTGATTGTGCCAAGTTTCAAAGAGCTAGCACAAACCATGTTTGATTTAGAGTTCCAACTACATGTATCCATATAGGAGAAAACGGAGTTAAACCTAAAAATTAAAACTGTTACTGAAAACGAATGGTTTAACCTAGAAGAACGAAATTTGGTGAGCCAAGTGGGATTGGGGTACTGATCATTACCGGAAAGTGTCATCAAGTTTGGGTGAAAAAATGTGTGCTGAGATTTCCGGAAACTCGTAGTTTTTTAGAAGCTTGGCAACCCCTTTCCATGAAAGTGATTTGTGACAGTCTCTGCTTATGGCTACATCAATAGGAAACAAACCATAGAGATAGAACTTGGAACTACTTGATTGTGTCAAGTTTCAAAGAGCTAGCACAAACTGTGTTTGATTTAGAGTTCCAACTACATGTATCCATATAGGAGAAAACGGAGTTAAACCTAAAAATTAAAACTGTTACTGAAAACGAATGGTTTAACCTAGAAGAACGAAATTTGGTGAGCCAAGTGGGATTGGGGTACTGATCATTACCGGAAAGTGTCATCAAGTTTGGGTGAAAAAATGTGTGCTGAGATTTCAGGAAACTCGTATATTTGGAAGCAGGCAACCCCTTTCAATGAATGTGATTTGTGCCAGTCTCTGCTTAAGTTTACATCAATAGGAAACAAACCATAGAGATAGAACTTGGAACTACTTGATTGTTTCAAGTTTCAAAGAGCTAGCACAAACCGTGTTTGATTTAGTGTTCCAACTACATGTATCCATATAGGAGAAAACAGAGTGAAACCCAAAAATTAAAACTGTTACTGCCAACGAACGGTTTAATCTAGAAGAACGAAATTTGGTGAGCCAAGTGGGATTGGGGTCCTGATCATTACCTGAAAGTGTCATCAAGATTGGGTCAAAAAATGTGTGCTGAGATTTCAGGAAACTCATAGTTTTTTGGAAGCTTGGCAACCCCTATCCATGAACGTGATTTGCGCCAGTCTCTGCTTAGGGCTATATCAATAGGAAAAAAAAAACATAGAAATAGAACTTGGAACTACTTGATTGTGTCAATTTACAAAGAGCTATCACAAACTGTGTTTGATTTAGAGTTCCAACTACATGTATCCATATAGGAGAAAACAGAGTTAAACCTAAAATTTAAAACTGTTACTGAAAACGAACGGTTTAACCTAGAAGAACGAAATTTGGTGAGCCAAGTGGGATTGGGGTCCTGATCATTACCTGAAACTGTCATCAAGATTGGGTGAAAAAATGTGTGCTGAGATTTCAGAAAACTCGTAGTTTTTTGGAAGCTTGGCAACCCCTTTCCATGTAAGTGATTTGCGACAGTCTCTGCTTATGGCTACATCAATAGGAAACAAACCATAGAGATAGAACTTGGAACTACTTGATTGTGTCAAGTTTCAAAGAGCTAGCACAAACCGTGTTTGATTTAGAGTTCCAACTACATGTATCCATATAGGAGAAAACAGAGTGAAACCTAAAAATTAAAACTGTTACTGCCAACGAACGGTTTAAACTAGAAGAACGAAATTTGGTGACCCAAGTGGGATTGGGGTTCTGATCATTACCTGAAAGTGTCATCAAGATTGGGTGAAAAAATATGTGCTGAGATTTCAGGAAACTCGTAGTTTTTTGGAAGCTTGGCAAACCCTTTCCATGAAAGTGATTTGCACCAGTCTCTGCTTAGGGCTACATCAATAGGAAACAAACCATAGAGATAGAACTCCGAACTACTTGGTTGTGTCAAGTTTCAAAGACCTAGCACAAACCGTGTTTGATTTAGAGTTCCAACTATATGTATCCATATAGGAGAAAACAGAGTGAAACCTAAAAATTAAAACTGTTACTGCCAATGAACGGTTTAACCTAGAAGAACGAAATTTGGTGAGCCAAGTGAAATTGGGGTACTGATCATTACCTGAAAGTGTCATCAAGATTGGGTGAAAAAATGTGTGCTGAGATTTCAGGAAACTCGTAGTTTTTTGGAAGCTTGGCAACCCCTTTCCATGAACGTGATTTGCGCCAGTCTCTGCTTAGGGCTATATCAATAGGAAAAAAAAAAAAAAAACATAGCGATAGAACTTGGAACTACTTGATTGTGTCAATTTACAAAGAGCTAGCACAAACTGTGTTTGATTTAGAGTTCCAACTACATGTATCCATATAGGAGAAAACAGAGTGAAACCTAAAAATTTAAACTGTTACTGCCAACGAACGGTTTAAACTAGAAGAACGAAATTTGGTGAGCCAAGTGGGATTGGGGTTCTGATCATTACCTGAAAGTGTCATCAAGATTGGGTGAAAAAATTTGTGTGAGATTTCAGGAAACTCGTAGTTTTTTGGAAGCTTGGAAAACCTTTCCATGAAAGTGATTTGCACCAGTCTCTGCTTAGGGCTACATCAATAGGAAACAAACCATAGAGATAGAACTTGGAACTACTTGGTTGTGTCAAGTTTCAAAGACCTAGCACAAACCGTGTTTGATTTAGAGTTCCAACTACATGTATCCATATAGGAGAAAACAGAGTGAAACCTAAAAATTAAAACTGTTACTGCCAACGAACTGTTTAACCTAGAAGAACGAAATTTGGTGAGCCAAGTGGGATTGGGGTACTGATCATTACCGGAAAGTGTCATCAAGTTTGGGTGAAAAAATGTGTGCTGAGATTTCAGGAAACTCGTAGTTTTTTGGAAGCAGGCAACCCCTTTCAATGAATGTGATTTGTGCCAGTCTCTGCTTAGGGCTACATCAATAGGAAACAAACCATAGAGATAGAACTTGGAACTACTTGATTGTGTCAAGTTTCAAAGAGCTAGCACAAACCGTGTTTGATTTAGTGTTCCAACTACATGTATCCATATAGGAGAAAACAGAGTGAAACCTAAAAATTAAAACTGTTACTGCCAACGAACGGTTTAATCTAGAAGAACGAAATTTGGTGAGCCAAGTGTGATTGGGATACTGATCATTACCTGAAAGTGTCATCAAGATTGGGTGAAAAAATGTGTGCTGAGATTTCAGGAAACTCGTAGTTTTTTGGAAGCTTGGCAACCCCTTTCCATGAACGTGATTTGTGCCAGTCTCTGCTTAGGGCTATATCAATAGGAAAAAAAAAAAAAACATAGCGATAGAACTTGGAACTACTTGATTGTGTCAATTTACAAAGAGCTAGCACAAACTGTGTTTGATTTAGTCTTCCAACTACATGTATCCATATAGGAGAAAACAGAATGAAACCTAAAAATTAAAACTGTTACTGCCAACGAACAGTTTAACCTAGAAGAACGAAATATGGTGAGCCAAGTGGGATTGGGGTACTGATCATTACCTGAAAGTGTCATGAAGATTGGGTGAAAAAATGTGTGCTGAGATTTCAGGAAACTCGTAGTTTTTTGGAAGCTTGGCAACCCCTTTCCATGAAAGTGATTTGCGCCAGTCTCTGCTTAGGGCTACATCAATAGGAAACAAACCATAGAGATAGAACTTGGAACTACTTGATTGTGCCAAGTTTCAAAGAGCTAGCACAAACCATGTTTGATTTAGAGTTCCAACTACATGTATCCATATAGGAGAAAACAGAGTGAAACCTAAAAATTAAAACTGTTACTGCCAACGAACGGTTTAACCTAGAAGAATGAAATTTGGTGAGCCAAGTGGGATTCTGGTACTGATCATTACCTGAAAGTGTCATGAAGTTTGGGTGAATAAATGTGTTCTGAGATTTCAGGAAACTCATAGTTTTTTTGGAAGTTTGGCAACCTCTTTCCATGAAAGTGATTTGCGCCAGTCTCTGCTTAGGGCTACATCAATAGGAAACAAACCATAGAGATAGAACTTGGAACTACTTGATTGTGTCAAGTTTCAAAGAGCTAGCACAAACCGTGTTTGACTTTGAGTTCCAACTACATGTATCCATATAGGAGAAAACAGAGTGAAACCCAAAAATTAAAACTATTACTGCCAACAAACGGTTTAACCTAGGAGAACGAAATTTGGTGAGCCAAGTGGGATTGGGTACTGACCATTACCTGAAAGTGTCATCAAGATTGGGTGAAAAAATGTGTTCTGAGATTTCAGGAAACTCGTAGTTTTTTGGAAGCTTGGCAACCCCTTTCCATGAAAGTGATTTGCGCCAGTCTCTGCTTAGGGCTACATCAATAGGAAACAAACAATAGAGATAGAACTTGGAACTACTTGATTGTGTCAAGTTTCAAAGAGCTAGCACAAACCATGTTTGATTTAGAGTTCCAACTACTTGTATCCATATAGGAGAAAACAGAGTGAAACCTAAAAATTAAAACTGTTACTGCCAACGAACGGTTTAACCTAGAAGAACGAAATTTTGTGAGCCAAGTGGGATTGGGGTACTGATCATTACCTGAAAGTGTCATCAAGATTGGGTGAAAAAATGTGTGCTGAGATTTCAGGAAACTCGTAGTTTTTTGGAAGCTTGGGAACCCCTTTCCATGAACGTGATTTGCGCCAGTCTCTGCTTAGGGCTATATCAATAGGAAAAAAAAAAACCTAGAGATAGAACTTGGAACTACTTGATTGTGTCAAGTTACAAAGAGCTAGCACAAACCATGTTTGATTTAGAGTTCCAACTACTTGTATCCATATAGGAGAAAACAGAGTGAAACCTAAAAATTAAAACTGTTACTGCCAGCGAACGGTTT
Source organism: Spermophilus citellus (assembly GCF_964194105.1). NCBI lineage: Eukaryota > Metazoa > Chordata > Mammalia > Rodentia > Sciuridae > Spermophilus > Spermophilus citellus. The sequence continues at coordinate 21,301,213 of NC_138188.1, read as the reverse complement.
AACCTAGAAGAACGAAATTTGGTGAGCCAAGTGGGATTGGGGTCCTGATCATTACCTGAAAGTGTCATCAAGATTGGCTGAAAAAATGTGTGCTGAGATTTCAGGAAACTCGTAGTTTTTTGGAAGCTTGGCAACCCCTTTCCATGAAAGGGATTTGCGCCAGTCTCTGCTTAGGGCTACATCAATAGGAAACAAACCATAGAGATAGAACTTGGAACTACTTGATTGTGCCAAGTTTCAAAGAGCTAGCACAAACCATGTTTGATTTAGAGTTCCAACTACATGTATCCATATAGGAGACAACAGAGTGAAACCTAAAAATTAAAACTGTTACTGCCAACGAACGGTTTAACCTAGAAGAACGAAATTTGGTGAGCCAGGTGGGATTTGGTACTGACCATTACCTGAAAGTGTTATCAAGATTGGGTGAAAAAATGTGTGCTCAGATTTCAGGAAACTCGTAGTTTTTTGGAAGCTTGGCAACCCCTTTCCATGAAAGTGATTTGCGCCAGTCTCTGCTTAGGGCTACATCAATAGGAAACAAACCATAGAGATAGAACTTGGAACTACTTGATTGTGTCAAGTTTGAAAGAGCTAGTACAAACCGTGTTTGATTTAGAGTTCCAACTACATGTATCCATATAGGAGAAAACAGAGTGAAACCTAAAAATTAAAACTGTTACTGCCAAAGATCGGTTTAACCTAGAAGAATGAAATTTGGTGAGCCAATTGGGATTGGGGTACTGATCATTACCTGAAAGTGTCATCAAGATTGGGTGAAAAAATGTGTTCTGTGATTTCAGGAAACTCGTAGTTTTTTGGAAGCTTGGCAACCCCTTTCCATGAAAGTGATTTGCGCCAGTCTCTGCTTAGGGCTACATCAATAGGAAACAAACCATAGAGATAGAACTTGGAACTACTTGATTGTGACAAGTTTCAAAAAGCTAGCACAAACCGTGTTTGATTTAGAGTTCCAACTACATGTATCCATATAGGAAAAAAAAGAGTGAAACCTAAAAATTAAAACTGTTACTGCCAACGAACGGTTTAACCTAGAAGAATGAAATTTGGTGAACCAAGTGGGATTCTGGTACTGATCATTACCTGAAAGTGTCATGAAGTTTGGGTGAATAAATGTGTTCTGAGATTTCAGGAAACTCGTAGTTTTTTTTGAAGTTTGGCAACCTTTTTTTATGAAAGTGATTTGCGCCAGTCTCTGCTTAGGGCTACATCAATACGAAACAATCCATAGAGATAGAACTTGGAACTACTTGATTGTGTCAAGTTTCAAAGAGCTAGCACAAACCGTGTTTGATTTAGAATTCCAACTACATGTATCCATATAGGAGAAAACAGAGTGAAACCTAAAAATTAAAACTATTACTGCCATCAAACGGTTTAACCTAAGAGAACGAAATATGGTGAGCCAAGTGGGATTGGGTACTGACCATTACCTGAAAGTGTTATCAAGATTGGGTGAAAAAATGTGTGCTGAGATTTCAGGAAACTCGTAGTTTTTTGGAAGCTTGGCAACCCCTTTCCATGAAAGTGATTTGCGCCAGTCTCTGCTTAGGGCTACATCAATAGGAAACAAACCATAGAGATAGAACTTGGAACTACTTGATTGTGTCAAGTTTCAAAGAGCTAGCACAAACCGTGTTTGACTTAGAGTTCCAACTACATGTATCCATATAGGAAAAAACAGAGTGAAACCTAAAAATTAAAACTATTACTGCCAACAAACGGTTTAACCTAGAAGAAAAAAATTTGGTGAGCCAAGTGGGATTGGGTACTGACCATTACCTGAAAGTGTCATCAAGATTGGCTGAAAAAATGTGTGCTGAGATTTCAGGAAACTCGTAGTTTTTTGGAAGCTTGGCAACCCCTTTCCATTGAAGGGATATGCGCCAGTCTCTGCTTAGGGCTACATCAATAGGAAACAAACCATAGAGATAGAACTTGGAACTACTTGATTGTGCCAAGTTTCAAAGAGCTAGCACAAACCATGTTTGATTTAGAGTTCCAACTACATGTATCCATATAGGAGACAACAGAGTGAAACCTAAAAATTAAAACTGTTACTGCCAACGAACGGTTTAACCTAGAAGAACGAAATTTGGTGAGCCAGGTGGGATTTGGTACTGACCATTACCTGAAAGTGTTATCAAGTTTGGGTGAAAAAATGTGTGCTCAGATTTCAGGAAACTCGTAGTTTTTTGGAAGCTTGGCAACCCCTTTCCATGAAAGTGATTTGCACCAGTCTCTGCTTAGGGCTACATCAATAGGAAACAAACCATAGAGATAGAACTTGGAACTACTTGATTGTGTCAAGTTTGAAAGAGCTAGTACAAACCGTGTTTGATTTAGAGTTCCAACTACATGTATCCATATAGGAGAAAACAGAGTGAAACCTAAAAATTAAAACTGTTACTGCCAAAGATCGGTTTAACCTAGAAGAATGAAATTTGGTGAGCCAATTGGGATTGCGGTACTGATCATTACCTGAAAGTGTCATCAAGATTGGGTGAAAAAATGTGTTCTGTGATTTCAGGAAACTCGTAGTTTTTTGGAAGCTTGGCAACCCCTTTCCATGAAAGTGATTTGCGCCAGTCTCTGCTTAGGGCTACATCAATAGGAAACAAACCATAGAGATAGAACTTGGAACTACTTGATTGTGACAAGTTTCAAAAAGCTAGCACAAACCGTGTTTGATTTAGAGTTCCAACTACATGTATCCATATAGGAAAAAAAAGAGTGAAACCTAAAAATTAAAACTGTTACTGCCAACAAACGGTTTAACCTAGAAGAAAAAAAATTGGTGAGCCAAGTGGGATTGGGTACTGACCATTACCTGAAAGTGTCATCAAGATTGGCTGAAAAAATGTGTTCTGAGATTTCAGGAAACTCGTAGTTTTTTGGAAGCTTGGCAACCCCTTTCCATGAAAGGGATTTGCGCCAGTCTCTGCTTAGGGCTACATCAATAGGAAACAAACCATAGAGATAGAACTTGGAACTACTTGATTGTGCCAAGTTTCAAAGAGCTAGCACAAACCATGTTTGATTTAGAGTTCCAACTACATGTATCCATATAGGAGACAACAGAGTGAAACCTAAAAATTAAAACTGTTACTGCCAACGAACGGTTTAACCTAGAAGAACGAAATTTGGTGAGCCAGGTGGGATTTGGTACTGACCATTACCTGAAAGTGTTATCAAGATTGGGTGAAAAAATGTGTTCTGTGATTTCAGGAAACTCGTAGTTTTTTGGAAGCTTGGCAACCCCTTTCCATGAAAGTGATTTGCGCCAGTCTCTGCTTAGGGCTACATCAATAGGAAACAAACCATAGAGATAGAACTTGGAACTACTTGATTGTGTCAAGTTTGAAAGAGCTAGTACAAACCGTGTTTGATTTAGAGTTCCAACTACATGTATCCATATAGGAGAAAACAGAGTGAAACCTAAAAATTAAAACTGTTACTGCCAAAGATCGGTTTAACCTAGAAGAATGAAATTTGGTGAGCCAATTGGGATTGGGGTACTGATCATTACCTGAAAGTGTCATCAAGATTGGGTGAAAAAATGTGTTCTGTGATTTCAGAAAACTCGTAGTTTTTTGGAAGCTTGGCAACCCCTTTCCATGAAAGTGATTTGCGCCAGTCTCTGCTTAGGGCTACATCAATAGGAAACAAACCATAGAGATAGAACTTGGAACTACTTGATTGTGACAAGTTTCAAAAAGCTAGCACAAACCGTGTTTGATTTAGAGTTCCAACTACATGTATCCATATAGGAAAAAAAAGAGTGAAACCTAAAAATTAAAACTGTTACTGCCAACGAACGGTTTAACCTAGAAGAATGAAATTTGGTGAACCAAGTGGGATTCTGGTACTGATCATTACCTGAAAGTGTCATGAAGTTTGGGTGAATAAATGTGTTCTGAGATTTCAGGAAACTCATAGTTTTTTTTGAAGTTTGGCAACCTTTTTTCATGAAAGTGATTTGCGCCAGTCTCTGCTTAGGGCTACATCAATACGAAACAAACCATAGAGATAGAACTTGGAACTACTTGATTGTGTCAAGTTTCAAAGAGCTAGCACAAACCGTGTTTGATTTAGAGTTCCAACTACATGTATCCATATAGGAGAAAACAGAGTGAAACCTAAAAATTAAAACTATTACTGCCATCAAACGGTTTAACCTAAGAGAACGAAATATGGTGAGCCAAGTGGGATTGGGTACTGACCATTACCTGAAAGTGTTATCAAGATTGGGTGAAAAAATGTGTGCTGAGATTTCAGGAAACTCGTAGTTTTTTGGAAGCTTGGCAACCCCTTTCCATGAAAGTGATTTGCGCCAGTCTCTGCTTAGGGCTACATCAATAGGAAACAAACCATAGAGATAGAACTTGGAACTACTTGATTGTGTCAAGTTTCAAAGAGCTAGCACAAACCGTGTTTGACTTAGAGTTCCAACTACATGTATCCATATAGGAGAAAACAGAGTGAAACCTAAAAATTAAAACTATTACTGCCAACAAACGGTTTAACCTAGAAGAAAAAAATTTGGTGAGCCAAGTGGGATTGGGTACTGACCATTACCTGAAAGTGTCATCAAGATTGGGTGAAAAAATGTGTGCTGAGATTTCAGGAAACTCGTAGTTTTTTGGAAGCTTGGCAACCCCTTTCCATGAAAGTGATTTGCGCCAGTCTCTGCTTAGGGCTACGTCAATAGGAAACAAACCATAGAGATAGAACTTGGAACTACTTGATTGTGACAAGTTTCAAAGAGCTAGCACAAACCATGTTTGATTTAGAGTTCCAACTACTTGTATCCATATAGGAGAAAACAGAGTGAAACCTAAAAATTAAAACTGTTACTGCCAACGAACGGTTTAACCTAGAAGAACGAAATTTGGTGAGCCAAGTGGGATTGGGGTACTGATCATTACCTGAAAGTGTCATCAAGATTGGGTGAAAAAATGTGTGCTGAGATTTCAGGAAACTCGTAGTTTTTTGGAAGCTTGGGAACCCCTTTCCATGAACGTGATTTGCGCCAGTCTCTGCTTAGGGCTATATCAATAGGAAAAAAAAAACCTAGAGATAGAACTTGGAACTACTTGATTGTGTCAAGTTACAAAGAGCTAGCACAAACCATGTTTGATTTAGAGTTCCAACTACTTGTATCCATATAGGAGAAAACAGAGTGAAACCTAAAAATTAAAACTGTTACTGCCAGCGAACGGTTTAACCTAGAAGAACGAAATTTGGTGAGCCAAGTGGGATTGGGGTTCTGATCATTACCTGAAAGTGTCATCAAGATTGGCTGAAAAAATGTGTGCTGAGATTTCAGAAAACTCGTAGTTTTTTGGAAGCTTGGCAACCCCTTTCCATGAAAGTGATTTGTGACAGTCTCTGCTTATGGCTACATCAATAGGAAACAAACCATAGAGATAGAACTTGGAACTACTTGATTGTGTCAAGTTTCAAAGAGCTAGCACAAACCGTGTTTGATTTAGAGTTCCAACGACATGTATCCATATAGGAGACAACAGAGTGAAACGTAAAAATTAAAACTGTTACTGCCAACTAACGGTTTAAACTAGAAGAACGAAATTTGGTGAGCCAAGTGGGATTGGGGTTATGATCATTACCTGAAAGTGTCATCAAGATTGGGTGAAAAAATGTGTGCTGATATTTCAGGAAACTCGTAGTTTTTTGGAAGCTTGGCAAACCCTTTCCATGAAAGTGATTTGCGCCAGTCTCTGCTTAGGGCTACATCAATAGGAAACAAACCATAGAGATAGAACTTGGAACTACTTGGTTGTGTCAAGTTTCAAAGACCTAGAACAAACCGTGTTTGATTTAGAGTTCCAAATATATGTATCCATATAGGAGAAAACAGAGTGAAACCTAAAAATTTAAACTGTTACTGCCAATGAACGGTTTAACCTAGAAGAACGAAATTTGGTGAGCCAAGTGGGATTGGGGTACTGATCATTACCTGAAAGTGTCATCAAGATTGGGTGAAAAAATGTGTGCTGAGATTTCAGGAAACTCGTAGTTTTGTGGAAGCTTGGCAACCCCTTTCCATGAACGTGATTTGCGCCAGTCTCTGCTTAGGGCTATATCAATCGGAAAACAAAAACATAGAGATAGAACTTGTAACTACTTGATTGTGTCAATTTACAAAGAGCTAGCACAAACTGTGTTTGATTTAGAGTTCCAACTACATGTATCCATATAGGAGAAAACAGAGTGAAACCTAAAAATTAAAACTGTTACTGCCAACGAACGGTTTAACCTAGAAGAACGAAATTTGGTGAGCCAAGTGGGATTGGGGTACTGATCATTACCTGAAAGTGTTATCAAGATTGGGTGAAAAAATGTGTGCTGAGATTTCAGGAAACTCGTAGTTTTTTGGAAGCTTGGCAACCCCATTCCATGAAAGTGATTTGCGCCAGTCTCTGCTTAGGGCTACATCAATAGGAAACAAACCATAGAGATAGAACTTGGAACTACTTGATTGTGTCAAGTTTCAAAGAGCTAGCACAAACCGTGTTTGATTTAGAGTTCCAACTACATGTATCCATATAGGAGAAAACAGAGTGAAACCTAAAAATTAAAACTGTTACTGAAAACGAACGGTTTAACCTAGAAGAACGAAATTTGGTGAGCCAAGTGGGATTGGGGTACTGATCATTACCTGAAAGTGTTATCAAGATTGGGTGAAAAAATGTGTGCTGAGATTTCAGGAAACTCGTAGTTTTTTGGAAGCTTGGCAACCCCATTCCATGAAAGTGATTTGCGCCAGTCTCTGCTTAGGGCTACATCAATAGGAAACAAACCATAGAGATAGAACTTGGAACTACTTGATTGTGTCAAGTTTCAAAGAGCTAGCACAAACCGTGTTTGATTTAGAGTTCCAACTACATGTATCCATATAGGAGAAAACAGAGTGAAACCTAAAAATTAAAACTATTACTGCCAACGAACGGTTTAACCTAGAAGAACGAAATTTGGTGAGCCAAGTGGGATTGGGTACTGACCATTACCTGAAAGTGTCATCAAGATTGGGTGAAAAAATGTGTGCTGAGATTTCAGGAAACTCGTATTTTTTTGGAAGCTTGGCAACCCCTTTCCATGAAAGTGATTTGCGCCAGTCTCTGCTTAGGGCTACATCAATAGGAAACAAACCATAGAGATAGAACTTGGAACTACTTGATTGTGACAAGTTTCAAAAAGCTAGCACAAACCGTGTTTGATTTAGAGTTCCAACTACATGTATCCATATAGGAAAAAAAAGAGTGAAACCTAAAAATTAAAACTGTTACTGCCAACGAACGGTTTAACCTAGAAGAATGAAATTTGGTGAACCAAGTGGGATTCTGGTACTGATCATTACCTGAAAGTGTCATGAAGTTTGGGTGAAAAAATGTGTGCTGAGATTTCAGGAAACTCGTAGTTTTTTTTGAAGTTTGGCAACCTTTTTTTATGAAAGTGATTTGCGCCAGTCTCTGCTTAGGGCTACATCAATACGAAACAAACCATAGAGATAGAACTTGGAACTACTTGATTGTGTCAAGTTTCAAAGAGCTAGCACAAACCGTGTTTGATTTAGAGTTCCAACTACATGTATCCATTTAGGAGAAAACAGAGTGAAACCTAAAAATTAAAACTATTACTGCCATCAAACGGTTTAACCTAAGAGAACGAAATATGGTGAGCCAAGTGGGATTGGGTACTGACCATTACCTGAAAGTGTTATCAAGATTGGGTGAAAAAATGTGTGCTGAGATTTCAGGAAACTCGTAGTTTTTTGGAAGCTTGGCAACCCCTTTCCATGAAAGGGATTTGCGCCAGTCTCTGCTTAGGGCTACATCAATAGGAAACAAACCATAGAGATAGAACTTGGAACTACTTGATTGTGCCAAGTTTCAAAGAGCTAGCACAAACCATGTTTGATTTAGAGTTCCAACTACATGTATCCATATAGGAGACAACAGAGTGAAACCTAAAAATTAAAACTGTTACTGCCAACGAACGGTTTAACCTAGAAGAACGAAATTTGGTGAGCCAGGTGGGATTTGGTACTGACCATTACCTGAAAGTGTTATCAAGATTGGGTGAAAAAATGTGTGCTCAGATTTCAGGAAACTCGTAGTTTTTTGGAAGCTTGGCAACCCCTTTCCATGAAAGTGATTTGCGCCAGTCTCTGCTTAGGGCTACATCAATAGGAAACAAACCATAGAGATAGAACTTGGAACTACTTGATTGTGTCAAGTTTGAAAGAGCTAGTACAAACCGTGTTTGATTTAGAGTTCCAACTACATGTATCCATATAGGAGAAAACAGAGTGAAACCTAAAAATTAAAACTGTTACTGCCAAAGATCGGTTTAACCTAGAAGAATGAAATTTGGTGAGCCAATTGGGATTGGGGTACTGATCATTACCTGAAAGTGTCATCAAGATTGGGTGAAAAAATGTGTTCTGTGATTTCAGGAAACTCGTAGTTTTTTGGAAGCTTGGCAACCCCTTTCCATGAAAGTGATTTGCGCCAGTCTCTGCTTAGGGCTACATCAATAGGAAACAAACCATAGAGATAGAACTTGGAACTACTTGATTGTGACAAGTTTCAAAAAGCTAGCACAAACCGTGTTTGATTTAGAGTTCCAACTACATGTATCCATATAGGAAAAAAAAGAGTGAAACCTAAAAATTAAAACTGTTACTGCCAACAAACGGTTTAACCTAGAAGAAAAAAATTTGGTGAGCCAAGTGGGATTGGGTACTGACCATTACCTGAAAGTGTCATCAAGATTGGCTGAAAAAAATGTGTGCTGAGATTTCAGGAAACTCGTAGTTTTTTGGAAGCTTGGCAACCCCTTTCCATGAAAGGGATTTGCGCCAGTCTCTGCTTAGGGCTACATCAATAGGAAACAAACCATAGAGATAGAACTTGGAACTACTTGATTGTGCCAAGTTTCAAAGAGCTAGCACAAACCATGTTTGATTTAGAGTTCCAACTACATGTATCCATATAGGAGACAACAGAGTGAAACCTAAAAATTAAAACTGTTACTGCCAACGAACAGTTTAACCTAGAAGAACGAAATTTGGTAAGCCAGGTGGGATTTGGTACTGACCATTACCTGAAAGTGTTATCAAGATTGGGTGAAAAAATGTGTGCTCAGATTTCAGGAAACTCATAGTTTTTTGGAAGCTTGGCAACCCCTTTCCATGAAAGTGATTTGCGCCAGTCTCTGCTTAGGGCTACATCAATAGGAAACAAACCATAGAGATAGAACTTGGAACTACTTGATTGTGTCAAGTTTGAAAGAGCTAGTACAAACCGTGTTTGATTTAGAGTTCCAACTACATGTATCCATATAGGAGAAAACAGAGTGAAACCTAAAAATTAAAACTGTTACTGCCAAAGATCGGTTTAACCTAGAAGAATGAAATTTGGTGAGCCAATTGGGATTGGGGTACTGATCATTACCTGAAAGTGTCATCAAGATTGGGTGAAAAAATGTGTTCTGTGATTTCAGAAAACTCGTAGTTTTTTGGAAGCTTGGCAACCCCTTTCGATGAAAGTGATTTGCGCCAGTCTCTGCTTAGGGCTACATCAATAGGAAACAAACCATAGAGATAGAACTTGGAACTACTTGATTGTGACAAGTTTCAAAAAGCTAGCACAAACCGTGTTTGATTTAGAGTTCCAACTACATGTATCCATATAGGAAAAAAAAGAGTGAAACCTAAAAATTAAAACTGTTACTGCCAACGAACGGTTTAACCTAGAAGAATGAAATTTGGTGAACCAAGTGGGATTCTGGTACTGATCATTACCTGAAAGTGTCATGAAGTTTGGGTGAATAAATGTGTTCTGAGATTTCAGGAAACTCATAGTTTTTTTTGAAGTTTGGCAACCTTTTTTTATGAAAGTGATTTGCGCCAGTCTCTGCTTAGGGCTACATCAATACGAAACAAACCATAGAGATAGAACTTGGAACTAGTTGATTGTGTCAAGTTTCAAAGAGCTAGCACAAACCGTGTTTGATTTAGAGTTCCAACTACATGTATCCATATAGGAGAAAACAGAGTGAAACCTAAAAATTAAAACTATTACTGCCATCAAACGGTTTAACCTAAGAGAACGAAATATGGTGAGCCAAGTGGGATTGGGTACTGACCATTACCTGAAAGTGTTATCAAGATTGGGTGAAAAAATGTGTGCTGAGATTTCAGGAAACTCGTAGTTTTTTGGAAGCTTGGCAACCCCTTTCCATGAAAGTGATTTGCGCCAGTCTCTGCTTAGGGCTACATCAATAGGAAACAAACCATAGAGATAGAACTTGGAACTACTTGATTGTGTCAAGTTTCAAAGAGCTAGCACAAACCGTGTTTGACTTAGAGTTCCAACTACATGTATCCATATAGGAGAAAACAGAGTGAAACCAAAAATTAAAACTATTACTGCCAACAAACGGTTTAACCTAGAAGAAAAAAATTTGGTGAGCCAAGTGGGATTGGGTACTGACCATTACCTGAAAGTGTCATCAAGATTGGGTGAAAAAATGTGTGCTGAGATTTCAGGAAACTCGTAGTTTTTTGGAAGCTTGGCAACCCCTTTCCATGAAAGGGATTTGCGCCAGTCTCTGCTTAGGGCTACATCAATAGGAAACAAACCATAGAGATAGAACTTGGAACTACTTGATTGTGTCAAGTTTGAAAGAGCTAGTACAAACCGTGTTTGATTTAGAGTTCCAACTACATGTATCCATATAGGAGAAAACAGAGTGAAACCTAAAAATTAAAACTGTTACTGCCAAAGATCGGTTTAACCTAGAAGAATGAAATTTGGTGAGCCAATTGGGATTGGGGTACTGATCATTACCTGAAAGTGTCATCAAGATTGGGTGAAAAAATGTGTTGTGTGATTTCAGGAAACTCGTAGTTTTTTGGAAGCTTGGCAACCCCTTTCCATGAAAGTGATTTGCGCCAGTCTCTGCTTAGGGCTACATCAATAGGAAACAAACCATAGAGATAGAACTTGGAACTACTTGATTGTGACAAGTTTCAAAAAGCTAGCACAAACCGTGTTTGATTTAGAGTTCCAACTACATGTATCCATATAGGAAAAAAAAGAGTGAAACCTAAAAATTAAAACTGTTACTGCCAACAAACGGTTTAAACTAGAAGAAAAAAATTTGGTGAGCCAAGTGGGATTGGGTACTGACCATTACCTGAAAGTGTCATCAAGATTGGCTGAAAAAATGTGTGCTGAGATTTCAGGAAACTCGTAGTTTTTTGGAAGCTTGGCAACCCCTTTCCATGAAAGGGATTTGCGCCAGTCTCTGCTTAGGGCTACATCAATAGGAAACAAACCATAGAGATAGAACTTGGAACTACTTGATTGTGCCAAGTTTCAAAGAGCTAGCACAAACCATGTTTGATTTAGAGTTCCAACTACATGTATCCATATAGGAGACAACAGAGTGAAACCTAAAAATTAAAACTGTTACTGCCAACGAACGGTTTAACCTAGAAGAACGAAATTTGGTGAGCCAGGTGGGATTTGGTACTGACCATTACCTGAAAGTGTTATCAAGATTGGGTGAAAAAATGTGTGCTCAGATTTCAGGAAACTCGTAGTTTTTTGGAAGCTTGGCAACCCCTTTCCATGAAAGTGATTTGCGCCAGTCTCTGCTTAGGGCTACATCAATAGGAAACAAACCATAGAGATAGAACTTGGAACTACTTGATTGTGTCAAGTTTGAAAGAGCTAGTACAAACCGTGTTTGATTTAGAGTTCCAACTACATGTATCCATATAGGAGAAAACAGAGTGAAACCTAAAAATTAAAACTGTTACTGCCAAAGATCGGTTTAACCTAGAAGAATGAAATTTGGTGAGCCAATTGGGATTGGGGTACTGATCATTACCTGAAAGTGTCATCAAGATTGGGTGAAAAAATGTGTTCTGTGATTTCAGAAAACTCGTAGTTTTTTGGAAGCTTGGCAACCCCTTTCCATGAAAGTGATTTGCGCCAGTCTCTGCTTAGGGCTACATCAATAGGAAACAAACCATAGAGATAGAACTTGGAACTACTTGATTGTGACAAGTTTCAAAAAGCTAGCTCAAACCGTGTTTGATTTAGAGTTCCAACTACATGTATCCATATAGGAAAAAAAAGAGTGAAACCTAAAAATTAAAACTGTTACTGCCAACGAACGGTTTAACCTAGAAGAATGAAATTTGGTGAACCAAGTGGGATTCTGGTACTGATCATTACCTGAAAGTGTCATGAAGTTTGGGTGAATAAATGTGTTCTGAGATTTCAGGAAACGCATAGTTTTTTTTGAAGTTTGGCAACCTTTTTTCATGAAAGTGATTTGCGCCAGTCTCTGCTTAGGGCTACATCAATACGAAACAAACCATAGAGATAGAACTTGGAACTACTTGATTGTGTCAAGTTTCAAAGAGCTAGCACAAACCGTGTTTGATTTAGAGTTCCAACTACATGTATCCATATAGGAGAAAACAGAGTGAAACCTAAAAATTAAAACTATTACTGCCATCAAACGGTTTAACCTAAGAGAACGAAATATGGTGAGCCAAGTGGGATTGGGTACTGACCATTACCTGAAAGTGTTATCAAGATTGGGTGAAAAAATGTGTGCTGAGATTTCAGGAAACTCGTAGTTTTTTGGAAGCTTGGCAACCCCTTTCCATGAAAGTGATTTGCGCCAGTCTCTGCTTAGGGCTACATCAATAGGAAACAAATCATAGAGATAGAACTTGGAACTACTTGATTGTGTCAAGTTTCAAAGAGCTAGCACAAACCGTGTTTGACTTAGAGTTCCAACTACATGTATCCATATAGGAGAAAACAGAGTGAAACCTAAAAATTAAAACTATTACTGCCAACAAACGGTTTAACCTAGAAGAAAAAAATTTGGTGAGCCAAGTGGGATTGGGTACTGACCATTACCTGAAAGTGTCATCAAGATTGGGTGAAAAAATGTGTGCTGAGATTTCAGGAAACTTGTAGTTTTTTGGAAGCTTGGCAACCCCTTTCCATGAAAGGGATTTGCGCCAGTCTCTGCTTAGGGCTACATCAATAGGAAACAAACCATAGAGATAGAACTTGGAACTACTTGATTGTGTCAAGTTTGAAAGAGCTAGTACAAACCGTGTTTGATTTAGAGTTCCAACTACATGTATCCATATAGGAGAAAACAGAGTGAAACCTAAAAATTAAAACTGTTACTGCCAAAGATCGGTTTAACCTAGAAGAATGAAATTTGGTGAGCCAATTGGGATTGGGGTACTGATCATTACCTGAAAGTGTCATCAAGATTGGGTGAAAAAATGTGTTCTGTGATTTCAGGAAACTCGTAGTTTTTTGGAAGCTTGGCAACCCCTTTCCATGAAAGTGATTTGCGCCAGTCTCTGCTTAGGGCTACATCAATAGGAAACAAACCATAGAGATAGAACTTGGAACTACTTGATTGTGACAAGTTTCAAAAAGCTAGCACAAACCGTGTTTGATTTAGAGTTCCAACTACATGTATCCATATAGGAAAAAAAAGAGTGAAACCTAAAAATTAAAACTGTTACTGCCAACAAACGGTTTAAACTAGAAGAAAAAAATTTGGTGAGCCAAGTGGGATTGGGTACTGACCATTACCTGAAAGTGTCATCAAGATTGGCTGAAAAAATGTGTGCTGAGATTTCAGGAAACTCGTAGTTTTTTGGAAGCTTGGCAACCCCTTTCCATGAAAGGGATTTGCGCCAGTCTCTGCTTAGGGCTACATCAATAGGAAACAAACCATAGAGATAGAACTTGGAACTACTTGATTGTGCCAAGTTTCAAAGAGCTAGCACAAACCATGTTTGATTTAGAGTTCCAACTACATGTATCCATATAGGAGACAACAGAGTGAAACCTAAAAATTAAAACTGTTACTGCCAACGAACGGTTTAACCTAGAAGAACGAAATTTGGTGAGCCAGGTGGGATTTGGTACTGACCATTACCTGAAAGTGTTATCAAGATTGGGTGAAAAAATGTGTGCTCAGATTTCAGGAAACTCGTAGTTTTTTGGAAGCTTGGCAACCCCTTTCCATGAAAGTGATTTGCGCCAGTCTCTGCTTAGGGCTACATCAATAGGAAACAAACCATAGAGATAGAACTTGGAACTACTTGATTGTGTCAAGTTTGAAAGAGCTAGTACAAACCGTGTTTGATTTAGAGTTCCAACTACATGTATCCATATAGGAGAAAACAGAGTGAAACCTAAAAATTAAAACTGTTACTGCCAAAGATCGGTTTAACCTAGAAGAATGAAATTTGGTGAGCCAATTGGGATTGGGGTACTGATCATTACCTGAAAGTGTCATCAAGATTGGGTGAAAAAATGTGTTCTGTGATTTCAGAAAACTCGTAGTTTTTTGGAAGCTTGGCAACCCCTTTCCATGAAAGTGATTTGCGCCAGTCTCTGCTTAGGGCTACATCAATAGGAAACAAACCATAGAGATAGAACTTGGAACTACTTGATTGTGACAAGTTTCAAAAAGCTAGCACAAACCGTGTTTGATTTAGAGTTCCAACTACATGTATCCATATAGGAAAAAAAAGCGTGAAACCTAAAAATTAAAACTGTTACTGCCAACGAACGGTTTAACCTAGAAGAATGAAATTTGGTGAACCAAGTGGGATTCTGGTACTGATCATTACCTGAAAGTGTCATGAAGTTTGGGTGAATAAATGTGTTCTGAGATTTCAGGAAACTCATAGTTTTTTTTGAAGTTTGGCAACCTTTTTTCATGAAAGTGATTTGCGCCAGTCTCTGCTTAGGGCTACATCAATACGAAACAAACCATAGAGATAGAACTTGGAACTACTTGATTGTGTCAAGTTTCAAAGAGCTAGCACAAACCGTGTTTGATTTAGAGTTCCAACTACATGTATCCATATAGGAGAAAACAGAGTGAAACCTAAAAATTAAAACTATTAAAGCCATCAAACGGTTTAACCTAAGAGAACGAAATATGGTGAGCCAAGTGGGATTGGGTACTGACCATTACCTGAAAGTGTTATCAAGATTGGGTGAAAAAATGTGTGCTGAGATTTCAGGAAACTCGTAGTTTTTTGGAAGCTTGGCAACCCCTTTCCATGAAAGTGATTTGCGCCAGTCTCTGCTTAGGGCTACATCAATAGGAAACAAACCATAGAGATAGAACTTGGAACTACTTGATTGTGTCAAGTTTCAAAGAGCTAGCACAAACCGTGTTTGACTTAGAGTTCCAACTACATGTATCCATATAGGAGAAAACAGAGTGAAACCTAAAAATTAAAACTATTACTGCCAACAAACGGTTTAACCTAGAAGAAAAAAATTTGGTGAGCCAAGTGGGATTGGGTACTGACCATTACCTGAAAGTGTCATCAAGATTGGGTGAAAAAATGTGTGCTGAGATTTCAGGAAACTCGTAGTTTTTTGGAAGCTTGGCAACCCCTTTCCATGAAAGTGATTTGCGCCAGTCTCTGCTTAGGGCTACGTCAATAGGAAACAAACCATAGAGATAGAACTTGGAACTACTTGATTGTGACAAGTTTCAAAGAGCTAGCACAAACCATGTTTGATTTAGAGTTCCAAATACTTGTATCCATATAGGAGAAAACAGAGTGAAACCTAAAAATTAAAACTGTTACTGCCAACGAACGGTTTAACCTAGAAGAACGAAATTTTGTGAGCCAAGTGGGATTGGGGTACTGATCATTACCTGAAAGTGTCATCAAGATTGGGTGAAAAAATGTGTGCTGAGATTTCAGGAACTCGTAGTTTTTTGGAAGCTTGGGAACCCCTTTCCATGAACGTGATTTGCGCCAGTCTCTGCTTAGGGCTATATCAATAGGAAAAAAAAAACCTAGAGATAGAACTTGGAACTACTTGATTGTGTCAAGTTACAAAGAGCTAGCACAAACCATGTTTGATTTAGAGTTCCAACTACTTGTATCCATATAGGAGAAAACAGAGTGAAACCTAAAAATTTAAACTGTTACTGCCAGCGAACGGTTTAACCTAGAAGAACGAAATTTGGTGAGCCAAGTGGGATTGGGGTTCTGATCATTACCTGAAAGTGTCATCAAGATTGGCTGAAAAAATGTGTGCTGAGATTTCAGAAAACTCGTAGTTTTTTGGAAGCTTGGCAACCCCTTTCCATGAAAGTGATTTGTGACAGTCTCTGCTTATGGCTACATCAATAGGAAACAAACCATAGAGATAGAACTTGGAACTACTTGATTGTGTCAAGTTTCAAAGAGCTAGCACAAACCGTGTTTGATTTAGAGTTCCAACGACATGTATCCATATAGGAGACAACAGAGTGAAACGTAAAAATTAAAACTGTTACTGCCAACTAACGGTTTAAACTAGAAGAACGAAATTTGGTGAGCCAAGTGGGATTGGGGTTATGATCATTACCTGAAAGTGTCATCAAGATTGGGTGAAAAAATGTGTGCTGAGATTTCAGGAAACTCGTAGTTTTTTGGAAGCTTGGCAAACCCTTTCCATGAAAGTGATTTGCGCCAGTCTCTGCTTAGGGCTACATCAATAGGAAACAAACCATAGAGATAGAACTTGGAACTACTTGGTTGTGTCAAGTTTCAAAGACCTAGCACAAACCGTGTTTGATTTAGAGTTCCAACTATATGTATCCATATAGGAGAAAACAGAGTGAAACCTAAAAATTTAAACTGTTACTGCCAATGAACGGTTTAACCTAGAAGAACGAAATTTGGTGAGCCAAGTGGGATTGGGGTACTGATCATTACCTGAAAGTGTCATCAAGATTGGGTGAAAAAATGTGTGCTGAGATTTCAGGAAACTCGTAGTTTTGTGGAAGCTTGGCAACCCCTTTCCATGAACGTGATTTGCGCCAGTCTCTGCTTAGGGCTATATCAATCGGAAAACAAAAACATAGAGATAGAACTTGTAACTACTTGATTGTGTCAATTTACAAAGAGCTAGCACAAACTGTGTTTGATTTAGAGTTCCAACTACATGTATCCATATAGGAGAAAAGAGAGTGAAACCTAAAAATTAAAACTGTTACTGAAAACGAACGGTTTAACCTAGAAGAACGAAATTTGGTGAGCCAAGTGGGATTGGGGTACTGATCATTACCTGAAAGTGTTATCAAGATTGGGTGAAAAAATGTGTGCTGAGATTTCAGGAAACTCGTAGTTTTTTGGAAGCTTGGCAACCCCATTCCATGAAAGTGATTTGCGCCAGTCTCTGCTTAGGGCTACATCAATAGGAAACAAACCATAGAGATAGAACTTGGAACTACTTGATTGTGTCAAGTTTCAAAGAGCTAGCACAAACCGTGTTTGATTTAGAGTTCCAACTACATGTATCCATATAGGAGAAAACAGAGTGAAACCTAAAAATTAAAACTGTTACTAAAACGAACGGTTTAACCTAGAAGAACGAAATTTGGTGAGCCAAGTGGGATTGGGGTACTGATCATTACCTGAAAGTGTTATCAAGATTGGGTGAAAAAATGTGTGCTGAGATTTCAGGAAACTCGTAGTTTTTTGGAAGCTTGGCAACCCCATTCCATGAAAGTGATTTGCGCCAGTCTCTGCTTAGGGCTACATCAATAGGAAACAAACCATAGAGATAGAACTTGGAACTACTTGATTGTGTCAAGTTTCAAAGAGCTAGCACAAACCGTGTTTGATTTAGAGTTCCAACTACATGTATCCATATAGGAGAAAACAGAGTGAAACCTAAAAATTAAAACTATTACTGCCAACGAACGGTTTAACCTAGAAGAACGAAAATTGGTGAGCCAAGTGGGATTGGGTACTGACCATTACCTGAAAGTGTCATCAAGATTGGGTGAAAAAATGTGTGCTGAGATTTCAGGAAACTCGTAGTTTTTTGGAAGCTTGGCAACCCCTTTCCATGTAAGTGATTTGCGCCAGTCTCTGCTTAGGGCTACATCAATAGGAAACAAACCATAGAGATAGAACTTGGAACTACTTGATTGTGACAAGTTTCAAAGAGCTAGCACAAACCATGTTTGTTTTAGAGTTCCAAATACTTGTATCCATAAAGGAGAAAACAGAGTGAAACCTAAAAATTAAAACTGTTACTGCCAACGAACGGTTTAACCTAGAAGAACGAAATTTGGTGAACCAAGTGGGATTGGGGTACTGATCATTACCTGAAAGTGTCATCAAGATTGGGTGAAAAAATGTGTGCTGAGATTTCAGGAAACTCGTAGTTTTTTGGAAGCTTGGCAACCCCTTTCCATGAAAGTGATTTGCGCCAGTCTCTGCTTAGGGCTACATCAATAGGAAACAAACCATAGAGATAGAACTTGGAACTACTTGATTGTGACAAGTTTCAAAAAGCTAGCACAAACCGTGTTTGATTTAGAGTTCCAACTACATGTATCCATATAGGAAAAAAAAGAGTGAAACCTAAAAATTAAAACTGTTACTGCCAACGAACGGTTTAACCTAGAAGAATGAAATTTGGTGAACCAAGTGGGATTCTGGTACTGATCATTACCTGAAAGTGTCATGAAGTTTGGGTGAATAAATGTGTTCTGAGATTTCAGGAAACTCATAGTTTTTTTTGAAGTTTGGCAACCTTTTTTTATGAAAGTGATTTGCGCCAGTCTCTGCTTAGGGCTACATCAATACGAAACAAACCATAGAGATAGAACTTGGAACTACTTGATTGTGTCAAGTTTCAAAGAGCTAGCACAAACCGTGTTTGATTTAGAGTTCCAACTACATGTATCCATATAGGAGAAAACAGAGTGAAACCTAAAAATTAAAACTATTACTGCCATCAAACGGTTTAACCTAAGAGAACGAAATATGGTGAGCCAAGTGGGATTGGGTACTGACCATTACCTGAAAGTGTTATCAAGATTGGGTGAAAAAATGTGTGCTGAGATTTCAGGAAACTCGTAGTTTTTTGGAAGCTTGGCAACCCCTTTCCATGAAAGGGATTTGCGCCAGTCTCTGCTTAGTGCTACATCAATAGGAAACAAACCATAGAGATAGAACTTGGAACTACTTGATTGTGCCAAGTTTCAAAGAGCTAGCACAAACCGTGTTTGATTTAGAGTTCCAACTACATGTATCCATATAGGAGACAACAGAGTGAAACCTAAAAATTAAAACTGTTACTGCCAACGAACGGTTTAACCTAGAAGAACGAAATTTGGTGAGCCAGGTGGGATTTGGTACTGACCATTACCTGAAAGTGTTATCAAGATTGGGTGAAAAAATGTGTGCTGAGATTTCAGGAAACTCGTAGTTTTTTGGAAGCTTGGCAACCCCTTTCCATGAAAGTGATTTGCGCCAGTCTCTGCTTAGGGCTACATCAATAGGAAACAAACCATAGAGATAGAACTTGGAACTACTTGATTGTGTCAAGTTTGAAAGAGCTAGTACAAACCGTGTTTGATTTAGAGTTCCAACTACATGTATCCATATAGGAGAAAACAGAGTGAAACCTAAAAATTAAAACTGTTACTGCCAAAGATCGGTTTAACCTAGAAGAATGAAATTTGGTGAGCCAATTGGGATTGGGGTACTGATCATTACCTGAAAGTGTCATCAAGATTGGGTGAAAAAATGTGTTCTGTGATTTCAGGAAACTCGTAGTTTTTTGGAAGCTTGGCAACCCCTTTCCATGAAAGTGATTTGCGCCAGTCTCTGCTTAGGGCTACATCAATAGGAAACAAACCATAGAGATAGAACTTGGAACTACTTGATTGTGACAAGTTTCAAAAAGCTAGCACAAACCGTGTTTGATTTAGAGTTCCAACTACATGTATCCATATAGGAAAAAAAAGAGTGAAACCTAAAAATTAAAACTGTTACTGCCAACAAACGGTTTAACCTAGAAGAAAAAAATTTGGTGAGCCAAGTGGGATTGGGTACTGACCATTACCTGAAAGTGTCATCAAGATTGGCTGAAAAAATGTGTGCTGAGATTTCAGGAAACTCGTAGTTTTTTGGAAGCTTGGCAACCCCTTTCCATGAAAGGGATTTGCGCCAGTCTCTGCTTAGGGCTACATCAATAGGAAACAAACCATAGAGATAGAACTTGGAACTACTTGATTGTGCCAAGTTTCAAAGAGCTAGCACAAACCATGTTTGATTTAGAGTTCCAACTACATGTATCCATATAGGAGACAACAGAGTGAAACCTAAAAATTAAAACTGTTACTGCCAACGAACGGTTTAACCTAGAAGAACGAAATTTGGTGAGCCAGGTGGGATTTGGTACTGACCATTACCTGAAAGTGTTATCAAGATTGGGTGAAAAAATATGTGCTCAGATTTCAGGAAACTCGTAGTTTTTTGGAAGCTTGGGAACCCCTTTCCATGAACGTGATTTGCGCCAGTCTCTGCTTAGGGCTACATCAATAGGAAACAAACCATAGAGATAGAACTTGGAACTACTTGATTGTGTCAAGTTTGAAAGAGCTAGTACAAACCGTGTTTGATTTAGAGTTCCAACTACATGTATCCATATAGGAGAAAACAGAGTGAAACCTAAAAATTAAAACTGTTACTGCCAAAGATCGGTTTAACCTAGAAGAATGAAATTTGGTGAGCCAATTGGGATTGGGGTACTGATCATTACCTGAAAGTGTCATCAAGATTGGGTGAAAAAATGTGTTCTGTGATTTCAGAAAACTCGTAGTTTTTTGGAAGCTTGGCAACCCCTTTCCATGAAAGTGATTTGCGCCAGTCTCTGCTTAGGGCTACATCAATAGGAAACAAACCATAGAGATAGAACTTGGAACTACTTGATTGTGACAAGTTTCAAAAAGCTAGCACAAACCGTGTTTGATTTAGAGTTCCAACTACATGTATCCATATAGGAAAAAAAAGAGTGAAACCTAAAAATTAAAACTGTTACTGCCAACGAACGGTTTAACCTAGAAGAATGAAATTTGGTGAACCAAGTGGGATTCTGGTACTGATCATTACCTGAAAGTGTCATGAAGTTTGGGTGAATAAATGTGTTCTGAGATTTCAGGAAACTCATAGTTTTTTTTGAAGTTTGGCAACCTTTTTTTATGAAAGTGATTTGCGCCAGTCTCTGCTTAGGGCTACATCAATACGAAACAAACCATAGAGATAGAACTTGGAACTACTTGATTGTGTCAAGTTTCAAAGAGCTAGCACAAACCGTGTTTGATTTAGAGTTCCAACTACATGTATCCATATAGGAGAAAACAGAGTGAAACCTAAAAATTAAAACTATTACTGCCATCAAACGGTTTAACCAGAGAGAACGAAATATGGTGAGCCAAGTGGGATTGGGTACTGACCATTACCTGAAAGTGTTATCAAGATTGGGTGAAAAAATGTGTGCTGAGATTTCAGGAAACTCGTAGTTTTTTGGAAGCTTGGCAACCCCTTTCCATGAAAGTGATTTGCGCCAGTCTCTGCTTAGGGCTACATCAATAGGAAACAAACCATAGAGATAGAACTTGGAACTACTTGATTGTGTCAAGTTTCAAAGAGCTAGCACAAACCGTGTTTGACTTAGAGTTCCAACTACATGTATCCATATAGGAGAAAACAGAGTGAAACCTAAAAATTAAAACTATTACTGCCAACAAACGGTTTAACCTAGAAGAAAAAAATTTGGTGAGCCAAGTGGGATTGGGTACTGACCATTACCTGAAAGTGTCATCAAGATTGGGTGAAAAAATGTGTGCTGAGATTTCAGGAAACTCGTAGTTTTTTGGAAGCTTGGCAACCCCTTTCCATGAAAGGGATTTGCGCCAGTCTCTGCTTAGGGCTACATCAATAGGAAACAAACCATAGAGATAGAACTTGGAACTACTTGATTGTGTCAAGTTTGAAAGAGCTAGTACAAACCGTGTTTGATTTAGAGTTCCAACTACATGTATCCATATAGGAGAAAACAGAGTGAAACCTAAAAATTAAAACTGTTACTGCCAAAGATCGGTTTAACCTAGAAGAATGAAATTTGGTGAGCCAATTGGGATTGGGGTACTGATCATTACCTGAAAGTGTCATCAAGATTGGGTGAAAAAATGTGTTCTGTGATTTCAGGAAACTCGTAGTTTTTTGGAAGCTTGGCAACCCCTTTCCATGAAAGTGATTTGCGCCAGTCTCTGCTTAGGGCTACATCAATAGGAAACAAACCATAGAGATAGAACTTGGAACTACTTGATTGTGACAAGTTTCAAAAAGCTAGCACAAACCGTGTTTGATTTAGAGTTCCAACTACATGTATCCATATAGGAAAAAAAAGAGTGAAACCTAAAAGTTAAAACTGTTACTGCCAACAAACGGTTTAACCTAGAAGAAAAAAATTTGGTGAGCCAAGTGGGATTGGGTACTGACCATTACCTGAAAGTGTCATCAAGATTGGCTGAAAAAATGTGTTCTGAGATTTCAGGAAACTCGTAGTTTTTTGGAAGCTTGGCAACCCCTTTCCATGAAAGGGATTTGCGCCAGTCTCTGCTTAGGGCTACATCAATAGGAAACAAACCATAGAGATAGAACTTGGAACTACTTGATTGTGCCAAGTTTCAAAGAGCTAGCACAAACCATGTTTGATTTAGAGTTCCAACTACATGTATCCATATAGGAGACAACAGAGTGAAACCTAAAAATTAAAACTGTTACTGCCAACGAACGGTTTAACCTAGAAGAACGAAATTTGGTGAGCCAGGTGGGATTTGGTACTGACCATTACCTGAAAGTGTTATCAAGATTGGGTGAAAAAATGTGTGCTCAGATTTCAGGAAACTCGTAGTTTTTTGGAAGCTTGGCAACCCCTTTCCATGAAAGTGATTTGCGCCAGTCTCTGCTTAGGGCTACATCAATAGGAAACAAACCATAGAGATAGAACTTGGAACTACTTGATTGTGTCAAGTTTGAAAGAGCTAGTACAAACCGTGTTTGATTTAGAGTTCCAACTACATGTATCCATATAGGAGAAAACAGAGTGAAACCTAAAAATTAAAACTGTTACTGCCAAAGATCGGTTTAACCTAGAAGAATGAAATTTGGTGAGCCAATTGGGATTGGGGTACTGATCATTACCTGAAAGTGTCATCAAGATTGGGTGAAAAAATGTGTTCTGTGATTTCAGAAAACTCGTAGTTTTTTGGAAGCTTGGCAACCCCTTTCCATGAACGTGATTTGCACCAGTCTCTGCTTAGGGCTATATCAATCGGAAAACAAAAACATAGAGATAGAACTTGTAACTACTTGATTGTGTCAATTTACAAAGAGCTAGCACAAACTGTGTTTGATTTAGAGTTCCAACTACATGTATCCATATAGGAGAAAACAGAGTGAAACCTAAAAATTAAAACTGTTACTGAAAACGAACGGTTTAACCTAGAAGAACGAAATTTGGTGAGCCAAGTGGGATTGGGGTACTGATCATTACCTGAAAGTGTTATCAAGATTGGGTGAAAAAATGTGTGCTGAGATTTCAGGAAACTCGTAGTTTTTTGGAAGCTTGGCAACCCCATTCCATGAAAGTGATTTGCGCCAGTCTCTGCTTAGGGCTACATCAATACGAAACAAACCATAGAGATAGAACTTGGAACTACTTGATTGTGTCAAGTTTCAAAGAGCTAGCACAAACCGTGTTTGATTTAGAGTTCCAACTACATGTATCCATATAGGAGAAAACAGAGTGAAACCTAAAAATTAAAACTATTACTGCCATCAAACGGTTTAACCTAAGAGAACGAAATATGGTGAGCCAAGTGAGATTGGGTACTGACCATTACCTGAAAGTGTTATCAAGATTGGGTGAAAAAATGTGTGCTGAGATTTCAGGAAACTCGTAGTTTTTTGGAAGCTTGGCAACCCCTTTCCATGAAAGGGATTTGCGCCAGTCTCTGCTTAGGGCTACATCAATAGGAAACAAACCATAGAGATAGAACTTGGAACTACTTGATTGTGTCAAGTTTCAAAGAGCTAGCACAAACCGTGTTTGACTTAGAGTTCCAACTACATGTATCCATATAGGAGAAAACAGAGTGAAACCTAAAAATTAAAACTATTACTGCCAACAAACGGTTTAACCTAGAAGAAAAAAATTTGGTGAGCCAAGTGGGATTGGGTACTGACCATTACCTGAAAGTGTCATCAAGATTGGGTGAAAAAATGTGTGCTGAGATTTCAGGAAACTCGTAGTTTTTTGGAAGCTTGGCAACCCCTTTCCATGAAAGTGATTTGCGCCAGACTCTGCTTAGGGCTACGTCAATAGGAAACAAACCATAGAGATAGAACTTGGAACTACTTGATTGTGACAAGTTTCAAAGACCTAGCACAAACCATGTTTGATTTAGAGTTCCAACTACTTGTATCCATATAGGAGAAAACAGAGTGAAACCTAAAAATTAAAACTGTTACTGCCAACGAACGGTTTAACCTAGAAGAACGAAATTTGGTGAGCCAAGTGGGATTGGGGTACTGATCATTACCTGAAAGTGTCATCAAGATTGGGTGAAAAAATGTGTGCTGAGATTTCAGGAAACTCGTAGTTTTTTGGAAGCTTGGGAACCCCTTTCCATGAACGTGATTTGCGCCAGTCTCTGCTTAGGGCTATATCAATAGGAAAAAAAAAAACCTAGAGATAGAACTTGGAACTACTTGATTGTGTCAAGTTACAAAGAGCTAGCACAAACCATGTTTGATTTAGAGTTCCAACTACTTGTATCCATATAGGAGAAAACAGAGTGAAACCTAAAAATTAAAACTGTTACTGCCAGCGAACGGTTTAACCTAGAAGAACGAAATTTGGTGAGCCAAGTGGGATTGGGGTTCTGATCATTACCTGAAAGTGTCATCAAGATTGGCTGAAAAAATGTGTGCTGAGATTTCAGAAAACTCGTAGTTTTTTGGAAGCTTGGCAACCCCTTTCCATGAAAGTGATTTGTGACAGTCTCTGCTTATGGCTACATCAATAGGAAACAAACCATAGAGATAGAACTTGGAACTACTTGATTGTGTCAAGTTTCAAAGAGCTAGCACAAACCGTGTTTGATTTAGAGTTCCAACGACATGTATCCATATAGGAGAAAACAGAGTGAAACGTAAAAATTAAAACTGTTACTGCCAACTTACGGTTTAAACTAGAAGAACGAAATTTGGTGAGCCAAGTGGGATTGGGGTTATGATCATTACCTGAAAGTGTCATCAAGATTGGGTGAAAAAATGTGTGCTGAGATTTCAGGAAACTCGTAGTTTTTTGGAAGCTTGGCAAACCCTTTCCATGAAAGTGATTTGCGCCAGTCTCTGCTTAGGGCTACATCAATAGGAAACAAACCATAGAGATAGAACTTGGAACTACTTGGTTGTGTCAAGTTTCAAAGACCTAGCACAAACCGTGTTTGATTTAGAGTTCCAACTATATGTATCCATATAGGAGAAAACAGAGTGAAACCTAAAAATTTAAACTGTTACTGACAATGAACGGTTTAACCTAGAAGAACGAAATTTATTGAGCCAAGTGGGATTGGGGTACTGATCATTACCTGAAAGTGTCATCAAGATTGGGTGAAAAAATGTGTGCTGAGATTTCAGGAAACTCGTAGTTTTGTGGAAGCTTGGCAACCCCTTTCCATGAACGTGATTTGCGCCAGTCTCTGCTTAGGGCTATATCAATCGGAAAACAAAAACATAGAGATAGAACTTGTAACTACTTGATTGTGTCAATTTACAAAGAGCTAGCACAAACTGTGTTTGATTTAGAGTTCCAACTACATGTATCCATATAGGAGAAAACAGAGTGAAACCTAAAAATTTAAACTGTTACTGAAAACGAACGGTTTAACCTAGAAGAACGAAATTTGGTGAGCCAAGTGGGATTGGGGTACTGATCATTACCTGAAAGTGTTATCAAGATTGGGTGAAAAAATGTGTGCTGAGATTTCAGGAAACTCGTAGTTTTTTGGAAGCTTGGCAACCCCATTCCATGAAAGTGATTTGCGCCAGTCTCTGCTTAGGGCTACATCAATAGGAAACAAACCATAGAGATAGAACTTGGAACTACTTGATTGTGTCAAGTTTCAAAGAGCTAGCACAAACCGTGTTTGATTTAGAGTTCCAACTACATGTATCCATATAGGAGAAAACAGAGTGAAACCTAAAAATTAAAACTATTACTGCCAACGAACGGTTTAACCTAGAAAAACGAAATTTGGTGAGCCAAGTGGGATTGGGTACTGACCATTACCTGAAAGTGTCATCAAGATTGGGTGAAAAAATGTGTGCTGAGATTTCAGGAAACTCGTAGTTTTTTGGAATCTTGGCAACCCCTTTCCATGTAAGTGATTTGCGCCAGTCTCTGCTTAGGGCTACATCAATAGGAAACAAACCATAGAGATAGAACTTGGAACTACTTGATTGTGACAATTTTCAAAGAGCTAGCACAAACCATGTTTGTTTTAGAGTTCCAAATACTTGTATCCATAAAGGAGAAAACAGAGTGAAACCTAAAAATTAAAACTGTTACTGCCAACGAACGGTTTAACCTAGAAGAACGAAATTTGGTGAACCAAGTGGGATTGGGGTACTGATCATTACCTGAAAGTGTCATCAAGATTGGGTGAAAAAATGTGTGCTGAGATTTCAGGAAACTCGTAGTTTTTTGGAACCTTGGCAACCCCTTTCCATGAAAGTGATTTGCGCCATTCTCTGCATAGGGCTACAACAATAGGAAACAAACCATAGAGATAGAACTTGGAACTACTTGATTGTGACAAGTTTCAAAGAGCTAGCACAAACCGTGTTTCATTTAGAGTTCCAACTACATGTATCCATATAAGAGAAAACAGAGTGAAACCTAAAAATTAAAACTGTTACTGCCAACGAACGGTTTAAACTAGAAGAACGAAATTTGGTGAGCCAAGTGGGATTGGGGTACTGATATTTACCTGAAAGTGTTATCAAGATTGGGTGAAAAAATGTGTGCTGAGATTTCAGGAAACTCGTAGTTTTTTGGAAGCTTGGCAACCCCTTTCCATGAAAGTGATTTGCGCCAATCTCTGCTTAGGGCTACATCAATAGGAAACAAACCATAGAGATAGAACTTGGAACTACTTGGTTGTGTCAAGTTTCAAAGAGCTAGCACAAACCGTGTTTGATTTAGAGTTCCAAGTACATGTATCCATATAGGAGAAAACAGAGTGAAACCTAAAAATTAAAACTGTTACTGCCAATGAACGGTTTAACCTAGAAGAACGAAATTTGGTGAGCCAAGTGGGATTGGGGTACTGATCATTACCTGAAAGTGTCATCAAGATTGGGTGAAAAAAATGTGTGCTGAGATTTCAGGAAACTCGTAGTTTATGGAAGCTTGGGAACCCCTTTCCATGAACGTGATTTGCACCAGTCTCTGCTTAGGGCTATATCAATTGGAAAAAAAAAAACCTAGAGATAGAACTTGGAACTACTTGATTGTGTCAAGTTACAAAGAGCTAGCACAAACTGTGTTTGATTTAGAGTTCCAACTACAAGTATCCATATAGGAGAAAACAGAGTGAAACCTAAAAATTAAAACTGTTACTGCCAACGATCGGTTTAACCTGGAAGAACGAAATTTGGTGAGCCAAGTGGGATTGGGGTACTGATCATTACCTGAAAGTGTCATCAAGATTGGGTGAAAAAATGTGTGCTGAGATTTCACGAAACTCGTAGTTTTTTGGAAGCTTGGCAACCCCTTTCCATGAAAGTGATTTGCGCCAGTCTCTGCTTAGGGCTACATCAATAGGAAACAAACCATAGAGATATAACTTGGAACTACTTTATTGTGTCAAGTTGCAAAGAGCTAGCACAAACCATGTTTGATTTAGAGTTCCAACTACATGTATCCATATAGGAGACAAAGAGTGAAACTTAAAAATTAAAACTGTTACTGCCAATGAATGGTTTAACGTAGAAGAACGAAATTTGGTGAGCCAAGTGGGATTGGGGTACTGATCATTACTTGAAAGTGTCATGAAGATTGGGTGAAAAAATGTGTGCTTTCAGGAAACTCGTAGTTTTTTGGAAGCTGGGCAACCCCTTTCCATGAAAGTGATTTGCGCCAGTCTCTGCTTAGGGCTACATCAATAGGAAACAAACCATAGAGATAGAACTTGGAACTACTTGACTGTGTCAAGTTTCAAGAGCTAGCACAAACCGTGTTTGATTTAGAGTTCCAAATACATGAATCCATAGAGGAGAAACAGAGTGAAACCTAAAAATTTAAACTGTTACTGCCAACGATCGGTTTAACCTGGAAGAACGAAATTTGGTGAGCCAAGTGGGATTGGGGTACTCCTCATTACATGAAAGTGTCATCAAGATTGGGTGAAAAAACGTGTGCTGAGATTTCACGAAGCTCGTCGTTTTTTGGAAGCTTGGCAACCCCTCTCCATGAAAGTGATTTGTGCCAGTCTCTGCTTAGGGCTACATCAATAGGAAACAAACAATAGAGATAGAACTTGGAACTACTTTTGTGTCAAGTTTCAAAGAGCTAGCACAATCCATGTTTGATTTAGAGTTCCAACTACGTGTATCCATATAGGAGAAAACAGAGTGAAACCTAAAAATTAAAACTGTTACTGCCAAAGATCAGTTTAACCTAGAAGAACAAAATTTGGAGTGAAAAGTTGGATTGGGGTACTGATCATTACCTGAAAGTGTCATCAAGATTGCGTGAAAAAATGTTTGATGGGATTTCAGGAAACTCGTAGTTTTTTGGAAGCTTGGCAACCCCTTTCCATGAAAGTGATTTGTGCCAGTCTCTGCTTAGGGCTACATCAATAGGAAACAAACAATAGAGATAGAACATGGAACTGCACTATTGTGTCAATATGCAAAGAGCCAGCACAAACTGTGTTTGATTTAGAGTTCCAACTACATGTATCCATATAGGAGACAACAGAGTGAAACCTAAAAGTTAAAACTGTTACTGCCAACGAACGGTTTAACCTAGAAGAACGAAATTTGGTGAAAAAAGTGGGATTGGGGTACTGATCATTACCTGAAAGTGTCATCAACATTGGGTGAAATAATGTGTGCTGAGATTTCAGGAAAATCGTTGTTTTTCGGAAGCTTGGCAACCCCTTTCCATGAAAGTGATTTACGCCAGTCGCGCTTAGGGCTACATCAATAGGAAACAAACCATAGAAATAGAACTTGGAACTACTTGACTGTGTCAAGTTTCAAAGAGCTAGAACAAACCGTGTTTGATTTAGAGTTCCAACTACATGAATCCATAAAGGAGAAAACAGAGTGAAACCTAAAAATTTAAACTGTTACTGCCAACGATCGGTATAACCTAGAAGAACGAAATTTGGTGAGCCAAGTGGGATTGGGGTAATGATCATTACCTGAAAGTGTCATCAAGATTGGGTGAAAAAATGTATGCTGAGATTTCACGAAACTCGTAGTTTTTTGGAAGCTTGGCAACCCCTTTCCATGAAAGTGATTTGCGCCAGTCTCTGCTTAGGGCTACATCAATAGGAAACAAACCATAGAGATAGAACTTGGAACTTCTTTATTGTGTC
Organism: Spermophilus citellus; assembly: GCF_964194105.1. Lineage (NCBI taxonomy): Eukaryota > Metazoa > Chordata > Mammalia > Rodentia > Sciuridae > Spermophilus > Spermophilus citellus. The sequence goes on along the minus strand of NC_138188.1, from coordinate 21,271,603 downwards.
AAGTTGCAAAGAGCTAGCACAAACCGTGTTTGATTTAGAGTTCCAACTACATGTATCCATATAGGAGACAAAGAGTGAAACCTAAAAATTAAAACTGTTACTGCCAATGAATGGTTTAAACTAGAAGAACGAAATTTGGTGAGCCAAGTGGGATTGGGGTACTGATCATTACCTGAAAGTGTCATCAAGATTGGGTGAAAAAACGTGTGCTGAGATTTCACGAAGCTTGTAGTTTTTTGGAAGCTTGGCAACCCCTCTCCATGAAAGTGATTTGTGCCAGTCTCTGCTTAGGGCTACATCAATAGGAAACAAACAATAGAGATAGAACTTGGAACTACTTTTGTGTCAAGTTTCAAAGAGCTAGCACAATCCATGTTTGATTTAGAGTTCCAACTACATGTATCCATATAGGAGAAAACAGAGTGAAACCTAAAAATTAAAACTGTTACTGCCAAAGATCAGTTTAACCTAGAAGAACAAAATTTGGAGTGAAAAGTTGGATTGGGGTACTGATCATTACCTGAAAATGTCATCAAGATTGCGTGAAAAAATGTTTGATGGGATTTCAGGAAACTCGTAGTTTTTTGGAAGCTTGGCAACCCCTTTCCATGAAAGTGATTTGTGCCAGTCTCTGCTTAGGGCTACATCAATAGGAAACAAACAATAGAGATAGAACTTGGAACTACTTTATTGTGTCAATATGCAAAGAGCCAGCACAAACTGTGTTTGATATAGAGTTCCAACTACATGTATGCATATAGTAGACAACAGAGTGAAACCTAAAAGTTAAAACTGTTACTGCCAACGAACGGTTTAACCTAGAAGAACGAAATTTGGTGAAAAAAGTGGGATTGGGGTACTGATCATTAGCTGAAAGTGTCATCAAGATTGGGTGAAATAATGTGTGCTGAGATTTCAGGAAAATCGTTGTTTTTCGGAAGCTTGACAACCCCTTTCCATGAAAGTGATTTACGCCAGTCGCGCTTAGGGCTACATCAATAGGAAACAAACCATAGAGATAGAACTTGGAACTATTTGACTGTGTCAAGTTTCAAAGAGCTAGCACAAACCGTGTTTGATTTAGAGTTCCAACTACATGAATCCATAAAGGAGAAAACAGAGTGAAACCTAAAAATTTAAACTGTTACTGCCAACGATCGGTATAACCTAGAAGAATGAAATTTGGTGAGCCAAGTGGGATTGGGGTAATGATCATTACCTGAAAGTGTCATCAAGATTGGGTGAAAAATGTGTGCTGAGATTTCACGAAACTCGTAGTTTTTTGGAAGCTTGGCAACCCCTTTCCATGAAAGTGATTTGCGCCAGTCTCTGCTTAGGGCTACATCAATAGGAAACAAACCAGAGAGATAGAACTTGGAACTACTTTATTGTGTCAAGTTGCAAAGAGCTAGCACAAACCGTGTTTGATTTAGAGTTCCAAGTACATGTATCCATATTGGAGAAAACAGAGTGAAACCTAAAAATTAAAACTGTTACTGCCAAAGATTGGTTTAACCCAGAAGAACGAAATTTGGTGAGAAAAGTGGGATTGGGTTTCTGAACATTACCTGAAAGTGTCATCAAGATTGGGTGAAAAAATGTGTGCTGAGAATTCAGGAAACTTGTTGTTTTTTGGAAGCTTGGCAACCCCTTTCCATGAAAGTGATTTGCGCCAGTCTCTGCTTAGGGCTACATCAATAGGAAACAAACAATAGAGATAGAACATGGAACTGCACTATTGTGTCAATATGCAAAGAGCCAGCACAAACTGTGTTTGATTTAGAGTTCCAACTACATGTATCCATATAGGAGACAACAGAGTGAAACCTAAAAGTTAAAACTGTTACTGCCAACGAACGGTTTAACCTAGAAGAACGAAATTTGGTGAAAAAAGTGGGATTGGGGTACTGATCATTACCTGAAAGTGTCATCAACATTGGGTGAAATAATGTGTGCTGAGATTTCAGGAAAATCGTTGTTTTTCGGAAGCTTGGCAACCCCTTTCCATGAAAGTGATTTACGCCAGTCGCGCTTAGGGCTACATCAATAGGAAACAAACCATAGAAATAGAACTTGGAACTACTTGACTGTGTCAAGTTTCAAAGAGCTAGAACAAACCGTGTTTGATTTAGAGTTCCAACTACATGAATCCATAAAGGAGAAAACAGAGTGAAACCTAAAAATTTAAACTGTTACTGCCAACGATCGGTATAACCTAGAAGAACGAAATTTGGTGAGCCAAGTGGGATTGGGGTAATGATCATTACCTGAACGTGTCATCAAGATTGGGTGAAAAAATGTATGCTGAGATTTCACGAAACTCGTAGTTTTTTGGAAGCTTGGCAACCCCTTTCCATGAAAGTGATTTGCGCCAGTCTCTGCTTAGGGCTACATCAATAGGAAACAAACCATAGAGATAGAACTTGGAACTTCTTTATTGTGTCAAGTTGCAAAGAGCTAGCACAAACCGTGTTTGATTTAGAGTTCCAACTACATGTATCCATATAGGAGACAAAGAGTGAAACCTAAAAATTAAAACTGTTACTGCCAATGAATGGTTTAAACTAGAAGAACGAAATTTGGTGAGCCAAGTGGGATTGGGGTACTGATCATTACCTGAAAGTGTCATCAAGATTGGGTGAAAAAACGTGTGCTGAGATTTCACGAAGCTTGTAGTTTTTTGGAAGCTTGGCAACCCCTCTCCATGAAAGTGATTTGTGCCAGTCTCTGCTTAGGGCTACATCAATAGGAAACAAACAATAGAGATAGAACTTGGAACTACTTTTGTGTCAAGTTTCAAAGAGCTAGCACAATCCATGTTTGATTTAGAGTTCCAACTACATGTATCCATATAGGAGAAAACAGAGTGAAACCTAAAAATTAAAACTGTTACTGCCAAAGATCAGTTTAACCTAGAAGAACAAAATTTGGAGTGAAAAGTTGGATTGGGGTACTGATCATTACCTGAAAATGTCATCAAGATTGCGTGAAAAAATGTTTGATGGGATTTCAGGAAACTCGTAGTTTTTTGGAAGCTTGGCAACCCCTTTCCATGAAAGTGATTTGTGCCAGTCTCTGCTTAGGGCTACATCAATAGGAAACAAACAATAGAGATAGAACTTGGAACTACTTTATTGTGTCAATATGCAAAGAGCCAGCACAAACTGTGTTTGATATAGAGTTCCAACTACATGTATGCATATAGTAGACAACAGAGTGAAACCTAAAAGTTAAAACTGTTACTGCCAACGAACGGTTTAACCTAGAAGAACGAAATTTGGTGAAAAAAGTGGGATTGGGGTACTGATCATTAGCTGAAAGTGTCATCAAGATTGGGTGAAATAATGTGTGCTGAGATTTCAGGAAAATCGTTGTTTTTCGGAAGCTTGACAACCCCTTTCCATGAAAGTGATTTACGCCAGTCGCGCTTAGGGCTACATCAATAGGAAACAAACCATAGAGATAGAACTTGGAACTATTTGACTGTGTCAAGTTTCAAAGAGCTAGCACAAACCGTGTTTGATTTAGAGTTCCAACTACATGAATCCATAAAGGAGAAAACAGAGTGAAACCTAAAAATTTAAACTGTTACTGCCAACGATCGGTATAACCTAGAAGAATGAAATTTGGTGAGCCAAGTGGGATTGGGGTAATGATCATTACCTGAAAGTGTCATCAAGATTGGGTGAAAAATGTGTGCTGAGATTTCACGAAACTCGTAGTTTTTTGGAAGCTTGGCAACCCCTTTCCATGAAAGTGATTTGCGCCAGTCTCTGCTTAGGGCTACATCAATAGGAAACAAACCAGAGAGATAGAACTTGGAACTACTTTATTGTGTCAAGTTGCAAAGAGCTAGCACAAACCGTGTTTGATTTAGAGTTCCAAGTACATGTATCCATATTGGAGAAAACAGAGTGAAACCTAAAAATTAAAACTGTTACTGCCAAAGATTGGTTTAACCTAGAAGAACGAAATTTGGTGAGAAAAGTGGGATTGGGTTTCTGAACATTACCTGAAAGTGTCATCAAGATTGGGTGAAAAAATGTGTGCTGAGAATTCAGGAAACTTGTTGTTTTTTGGAAGCTTGGCAACCCCTTTCCATGAAAGTGATTTGCGCCAGTCTCTGCTTAGGGCTACATCAATAGGAAACAAACCATAGAGATAGAACGTGGAACTACTTGACTGTGTCAAGTTTCAAAGAGCTAGCACAAACCGTGTTTGATTTAGAGTTCCAACTACATGTATCCATATAGGAGAAAACAGAGTGAAACCTAAAAATTAAAACTGTTAGTGCCAACGAACGGTTTAACCTAGAAGAACGAAATTTGGTGAGCCTAGTGGGATTAAGGTACTGATCATTACCTGAAAGTGTCATCAATATTGGGTGAAAAAATGTGTGATGAGATTTCAGGAAACTCGTAGTTTTTTGGAAGCTTGGCAACCCCTTTCCATGAAAGTGATTTGTGCCAGTCTCTGCTTAGGGCTACATCAATAGGAAACAAACCATAGAGATAGAACTTGGAACTACTTTATTGTGTCAAGATGCAAAGAGCTAGCACAAACTGTGTTTGATTTAGAGTTCCAACTACATGTATCCATAAAGGAGACAACAGAGTGAAACCTAAAAATTAAAACTGTTACTGCCAACGAACGGTTTAACCTAGAAGAACGAAATTTGGTGAGAAAAGTGGGATTGGGGTACTGATCATTACCTGAAAGTGTCATCAAGATGGGGTGAAATAATGTGTGCTGTGATTTCAGGAAACTCGTTGTTTTTTGGAAGCTTGGCAACCCCTTTCCATGTAAGTGATTTGTGCCAGTCTCTGCTTAGGGCTACATCAATAGGAAACAAACCATAGAGATAGAACTTGGATCTACTTGGTTGTGTCTAGTTTCAAAGAGCTAGCACAAACCGTGTTTGATTTAGAGTTCCAACTACATGTATCCATATAGAAGAAAACAGAGTGAAACCTAAAAATTAAAACTGTTACTGACAACGAACGGTTTAACCTAGAAGAACAAAATTTGATGAGCCAAGTGGGATTTGGGTACTGATCATTACCTGAAAGTATCATCATGATTGGGTAAAAAAATGTGTGCTGAGATTTCAGGAAACTCGTAGTTTTTTGGAAGCTTGGCAACCCCTTACCATGAAAGTGATTTGCGCCAGTCTCTGCTTAGGGCTACATCAATAGGAAAAAAAACCATAGAGATAGAACTTGGAACTACTTTATTGTGTCAAGTTTCAAAGAGCTAGCACAAACAGTGTTTGATTTAGAGTTCCAAATACATGAATCCATAAAGGAGAAAACAGAGTGAAACCTAAAAATTTAAACTGTTACTGCCAACGATCGGTTTAACCTGGAAGAACGAAATTTGGTGGGCCAAGTGGGATTGGGGTACTGATCATTACCTGAAAGTGTCATCAAGATTGGGTGAAAAAATGTGTGCTAAGATTTCATGAAACTCGTAGTTTTTTGGAAGCTTGGCAACCCCTTTCCATGAAAGTGATTTGCGCCAGTCTCTGCTTAGGGCTACATCAATAGGAAACAAACAATAGAGATAGAACTTGGAACTAATTTTGTGTCAAGTTTCAAATAGCTAGCACAATCCGTGTTTGATTTAGAGTTCCAACTACATGTATCCATATAGAAGAAAACAGAGTGAAACCTAAAAATTAAAACTGTTACTGACAACGAACGGTTTAACCTAGAAGAACGAAATTTGATGAGCCAAGTGGGATTTGGGTACTGATCATTACCTGAAAGTGTCATGAAGATTGGGTGAAAAAATGTGTGCTGAGATTTCACGAAACTCGTAGTTTTTTGGAAGCTTGGCAACCCCTTTCCATGAAAGTGATTTGTGCCAGTCTCTGCTTAGGGCTACATCAATAGGAAACAAACCATAGAGATACAACTTGGAACAACTTGGTTGTGTCAAATCAAAGAGCCAGCACAAACCGTGTTTATTTTAGAGTTCCAAATACATGTATCCATATTGAAGAAAACAGAGTGAAACCTAAAAATTAAAACTGTTACTGCCAACCAACGGTTTAACCTAGAAGAACGAAATTTGGTGAGCCAAGTGGGATTGGGGAACTGATCATTACCTGAAAGTGTCATGAAGATTGGGTGAAAAAATGTGTGCTGAGATTTCAGGAAACTCGTAGTTTTTTGGAAGCTTGGCAACCCCTTTCCATGAAAGTGATTTGTGCCAGTCTCTGCTTAGGGCTACATCAATAGGAAACAAACCATAGAGATAGAAGTTGGAACTACATGATTGTGTCAAGTTTCAAAGAGCTAGCACAAACCGTGTTTGATTTAGAGTTCCAAGTACATGTATCCATATTGGAGAAAACAGAGTGAAACCTAAAAATTAAAACTATTACTGCCAAAGATCGGTTTAAACTAGAAGAACGAAATTTGGTGAGAAAGGTTGGATTGGGGTACTGATCATTACCTGAAAGTGTCATCAAGATTGGGTGAAAAAATGTGTGCTGAGATTTCACGAAACTCGTAGTTTTTTGGAAGCTTGGCAACCCCTCTCCATGAAAGTGATTTGTGCCAGTCTCTGCTTAGGGCTACATCAATAGGAAACAAACAATAGAGATAGAACTTGGAACTACTTTTGTGTCAAGTTTCAAAGAGCTAGCACAATCCATGTTTGATTTAGAGTTCCAACTACATGTATCCATATAGGAGACAACAGAGTGAAACCTAAAAATTAAAACTGTTAGTGCCAACGAACGGTTTAACCTAGAAGAACGAAATTTGGTGATCCTAGTGGGATTAAGGTACTGATCATTACCTGAAAGTGTCATCAATATTGGGTGAAAAAATGTGTGATGAGATTTCAGGAAACTCGTAGTTTTTTGGAAGCTTGGCAACCCCTTTCCATGAAAGTGATTTGTGCCAGTCTCTGCTTAGGGCTACATCAATAGGAAACAAACCATAGAGATAGAACTTGGAACTACTTTATTGTGTCAAGATGCAAAGAGCTAGCACAAACTGTGTTTGATTTAGAGTTCCAACTACATGTATCCATAAAGGAGACAACAGAGTGAAACCTAAAAATTAAAACTGTTACTGCCAACGAACGGTTTAACCTAGAAGAACGAAATTTGGTGAGAAAAGTGGGAATGGGGTACTGATCATTACCTGAAAGTGTCATCAAGATGGGGTGAAATAATGTGTGCTGTGATTTCAGGAAACTCGTTGTTTTTTGGAAGCTTGGCAACCCCTTTCCATGTAAGTGATTTGTGCCAGTCTCTGCTTAGGGCTACATCAATAGGAAACAAACCATAGAGATAGAACTTGGATCTACTTGGTTGTGTCTAGTTTCAAAGAGCTAGCACAAACCGTGTTTGATTTAGAGTTCCAACTACATGTATCCATATAGAAGAAAACAGAGTGAAACCTAAAAATTAAAATTGTTACTGACAACGAACGGTTTAACCTAGAAGAACAAAATTTGATGAGCCAAGTGGGATTTGGGTACTGATCATTACCTGAAAGTATCATCATGATTGGGTGAAAAAATGTGTGCTGAGATTTCAGGAAACTCGTAGTTTTTTGGAAGCTTGGCAACCCCTTACCATGAAAGTGATTTGCGCCAGTCTCTGCTTAGGGCTACATCAATAGGAAAAAAAACCATAGAGATAGAACTTGGAGCTACTTTATTGTGTCAAGTTTCAAAGAGCTAGCACAAACAGTGTTTGATTTAGAGTTCCAAATACATGAATCCATAAAGGAGAAAACAGAGTGAAACCTAAAAATTTAAACTGTTACTGCCAACGATCGGTTTAACCTGGAAGAACGAAATTTGGTGGGCCAAGTGGGATTGGGGTACTGATCATTACCTGAAAGTGTCATCAAGATTGGGTGAAAAAATGTGTGCTAAGATTTCACGAAACTCATAGTTTTTTGGAAGCTTGGCAACCCCTTTCCATGAAAGTGATTTGCGCCAGTCTCTGCTTAGGGCTACATCAATAGGAAACAAACAATAGAGATAGAACTTGGAACTAATTTTGTGTCAAGTTTCAAAGAGCTAGCACAATCCGTGTTTGATTTAGAGTTCCAACTACATGTATCCATATAGAAGAAAACAGAGTGAAACCTAAAAATTAAAACTGTTACTGACAACGAACGGTTTAACCTAGAAGAACGAAATTTGATGAGCCAAGTGGGATTTGGGTACTGATCATTACCTGAAAGTGTCATGAAGATTGGGTGAAAAAATGTGTGCTGAGATTTCACGAAACTCGTAGTTTTTTGGAAGCTTGGCAACCCCTTTCCATGAAAGTGATTTGTGCCAGTCTCTGCTTAGGGCTACATCAATAGGAAACAAACCATAGAGATAGAACTTGGGACAACTTGGTTGTGTCAAATCAAAGAGCCAGCACAAACCGTGTTTATTTTAGAGTTCCAAATACATGTATCCATATAGAAGAAAACAGAGTGAAACCTAAAAATTAAAACTGTTACTGCCAACCAACGGTTTAACCTAGAAGAACGAAATTTGGTGAGCCAAGTGGGATTGGGGAACTGATCATTACCTGAAAGTGTCATGAAGATTGGGTGAAAAAATGTGTGCTGAGATTTCAGGAAACTCGTAGTTTTTTGGAAGCTTGGCAACCCCTTTCCATGAAAGTGATTTGTGCCAGTCTCTGCTTAGGGCTACATCAATAGGAAACAAACCATAGAGATAGAAGTTGGAACTACATGATTGTGTCAAGTTTCAAAGAGCTAGCACAAACCGTGTTTGATTTAGAGTTCCAAGTACATGTATCCATATTGGAGAAAACAGAGTGAAACCTAAAAATTAAAACTATTACTGCCAAAGATCGGTTTAAACTAGAAGAACGAAATTTGGTGAGAAAGGTTGGATTGGGGTACTGATCATTACCTGAAAGTGTCATGCAGATTGGGTGAAAAAATGTGTGCTGAGATTTCACGAAACTCGTAGTTTTTTGGAAGCTTGGCAACCCCTCTCCATGAAAGTGATTTGCGCCTGTCTCTGCTTAGGGCTACATCAATAGGAAACAAACAATAGAGATAGAACTTGGAACTACTTTTGTGTCAAGTTTCAAAGAGCTAGCACAATCCATGTTTGATTTAGAGTTCCAACTACATGTATCCATATAGGAGACAACAGAGTGAAACCTAAAAATTAAAACTGTTAGTGCCAACGAACGGTTTAAACTAGAAGAACGAAATTTGGTGAGCCTAGTGGGATTAAGGTACTGATCATTACCTGAAAGTGTCATCAATATTGGGTGAAAAAATGTGTGATGAGATTTCAGGAAACTCGTAGTTTTTTGGAAGCTTGGCAACCCCTTTCCATGAAAGTGGTTTGTGCCAGTCTCTGCTTAGGGCTACATCAATAGGAAACAAACCATAGAGATAGAACTTGGAACTACTTTATTGTGTCAAGATGCAAAGAGCTAGCACAAACTGTGTTTGATTTAGAGTTCCAACTACATGTATCCATAAAGGAGACAACAGAGTGAAACCTAAAAATTAAAACTGTTACTGCCAACGAACGGTTTAACCTAGAAGAACGAAATTTGCTGAGAAAAGTGGGACTGGGGTACTGATCATTACCTGAAAGTGTCATCAAGATGGGGTGAAATAATGTGTGCTGAGATTTCAGGAAACTCGTAGTTTTTTGGAAGCTTGGCAACCCCTTTCCATGTAAGTGATTTGTGCCAGTCTCTGCTTAGGGCTACATAAATAGGAAACAAACCATAGAGATAGAACTTGGATCTACTTGGTTGTGTCTAGTTTCAAAGAGCTAGCACAAACCGTGTTTGATTTAATGTTCCAACTACATGTATCCATATAGAAGAAAACAGAGTGAAACCTAAAAATTAAAACTGTTACTGACAACGAACGGTTTAACCTAGAAGAACAAAATTTGATGAGCCAAGTGGGATTTGGGTACTGATCATTACCTGAAAGTATCATCATGATTGGGTGAAAAAATGTGTGCTGAGATTTCAGGAAACTCGTATTTTTTTGGAAGCTTGGCAACCCCTTTCCATGAAAGCGATTTGCGCCAGTCTCTGCTTAGGGCTACATGAATAGGAAAAAAAAACCATAGAGATAGAACTTGGAACTGCTTTATTGTGTCAAGTTTCAAAGAGCTAGCACAAAGAGTGTTTGATTTAGAGTTCCAAATACATGAATCCATAAAGGAGAAAACAGAGTGAAACCTAAAAATTTAAACTGTTACTGCCAACGATCGGTTTAACCTGGAAGAACGAAATTTGGTGGGCCAAGTGGGATTGGGGTACTGATCATTACCTGAAAGTGTCATCAAGATTGGGTTAAAAAATGTGTGCTGAGATTTCACAAAACTCGTAGTTTTTTGGAAGCTTGGCAACCCCTTTCCATGAAAGTGATTTGCGCCAGTCTCTGCTTAGGGCTACATCAATAGGAAACAAACAATAGAGATAGAATTTGGAACTACTTTTGTGTCAATTTTCAAAGAGCTAGCACAATCCGTGTTTGATTTAGAGTTCCAACTACATGTATCCATATAGAAGAAAACAGAGTGAAACCTAAAAATTTAAAATGTTACTGACAACGAACGGTTTAAACTAGAAGAACGAAATTTGGAGAGTCAAGTGGGGCTGGTGTACTGATCATTACCTGAAAGTGTCATCAAGATTGGGTGAAAAAATGTGTGCTCAGACTTCACGAAACTCGTCGTTTTTTGGAAGCTTGGCAACCGCTTTCCATGAAAGTGATTTGCGCCAGTCTCTGCTTAGGGCTACATCAATAGGAAACAAACCACAGAGATAGAACTTGGAACTACTTTATGGTGCCAAGTTTTAAACAGCTCGGACAAACCGTTTTTGATTTAGAGTTCCAACTCCATGTATCCATATACGATAAAACACAGTGAAACCTAAAAATTAAAACTGTTACTGCCAAAGAAGGGTTTAACCTACAAGAACGAAATTTGGTGAGCCAAGTGTGATTGGGGTACTGATCATTACCTGAAAGTGTCATGAAGATTGGGTGAAAAAATGTGTGCTCTTATTTCACGAAACTCGTAGTTTTTTGGAAGCTTGGCAACCCCTTTCCATGAAAGTGATTTGCGCCCGTCTCTGCTTAGGGCTACATCAATAGGAAAAAAACCATAGAGATAGATCTTGGAACTAATGTATTGTGTCAAGTTTCAAAGAGCTATGACAAACCGTGTTTGATTTAGAGTTCCAAATACATGTATCCATATAGGAGAAAACAGAGTGAAACCTAAAAATTTAAACTGTTACTGCCAATGAACGGTTTAACCTAGAACAACGAAATATGCTGAGCCAAGCGGGATTGGGGTACTGATCATTACCTGAAAGTGTCATGAAAATTGGGTGAAAAAATATGTGCTGAGATTTCAGGAAACTCGTAGTTTTTTGAAAGCTTGGCAACCCCTTTTCATGAAAGTGATTTGCGCCCATCTCTGCTTAGAGCTACATCAGTAGGAAACAAACCCTAGAGATAGAACTTGGAACTACTTGAATGTGTCAAGTTTCAAAGAGCTAGCACAAACTGTGTTTGATTTAGTGTTCCAAATACATGTATCCATATCGGAGAAAACAGAGTGAAACCTAAAAGTTAAAACTGTTACTGCCAACGAACGGTTTAACGAGAAAAACGAAATTTGGTGAGCCAAGTGGGATTCGGGTACTGATCATTACCTGAAAGTGTCATGAAGATTGGGTGAAAAAATGTGTGCTCAGATGTCACGAAACTCGTAGTTTTTTGGAAGCTTGGCAACCCCTTTCCATGAAAGTGATTTGCGCCAGTCTCTGCTTAGGGCTACATCAGTAGGAAACAAACCATAGAGATAGAACTTGGAACTACTTGATTGTGTCAAGTTTCAAAGAGCTAGCACAAAACGTGTTTGATTTAGAGTACCAAATCCATGTATCCATATAGGAGAAAACAGAGTGAAACCTAAAAATTAAATCTGTGACTGCCAACGAATGGTTTAACCTAGAAGAACGAAATTTGATGAGCCAAGTGGGATTGGGGTACTGATCATTACAAGAAAGTGTCATCAAGATTGGGTGAAAAAATGTGTGCTGAGATTTCAGGAAACTCGTAGTTTTTTGGAAGCTTGGCAACCCCTTTCCATGAAAGTGATTTGCGCCAGTCTCTGCTTAGGGCTACATCAATAGGAACAAACCTTAGAGATAGAACTTGAAACTACTTGATTTTGTCAAGTTTTAAAGAGCTAGCACAAACCGTGTTTGATTTAGAGTTCCAACTACATGTATCCATATAGGAGAAATCAGAGTGAATCCTAAAAATTAAAACTGTTACTGCCAACGAACGGTTTAACCTAGAAGAACGAAATTTGGTGAGCCAAGTGGTATTGGGGTACTGATCATTACCTGAAAGTGTCATGCAGATTGGGTGAAAAAATGTGTGCGGAGATTTCAGTAAACTCTTAGTTTTTTGGAAGCTTGGCAACCCCTTTCCTTGAAAGTGATTTTTGCCAGTCTCTGCTTAGGGCTACATCAATAGGAAACAAACCATAGAGATAGATCTTGGAACTACTTAATTGGGTCAAGTTTCAAAGAGCTAGCACAAACCGTGTTTGATTTAGAGTTCCAACTTTATGTATCCATATAGGAGAAAACAGAGTGAAACCTAAAAATTTAAAATGTTACTGCCAACGAACGGTTTAAACTAGAAGAACGAAATTTGGAGAGTCAAGTGGGACTGGTGTACTGATCATTACCTGAAAGTGTTATCAAGATTGGGTGAAAAAATGTGTGCTCAGACTTCACGAAACGCGTTGTTTTTTGGAAGCTTGGCAACCCCTTTCCATGAAAGTGATTTGCGCCAGTCTCTGCTTAGGGCTACATTAATAGGAAACAAACCCTAGAGATAGAACTTGGAACTACTTGATTGTGTCAAGTTTCAAAGAGCTAGCACAAACCGTGTTTGATTTAGAGTTCCAAATCCATGTATCCACATAGGAGAAAACAGAGTTGAACATAAAAATTAAAACTGTTACTGCCAACGAAGGGTTTAACCTACAAGAACAAAATTTGGTGAGCCAAGTGTGATTGGGGTACTGATCATTACCTGAAAGTGTCATGAAGATTGGGTGAAAAAATGTGTGCTCTTATTTCACGAAACTCATAGTTTTTTGGAAGCTTGACAACCCCTTTCCATGAAAGTGATTTGCGCCCGTCTCTGCTTAGGGCTACATCAATAGGAAACAAACCATAGAGATAGATCTTGGAACTAATGTATTGTGTCAAGTTTCAAAGAGCTATGACAAACCGTGTTTGATTTAGAGTTCCAAATACATGTATCCATATAGGAGAAAACAGAGTTATACCTAAAAATTAAAACTGTTACTGCCAACAAATGGTTTAACCTAGAAGAACAAAAATTGGTGAGCCAAGTGGGATTGGGGTACAGATCATTACCGGAAAGTGTCATGAAGATTGGGTGAAAAAATGTGTGCTCTTATTTCACGAAACTCGTAGTTTTTTGGAAGCTTGGCAACCCCTTTTCATGAAAGTGATTTGCGCCCGTCTCTGCTTAGGGCTACATCAATAGGAAACAAACCCTAGAGATAGAACTTGGAACAACTTGATTGTGTCAAGTTTCAAAGAGCTAGCACAAACTGTGTTTGATTTAGTGTTCCAAATACATGTATTCATATAGGAGAAAACAGAGTGAAACCTAAAAATTAAAACTGTTACTGCAAACGAACGGTTTAACTTACAAGAACGAAATTTGGTGAGCCAAGTGGGATTGGGGTACTGATCATTACCTGAAAGTGTCATCAAGATTGGGTGAAAAAATGTGTGCTGAGATTTCAGGAAACTCGTAGTTTTTTGGAAGCTTGGCAACCCCTTTCCATGAAAGTGATTTGCGCCAGTCTCTGCTTAGGGCTACATCAATGGGAAACAAACCATAGAGATAGAACTTGGAACTACTTGATTGTGTCAAGATTCAAAGAGCTAGCACAAACCGTGTTTGATTTAGCGTTCCAACTCCATGTATCCGTATAGGAGAAAACAGAGTGAAACCTAAAAATTTAAACTGCTACTGCCAACGAACGGTTTAACCTAGAAGAACGAAATTTGGTGAGCCAAGTGGGATTGGGGTACCAATCATTACCTGAAAGTGTCATCAAGATTGGGTGAAAAAATTTGTGCTGAGATTTCAGGAAACTCGTAGTTTTTCGGAAGCTTGGCAACACCTTTCCATGAAAGAGATTTGCGCCAGTCTCTGTTTAGGCCTACATCAACAGGAAACAAACCATAGTGATAAACCTTTGAACTATTTGATTGTGTCAAGTTTCAAAGAGCTAGCACAAACCGTGTTTGATTTAGAGTTCCAACTACATGTATCCATATAGGAGAAAACAGAGTGAAACCTAAAAATTAAAACTGTTACCGCCAACGAACAGTTTAACCCAGAAGAACAAAATTTGGTGAGCCAAGTGGGATTGGGGTACTGATCATTACCAGAAATTGTCATCAAGATTGGGTGAAAAAATGTGTGCTGAGATTTCAGGAAACTCGTAGTTTTTTGGAAGCTTGGCAACCCCTTTCTATTAAAGTGATTTGCGCCAGTCTCTGCTTAGGGCTACATCAATAGGACACAAACCATAGAGATAGAACTTGGAACTACTTGATTGTGTCAAGTTTCAAAGAGCTAGCACAAACCGTGTTTGATTTAGAGTTCCAACTACATGTATCCATATAGAAAAGAGAGTGAAACCTAAAAATTAAAACTGTTATTGCCAACGAACGGTTAAACCTAGAAGAACAAAATTTGGTGAGCCAAGTGGGATTGGGGTACTGATCATTCCCTGAAAGTGTCATCAAGATTGGGTGAAAAAATGTGTGCGGAGATTTCAGGAAACTCGTAGTTTTTTGGAAGCTTGGCAACCCCTTTTTTTGAAAGTGATTTTTTCCAGTCTCTGCTTAGGGCTACATCAATAGGAAACAAACCATAGAGATAGATCTTGGAACTACTTGATTGTGTCAAGTTTCAAAGAGCTAGCACAAACCGTGTTTGATTTAGAGTTCCAACTCCATGTATCCATATAGGAGAAAACAGAGTGAAACCTAAAAATTTAAAATGTTACTGCCAACGAATGGTTTAAACTAGAAGAACGAAATTTGGAGAGTCAAGTGGGGCTGGTGTACTGATCATTACCTGAAAGTGTCATCAAGATTGGGTGAAAAAATGTGTGCTCAGACTTCACGAAACTCGTCGTTTTTTGGAAGCTTGGCAACCGCTTTCCATGAAAGTGATTTGCGCCAGTCTCTGCTTAGGGCTACATCAATAGGAAACAAACCACAGAGATAGAACTTGGAACTACTTTATGGTGCCAAGTTTTAAACAGCTCGGACAAACCGTTTTTGATTTAGAGTTCCAACTCCATGTATCCATATAAGATAAAACACAGTGAAACCTAAAAATTAAAACTGTTACTGCCAACGAAGGGTTTAACCTACAAGAACGAAATTTGGTGAGCCAAGTGTGATTGGGGTACTGATCATTACCTGAAAGTGTCATGAAGATTGGGTGAAAAAATGTGTGCTCTTATTTCACGAAACTCGTAGTTTTTTGGAAGCTTGGCAACCCCTTTCCATGAAAGTGATTTGCGCCCGTCTCTGCTTAGGGCTACATCAATAGGAAAAAAACCATAGAGATAGATCTTGGAACTAATGTATTGTGTCAAGTTTCAAAGAGCTATGACAAACCGTGTTTGATTTAGAGTTCCAAATACATGTATCCATATAGGAGAAAACAGAGTGAAACCTAAAAATTTAAACTGTTACTGCCAATGAACGGTTTAACCTAGAACAACGAAATATGCTGAGCCAAGCGGGATTGGGGTACTGATCATTACCTGAAAGTGTCATGAAAATTGGGTGAAAAAATATGTGCTGAGATTTCAGGAAACTCGTAGTTTTTTGAAAGCTTGGCAACCCCTTTTCATGAAAGTGATTTGCGCCCATCTCTGCTTAGAGCTACATCAGTAGGAAACAAACCCTAGAGATAGAACTTGGAACTACTTGAATGTGTCAAGTTTCAAAGAGCTAGCACAAACTGTGTTTGATTTAGTGTTCCAAATACATGTATCCATATCGGAGAAAACAGAGTGAAACCTAAAAGTTAAAACTGTTACTGCCAACGAACGGTTTAACGAGAAAAACGAAATTTGGTGAGCCAAGTGGGATTCGGGTACTGATCATTACCTGAAAGTGTCATGAAGATTGGGTGAAAAAATGTGTGCTCAGATGTCACGAAACTCGTAGTTTTTTGGAAGCTTGGCAACCCCTTTCCATGAAAGTGATTTGCGCCAGTCTCTGCTTAGGGCTACATCAGTAGGAAACAAACCATAGAGACAGAACTTGGAACTACTTGATTGTGTCAAGTTTCAAAGAGCTAGCACAAAACGTGTTTGATTTAGAGTACCAAATCCATGTATCCATATAGGAGAAAACAGAGTGAAACCTAAAAATTAAAACTGTTACTGCCAACGACGGGTTTAACCTAGAAGAACGACATTTGGTGAGCCAAGTGGGATTGGGGTACTGATCATTACCTGAAAGTGTCATGAAGATTGGGTGAAAAAATGTGTGCTCAGACTTCACGAAACTCGTATTTTTTTGTAAGCATGGCAACCCCTTTCCATGAAAGTGATTTGCGCCAGTCTCTGCTTAAGGCTACATCAATAGGAAACAAACCATAGAGATAGAACTTGGAACTCCTTGATTGTGTCAAGTTTCAAAGAGCTAGCACAAACTGTGTTGGATTTAGTGTTCCAACTACATGTATCCATATATGAGAAAACAGAGTGAAACCTAAAAATTAAAACTGTGACTGCCAACGAACGGTTGAACCTAGAAGAACGATATTTGGTGATCCAAGTGGGATTGGGGTACTGATCATTACCTGAAAGTGTCATCAAGACTGGGTGAAAAAATGTGTGCTGAGATTTCAGGAAACTCGTATTTTTTTGGAAGCTTGGCAATCCCTTTCCATGAAAGTCATTTGCACCAGTCTCTGCTTAGGGCTACATGAATAGGAAACAAACCATAGAAAGAGAACTTGGAACTACTTTATTGTGTCAAGTTTCAAAGAGCTAGCACAATCCGTGTTTGATTTAGAGTTCCAACTACATGTATCCATATAGGAGAAAACAGAGTGAAACCTAAAAATTAAAACTGTTACTGCCAAAGATCGGTTTAACCTAGAAGAACGAAATTTGGTGAGAAAATTTGGATTGGGGTACTGATCATTACCTGAAAGTGTCATCAAGATTGGGTGAAAAAATGTGTGCTCTTATTTCACGAAACTCGTAGTTTTTTGGAAGCTTGGCAACCCCTTTCCATGAAAGTGATTTGCGCCCGTCTCTGCTTAGGGCTACATCAATAGGAAAAAAACCATAGAGATAGATCTTGGAACTAATGTATTGTGTCAAGTTTCAAAGAGCTATGACAAACCGTGTTTGATTTAGAGTTCCAAATACATGTATCCATATAGGAGAAAACAGAGTGAAACCTAAAAATTTAAACTGTTACTGCCAATGAACGGTTTAACCTAGAACAACGAAATATGCTGAGCCAAGCGGGATTGGGGTACTGATCATTACCTGAAAGTGTCATGAAAATTGGGTGAAAAAATATGTGCTGAGATTTCAGGAAACTCGTAGTTTTTTGAAAGCTTGGCAACCCCTTTTCATGAAAGTGATTTGCGCCCATCTCTGCTTAGAGCTACATCAGTAGGAAACAAACCCTAGAGATAGAACTTGGAACTACTTGAATGTGTCAAGTTTCAAAGAGCTAGCACAAACTGTGTTTGATTTAGTGTTCCAAATACATGTATCCATATCGGAGAAAACAGAGTGAAACCTAAAAGTTAAAACTGTTACTGCCAACGAACGGTTTAACGAGAAAAACGAAATTTGGTGAGCCAAGTGGGATTCGGGTACTGATCATTACCTGAAAGTGTCATGAAGATTGGGTGAAAAAATGTGTGCTCAGATGTCACGAAACTCGTAGTTTTTTGGAAGCTTGGCAACCCCTTTCCATGAAAGTGATTTGCGCCAGTCTCTGCTTAGGGCTACATCAGTAGGAAACAAACCATAGAGATAGAACTTGGAACTACTTGATTGTGTCAAGTTTCAAAGAGCTAGCACAAAACGTGTTTGATTTAGAGTACCAAATCCATGTATCCATATAGGAGAAAACAGAGTGAAACCTAAAAATTAAAACTGTTACTGCCAACGACGGGTTTAACCTAGAAGAACGACATTTGGTGAGCCAAGTGGGATTGGGGTACTGATCATTACCTGAAAGTGTCATGAAGATTGGGTGAAAAAATGTGTGCTCAGACTTCACGAAACTCGTATTTTTTTGTAAGCATGGCAACCCCTTTCCATGAAAGTGATTTGCGCCAGTCTCTGCTTAAGGCTACATCAATAGGAAACAAACCATAGAGATAGAACTTGGAACTCCTTGATTGTGTCAAGTTTCAAAGAGCTAGCACAAACTGTGTTGGATTTAGTGTTCCAACTACATGTATCCATATATGAGAAAACAGAGTGAAACCTAAAAATTAAAACTGTGACTGCCAACGAACGGTTGAACCTAGAAGAACGATATTTGGTGATCCAAGTGGGATTGGGGTACTGATCATTACCTGAAAGTGTCATCAAGACTGGGTGAAAAAATGTGTGCTGAGATTTCAGGAAACTCGTATTTTTTTGGAAGCTTGGCAATCCCTTTCCATGAAAGTCATTTGCACCAGTCTCTGCTTAGGGCTACATGAATAGGAAACAAACCATAGAAAGAGAACTTGGAACTACTTTATTGTGTCAAGTTTCAAAGAGCTAGCACAATCCGTGTTTGATTTAGAGTTCCAACTACATGTATCCATATAGGAGAAAACAGAGTGAAACCTAAAAATTAAAACTGTTACTGCCAAAGATCGGTTTAACCTAGAAGAACGAAATTTGGTGAGAAAATTTGGATGGGGGTACTGATCATTACCTGAAAGTGTCATCAAGATTGGGTGAAAAAATGTGTGCTGAGATTTCACGAAACTCGTAGTTTTTTGGAAGCTTGGCAACCCATTTCCATGAAAGCGATTTGCTCCAGTCTCTGCTTAGGGCTACATCAATAGGGAAAAAACCATAGAGATAGAACTTGGAACTACTTTATTGTGTCAAGTTTCAAAGAGCTAGCACAAACCGTGTTTGATTTAGAGTTCCAACTATATGTATCCATATAGGAGAAAATAGAGTGAAACCTAAAAATTAAAACTGTTACTGCCAACGATCGGTTTAATCTAGAAGAACAAAATTTGGTGAGCCAAGTGGGATTGCGGTACTGATCATTACCTGAAAGTGTCATCAAGATTGGGTGAAAAAATGTGTGCTGAGATTACAGGAAACTTGTAGTTTTTTGGAAGCTTGGCAACCCCTTTCCATGAAAGTGATTTGCGCCAATCTCTGCTTAGAGCTACATCAATAGGATACAAACCATAGAGATAGAACTTGGAACTACTTTATTGTGTCAAGTTTCAAAGAGCTAGCACAAACCGTGTTTGATTTAGAGTTCCAACTACAGGTATCCATATAGGAGAAAACAGAGTGAAACCTAAAAATTAAAACTGTTACTGCCAACGATCGTTTTAACCTAGAAGAAAGAAATTTGGTGAGCCAAGCAGGATTGGGGTACTGATCATTACATGAAAGTGTCATCAAGATAGGGTGAAAAATTGTGTGCTGAGATTTCAGGAAACTCGTAGTTTTTTGGAAGCTTGGGAACCCCTTTCCATGAAAGTGATTTGCGCCAGTCTCTGCTTAGGGCTACATCAATAGGAAACATACCATAGAGATAGAACTTGGAACTACTTGACTGTGTCAAGTTTCAAAGAGATAGCACAAACTGTGATTGATTTAGAGTTCCAACTACATGAATCCGTAAAAGAGAAAACAGAGTGAAACCTAAAAATTTAAACTATTACTGCCAAAGATCGGTTTAACCTAGAAGAACGAAATTTGGTGAGAAAATTTGGATTGGGGTACAGATCATTACCTGAAAGTGTCATCAATATTGGGTGAAAAAATGTGTGCTGAGATTTCACGAAACTCGTAGTTTTTTGGAAGCTTGGCAACCCCTTTCCATGAAAGCTATTTGCTCCAGTCTCTGCTTAGTGCTACATCAATAGGAAACAAACCATAGAGATAGAACTTGGAACTACTTTATTGTGTCAAGTTTCAAAGAGCTAGCACAATCCGTGTTTGATTTACAGTTCCAACTACAGGTATCCATATAGGAGAAAACAGAGTGAAACCTAAAAATTAAAACTGTTACTGCCAACGATCGTTTTAACCTAGAAGAACGAAATTTGGTGAGCCAAGTGGGATTGGGGTACTGATCATTACCTGAAAGTGTCATCAAGATTGGGTGAAAAAATGTGTGCTGAGATTTCAGGAAACTCGTAGTTTTTTGGAAGCTTGGCAACCCCTTTCCATGAAAGTGATTTGCGCCAGTCTCTGCTTAGGGCTACATCAATAGGAAACAAACCATAGAGATAGAACTTGGAACTACTTGACTGTGTCAAGTTTCAAAGAGCTAGCACAAACCGTGTTTGATTTAGAGTTCCAACTACATGAATCCATAAAAGAGAAAACAGAGTGAAACCTAAAAATTTAATCTGTTACTGCCAACGATCGGTTTAACCTAGAAGAACGAAATTTGGTGAGCCAAGTGGGAATGGGTACTGATCATTACCTGAAAGTGTCATCAAGATTGGGTGAAAAAATGTGTGCTGAGATTTCACGAAACTCGTAGTTTTTCGGAAGCTTGGCAACCCCTTTCCATGAAAGTGATTTGTGCCAGTCTCTGCTTAGGGCTACATCAATAGGAAACAAAGAATATAGATAGAACTTGGAACTACTTTATTGTGTCAAGTTTCAAAGTGCTAGCACAATCCGTGTTTTATTTAGAGTTCCAACTACATTATCCATATAGGAGAAAACAGAGTGAAACCTAAAAATTAAAACTGTTACTGCCAAAGATCAGTTTAACCTAGAAGAACAAAATTTGGAGAGAAAAGTTGGAATGGGGTACTGATCATTACCTGAAACTGTCATCAAAATTGGGTGAAAAAATGTGTGCTGAGATTTCAGGAAACTCGTAGTTTTTTGGAAGCTTGGCAACCCCTTTCCATGAAAGTGATTTGCGCCAGTCTCTGCTTAGGGCTACATCAATAGGAAACAAACCATCGAGATAGAACTTGGAACTACTTAATTGTGTCAAGTTTCATAGAGCTAGCACAAACCGTGTTTGATTTAGAGTTCCAACTATATGTATCCATATAGGAGAAAACAGAGTGAAACCTGAAAATTTAAACTATTACTGTCAATGATCGGTTTAACCTAGAAGAACGAAATTTGGTGACCCAAGTGGGATTGGGGTAATGATCATTACCTGAAGGTGTCATCAAGATTGGGTGAAAAAATGTGTGCTGAGATTTCACGAAACTCGTAGTTTTTTGGAAGCTTGGCAACCCCTTTCCATGAAAGTGATTTGCGCCAGTCTCTGCTTAGGGCTACATGAATAGGAAACAAACCATAGAGATAGAACTTGGAACTACTTTATTGTGTCAAGTTTCAAAGAGCTAGCACAATCCGTGTTTGATTTAGAGTTCCAAGTACATGTATCCATATAGGAGAAAACAGAGTGAAACCTAAAAATTAAAACTGTTACTGCCAAAGATCAGTTTAACCTAGAAGAACGAAATTTGGTGAGCCAAGTGGGATTGGGGTACTGATCATTACCCGAAAGTGTCATCAATATTGGGTGAAAAAATGTGTGCTGAGATTTCAGGAAACTCGTAGTTTTTTGGAAGCTTGGCAAACCCTTTCCATGAAAGTGATTTGCGCCAGTCTCTGCTTAGTGCTACATCAAAAGGAAACAAATCATAAAGATAGAACTTGGAACTACTTTATTGTGACAAGTTTCAAGGAGCTAGCACAAACCGTGTTTGATTTAGAGTTCCAACTACATGTATCCATATAGGAGAAAACAGAGTGAAACCTAAAAATTAAAACTGTTACTGCCAAAGATCGGTTTAACCTAGAAGAATGAAATTTGGTGGGAAAAGTTGGATTGGGGTACTGATCATTACCTGAATGTGTCATCAAGATTGGGTGAAAAAATGTGTGCTGAGATTTCACGAAACTCGTAGTTTTTTGGAAGCTTGGCAACCCCTTTCCATGAAAGCTATTTGCTCCAGTCTCTGCTTAGTGCTACATCAATAGGAAACAAACCATAGAGATAGAACTTGGAACTACTTTATTGTGTCAAGTTTCAAAGAGCTAGCACAAACCGTGTTTGATTTACAGTTCCAACTACAGGTATCCATATAGGAGAAAACAGAGTGAAACCTAAAAATTAAAACTGTTACTGCCAACGATCGTTTTAACCTAGAAGAACGAAATTTGGTGAGCCAAGTGGGATTGGGGTACTGATCATTACCTGAAAGTGTCATCAAGATTGGGTGAAAAAATGTGTGCTGAGATTTCAGGAAACTCGTAGTTTTTTGGAAGCTTGGCAACCCCTTTCCATGAAAGTGATTTGCGCCAGTCTCTGCTTAGGGCTACATCAATAGGAAACAAACCATAGAGATAGAACTTGGAACTACTTGACTGTGTCAAGTTTCAAAGAGCTAGCACAAACCGTGTTTGATTTAGAGTTCCAACTACATGAATCCATAAAAGAGAAAACAGAGTGAAACCTAAAAATTTAATCTGTTACTGCCAACGATCGGTTTAACCTAGAAGAACGAAATTTGGTGAGCCAAGTGGGAATGGGTACTGATCATTACCTGAAAGTGTCATCAAGATTGGGTGAAAAATGTGTGCTGAGATTTCACGAAACTCGTAGTTTTTCGGAAGCTTGGCAACCCCTTTCCATGAAAGTGATTTGTGCCAGTCTCTGCTTAGGGCTACATCAATAGGAAACAAAGAATATAGATAGAACTTGGAACTACTTTATTGTGTCAAGTTTCAAAGTGCTAGCACAATCCGTGTTTTATTTAGAGTTCCAACTACATTATCCATATAGGAGAAAACAGAGTGAAACCTAAAAATTAAAACTGTTACTGCCAAAAATCAGTTTAACCTAGAAGAACAAAATTTGGAGAGAAAAGTTGGAATGGGGTACTGATCATTACCAGAAACTGTCATCAAAATTGGGTGAAAAAATATGTGCTGAGATTTCAGGAAACTCGTAGTTTTTTAGAAGCTTGGCAACCCCTTTCCATTAAAGTGATTTGCGCCAGTCTCTGCTTAGGGCTACATCAATAGGAAACAAACCATCGAGATAGAACTTGGAACTACTTAATTGTGTCAAGTTTCATAGAGCTAGCACAAACCGTGTTTGATTTAGAGTTCCAACTATATGTATCCATATAGGAGAAAACAGAGTGAAACCTAAAAATTTAAACTATTACTGTCAATGATCGGTTTAACCTAGAAGAACGAAATTTGGTGAGCCAAGTGGGATTGGGGTACTGATCATTACCTGAAGGTGTCATCAAGATTGGGTGAAAAAATGTGTGCTGAGATTTCACGAAACTCGTAGTTTTTTGGAAGCTTGGCAACCCCTTTCTATGAAAGTGATTTGCGCCAGTCTCTGCTTAGGGCTACATGAATAGGAAACAAACCATAGAGATAGAACTTGGAACTACTTTATTGTGTCAAGTTTCAAAGAGCTAGCACAATCCGTGTTTGATTTAGAGTTCCAAGTACATGTATCCATATAGGAGAAAACAGAGTGAAACCTAAAAATTAAAACTGTTACTGCCAAAGATCAGTTTAACCTAGAAGAACGAAATTTGGTGAGCCAAGTGGGATTGGGGTACTGATCATTACCCGAAAGTGTCATCAATATTGGGTGAAAAAATGTGTGCTGAGATTTCAGGAAACTCGTAGTTTTTTGGAAGCTTGGCAAACCCTTTCCATGAAAGTGATTTGCGCCAGTCTCTGCTTAGTGCTACATCAAAAGGAAACAAATCATAAAGATAGAACTTGGAACTACTTTATTGTGACAAGTTTCAAGTAGCTAGCACAAACCGTGTTTGATTTAGAGTTCCAACTACATGTATCCATATAGGAGAAAACAGAGTGAAACCTAAAAATTAAAACTGTTACTGCCAAAGATCGGTTTAACCTAGAAGAACGAAATTTGGTGGGAAAAGTTGGATTGGGGTACTGATCATTACCTGAATGTGTCATCAAGATTGGGTGAAAAAATGTGTGCTGAGATTTCACGAAACTCGTAGTTTTTTGGAAGCTTGGCAACCCCTTTCCATGAAAGCGATTTGCTCCAGTCTCTGCTTAGGGCTACATCAATAGGAAACAAACCATAGAGATAGAACTTGGAACTACTTGATTGTGTCAAGTTTCAAAGAGCTAGCACAAACCGTGTTTGATTTAGAGTTCCAACTACATGTATCCATATAGGAGAAAACAGAGTGAAACCTAAAAATTAAAACTGTTACCGCCAAAGATTGGTTTAACCTAGAAGAACAAAATTTGGTGAGAAAAGTGGGATTGGTGTACTGATCATTACCTGAAAGTGTCATCAAGATTGGGTGAAAAAATGTGTGCTGAGATTTCAGGAAACTCGTAGTTTTTTGGAAGCTTGGCAACCCCTTTCCATGAAAGTGATTTGCGCCAGTCTCTGCTTAGGGCTACATCAATAGGAAACAAACCATAGAGATAGAACTTGGAACTACTTGACTGTGTCAAGTTTCAAAGAGCTAGCACAAACCGTGTTTGATTTAGAGTTCCAACTACATGAATCCATAAAAGAGAAAACAGAGTGAAACCTAAAAATTTAATCTGTTACTGCCAACGATCGGTTTAACCTAGAAGAACGAAATTTGGTGAGCCAAGTGGGAATGGGTACTGATCATTACCTGAAAGTGTCATCAAGATTGGGTGAAAAAATGTGTGCTGAGATTTCACGAAACTCGTAGTTTTTCGGAAGCTTGGCAACCCCTTTCCATGAAAGTGATTTGTGCCAGTCTCTGCTTAGGGCTACATCAATAGGAAACAAAGAATATAGATAGAACTTGGAACTACTTTATTGTGTCAAGTTTCAAAGTGCTAGCACAATCCGTGTTTTATTTAGAGTTCCAACTACATTATCCATATAGGAGAAAACAGAGTGAAACCTAAAAATTAAAACTGTTACTGCCAAAGATCAGTTTAACCTAGAAGAACAAAATTTGGAGAGAAAAGTTGGAATGGGGTACTGATCATTACCTGAAACTGTCATCAAAATTGGGTGAAAAAATGTGTGCTGAGATTTCAGGAAACTCGTAGTTTTTTGGAAGCTTGGCAACCCCTTTCCATGAAAGTGATTTGCGCCAGTCTCTGCTTAGGGCTACATCAATAGGAAACAAACCATCGAGATAGAACTTGGAACTACTTAATTGTGTCAAGTTTCATAGAGCTAGCACAAACCGTGTTTGATTTAGAGTTCCAACTATATGTATCCATATAGGAGAAAACAGAGTGAAACCTGAAAATTTAAACTATTACTGTCAATGATCGGTTTAACCTAGAAGAACGAAATTTGGTGACCCAAGTGGGATTGGGGTAATGATCATTACCTGAAGGTGTCATCAAGATTGGGTGAAAAAATGTGTGCTGAGATTTCACGAAACTCGTAGTTTTTTGGAAGCTTGGCAACCCCTTTCCATGAAAGTGATTTGCGCCAGTCTCTGCTTAGGGCTACATGAATAGGAAACAAACCATAGAGATAGAACTTGGAACTACTTTATTGTGTCAAGTTTCAAAGAGCTAGCACAATCCGTGTTTGATTTAGAGTTCCAAGTACATGTATCCATATAGGAGAAAACAGAGTGAAACCTAAAAATTAAAACTGTTACTGCCAAAGATCAGTTTAACCTAGAAGAACGAAATTTGGTGAGCCAAGTGGGATTGGGGTACTGATCATTACCCGAAAGTGTCATCAATATTGGGTGAAAAAATGTGTGCTGAGATTTCAGGAAACTCGTAGTTTTTTGGAAGCTTGGCAAACCCTTTCCATGAAAGTGATTTGCGCCAGTCTCTGCTTAGTGCTACATCAAAAGGAAACAAATCATAAAGATAGAACTTGGAACTACTTTATTGTGACAAGTTTCAAGGAGCTAGCACAAACCGTGTTTGATTTAGAGTTCCAACTACATGTATCCATATAGGAGAAAACAGAGTGAAACCTAAAAATTAAAACTGTTACTGCCAAAGATCGGTTTAACCTAGAAGAATGAAATTTGGTGGGAAAAGTTGGATTGGGGTACTGATCATTACCTGAATGTGTCATCAAGATTGGGTGAAAAAATGTGTGCTGAGATTTCACGAAACTCGTAGTTTTTTGGAAGCTTGGCAACCCCTTTCCATGAAAGCTATTTGCTCCAGTCTCTGCTTAGTGCTACATCAATAGGAAACAAACCATAGAGATAGAACTTGGAACTACTTTATTGTGTCAAGTTTCAAAGAGCTAGCACAAACCGTGTTTGATTTACAGTTCCAACTACAGGTATCCATATAGGAGAAAACAGAGTGAAACCTAAAAATTAAAACTGTTACTGCCAACGATCGTTTTAACCTAGAAGAACGAAATTTGGTGAGCCAAGTGGGATTGGGGTACTGATCATTACCTGAAAGTGTCATCAAGATTGGGTGAAAAAATGTGTGCTGAGATTTCAGGAAACTCGTAGTTTTTTGGAAGCTTGGCAACCCCTTTCCATGAAAGTGATTTGCGCCAGTCTCTGCTTAGGGCTACATCAATAGGAAACAAACCATAGAGATAGAACTTGGAACTACTTGACTGTGTCAAGTTTCAAAGAGCTAGCACAAACCGTGTTTGATTTAGAGTTCCAACTACATGAATCCATAAAAGAGAAAACAGAGTGAAACCTAAAAATTTAATCTGTTACTGCCAACGATCGGTTTAACCTAGAAGAACGAAATTTGGTGAGCCAAGTGGGAATGGGTACTGATCATTACCTGAAAGTGTCATCAAGATTGGGTGAAAAATGTGTGCTGAGATTTCACGAAACTCGTAGTTTTTCGGAAGCTTGGCAACCCCTTTCCATGAAAGTGATTTGTGCCAGTCTCTGCTTAGGGCTACATCAATAGGAAACAAAGAATATAGATAGAACTTGGAACTACTTTATTGTGTCAAGTTTCAAAGTGCTAGCACAATCCGTGTTTTATTTAGAGTTCCAACTACATTATCCATATAGGAGAAAACAGAGTGAAACCTAAAAATTAAAACTGTTACTGCCAAAAATCAGTTTAACCTAGAAGAACAAAATTTGGAGAGAAAAGTTGGAATGGGGTACTGATCATTACCAGAAACTGTCATCAAAATTGGGTGAAAAAATATGTGCTGAGATTTCAGGAAACTCGTAGTTTTTTAGAAGCTTGGCAACCCCTTTCCATTAAAGTGATTTGCGCCAGTCTCTGCTTAGGGCTACATCAATAGGAAACAAACCATCGAG
This sequence comes from Spermophilus citellus, assembly GCF_964194105.1. Classification (NCBI taxonomy): domain Eukaryota; kingdom Metazoa; phylum Chordata; class Mammalia; order Rodentia; family Sciuridae; genus Spermophilus; species Spermophilus citellus. The sequence goes on along the minus strand of NC_138188.1, from coordinate 21,244,019 downwards.
ATAGAACTTGGAACTACTTAATTGTGTCAAGTTTCATAGAGCTAGCACAAACCGTGTTTGATTTAGAGTTCCAACTATATGTATCCATATAGGAGAAAACAGAGTGAAACCTAAAAATTTAAACTATTACTGTCAATGATCGGTTTAACCTAGAAGAACGAAATTTGGTGAGCCAAGTGGGATTGGGGTACTGATCATTACCTGAAGGTGTCATCAAGATTGGGTGAAAAAATGTGTGCTGAGATTTCACGAAACTCGTAGTTTTTTGGAAGCTTGGCAACCCCTTTCTATGAAAGTGATTTGCGCCAGTCTCTGCTTAGGGCTACATGAATAGGAAACAAACCATAGAGATAGAACTTGGAACTACTTTATTGTGTCAAGTTTCAAAGAGCTAGCACAATCCGTGTTTGATTTAGAGTTCCAAGTACATGTATCCATATAGGAGAAAACAGAGTGAAACCTAAAAATTAAAACTGTTACTGCCAAAGATCAGTTTAACCTAGAAGAACGAAATTTGGTGAGCCAAGTGGGATTGGGGTACTGATCATTACCCGAAAGTGTCATCAATATTGGGTGAAAAAATGTGTGCTGAGATTTCAGGAAACTCGTAGTTTTTTGGAAGCTTGGCAAACCCTTTCCATGAAAGTGATTTGCGCCAGTCTCTGCTTAGTGCTACATCAAAAGGAAACAAATCATAAAGATAGAACTTGGAACTACTTTATTGTGACAAGTTTCAAGTAGCTAGCACAAACCGTGTTTGATTTAGAGTTCCAACTACATGTATCCATATAGGAGAAAACAGAGTGAAACCTAAAAATTAAAACTGTTACTGCCAAAGATCGGTTTAACCTAGAAGAACGAAATTTGGTGGGAAAAGTTGGATTGGGGTACTGATCATTACCTGAATGTGTCATCAAGATTGGGTGAAAAAATGTGTGCTGAGATTTCACGAAACTCGTAGTTTTTTGGAAGCTTGGCAACCCCTTTCCATGAAAGCGATTTGCTCCAGTCTCTGCTTAGGGCTACATCAATAGGAAACAAACCATAGAGATAGAACTTGGAACTACTTGATTGTGTCAAGTTTCAAAGAGCTAGCACAAACCGTGTTTGATTTAGAGTTCCAACTACATGTATCCATATAGGAGAAAACAGAGTGAAACCTAAAAATTAAAACTGTTACCGCCAAAGATTGGTTTAACCTAGAAGAACAAAATTTGGTGAGAAAAGTGGGATTGGTGTACTGATCATTACCTGAAAGTGTCATCAAGATTGGGTGAAAAAATGTGTGCTGAGATTTCAGGAAACTCGTAATTTTTTGGAAGCTTGGCAACCCCTTTCCATGAAAGGGATTTGCACCAGTGTCTGCTTAGGGCTACATCAATAGGAAACAAACCATAGAGATAGAACTTGGAACTACTTGATTGTGTCAAGTTTCAAAGAGCTAGCACAAACCGTGTTTGATTTAGAGTTCCAACTACATGAATCCATAAAGGAGAAAACAGAGTTAAACCTAAAAATTTAAACTGTTACTGCCAACGATCGGTTTAACCTAGAAGAACGAAATTTGGTGAGCCAAGTGGGATTGGGGTACTGATCATTACCTGAAAGTGTCATCAAGAATGGGTAAAAAATGTGTGCTGAGATTTCAGGAAACTCGTAGTTTTTTGGAAGCTTGGCAACCCCTTTCCATTAAAGTGATTTGCGCCAGTCTCTGCTTAGGGCTACATCAATAGGAAGCAAACCATAGAGATAGAACTTGGAACTACTTTATTGTGTCAAATTTCAAAGAGCTAGCACAAACCGTGTTTGATTTAGAGTTCCAAATACATGTATCCATATAGGAGAAAACAGAGTGAAACCTAAAAATTAAAACTGTTACTGCCGAAGATCGGTTTAACCTAGAAGAACGAAATTTGGTGAGAAAATTTGGATTGGGGTACTGATCATTACCTGAAAGTGTCATCAAGATTGGGTGAAAAAATGTGTGCTGAGATTTCACGAAACTCGTAGTTTTTTGGAAGCTTGGCAACCCCTTTCCGTGAAAGCGATTTGCTCCAGTCTCTGCTTAGTGCTACATCAATAGGAAACAAACCATAGAGATAGAACTTGGAACTACTTTATTGTGTCAAGTTTCAAAGAGCTAGCACAAACCGTGTTTGATTTACAGTTCCAACTACAGGTATCCATATAGGAGAAAACAGAGTGAAACCTAAAAATTAAAACTGTTACTGTCAAAGGTCAGTTTAACCTAGAAGAACGAAATTTGGTGCGAAAAGTTGGATTGGGGTACTGATCATTACCTGAAAGTGTCATCAAGATTGGGTGAAAAAATGTGTGCTGAGATTTCAAGAAACTCATAGTTTTTTGGAAGCTTGGCAACCCCTTTCCATGAAAGTGATTTGCACCAGTCTCTGCTTAGGGCTACATCAGTAGGAAACAAACCATGGACATAGAACTTGGAACTACTTTATTGTGTGAAGTTTCAAAGAGCTAGCACAAACCGTGTTTGATTTAGAGTTCCAACTACATGTATCCATATAGGAGAAAACAGAGTGAAACCTAAAAATTAAAACTGTTACTGCCAACGAACGGTTACCCTAGAAGAATGAAATTTGGTGAGTCAAGTGGCATTGGGGTACTGATCATTACCTGAAAGTGTCATGAAACTGGGTGAAAAAATGTGTGCTGAGATTTCAGGAAACTCGTAGTTTTGGAAGCTTGGCAACCCCTTTCCATGAAAGTGATTTGCGCCAGTCTCTGCTTAGGGCTACATCAATAGGAAACAAACCATAGAGATAGAACTTGGAACTACTTGACTGTGTCAAGTTTCAAAGAGCTAACACAAACCGTGTTTGATTTAGAGTTCCAAATACATGAATCCATAAAGGAGAAAACAGAGTTAAACCTAAAAATTTAAACTGTTACTGCCAACGATCTGTTTAACCTAGAAGAACGAAATTTGGTGAGCCAAGTGGGATTGGGGTACTGATCATTACCTGAAAGTGTCATCAAGAATGGGTAAAAAATGTGTGCTGAGATTTCAGGAAACTCGTAGTTTTTTGAAAGCTTGGCAACCCCTTTCCATGAAAGTGATTTGCGCCAGTCTCTGCTTAGGGCTACACCAATAGGAAAGAAACCATGGAGATAGAACTTGGAACTACTTTATTGTGTCAAGTTTCAAAGAGCTAGCACAAACCGTGTTTGATTTACAGTTCCAACTACATGTATCCATAAAGGAGAAAACAGAGTGAAACCTAAAAATTAAAACTTTTACTGCCAACGAACGGTTCAACCTAGAAGAACGAAATTTGGTGAGCCAAGTGGGATTGGGGTACTGATCATTACCTGAAAGTGTCATGAAGATTGGGTGAAAAAATGTGTGCTGAGATTTCAGAAACTCGTAGTTTTTTGGAAGCTTGGCAACCCCTTTCCATGAAAGGGATTTGCGCCAGTGTCTGCTTAGGGCCACATCAATAGGAAACATAGAATAGAGATAGAACTTGGAACTACTGTATTGTGTCAAGTTTCAAAGAGCTAGCACAAACCGTGTTTGATTTAGAGTTCCAACTACATGTATCCATATAGGAGAAAACAGAGTGAAACCTAAAAATTAAAACTGTTACTGCCAACGAACGGTTTAATCTAGAAGAACGAAATATGGTGAGCCAAGTGGGATTGGGGTACTGATCATTACCTGAAAGTGTCATCAAGATTGGGTGAAAAAATGTGTGCTGAGATTTCAGGAAACTCGTAGTTTTTTGGAAGCTTGGCAACCCCTTTCCATGAAAGGGATTTGCGCCAATCTCTGCTTAGAGCTACATCAATAGGAAACAAACCATAGAGATAGAACTTGGAACTACTTTCTTGTGTCAAGTTTCAAAGAGCTAGCACAATCCGTGTTTGATTTAGAGTTCCAACTACATGTATCCATATAGGAGAAAACAGAGTGAAACCTAAAAATTAAAACTGTTACAGCCAAAGATCAGTTTAACATAGAAGAACAAAATTTGGAGTGAAAAGTTGGATTGGGGTACTGATCATTACCTGAAAGTGTCATCAAGATTGGGTGAAAAAATGTGTGCTGAGATTTCACGAAACTCGTAGTTTTTTGGAAGCTTGGCAACCCCTTTCCGTGAAAGCGATTTGCTCCAGTGTCTGCTTAGTGCTACATCAATAGGAAACAAACCATAGAGATAGAACTTGGAACTACTTTATTGTGTCAAGTTTCAAAGAGCTAGCACAAACCGTGTTTGATTTACAGTTCCAACTACAGGTATCCATATAGGAGAAAACAGAGTGAAACCTAAAAATTAAAACTGTTACTGCCAACGATCGGTTTAATCTAGAAGAACGAAATTTGGTGAGCCAAGTGGGATTGGGGTACTGATCATTACCTGAATGTGTCATCAAATTGGGCGAAAAAATGTTTGCTGAGATTTCACGAAACTCGTAGTTTTTTGGAAGCTTCGCATCCCCTTTCCATGAAAGTGATTTGCGCCAGTCTCTGCTTAGGGCTACATCAATAGGAAACAAACCATAGAGATAGAACTTGGAACTACTTTATTGTGTCAAGTTTCAATGAGCTAGCACAATCCGTGTTTCATTTAGAGTTCCAACTACATGTATCCATATAGGAGAAAACAGAGTGAAACCTAAAAATTAAAACTGTTACTGTCAAAGGTCAGTTTAACCTAGAAGAACGAAATTTGGTGCGAAAAGTTGGATTGGGGTACTGATCATTACCTGAAAGTGTCATCAAGATTGGGTGAAAAAATGTGTGCTGAGATTTCAAGAAACTCATAGTTTTTTGGAAGCTTGGCAACCCCTTTCCATGAAAGTGATTTGCACCAGTCTCTGCTTAGGGCTACATCAGTAGGAAACAAACCATGGAGATAGAACTTGGAACTACTTTATTGTGTGAAGTTTCAAAGAGCTAGCACAAACCGTGTTTGATTTAGAGTTCCAACTACATGTATCCATATAGGAGAAAACAGAGTGAAACCTAAAAATTAAAACTGTTACTGCCAACGAACGGTTACCCTAGAAGAATGAAATTTGGTGAGTCAAGTGGCATTGGGGTACTGATCATTACCTGAAAGTGTCATGAAACTGGGTGAAAAAATGTGTGCTGAGATTTCAGGAAACTCGTAGTTTTGGAAGCTTGGCAACCCCTTTCCATGAAAGTGATTTGCGCCAGTCTCTGCTTAGGGCTACATCAATAGGAAACAAACCATAGAGATAGAACTTGGAACTACTTGACTGTGTCAAGTTTCAAAGAGCTAACACAAACCGTGTTTGATTTAGAGTTCCAAATACATGAATCCATAAAGGAGAAAACAGAGTTAAACCTAAAAATTTAAACTGTTACTGCCAACGATCTGTTTAACCTAGAAGAACGAAATTTGGTGAGCCAAGTGGGATTGGGGTACTGATCATTACCTGAAAGTGTCATCAAGAATGGGTAAAAAATGTGTGCTGAGATTTCAGGAAACTCGTAGTTTTTTGAAAGCTTGGCAACCCCTTTCCATGAAAGTGATTTGCGCCAGTCTCTGCTTAGGGCTACACCAATAGGAAAGAAACCATGGAGATAGAACTTGGAACTACTTTATTGTGTCAAGTTTCAAAGAGCTAGCACAAACCGTGTTTGATTTACAGTTCCAACTACATGTATCCATAAAGGAGAAAACAGAGTGAAACCTAAAAATTAAAACTTTTACTGCCAACGAACGGTTCAACCTAGAAGAACGAAATTTGGTGAGCCAAGTGGGATTGGGGTACTGATCATTACCTGAAAGTGTCATGAAGATTGGGTGAAAAAATGTGTGCTGAGATTTCAGAAACTCGTAGTTTTTTGGAAGCTTGGCAACCCCTTTCCATGAAAGGGATTTGCGCCAGTGTCTGCTTAGGGCCACATCAATAGGAAACATAGAATAGAGATAGAACTTGGAACTACTGTATTGTGTCAAGTTTCAAAGAGCTAGCACAAACCGTGTTTGATTTAGAGTTCCAACTACATGTATCCATATAGGAGAAAACAGAGTGAAACCTAAAAATTAAAACTGTTACTGCCAACGAACGGTTTAATCTAGAAGAACGAAATATGGTGAGCCAAGTGGGATTGGGGTACTGATCATTACCTGAAAGTGTCATCAAGATTGGGTGAAAAAATGTGTGCTGAGATTTCAGGAAACTCGTAGTTTTTTGGAAGCTTGGCAACCCCTTTCCATGAAAGGGATTTGCGCCAATCTCTGCTTAGAGCTACATCAATAGGAAACAAACCATAGAGATAGAACTTGGAACTACTTTCTTGTGTCAAGTTTCAAAGAGCTAGCACAATCCGTGTTTGATTTAGAGTTCCAACTACATGTATCCATATAGGAGAAAACAGAGTGAAA